>NC_063161.1:37610408-39017908 GCF_023159225.1 Perognathus longimembris pacificus
TAAGTAGTGTCATGTGTATTCTAGACACAATTCCACATACCAAGCAAGAACTGAAGCAACACATACTGAAATACTGAGAAGTGTATTCAGCTATTACATTGCTCCTTTCTATGTCCAGGCAGACATTAATAATCAAGCATAGCATTATTTCTTATTGAACCCTGTGGAAACTTTATCATCCTTAGCCAGAGTTCTGAGCTGCTACTACCAAGTATGCAAAGGGCTGGCTTTACAAGTGTTATTAATTTGCTTCCCTGGCATATAACATTTCTATTTTTTTCCTCTCTGTGCTGGATTCTTCTTTTCTTCCTCCAAACATGCATATGCCTCACCTGTGAATAGCTTTAGAATGCCCACTGTATGCCTGTGCTGATTAAGGAAGTTTAGGACAGAAGTTCAGAAGCAACAAGAACTCGCATAATATGAGCTATACTAAATGAGAGAGGCAAATAATGGACAAGCATTTGACAGATAAGTTAGACTTTTGTCCCCAGCCATAATCAGTGTTTTAGAAAAAAAATGAAATAGAGTGAGATGATGGAGAAGGACTGAGGGTGGGATAAATGGCTATTGGAGGAGTAGGCACAGAAGTTCTTTCTGAGCAGAGAATATCCAATCTAAGTGAAAATGACAAGACAACAACCACACAAAGTGAGCAGGAAACACAAAAGTATTGAGGCAGAAAAGAGAATGAGACACTCAGAGAACATGCAGAAGACAAATGGAGCTGGAATATTCTGAGTTACAGGAACATAAAACCAATTGAGGTTGAAGAGAAATAGAAGCCAGATGGCTGGAGGGCTTTTAAGCCCACATCAAGGAGATAGTCCATCTTATCTTGAGTGTGATGAGGAGACGTTGGAAGGTTTTAGCAGAGCGTACTAAATTCGGATTTACTTTTGCTGTCCTTGAAAGAGTATTCAGTGGCTTCATCATTTTCAGGCATCATTACCGCCATCAATCCATAGTTATTACAAATACCAGTCAGCGGATCTCAACCACCTCACACTTCTGCTTCCTTTGCTTCCTCCTGAGCCATGCTCATCCATTCCATTTCCTTTATTCTTCTGCAACCACCCTATCCTCTCCCAAATGCTTCATTCACCCACTCAGAAATCTACATCAAGGCCCTGTTTTGTCCCAAATTCTTTGCTAATCGCTATGGACAGTGTAGGAAGCAAGAAAGGCAGTCTCTTGTCCTCAAGGAACCTAAGGGCTGACAATCAAACCAGGCTGACTCTGGAGAGGCAACAAACTGGGCACCGACACAGGGGGAGACCTCAATCTGAAGAAAGCTGAGTGAAGGAGGACCAACAAGGCAGAGGGAGCACTAACTATCTGAGGTCTAAAGACAATTACAGTTACTCAGGCCAGGAAGACAACTGTCTTCTGGGTGGTAGAGCTAGAGGTGAGAAAGTGCACAGCAAGAGCTGAAGTGGTTCAGTATGCTTCCACAGGACCAGAAGTGAACTTCCTCTCTATTGCTCAAGTGCTCTATTCACTCGATAGTCAGAAATCTTCTTTTTAGTTTTCCTCTCTCCCTTTCATTCTTTGGAATAACACAATGGGTTTTGAAAATGTTACTTGCAACGTCAGACACTGGAAGCTCATGCCCATAACCCTACATACTTGGAAGGTAGAGATCAGGAAGATCATGGTTTGAGATCAGCCTGGGCAAAAATGTTCACAAGACTCCCCATCAACTAATCTCTGGGTGTTGTGGTGTGTGTCTGTTATCTCAGTAATGTGGAGGCTGAGAGTAGAAGCATTGTAGTTATAAACCAAGCCAGGCAAAAAAATGGTCACAAGATAGGAATCTGGCCAGAAAACCTGGGCAAAATGATATATCTCTGTGTTTATTATTTGTCTAGGTCAGCCTAAACAAACACATAAACAAAAAGCAACAAGATCCTGGGTCAAAAATAATCAGAGCAGAAGGTGATGGAGTGACTCAAGTAATTGTATATCTTATGAAGTGTCATCATTTCCATGTGGCTCTCCTGTACCTTTCTCCATAGGGCAAACCAACATGGCTCTTTAAAAATTGACTTTAAACATGCCAATAGTTTTCTGGTGTCAATGGCACAAATGTCTGAGTCTTCACTAAGACCTGTGGCTCTGTCCATGACCTGGCTCTCCTTCTCCTTTTCCTCCTCATTTTATGTCACCCTTGCTCATCAAACTTCAAGCACACAGGCTTCTGTCACATCCTAGATCCCAGACCCCAGATTGCTCTTTCCTAGCCACTGGATTTCTGCAACCTTCAGAACACTGCATCCTTTAAAACATCCCTATAGGAGTATAGGCATAACTTAAATTGTAAAAGCCTTGTCCAACATGTATAAGGCTCTCAGTTCAAATCCCAGTACTGCCCCAACTCAAATCAAAACAGAAAAGATGGGACAAAGATCTCTCTACCAGAGTTGCCTTCATTCAAATCCCTGAAATCCAAATCAAAGCAAAAACAGAGAGAACAAAGGTCCTTCTACTAGAAAAGTCTCTGCCTTCCCCCGCAATGTGTTGTCCTTTTTCACATCTAGCTACATTTTTGTCCCAGCACTTCTTAACATTCCCAGCATATTCATAATTAATGTTAGTGCATCTACCTTCCAGGTTCAAAAGATGTCTCCAGATATGACCTGTGCTTTCTCTACCAGTGCATAAGAAAAGATGGAAGGTGGTCCCTTGCCTGACTCCAGTTGTTCTCGACAGGGGCAGCAGTTAGGAAGGGACTGGCACAAAAGCACATTTGAAGGAAGCACAGGATGAGACTTAACTCTCCAAAGGAACGACTCTCCATTCACTCTGCCTGCCAGTCAAGCCAACAACTACATACCTGTTGCTCCATAAATGTTGCATGGATAGATAGGTGAATGCTATATGTCTCAATTAGAGCAATTCTCTTCTAGAGTAGGTTTCTTTCTACTCATCTAGATTCCATTGAGACTTGGCTAGAGACCCTCCTCCTTGAAGTTCTTTTATTCAATAGCAACATCCATGAGCTTTGCTTTGGAAACTTTATCCCTTGTTGTTCTTAAATTTTTTAATGCTTCTGTCTAATCTTGTTTTCCTAATTAAACATAAAGTCCTAGAGCAGAGCAATGATTGCTCATACTTGTCATCTTAGTTACTCACGAGGCTGAGATTAGAGGATGGCAGTTCAAAGCCAGCCTGGACAGACAAATCCAAGAGATTCTTATCTCCAATTAATCAGCAAAAAGCCACAACTGGAGTTGTAGTTCAAGTGGGAGAGTGTCAACCTTAATTAAGAAAGCTAAGAGGGCTGGGGATATGGCCTAGTGGTAGAGTGCTCGCCCCGTATACATGAGGCCCTGGGTTCAATTCCCCAGCACCACATATATAGAAAATGGCCAGAGGTGGCACTGTGACTCAAGTGGCAGAGTGGTAGCCTTGAGCAAAAAGAAGCCAGGAACAGTGCTCAGGCCCTGAGTCAAAAAAAAAAAAAGCTAAGAAAGAGCCTCGGTACCAGCGCATGCACGCACACGCATGCGCGCGCACACACACACAAAACATAAAGTCTTCAAAGACAAAGACCTTCTTCCCCTTTCCCTTCTTTTATTATGGTTTGACTTGGTATACTACGTACATCCAATCCAGACACAATAGTCCCAATGGTTTTAATTACCCATGGTCAACTGAGCAGGGTCCCAAAATATTAAATTTCCAGAAGTAAACAATTTGTGAATTGTATGTAGCACTCCAGTCTTAGTAACATAAATCTCATAACATCCTGTATGGATATAAAACATCCTTCTTCCAGTGTATATGAGCTATATACCACTACCCTCGCATTAAAACAATTGTCAGGGAATCACAGTGCTTATGTTCAAGTAACTCATATTTTGCTTTAAAATGCCCTTGAAGAGCAAGAGTATAAATTTTGTTAAAGTGTATCAATATATTGGTATTATTCTAATACACTTTTCCAACACTATTATACTATTATACACTGTTCTAACACACTGGTCTTGTTCTAATCTTATCACTACCACTATTAATCTATTTGTTTTATTTATTTATTTATTTATTTATTTATTTATTTATTTATTTAGCCAGTCATGGGGCTTGAACTCAGGGCTTGGGTATCGTCTGTGAGCTTCTTTTGCTCAAGGCTAGCACTCTACCTTTCCTCCCTGGGCTGGCTTTGAACTTTGATTCTCCTCTCTCTCAGCCTCCTGGGTAGCTAGGATTACAGGAGTGAGCTGCCAGTACTTAGCTTATTAATCTATTTCTATAGCTAATTTATACAACCAATTTTTTTCATAGGTATATAAAGAAACATGGTATATACTAGGGTCAGTATTATCACAGTTTCAAATAACCATTAGGGATTTTGAAATATATCCCCTGCATATAAGAGAAAACTAGATTGACCCCTGAGAAGGAAGAAAAGGAGGAAGAGGAAGTAACCTAACAGAAGAGATTGCTTTCTAAGAAAATTTGGCTCATTTGAACTCTTTTCCCACCTTTTCTATAATCTTTTAAAAGTTTCTGGAACTTTTTGAATGAGTGGGCAGATGAGTAGAATTTTATTCAAAGTCTTCAAATATTCAGCAAAAGAAAGTTTGCCAGTACTCCACAATGGTAATCAAAGACAGTTAACTCTTTTGTTGTTGTTGTTGTTGTTGCTTGTGGGGCTTGAACTCAGAGCCTAGGTGCTGTCCCTGAGCTCTTTTGCTCAAGGCTAGTGCTCTACTACTTTGAGCCACAGCACCACTGACAGTTAACTCTTTCCTTGAACAAATAACATTATTGATTCTCTTTGTTGTAATGTAGCAAATCAGAAATAGCTACAGCTACTTTTCATACACAAACACCCCTCCCTGTATACTGAAGTAGTTGTGTATTCTAATGAACCTACAATGTATCCTTTCACATGGCCACCTCTACTCTGGTCCAATTCCTGCCAACTTTCCCAAATGCTCTTCCCTTTTCTACTCTTACCCTGCTCAATACATATGTACCAAAGACAGCTGAGGAGAGGCAGTTGGCTAATAGGATGTTTTCTTCTTAAAAGTTCCATTTGTTGCCTTTGCATATAGGATAAAGGCCAGGTTTTTAGTAACACCTATAGAGACTGGCATGGCCTGGGGTCCAGCTCACAGCTTCATTTCACATCAAATTTCTCATTCTCTGGGTTCCAGCCACTTGTATCTTCCTTCAGCTGCTCTTTGAGCTATCCTGCTCTTGCTGCCTCAGCTCAAAAGCCACTTATTTCTTAAGGAAGCAATCTATGATCCACACATACAACACTTCCCTCTGCCATTGTATACATGCAATACCACATGCTCTTCCTCCACAGTAATTCTCTGTCCATAAATGTATACAATGCCTGCTTTCCCAGTGTTGTTTTATTTTTTAAACTTCCCTAAATACAGGAACAATGTTTGTTTTGATCATATTCCTGATGCTTACAACAGAACCTGGCCTGCTGTCAGCATTAAATTCTTATATACATGCCATCTGCCATACACATTAATAAGATTCTATTCCTTAGATATCTCTATTTTTTTTTAAATCTAAGCCTACTTAAGCCAAAAGCCCAATAAATTCAATTTTAGGGAAGTGATTGGGGGCATTCTGCTTCAGATATAGATTTATACATACATGCTACTTACTGAAGGTCTACATAAATTAATCAAAAATCCCCCTCACACAACTGAAAACAATCCAGCAAGTTAATTACTTAAATAATATGGACTTCTTCATGGGCTTTTGTTTTACCAATAAGCTGGTTCATTTTTACAAATGAAATGGTCTTAATATTTTAAAACTTCTCAAAATAAGGCAATAATTTAGAATAAAAAGCAAGACACAATATTTTGGTTTTAAAAATTGGTTTATTTACAATTTGGTATTTTAAAATTGTATCTGAAGTTTTAATTTTTTTCTATTTCCCTGGCAGGCATTCTCTACTTACTTAAATATGGAAATGAAGGACAGGAAACCTGAGCACATTTGAATTAAGAGATTTACCTACTGCTACTATTGCCAGTAAGATTTAACTCTGAGTCCCTGAGAGTAACGTGTCAAAAATTATATTTTCATACACTCAAATACAAAAGAAAAATGGAAACATGTTTTAAGAACATAGAAAATAAAGAATAAAGCTACAATAATTAAACCCCTCATTGATGTCAATATGTCACTCTGTGGGCCAAGAAACTAAAATAATCTCATCCTCATTTTTTTTAAAGTTTGTCTTTTTTGAAATCATGCAATATTTGGTTCAAGATTTCTCTTTAGTATCCCAGACCCAAACTTCCTGTTACAACTGAGGGCCCTAATATTTTAGCTTATACAAAGTTACTTTGGGGCAAGTCTGAGTTGAAAAAACAAGGGAGGATAGTAGCAGCTCAAGGAATGTCTGAGGATGGAATGATATTCACAGGACACCTTGAGATGTGTGAAGGACACTTCTATTATTTGGAAGGACAAGTGCTGTCTTGAGACAAGCAATATAAAGTACCCTTGCTCCTTCTAACTAAATGGCTAGTTAATACTCATGTCAGCTCTCTTCAGAGGAGTAAATGTTAGTTCTTGAGTGTCCTCACTGAACTTACTTGAGATGCAAAATGCCAGCTACCATTCCTCTCTCGTGTGTGTGAAATGTACTATGGATATTGAAATTGACCACACTAAAACAGTAAGTCAAAGCCAAAGCAAATAAATCAGCCAAAGACTTTGCAGGAGGATGCCACTTTTTTTGAGTGTGGGCGACACTGGCAGTGACTTTTTGGTTGGGAACAGCACCAAGTATGAATGACAAGTGCTTGTATAATGGCCCAAAGAAAATGCAGTGCAATTCAAACTTTTATAAAAGCAAACAACACTATGAAATAAAGCCATAATATCATGTCTTCTGATCACTCTTAATGTTCTTTCCAAACCAGAAAAGTACTTTTAAAGAAAGATTGGTATTCACATTACCTAGACAGTCTTTAGTGGTGGTTTGAAGGCAACTTCGAAAATTTCCAAGATTTACTTGTATCGTTGATTCTAAAAGAAAAGTGATTAGAGATTCAAGCAGAATGCAACACTAATTAATTCAAGAAAGAGCTCTGAAATGTTTGCTAAATAGATAATGAATGGGCAAGTATGCTTGTCATGGTCAGATCTGGATAGCAGATCAGATTGGTGCTTTAGTACCATCTTTCCATTTCTACACAATGTGTCTTTTAAAAAATTAGTGAAAATACCCTCAACTTTGGCTGGCTGGTTAGTCTTGCCTATTTTACACTGCATATAAACTTTGAGGACTAAGAAGCCAAAATGGAAATCTACAGCACAGATCAAGACAAAAGTTAGGCTTCAGAATTCTTTTGTTGCTTTAGCAAATCTCACCATTGCTGTAGGACACCATACTAAGTTGATTCCTTGGCTGTTGGTGGCAGGAGAGATGTTAATAAAAATGTGTGGTAGTTCTTCCCACGAAGGAAATACTTGTCTTCATAATATCCCTACATCTGACAAACTACCAGAGCATATGCTTGCCATCATCAATAGGAAACTCTCAGCTTGGTGTTAACGGAACTTGACATACCAGGAGCAAGCTAAATCTCATAGCCCTTATTTCTTGACTCAGTTGTGATAGGACATGAAAACTCTCCAATGTGAACCATAGAGAACACAAAAGCACAGAACCTGCAAAGGCATACGTATTAAAAAGCTTGGGTGGACCCAGGAAAGCACATGGAGTGTTAACTGGCCAGAGCTTGTGCATCAGAAGGAATGGAAATGAGTGGGGAAGAACTGACAGAGTCTGCTCTGCTAGCTGTAGAGCCACCTTCAATGTTATAAGAGAGGTCTGCAGGCTCTAGCATGGTAGAGCATGGCAGATGCCAGATAATGCAAGTTAACATGGAAACATTCAAGGCAAATAGAATAGCTTGAGGAAAGCAGGAGCTGTCCACTAAAAGCTTAGTGTTTCCTAATTTGGTATTTGTGTATTTATCTGGAGCTATTAAATTACTGCTGATGAACTAACTAGGAGAATGGATTACTTTAACTTCTCAAACCACTGATGCCAAAATGATCCGTTTGGCATGCTAAACTTTCTCCAGGTTGACAGACCAAGAATAATACCAGAAATAGATAAGGAGTTAAATTATAGTTAGAACAGGGGAGAAAAGTAAGGTAGGACATTAAAATTTTATTCTGAAATTATCTCTGGCCACAACAATAAAATTTAACAAATATTCACTAAACAGTCTTACTCCTGTCAGCAGCTGTACAATACATACAGTATCATAGAACTGGCCACTAGGATTAAAATCCACTAGAACATATTTCATGTTAAGTGGCGACAGCAGCATCTCACAGAAATTTTTACATACATATATACACAGTCCACATTCAACCATTTTCACATATTTTCAGTACACACAGTTGCAGCATATTACAGTCACATGTCTAAGTTGTTGCTCGATAGAAACTCAAGCTACTGCCTAGACATAACTGTAGCAGTTGAGCTGAGTATAATTACAATTAATTTTATCTATGTCCATAGCAGAGAGATGTACAAGCCCCTAAGAAACAAAGAGTTCACAAATACTTTTTTTAATGCTACCACAGCATTATGTTGGGCAATATTAAAACCTTTACCAACCAAATCATTTTTTAATAGTCTTCTGCTTACCAGAAATACTCTAGATGAAAGAAATTACAAAAAAAATGAATGCTCTCTTTAAAATAACTCACATTTTTAAGATTCCAATATGGCCCAATGCTACTGATGCCTAAAGTGTTTTTTAACATTCTGATGGAGTCATTTAACATGACTTCAAACCACCTATTAAGTTTAAAAGTGGCTTAAGTGCCTTGCACCCAAGTTGTAAAAATCCCTGGCCATCCTTACTAGAAGCCAGGCACATATAAAAGGAATGCACTTTGGTTCATACCAAATGCCCTGGGATTAATCACACTATAAAATTAAATGGTTTGAGGTAAATTTTTACAAATACAGTTGATTTTTGTCTAGTGTTAGCATAACAAAAAATATCCTTTAAAAAATCAGTCTGATGTTAAGATACAATAAAGACCATCTTTAACCCCTTATACACAGGAATTCCCTCATTCAGCGCCTGAAGATGAAATTCACGCCTTATGGTTTCTATTAAGGCCTGTAGCTAGATATTTAAGACAGATGTATCATTGTAGAGGTGGGTTCCATCCTTCCTGCCTAGTATTCAGTTAAAGAGGCCAAAAAATGCATGCCCCACAACATGGCATTCAGAACAAAAGGCACATTGTTAACACTAAGGGCACAATTTCTCTTCTACTGTTAATCTACACTGTCTTGCATCACTGCTGTTCCACTGCTGTAGTGACACACACTTACGTGGTAATGAACACTCTGGTGGTGCAAGAAACGGAGCCAGATGAGACTGCAACCAAAGACAAGATGACGCTGTGCTATTCGTAAGTCTGAAAACAGCTCAGACATCCCTAGACAATGGGAACCTGTGAGACTAAGGACTGTTTCCAAGCCAACTCCTCGTAGCCTATCAGAGCCCTTTATTTGTCTTTTAAAAATCAACAAGATGCCACTTTTTTTTGACATAATCAAACTAGAAATTTTGAAAAAGCAGTTTATCACTAAAAGCTAAAACATGGTGGCTCTTGTGACTAAAGGAAATTTTACTGTATTTGGACAAAACAAAAATTTGTTAAGCCCCATAGCACTGCACATTATAGTTTGGCTTCAAAGTTTCCGGTCACATTTGTGAATAAAGACAGACACAAATGCATTGCTGGCATCTTAGGAACCAGTTTTGTGTGGAGGGGGAAAGTAAAGCAGTATTAGACCACTTACAAATTTTAACATGTACCATGTTAGTTACAGGGAAGTTAGTAATGGCAGGCTCAGGTTCATAGATTTAAACTTACATGTGCAAATGAGTGGAGATGGAGGAGGAGCTTCATAAGAAGAAAACAGCTTTTTATATGTTGTAATTTATTTTAATGATCTAAAGAAAATAGCCATCATAAAGAGGTTTGTGATTTTATACTACCACCAAACCAATGCTTATGCATTTTATGCCTTTAAGCTGAAATCTTAATAAATACACAAATGGTAAGTCCTCTAAGCCACTGATGGGGGTATTGTCACATGAGCATCACTTAAAATGTAATTTACTAACATTATTGCACTTTCAAGGATTACAGAGCAATGTGTACAATATGCTAAAGAATTTGACTAGGGGAAATTAGCTACAATTTCTAAATACAGAAGTACAAATTAACTTATCAGTGACTCCCTTAAATACTAAAGCAAGTAGCAACATCACTAGCTTATCAATAAGCTAACATTATTACTGGGGTTTTTTGGCAAATATCTGAAATATTTCATATTTCCTGAGCATATTTTCCCACCATCAACTGGCAAGGTCTCAAGAGAAGTAAAATGTTTTGTTGTAAATGACATTATTTTTTAAAGTAAAACTGTAGAATAATAAAAGAACTTAACCGGAAACTTTCTTGGCCTCACTGGGGACCGTGCCTTAAGTACTTGTAAATCAGTTTACAAGCAATACAATAATATCTGTGCATATAAAAGATTATTTATCCTAATTTACACTACCCCAAACCTATTATCCAAACAGGCAGAAATCTTTCTATATTAAATTGCACATACTAAAAAATTTTTTCCACGTGCCTTGAAATTGATATATATCACTGTTCATACCTTAGTGATAAAATACTGAAAATTTCACTGTGAAAATAAGCATTATTCAGAGAAGAAAATATTCTTTTACCTAACTAACTCTCAGTTACTTTTCCAGGTAAAGTGTCATTTCCACATAAAAGTCAGTGCAATCCAAAAGAAAGTAAAATAAAACAGAGGAAGGCAATTCCCATGATTCTTCTAATGATGCAAAGGCTAAGTCAAACCATTTAACTTGTGGTTGAACTTCTCCTCTTTCCGAGGTGTTGTTAGAGCTGGCCGCACTGAACGGCCAAGGGAACTTCTGCTCACCAAGAGGATTTTTCAACCAGCTTTCTTTTGAAAGAAAAGAGTTGATACTTTCCCAGGCTAAGGGAACCTTACAGTGGCACCTGAAAAGTGTGAACTCACTCTAATCTGCTAAATCTTCTTTGGAACTATGGAAAACCTTAAGTAGCTAGTCTGCTATCCTTTTTTAAAAATTGGGAGTATGAAACGATGGTCACAATCACAGCTGAAACGTCTCTTTCTGTGTTAACAGTCTGGGATACACCGCCAAAGGAGGAAGGCAAACTAAATGTGGGCAGCAGATGGGTGGTAAAAGGGGAACCAAGAGAAAAGCAAGAAGGAAGGAACCATCGTGGAATACACTTCTAAAATTAGGTGCAAAACCAATTCTGTGATAGGAGGCTTCTTGCAAAAACAGCTTGCTGATCCTATTAAAAATTTGGAGACACACACATATCTATTTGTCCACTAAACGCTGCTTTGCTAGCTTTTAGTGTCAGACTGCTAAGTGGGCAATTTAAACCTTGGGGATCATAGGGTGTGGTTTTTGTTAGCACGTCATTTTCATTTTGACCATTCACCTTCCTAACTGCCACCACCACCCAGACTTAATTCTTAGAAGATGGTAGCAAGACATGCTAAACCTGTGCACGAACCTGGAGCATGGAGAGAGCAGAAGGGCCTTAACAGGGCCACCTGGGGGAGAGGGGGGCATATGAACCATGGAAACATAGTGAATGTCTGACCAATCTGTAGAAGCACGGCAGTGATGTAGTAACCAATGGCCTGCCACTGATGTCATTTCTCTGCCACACTAAATACAGTAAGGCTCATCGTACTTTTTGCACACGCACACACACACGCACGCACGCACACAGAAAGAAAAACGGTTTCAGAAAGTATAAAAACTTAAAGCATTGTCCCCATGTATTTTATAAAAACAAAACAAATGACTGTCTTACATCAAAATTAAGTGCTGAAAAGATACAAATGAGTCGAGTTATTGAGCAAATAAAAACAGGTCTGAGCTACTCCTTTCAACCCAGTAAGGCTCAGCTATGTCGTATCTCTCAGATTACCAGCATCAGGGGACTGGAGCTCAGCTAACCAGTTTTGGCAACACTGTCCTCTGCTGAATATTCCCATTGGCATCTGTCATTTGTGCCAAATTCGTCCTCAGTTTGGAAGCTGAGCTGGAAGGTGGAGGTAACTTGGAAATCGACGTGATAGCACCAGTGCTCTCCGTTATCCTTTTCACTGATGTCTTCTCCCCAGTCGGAGGCTTTGGCAACCTCCTCCGGAGCCAGGGGTGCCTTAATGCCTGGCCCGGGGTCATGCGGACTGCAGGATCCCATTCTAAACACTGTTTCAAGAAGTCAAGGAAAAGAGGATCATCACATCCCTTCAGTGCGTTCCCCCACTCTCGGCTCTCTGGTGGGCCCCTCAGTTTCCCTCTCCGGGAACGGCCTCCGTTGAGGACCACAGAGCCGTCTGAAAGAGTCGTGACAGTGCAATAACGGGGATAACCCTTGGAGCTCACAAAATTTTTGGCTCTTTTGGATGCGTCCAGGAGTTTCTGGGAGGGCATGCCCAACAGCTCAATCATACAGGCCAGCTGGTCTCCTTCATCTTCCCCAGGCAACAGTGGGTAACCCGTGAGCAGCTCTGCTAAAATGCAGCCCAGGCTCCACATATCAATGGGCATGCCATACCTGGCCCCAAGGATCACTTCCGGAGCCCGGTAAAAGCGAGACTGGATGTAAGTATAGACACGCTGATGCTCGTAACAACTGGAGCCAAAATCGATCACTTTAATACTGCTTCTACCCTGCTGCTTTAACAAAATGTTCTCGGGTTTAAGGTCACAGTGAATTATTCTGTTTTTGTGCAAAGCATCCAAGCACTGTAGAATCGAGTGGGCAAACTTCCGGACCAAAGGCAGGCTAAAGCCCTGGAATTTATTCTTCTTGATGAGCTCATAGAGGTTCATGCTCAGCAGCTCAAATGTCAGGCAGATGTGGTTTCGGAAGGTGAAATTCTCCAGCATGTGGATGACGTTCATGGTGTTGTCCTTGTCTTGCTTCCGCAGGTGTTCCAGGATTCGGATCTCCTCTGCGGCCTGCCGGTGGAAGCGTTTTTCATTCCGCACCATCTTCAGAGCCACATGCTGGTGGACTTTGTGGTCATAGGCCTTGACCACTTGCCCAAAACTCCCCTTCCCAATGACCTTGAGGACTTCGTACCTGTAAGCCACATGATCATGGGGCACCTGTACATACGACCCCTGGTCATCATCATAACCACCGTTATTGGGCCCACCGGTCATGCCCTGCCGCTTCTTTGCATTTGGACCCAAGAAGTATATCTCAGGATAGCTGAAAATCTCATGGTGTTCGAAGGCAGTTAGTTTTTGCATGTATTGCTTCATTGCTTGTTCGGGTGTCATGGGGGTAGCTTTCACCTTCCCCATGCTTTCCAGAGACTTCAGAGAGGTGGAGCTCCCCTGCCGCCTGTGAATGCTCTCTAGCTGCCGCTCTGACACCACTGGCAAGCCCGTCTTGCCCACCGTCGTAAGCCCATTTGGTTGTGTGGTGAGCACTGTCCGCTTGTTACTGTTATCCTCAAAGAGCTGCTGAACCTGGATCTGGCTGTGGCTGCCAACATGCAGGTGATCATTCATTGTGTGCTTACTGCCACCAATCTGGAATTCAGATAAGACACATAAGTACAGAAAACAAAAGAGGTCTACCTGCCTGGTTAAAATGTGACTTCGAAAGTCAGCCCTCACCCTCAACTTTAAAAAATCCAATTTGGTTAGATTCTATAGCCAGAATCAGCTTCATAAAGTAGAAAGTGTTCACCCAAGAGAGACCCTATGAATGCATGGTAGAGAGAATGAATACCATGCTGACAGATGATACAATAAAGGCAAGGGAACAGAGGACTGGGTAAGCCTAGGGAGCACCGGAGGGCCACACACACAGGTCACACCTCAGAGACACGTAATTTGCTGTGTATAACCGGGATCCTTAAGGATCAGTTCTCCATGTTTCTTGCTCATTATTATATACCTAATACTTAGTACCAGGCCTGGTACATCATAGGCACTCCACTCAATCTACACTTAAGATTAAAAATAGAAAAGGATGCAGGAAGCCTCTAACACTGTTCCTCACACCCACTCATAGCATCTTCCATACTTCACTTGATATTTTACCAACATGAGGACAAGGACAACCCCTGTCTTGTGTACTCTTTCTCCAATATGTAGAACTATTCCCAAAACATCTTATCATTAGTGTTTCTCTCTTCCCCGCAACGCTGGTTAAACCTAGGAACATACACATGACCCAGTGGTGAAGATAAACTGTGCTTTTAGCCTTGAAAGATTCCCATGGGGATATGCACTATAGTTATCTTGTAAACCTCTAACCTATTTTTAAAAGTTTCTGGGAGTTACTGGCTATAATGACCATTTAAGGCCACTCAGTCCAACCAACAAGCAACCACCACACTGCTGGAGCCTTCTTTTGGTCTACGGCTTTTAAGACAGAGGCTTCTGGGATGGCTCTACTTTTCAATGAGGAATACAAAGTAGCAATTTCTATTTCAGACACAAACACCATCAGTGAACACCATCCATCCAAATAAAGCAGACAGGGTAAACCAAAAGCTCCTTTTTTTTCCTCCTTCAAGCAGCCTACTAAGCACTTTTTCCATAAGATCCCAAAGATTAATGGGCCATTCACAATTCACCTCATTTATTTAATATTATTGTCAATCTAGCCACATAGGGGCAATGTACCAGACTTTCAGAAGCTTATGAATGATATAACTTGCTGAAGTCCTGTGTCATCAGTTCGTTTTTCTATCATCCTCCCTACCTCTCAGAGTAGACATAGCGTTTGAGAATGCTTGAATTGTAAAATGAAATTCTAAATTCTTCCTACTAGCAGACGAAACCCACATTTTAACTGACACATAACAGGTATAATGACCATCTTTAGAATGAGGTTTCTCTCCACTTCTAAAACAAAGTAGAAGCTACTACTTGGACCTGTCTTACTATGACTTCACAGATGAAGGGGATTTTTATTTCTCAGAGAGAATTTTAGGAGATTTTTAGCTGAGCTTTTTTATTAAGTCACAGACAATGCTCCAAGCTAGGTGACCTTATATTCTATTAAGGTAGCTGGACAGGTTATTCATCTTCATCCTAGGCTAAAATGTACTAGAATATGCATTAGAAATGTCTTAAGCACCTATAAAAGTGGTTAAAGGCTTGTTCACTGTTTTTCTTCCCAAGCCACAGCCTCGGTCTTCCTTTCCCACTAGAGTTTTTCAAATCCCAGGAGGGGAAAAAGCCCTCAAATTTGAAATATGTGTCTCCTAAAGAACTGTTTTCTTCCGGCCACGACAGGATGGAGGTACTCTGGAAGAACAAAACCAATGCTGCTTGCATACATGCTATAGAAAAGATCAAGTTTCATCAAAGACAAAGCCAAGACTGTCAGGATTCCTAAAATAAGAACAAAGCAAAACTTTTCATATGATAAATTTACTGTGAGTTTTACTATAGCAAGTTTTTTTTTTTGTTTTGCGAAATTTAAAAATAATGACATCAAATGTAACCAGAAAGAAAACAGAATTTGTCCCCTCCCCCCAAAAAAACAAACCAAAAAACAACAACTGGACCATCTATCTCTCCATCTTCCCTTGGTCTCTTTTTGCACTATCAACTATTAATCCACTTGCCCTTAGGTGAGGTCAACCATCAGTCTCTCATTTGTCTTTTTCTTCATCCCCACAACTCTTCCACATTGAACCAGACAGCAACCAGAGTTCCAGCACCATCCATGCGATATACCTGCCAGCTCCTATAGTTGGCCCTCAGAATCCATGTCTGCTAGGCTCAAGACACATGCTAATGGCTGATAAGGTCCTTCTCCCAGAGGAAACTCACACAAGATTTTTCTACCAAATGCTTACCTCCTCTCATATGCCTTAAGTTCTGTTAAAAAGAAGACTTCCCCTCAGCATATACACACTCTAGCTCTATGGACCAGTGAGTCTTTGGCACTAGTTACCTGGAAAGATCTCTCAACATCTCCCTCACCTTCCCAAATCATCATCACAAGGTCTCCTGGTTGTCTATCCACTCAGGTCATTTCCACCTTATACTCCTGTCATCTTGGCTGACCAGAGTGGTCTCAAAACACTACTTCTCAGCCTAGAATTCCTCAAATTTCTTCTCCACACAATCCTTCTAGAGTACCAGCTTACAAGTGTCAATCTGAGGCTGTTCTTGCTTCTGTTCATGGACCAAAGCTGCATTCCCATTTCCTCAACTAATGCAAAAACTTCCCAGTAAGGACACAAGGTTCTAATGTAGAGCCTAAATGACCTGAGCCCTTTCAGTCTCAACTATCACTGTTACCATTGTCTCCAAGAAGGAAGTTGAATTCCCCTAAGGTCTGTGGAAACCCCATGCTCTTCTTTTAGACAACTGTTTTTTTTTTAATGAGGTCACATCATAGAAGCCCAGAGATTTTCAATTCAATACATATGATATGAATGTACACCAACATTCACTAACAATAGTGTGACCACGGGCAATTTAGTTATTGTCCTCTGTTTAAAAGAGGGAAAAGAAAAGATGAGAAAGCTACCTTAATAGGGCTCTTAGGAGGATTAAAAAGGCACTATGTGTAAAGTGTTTAGTATCATGCTTAGCAAGTGAGAGCTATGTATTTATTGTCCTTTTCAAATGCTTCCTGGAATGTCTTTCCTACCACCATCTAAATGATAAAGTCCAACTCCCACTTTAGTGCCAGCCTGGTGCAACTCTCACCTCCTCTGACCCACAAAACACCAACTTCTGCACTTGTAGTGCACCAATAGAACACTAATATTTGCTCCATTTTTGATTTAGCATCACTTTCACCCACCTGGCTGAGAACAATTCCAGAGCAGGATCCTCTCTAATCTTTCCAAGTGCTTATGAACCACAGTAAACACTCAATGGTTATCTAGTGAATAGGAATGACAATCCTTAACTCTCACCTCTCTTGGAGTTAAGGGGTATTTTTTTTATACCTTCAAAAAAAAACCCCATGGAGTCAACATTCAAGGAGTTGAAAAACGTCCCTGGTGCCCTAAGTCACAAAAGATGTTAGGCTTGCAGTATATTGGTACATTGGCAAATCTAATGGTGAGAGACAGAGAGTTAAAAAGCACCTGCAGCAGAAACAGAGACTAAACACATAAGAGCCTCATGTGGACTCTGACACTTTCTAGATATTAAAGTCCTTGAAGTAGAACAGCAGTGGTTCATACTTATAATCCTCACTATTCAGGAGATTGAGACTTGGAGGACAAAGATTTGAAGCTAGCTAGCCTAAGGCCAAAGAATAGGCATGCCACTATCTTCAATTAGCCAGCAAAAAACCAGGTTGGCAGTGTGGCTAAGTAGACCTCCAGACATGAGTGAACAAGGATGCCAAATGAGTGTGAAGCCCTGTCTCCAAACAAAATAATGAGAGTCATTTGAGAGCTTCAGTGAAAGAAAAAGACTTTGAGATTCCAATGTTGCAGGACACTGAAATCACACGCAAATCTCATAGGGAGGCAAACCAGAAAAGCCAGCCATATACATACACATATATATGTGCTTAATCCACATCACAAAGTATTTAAACATAGTAAATATTAAGCCTTTAACGCTCACTCAAGCCTCTTGAAATCAGCAATCATAACTTATTTCTGTTTGCCAATGTCTAACACAGTGTATCAACATTTAAAAATACACAGCAGATGAATTAATGTAACGGTCAAAATACCCACAACTGAATGGTCAGAAGCTAAAATGGAGAGACCTACGAAGGCCTCCTCTAACCATAAAAGACCTCCTACTAAAATGTATGTGAAATTAACAGTCTCTTGAGCTTGGTGGTTTGAATCTAACAGAAAATGGCAAACAAGTGCTACTATTTCTGGGTTTTAATACTTCTTTGAAGTCTTCTTAGGAATATCATGTAGTGTTATAGTAATAAAAGTGCATCCAGAAATATCAGGACTTAAGGTCTTCTTCAAATATACTGACAGGTCCTGAGTCAGAGGTCTACTTTTTTTTCTTTAAAATATTACTATGTTTAAAAATATTAACTTTACATTTTTAATTCTGATTATTTTATAAAGATAAAATTGATAATTATAGTGTTTTAAACACTGAAAGTTGAGAAAAGTGATGCAAATTAATATTCCAGAATTTTAAAAGGTGAATATATTAATATTTCCCACATGACATTAACAGAAAAAAACTTAATGGGAAACAAGGTATTTATTAGGTATAATTTTAGAACAAACAGAAATAAACTAAGTGACTAAAGATACTCAAGGACAGAAAAGACTGGGCAGTGGGAAATTCCAAAGCTGATAATCTTTATAATCACATATTCACCTGCCCACTATATCATTTACAAGGGGAAATATGGGCATGCTCCTGTGAAAAGATGATTTTCCTCTCCTCTCCATAATGCCCATTTCTCCCCAGTCATTCAACAAACAGTTCTTCCCAGGTGTAGTTGCTCTGGAATTATAATCTAAAGCCTTGTAAAAGCATACAGACCTATGGGAATATGAATCTGCAATCATTCTTGCATTTATAATAAAGCTAATACAATTCCTAGAATCAGTAATGCCAGGTAGTTTATTAAAACCAGACTCCAGGAGTGTGTCTGGCTATTAATATGCATTACTCTGTGTTGACTAGGGACTCCTCACCAAGCAGCTAACTTGTGGAGTTGGCATTCTCATTTGAAAAGGAAGGAGCAGAACCAGTATAAACTCTTTGTGTGCCCAACTTTCCTGTTCTATGAAATCTGCAATGCTATACTAATGAAATCAAAACTAAACAACACCTGAAACCCAAATTCCCACTTTCAAAACCAAGCATCTAACCAACAGCATACTGAAGTTTACACTTAAAACAGGTAAATCCGGCACATGCCACAGCAAAACACCAGCACCCATCATTAGGAGTACTGAGAAAATATTCACTTATTTTCCTCTCTGGTACATCATACACAGGCTATCACTCCAGTGGAAACTTTTGTTTTCTCTAATTTCATTTCATCTTTCAATTGCACAGAGCCTCTGATCAAGTAAAGCCTTGTCTTACCAAATTGTAATCCAGATGCAAACCAAATATTTCTTTCCCAGTTCACATCATGTCATGTGATTACATCAACACATGGAAAAAAACTGTATGTTATATTTTCCAAACTGCCAGATGATTCTAAACCAAACCAAAACAAAAAAAGCATGACTCCTAAAACCAATAGCAGTTACTGAACTAAAATCTCACTGTGAAAAAACATAACTAGCAATGCACAGAATCGTCCATCCTACCTGCATACCCTCTCCCTTTCATCAGTGCTCCAACCTACATTAATTTCTATGTAATGGATTCCTAGTCCCTAGGACCAGACATGCCAGGAATAAAGAAAGATGAAAGAATGTTTTCTAAGAAATCTGTCTACACCTCCCAAGTCCAACAGGCACAACTGCAGTCTAGACATCCTCACATAAATTCTCCTCTGACAAACAAGTTTCCATCTAACCCATGAACCCCCCAGAAATCCTCCTCTACAGGCTACAGATGGTTTTTTCTATGAAAGCTCAACTCTCTCTTGGCAAAACAAAACCCTATCTCTAGCAAGCATCCCTCCCACAGAACCATCTTAAGGGCGTCCTGTGAAAGATTGAGACATGAAAGAAATCTTTGAAACCATCCATTACGCCCTCGGACCACATATCTCCTTTAGGCTGGTGGGCACCAGGCAAGGGTAGTTCCTGGGAGCCAAGATAAGATTGTATGTTCAATGAAGGTAGCTTACCTACCAATCTCTGCAGCCACCAGCTCCATGATGGGCTTCCCCTCACTCTGGGCCCTCTGGGGGAAGACCACAGCAGCTGCCAGGTGCCCTCCTCTTGCTTGCCACCTATAAAGCGAAGCTGGCCCTTTCCTTCTGTGTAATACCCAACTACAGATTCCTACAGGGGTGGCTTGTTTTGTTTTGACTGCTGCTGTGGCTCTTATTTTTGTTCACGTTAATTACAATTTCTGCTGTGCTCAAACCTGTAGCACTCATAAAACATGCTTACACACGCGGGGGGACAATTGGCAGTGCTCCCTACTGGCTGGAGCCAGGCCTGGGAGGCTCTTTTGGGGATCGATTTTCCGGGCAGGGCGGCCTGGCTGTCCCCTAACACAGATCTGTTTCTATAAATACTTACTACCCACGGGATTGGGGGAGGGGGGTGTTTACCGGGGCTAGGGATGGAAGCTCTAGGAAGCAAGGGTGGGGGGTGGGGCGGGAAAAGGGAAGAAGAGGAAAGTGGCAAGGAGGAAGTCCCAAGGAAGAGGAGCTCAGGGGTGGGCGGGCTCCGGAGGGGAAGTGAGGGGCCCACGCCACGAATCTTCCTTTGTGGCTGCAGCTTTGGGTTCGCCCAAGTTACAGAGGGCGGTGTAGAGGAGGACAGGCCCCCGGCCAGGGGCGTGGAACCGTCTGCACTTCGCCCTCTGGTCTCCCGGTGGCATCCCAACCCAAGTCCGGAAAGGGGGATTTCTTGCCTGGGGACCCCTCTCCGCCCGGCCCCGCGGACTCCCCATTCCAGCCTCCCCGCGGGGTTGGATCTCACCGTGAGGGCTGTGGCTGCAGCGTTGCTGGCCCGGAGAGGTGGCAGGGCGATGGGGGAGGGCGGGCCGGTCCCCACGCCGCTCCTGGTGGCCCCCGCACCGAGCCCCGGAGAAGCTTGAAGCTGGCGAATGGCACTGTCCCCTCCTCGGCCTGGGAGTCACGCACGAGAGGAGACAAAAGAGGGTCAGAGGGTGGGGGAGAGTCACCCAGATCCTCCCCCACACCCCGAAGGGCAGCAGAGCCGCGTCTCCCGGAGGCGGAGGGGAGCACCGCGCACCGTGCCGCGGGCACGACGGGGGGGGGGGGGCGTCGGGGCTCGGCTCCCGGGCGCGCACCCCCCTTCTCCCTCGGGCGGGGCTCCGGCAGCTGCAAAGTTAAGTCGGGCCCCGGCGCGCGAGTTCGCGACCCGGCGCGGAAGCCAGGCGGGGCCGGGGCTTCACAGCCCACGTTGCAAGCTGGCCAGGAGAGGGGTGCGGGGGGGTGGGGAGGAGTAGAGGAGGGCGCCGCGGCGTCGCCAGGCTCCGGACCCGAGGGGGAAGCAAGCTCGGGGAGGACTCCCCTCGGGGCCGCCCTGGGCCCGCGTGCAACAATGAGCGCCGAGAGCTCCCCGCGCCGCCCTGCCGACTTTGTTCGAGGTCCCGCAAGCGGCAGTTCCCACCCCTACCGCAACCCACCCCCACCCCTGGCCACGCGAGGCTGGATCGAGGGGCCCAGGCACCGACGGCTGGGCGGGTGGCGGGGGCGATGCGGGAATCCGGCCTTCCTTACCGGTTGGGTAGGCGGCGGGAGCGGCGGCCGAAGGTTTCCTGGTTAACATGGCCGCTGAGGAGGAAAATGCATCTCCAGGCTGCCGTCTCCGTCACCGCCGTGGCCGGTCCCGCTGCTACTTCTTGTAGCCGCCGCCGCCGCCGCCGCCTCCCGGTCGTCCCTCCCGCGGGTCTCCGGCGCTCCCTCGCCGCTTCGGGTCAGCTACAGCCAGACACACACAGCCCGCTGCATCCCCTCGGCTCGGGCCCGCCGCCGCGAGCCCCCCGCTCTCCTCCTCGCCGCCGCCGTCCTCCTCGTCCCCGGGCGGCTGCAGCAACCCCCGGCCCGTGCACATGCCTCGCCCTCCCCTGCGCGCCACGGGGCCTCCCCGATTCCCTCACATAGGGGCGCGGGGAGCGGCGGCGGGTTGCGCCGCGAGGACCGACTCGCTCGGGAGCCTCCTCCCGGGCCCGCGCGCGCACGCGCACTCGCGCACTCACACACACACACACACACACACACACACACACACACAGAGCGCCCCCCTCCCCGCGGTCCCGGGAGGACGGCCCCGCCCCCGCGCAGGCCACACCCCCAGACTCCCCACCCCGGCCGTGGCCACACGCGCTCACCGACGCCCCATCCCCCCCCCCCCAACACTCCTCTGGCTACTCTAGGGAGCCCCTCCTGGCTTTCCGATCCTCTGCAGAGCCGCCCCGCGGCTCCCTGGAAAAACTCTGCAGCCCCCGACCTCACTCCGCCTCCCCCCTTCCGCCAACTGCCTTGCTTTCACCCTCCTTCGATCACCCCCATCCCGCCCCGTGCGATCGGTTCCTCTCCAGGCCTGCGACGCCCCTCCTGTGCCCTACAGCGCAACCTACCATAGCTGCCCTCCTACCGACAGCGCTGCGGAGACCCCTCCCCTCACGAGCGCGCCCCCCCAAACAGGAACGCACTGGCGCCTTCCAATGGCTGCTCCCTAACAATACCGTCCTCTCCCCCCACCCCACCCTCACCCCTACCCCCTAGTCCGCCCCGGTGACCTGAGCACCTCACCGCCCCCCCCCAGTCCCCCCCCCCCCAGTCCATCATGTCGATAACTTAGTTGTGCCAGGGTCACCTCGGAGAGTCAGGCCCAGTGAAGGAAGGGACGGTCGCTGAGCTAAGGTGACAAACAAGCATGGGCAAAGGAGGGGCTGCCCACCCGCCACGCACGCACACACACACACACACACACACACACACACACACACACTCCTGGATGTACTGACACCGAGTGACCGCTCTCCAAGTCGCTAGGACTCGGGGAGGCAGCGAGGCGCGCGTGTGGACGGCAGCTGAGGGAAGCAGTTGGCTGCGGGTTGCTAGGCAAAAATAAACATCAGAGACGCCTCCCATTTCCTTACAACTCGGAGCCTTTCCCCGGTGTGGCCGCTGGGAGAGACACACCTTCCTTCCAGCTCTCGGTTTGACTGCGAGCGACGCGTCTAATTCCTTTCATCCTCCCAGAAGATCATACATTCCCCTTCGCTTCCCAGACACGTGGAGGATTTCGGTGCCCTTTTCATTTCCCCTCGAACACAGCCTCTCCTTCCCATGGAGACCGAATTGCTTCCTTCCCTCACACCTGCGCCTCTGCCGGGCTAGACACAGTGCGCCTTTGTCCCAGAGGTCACAGCTTTTCGCCTCTGCAAACTATTGCGGGGGGGGGGGGGGAGATGCGGGGGGGGGGAGGAAAAAGTCGGACAGATCTTGGATGCCAAGGTGGAAACTTTATACCGTGCACTTCCCTGAGAGGTGCCGGGTTTTTGCAAAGTCCTCTGGAGTGTCTTGAGTTCCTTCTGCTCAGCCCTGCTAGAATGTCTTCAGGCCCTCTGGCTGGACCCAGGTTGCAGGCCCCAACTAGTGTAGACTTTAATGGGAAAAGAGGCACCTCCCGCGGAGTTCCACCGCCTCTGCCATTTGCAGATTGTCATAGCAACCTCCCATGGAGATCGCCGGCAGCTTTAAACAAATGCCCCAAAAGGTTACCAGGTACAGTGTGCTGCTCCAAGACCCTGGAGGTTCCCACAGAGAAAGTAAGGGTAGGGGTTGTTAGCAAAGAGTAGAATTCCACCTAGCAATATATCTTTAAAGGAAGGAAAGACGGAAGAAAGGAAAGGAGAGAGGCAGGGAGGGAGGGAAGGAATTCTGTAGGGACCTCCACCTAAGAAAGTAGAGCTTATGGTAAAATACTCAGTCAAATAATATGCCTCGAGAAGAATCACGACCTGAATTGGCCCAGGCAAGAAATACTTCCCTATGCTAATCACATTCAGATCCACTTGGGGAAACATTCAGTGTTCAGAATTAACTAAAAGAAAAGGGTTAATTAGTAGCAGAAATGAAGGTACGATGTATTTCCGGACTGTCAGTCTAATTTCCCCAAGGGGTCTGTCACATCACCTTTCATTTTCAAGAAAGCTCACCCAGCTTTTCCTTCCCCCTCCTTTGAAAACAGTTATTTCCACATCACTTTCCTTTGTAAAATGAATACTTGAGATAGAGGAAAATTTGATGAAAACTCAATTTTAATGTAAGCGGGCACTTGTTTTTAGATCATTTATACAGTACTTCAATAGTTGTAAACACACACACCACTGCTTTTTCATAAATAAAGGAAAATATTAACTAGAAGCAATAGCTTGATTCCTAAATTAATAACATTAATTTATACATTAAATAAGGAAAAGGCATGGGTTTTTTACAAGCAGGCAAAAAAAATTTAAGAGAAAAAGATACATATTTAAGGAACATAGTGTTATAGTTTTATGATATAATAAGTGTAAGTTCAAATATGTATATGTATATATATGTGTGTGTGTGTGTGTGACCACAAGAAAAATCGGCAATTAACCTACTTCTTGGCTATTTTGATTATAAATGGTATATTTCAAAAATGTGTATTAATTTTTACTGACCTCTCTCTAAATTATCATTAACCACTCCTTGTATTTATCTCCCTCTGTTAAATGCTGGTGCTGTGAGCCTGAATGAATGTCCAATAGGAAGACATGCAAATGTTGTCCTTGGGATTTTGTAGAGTGTATTAGATAACTTCTGGGAGCAATTTCCCTCAAATTCTATTATTACAATGTATCAATCTTGGTTATACTATATCATAATATACCCTTGTCTCTTTGTGACATTGTCACAAATATTAACCATATTTAATCTTCATAACTTGTAATCAGACCAGAGCTGACTTACTTTCTCCCAGGCTGTAATCAGTGAAATATGGCTATTTTTTGGTTCTTATCTATTATAAATCCTCTATCTATTATAGAATGTTTATAAAAGTCCAGATTCAAATAGCAAATATGTGGGCAGGAATCAGTAAAACTAAGGAGAGAAAAAATTCTAAACAAAATCTCAAAATTGAGCCTGTGAAAGGAAGTTGGCTTTTTTTCACTGGGAGAAGTCATATGAACACAGAGGAAAATTGGAAACCAACAAGAAAATTTCTGGCTTAGAATAACATTCACTCATTCAATATCCTTATCTCAGAAACACTTAGAAAGAATTTGCTATGTGCCAGGTCTAGGAGATACAATGAATCATCAGATGTAGTGGGTTAAGCTTCAGATCAGCAATCTATTACAGCTCATTCTATCACTCACTTCAGCAACAAACAGCCAACACCAAACATATTTTTTATATGAGATTTACTAGTGTGTTGCTATGGCCTAAATGTTTGTGTTCCCCTTCCAAAATATATATGTTGAAACTTTAACCCCCCTAGGGTAACCACAGTAGGAGATGAGTCCCCAGGTGTGATGAAGTCATGAGTTGGGATTTGTGTCTTCATAAAAGAGACCACAGGGAGCTAGTAATACAAATTCCCACTGTGTGGGACACCCAGCCAGCTGCCTTTCACCACCATCCAGGAACCAGGGACTTTCCAGCCTCCAGAACGGTGAAAAATAAATGTCACTACTTCTTAGGGCTATGTGATCGTAAACTATATAAGTGGTCTCTGTCTCTGCCATAGAAGTCCTAACATCCTTGGAATTTTTAAAGTCACAATCTTTTGTATGTCAATGTATTGGCAGAAGGTGGAGGAGAGCAGCCCCAGATAGCTTCAAGGAGGTGGAGATGGGTTTGGGAAGGATTAAGGATTAGGATTTAGCACCAGGTCCACCTCCATCCCTATCTCCAGCAATAGGAATTGGCTACCAGTGTTCAGTAATTTAATTCCATTTTCATACTTAATGAAGTCTCCATAAAACATAGTACCTCCCCATGTCATGATTCAGAGAGCTTCCGGATAGCTGATCACAGGGTGGTTCCTGTGTAGGTGGGTGAATCCACAGAGGGTGTGTAAATACAGCAACCCCTAGCTACAGGCATCAGTTCATCTGTATCATTGTAATATCATTTACAATTTCTGTAAGCTACTCAAAGGAGCTTCTGGAACCAGTTCATCCAAAGCACAGGTAAATTAACCAAAGGCCTGCAATTGACACTTGAAGGGGGCTAGGGTCAGTGTTAGGGACTGCGCCCTCACCTTGTGGGATCTGATGCTATCTCCAACAGGTAATGCCAGAATGAAGTTGAAGTAACCCAGCTGGTTTCCACCACAGAATTGATTGCTTATTTGCTGGTGGGGAGAAATTCCTATACATTTTTTGTCATGCTGCAGGAATCTTCCATTTAGTCACCCGATATTGTTATTGGGTAGTGATCTTTAGTTGCATGTGGTCACAGGTTCTGGGTGTCTCAAAGAATTGATTGAAACATACACAAGTAACGAGAGAAGCACAGGTTTACAGAAGTGAATGTACAGTGAGAGTAAAGTGGGAATACACTCCAAAGTGTGGGAATAGATGTGGGGCAGGAGCATTCCAAGGCTCAAAGAACGATATTTTGAAAATTTTAAGGCAGATAAGAATTGAGGAGAGGGTCAAATGGCCCCTCTCACTAGAGAATTTTTTCATGGTAGTTTTCAGTGGCAGTGGTAGATATATAATCATTTTCTAATTGCCCATGTTCATTCCCACAATGCACTTTGTTGCAATGATATTAATGATATGCAGTGCACACACATCAGGCCTTCATTAGGATTTTCTCCTGAAAGTTCACTTAAGGGCAATTCGTTGTGCAGCACTGTGTATATGCCATTATAGGGAATTTTACTTTGCCAAGTAAACATCCTTGTTATCAGGATGTGGCACTTGTTTGCTTTGTCCACAGGAGATTTATCAGTACTTTCTGATGGTCAGGAGGAGGGTTTTTGGGGTGTTCTTCAGGCAACAGTGGATCCAGTTCTACAAGTGGTCCTGGCAATCATGGACCCTGCTTCATCCATGTGACTCAGTGTGAGATAAGAGGAAAGGAGGTGCTTTCTCCATAAGTACTGGAGTTTATCCTATCTAGGAGTTATCCTAAATTTTATCTGCTATGGAAATGTTGAGACAAGTACAAGGTGTTTTGTGACTTTAAGTAAATTGCTAAGGAAATGACTCATTTGCAGTAACATAGACCATGGATAACACTATAAATGAATGGTACCTCTCCTTTATCAAGGCCCAGCACCCTAGAGAAGAATATGAAGGAAGCATATGTAGGAGAATATATAGGAGGCATACACATCACACACAAATGTCCACCAGTATCTGTTTCTGCCTGTGGTAGACAGGTCATTATTGATGTCACAGAATCCTGAGAGATTTCTATACATTAGAAAAAGCTGATGACCTAAGTGTCTAGACAGCTTGGTAGTACATTGGCTGCAATACTCTGAGAGCCACTCGCCTCAGGCGAGGGTGCATTTATTTTCCAAAGCATGGAAGATATTTGAAAATGTTAGGAAGTTATCCCAGCATTTCCTGAGAACAATTCATCTGATGTTTTTTAACGTTATATTTATTTTTATGATATATTTTACAACAAGCACTTGAATCAAAATTTAATTCTTGGACTTAATATATATCCATTATAATTACATCTAATCATAATCTGAAAATAGACACAGAACTAAGTCAGCTAATGAATAAAATAAGTAAACTACTATAAACTGTAAACCTCAGGGGCAGGGTCATACACCATCAGTTAAGTCACATTGCCACCATATTTTAGTCTCGGTTCACATTTGTTTCTATCTCATAGACATCCATTTCAAGAGTTAGCATAGACATCCATCTGATTTTCCCTCCTAACTTCATCCTAAGGATAGAATTAATATTAAAAACTAGTAAAAAAAAAAAAAAAGTGCTGTAATGTGGAAATGTGGATCTTTAATGTCCCCTGTGTTGAGGGCTTGGTCCTTGACTTTGGCACAGAGTCTAGAAGCCAAGTGGAAGTTAGGAGGTCATTGGGGCATGACCCTTGGGTCCCTGCACCTTCCTGTTTCTCTCTCTCTCTGCTTCCTATCAGCCACTAGGTGATCAGCTTTGCTCTACCACACCCTTACTTTCATGATATCCTCCCTTGTCACAGGCCCAGAAGCAATGGGATAGCTGACTATGAGCTGAACCTACAGCTTAAATAAAATATTTCCCCTTACAATCTGTTTATCGTAGGAAATCAGTGATGGAAAGCTGGGGAATGGCAGGGGAAAAGAGAAGGCTATGTCCCACAGGTAGAAGTGCTTTGAGCTCACAAGCACACCTAGGGGAATCTCTATTCAAGCTTTATTTTGACTCTGCCAGGATAAACTGCAGCAGATTGCTGGTGCCTTCATGTCCAGGAGCTTCAGAAAGAAAGCAGCACCATGACTTGGTGAGGCTCCCAACAGCTGGCCTCCACACAGTCCTCCTCCGAAGCAGAACAAATAGTGCAGGTCTGTAAAGCAGAGAAGAATAAGGGTAAAGGCCACTGCTTTGCAGGTCCCAGGGAAGGAGACAGGCCTTCAGTGCTACTTCCTGAAGTATCATCATCTAGTAGCTAAGAATGGGCAAATGGGGAGGAAAAAAATCTGTTCCATAAGCGTTGTACCAGCTGCTACTGCTGGGTTGCCTTAGCCCAGACTAAATAAAAACTTACTGAATGGAACTAAGTTTATTTCAGCCAAGAATAGGCTAAGGATGGATATGCACATTCAGACTATCATCCACAATTGTTCATATACAAAGAAGCCTGTCTGGTTGCTGGTTCTACTATGTGTATGGGCACACATATACATGTATATGTATTAACATCTACATGTTTTTTGTTTTGTTTTGTTTTGTTTTGTTTTTGGCCAGTCCTGGGCCTTGGACTCAGGGCCTGAGCACTGTCCCTGGCTTCTTCCCGCTCAAGGCTAGCACTCTGCCACTTGAGCCACAGCGCCGCTTCTGGCCGTTTTCTGTATATGTGGTGCTGGGGAATCGAACCGAGGGCCTCGTGTATCCGAGGCAGGCACTCTTGCCACTAGGCTATATCCCCAGCCCCATCATCTACATGTATGTGTATATACACACATCCACACACACACACACACACACACACATATCTGAACACAGATGAGTTCCTACTATAGTTAGACACCAGTCTAGGTATTTAGAACAAACCTGGTAATGTTTTTGCTCCAGGAATCTTAAATTCTATTGCAAGGTCTTATATTCTATTGCAAAGAGAATATATTTAACAAGCAATACATATATCAACTGGAAGAGGGGGTGTTAAGTGCTAAATAGAAAATAAATTCAGGTAAGAGGGTAGGAAGAGGTAGAGAAATGGTGCTGTTTTACTTAGGGTCATCTGTGAAAGGCTCTCTGATAAGGCAACTGTTGGTAGACTGAAAGAAGGGCTCAAGTGGCAGAGAACAAGCCTTAAGCTTAAAGCTCAGAGACAGCATCCACGTTCTGAGTTCAAGCTCCAGGACTGGCACACATGTACCACATGTGCGTGTGCACATATGCACACGCACACGTGCACACACATATACACACATAGATGCAAAAAACACTGAGGCAGAAGTGCATTGAAGGTTCAGCAAAGAAGAGGTGACTGAGCAGTGAAATGAGCAAAAAGGGAAGTCAGAGATGAGGTGAAAGGGAGTGCCAAGTACCAGGTCCTGTTCAGGAATCTGGATCTTACTTTCAGCAAGTTGGGAACCTGAGAGCTAGATGCCAGGCAAGTTTTTCAGCTCAGGACAGAAGATTATAGCTGATTTTCTTTTCACAATTTTTAATATATATTTATTTTTACACCTAGTGCAATGCACATGAAGCTAAGCAGAGTGGGAGTTAAAAGCCAAGCACTAGTCATGGTCTCTGTTCCAAAGACCAGCTTGGGAGAACTTTCTAGTCTAGCTTGGGAAAAGTCATATCCCAGGAAACATGTCAACAACATTGTAAAAGGCACGGGCTGCCTGTTTTCCTTTTGTCCTGCCATCCTTTCTTTACTGTCCCAACTTATCCTATGCCACAGACAGTTTTAGACAGTAGCAATGGCTCCATTGTTTACCAGCTTCCAGTTGTATTTGGTTGGGGCCTCACTTGTGCTGGGTAAGTTCTTTATCACTGACCCACACCCCAGCCCTGGTTGTGACCTTCTGTGGAAGACCTCACTCTGTTGGGCAGCCTCCTCCTGCAGCTAGTGGTTCTCAAAGTCTGGGAGCCATCCTGTTCCTTTGTCTCCTCAAGCTTACAGACAGTAAGAACTTCCTACTGCCCCCAACTCCTGCCTTCCCTGGTTGAGTTCCCTTTGCCCTACACATACTGCTGTGCATAGTCCATTAGTTTGATTATGATTGGGCCCTATTTTCTCTGCCAGATCTTAAGCGCTAGAGAAAACAATATAGACTGATAGTTCCTGACTCAGAATTGTTTTGACTTTTATAATGGTGTGGAAGCGATGCACATTCAGCAGAAACTGAATTTTGGATTTTTGATCTCTTCCCAGACTACTGATACGCAGTGTGATCCTGTCTCACCAAGGAAGAGTTTCCAGGGAGCCCATCATATCAAAACATCACAGCAATTAAAATGCTGTGATGCCCTGGAGAGCTAAGTTATGAAGTTCACTAGGTTAGTATATAGTGAATTTTTTACTTATAATGGGTTTACCTAGAATAGTCTCATGCTAAAGCAAGGAATATCTGTCTAAGCATAGGTGGCCCCTAGTCAACTTCCCATTACTAACAAATTGCCTGAGCCAGGTAACTTCTAAAGAGCAAAGGGTTGTTTGGGCTCACAGTTTAGGTATTGTTCAATAAACCTTGGTCAATTGGCCTCTTTGGTTTTGAGTCTGTGATGAGTGAGATTCCACATTATGAAAAGAGCTATGGTGAAGCAACCCTGCTCACCACACTGTCATAAGCAAAAGAGGAGGAGGACGGGACTGTGTCCCACCTATCTACTTCAGGGGCAAGTCCTAAATGACCTAAGGACCTCTCACTAGGCTCCACCTCTTCAAGATTCCACTGTCTTCCAATGGGCTTTGAGGACATTTAAGATCCTAATTACAGCACCCTAAATAGACCATGTACTAAAAGACAAGATGTTGGGGGCCACAGGGCCAAGTATCCAGGTCATGGGATGTGATGGAAGCTGCAAAGAAGAGATAACAAACAAAGGCTTTGCTGCAAATCTCTAAGAGGCGAGTTCATCTGAGAAAGTGCAGAGAGACTAGAACTTGCATCAATCTGGCTGCATTATAGGTTGGAAAGACTGGACTCCAAACCTACTACTTTGAAGACCATTTCCAGGTTCAGCAGAGAGTGATGCCAAGGAAGGCAGGATGGATATTTATTTTAATGTCCCCTCTAGAGGCCAGGAGAAGAGGCCAGAAATAATAGAAATGCCAGGGGTTCCCTTGCTGCCTTTGGGATTCAGAATCATAAACAAGGCTTAAGGTTTCTCATCTAAGTATTTTTGTAATGAAATTCACTTGAAATGATCAATTGAAATGAAAGTAATAGATAACAGCTCTTCAAGAAAGCTTGAATCCACAGAGTTCACTGCATCCTTTGTCAGCAGTCAGCAGATAGATTTAACCATCACTAGGGGAAGAAATGAGGTTTTTAAGGGATGAGCCTATTTTAATAACTGATGCCTCTTCTAGGGATAGGACTGATGGGCTGGCTTCTGGCTAATGCTTGCAAAGTATTAAAATTTAAACTAAACAGTGTATGGAACTGGTCTGGGTATCAGTGGCTCATGTTTATAATCCTCGCTACTCAGTAAGATGAGATCTAGAGGATCATGGTTTGAAACAGGACCAGGAAGAAAAATTTTCAAGACTCTGTCTCCAGTTAACCAGCAAAAATCTGAGCTGGAGACCTGGCTCAAGTTGTAAAGCACCACCTGTGAGCAAGAAAGTCATCCTGCACTCTCTCTAAAAATAGAAAAAGAATCAGTAAAAATCTGATGATACCTCTCCTCTTCATTATCTTGTTTTAAAGAGGTATTGAAAGTGATGAGGAAGCAAGATCTAGATCATGCAATGGCATCCCTAAGCCTTGGGGATATGAATCACTCTGCACCTTTGGGTTCTCTAGCCCCAGCCTCCATGGGCCAGGAACAGAACACAATTGGTTTTCTGTTCATATATTGGTTTGCTATATGGAGCATAGAGAAAACCAGATCAGCAAAGCCCTACTCATCAGGCCAGCAAGGTTGCTAAAGTCTCTGGCTGTAATAGCTTCCTAAACCTGGGGTCAGGAATGCAGCAGGGGCCAGCAATAGGCACCCTCACAAGAAGTAATGGTGGCTCTTTTAATACCTTATCTGCCTGAGTACTCTCACAACAATAGCTAATATTTTTCTAAAGCACTTATTATATCAAATATAATTCTAAGATCTTTAACCATATGAGCAAAGGCAAATCACCTATTTTGTTTAGTATGTATTCTTAGTCTTGAATTAGCGAGAAGGAAATTAAGGCATAGAAAGGTTCACTAACATACCCAGTGTCACACAGCAAATAAATACTAACACACGTAATCTGGCTCTAGAGTCTCTGCAGTTGCTATTTTCAGTATTATTTTCATCATTAACATTTCATATCACAAAGTGAACCTCTGAGCAAAACCCTTCCTGATGACCTGGCCACTCTCAGTAGTCCATTGCCCAACACAAACTTAGTTTATAAATGAGAACAGTGAGGTTAAAAAAAAAATCACAAAGTGCCATGCCCCAAACCACAGATAGGGATAGAGAAAGCCTTGGGTTAGAACTCAGATGTGTTCACTGCTAACAAGTTTCTTTTTCTTTTTTTCCCCAAACCAAATTCTTACAAAATTTCCTCCAGGTAGACATAAAAGCGTGGACAATCTCACAATCAAGTTATCCTGTGTTGGGAGGGATTCTGTGGCCCCAGAAATGATTAGTCTGGTTTCTGAGAACAAACTTTGCCAGATTCATGCAAAATCTAAATATGGGTTTCTTTCCTCTTGATTGTATGTAGCAAATCTGTTCCCTCTGCCTCCAGTGAGTGGACACGAGGTGCCAAGGTCTAGAATCTCTAGAAGGAGATGCTGCCCACCCAGTCCACTGAGAGCCTTGGAAGATTGCTTTTTAAATGAGACGTCATGTACAAAGGAGTCACCATATTTACATTCCCTTCTAGTCAAAGTCTAAGCTGCAAATGTGCTGGTTCATTTAGGCACTGTAAACAATTTGTGGCTAAGAACCAAAGCCAATTTTTGTCTTTAATTAGTTGGACAGAAACAACAGAAATTATTTTTGGTGACTGAATAACTTGGGTCCTTATTGTTAAATAGTCCTGAACAAGTTTTAGCATCCTTCCAAAATACCTTTGATTAATAAAAATACACTTTAGGTATCATTATAGGCAACATATTCAGCTGATTACTTATTTCTCATAAGAAGATATAATGAATTTCCTGTGCACATAGAGATATTCTCTAAGAAAGGTTTTGAAATACAGCAATCCTAAAGCAAACATTTAGATCTAACACATGTGCAGATGAATGGCCCTTAGCATCTCCAACTGGCACAAATAATTAAAAACATAGCCAAAGAATGCTGAACTACTGGTAGGCTGATAATAATGAATATGAAGAAGAAATAAAGAAGGAGTTATAGTGTTCACTGCTTGTCAGAGAAAGGAGAAAACAGTCTTTTTATGGCCTGAAAGGTACAAAAAAAAATAAAGTAAGTGCCATACTAGAGAGAATAATGCTTTAAACAAATAGGAAAGAATAAATAAATTATGGTGGAGATATTGGATGAGAAGGAGAGCAATGAAAATGGTGTAGGAAGACAATAAGACGAATATAAGAGAAACTTTCTAGAAATTTTTGTAGGCAAGGAGGGTGGAATGAAATGTGAGATAAAGCTACACAGGAGATGAAAAGTGAAAAGACGGGGCTGGGGATATGGCCTAGTGGCAAGAGTGCCTGCTTCATATACATGAGGCCCTGGGTTCGATTCCCCAGCACCACATATACAGAAAATGGCCAGAAGTGGCGCTGTGGCTCAAGTGGCAGAGTGCTAGCCTTGAGCAAAAAGAAGCCAGGGACAGTGCTCAGCCCTGAGTCCAAGCCCCAGGACTGGCCAAAAAAAAGAAAAAAGAAAAAAAGAAAAGAAAAGTGAAAAGACAAAATATAGCAAGAACTGTGATTAGAATCCTGCTAGGGTAGAATTTTTTTTTTTTAAGAATCTGCCAGGAGTTTACACAAACTCCTTTGCTTCTTTGTCTAATTCACCCTACTGGAGCTAATTTATACCCTTCTTCTCAGTAGGGTTGATTCATTCCCTTCCATACCAATGCTCATTACCCTTTTCTCCTTGTCCAGTCAATCGACAATGTGAGATGAACTCAGACAATGTATACTGTAGAGGAAAAAGTTTCTCCATTGCTTTATTCTTCCACTACCAGTCAGACTGGGCAGTTTGGCCCCCACACCAATCCTATGAGGCAGGAATATTATTAGAGATTTTGCATGGCTAACTGACATACGTGTTAATATTTGGCCCTGAATGCATTTGGATTGAGGATCCTGGTACCGAAACTCATTCTCTCTTACCTAGAACCAATGGTGTGCATGCTGTTGGGGCAGGGCCCTGTCTTGCCTCTCTGCCTATACATTCTTATCTGACCACCCAATAGCACCTTTAACCTTTCCAAGTTCCTTCTGCATCCTCCCACAATGTCTGAGGAGCAGACAGAAGTCCTCATGACAGAGTCTCACATGCAGATCCAGGGTTGCTTCCTCTCATCGTCTGTTTGAGTTTCTCAACTTGGTGCTTATTGTGTCTTCATAGATGTACCTATTTCTTGAAGAGAATCTCTCCTTCTAATCACTGAACTATACAGACAGCATCTGAGAAAAAGTGAAGCAAGACCCACGTACTGTGGAAAGCAATACTCTATTGGGAATGTGAGCTGGGCTAGAACTGAACATTTTAGATGTGATTCGCTCAAGAATATTTGCAAATTGTAACCTAACTATGTAGAGAAAGATTATCTAATACCAAGAAATTATTTCATATTTCAGACATTTCAAATAAACAAACAAACAAAATGTCTCCATCAGGGTACCTCCTCGAGAAATGAAAAATCCACGTGATCCTTTGATGAAAGTCCCCCCTTGATCCCTTGATCTAAAGCTGCTGTGAGTTGAGAATACAGATCACTTTAGATGATTAAACATATATAACTAACCTATTTCCCCAGAAAGCAATATTATCATTGCCCTCTCAAAAGAAATAACCTAGTAAGACAAAAGAAAAGACCTTGCCCTCTTCATTGGTTTTGTTTGCTTGCTCTTTGTTTTAAGTAAAAAGAGTTTACTGTGGAGTTGACTGGCAGAAAAAAGTGATAAAGGTCTATTGACAAAGAGTGAGTCAGAGGAAACATTAGTGTCATGAAGTCTTAGAAGGTTGTAGTGCCAGAGATCTCAGAGTACACCCATGGCTGGCTAGCATCTGCAGTACAGTCCACAGCAGAGAGTCTACTTCCTTATTTGTAAGATGCACACATTTTTTAAAAAGGATTATTTTTATCTTTATTGAAAAGGTGACGAGTGGGGGTCATTAAAAATTATATAAGTAATGACTACATTTGTTCTTAAACATAGTTATCCCATCCTTCATTTTCTCCCACTTACCTCTCCCTACTCCCCTCCTCCTCAAGTTGTAAGGTTGAGATCTAACCTATTCTTAAGTGAGTATCATTGTTGTATTAGTTCGCCCTTTGATCTGCTGTTTCTGTGACTCCTTTCCCCTTTCCCTTCCCTTGGCTGAATAATCTTATGTACAAGACACAAGGTACAGAAAATTAAGAGAGATTAAAGAAAAAAAACCTAAAAATAAAAAAACAGAACCTCTTGTTCCATATCTTGGAGTTCATGCTAGCATACTTCATTATATATGGTCCTATGTATTAAGCAATTGGGTTGTTGAGATCCCCTGTTAAGAATATCATAGACATATTCTAGTTCTTACAAATGAGGGAAACCATGCAACCAACTGTTCTTAGGGTTTGGCTTACTTCACTTAATAACATTTTTTCCAGGTCTTTTCATTTCCTTACAAATGAGGCAATGTCATTCTTTCTAATGAAGGCATAGAACTCCAATGTATATGTATACACACACACACACACACACACACACACACACACATCCCAAATTTCTTGATCCACTCATCTACTGAGGGGCATCTGGGTTGTTTCCATCTCTTCACTATGGTAAATAATTCTGCAGTGAACATGGTTGTGCTGGTAACTTTAGCATGGCCCAGTTTGTGGACATTTAGGTAAATGCCCAGAGTGGGATTGCTGGATCATAGGAGGTGAGCACTTTTACCACTAGGCTATATTCCCAGCTCTGCTGGATCATAGGAGAGCTCTATGTTTAGTTTTTTGAGGAACCTCCATACTGCTTTCAAGAGTGGTTTTACAAGTTTGTATTCCCACCAACAGTGTAGTAACATTCCCCTTTGGTTTCATCCCTGCCAGCATCTGTTCTTATTACATTTCTTGATAATGGCCATTCTAACTGGTGTGAGGTAGAATCTCAAGGTTGTTTTGATTTGCATTTCTTTTATAGCCAGAGATGTTGAACATTTCTTCATGTGTCTATTGGCCATTGTTATTTCCTCTTCAGAGAAGTCTCTTTTTAAGTCTTTAGCCTACTTGTTAATAGGGTGGTTTTTTCCTTTGGAGATTTGTTTTTGGGGTATTAATTTCTTGACTTTAATTTTAGATATAAGGCCTTTGTCTGTTGTATGGCTAGTGAAGATCTTCTCCCAGTCTGTGGGCTTTCTATGTATCTTGCTAGCTATAGCCTTTGCTGAAGAAGCACATTTTCAACAGCAGCTTTTAGAAGCTAGAGCTTCTAATCCTAGGTCTGTAAATCTCCCCAAAATTGACCAAGTAAGAACTACGGGATTTAACAGTAAATACCAAGCTACACTGGTCATCAGTTTCCCTTTATGTCAAATATTTTCACCCCCTCTTTTTTCATAGTGTATAAGTCTTTTTCTCGGGTTCCTTAGGCATTACAAAGTTTCCTGAAAAGTTTTAGTATTATCTACAAAGTGGGGGAGGGGCCATTAACTAAAATTGTCCTACATTCTCTAAACAGAGTAATTTTTAAATTTGATTTCAAGCACTGGATGCCATTTTAGAATTTCCTAAAGAAGTTGATATGAAATTTTGATTTGTCATTCATGTGGCCACATGAAAATAAAAATCCTATTCACTAAAACTAATCTCAAGAGAAGCCTATGCTGGGAAGTGTAAATGCCTTCCCTATATGAAAAATATCAAAGTGATTTCTTTTGGTTTACTTACTTTATTGTTATGATAAAGTGATATACAGAAGGATTACAATTACATGAGTCAGATAATGAATACATTTCTTTTCATACAGTGTTGTCTGTTCCCTCACTCTCTCCTGGTCCCTGTCTTTCATCTCCATCCATGAGTTCACTTTCCTCATAGTCCAGGGAACTCCACTGCTGCATTTTTTCACCCTTTTTCCTCTTCAGTTCTGTACCTTGCCCCCTGTCTCCTGAAGAAATACATGTGAACACACAATAAGGAGACAGAATCATAAAAAAATAAAACTAAAAATATTTTTAAAAGAGAGCTCTCTCTTTCAAATGGCAAAACATCAACTACCCACAACACTGAGGGAGACAAGACAGAAAGTTTTTAGTCTAGAAAAACACAACTGATGATATCCATGCATTTTATTAATAAAAGAAACATCCATTTTTCATTCAGAAACAGTCCAAAGAACATTATACAGCACACAGATCATATGGTCTGAGTATCAGCTGTGGTTCTGCTATGTATTAATTATATGACCACTGCTAAGTTTCTCAGCCTCTCTGTCTTACTTTCCCAACCTGTAAAATTCTTTCTTCACCGAAGGATTTCTGTGATTAAACAGAGTAATCTTAAAATATACTGAACAGAACCCAGCACATTGAAAGTATACAATAAATATGATATATAATAAATATGATATTCTTTCTGAATAAAGTGAAAAGTCTGAATTTCCAAGCTATTGAATATTTTTTATTTTTTTTTCAAATTTTTATTATCAAACTGATGTACAGAGAGGTTACAGTTTCATACGTTAGGCATTGGATACATTTCTTGTACTGTTTGTTACCTTGTCCCTCATACCCCTCTCCATATTAAACATAGCAGATCAAGAGAAGTGGGAAGGTGCAAGCAGAAGATCCATTTATATAGCCAGAAAAGAAAGGGAAAGTGTCTGATGCCGATGCAGGATCTAAAAATCACAGCAGCTTCAAGCTATTGTAGACAGGCATCCTACATTCCCAGTAACCCTAAGGTATGTTAACAAGGGAGATGGTAGATGACCTCTTGCACTGTTTACAAATAATTCAGTTTTTCTCTCTATTACTTACTCCAGTTTCTGGAGCCAGGAAAACAGTACTTTCCTACATACCTTTATTAATTTTGTAAAATGCATCCATTTGCTCTTTAGAAGTAGAATTTGTTTGCAATGACAATATCTTTTAGGAGTAATCACACTTCTGATAGTTAGCTTGTTGACTTCATGTCTCTGGAGGAGGTATTTAATCACATAGGGACCTGTTGAATAGCTTTAACAGTACACACGTGAGCCTTTCAATATTCTAGAATATAAGTGAATTTGAAATAACAAATAATTATATATATATATTATAGCTTGAAATCCAAGTCACAAATTCATGTGAAGAAACTGCATTCATGTAAATCACCACTTACTATGATAAGTCTGGACTCTTACCCTATACCAGACATTGAGAGGCACAGAGTATGTTGAAAATAAACTCCTTTTCCTTACTCCATCTGCCCATTCTGACAGTGCACATGGAAGCGTTGGCTGCCTCCTGCATCTGTTTATCCAAAGTGAACTGAGGGCTCTGCCTGAACTTTCACTCTAGGCAGAGTTGGTTGACGCCCTGAAACCTCCAGTTTGGCCCTTTTCCAGACTGTAGCAGCCTCTGTCATTCTTTTCAACTCGTACTCCTTCAACCCCCTGCAGGAAAAGAAAAACAAAAATGAAAACAAAAAACAAACCAAAAAGAAACAAATACAAAAGTCACCTCCTCCTACACACCCACCCCACCCCCATGCCTGCAAAATGTCAGCTGAGACTTTAAAACTATAACCCCTCTCTGGGGATACTTTCAATTATTTCAGAAGAGAAACATGAATTGGCCTCCCCTCTGAATCTGGAAGTAAATGTGGAAATGAAGCCGCCACTGGACAGGAGGCTCTCAGGAAAGTTCTCAGGAAGATAAAGCTCTTCCCAGCTTCCTGTCCAATCACAGTGTGTGAAGCAGGCACAATGGGCCTGCTTGGCCTAAATGGAGGTTGAATATTCTGCTCAATTTATCCAGTTGTCTGGGACTCTCTGGTCAAGTTTCTAGGTAGAATGATGGATAAGAAGTGTTACAAGGGGGAAAACAAAGGAAAGGTTTTGGGGGGGCTGTGGTGGGGTAGAGATGGTAGTAATGGGGTTTGAAGTTAGGTCCTTACACTTGTTGGGTAGGCATTCTTCCCATTTGAGCCACACAGCTAGCTCTTTAGCTTTCATTGTTTTTCAGATAGAGTTGTGTGCTGTGCTCTGCTTGCATGTTCTGATAGAAGTCTTGCCAATGTTTTGCCAGGCTACACTTGAATCTCAATCCTCCTGAACTCTGACTCATGAATGGCTGGGATTACTACTGCTTGTAGAATAATTTGAAAAGATTTTAAGCGAAAAAGAAGAAAAGAAAAATAGCAAAGCTGGTAACTTACCTTTTGGAAAAAAATTATGAAAAAAGGAATACTTTTTATTCTATTACTATTTTACTTTTTTTCTTTTTCATTTGACTACTAGGACTTCACACTGAAATAGAAACTTCAAGTCATATAAAAAAAAAGAACAAATTTCCCTACCTAGGGCACACTGTCATAACTATGTAGGGATTTAATAGTTCTTTTTAGTAAAGAATTAAAACTGCATGCAAATGGCAAAGTTGGGAATTGCCAAGTGAGAAGTTACTGTTCAAAAGCAGTCCACGGGTATGTTTTGTTTGGCTTACAGGGCAGTTTTTTGAAATGTGAACTCAAATGTTTTCATTTACAAATGAGGAGGTTTCATGTAAATATCTGAGGCAGAAATCTGGCTGCACTGTTATCCCCCTTCCCCAGGTCCTACATAGCAATGAAGCACCTCCTCCCTGCCCCCACCTCCAACTCCTGTGACACACAGGTCACTGTAGTCTGGACCACTTCCTGTTTCCTGGGTGTACTGGGTAGAATCTGCCTATTGATGACACTTGGCACGATGAGCTTTGTATTTCCTGTCATATTCTCCCCACCAGTAACCCATGGCTCAAAATTCATAACTACATGTCTTCCTTTTCCTCATATACCCTCTGTCTCTTGGTGCTTTGGTTATGGCTGACAGAGGTCAGTGGTGATCTGAGCATTCATGTTGAGACCTTTCAAGCTAGTCTTACACAGTGATTCACAACTGGCACACATGAATAATGTTTTTTTCCCTTGTACTTGAAAAATCACATCAGTGTATTCTTAGTAGGGAAAAAAATATGGAAAGATTAAGGCCACTGCCACCTGTGGCAAATCTGCCCTTCGGTGACCTGACACAACTTCTATAACACCTCTATTCCAGGGCTCTTTCTACCTGGTAAACACACAGGTGATCTTCTCACTGCTAGCTACCAGTCTGAGTTGTTTGAAAGTCATTAAGGTCCTGAAATTCTTGTACAAGTTTGTAAACATGTTTTGTATCATGCAGCAATTCCCATATGTCTCACTACTATGGAAGCACTCTGCTGAGAGGAATACAACCAAGACACAGGTGAATCTTAAGGCAAACTGCTCACTCAACATTGCTGCTTACCTTTCTAATAAGTGTCATCAGTGCAACATAGCTAGTATGGAAAGTCTGATTTCCACTTGTCCAAACCTATTTTTCCCAATGACCTCTGTCTTAGCACCAGGAAACTCCAGCTTCTAATCCCTCTAGCAAGATACCTTGGAGTCATTCTTGATTTTTCTCTTGCTTTACCCATCACATCGCATCATAGCTATTGGCAAAACCCATTAAACTTTATGCTAAAACACATTCAGAATTCCTTACTTCTCACTACAGTTCTACTAATATCACCGTAAACAAAGATGTCATTATCACTCACTAGCTATTATACAAATAGCTTCTTCCCAGGTCTCCACTGTTTCCTTTATTCTTAGCACAAAAATCATATGGATAATGTCGCTTGTCTTCCCAGTATGTCCCAGTAGGTTCTCATTAGCCAGACTAAAACCCTAAGTCCTTGAGGTAGTCAAAGGTCCCTACATCTATCTGTCTGCTTGACCTCTGATGCTCGGGGTTGCTTTGGCCTCCTTTTCTCTCTGTTTTAGCGACAATGGCCTTATGGCTACTTCAAACATACCACATTCATCCCATCTCAGACTTTCTCAATTTAAATTTTTTTTAATTAAAAAAAAATTTTTTTTTCTGGTCGGAGACGCGGAGGCACCAGAGGTGCCAGAGGTGCGGGTTTGGAACCGGGCGGGGAGATGAACCGGGGGCCACGAAAGATGAATTGATGACTTAAGTCACACAGCTAAATTAGTAGCAGAGCTGGGATTAGAACTCAGGTTTCCTGCTTTCCAAGACTGTTAAAAATAATCTATGAAAGCAAACCCCTATTGACTTCTTAAAGCAAATCATCAGATGGCCAGTTGTAGTAAAATTAAATGCTGGAGTAGATTATCGAGGGCTCCTGGCTTACCTGGATGTCTACATGAACATAGCTCTGGAGCAGACAGAGGAATATGTAAATGGACAGCTGAAGACCCATTTATCCGAGGAAACAATGTGTTGTACACCAGCACCCAGAAGAGAAGAATGTGAAGGCACCCAGGAAGCAGCTCATTCCATATTTAGATTAAAAAGAATTTTAAAAAATACCAAATTTTTTCTGAATAATTACTTTTTGTCAAAGTGATGTACAGAGGGGTTTCTGTCTCTCAGATCCTTTGCCTAAAAGAGTGTTGCCTTTGATAGCCCTCTCCACCTTCAGATCTTTGCTAACTGGCATCTAATTGGTGAGGCCATCCCTGACCATGCTATTTAAAACTACAACACCTCCTCCCAGACCCAAGCTGCATTTATCCCCTGTAGTTACCACCATTGACATATATTTCATTCACTTGTTTTCTCTGTGTCCCTCTCCACAAGAATATATAACTTCTGAAAGCCAGAATGTCAAACATTCTTTTTTTCCTGCCATGATTTTTAGTGCCCAGAACAATGCCTGGGTCCTCAGAGTTCCTATTTAAATTCTTCTATTTTCAAAATTGAAATCTGCAGAGAGGAATGCAAACTTTCAGTCCCATACAATCTGCAAAAGGATAAAAGCCCAAATAAAAGTGTTTATATCTTACATTCTTTGGCTATAACCCATGATTCCTGGTGTATCAAATCTAAGTCTCTTCACTGAGTTCCACGCGTGTGAAACTTCTATAGATAACAAAAGGAAAGTTTGTTATTTTGAGTTGTTCCATAAAGAGGCCAAGGGCTCAGTTTTATACCAGGGTGACTGTTCATTCTGGTCAGCTGCTTCCAGGATTTGAATACATCTAAAATAAGGTCCTTTATTTAAGGAAGCATGTTCAGGCCCAATGGGCTATTGGGTATATTTTATTCAGTGGTGTCATACGTTAGCGTATTTGGTTTAACAACTTCTCATGAGTTAAGATGGTGCATCTTTGAGACCCATATTGTTAAAACTCAACAAACTAAACTTGAAAGAAACAAAATTGTTGAACAAAAAAGGACCAAAACAAACTACTACAGAAAAATCTGCTACTTTAGTGGGAGTTATTATAAAACCAAATCTAGACAGAGAATGCATTAGCCACATGGAGCCACATGCATTAGCCGTTCATTTGCTGGCACTAAATTAGACACAGGTGAAGTCACCATTCCTCATCTGCACCATTAAAGAGGTTGATCAGCTGTGTGATCTGATTATTATAGAGCTAGAATTTATTTGTTGGTGCATTTCCCCCCTGCTGATTTTTGCCTTAAAACACTGAAGAACAATTTACCAAGTGCTCACTCCATACTCTATACCCTGTCTAAGGGCTTTGCAAGCATATCTGGCTACAGGGCAATGAGATAAAGAAGGTGATTATCTTCACTCATTAACACTTAGGGGAACAAAGACAGAGGATATTAAATAAAGGAAAGCAGGGAAGAGATTTTAGTTGTACCCCTGGTAAGGACCTTAGTAGGCAGGCTCTAGAGATGATGTGTTAGTTTGTTTGTGTGTACCAGTACTGGGGCTTGAACTCACACTTTTGCTAGACTATTTTTTGCTACACCTCACTACTGGCCTTTTCCTTGTAATTGAAGCTAAGAGTCTCACCAACTTTTTTTCTGGACTGGCTTCCAACTCAGACTCCTGAGTAGCTAGGATTACAGGTAAAAACCACTGCAATAAATAAAAAGATAATACCAAAAGCAGAAATCATGTAATTAGAGTACTAATGAAATTTTCCTCAAAGGTAGAAAGCGCTGAAGGAGATACATAATATAAAGTCTATATCTTTCACAGTCAAAAGCACTGTTAGGAATCTGACAAACTTTGAATAGCGAGATCCATTCAAAAATGGAAAAAATCTAGCCACAAGCAACATAAACAGTTATGAAAATGCCTTTCATCTCCTTATAATACTAAGAATGACTAGATATGCAACATCAGAAGAAGGTTACAAGGTTATAGCAGGAAATGTTTAATTATAAAGCTGAGACAGGAACGTAAGGAAATCATTGGATTTAAGAACACAGTAGTGGTTTTTCTCACACCAGCTGCATGGATGGCAGCTTATGACATCAGTAGCACGGTGACTGTTCTTAGGGTAGAAAAGGGCCAAGGGCTCATAAAAAGCATAGCTTTGCTCTTCTTGAATTCTAGTCGTGTTCATCAAGCATGCTTTCTGGAAGACATATTTAGTTGCTTTGGTTGCATGCTTAAGAAGCAACAACAAAGACTCCTGATATTCTGAGTTGTAAATGTCTTCCTTCTCCCTCTCTCTCAGCATCTTGAATGTCTTTTTCTCTAATGCCCAACACAAGCATACTACAAATAATTTTGGAGGGGAGAAAAAAAGCCCTTATATACGTCTTACTTTCATACTTAAAGCATAGGCTACCAATATAGTTATAACATTTTTTTCATAGATACACTGCTCTAATTTTCCCCAAAGCACAATGGAGAAATATTTTGATTATAACAAAGGCTTATTCAAAGTTCTTTAAAAGGAGCTCACACTTTGAGAAGCAAACAAAATAGTGACCTCTCTAAGATATAAATCTGGCTGCGTCATACTTTTAGTTAAATGTTTCCCTGAAGAGCAGCTCCCAGGATAAAGTCCAAATTCCTTAGCATGGACTAACAGAGTAGCACTGGCCACATCTTGAACCATGCTGTTGCTTCACCTGAATGCCTTCTTCGTGCTCTCTACTGAGCCTGGCTTAGATGCTCTAGTAGTCAGTATTTTCCAGGCAAGAACAATCAGCAGAATACTGATAGATCCATATACAAAGAGATTTATTACGTAGGATTCGCATATGTGATTATGAGAGCTGTGAAGTCTTGTGATTTGTCACTGCAAACTGGAAGCAGTAGAAAGTAGTACAGTTCCTGTGACACCTAAAAGGCCTCAGAATGGGGTGAAGTGGGGGGAGAGATGGTATAATCCCAGACCCAATCCACAGACCCAAGACCCCAAAGTACCAACATATGTTGTCAGGAGAAAGTAGGTTTCCTAGCCTAGGCAGGAGTAAATTTGCCCTTTCTTTCTCTTTTTGCTTACTCTTTCCCTCAACAGGCTGAATGGTTCTTGCCCATTCACAGTGGCAAGAGCAATCTCCACAGCTGTCTATTGATTCAAATGCTAATGCCTTCTAGAAACCCTCACTAACACGCTAAAAAATAATGTCTTACCAGCTACCTGGGTATCCCTTAGCCTAGTCACATTGACACATCAATTTGGCTATTACAAGTCCAGTTCTTGTCAACTTAGCACTCATATGTATGTCTTTAGACATGCTTGATCTTAAAAGGAAATTTCATATCCCTTGAACATTTTCTTGTGCTGTCTGTGCCAAATAGAAAAGACTCATCCTACATTGTCTGAATTTAAGCCAGTATTTCTCAGCTAAGTAATCTTGGCACAGAGGAACATTTTGACCTGTGACTAGGATTTTCCCCAAAGCCACAGCCAACTTGATTTTTTAGAATACCTTTCTAGAATGAAATGATGGGAAAAAAGGTAATCACCTTCAAATATTATTTTAAAGTGAGCTCTGATAACAAGGGGCACACCATTCAAGCTCTGGTACAAGAATCTATAATTACAGCTACATAATGTAAAATGTTACTTCACTTTAGAATCAAAGGTTAGATGTGGACCTTTGGAACAATATTAGATTGGAGGAATTGTGTCTTCTGGATTCTTGTCAGTTTCTACCAAAGCAAAAGGAAATATGTAAATCTATTGGAACCTGTCCTAGAAATATTTTCTCACCAGCCAAAAGGAAAGGTTATGTACAGGCTATTTCAAAAGTAAGTCAGAGAAATTATTTTATATAAGAACATTTAAGTTGACTAATATGTCCAAGAAAAAATTTTAACTGCGCTGGTAACCAAAGATATACAATGCAATAATGAGTTATTTAAAATTAATTTTGAAAAGGAAACAAAGAAAAAGGAGAAAGAAAAATGTTATAATTCTTGGGTCAAAACAGAGTTTAGTGAGACTACAGCTTAAATACCTCAGTTAAATTATCAATTTCCTATATCTCAAACCAGTGTCATTAATCTGCTATTGTTTTGGGTAAAATAAACCAGTAATAGTCTATCTAGTGCTAATTGTCAAATGTTTTAACATTTACCAAATTATTGAAACTGGCTTAAAGAGATCTTCAAGATGGGTCAAGTATTAAAAGTGGTTTCATTAAGGAATAGACAAACAGAATAAACACTTCAAGTAAAAATCAATTTGAAAAGGAATATATGCATAAGAATCAAAATTTATATGCCTGCACACATTTTTACTAAGAAGTTTGGAAGCAAATTGACTCTTAGTTATTGCTCTGGATATATGCACTCCTCTACTTCCCTCTCCTCCTCCTTCTCTTTCTTTTTCTCCTTTACATCTTTCTTCTTTTTTTGTATCATTCCTTTTCTCTCTCTCTCTCTCTCTCTCTCTCTCTCTCTCTCTCTCTCTCTCTCCCTTCTGTCTTCCCCTCCTTCTCCTTCTCCTTTTCCTTCTTTTAATTTTGTATCAAAATTTCTTATTACTTTGTTCAAGGACCTCCTGCTTAGTATCAGGCATAATACAAATAAACACTCACATCTCCAAAGGAAGCTTTTTAGACTTTGAAAGGCAAACAGATTAATCTTATTACTAGGAAAAATAGTATTGGTTATTTCAAGATTTTTTTTTCAATTAACTCTTTGCTCTTGAAAGTGGAAAGCCATGATTTTCAGAGCTCCTTTTTGTGAAGCCATTGTATCCCATGGGTTCAAAGCATCCCAATGTGTCTTCCTTCTCCTGGGAGTTCACTGCTGGCTTAGTTTTCTATACCTTGGTGGCTCATGTAAAAAATTAAAGTATCAAATTGTCCAAGCTTCCCTCAAAAGCAAACCAAATATGTGGAAATTCAAATTGCTGTTCAGACAGAAAGGTTGTCAAATTCTGGTGGTTATAATACTGGGAATTCTGCACCAGCTCTTGAAACAAAGCCATATTAACTTTCCCAGGATTGTGTTTCATTCTCTGGTAAAGTAATTTCCTACAAGTTCTCTTGTAGTTCACCCGAGTGAGCAGCTCTTTTCCACAAATATGTTTCTTGTCTTGTTTAGACCCATGGTATATATATATATCCCCTCTGAAGGGTTACAGTTACATAAGTCAGGTAGGTAATGTGTGCAATTCTTTTGAACCATGATCTCTCCCAGTTTTTCCCTCCATTCCTCACTCAAAAGTCATGTAGTTCATTTTCCATACAGTGTGTAGTGAGTACCACTGCTGTATTTGTTCACCCTTTGTCCCACCTTTTCTGTGATCCCCACCCTTACCCTACCAAAGACAACCTAACAAACAAGACAAAAGGAAAAGAGAATAGAAACAGCAGCAACAACTTCTTTATCCAATCGAACACAACACCACACTAAAGATGCTAGCACATGTTCACCATGTTCATTGCAGCATTGTTTACCATAGCCAAGATATGGAATCAACCCAGATGCCCCTCAGTGGATGGATGGATGGATCAAGAAAATGTGGCATATATACTACTTTCCCATCAGAAAGAATAATCTTGTATCATTCTTAAGGAAATGGAAAGACTTGGAAAAATTATATTAAGCCAGGTAAGCCATGGTATTTTTTACCAAAAACACCCCTCATAGAATAGGAAACAAGTTTACTATTTTGTTTTACAGCCTTCATTTTGTTGGGATGGACACTTGATTTTCTTGTCCATTGCCAGATAATTCCCTGAAAGAGAGACTATCCTGTAACCCCACACCAGCATCTAGCAAGATGCTTCCCATCTCAGAGCATTTCTAAGTCAAAAGAGGACCTAAAAGAAGCATTTTTTTCTGTACATTAAACTTCTTACTTGTCCTGGAAATCAATGACATTTTCAGCTCTTTCAAGATTAGGTCAATGGAACTTTGCATATGAACCATGTGAGTGAGTTTGAAAATAGGTGTTCTAACCTCACTTCAGCCTCTGGTGACTATATTCCCAGACTGTTCACTTTGGAATTGCATGTCTGGATTTGAAGGAGCAAGTGTATCACTGTAGTCATTTCCTACAGTGAGCTTCAGGAAATCCTTAAGGAAATATTCAAGCAACAGGTACCTCTCTATATAGCCCAAGGGAAGACAAGAGGGAGGGGAGTATTAGCTTTAAGCTTCAATATTCAGGACAAGAGGAACCTTCCTTAATCCTTCTTATCCATTTCATAGGTGTTGCTTTAGGTATGAAACATGTCTATATTTTGGTAGATCTTGGACATATTCCTTTGGATTAGCTTCTCCTTTTGTTGACCATTTCTTTTTAATTTGGTGAAGTATCAAGATATTCAGCCCAATGCCATCTAGGGGTATGGGTCCATTTCTCTACCACATAAAGAGTTAAGAGACAGAGGGTAGTGAAGTAGAAAAACAGCAAGTTTATTGAACGTACAAGTAAAGTACAGACTCTGTACAGCTGGATGCTGGAGTGAGGAAATCTATGGGGTCTTCTTGGAGGGTCATTTCAGAATAAGGGCTCCTCATATATCTCCTTCTCTGGTGTCCTTCCTTTCATGGACTTTGCACAGATTGCCTCATGGTGTGTGCCTATACTTCCCTGGCTCTTTATGTTGGTTCCTCTGTCTCAAGGCACGAGTACCAAAGTAATTCCAATTGGTCATGCCCAATTGTGTAGGTAGTATTAACTCACTGAAGAGGTTGGATTTTAGTGAAAACCCAAGGCATTATGGGGAGAAGAAGCACCATTTTGAGTAGGTGCCTAAGGCACTGCAGGAAAAAGAAGCACTACAATGGGTCTCACCATTGTCTGCCTTAAATTATATTCTTCATTTTTCTATACCTATCTACAACTGTGAGTGGGGACGGGCGGGAAAAACTGGGACAGAAAGTGAGGGAAGGGGTGACATTGTTCAAAAAGAAACATACTCTGACCATAACCCCTCACTACCTTTACAATAATATAAACACATTTTTTAAAAGAAAGAACAAAATAAAGAAATCTGGCAGAATTGGATAAAAAATATAATAGTAGTAAACTGAGGTTGTGCAAAACTGTGAGGTAAGCCAAAAGGTTCTGCCTAGGGTTCAATTTATAAAATTCACAGTCAATTTCCCCTTTCCTTTGCCTCTGCCCTGGGTGGCTATGAGGTACCATTATTCCAAACTGTTCTAGGTAACTTAAAAAGTTGGGTATCATAAGTTATTCATATCCTTTTTTTTCTGAGATGAGGAACCTGAGGCTTAAACTAAGATATGTATCAACGAAACGTCTTAACACATTGCTGAGGCAAAAATTAGTTTGAAAGAATAAGTTCACTTTGTGTTTTAAAATTCAGGATGTTTTTTGTTTATTTTCCATACTAGGCAATCATATTACCACTTTTTCCATACTTCACTGTGATTTGGCTTTTTGTTTGTTTTCATATAGGGTCTTGTGCTAACTTTGCTGGAAGTGGTTTCAAATCTCCATCTTCCTGTCTCTCACTTGAGTAGCTGAGACTAGCTGAGATTACAGGCATTAGCCAGACACTTGGCCTAAAACTCATTACCAGCATTCTCCCTAGAGATGCAGCATCTTCCCTTCTGAGTTACCCACAGGACCTGGCAGCCCAGAGGTCCCCCCAACCCTGGACTTTCATTTTACTATTGTTAAGTAATAGAGTAAAATTTCATTTAATGATTATTTCAGTATAAAATGGATACTATCTAGGAATTGGGGTTTCTCTCCCCATTAAAGAATTGAAAGTCAGAAAAGTGTTTAAAGCAGACAGAACAAATTTTATTTGAAACCAGAAGGAAGGAAAGAAGAGAAACAGACTCTCCACAGAGAGGTGTCCCTGAGATAAGGGAGTCTGCAATCTCTTTGTCTGGATTCGCCTGATATTAAGGTCACCAGCTGCTATCTTCCTTGGGGACATAGTTTTGGTTTGATTGGTCAAGCAATGGCTGTGTGCAACCAGAGATCTCATGATTCACATGAGTGGGGAAAGGGTCCTCCAACAAGCATAGAAGGGAGGAAGGTATACACAAAGAACATGTGCCAAAGAGCCAGAGCTCGCATAGCCTAATGCAGAGCTCCCATGGCCTAATGGGAACAAGAGAGGTATTTTGTGCTGTATTGTTGTTCCTTACCACGTTGGCATTCAATCCAGCCACCATTTCCTGCCCCTAACTCCCTCACCAGTTAGATAATTTTCCCTCAAAGATAAATGACCACTAAAAAGATTTATTATTGTTGTTTTTTAAAGTGTGAAAGCCTTTACCAGTGAACAAACAATTTTGGTTATAAAATTCAAAGTCATTTTCTTACCTCTTCCTTCCTTGCTACTAATTTTTAGCAATGTAATCCCTGTGCCTTTAACAGTCCACTGTCACCCAGACAGACTGTGAGTTTACACAGCAGATTGTTCCTTTTCTAGGATCCTGGAATACTCAACCCTCTTCACTGAAGAGAAAAAGTGTATGATTAATTATTATGACTATGGTTTAATGATGAACATTGCATCTCTTCCCTGAGTCTTATTTTCCTTTTGAAGAGAGGTCAGAGGACTCAGAATATAACGATTGAATATCTGACACTGTATGTATAGAGCATTTTCACAGTCTTGGGGAAAGAAGAATACATTAGACCAGGACAGGCGATCCCTTCAGTTATCCAACAGGGGTCTTGTCTTTGTGCATTGGATTTCTACAATAATAATTAGAATAACTTCAAAGGAATGGAGCACACGCCTAGCCTTTTCTCCTGTGCTTAAATGATTACCCCAAAGTGTGAAGGTCAAAATCTAACTATGAAATCATTGTGATATGAAGCTGGGGTATTGTGGCTAGGCAGATTCCAATTACATATGAGCTGTTCCTCCTTGGGCATTTCATGCCATATTTTCTTCTGAAAACGGAGGTTGGTGCTTGCCACAGCATAATCAGAACAGGGAAAGTGTCAGCCACAGCACCTGCATGCTAAATGATAGGAGTGTCTTTAAAGTGCTGAGCACTTCCCGTGATTTCTCCCCTCCAGACTGAAGCTATGTTTTCCTGAATTTATTTTAAACACCAAAGAAATTTGTAGGAATTGCAGCAGCAGTTAAGGATGAGTTAAAAACTCCCCTGTGAAGTCAGAAAGACAAATCTAAAGTAGAGATCCTCTTCTATATTCTTCTTCTTCTCAAAATTTTGCTTACTATTCAGGAGACTCCTTAGCTCTGTGTGTGTGTGTGTGTGTGTGAGAGAGAGAGAGAGAGAGAGAGAGAGAGAGAGAGAGAGAGAAAGAGAGAGTGCAACAGAGACAGGGAGACACAGAAAGAGGCAAGAGGGAAGAGAGATTAATTACATAGAAATCTCGAGTCTCCTTTTCTAACATCTAAATTAAAAGTTATTGCAAGGTACCCATGCTGCCAAAATCTGAAATTTACAATCCCTTTGATTCTGTGTTTCGGGAAATTTGATTTTGAGACCTAATTTTAGAATAATGAATAGCCCTTCACAGATTTCTAAATGTTTCAGGTTCTCCTAGAGTTGTATTTTCAGCTTTTCTCTATGAAAGTCTAGTATTTCTATTTCTGATAAATCACTTCTATAAGTTCTGTGGAATTCAACATTAAATTTTCATGCAGAATCATCATTTAAATCATCAAGAAGGCAAAATTTATGATGAATTCCTTAAATGTTGAAATAATTTTTATAATGACCAAAATAAATCTGCAGGACCCTCGTTAATACTAGCATACTGAAAGTGTTTTCCATATTTGAGCTTCTCACTAAAACCACACTAATATTATTAAGGCTTAGTATTCAACCACATGGCTGAATGATCATTTCTTCTCTTTTACCTACATGTTGGGCCTGCTCAGAAGCCAGGAAGCATCCAGCCCTAATTTGGTCTCAAAGCAGCCCTTCTAGTGTATATTTAAATTACACCGTCCTTTCCTTACTTTCAGATTAAGAATGAGAGGCTGGGAATATGGCCTAGTGGCAAGAGTGCTTGCCTCATATACATGAAGCCCTGGGTTCGATTCTTCAGCACCACACATATAGAAAAGGCCAGAGGTGGGGCTGTGGCTCAAGTGGCAGAGTGCTAGCCTTAAGCAAAAGAAAGCCAGGGACAGTGTTCAGGCCCTGAGTTCAAAGCCCAGCACTGGCAAAAAAAAAAAAAAAAAGAATGTAGATTAAGAATAAGAGCTAACTGTATGGTTTTAGTACCATTTATCCTTTACACTGGATTGTTTTTTAATCTGGACTGGACAGATCCATCCTTCAAAGTTAATAAAAACAAACAAAAAACCAAAACCAAAATCAAAACACAATATTTTTTGCTGAAGTCTCCTGACATTCAGATGTTTAGAGGATTTCACAATTTATTCATAGAAACTTGGTTTGGTGTTCTCCAGACTTCACCAAAACTTGTATTTTGTGCCATGGAGTAAATTTTTTTCTGGTATTACTCACTTCACAAGTAGTACTCTTGCCACTGCAACATGATTTAAACTGTGTGTGTGTGTATGTGTGTGTGTGTGTGTGTGTGTGTGTGTGTGTGTGCATGCACATGCACCAATATTGGAACTTGGACTCAGGAGCTGAGAACTGTCTCAAGTCAGGTGTTCTACCACTTGAGCCACAGTTCCACTTCTGGTTTTTTGATGGTTAATTGGATATAAGAATCTCACAAACTTTCCTGCCTGGCTGGCTTCAAACTTAAATTCTCAGATCTCAGCCTCCTGAATTGCTAGGATTACAGTAATGAATTACTGGCACCCAACGTGATTTAAACGTTTTAATGGAGGATTCCATCTTGTGATAAAGCGTTCTTCAGCCCTCCATTCTTGTCCAACAGTGAATAATAAAGCACCAGTAAATACCAGATGAATTAAAGTAAATCCTTAGCACTTGAAGATGTTTTAAATATCTCCTCTAGGAGATGAACTAAGTGACTTAGGTTAAGCAAATGGTGATGAACTAAGTGACTTAGGTTAAGCAAATGCATCTTTATAAACTTAAGATTTAGAAAGATAAAGTATGGTGAGTCCCCCTTCACTCATCACAGGTTTCAACAATTATTGACACATAGACAATGATCAACAGATTATTCTTTACTATATTAGGTTCACAGAAATACGAAGTGTTATGTCTGGAGATACCATAGACTCCTTCTCCCACTTTCTCCTATTTCTACCATCTTAACACTAATGTAGAACCCTACCTCTAAGCTTGTTACAGTATCAATGAGCTGATACAAAGCCACTATAGTGAAGTCGGTAGTTTTCATCCGGCTTCATACTTGGTGTTGTGCCTTTGATGGAATTTTAATAAATATCTAATAACAGGCACCGACCATTACCATATCACACAGAATCATTTTACTAGTAGTCTTTTAACACAGTGGTGTCTTGCTTAATGATAAGGACATTGAAAGAAGCAGCATCTTTAGGCATTCTTGTCATTGTGCTAGCATCATGAAGTGTACCTCCACAAACGTAGGTCAGTCACTCAACCTTGTCTTTTGATACAGTCCAAAGATACTATAAATGTGAGCTTTATGAAGCTTCTGTGTGTGTAACACAGTATCCTGTTTTATAGCCAACATATTTTAATAGATTGGAGTACATTCTAAAACAGTGATCAAAGTATAGTCTAGCAAAGACAAAAACTAATGGTAAAGCATAGTTCACTATTTATTATTGTTCATTATTACTATGTACTGTACATAATTGCATATGCTGTACATTAATAATATTGACAGCACAGTAGGTTTGTTTATAACTGTATCACCACAAACATGTGAGTCATGCATTATGCTATGTGCCATTATAATAGCCATGATGTCATTAAGCAAAAGGAATCGTATAGCTTCATTATAATCCTGTAGGATTACAGCCATGGACATGGCTCATCATTGACCAAGAGGTTGTTATAGTATGTGTGGCTATGTTAAGGAAATAGTAGTAGCAAACGCTTATCTCCCTTGCAGTAAATTATATCCACACTATTAAGAATACTGTCAAATTCAATTTGCATGTATAGTTATTGGAGGGATTTCACATATGTTGTATACTTTGTTCCCACAGTTAACTCCTTCCGGATTTTCTAAGACATTTAAGCTCAGGAAGGTTACATATCTTTTCCAGGGACTACATAGTTACTAAGCAGGCAGAACAAGAATTCCAAACCACATTAGGTAGGACTAATTCATGCTGCTAAAATTTGTGAGTTGTTTAATGTTAAAAATGCTAAGATTAGTTCTTTCTGCCATTTTCGAAGCAACTAAGCTGTAGTGGAAAGTTGAGCCAAATGGCATCTCCTTGTCAAGAGCAAAGGCTTCTTTCTGATCCTCTGGTAGAAGAGGGGTGAGTTGAATATGGTTTTAAGGGAGATGACACCCAACCAGCTTTTCTGGGATGTGTGTGCATATGAATATGAGGATGAACGACAAGAGCGGTGTTAGATTAAGGGAGACCAAGTTTCAATCAGGCCAAGCAGCTATAGCTGGGAGTGTTTTGCATTTGCCACAGTATAGAGGTTAAATATGGCTCAGAGGAAAACTGGATGAGGGAGAAACGAGCAGCAGGAGGTTGTATAAGGAAGAGGAAGCATAAGGCAAATTGTGGAATTGTACAGGAGCCAAAGCTTATAGTTAGCAAGTAACGAAGGGTAAAAGAATGCAAGTCAGGGTGCGTTTATTTAGCTGACTACAAGGCTTTCAGAAGGATGCCCCAGTTCACCCCTGGGTAAGTGCTGGAGTTGACCATCCCTGCTCTCCTGAGAATGTGGGGTCAGTGACCTGCTATGGAACTGTTCAAGAACAGGCTGAGAGGAAGCCTGGTGCCCAGGAGCTGGGACCATGGCTCAACGTGGTCATGCCAGATTTCAGGAGAAGGCAGTCTGGTTTCTGGGAGCCAAGGGTGTCATGGTTGACATGCAGGTAGGCTACTCCCTAAAATGTTGGGAGACAGTGAACTGATATCGATGGCTCATGAACAGATGACAGTAAAATAGCTTTTGATGACTTTTCTACCCTTCTTGGGTGGGATGTGGAGATGATTCTATTAGTAAGTGTAAGGTTCCTCAACTTCGAATTTCCTCACTCCCTTCTTTCTTCTACTTAGATGGTTTCTTCTCTCCTCTTCTTTAATGCCATCTATGATGCCATGCTTTCCCTAGAGCATATTTTCATGAAAATATTCTGTCTCTCCATAAGAATGCTTCTATTTTATGTCTAATTCAATCTTGTCAACACCTTGCTATCCTCACAGTTGTGGAATTTCTATGTTATTCATCTACTTTGCTTGTGATTAAATGACATCATTTACCTCCACCACGTGGCCATAGCATTTCAAAGTTTCAGGAATCAAAAACTCACCACTTTCAAGTGCTGACTATCCTATTAATTTTTTAATTAATTAATTTATTTTTATCATCTTTAAGTAGTTGTACAAATGGTATTTCAATTCAGCATGTTATTTAATGAGTACAATGTATCTTGATCAATGTCACTCCTTCATTCATTCTCCCAATCTCTCCTAATCCTACCCATCCCTATTGTCAACCTTTGAATAGCTCTGAGTGGCAGAAAGTTCTTGCTGAGTTAAAATCCCTACATGCCCTTCACTGTAACCTAGTACACACATAATTCCCTTCTCAGGCCATGCCTTCAGTTGCACCTACAGGTTTTTTTTATGGCTATAGCTGATGGATACTGTGTCCCACCCGCCCCCCCCCCCCCACACACACTGAATACTAATACAAAAAGGTGATATCTCAGTTCCCAGATAAGAAATCTGCCTCTTACGTTTGTAAAAGCCATAGTAAGCACTTACTTCATATTAAATGCCATGCTAATTATGAAGATTAGTTCCAGTTAATGAATCCTCTCAATTTAAAAACAAATACGGTTTTCCTCTAGATCACATTGCTTTTTAAAAGCAATGGCAGAACTGATGTCAACATTCTACTCCACCTCAAGGCCTGTGCTCATGCTGTGGTCTGAGAACAACTCTCTCCAGAAAATGACCCCTTCAATGGCACGACCAAGTGTTGGAAGTCCTGACAGAACTTTATGGAGACTGAAGGAGAATTGCAAATCTATTTTTACATGTCTCCAAAAAAAAGAGCATAAAATATAGGTTAATTACTATTTTTATTACTCTCAAGTCAAAGTTTGAGATGATATCTTAGTTTTTGCTGCTGTAACAGTAAGTGTATTGACATGAAGTTTTTGTACACAAATCCTTGATGCATGTGTCTTTTACTGTGCAGGCACCAGTGGCTCATGCCTGTAATCCTAGCTACTCAGGAAGGTGAGATCTGAGGATTGTGGTTCAAAGCCATCCTGGCCAGAAAAGTCAGTGAGATTCTTATCCTAATAAACAACTCAGAAAAAGTCAGAAGTGGTGCTGTGGCTCAAGTGGCATTGCGCTAGTCTTTAGCACAAAGAGAATAGAGCCCAAGTCTTGAGTTCAAGCCTCAGGACCAGCAAAAAGAAAAAAACAATCATACAGGAATTCCTACATTCCATTACCTCAAAATGCGACTTTTGGGGGGAAATAACACCATTATAATTAGTTAAGATGAAGTGATACCACAGTAGCATGGGATACTAATCCAATAACATTGATTTCTCTATCAAATTGAGCACAGGCACACATATAGAGAAGTGCAAGGAACATCAGGAAAGTCACTTACAAGCTAAGAGGTAAGTTTTGAATAGACTTTCCCCATAGCTTTTCAAAGCAACAAACCCACCAACACCTTGATGTCAAAGTTCTAGCCTCCATCAGGTGAAGCAATGAATTTCTGTTGTTTGTACATTTTTAATTTTGTTATCAATTACTTCACAAATGAGTGCATAGCCTTACAGTGCTTTCTTCCTATCTTGTGCCTCTGCAATGGTGTGGAACTTCAAAGTTCTTTATTTTGTGTCTCTGTTTGGACAGCAGATAAAGGAGGAAAAGGAAAAGTCATGTCGAACTCTGTGGGACAGGAATGAAGGGACATACCTGATTTCTGCCCACATTTCATTAGCAAGAAGTCAGTCATGCCAAATATAACAGCAATGAAGGACTAGAAAGTGTTTTATGAGTTGAAGAAAGCAGATATCAGACAATACATAATAATCCTTGCCACTGAGGACTAATAATACTGCAGGAACATGGACATCTCTAGAGGAAAGAGGCTATGAGGAGTCATTGATCTATCACTACTCACTCATATTCATTCACCAAACAGTACTGAATGCCTGCTGCTTGCTAGCATTGAACTTGGTATTAGGAACATAGCAGGAAATAAAAGGGACATATTTCCTCCTTTTAAAGGAACTTGAAATGTGATAAACTATCAAGAAAGTGCAGGCCTTCTAGAGGACCTTCGAATGTAGCCTAACAAATCCCAAGTCCAAAAATTCTGAAAGTCAAGTTTCTGTTTCATTTTAAAATCACTTGGTGAGAAAGAAGAGACTGAAATGAGAAAGTGAAGGGGGAAGGTGAATATGAACAAAGTACTTTGTGTGCATGTTAAAAATAGAAAAATGAAGTGGGATGCCAGTGGCTCATGCCTATAATCCTAGCTACTCAAGAGACTGAGATCTGATGATCACAGTTCAAAGCCAGCCGCAAGACTCTTGTCTCCAATTAGACACCAGATAACTAGGAGTGGTGCTGTGGTTCAAGTGGTAGCATGCTAGCCTCGGCTGAAGTGCTCACCGACAGCAGCCAGTCCCAGAGTTCAGCCCCACAACCAACAAACAAAAAGAATAATGGAACCTAAAAAGAGGGCCAGACAAGAAAGAGTAGTGAAAGGTGTAAATTTGAACAAATTTTATTGTATGCATTATGAAAACATTACAATGAAACATTTTAGTACAACTAATAGTTGCTAATAGAACAGAAGCGGGGGTGGGGGGGAAGTAAGTCACTAAGGTAAGAAAACCTGGCATAATTTGATATATTGTATGGATAACCCTTAACAGGGCTACCTATATTCTATATTATCCTTTCTAAGGATATGTTGATATGTTTTATTGCCAAAATAGAGTAAGGAATAACGTTGCTAAGCTGCCAGACAGAGACACCAGAGAATAGAAGCAAAGAGCAAGTTTTAATGAGAACAAATCTTTAGAATATCCTCTATTTGCATATATCTTTAATATTCACTGTGCCAGTAGTTCTAGTAAGTGAAATATTTCCAAATCTCTGACACCAAAGGACAATTTCCAATGGTTCTTCCAATATCTGGAGTTGTAGAATCAACAGGTGGAGAATGGTAGAAGCAATACTAAGAGTAGCACCTTTGGTGGCCATTCAGCTAGATCTATGAACCCCCTTGGCACAGAGTTAATGGACTTAGGATCTAAGTTTCTTCTCACTGGGAGCTGGAGATGAGGTAATTATTTGGGCCATTGAGCTATCAAATTATCTTCTTCTCAATACCATGGCAGAGGGAAGTACAACAGGGTTAGCAGTTTCCAGAAATGTTTGCTTTGCTCACCTTCTCCATAGTCAACATTCAAGCCTACCAGAAGAGGAAGGGTTAGTTCCAGGCACTCATTTATGAGACTCATACATACAAATGAGCAATGAAGAGGTGGGAGCTCCCTTGTCTTTGAGATATGTGGGAAGTAACTAATCCAAGACAGGATCGTCCTGCAGAGCCCTCTGTGAGAAGAGACACACTCAAGTTTCTCAAGTCTGGAGGCTGAAAGTCTGAGATTACTGGCATCTGTGTGGACTCTAGAGAGGGTCATATGTTGTATCTGGGCATAACTGAGAAGTGAAGAGCAAGTTGGTGTGTATGGAAGACAGGAAACACAAAGGGCAGCCTTGCTTTATATCAGCCCATCCAGAAGCAACTGATCCAGGTTCTGAAGAAGAGAGCAGCATTAACCCTGTCATGAGGACATGATTATCTTTTGAAGGTCCCACCATCTCTCAGTGCTTATACATGGGGATTAATTTTTAGCACACAAATTCTGGGGACATATTCAAGACATATCCAATGCTTTCTTCATTCAACACTCTCAATTATTTATCTCTACATTTTTTCTCTTCCTTCTGCTCTTAGCCAAGTATAAAGAAAATAAAGCAAGATATGTACTATGGCATGTAGAAAGCCTGGGTTTGAAATTTCTCTGGCTAACATGTAGTTATTTCACCTATCTTGGTGGGATTAGTTTACTTCAGGCTTTGCCCCCCCTCACCCTTTTCCCCTGGTGACCAACAGTAATGTTCTTTTTTAAAGCTGGGACACATTTAATGTATCCTTTTGTGACAGAGTGCCTAGCACTCAGCAGACATTTACAGAATGGGTGTTGGATCTCATAGCTTATGATGGTCATCCAATGTTTAAGTTTACTTGGTAAACTAAATACTAAGGCTCTCCAGATACTTTGAAAACTCGTCTTGATGCAGTATAATTTAAGCCAGAGAGTTTGTCCAAGTTTATGGAGATATAGCTTAAAATTCACACTGAGTAGATTATAAGTACAGCTTAAAACACACACTTGTAATATGATTTCTTTATAGACATGGAAGGATAAAGCAGGACCTCTCACTCCATAGATCCATAAGGATAATATTTTCATTGCAATTTAGGAAGATGGGGATACAGGGAGTCTCAGAGACTTTCCAAGCACTTAAGTGTTAAGCCTGAATATATTTAGCTTTCAAAATCTCAGAGACTTTCCTAGCACTTAAGTGTTAAGCCTGAATATATTTAGCTTTTAAAATCCCTCAAAACATTTTCTATCAAAAGATAAGGCCAAATTCTAAGTATTTTTCCCAAAAGAATTTTCAATATTTAGATTACCATGACTTTTATTTTCTTTTGATAACTACTGTCCTGAAAATCTATAGAATTATTTTCTAGTAGTCATAAAAAGTCTTCATTTCTTAATTAAAACCCATATACCCAAAGTAAGGACATAAATGGAAAATAATCTTACAAATCTAAACAGCTTTGTTAAATATATATGTACTAAATAGTAGATATCATGGTAATGGCATAAAAATAGAAAATTATGGGTTTTTAGTATTCTGTCTTAGGATGTGACTTAGCAGAAATAATACAGATGTTGCCCCTTTTTGTAGCTTTGACAGTTTGAATTAGATTTCAAATAAAATCTGAACAGAAAAAAAATCTTCTTTATTACATGAGTGCCTAGAGCAGAGGCATCTTTTTTTACCCCCAAGTTCAGAATGTTTAATGGAATTTATTTGCAGAGGTGAATTCAGAAGTATTATTGCAATGTTTCTATTGGGTGGAGATTTCTGCAACTGCAGTCAAAACTCTAGATTTTTAATTCTCATTTTTTTCTATCATCAAATTTCTATTTCCTGAAAGAAAGGAGCCAGAGAAGCTTCAAGCATCCCTCATTACAAGCTTGAATTTTCAATTGCCTAACTCAACCCAGTATTGAGTCATGTGAGACATTACAGCCTCAAGATTATGTAGGTTCTTCTGATAGCACTGACCATACTTTCCAGGTAATATGCATAACCATTTCCTCATATAGACAAGGCATGGACAAGGCATCTAAGGTTAGATGACTTCTACAGTAGGTAAATGGCATCACATGATGAACAGTTTGGGGGTTTGTGGCACTACTAGTGTTTGAACTCAGGAACTCATGCTTACCAGGCAGCTACTATTTGAGCCTCACCCTTCCCAGAGCATTGTTTTATTTTTCAGATAGGGGCTTGCATTTTTGCCTCCGCTGACCTCATATGAGGATCCTTCTTTTTCCTTGTGTAGAGTTAGGGCTGGGGATATGGCCTAGTGGTAAGAGTGCAGAGTTGAGATGACAGGCATGCACCACAGTGCCTAGTTTACTAGCTGAAATGAAGGGGGATCGCACTCCCCCCCACCCTTCAGACTACAATCCTCCTTCATCTCACCTCCCAAGTAGCTGGGATAATAGGTATGGGCCACTGAGCCTCACTCACCATTTTCTGCCTAATTGTAAGTATAGCTAACCCAACAATAGTCACAAATCATAAAGATAATCTTTTTCAATAGAGAGAAAATGTTAAATTTATAAAATGTCCTAAGCCATGTTGGCCATTCACAAGTCATCATTGTTGGCAGCTTCAAATCAGGAGAGTAGTTAGGAGCTATATGTCTCCTTCACAGCTTTCCAACCAGCAAGTTTCAGATTCGATTCCAACATGTATCCACTACCTAATCCCGCAGCACTTCTTGTTAGCTTGGTGAAGTATGGATCTCTTTCTTTCTGGGTATTCTGACAAACACCTTGTATGCAAGTTGCTCCCTTAGGCAAATGAAGTACATATTTTATTGGCAGAAGCAGCCAAGTGGATTAGCCAACAAAATCCGCCACTAAGTGCAAGAGTAGGGGGCAGAGAGCCAACTGGAGTTCTAGATTTGGAGTCAGTATCAAAGGCATTTGGCTACAAGGCTAGATTCCTATATCTTATTCATAAAAGTGTGGGAGTTTTCTATACAGTTTTTTTCCATGTAACTCTCTATTATAAATGCAACTTATTCCATGAACAGAAAACTATTTTGTACTATCCTTCTGCTGTATAATCAGATCTGTGGGAGTATAAATAGATAGTCATATTTGAAGCATTTGCTACTCAAGTATACTACTGAAGTATAGGTTCTTTATGTTAAGTTCTTACTAGTTTTAATGAATCATCTTTAGGGTATAGATTTCTGATTGGAACATTACAGGTCATATTTAAATAAGGAGTACACCCAAATTATCATGTGGATACAAATGCATTTCAAATAAACTACAGGCAATGTGGAAAAGTGGTTGGAGAGATGGACCCAGGAGCTGAGCAATGAACAGCTTCAAAAGATCTCACACAGTGAGAAGAGCTTTGAGAAGAGTTTCATAACTTTCTGCTTGGGCTGACTTCAAACCTTGATCTTCAGGTCTCAGCTTTCAGAGTAGCTAGGATTAAAGATATAAAACATGGGTGCCTGGCTAGCCTCACTTGTCTTTTTGAGGAGCTCATAACTACTGTTCCTTCTTACTAGGTCATTCGAGTGATGTGCTATTCATGGAGGAAAGAGCAAAACTTCTAAAATCTGGTTTCCTGAGTTGCAGCCTGGCTCTGTCATTTATACTGTGATAGCCTGTGTTTTCCATGCCTTCATTTTCTCACCTGAAAAATGAAGTCAGTTAGACATCCATGCTTTCAGTTGTTTGGCACTGTGCCTCACATTTACTAGTCAAGGAACATTGAAAGGCAACATGCATAGAAAGAATGTGTTGGCAGAAGTTTGTCCTGTAAAGAAACACTTCCTGTTGTCAAGAATCTCACCACCCAGTAGGAGAACACAAAAACAGCATGGTAGATCAAAATATATGCAAAATTTAGGACCTTCTAATCATCACCAAACATACCCATCACTATGCCAAAAGCCAGAAGTTTCAATATGCTAGAGTTCGATTAAGATACCTTCTCATTAATGGTGATATGAAAAGAAAATTCTAGCATATGGGATGAACTTGAAAACAATTGATATACTAGGAAAGGATGTGTTATTTTAAATGTTCTACATTAAAATGTTGTTTTTTTGGATGCTGAAAACATTTTCCAGGGACCCTTTCCAGTTAGAAATGAGACAGCTGCAAACAGTCCAACAATTAACTACATGCAGTTGGCTTTTCTGACCTAAATATGGTTATTGAGCCCAAGTCTAGAACTATAAAATACTGCACCAGCTACAAACACAAGGCTGAATTGTATTTTTTTTTATTATCACACTGAACTACAGGGAGGTTACAGTTTCATACGTTAGGCATTGGATACATTTCTTGTACTGTTTGTTACCTCGTCCCTCGTTCCCCCGGCTGAATTGTATTTTAAAAACATATGGATGTCAGAAAGAGCAGAAAGTTTCATCTGTTTGTATTACTTTGTTTATTGTTTATTTTAATAGGTCATCTGCTTTTTAACAGCAAAGCTCTATGTTGCTATTTTTCTTGCCAACTGTAGGTAGGAACTGAGATTTCAGTGTTCAAAATGAGCTCTTTCATAAGAAAAAGCAAAATGCTCAAATTAATAGATTGGATAAGAGCTAGAGTTTGTATTTACATAGAGGTGGCAGATTGGGAATTGAAGGATTAACCTGCTATTCTGAAGATTGTCAAGCTACAATTGTTTTAATACTTAAAAATATGCTGCCATGGTAAGATAACACACACGTGTATATGTATATGTGCATGTATGTATGAATACACACATGTACATATATTTATGTGTATATTCATATAGGTACATGCACACACACACACACACACATATACACCCTATCTGCGGAGCAATGAAAGGCTTACTCAGGGTGTGAGTAAATTTTTACATACCTTCTATTTAAAATGTGGAAAATTGGAAGTAGTAACACAAAGCCAACAAGGAGGATAATATGGTGACTTTGATGCAAACACATTATATGCATGTATGGAAATGGTATAATGACATCTATTATTTCCTATGATTATTTGGAAAATTGAAAAGTTAACTAAATATTCAGCATTTCACTTCTCTAAACATAAATTTTAATATAACGAAGGGCCTGGTTTTGCTTTTAAAGGTGCGCATGTAATTTCATAACCTGAAGGTACAGAAAATGCATAGCTTGGGGTCTTATAGGAGGTTCATAACATGATAATTCAAACCCATATTCTTCTTTTCTGCTGGACAGTTATCAGAATGCTAGTGAGTTCACTTGAGAAATCTTAAAATCGGTTGCTGTGGTATGGGGTTAGATGTGGAATGGAGAAAAGTGGAGCAATGAGAAGACAAAAGCATTTTGAGAATTTGCAAGTCATTTCATTTGAAACTATGGTAGAATCTGAAGCATTGCTATGCTCACAGAGGTGAGGAAAGAGCTAATTCTAGTTCCAATCATTTAATAGCTGAAAACATAATTGATTTCCTTCTGAAAAAGCTTAATTGAGTCTATTAACATGGTCCATTAATATCCACATTTTACACCTGCCTTTTCACCAGAACATCACCCTGCCTAGATTTGCCCCCAGTGAGTTCATTTTCATGGGGATTCACAAATGGAGAGTAAAAGTAGCACTCTATTCCTTTGCAAAATTAGACCTTACTGTTTCTCTCATTTATTTCACTTGTGAAGGTAGCTTCAGAGAGTAATTAAGAGATGTTCCCAAGTAGATCAAATAGAGAGACAAGCTTCATCATTTTCAGTCTCATATAGCTCGATGTTCAATGGTAGGGTAACCATTTGGGAAAGAAACAACTCATCAGTTCCCTTGAAAAGACACACATAGATCATGATACCTTTCCAAACCACCATCCACTCAGTCCTGAGGCTGCTAAAGAATACCTGTTATGGGCTGGGAATATAGGCTAGTGGTAGAGTGCTTGCCTAGCATGCATGAAGCCCTGGGTTCGATTCCTCAGTAGCACATAAAAAGAAAAAGCAGGAAGTGGTTCTGTGGCTCAAGTAGTAGAGTGCTAGCCTTAAGCAAAAGAAGCTCAGGGGCAGTGCCCAGGCCCTTGAGTTCAAGCCCCAGGACTTCCCCCCCACACCAAAAAAAAGAACACCTAATATAACTCTGCACACTCCATCACAGCCATATGTGATACAGTTCCAAATCTGTCTTCTTCAGATATATATATATATATATATATGTCTTTTACTAGCTCAAATAAATTTGAAAATCAGCTCATATGCCAAGCTATCATAAAGTTCAGTCTCTCACTTCGTTCTTTGCCTTTCAATTTCACAACCTTCAGGATTATATGTGGCCTATTGGAGGATCAGCCTGACTTCTAACCCAATCAGAGCTCAAACATCTGTTGTCTTAGCTTCTCACCACCATGTGATTGGTGTCCTTGAGGAAAAAATACCAGAAGATATAATGGACACGGAGAAATTGTTTCTGGACCATGTATCTGGTGGAAGCCAGAAGCTATGCCTCTCAAAAAGTTGGATCTACCAATTCCAATCTTTGAATGAAGCTAATCCTCTTCCTCAGATGGAAGATTAGGCACTCGGGTTCCCAAATTCACATCTAAGTTTTAAACTAGCCTCTGAGACACCCGCTGTCCCAAGGTTGCTCTAATGACGGCCTAATAGCTCACCATTTGGAGGACTCCCAGCCACCATCCCTTTTAGCTTTCTGGGGATTTAGATGCCAAGAGTGAGTCTGAGCATCTGCTCATTTTCAGACTCTCATCACAACAGGCTTTTATTACCTCTTTTGTTTTTATATTTATTTTTCCTAGCATTAGGCTTGATTAGAGGGGCTACATCTCTACCAGTTTGGGGGGACTAAAGCTGTGTACCCACAAATAGGGACTTATTTTCCTAAGAATTACCCAGGTGCAACAATAAATAAATAATAAATGAACAAAAATCTTTCCTGGGACCTGCCATGTCATTTAGGTTGAGTGATATGTGATGTGTATTGTTCCCGTCTAGCAACAGCATCCCATCAGTCTAAGGCAAATCTGGGTATGTAGTTGTCCTAGAAATAAAGAAGTTATTTAATCAGAAAGAAACTGCTCTGTGCTAACACCTCCTTTCTCCATGTCCTCGGCAGGAACAAAGCCAAGAAGTAGTTTCCACAAATTGAGTTGTATTTACATGATGTCTCCTGAAGCAATGAAAGTTTGTTTGTTTTTTAGAAGGATCAACCTGGGGGGAAAGGGGGGCACTGACAGAACAGACATGGAGAAATCACACCAGATGGTATTTGTTAGTGTATTAATAAGGAAAAAAAGCATTGGGTGTTTTCAGTGTGGTAGCCTGAACAATCCTTAAAACCAGACCTGGGTCATGGTCACTTTTCTGTGCCCATCAGCATGTCCTGATATTCTATTTTGGTTGGTCACTTGTGGGTGTGGGCCTTGAAGGAGATATTGGTATCTAAGCCCTTTGATCTGCTCGGCTCTCTTCTCCTCCCTTCCTCTCCTCTCCCCTCCCACTCATCTTTCCTCTCCTTTCCCCTCTCCTTTTCCCTTCCCTCCCCCTACTCCCTCTCTCTTCTCTCCTCTCCTTCCTTCCCCTTTCACATTCTCCCTCTTCTCTTCTTCCCCTCCTCTCCCTTCCCAGCTTCCCTTCCACCCCCTTCTCCCTTTCCCATCTCTCTCCCTTTCACTCTCCCCCTCTCTTCCCTCCTTTCTCTCTCCAGCAAAGCCAATAAAACAATTCCCATTCCCAACTAGGCTTGGGCTAGTCAAGCAATTCTTCAATCTAACTACACATTGCCTTCCACCCACCTTGGGAGAATGAAAAGAAGTGTTGCAACCAGGCCTCCCTCCTTTCTGCTCCTTCTCACCCCCAGTCCCTCCATTGTCTTCCCCTCTCCCCCTCCCAGCTGTGGTAGCCTCTGCATTGCTGGAGTCCCAGCCCAATCAAAGGCTTGTTATTTCTTTTGGCTCTGGAACTCCCCACTGCAGGTGTATCTGTAGCATAACCATGGCCACGATTAAAAAAAGGAAAGACAGAATCCAGACTCACAATATCAAGGCTTTGGCTCTAGCGTGATAATTTATGGAAAGAGAAAACATCAAATGATATAAAAAATGCTGATATCAGAATGAACACCTCTCTTTGAATCTTCCGGGAGACACAGAACTTGGAGTGATCAGAACAGAATTTCAGTAGCTCCAAAGCTATTAATGACAGTGAAACAATCCAAGAACTGGACAAACCAGCTGGACTGTTTCTTTCTGTGAGTCATTAGGTTGACCACAGACCTATGATGAGCTAGAGCCTAGTTTGCTCTAGGTCCTCTCTCTTCCTGTGGGAAACAGGCTCTTAAAATGGAGAGGTGCCACCACTACCAGTTGTTAGCTGTTTTTCCCCTTCCCTCTCCCCCTCCCCCTCCCCCTCCACCTCCCCCTCCTCCTTCTTTTTCTTCTTCTTTCTTCCTCCTTCTCCTCCTTCTCCCCCTCCTCCTTCTCTTCCTCCTCCTCCTTCACCAGGGTTGGGCATGAAAATCACTGGACTTTTCTCTGTGCTTTCTATTATTTTTGTCATTTTGCATTTGCAATGGTAAACTTTATAGTGCATTTTTGACATGCTGATATTCTTGACAATATATCAGGCCTTAGGACTTTAGTGGGAGGTGGGGAGGAAACATTGGAGCAGCCTGGTGTCTCTGGAATGAATTAACTCATAGATGTTTTTCATGATTCCTAATTCCTTCTCTCAGGGTGGGATCAGTAGAGTGCTGACAAATGTTGAACAACCAACAATGAAGAGAGAAAAAAGAGCAAAACCAAAATCTGATTATTGTGGCCCATTTCCATGGTATAAAGACATCCACCATGGCCAATGTAGCTTAGCTGGTTCCCACCTACCACTCAGGGGCATCTTTTTTTTTTTTTTTTTTGCCAAGGACAATCTCACCTGATGGATATTATCAAAATACACTCACAAAGAATTAAAATGCAAGCTGGGTTCTGGTGGCACCCTGTAATTACATCTATGATCCTAGCTACTCAGGAGGCTAAGATCTGAGTATGGTGAATCAAAGCTAGCTCATACAGGAAAGTTTATAATACGCTTATCTTCAGTTAACCACCCAAAAGCCAGAAGTGGAGCTGTGGCTCAAGTGGTAGAGCACTAGCCTTGAACCAAACAACCAAACAAACAACAACAACAAAAAAAACCAGGCCCTGAGTTCAAGCCCCTGGACTGGCACCAAAAAACAAAAATAAAAAATAAATGAAAATGCATCACACCGATTTTAGTTAGAATACTAAGATAACTATATCAAATATTTTATTAACATTTCTTCACTGGCCTTTAGCAATTTGGTCAATTTGATATCTCATTCATTTTTTTTCAGTATTCAACTTGTTTGTTGTTGTTTTAAACCTAGCCCTTCCCTCTTTTCTGTAGGCTGAGAGCTATTTATAACCAGATGTTTTCTTTCTTTCTTTTTTGTAACCTCTGCATTTTCTTCATTTAAATTAATGAAAATTATCAAGTCACTCACAAACCCCCTTACCTCTCCATAGAACTCAAAAGCTCTCCACAACTTTTAGGATCAAGTTCAGCCTTCAAGACCTTTATGAGATGGCTTTAACCTCAGCCTCTGCCTGTAGCTTAAGCTTCTTTAGTATCAGCTCATGAAGCTCTCATTTTGACTAAGCTCTTCCAGCTTCCTGAATGCTATGTGATACTACATATTTCCAAGCTTTACCATGGGGCAGAACTTCCTAATCTTAGGCTTACACTAGGCATCTAAGGTATGGTTCTGGTATCACTTGTTAGCCATATCTCAATAGTGACTTTATAATTACTAAATTACTGATTTTCTGAACAGCCTCTTCATTTAAGCTGTGATTCATCTAGCTCAGGTTAATTATTCTTCTTCTGTTCCTTTATTGATCCTAAGGAAAGGCTCGGCATAGATATTAGGTGCTCAATAAACACTTGCTGAATAGATGGATACATTAATGAATAATAATCAATGTGATCTCACTCTTATTACTATCTTAGTTCTAAAGTACAAGACATTTTAAACATTAATTGCAAATAGTACCCACCAATTAATAACAAAGGAGATTAGCTCACTAATATATGATTTCCCTCTCCCCAGTGTCTGGAAATAAAAATTTGACACAGAATTCCCCAAAGTGTACCATCCAGATGCAAGGACAAAAATGGTAGTAGTATTATTAATTTTATATAAACAAGTAGAAGAGCACACCTATTTATCCATATTTTTGAAAGCAGCCAGCATCTGAAGACTGTGACTTCTATTTTGTACCTGTTGTATGTTTTATTTTGTATATGATCGTTTTTATATTGAAGAATATTTCTAAAAGGAAAAATGAGCAGAAATTACATATCAATTGGCTTATGGATCTATTTTCTTCTTTGCAATTTTCAAACATAAGACATTTTGAAATCCTGAAGCTAAAGGTAGCAATAGGCTCCACCTGGCCAGTGTTCAGCATGGCCGTAAGTAAGTTATCTTTCTAATTGATAGCTTCTGTTTCCTGGTGATGGTTGCCAGGGTACACTTTTCTCTCTGTTCTCTATTATACTCACTTCCAAGGCCTAATGGCAGGAAGGAGACAGACAACAAGATGGCAAGAAGCACCCTCAGCTCTGTTTTGTGAGCTCTCTATGCATGCCTGCTCCAAGCAGTAAGTGCCTCTCCTCCAGCAGAGCCTCACTGATGTACTACCACACCTGCTCTGCAGCCCAGCAAGACAAGTCTGGGGCAGAGTTCAGCGTGTGAAAGGCAGCCACCACTTCCTATTTCACCTCTGGCCTTTTAAAAAGCTGTGAGCTCTCCACCCATCCCACATTAAGTCTTTTATATATTGCCACAAGCTGGGGGAAAAAAGGAGCAGGTCATGAAAACAACACAGAAAGCTACCTTTCAAGAAAGAAGCCAATTTATCCACATTAAGACATTTTTAAAGACGATATGTATGATAAGGCATTGCCAATAGGTCCTGAAGGAGGGAGGCCTGCTTTGCTGAAAGGCAGGCAGAGAAATGCAGGCCAAAGGCACGAAGCTGAAACCTCACACTGCGGTTTGTGGTTGAAGGCTTTCGGGTCCTTTTTCTTTTTCTCTCTCTATTTTTTTTTTAAAGACTCGGTGTCATCAAAAGCTATCTTAGAGGGAGACATGGGGATTTTAGAAAACAGAACCCCAGAAGCACCCTAAAGACTGGAATGATATTCAGAGATGGTGGGGTAGTGCAGACTTGGGGGGTGGTGCCTGTCGCAAGCATGGTGGCGGATGAGAGGTTTGGGAGAAGATTGTAGAAGGAAGGAAAACCATAGAAACCCAAAGGGGTTGAGCCTCTGGAGATGGGGTGTGGTTTTGTATCTACAAAAGATGTTTAGGGGTTCCGGAAAACTTTACAATCTAAAACATAACACTGAACAAGTGCCAAACTTGCAACTCTAGCTTCTAAGGAGGCAGAGATCTGGGGTCCAAAATTCAAAGCCAGACCAAGAGATAAACCAGAGAAACGCTTATATCCCAACTATCAAGCAAAAAGCCAGAAGAGGGGGTGTGGCTCATGTGGTAGAGAGCCAGCTTTGAGCAGAAAAACTGAAGCCAGAGCATGAGGCCCTGAGTTCAAGCCCCAGTACCCATGTGCGCGTGCGGGCACACACACACATCATCATCATCATCATCATCATCATCATCAAGGAAGTCATTCATCCCATGGAGATCTGAAGGTTTGCAGAATCCTTAACTTTCTTCACTGGAGGCTACTGCCTTGTGCTTTGTGATCAGATACTTTGAAGTTTCAGAAAATGGATGAGGGTAGGAGATTTGTGTCAGTGGTGTTTGGCTTAATAGAAAAATAGTTATTATTTCATAGTTTACTTATCAAATCATTATGTTGTAAATCACCATATAGAATATATATGCTATATATGACATATGTATGTACAATATATACATGTATGTGCAGACCTATATGTATGTTCTGTTTTTAAGTAGCTAACTATGCACAGTAATAACAGCATTACTACCATTGGTACTTCTACAAGATCTCAACCACAAGAGTATCTGCAGCAGTATTGTTTATAACAACAAAGAAAAAGTCTAAGCAACTTAGTGTTGTATAAGATTATTATAATTGTTAACAATACATCTTGGTATGTACATCTAAGAAAATACTGTATGAGTGTGATAAAGTGCTAACAGCACCTCACTCTTTTCTTCTGTTCAAAAGCACTTTCTCTTCAAGTCTACCAAGCTGGTAAAGAAAAAATTCTCTAATACAGACTATCCCCGATTATACCAGGCATTTCTGAGATACAGGACTTTTCGGCCAAATCAGGTTGATCAGATTATCCTTGAGGAAACTAAGGAACAACCACAATGGAGTTGAGATTGAGAGGCCTATTCTATTTGGGGGTAAGCATGGTAAGGGCAACTATCAAAGAAGATGGTTGCTTGACCATGGCTTAATGTCTTAATGGCTAGGGAATTCAGATTCATTCTTTTCATTCTTTTCATTCTTTTTCATTCATTTATTGAAAAACATCAAACCAGAAATATTTCAGGCTTCAGAGCTTCTTAGATTTTTAGAAAGTCATTGAGATATATAGCTTTCATATTATATGAGAACTCTAATAATCAGACCCAGTGGTGTTGCTATACAGATATTTATTATTATTTACAGGAAATATAAATATCCCATGTCAGTCCAGGCTAGCTGTGGTGGCCAGACAAGTCCAGATTAGTTAAGTTTTGTGGTACCAATTCAATTATTAAAGTTCAGAAAATTTAAGACCTCAAAATTGTAGACAATAGAATGTTGCTATATATATATATATATATATATATATATATATATATAAATATGCCCTTAGTTTACTACATTATTAGGCCAAGGGTAAAATCTGGCTTATGTTTCCTGATATAACTTGAAGATTCTGGGGAATAAATGAAAATACAGTGCTGCCTTATACAGTCAAAAGAATTGATCAGACTCTAATATTGAAATCAATAATGCATTTAAATTACAAACCATGGTGATATATACCACATTCACATGTCCTATTTACACATTATAGATTTTTTATCCAGATACCCAAGGTGTAATTATCACAATTTAAAATAGTTTTCTATAGAGGTCAGTTAACTTGGATCTGCATGGCCTAATAATGAAAAGGTAAGATATCTGTCCTTGAGGAATCCTTTGGAACTGTGGGTATTTCCCGATGGTCATAATCATAGGTCTTTAACTGGGAAGTTTTCTTTAATATTAGTGGAGAAACAAAGTCAAGGGTACTTGTTCTCATAGTGATTCTTGGAGATCCAATCAGCATAATAAAAATATATTTGCATGAGAGCTTAGAAGGCCAGGTTATCACCAAACCATTGAAATATGTATAAACCTAGTGGGTCCCTGCCTGACTCAAATTCATCAGAATATTTGTTCTGTAGGGCCTGAAAACCTATACCTACTAGCTTTACAACTTGTAAACCCTTGGTGGTTTCATAATTCTTCTCTAGTGAAAAGCTAGCCTAGATCTAACTTATTCAGAGTTTTGAAGATAAGATTTAGCATCTTGAATCAAATTCAGTTGCATCTCAGTAGTAATGAATGAAAAAAGCAAAGGCTGTGTTGTTAGAATTCTTAGATTTCTTTTCCATGGAGAAAGCCATAGGACAAAAAGAGGCTGTCTTATTAGAGAGACATTTTCCTCCTAACAAAGCCATAGGTATCATGGGCCTGAATAGGGCTCATGCCTACATTTGTACCTATCTTATTTTAATCTCATAACATGCAATTTCTATCTCTGATCACATATGATGGTTTGTCACACACAGTCTTTCAGGAATATTTTTTTCCTTTCATGTGGTTTTCAAAAGGCTTCAAAAAATCAATGTCTATGCCAGAACAATTTATGCTGTCTTATACTCTCTCCTTGGTGTTGAGATTTAATGTAGTTGTTCATTTCCATCCCTTCAGTCTTGCTACTCCTGACAAACTCCTTATATGGAGAAAATCTAAAATATTTATGGTCAGATTGCACTGGGCTCCTAATTATTGCAAATGAGTCTCCTTGTCCCTTTCATGGTATTTCCTCAGGAGGGAGAGAGTATGTGAACAGCTGTGGTAATGATTTTTCTCCTCTGGTTCCTTTAAACCTTCATAACAACTCTGGTCCCATCACCTACACAATGGCAAGTGCATTTGAAGTTCCCTGTTGCCTCCTTCCCCTAAGCTGCTCAGCCTGCCCCCTGACCCCAGTGGATGCCAGTGGCCTGCAGGCTATATCCAAGGCCTGCGGGAGCTTAAAACTAAAGGATTTCTCAGCACCTACATGACACACAGGGGGCCTGTTTACCCATATCTATATTCACCAATTTGGCTTGCTTTCTAAGCTCAATGAGCCACAACTAGGGCGAGTTTGATTTCAATCCTGTTCTCTTTGTCAAATCTTTAACACTAACCTGAAACAAAAAGACCAGAGTGGGAGCATGTCTCTCATTTGAAAGCTCGTGACTATATGGACTGATTTCTTTAAGCCATTGGCCTGTAAATCCATATTTCTACCCTTGTCAATTTGTAAGTGAAACAGGAAGTACAGTAAGAAATAGGAGGGAAAAAGAAAGTCAGAGAAATGAATCATAATAAAGAGTAAATTATTTTGTGACATAAGCCCGAGCCCATCCACAATCTCGTACAAGTTAAGACCTTAATGGGAGACATTGTATTTAAAAGTCTATGTTGTCACATGATACATAATGTCAGACAATAATTTCCTAATTGTGTATAATTTTAAAAATCTAAGTGTGCTGAGGATTAAATCCCCAAAATAAATAAAAGTCTGTTTGCTGTTCATTAGAATCTTACCGAGAAACAGACTTACTTAAGTAACACTCTTCTTTTGTTTTGTCAAAGAATGACTTTCTGCCCTGTAACAGTAGATGCCACAAACACCCAATAACCTGGACTATTCTTTCAATTTGACCCTTCTACTTGACACTATGGAATGAAACCAGAAAGAGTGGTATAAACAAACCACCGTAAGCACTGGGGGATATTGAAGACTTGTTATGATGCCTGGTGGCTTATCAGCATCACATCTAATGATTTTCCACCACAGGTTTTCTATTATATTTATGCATAGAAAGAAGATGAATTTCGCTTATTAAGGTAATAATAGTGCCCTACTTTCATTCCCATAAGAGCCAACCATTTCCTCTAGGACTTCAGAAACAATGAGCTCAATCAATTTGTTTAAAAGCATAGGAAAGTAACACCAATGTTTTTTGTTTGTTTGTTTCAAAGAGCCATTAGATTTAAAAAATTAGAAAGGATAGGGCTGGGGATATAGCCTAGTGGCAGGAGTGCCTGCCTCGGATACACGAGGCCCTGGGTTCGATTCCCCAGCACCACATATACAGAAAACGGCCAGAAGCGGCGCTGTGGCTTAAGTGGCAGAGTGCTAGCCTTGAGCGGGAAGAAGCCAGGGACAGTGCTCAGGCCCTGAGTCCAAGGCCCAGGACTGGCCAAAAAAAAAAAAATAATAATAATAATTAGAAAGGATAAAAGTCATTAGGCTACAATTGCCAGCACCAGGGACCACATCTACTATTGTAATGATTAGTCTTCCTTTGCATCTTCTCTTGTGATAAATTCACAGATGCCCGTTACTTGAATTAGCTATGCTTTAAGTTTTTCCAGAAAACTCAGAACATTTGGTGTTCTTTTTCTTTCTCCCATGTCGAGAATGTGGAAGTTTCCACCTGCTATCATGAAAATAAAATTAGGTCACCTTTTTTATTCTACAAAAAACTGAAATGAAGCCAGGATTGCAATTTTGAAGCAAAATATTTATGTTGCAACCATTACATCAATTCTAAAAAGGTAGACTTAACATGAAACTCCTAGAGAAATGAAGTACCTGCAAAGAACTCTCCCAAAACTGCTTCAGAATAGCAATTTGAATTCTGAAAGAATACCTTTAAGTCATCATATGGACTGCCACTATGAGCCTTCTCAGACACCATGTTCTCAGCAGTCTAGAACGCTCCTAACTGAGCATTGCTAGCGAGTTCTGAGCACTAGTATTACTTATTCCTAACCCAATAGAAATTATGTAAATTCCTTGCTCTCCGTGTATAATGGGGGGAAGGAGAGCTATGCTTCAATAGCTATATCTTTATATTCAGATTTATGATTTGCCTATTCCCTCCAGAGTCAACTTATCTATCAGTCATAGTGACATAAAAATAACAAAAAACATTCATCTTTATCCCAACATTATTATATACTATCCCTTGTAATATATATTTTTTAATGGAAAAGGGGACTCACAAAGCAAAAGTGTCTAGGATCCATAATCATTCAGCTTGTAGACCTAATTTCCAATTGTTGCAAGCTCACTGTGCAAAAGAGTTGAATTTCTCAGTTTTTGTAAATAGAGGGCCTACTGCAAGTACTGGGAAATGTGTGGTGCTTAATGTATTTTTGAGGAATGACAAAAATAAAATTAATGAATATGTATTCCTAATGACAGCCAGATAAAAGAGAGAAGTAGCGAAGCAATGTATTTAATGCAGTAAGAAAGTTAAACAGAAATGCAGCAAAGATACTTACTGGATGGACACTATGAAGAAGGTGAATGATACAACTCATGGGTGAGGGGTGGGAGGGAAAAACTGGGTGAGAGCAAAGGAAGGAGTAACATTGTCCAAAAAGAAATGTACTCTTATGCAGAAGCTAGATCTACAACCTTGGGGCACAATAAGTTATACAGGTCTCTAGGCATTCACACACAGTGAGCCCAAAGGAGGATACTCTTAGGAGTATGCCTATGTGCATCTGATCATACAAAATAATATTTACCAAAATGAACGGCAAGAAATGATAACAAGAGGTATTTTTTTCTTTTTTTTCCTGTTTGCTTTTCTTTTCTTCTTTTTCTGTATGTTCATTTATATATCTTTGGGGGTATAAGGATAGACACTGAAATGGAGGGAGACTCACTGAACCTGTTGAAAATGAACTATACAACTTAACGGGTGGGATGGGAGGGAAAAACTGGGAGAGAGAGAAGGGGAAAGAGTGACATAGTCCATTATAAAAGTGATGTCCTCTGTATATCACCTTTCCTTCATAATAATTAAAAAGTAAATTAATTAAAATAAGAAAGTGAGGAAGAAAAGGCTGATAAAAACAAGCCCAGAAAAGAAGGTTTATATTTTAGGTATGGGCTGCCACAGTTGCTAAGAATGACTTGGAGAAGATGGGGGAAGTAGGAGGCAACAGCAAAGGATTATCTGGGGGCAGATCTTCTGTGACATGTGGGGTGCCTGAGTTTATACTTGGTAGAAAACAATGTGTTTTCCCGAAGAGTAATGAATAATGGAATTTGAAAGCTAGAAGTGTTCACAAGAGCTGTTTTAATCCACCTCCTCATTTTGTAAATGAGAAGAGTGAGGCTTATTAAATTATTGGGAATGCAGAACTTGATTCTAATGTACTTTACCTTCTCTACCAACTCTTCCAATGACCTGGATTGTACTTACAAAGCAGGATGAAATAAACAAGATCCACATTCATGTGTTAATTATGTGCTTGTAGCATACATATACATGAGAAATTCTATGTGTATCAGAATACAAGCAAGTAATTTTCAGAAATCTTAACAGACATAAAGGAATACGTTCAGGTCGCAAGATGGCTCATTCTTGTTTTTATTCCTTTTAGCACTATAGAAGTTCTTGAAATCACTAGCATTTGCCTAACAACCATGCCAATAAAAAATCTGATCCAATTGTCCATACTAAATTGGTCAGAAAACTACAAGTACAGGTAGCCAAACATGCCTAAACGAAAACCATACTGGGAAGTCTCTGCTGAGCTGTCAACAGCTCAAGAGGGAGGTGGTGAAATGATAAACGAAGCTTTCCCATGAGTGAGTGGCCATTCCCAGATGGTTTGGAAAAGGTGTTCTCAATTTTTCACCACTGTCAGTGAAGTGGACTCTATTCTAATTCTAAGAAAAAATGATGACTTTGGAGAGTCTAGGTAGATACTTTCTGTCATTTTTAGATGAGAGCCACTGACAGAGCATGCAAAGGTCTGGCCCATTCTTAAGAAGCTGTTCTACACTAATACATATTACTATACACAGAGCAAATAAATATGACTTATATTTGGGCTCTATCTTCAAGAAATGTACAGTCTAATTGACGGTCCATCCAAGGAGAGTGAGAAGAGCCCATTGATCATGAGAGCCACAAGATCAGTGTGCTGGATCACTTGGGTCTATTCTGTTTCTTATCAATCCCTTATGAATAAATGCTTCAGCGGTTCTAGAATAAAACCATCTCTGACATGTGAACTAGAGATTAGAAAGCTGAAAGGAAAGGGAAACACATCAAGGGCAAGGATGGAGGGAATTTCTTCTCATGGATATATTGATGTCACCATGTCTCTATGAGGTAGGGGGTAGATAATAACATCTGTTTGAAGACATTTTAGTCATTCTAGTAAACTAACTCTAGGTTTGGGAGAGGCTCTGATGGTAAAACTGGGTTTTCAGTTTGACTGGATGGAAAGATAACCAGAGAATTGCTAAAACTCACTTCTAAGTATGCCTATGAAGGTGTTTCTAGAGTTGATTGGCAGATGAGTCAGCCAACTGAGTGAGAATATCTAGCCTGAATGTAGGTGGCACCTTCTAGTAGTCTAAGGGTTGGGAAGAACAAAGACCAGAAAGATGGAACATGATTCTTCTTGGCAGATGCATTTTGTTATTGTTATCGTCTACAGGTTTAAGACTCCAAATTCTTGAAATTTTGAGCACTGACTCAGTCCAGAAATTCTTCCAGGGGCTTCCAGATTTTCAGCTTTGGACTGGAGTTGAATCATTGGCCCCTCCTGTTTTGATACTTTTAGCTTCCTGTCTAGGCAGCTACTATCTAGCTCCAGCCTACAAACAGCCTTATGGGACTATCTGGCCTCCAAATGTGTAAACTAATCTGATAAATCTCCTCATATATAGTCATATATGCGCCCTATTGATTCTATGCCTCTAGAGAAACCCCTGACTAATAAAAGCAGATCTGCTCCTATTCATTATTGACTATACAAAGCTCTGCAAGTGTTTCCTCCACTCAATTAATTTGCCCAAGGCAAACAGATTAATTTTTTTTCTGAAATACCACTTTCAATATGTCCTTCTTATAGCCCCAAACTTTCTTTTTCATTGTGTTTCTTTCTGCAGTGTTGGGATTAAACCCAGAGTGTGCATATTAAGCAACTGCCCTACTACTGAGCTGTATCCTCAGCACTAATAGCCAAAGTTTTTAATGGATCCCAGTAGTGAATAGAACAAGACTAAAATCCTTCCCTAACATTGATGATTGAACAAACTTTTTCAGCCATTTTCACTATTTCCTTGCTGTTCCACAGTACAATAATACTATGTGATCAGTGTCCTAATGGTCCCATGCATACTATAATCTCTACATCTTGCTCATAATGCTCTAGGCCTGATGAAAAATCTATCCATTCCCTTTGCCTGTTAAGTCCTTGAACAAACATCCATGTTTGTCCTTTTCAGATCCAGAAAGTTTAATAGGCTCTGAAGATCCCATGGTGACCAAAATTAGCATAATCTCTACATGAAGGAGCTTTAATCTACTGCTTTTACAAGTGCCATACAGTAGTAGTAAAATGAATTATGATGACATGTAACAGTAGCATGTTACCCAATCTAGTGGATTATAGAAGGTTCCTTGAGGAAGCAACTTTCAATACCAGATGTAGGCAATGGAACATTCTGTGGAATGCACCAGAGAGAACCACTTTCATAGAGGTCTAAGGTCTGTCCAAATCTCACCCACTCTGCAAGTCCCAGCTCAATAATTGCCCATCAAGTTTTTCCTGAAGTCTGAGATCTGTGTTGACAGATTGTTTACACTTCTGAACCTGCTAACATTGATTTTATACCACTTTCCCAAGCTCTTACTCACAACTAGTCTTATGACTATACTGCCCACTATGCTTTATTTTGTTACCTGGCATGTATCAAGACAGAACCATAATGTAAATGAACATCTAGTCTTAGGAAAAGCTCAGTAAATGTTAATTAATGTAAATGTACAGGAATGATTGCATTGGTTAGTGGATGGTCTTGGTCAGTTAAAGTTGTACTCATGGCTGTTGATTGACCTCTACAGAGGTCATCCAAGCTGTAGAGAAGATACTATATTACTGACATTTATCAAAGTCAAAGATTCACAGGCTAATTCATCTCAGCAAATAAACCCTAATTCCCAATGTCTCCTAGAAACACAGGATGAGTGATAAGAGAAAGCTGGCTGTGTTTAAGAACCTTTCTACTAGGTGTTAAGTTACATAAGCATTTCTCAAGAAAAATCTCCAAACAGAATGTGCTGAATTCTGTTGGGTATGATGTGTTCTCAGCAAAAGAAACACCACTGTAATATCCTCTGGACAGAAACAGCCTTTAGTAAGAACCTGCTGACAAATGATAGGCCAGTGGAATCATCCATGGCTCACATTTTCCACTAGTCAAAATTGACACCATGTGCCAGTTTGCAGCAAAACCTCCTTCCCTGCTCCTGTGCTCTTCAGTGCTTTCCTTCAAGTGGATTCCAGCATCCTTCATCCTCATTCTTTAACCTCCTCGCATGTAATCTGCCATCTTTATTCTAAATTCCATCATTTCTATCTCATAAAAGTTTCAAAATGGAATATAATTGCTGTTGCATACCACAGAAATCATCTCAGTGAATTTTTAGAACATATTTGTATTGGAGATCTGGCTCTAATGGGAAGACAATATAAGAACGGAGACATCTGGCCACTGGTGGCTCATGCCTGTCATCCTACCTACTCAAAAGGCTGAGATCTGAGGATCACAGTTCAAAAGCAGCCCAAGAAAGAAAGTCCATGAGACTCTATCTCCAATTAGCCATCAGGAAACTGAAAGTGGGGCTGTGGCTCAACGTGGTAAAGCACTAGCCTTGAGAAAAATAAAGAGCTCAGAGACAGTCTCTAGGCCCCGAGTTCAAGCCCCATGACCAAAAACAAAACAACACAATAGGGAGGCAGTGGACCCAGACAAAGTAAAGCACAGAAGAAACTAGATTATTGACATTTGAGCGCCTAATTGTGACTTTTCCCATTCTCTGGAATATATATTTCCAAAATAAGGGATATTAAGTCATACAATGGCTGGGCACTGGTGGCTCACACCTGTAATCCTAGCTAGTCAGGAGGCTGAGATCTAAAGGATCATTGTTTGAAGCAAGCCAGCAGGGTAGAAAAGGAGAGAGATCTACAGGGTTAAAAAATCATTCTCAAATGATCGTGCAAATGTTAGGAATATGGGTAATGTCAACATAAAACCTTCCATAGAGAAAGAGGTCACTGTATTTCTGGGAAATAGTTATTTGATTTTTGGCCCAATGGCTCATATGAGAATTCCATGGCCCAAACGAAGCCAAAACAATATGAAATTTAATTATTTTTAATCACTCATAGTTGGCAATACACACAGCTCTGCACACAGATCCTGAGATTTGACTAAAGATTTTGTCAATTGTTTAGGGAAAGGTTTACCAACCAAGCGCACTCTTGGCACTTGGCCTGGGAAATTATTTGCCGGGAGGCTGCCCTGTGTGTTGAAAGATGCTCAGTTTCTACCCGTGAAGGCCAGGAGCATTCTGTTTACCTGGGACCAATGAAAATGTCTCAAATTGCCAAATGTCTTCCAGAAGGAAAAAACAATCACTAGTGTTGAACCCCAAGTTACAGTGTTATAGACGTAATTACAATCCTTTCTTTAAAAAAAACAAAAAAACTTTGAAAATAGTCAGTTCTTGTCAAACCCAGGGACTTGCCAGCATTACTGCAAGTAAGCCTTTTCTTAGGTAATTCCTACTTGAGAACCAATGACAGCTCTGATAGAAACTTCCCATTATACTCTTTTCACTCTACCTAAAAAATAACCCAACTACCAGATGAGCTCCCAGAACAAGTCATTTACTGGTCTCTGTAATGAGCTATAAACAGAATAGTTGTACAAAAATTTTAAGACAGTTCTTATAGAGATGGAATGCCTTTTTTTTATGCATTCCTTTTTTCCCCTGCCACAATGTGAAGCTAATTGCTGGAGCTCTCTGGCAGCCACACCTGATTATGAGGTGACAGCAGTTGAAGCCACACATATCAGCAGAACACAGAAAAGAAAAAAAATGTTATGATGAGGACTTACCTGCCCTGAACTGCCACTTAAAAGCTAATATTCAAGATGTAGTGTTCTTATTGTTATCCTCAGCCTCTGTTACCTCCAGATATACCAATATTAACTAATGTAATTAAGTAAGTTAGACATTTAATTTAATTTAAAAAGTCTTCTGGCTTCTATCTTCATCACATGAGGAAGATTTGTTAGCTGTTCTACCAAGTCTATTACAGAAAATCCTACCTTTATCTCCTCTTCCTCATACCACAGGAGGCTTGTCATTCCAATGATCTTCTTCCTATTACCTTTCACTCTAATATTCTGATCAGTCAATTTCATTAACTGCACTGTTGACAGTTCCTAAATTCTGGTATCTCTTTTTACCTATCAGATGCTTAAAAATGAATTAAAAATGCCTACTATTAGCAGGAACACAAGAAAGAGTGTTCTTGTCTATATTTTGGTGACATGCTGCTATATTTTTCAAGAGTTCAAGAGCTATTCACTAATGCCAGATAATTAAAAAGTGCTTAGGCTTCCTACCCCTTTATCCACTTCTAAGAAGTAAAATCAATACTAATGAAGGGTATGTATGCAGAGATATTTATTGCATTTTTCCACAGAAAATAAGCATTTCTCATAAGATAAATGGCTGAAAAGCTCATTAGATGAATGAACTGAGGAGGAGATATTTGGGAATAGAGCCCCGGTGTTTTCCAAGATTCAAGCATCAGGAAGATGAAGAAGATCTAAGGATGCAAGATCAGAAGCAGCGGTCCATGAGGGGACTGAAGAGCAAGGATATGGTTTCCTAGCAGCCAAGAGAAGAATGGTTTGCTTCCAGGAGTCTGAGAAATACAAAGGCAGCATAGAAATCCCGGCAGACTTGGGGAGATCAGTAGCAGTGGACTGGTGGGGACAACAGCTTGTCTGAAGTGGGTCTAAGAAAGAAGACAAGAAGTGAAGAAAGTGAGCAGCGCTGACTGGATTTCTGCTGAAAGAAGAAGGTGTTGGTTAGCAGAAGGGATGTTGGTTAGATGCAAGACAGTATGGTATGGTTTTAGAAGAATGTAGTGAGTCAAACAGGTGAATCAGGAGGGGCAATGTGCAGAGTCAAGTGGTTGAATGAGTAACATTACCGAGAGCTGAGCCTCAGATAGAAGCCAGGATAGTGCACCTGCTACTCTCTAAGGGAAGGCAGAACATAAGGCACCAATGCAGGTCTGATGTTCATTTGTTTTTGGAAGGGGAGGAAATTTTTCTGTCCTTACTTTGGCCAATATCTAGCTGAATGGCGGCTATGCAAACAAGCTCAGGTGAAACCAAAACAATAGCAAAGCCTAAGTGACCAGCTTACTGATCCACGAACTACATATATGCTCATTGTGTTGAGTCACTCCATGCTACATGATGTATTACATAACATTACAATGGCATTCGATAGCTATTGTAAGGAATGTGCCAAATCTCTTGTGCAGAGCTGCCTCACAATTTTGAAAACTACAGGTAAGATTGCACCATATATACCATATTTATTTTACCATTCCCTACTACTGTTTATTTCAATGACCTCCAAAATCAATGCTTCTAGAAATCAGTTCTTATATGAACCTTTTCATGCAGTGGCTATGAGTAATAAATTTCCATAAGCATTTCTGGGTCCAAGTATATATGCAATAGCAATTCTTATAGATTTGGGAAACTTTGCCTCTATAAGGAGTATATCAAGCACAGGTCAAAACTTTCTTAATAAAGACCCAGAAACACAACAAATCAAAGAAAGGTTGGACAAATAGGATTGCATTAAGCTGTAGAGCTTTTGCACAGCCAAGGACATAGCTTGCAAGATAAACATAGAGCCGACAGGTTGGGAGAAGATCTTTACTGGCCATACAAGAGGAAAAAGCCTCATACCTAAAACATACTTAGAAGTCAAAAAATTACATTCCCCCAAAACAAATCCTCAAAGAAACAACTGCTCCATTACTACATGGGCTAAAGACATAAAGAGAGACTTCTCTGAAGAGGAAATGAGAATGGCCAAGAGACACATGAAGAAATGCTTGATATCCCTGGCCATAAAATAAATGCAAATCAAAACAACATTGAGATGCCACCTCACCCCAGTAAGAATGGCATCATCAGGAAAACTAATAACAACAGTTACTGGCAGGAATGTGGCCAAAAGGGAACCCTACTACACTGTTGGTGGGAGTGTAAACTTGTTCAACCACTCTGGAAAGCAGTGTGGAAGTTCCTCAAAAGGCTAAATGTAGAGTTCCCCTACAATCCCGCAACTCCACTTCTGGGCATTTACCCAAAGGATCACAAACAAGGCCATCTAAAGCTACCAGCACAACCATGTTCATTAGAGCATTATTTATCATCGCTAAAATATGGAACCAACTCAGATGTCCTTCAGTAGATGAATGGATCAAGAAATTGTGGTATATATACACAATAGAATTCTATGGTTCTGTCAGAAAGAATGACATTGCCCCATTTGTAAGAAAATGGAAAGACTTAGAAAAAAATCATAATTTAAGCTAAGTGAGCCAGACCCAAAGAAACATAGATTCTATAGTTTCCTTCATTGGTAATAATTAGTATATGTCTAGATAGTTCTAGCAGATGACTGCAATAGCTCAATAGCTATGTATATGTGATCACACAAAATGAGGCCAAGAGAAATGATCTCCAAACTATGGAAACAAGTGGCTTATCATTGATGTTGTTATTTTTAACATACAATACAAAGTTATTTCTTTTTTCTTTTGTCCACCTTCCCTATGATTTAGCCTCTGTTGTCTCTGTATTTGATTCTGGTACCCTGGATATTTTACATATGTCTGTCTGAATTAGAGAAGGGAAGGGGAACATTAAGACAATATGTTGTAAACTAATTGTATAACTTGGAGGGGGAGGAATTGGGGAGGAGGGAAGGTAGGAGAAAAATAAGAGAAGGGGTAGCAAGTTGGACAAGAAATGTACTCACTACCTAATGTATGTAACTGTAACACCTCTGTACTTTACCTTGACAACAAATTTTTTTAAAAAAGAAGTATATCAATTTGCATATTTGGCAATAATTTATGGGCACGCACTTGTTTCCACTCATCTTCATATTATTGATTTCTTTACCCTTATAACGGATGAAAACATAAATTATTGTAAGCGTTGTTTTCATCCCTTTTATTATGGGATCCTAGAGTAAACTCACCATCCCTTGAGCTTCCCATCACTCTTCAAAACACAGATTTCACTGTTTTCAAGCCTGCCTAAGAGGCACATCATTTCACACCATTTCTCCAGTGTCTTGTTCCAGTATGTTCTTCACTACATTTCAGTAAGTTATGAAGAATCTAGCAGAATAAATACAAAAACATTTCACATATTTGCAGAGAAACTTGTAGACTTGTTCTTAAGATTCTTTGTAAGTAGAGCATTGAAAGATGATTGAAAGAAGTTGGAAAGGAAGAAGGAAATTAAAGAGAGACAGAAAGATCTTTTGGACAGCTACCCAATTTCCTAATTTTGACCTCTAGAAGGATTTGATGTTAATCATCAATTACTTTGAAATATTTCTGGATGGACTGTGTAATAATCTTGTGAAAAATACTTTTCCCCTTAAGGTTGGTTAGCTTCTCCATACAGAGCCACATTCTCACAAGTCTGAGTCTGCCAGTAAAACAACAACAATAAAAACTTTTCATGGCAATGGGAAAAGTAGGAAGCAAGTATGAAAGCAGGACACAATTCACAGAGGTAGAGTTGGAGTCTTTTACATCTTATCTATTTCCATATTACTCTACCAAACTTATATCCAGGATATTTATAAAACTAGTCAATCTGCTAGACAATTCTAAACTGCAAAATGAGAGATTAAACAAAAGTTCTTTTATGAGTAAGGAGAAGTAATTTGACCTTAACCCAAGGGGAAAACAATTGTCCCCTTAGAAACCTGTCTAATTTTGCTATAGATTCTCAACTTTATTACTTTGCATTCAGAGGGTAATTAGCTTAGAGAGTGGTTTCTGATAGTTAAGCATTTTTTTCTTTCGTACACCTAACCAAATTGTACTTGGAATAATAACCTTCTCTGAGGTTAACAGGTCTTTGGGAAAAAAGGCATGTGGATGACTGAAGAGAATTGAGATGGAGTCCCACTAAGGACAAAGTGCAGAAGCCTAATGAAGCCTTTCATCTTCTGCATTAAATGGTCCAGCAAGTAAGGGGCTCAAGAGACACAACCTTCTTGTAACTGATACGATTGCCTGCATGTCTCAAGAAAACATAATGTCTTTAAGCTTTGAGCTGAAATCTTTAAATAAAGCACAAAACTGAAAGGACATATTTGAATTCACTTGTTTTGTCTTTTCAATTCTATCACTTTCCCACTTAACATGTCTTTTTCTTTCACACATAATAAGCTTTAGTTATGAGGGAAAGAGACTGGCAGCAGGGACAACTGGGCCATTCAGAGCTTCTAGTGGTCTCATCAGATAATCACAAAACATTGGTGCCATTGAGAGGCACCGTCTGCAGGAGGGGAATAAAAGGCATAATGACATGTTCACAGGCTCAGGACTGTGCTCACATCCTGCCACCATCTTTCTGACCAATTCAACTCAAACAATTGTTTTCCTCTTTCCTAAGTCAAGCGATTATTATTTGAGTGAATAAGAAAACAAGTAGTTGTTTGGGCTTCAGACTCTAGTCCAATGCTAAATTGAAGTTCGCCTTTTACCATAGCTAAGATCAATTCGCTACTAAATTGAGACTCAAAGGGAGATATAAAGCAGCTATAAATTATATTCTAAAGTCAGTAAATCAGTGTCAACTTATTTTGTGGCCTTAGAATGGTAAGGAGACATGTAATAATAGTTTCAGTTGATATTTTTCTTTGAAAAATCCAAGCAGTCAGTGATGATATTTTTTTCTTAGTTATTTTTCTTTTTTTATATTTTCGTTTTGATGGCCTATCAAAAGACACTGATTCAGGGGCTGGGGATATAGCCTAGTGGCAAGAGTGCCTGCCTCGGATACACGAGGCCCTAGGTTTGATTCCCCAGCACCACATATACAGAAAACGGCCAGAAGCGGCGCTGTGGCTCAAGTGGCAGAGTGCTAGCCTTGAGCGGGAAGAAGCCAGGGACAGTGCTCAGGCCCTGAGTCCAAGGCCCAGGACTGGCCAAAAAAAAAAAAAAAAAAAAAAAGACACTGATTCGCATCCATTTGCTTTTATTCAGATTTTTTTTAACCACTGTTTCCACAATGCTTATATCCCTGTACCCCCTGAGGCTTTCCATGCTAGGGAGAGTCACCGCCTTAATTCTTATGTGTGGACATCTAACAAGTGACTGAAGTCTTTACTGACACTGTCTCATGAAAAGATGGCAGTACGTATTTGCCTGGGGAACGGAACTTTGTCTCAGTCTCCCTTGTCCTTGCATAAACTCCACCCTCTTTTGTCTGTTATAAAAATTTCCCAGATCTCTAGACGTTGTCAAACAAGTGTGATTTATACTAATTCAGAATGGTTGGTTGAGCATAGTGGCTTGGCTAGCTATGTACAGGACCACTGGAGAGACAGCAGTGGTTGCCAAGAGATATCTGACAGGTACGCTCAGTAGGTATTTACACTCCCTCTCAGTTCCAAGGCTTGTTAGACTAGAAACTGACTGTATAAGTGTCCCAGGAGGAGCAATAAACAGGACCTCTATTTATTGGTTCATGGTCACTTAGCACTCCCATGAGTGCTCAGAGTTTCCCCATCCTCAGGGGCCACATGAAAGTTCTTCATGTGATAGTTTTTATAGCCTATGAATGATCTCTAACAACAAGCCCTAAAACAAGAGCTCTGTAATGATGTGGCAAGTTAGAGAAACAGGAGGGATCACAATACAGATTTTACATTCAACCCCTTCAGTGTGATGTATGGGCCTCATACCATACCAAGCACTTAGGAGACCATCAGCTTTTCCTCGATAAGGAGATGAAGCATGACTCAGGCCCTTAGAGCTGATCATCCACTAGCTCTCACTGTGCTTAAGAAGTCCCAGTAAGCTGTTGATCCTGGCAAAACTACTACTAAGAATGGGTCTCCAGTGTGCTTTATGGATTTGATTCATTTTATGCAGTTTGCTCCTTCCAAGTACGGAGCCATGTGAGTTCACTCTGCTTTTTCAGATGTGTGTGTGTGTGTGTGTGTGTATTTATTTGTAAAATAACAGCATTTCACTTATGCTGTTAGTAGCATAACAGAACATTCTCACACATGCACATACTCTTGCAACAGGGTTGCACACTCTATCTTGCTGTAGATCTGAAGAACTGGCTGGATTCTTCCTTGCCATTGAGGTGAGGTAGGATGGCAAAAGTGACATACTCTTTCTTATTCCATGAATATTACCGATATCCTCATCATTAACCCAGCCAAGCTCAAGAGAAAGAAGCCAGCAGTGTCAATCCAACTACCAGAACCAAAAAAGAACCATCTCCATCATCAATATAACTCTCATGATACTCAGGGGCCTTTGTGTTTGTCATCCAATTTGCACAACATAGGTAGACATTAAAGGTAACATGGTAAGTGAAATAAGCCAGACAGAGAAAGATCAGTACCGCCTGATTCCAATTACACAAGATATCTAAAATAGCCCCAAACCAGGAATAGAATGGGATGATAGGGTATGGGGAGTTATCAGTCACCACACAGAAGCTTCAATTCTATAACATGAATAAACACTGCAGATCTGTTTATAGCATGTTACCAACAGTTTATTGTACACTTCACATTTGTTAAAAGGGCAGACTTCACATTAAGTGTGCTTATAAAAATACATTTCTACATTACATTATACTTTGCAGGAGGATTGTACATTCTTTCTTGCTGTAAATCTGAAGAACTGGATGAATGTTTCCTTCATTTAATAAAGCAATACATGTAAATATATTTTTCAAAGATAAAAATCAATGAGGTGGTAAAATTTGCACCATTTGAGATTTGTGGTGCAGTCATCTGAAGATGGATGAGGGTTTCCTGCAACTTTCCAGTTTTCATGAAAAGTCTCAGGGCCTTGAGATCCACTCATAAAAAGTATTTCAAGATAGCTTACAGAAAGGAGAGTTTCACAAGGTGAACATTCCAGCAAAGATTTATTTTTGTATAGCTGGGTTAAAATAGGAGTAATAGAAAAAAAAACATTTCCAGTGTCCCTTGCAGGAAATGGGAGTTAAAGATTCAAAATGGCAGCTGTTACTGGCTGTCTTTATTGTTTGTGAGCTGAGCGAATATATGTAATGTTATCTAGCAACCTTCAACCATTAGACAACTATAAGGGAGGACATGCTGGGTAGTTTATTATTCCAAAATATAGAAATCTAAGGTCAGGTTGTTAGAGCCTAATGAGAGCTTCCTATTTCTTCCTTCCTTCCCTCTTTCCTTTCTTGTTTTTCTTTCTTCCTTTCATTGTTTCTTCTTTTCATTCATTCATTCTTTTTTTCCTTATTTTTCTCTCCTTCCTTCCTTCCTTCCTTCCTTCCTTCCTTCCTTCCTTCCTTCCTTCCTTCCTTCCTTCCTTCCTTCCTCCCTCCCTCCCTCCCTCCCTCCCTACCTTCCATAAGATACCTTCATGCTGCAACTTCACAAACTTGTTAGTGTCTCTTTTCATAAGGGGTACAGCTTCATTATGACAGCACCATCTCAAGCATTCATATAATCTCAGCTATCTCCACAAGTCCCTTCTCAAATTTCAGACTCAATATATAAATTGGAGAGAGGAGCACAATTTAGTCTAGCACAATCTGAACACTGGATTGTGTGAATTTCCAGTTACAGCAGGGATCCCCATTGACTTTCCTTCCCAAACCAAGAACACTATTTGAAGCATACAAAAGTCATTCAATTCATGTGACAAATGAATAGGACAAAATGGACACTTACTATCTCTATCACTTCAGTGGTCTTTCGAATACCATCATTACACAGCAACAGTTCACTTTGCATTTTTTAAAGAAATCAATGCCTACTTATTTGCTTGTTTATTTACTTGTTTTTATTACAGTGCTGGTGATTGATCTCATTGCCTCACACATTTTAGGCAAACTCTCTATCACGCTATTTACCCAGTTTCCCAAATAGCCATTATTAAATAAATGCTTAGTATACATATGCTTGAGCACTAGAGATCAGAGACATTTTGTAACCTAGATGGATGATCTCACTATCTGATGCTTGCTTCCTTGTACAGCTGCCATGGGCTCTGATTTCCACAGCAGAGCTATGGAGGGCTACTTGCTTCTGTGAGAAAAGATGAAGGTATGGAGTCAGGTTCTGGTCCTAAAGTAGCCTTTCATACTAGGGTAAAACTGGAAATATTATTGAATTTCTTGACATCTTTAATTATTTCTGAGAATACAAATATGTTCAGAGGAAAACATTGTGGATTAAATGCTCTTAAACGAAATGTTATTTTTACCAGTTTATAGAATAACATATCAATAAGCACCCATTTTCTTCCAACAATGGCTATGTCCATTTTCTGTAATTTCAAATTCTTCTCTAGAGATCATATCACTAAAATTATGCTTGGTTATGGCAACATGGTCAATCTAGATTGAAGAGTTTCTGAGGTATCTTGGTCCAGGTCCTTTCCTCATTCTCTCAGAGCAGCCACTGGGCTGGCAAGAGTCCCAGGACCAGCCAAGCAGACATTGCCTGAGGATTGTGCTAACAGAGTGATATGAAACAAAGGAAACTGCTGATATTCATTCATTCCAGTGGTGGCACTTTAACACACAGGTCATTTGTGGCCTGGTTTCTGTCTTTTTTCCTAGTCTGATTCTGTGGTCTTTTAACTGTGTGATTTCCCAAGTACCCTTCTTCTCATGCATCCTCTTTGGATTAAGTTTATCACAGTTAGCAAAACAGTAAATGAAACATGCTCTCCCATCTGCTCCTTCAAGTTCCACCTCCTGAATCAGAGATCCCTGGCCTCCAATAGCGCATACGCATGCTTTAGTAACAAGGGAGTCAGTTCCTTTTCCTTGATCATATTTGGATGGTCTAATCATCATGGCTTTGTACCCACAGGAGAATTCTGGCAGGACAACTTCCTTCCATTACCCTATTGCTGTGATCACTAAAATCTACAGATGCACCAAGTTCCTTATTTTATTTATTTATAATAAATGGCAAAATTTATGAGGACAGAAGTGTAAAGGAAAGCTTCTCACCACATAAAGGCCAGGAAGCAGAGAGAGAGAGAGAGAGAGAGAGAGAGAGAGAGAGAGAGAGATACTTGGATACCAATATCTCCTTCAAGGGCACACCTGCTATGATCAGCTTCCTCTAAGTTGGTCTTACCACCTCCCAATAGCTCTCCCAACTGGTATCCTCCAGTTGGCTCTCCCAACTGGAAGCCTTCTTCAATACATGAGCCTTTAGACATAAACCATAACACCTGGACCTCAATGAAGAGACAATATCAAAAACCTTAAGAGTGAGTGTAGCCTCTTTCAAAGAACTGCCAATCATCAGAAACCCAATTCAAGAGCCCAAGTGAATAGTGCACCCCTGCTTATTATGGAATACCATCCTTGGAAGTATTTCTTACTCAGAAGGTAGATAATTACAGAGGACAAGAGAACTTTTAATAGGAACATCCTCACAGAGAACCTATATTATCTTAAGGTTGCTTAAGATTGTTTGGCTATTTATTGGAGCTAAGATTCAAATATGTCTCTGATCACTTTGTGCTTAAAACTCTAATGTAAATATAAAGGCATTGGAAAAACTAGGGGTATAGACAAAATGAACAATTTAAACACAACGAATGCAAAGGGAAAAGAAATGTATAAAGAAATGTAAATAAAAATACAATAAGATAGACAACGCCTTTTAAACCTGAGTATAATTGGAGTTATTGAACATGGAAATTTAATCCATGGATCATAGGGGAAAATAAATTCAAAGAAATAATAGAACAAAAAATTTCTAAAATGAAGGGAAAAGGATAAATTAAAAGAAGAAAACACTGATAAATACTGTCACAAGGTAGGCACCAGTGGTTCATGCCTATAATCCTAGCTACTCAGGAGACTGAGATATGATGATCATGGTTCATAACCAGCCCAGAGAGGAAAATCTATGAGACTCATATTTCCAATTAACTACCCAAAAGAGACAGAAGTGGAGGACTGGCTTAAGTGATAGCATGCCAGCCTTGAGCATAAAGCTTCAGGGACAGTGCTGAGGCTCTGAGTTCAAGCCCCAGAACTGGCACAAAAAAAAAGGAATTCTGATGTGAAATATATCCTGTTTGGGTTGCTGAAAATTATAACTACAAGAAAAATGTTTTCAGAAATTGAGGTAGAACTAAAGTCACTAATAAGGGTAGAAAAGGGCATTTGAGACTGGTTTCAAAACCTACCATCAAACTAACAGAGAAAAGCTTCAAGTTTCAAAGCCTGAAGATTTAAAATATTACTTTTAAGAGCCCTTTCAACAGATGATTCAAGTACAAAAATTCAGATTTAAAAAAACTGTGCTTTTCATCCCCTACCTCAGGACTCCTTCAAAAGTAAATACTGGGGAGTGAGGGAAGAGGTTGTATTGTCCAAAAAGAAATGTACTCATTACCTGACTTATGTAACTATAAACACTCTATATCACCTTTATAATCACAATTAAAAGAATACAGTTTTAAAAGAGTAAATACTGGATAGCAGTTCATTCTAGCAGAAGTATTTCCTATGTGTGCAAGTAGATACATTTTTTCCCTACGATGAAATCTAAGGTAAAGAAGGTTTGAGCATATGGACCTAGGGAAGGTAAAAAGGTAAACTGAGGGAAATAAAGACAGGAGGAAAAGGCACTCAACCACTGTGACTGGAGCTGGGTCCTGAGCCACCATTCAGAGACCCTCATATATCTCTACACTGTCCATCTGGGGTGATATAGGAACCATTCATGTACTGATTCCTGTCCTTCACTGATCAAGGGCAGCCTCCCAGGTCATCTCCAGACCTCCAGGTGGCACACCCCAATGTTGAATAGGTGTCTGCAGTCTCAAAGATACCCTGTGGCATTGTCACCGTTGAATGTGCCTGGCTAGAGTTTGTATATCGAGGCCCTAACTCCCTCAATGTGATGATGTCTGGAGGCAGAGTCTGTGGAGATAACTAGGTTTCCATGAGGTCATAAGAGTGAGGCCCCACCATGGGGTCAGCTATAAGAAGAGAAGCAACTGGAACATACTCACTCTGCCCTGTGAGGACACAGAGAAAAAAAATCTCTGGAAAACTGGATGAAAAGCCCCCACCAAACTGATTTATACCTTGACTTTGGATTTCCAGCCTGTTGTTTAAACCATTCAGTCAGTGGTACCTTTGTAGAAAATGAGCTGACTCAGATAAGTGGAAAGCAAATAGCAGCTCTGAGTGGGGTACAAGCAACTGTCAGCCTCTGAGGTCTTTAAGTCCCAGATACTGGATATCTGAGACACCTTCCTCCAAGGAGCAGTTTTCTCCAGTCTACATAATCATCTATTCAAGTGTCTTTTTCCCAATTCCTTCCCAGAAACCCCAGGAAGCTTTCAGAAGTGTGTGCCCATGGCTTCTGTAAGGCCACAACTCTGCCCCAATCTTACACCCTTCCTTTCCTCTGTTTCTGCTTTAGAATCTACCAGATCTATGGGTGGTGGTTTTACCCCTAGGTTCTTCTACAGAAAAGAGCATGCAGCCGTGTAGGTGAGCCCCACACCCTACAAAAGGCTTTGCTAAGATTCTACTGCTCAACACCCTGCTTTATAGGTTAAGTCCTCTTGTTCATGTGTAATGAAAGCTAGTATACTATGTTCTGTCTGAAGGCATGGTAGTACCAAACATTGCTGCTTCTACCTCTTACCTAGACGTCTCTATACCCCAGCCACTCTCTCTGTTCTAGTAAGTCCCCAAACATCTTTCCTCTTGTAAGCCTGTAGTTAAAAGCACTTCATAGGAATATGTAAACTAAATCCATAGCTACAAATAGTTTATCTTCCTTCAAAGATTTTACTTCTCTGTAGGGAAGCTCTCTCTTCCTATAATTTTATCAGCCCATCTTCCTTCATTTGTCTTTGCTTTGCATTTAATCCCTGTTCTGATAGGAATGTTTCCAGGAAACATTCGTGAAGTATTCTAGGCACTCATCATAAAATCATTTGCTTAGCTTTGGAATTCAGAATTAATTTATCAAGCTGTTTTACAATTTTCTAATCAACAAGATGATATTTTTGTTATATACTAAAAACATAACTATTTTTTACTTATCGCTTATGCTTGGGTCCATAAGTCTGAAGCAAATCAGAATGTATGTTATTGGCAAATACCAGAGAGCTTAAGGCTGTGCAATGGAAGCTAATGTGAATACTATTTACTCATGTGGAGAATCCATGCAGATACAAGACAGTTACTTATCTTTGGCTATCTCTTTCACCCCTGCAAACTGCTCAGAGCAAGACAACAAGAAGTCAAACTAGGGTCCGCTACTGGCTCATCCGATAGCAATTCCTGACATGGCAGGAGTGTGTGTCTCTCAGATCAGCAGTTTAACACCTCCAAATTAGAGAGGAAGGAGAATCTTGGGCCCTAGTCCAGAATTATAGAATCCAAACCTGTACTTTAACAAGATGCTTGGGAGATTTCATTGGCACAGTAAAGTTTGAGAAGTCCCATGTAACTTAACTCCATATAGTCCTTGCTGAAAGAAGAAAGTTATTAGAAAATAAATTTATTGCCCCCACGATATCCACATAATCTACTTGGTAAGGCTCAGTTTGTTTCAACTGACATAGAGATTCTCTCCTGATCATTGAGTCCTTGCTCTGGCTTTGGTCAATGCAAAAGTACAGTATTTGGTATAAATGAGTCAAGACGTTCCACTGACTTCTACCACAAGGGTTTGTGCCACATAAATACATGAGCTCAGGATGGTAGTGGTTATAAAACAGCTCCCAATGCCTGGGTGCCTTGACTGACCGCTCACAGCCCTAAACTGCCTAACGCAACCTCACGAGTTTCCATTTCTTTGTGTTATTTCACCTCCTAAATTCTCATGCTTACTTATCTCTTAAAGTTGTGTTCAAGGGCTGGGAATATAGCATAGTGCTACAGTCCTTGTCTAGCATACACAAGGCCATGGGGTTAATCCCCAGTACCACATACTCAGAAAGAGTTACTAGTTCTAAGATTACTCTGTAGAGTTTATGGAGATAATAGTTAATACTATCATTATTTTCTTCTCCCCACTGAAAACTCCTGTGAACTAAGACAGAGGCATTAGAAAATGGAAATTTAAAAATCAGCTCTGTTTTTAAGCTGATTAGACTATGAGGCTCAGTTTCAAAATAGCTACAGAGAGGATTTTGAATCTTCCCAACACAATGGAATGAACTCTGTCTGTGGTGGTTATGACAAATTATTCCTGATCTGATTATTAGACATTGTAAGCATATATTAAAATGCATCTTTACACTCTCCCGAACATGTATATTACACTATCAATCTGAAATGTATTAATAGAGGTGAACTTGATCACGACCATTGAATTGAAACTCGTTTGTACAACTACTTAAAGATAATTACAAAATAAAATCTATTAATAAAAATACTTAACAAAAGTTTGACTTGAGGGAGTGTACACTACTCTACTGATCCTGGATGAAAATAGTCTATCTAGTTTCAGGCAGAGCGGTCACCACACATTGGCTCCTCAAGGACCAGCAAAGCATGGGAACCCAAAGAAGAACCCACCTTAGAAGAGAAAAGCCATGACTACTTCCTTGACTAAGATTTGCTGCTTTATGAGCCAGGTATACCACCCCTCCCCCCTAAAGGAGAGATAGTGAGGAGAACAGGCAGAAACGCCTGATTCCTAACATGGTTTTTGTTGTTGCTGTGACCAACAGCAACCTGGGAAAAGGAACATAGGAACTATCTTAATAAGTTGTTTGCAACATATAATCTAAATAGGATAAAAATAATTTCTAGCTGGTGGCAGTGCATGCCTGAGCTTCTGACTCAAGTAGCACTGAGACAGAGACCATTAAGATTCCGTGTGATCTTGATGGACAATAAAATTTTAAGTGTTAATCGGCAATTACAAGTGAATACTGCAGTAAGGACCACTACCCCATGACCAAGTAGAGTCCAGAATGCAAAAAATCTAGCGTGGTCAGTGTTAGGGAATTGGCTTATATAGTTTGTCATTTTTATGAGTCAAATAACAAAATTTCAAGGCCTTACGAGGTGAGAAAGCATTTGACAAGTTCAGAAATCTTAACTTTTTAAGTATGTTAGTAAAGGAGGTAAAAGAAACCTTAAGCCTAAAATTGAGATCATAGAAATATTCTCATTAACATTGGGGACATGATGATGATATTCAAAGTGCCAGTATTATTCAATTTTTCAGAAAATAGTATCCAGTATAGAAATGAACAAAAGTAGAAAAATTATTTTCCCCATAATACCTTGAAAACTCCCAAGAATAAGAGTGGAAAGAATTATTACTGGTAAGTTTATCAACTTTTTCTACATGAACTAATAACCAATAACAAAATATAATGGGAAAACTCATTTAATTTATAATATCAAAAAATTAGCTGGGCACTGGTAGCTTGTGCCTATAATCCTAGGTACTCAGGAGACTGAGAGCTGAGGATCATGGTTTGAAGCATCCTGGGCAGAAAAATCCATGAGATTTCATTACAAAATAACCAGCAAAATGCACAGCTGGAGATTTGGCCAGATGGTAGAGTACTAACTGAGCAATCATGGGGCCCCGAGTTTAAGATTTACTTACAAAAATAGTTTAAAAAGGTAAAATATCTACAAATAAACTCAATGAAGTATTTACATTTAAAACTATTAGAGTTTCACTAAAGGACACAAAAGCAGGCAAATAAAAAGAACTAGATATCTTATTCCTGGGCCAGAAAAATCGATCGTTTTCCATAAGCTGAACCTAATAATAATTAAGTCATCAGACTACTTGTTTACCAATGGAAATCACCATATAAATAAACTCACGAAATGATTTAAAGAAGATAAGAATAATTAACTGGACTAGATATTGAAGGAATTGATGGAGCTTTAAACTACCAGCACAGCAATACTAGATGAGTTATTATATTAAAAATACATGGACAGCTATTTTCAAAACAATTTCATAAATCAAAATAAATTATACATACATTTAAGATTGAAATGCACAAAATAATCATAAAAAATTTAGAATAAAATATGTTAATGCAGTTAAAATCTTGGAGATAATTGTAAAGCCTTCTAAAGAATAGTACAAAAATGTAAAGGCTACAGGAACAAAAGACTGATTGATTTGACTAAATACATTTTTTGAATTCCTTGTAAAGGAAAATTACCAAACCCATGACCCTTAACTGAAGTCACTTCCAGTTTTATCCTTGCCTTACAATCATGTCACTTTCAATTCAGCATTTAATCTTTTCAATCATTTTTTTTCTTGAAATCACAGTAAAGGTTCTGAAATCTGAGCAGAGTGACTTTGGCCTGAAAAGCATGTTATAAAAAATATACAAATAATATACTGGTATTAGAAGTATGAAATTGAAAGGGAATACCAAAATCTAGAGACACAGGGTAAAAAAAGAAAAACAACTACAAAAGCAATACTTGCAAAACTGTTTGGTGTAAATGAACTGAACAACTCATGGCAGGGGGGAGGGGAAGGGGGAGGGGGAGGGGGAATGAGGGAGGAGGTTACAAACAGTACAAGAAATGTATCCAAAGCCTAATGTATGAAACTGTAACCTCTCTGTAATTCAGTTTGATAATAAAAACTTAAAAAATAAATAAATAAATAAAAAATATACAAATAATAAAAATGGTATTTTAAAATAATTTATGCCTAAGGTAAGTGTTTTTCATTTATAGTCTCATTGATTCCTCACAAGTCTATGAAATAAGTCTTATTTTCATATTCATTTACAAATGAAGAAAATAAGGGTTAGAGAGTTACAGACAGTAAATACCAGATGAAGGCTTGAACTCAGATCTGCTTGTAAATGAAACATGTGTTTTCAAAGTCTTAATTACAGTGCCATTAATAAAATGGAAATAGAAAGCCTACATTGAAGGCTCAGAAAGCATGAGACAGATTACAAGACTCTATGGCTTCCTCCTTCTGAATGAAACTCAAGATTCAGTATGCATACAAATCCATGTTCTTTTATTCAAACCATTTATCGAGTGCCTATTCCATGCCAGGCATGAGGTTTGAAGGCTAGTCCCTCATCAGTGAATAAATGTCAAAGCATCTTCCTTCAAGGGAGGAAATAGGTACTACAAAACAAATAAATGGACATAGAAAGTGCAGATGAGGATAAATGCTCTGGAAAAATGTTAAATAAAGGCTTTGAACCAGTATGGAGAGTGATGGAGATAAGAGCAGGGTCTCTGACAAACTGTAACTTGGGAAGGCTTCTCTGTTAAGAGGCTCATTGAGCTGATGCCTGGGGTAAGTTGGGGAGCCATGAAGAGCTAGCATGGGGATTGCAAGTGCAAAAGCAGGAGCTCCTTGTTTGTGTGGGACAAGCTGAGACTGGGGTACCTAGAGGGAGGCACAGCCAGCAGGATGCCAAACCAGCCCACAGGTCCAGCAAGAAGGGACGCCAGCATCTGCAGACAGAACAGTAGAATAGAATCCCATAGTCTGATGTGCTCAACTGGAAAGGCACATTCAGTGATAAGAAAGTGGAAAGTCAAAAAAAGTTATGGCTAACTTATTCATCTGCTAGATTAAATCTTCTGTTACAGTTTTTAATCAAGCAAGGACTAAACATTTGAAATGATCTCTTAGCTTAATTACAACTTGGAGCCACATTCTCTGCCATAAACTCCTCACTGTCCTGACTTAGGTTATGAGATATATGTGTGCTATTGCTGTCATAATTCTGATTTAGAATCACTCCACTTTCCTTCCTTCTGGGTACTAATGGCTGTTCATCTACCACTTGAGCTATGCTTCTGGCACTGCCCTCAGTCCTCTTCTCCTATCTCCTCAGAAACCATCTCAACTAGGAAGCAAGCCCAAAGATTCTTTGGGCTTGAGATTCTTTTCTGTTTTTTGTTGTTGTTGTTGTTGTTGTTTGTTTTTGTTTTTGTTTTTTTGCCAGTCCTGGGCCTTGGACTCAGGGCCTGAGCACTGTCCCTGACTTCTTTTTGCTCAAGGCTAGCACTCTGCCACTTGAGCCACAGCGCCACTTCTGGCCATTTTCTATATATGTGGTGCTGAGGAATCGAACCCAGGGCTTCATGTATAGGAGGCAAGCACTCTTGCCACTAGGCCATATTCCTGGCCCCCCAAAGATGAAATTCTTTAATGTGTGTTGGAGGAATTCAGAGTTTTGCTTTAATGGCGATAAGCATATAACTTTGTATAGTTTAGTTAGCATGAAACCAGGCCCAATCAGTCCCTCTTCATTGCCATGGATGGTAGAAAAGGGGAAGATGTAATCTGTTGCTGCCATCTTTAGAAGGCTCCTCTTCACCAAGAGTCTCTTTGTTCTTTAAGATGACAGGAGTAAATTGCCCTTAGAACAATGCACTTGTTACCAAGCATGCTGAATGATCTACAGTCAACTTAACATGGCCACATTCCTAAAGAAACTCATGTCATATTTGCTCAGATCCAACCATCCCTTACCGAATGCCTGCTATGTGCCAATTTTATTTTTGCAGACCTCATTTTTTTTTCAGTCATGGGGCTTGAACTCAGGGTCTAAGTACTCTGTCCCTGAGCTTTCTTACTCAAGGCTAGTACTCTACCACTTTGAGCCACAGTGTTACTTCCTATTCTCTGGTGATTAATTGGAGATAAGATTCTCATGGACTTTCCTGCCTGGGCTGGTTTCAAACTGTGATCCTCAGTTCTCAGACTCTGGAGTAGCTAGGATTACAGGTAAGATCCACCAGCACACAGTTATAGACCCTATTTTTAATCCTGACAATACTGTTTTGTGTTGACTTGGGGGTCAACTCTGTCCACTCCATCCACCCAAGAGTAAATCAAAGGAATTGATAATGCCCACTTGGACCATGGATCATGTTTTACAAATGAAAAAAAAAAACAAACCTCACAACTGCATTTATTTGGTCTTCCAAAATGGAATGAGGTTTGTAACAATGTGCAGAGGGAAAGAACGGGGTGGGGGGGGGGGGCTGGGAGGAGGGTTTGCCTTCAGAAGCAATGACACAGTGCTTACTACTGTGAAAGAGAAGGGGAAGGAAGAGCAGTACCAATAAAATCTCACTCAGGCTCAAGGGTATCTCCAGGCATAGTTCTTCACTAGCGGAATCTCAAAGGGGTCAGGAATGGGCTTGCCTTGACCTTTCTCTATGCCAGGTCACTAGTGAGGAAAAGCCTTGAGGACATATGGCAAAGGTGGATGCGGAAGGACAGTGCTTGGGATGGGAGTGTAACAGGAAATCTCAGCAGGGAGTTGCCAGAGCTGCCGCATCAAGGCATCAGAGAATAGAAATGAATTTTCCTGTGGTTCCAGCTTGTCTGATTGTGACTCCAACCCAAGCCACTTGGATCCACATTCCACATTTTTCTCACTACATGAAGCATACCCCTCCTGGATGATGGAGAGGGATTATGGGGTTTTAGGTTCTTTGACATTTATCTGTTAGATTTTTTTTCTCCTCTAAGGCTTCCTTCCAATGTGCTGTGGTCGGCTCACTTACAAGTCAAAAAGTTTTGCTAACTATCAGGTTTTCCACTGTTAAATTTTATCTAAGTTTCTGGGTATGAGAATGAGCCAAAAGAAAACACGATACTTTTGAAAAGCAATCAGGACTCTTTGTACCTTGGGCATCCCTGAAAATAGGACTTCGATTCTCACTAGAGGTACAGTATTAAGCGCTATACCATGCTTTGTTAAAAGGCTGAAGCTAAAAGACAATAAACAGAAACAACAGCTTCTAGAAGTGCCTTTCTGTCTTAGTCTGGCTCCTTCCTCTTCCTGGCTAAAGAAGAGGCTTAACCGTGCAACAGTCCTTCAGAATTGTGCTGCTGGTCGTAGTACCAGAGAGTCTGTTACATATAAGCTAGCCTCTAAAGAATCCATGCAGTTCCACAAGTGTTTACAGAGCTTTTACTCTGTCTCAGGACCTGGATACACATTGGTGAACTTAGGGACAGGAGAGGCCCTGGAGCTGTGAACTTGACCCCCTAGTGGAAGAACAAATTAAACAAAACAGTGCATGAAGTCTAGAGTCACAGTGGAAGGAGGTGATGCACATATAACATGGTGAGCAGGAGTGTGTAAGCACAGGAATGTAAGAACAGAGCCAGCCATGCAGTGAGGTGGCATCCCACATGGAGAGAACTTTGGGGAGGGATGGGGAGGAGTTTGCCTTACATTTGTTACAAGGGCAAGGAGGTCATGTGGCTGAAGCCTGAAGAATCCACACACTGTCAAGGGTTAGCGATGGGCAGCTCACCACTGTACACAAAAGTAAAGACTAATTTTATTCTAGGTGCAACTGAAAGCCACTGGAGGCTTTCAAGCAGAAGGTGATTGATGGCTGTGAGGAGAATGTACTGGGAAAGGGAAGGGCAGAAGTATACAGTATGTGTGGAAGGGAATGCAGTGACTCAGGGATGATGATCATGGTGGTAGAGAGGATGGTGGTGAAAAGTGACTTGATTGTAATAGCCCTATAGGACTGTGGCCTATAGGAATAATGGTCCCCTGCCCTTGACCACATGGAAGGAATGTCACACAAGATGTAGCTAGGATGGGCCTAGGGGATCTTTGCCAGAAAGACGTAAGGAAGTCCTGGATATAACTCCATCTTGAATCTGCATGCTGAAATAGAAATCTGACTCCAAGAGTAGAAACCTAGTAAAGTTCATTTTGATCAATGCTAAAATTATGTCCTTTCTGGTAATATGTGCCTTGAGATGCCACTATAAGACATACTGAGGAATTTGAAATATCAATAATAGCTGATAATTATATGCCACCTTCTGTGTGGCAAGCAATAAGTGTTGTGTCTCTATTGTTTCATTTAAGCCTCCAATGACCCAACAACATAGGGATATCATTCTTATTTTGTCCATGAGGAAATGGAGGCATATAGAGGCTACATCAGAGACCTGATTGCTCTTATTACTCTTGTTTTGAAGGTTGTCTTCTGCTAAGTAAGGGTAGAGTTCTAATACTGCAAGGACAGTGAGTCCTCATGCAGTCATGCTTGAGATCTGCCTGGAAGGACTATCTGGTGGGGATGACCATGATACCTGGGGATGGAAGAGTCGCTGTGAAGTGAACTCCCCCACAATGGACATTGTCCACATATCCTTGCTGCCAGAAAGACCCACCAGGAGTTGGATACTCTGGCTTTAACAATTCCAAGTCACTGGAATTGTTACCTTGCCACCCATGCCACCACCCAACTTTAGCCCAGCCACTGTTTACCCATAGCCAGGAAACACCCGGAAGCCTATTCATTCAGCAGTTATTTACTGACCTAGACTTTGTACTAAGCACTGAAGAGGACAGAGACAAAAGCCACTCCCTGCCTTCAAGATCATGCAGGTCAATGGAAAATACCAAAGGTGGACTTTACTCAGAGAGAGACAGAGACAGAGAGACAGAATTAATAGCACAAAATAAATGTGTAGTTCTCAACTAGCAAATTGCAGAGCCCAGAAATGTTTGAGCTGAACAGGAAGGGAGATCTAGAGTCCACGCCGGTTAGAGAAAGCAAACAGAGAAGAATTTGGGAGGAGAAATGATGGAGGCAGCTACAGAGAGAGACTTGCAACACCTCTGAGGCATGCAGAAGATGCTGCAGAAAGAAGCATCTGGAGATCTTTCTGCCTGTGGCTGCTGTCCCTTTCCAGAGCTTGTCATCTGCTGGAGGATGTTGCTGACAACACCTATTGGGGCTATTGGGGCTGTGATTGGCTGTTATGCCCTGGAGAGATGGGCCACAGGTCCAATGACACCAAAAAGGGAAGGGAAATACTCTTAGGAAGCTCATAGTTGGAAATCTGACTGCTCTTAAAGAGGTTTCATGAGCTAGTGGACAAGAGTTGTCAAGAGGTCATTCATCGGTGGCTGATACTTTAATGAAGCAGGAAAAAGAAATTGGGGAATCTGAGAATTTCAGGGCTCAAATCCCTCTTCTTCATCCATCCTACTCTTCTAGACATGAGGAAGGCCCGTGGGTCCTCAACAGTGGGTGAGATGGAAAGAGAGGAAAGCTAAAAATTCCTGATAAAGAAAACCAGCTTTACTCATGTTGTCACCATCACTCATCTGAGTTACATTACAGAGGTGAAAAGGGTGATTTCACATGTTGTACCTAACATACTTTCTGGAAAAACAAGAGAATTATTTTTTGACACTTTGGAAAGACCGTTGAATTTAAGGCGATAGGCAAGGAGCCTGTGATACCAACCAGCCAGACTAACAGCCACAACACCCCTCTTTATCTTCCTGGTCAGTCAGAACTCTTGTTTAGTACAAGAGTTTAGATCAGTTAGAATTCTTGCTACGTAAACTAGAAATGCAGCTATCCTTCAGTATGTGCAGATGTGTAAGTGATTGGTCCCAGAACCCCCATGGATACCCAAATCCACAGATGCCTAGGACTTTAATAAATGGACAGTATTTGCATAAAACCATGCATATCTTTTCATGTTCTTTGTTATCTTTACCTACTTAAAAAAATTTTTTTCAATATTGAGTATTGAACTTAGGGCCTTAGAATGGTAAGGCCAGCACTCTACCCACTTGGTCAACTCCTCCAGTGCCTTTTGTGTTATTTTTGAGGTAGGGTCTCACATTAGCTTGGGCCAGCCTGGGATGAGATCCATATGTTGCTGGGGATGATAGGCCCATACAATGCACCCCAACCATTGAGATGAAGTCTCAGTCTTTTTTAATGCCTATGCTGGTGTTGGACCTCAATCCCTAGATTGCCACCTTCCAAGTAGTTGAGATTACAGGCTTGGGCCACCGCTCCTGGCTGCATTACTAATTTTTTCTTCTTTTTTTCTCTCCATCCCCCCCCTTTTTTTTTTTGGTGCCAGTACTGAGGTTTTGAACTCAGGGCCTGGGTACTATCCTTTAGCTTTTTTGCTCAAGGCTGGCACTCTACCATTTGATCCACATCCCTACTGTGGCTTTTCGATGGTTAATTAGAAGTAAGAGCCTCACAGACGTTTCTGCCTAGGCTGGCTTTGAACTGTGATTCTCAGACCTCATCCTCCTATAGCTTAGGATCACAGGTATAAGCCAACAACACATGGCTACATTACTTTTAGTTCCTAATATAATGTGAAAGTTATATGAATAGCTTTTTCACCATGTTATTTAGAAGGTGATGACCTAAAAAAATCATGTGGATTTTTTTTCTCTAATTTTCAATCCACATTGTTTGGGTCCATGAATATGGGTTATGTGTATACATACAGTGTTGCTGCTGTTACATTTACTTCTGTTTATGATCTTTTTAATTGGTGACAATTTTATTTTTCTATAATCTGCTCTACTAGACTTGACCTGTATCATTTCACTTTCATTTTTTTCTAGCTAAAGAAGGCTTTGATAAGTCAGGAGCTGTGGATCAAGTAGTAGATCATCCTCTTAGCAAGTGCAAACTCTTGAGTTCAAAGTCCAGGACTGAATAAAGGAGGAGGAAGGGGAGGGGAAAGGGAAGAAGGACAAGAAAGAAGAAAGGAAGAAGAAGGACAAGAAGAAAAGAAGAAGGAAGAGGTGGAGGAAAAGGAGAAGCAGTAGTAGTCACTTTTGACAGGGCAAAGTGGGTGTGGCTTGTTGACACAGCATTCACCCAGCATAATGGGGCTCTAGGCTCCATCCCCAGTACCATGCAATAAGTAAAATAGATTAGAAAGAAAAGAAACATTTGACATACAATCTTGTACATTCTGGTTTATATTTCTTTTAATTCTTCATCTATAGCACATTCTAATCCATTTGTGTGTGATATGAGGTCACTTATTTTGATTTCCTATTCCCAAATCATACATTTCTTTCCCAGAACCACACGTTAATTCATCCTTTCTCTTAATTTGAAATGTATCCTTATCCTAAACTAAATATTTAATACATGTGTATGGCAGAGAGTATTACCATAATCTTGCCAAATATTCCACAGCCCTTCCCTGCAGTAGTCCTGTGGCAAGAAGATAAAGTATATATCCTATTGGCAACATGGTGTAGCAACATGGCTTATGTTGGTCAATTCAAGTAGAAATGATGAGAAGAAGCTTGAAGAGCCAGTTTGTTTCTTTTTCCTCTATAACACCAATTATGTTGCCAGAAAATGCTTTCCCATCAGACTGGGTCTCAGCAGGCAGGGAAGGAACTCAGAAAGGAAGTCAGCTGATCCATAAAGATCTTGGTTGTAATGAACTAGTAAGATTTTACTAGACTTGTTTAGGCTAGGAGTGTGATGCAAGAGACAAAGTACTTCCTAGCACGCCCAAGGCTTTGAGTTCAATCCCAGTACCACAAAAAAAGAAAGAAAGAAAGAAAGAAAGAAAGAAAAAGAAAGAAAGAAAGAAAGAAAGAAAGAAAGAAAGAAAGAAAAGGAGAGATTTTGTTCTCATACACTAACAGACTGTCTCTGGCCTCTCTTGGTAGTAGACTTGCAAAAGCAAAATCCTTCATTTTCTGAAACCAAAAACCAAGCATAAGCCCTGATCTGAAAGTCATGTGAAAACAAATCAATTAACAACCGGAAAGATTCCCTCAAAGATTTGCCATGTTTTATTCTTTTCTTTTGCCTTCACAAAGCATTGCAGAACACCAAGTGGCCAGCTATGGGGGGGGGGGGGTAGGAAAGGATGGATGGATACTTGAGGAAAACAACAACAAAAAAAAAAAAAAACAAGAGCAGAAGAATAGCAAGAGCACTGTGTGTGGTAGACACAAGTTTGCAGATGATCATGCTATTTTCCTCCATGAAAATGAGCCCTGCCCACAATATGTGTTCTCACAGGGCTGTCAGCAACTCCTGTATGTTTGTGACATTCTTGCTCTTTCAGTTCACCTTCATCTCATTTTTGTGTGTGTCTGCCAAGGCTTCTACTCCATGGTCCTTAGCATTGCCTTGAACTGTCTCAAAGGTGGCACTGAAGCTTACAAAGGAACAGATTGTTTTTTAAAATCTCTGCCTCTATCTGGAAGTAATGTGTCCATTTCCAAGAGGGCAGTGTGGATCTTTGTACCAGCAGCCCTCAGTGATACCCCTGAGGCCCGCGAGACCATTCAGATTCATTTGTCATTCATCTTCCCAACTTTGGAAGTGTCTTCACAGCCTCATAGTTAGCCAGTAATGAGAACTGATGGATTCTAGTTACAATCACATTTGTGGATGACAAGACCTAACTCTGCAACTTTGGCCCAAAGTTTGACATAGAAAGGCAGCCAAAGTTTGATTTGCTCTTGAGCTTAAAATCAGAGCAAATTGTACCATTTCCAAATAACATTTCTACTCCAGTCCCCACCCCTACCCCCAACCACCTCCACAATGCAGTAGAGATTTGCAGACATATAAATCAGAGTTGGCTCCATTTAGAGGAGGGTGGAGAACTGGACCCCACCCAAACAGAGAAGCCATCTCCAGAATAATTAGTCATCAGCAACTCCTATTCCGTGCAACACACCAGAAGCGGGAACTCTTTAAGCTCAGTGAGACTGAGAGCAGAAGCATCTAGAGAAACAGAGAACATTGTTGAGGATTCTAACAAGAGGCCACACTAGTTGAGATGAAAGGAAGAAATTGAGATCTTTGCAGGTGTGATGGGAAACCCTAGGATGAGAAAGAATCTTCACGCATACAAGAAGAGAGGACCAGTGAATTCAATGATGGAAGACAAAAAAAAAAGAGACCAACTAGACCCATTCAACTGTATTCTCTTCATCTCCTTCAAGACAAGGAACCTAAGGAAGTATATTGTACATAATCACGATACATTATATGTATAGTGAAGGTAATGGTTAGCTAACTTGATACAGTTTTTTTACCCCATAAAGGAGGCTCAGTCATTCTGAACTAAACTATTTTCATAAACTTTCAAGGTGAAGAATTCTTCCAGGCTTTTTTGAGACAGGTGTTTGGATAAGAGGGACACCCTGCCAAGTGAGCTGGAGAATTTGGTGCCCATGCTGGACAGTGCTGATAGCCAGCCTCCTCACAGAATTCCGTCATCGAAGGCATGTGCTTTCTGGGCATACTTCCAGTCCCACATCACATCTCCCACCTCCTTTCAGTCTCGCAGTGCTTATGACAGGCAACTTGGGTAGATATCTCTCAGAGAAGGAAACTGAGGCACAATAAAGTCCAAGACACAAAGTTGGCAAAGATTTTTTCTATCTCTAGTCTCTGCTGCCTATTGGCAAACTCTTCCAGGAAAAAAAAAATGTGAATACTCAGTTCTCAATCCAACAAAGAAAGATCCATCTGAGTACTTCTGAAGTTTTCTTCCCAGCTTCTTTGGGATCTCAGTAGACTCTCCCACCTGAGATCTTACTGTGCCCTGGCCTAACATGGTCACTCTACCTACACACTTTAGGCCACTCAGAATATATCATTAATTTAAAAGAAATGAGGATCTTGAAAATAATTAAGTCATTTAAATTGTTTAATTACTTTCTTTTGTTTGTTTACTTCTGGCAGTAGTAGGGTTTGAACTCAGGGCCTCTCACTTGATATGCAGGCACTCTCCCACTTGTACCATGCCTCCAGCTATTATTTTGCTGGAAATACAAGTTATTTCAGGGCTAGAGTTGCATTTATGACCAGGCTGACTTGGACTTTGTATATTTCCCAACTAGTTGGGATAACAGGCATATACTACCATACTTAGCTATTGTTTGGAAGAGGGTATTATTAACTTTTTCCCCAAGCTGGCCATAAATAGCAACCCTCCCAACCTTCCCCTCCTGAGTATCTGGGATTATATGCATGAGCCACAGGCACTCAGAACTATTTAACTACTCACTTTCTACTACTTGCCACCAAAGAGAAATAGCTAATAATACAACTTTCTAAATGAACACGCTTCTGAATCTTGAACTTGCCTTTGTATATCATACTTTCACCTTGCTTTTATTTAGATGGAGTTCACTCCTCATTGGCCATTTCCTGTGCTGCTTGCTTTTCCCATTTAACAGTAGAAAAATTGAGTTCTTTTCATTTCAAGTACACTTTTCTTGGATTCACCTTGGATTGACCTTCTCAGATGACCATGCAGAAATGAGATGGCTGGAAAGAAAAGCCACACTTAGGTGCTTGAGGGGAATGAATGGACTGGCATGAAGCCAATGGGATTATGAAATCACTGTGAAATCAATAAACCCCTTCTCAAGTTGCCTCAGCTCCTCTGAACATGAAGGAGGTACTGAAGTCTGTCTCAGGCCTAACAGAACTGCCTCCCTGACTCAAGCTGCAGGTCAGGCCAGTGAGTCTCCTCAGATCACATTCCTCTTTATCCAGTTAGCAATGTATATAGCGCCGGTCATAAAGAAACACTCAGAAACAGATTGGAAGCAGGGTTATAAAATAAAATACAAATCACCACTTTAAACAATCTTGCCTTTCTTGAACTAAGAGAGAAAAGAAGACCTCTTAGACAAGGCCCAGTGCAGTGCCTATAAATTAGGATATAACCGAGAGATGCTAAGAGCACTTTGCAGGGCCCTGAGCCTCCCTGCAGCTTTATTTGACTGCTCAGCAGGATTATGGGAAAGGCAGGTCAGCCCTGGATATCAGTGAAAGTGAATGATTGGCACCCATACCTGAAAGAAATCACAGGGAAGGCCTCTAGATGAGAGCAACAAACCTGAGTAGGTTTGTCTACTGTCCATTATGCCTCTACTGTCTTCTTCAACACAGGTAAATATGCTCTTCATATGTCTGCTATGTGGATGAATTAACAACTTTACTGAAAGATAAAAATATTGCTTACTTTCAGTGAGGGAAATTTGCATTTACATGTAGAGTTGATTTACAGATGGAAAATAAACACTAAAATCTTCATATTTCTACCACAGCATATGGGCAAGCAAAATGCCAATGATTTCATAATTCCTGATTCAAATATAAGTAGAATTGTGTCTGACACCAACATACTCTTTCACTTTTTCAGTTTCATATTGGTGGGGAAGGGGGAAGAGAATGGAAGCAAAGGCCATAGGTCAGATTTGGCCTCTAGATCTTCAGTTACCTCAAACAAGTGAACCATGTCATTTAGGATGAGCCACTCACTGATCAAAGTGAGTAAGAACTGTTGAAAAGCCTTACTACTTCAGTCAAATAGATGCCAAGAAAGAGCACTGGGCTGAGAGTCCTTAGGTGTAAGCACGAAGCTAGGCAGCTTGCCTGACATAGAAAGGCATGTCCTTCTCTAGAAAGCTAGAAAACAAATGATCCTGAGACTAGATGATTTCCAAATTTTCTGCCATATTGAAATCATGCTTATAAATGGCCAATTTTAATTTCTTTCATTCTTTCCTTCCTTCCTTCTTTCTTCCCATTTTTTTGTCAGTACTGGTATTGAACTAAGGATCTCCTGCCTGTTATCACTTGAACCACACTCTCAGTGTCTTTTTGTTTTAGTTATTTTTAGAATAGGGCTTCATATGTTTGCCCAAACTGTCCTAGGCCTTAGTCTTACTATTAATGTCTCTCACACAGCTAGAATGAGGGGCATGTACCACTATACTCAGCTATTGGTTGAGATGCTGTATTGTTCATTTATTTTTCCCCAGCTAGCCTCAAACTTTGACTCTTCCAATTACCTTCCATGTAACTGGGATTACAGATGTAAGCCACCACACCTGGCATTAATCATGACTACTCTAAAATTTGGAGTATATTTACCTCCAAACGTTCCATACAAAACCGAAACCCACTATACTCTTTATTTATCTAAGATCTAAATATGTCAAATGTTCAGATAATCAGAATAGGTTTGGTGAAACTACAGAATAGTTTCCTAATCATGGGCCTCATGTGGTATAATATCCTACACTAATTTCCAGTTCACAAAGGAAAGATTAATTTCTGTTCAGTTTAGTTTTATAAAGTTAGATATATCCTAATTCTATTTCAGAGAACTGTCAGGAAGTGAGAGACAGTCAAAAGTTCAGAAGAGACTAAACATCCTCCCGTTTGCCACCAGATTCTCTGAACCCCAGTAGTGAGGCTGTGGTTTATATCGAATTTTTTGTTCCTTGTAAGTAAATCTCCTTTCATTTGCACTTGCCTCATTTCCAGCAGTTATTCTTGGCATCCAGAAAAAGACATAATGGATTTTTTTTCTAAAACCAGAATCTTGCCAGGCCAGCCCACACAAAGAAAAAGACTCACTCGTGGGATCTTGAAAAGATTGACCTAACATGAGTGAAAAATTTCCTTCAATCCAAAATCTTGTCTTTGGTGTTCTTTAAGGTGCACCATCCCCTCCAGCTCCTCAGAGAGCATGTCCTGGAGTAGAAGATATTATCTTACCTTCAAGGTTCTTAGGAGCCAGGCAAATCTACATGGATAAGCCTTTGACTCAGTTTACCAGAGATAAGAAAACTCATAGCCTGGATCATGAAGTGGGGCCAGTGCTCAGAGAGAAAACCTTCCTGGTCTCATTTGCATTAGGAGGAATGTCAGAAGGGGTTTGTTCTTCCATCAAGGGGGATAAGAGGGAATAAAGATGGGACCTTTCCTTTCTTATAAGATTCCTATAGACAAAGAATCCACTTTGCTCTCTCTGTTATTCATTTCTGAAGTTTGACCCTCACTGTTCCGTTCTCAATCAGTGCTACTACTGCCAGGGGAAGCCCAGAATTAACTAGCACAAGTGTTTCAACATTAAAGGGAAACATTAACCCTAGCCCCAAGCAGGAACCCAAACCAAGCCAGAGAGGCATAGACTGAAAGGAAGCTAGGGCTATAACAGGGATATCCTTCATATACATAAGGAACCAGGAGGAATTCTGGCCACTCAACAGAGCCAGCAGTCCTGTCAACAGCAAACACGCCTTGATTATTAAACATTTGCATGGGTCATTGAGAGCCAATTCTAAGTCATTTGTTTGGGGCATTTGCAGAGCCCTAGATGGATTCAAGGCAAACAAAGAAATGTTGGCCCGAGAATGCTAAATGAAACCACATCTAAGAGCTATCAGGCTTTGGGACACCAGGCAGAAGTTTTGCAGACAGGAGGTGGACATCAGTAAGGGATGTGGACATCATTTTCAAATTATCTCTAGGTTGACATGTTTAAAGTGTTTGAAAAAGAACCAGACTATTATTTCTTTAATGAGAACAGTGTTAAGTCTTTTTCAGTGGCTCTGACTGGCATGCACTAGCTAAACTGAACCTTCTGCATAGCCTGAACAGAAACTTTGGATGTCATGAGTGCTCTTTGCCTAGCATCCTTGCTCTCTTCCTTCTAGGCACATGGAAAATTGTACCTTTGGGTGTAGCCTTATAACTAATTCTGGCCAATGAGTTAAGAACCACATGCCAGTGCCACTTCTGGCCTAGAGCATACCCTTGCTGGTGTAAAACACCATCAGAATTATTGTTACTTCAATTAGCAACATTTACCATAGTGACTACAACAAATGGGACTTGTGGTAAGAACCAAAAAATAAAGCTTTGTTACTTCAAGCCATTGGGATTTTGCAATTATTTGTTATTGCAGTATGAGCTTCTCTTTGGTGACTAATATCAGTAATTAACTTTCATGGTGTGTTCTTTTCAAATCACTTTATATACCTATTTCATTCTAACAGCAATTCTTTAAGATAGCTTCTATTGTATCATGGAGACACAGATGGAAATAGTGAAGCATAGAGAAGTTATGCAAATTGCCCAAGATGGCATAGTTAATGCAAGAAGTAACTCTAGACTCAGGAGCAGAAAAGCAGTCTCCAGATTCTGAGACATATCTGCTGAACTGTGCTGCCTCTCAAATAGTATCATGCATTCTAATATGATTACTGTGACAGGAATTAATAAAATTTCTCCTCATCAACTACATACACACTGAAAGCTTCAGTAAAAACATATCGTCATATCAAAGTTACCATATGTTACTATCAAGTTTAACTCTTGTTTGCCATTAATTGCAACTATTTTATAAGGAGAAAAAAATTGGCATTTGAAAGAATGACACCCCAGATGTCATTACTTGAGTAGATAAATTGCTTGACAAGTTTTAAAAGGTAATAGCTCAAACATGAAATAAATAATGCTCTATCATGTAGGGTACCGTTTCAGTGAGATCTGGCTCTATTCTCTTCAATCTAGTCTTACTGATATATAAAGTCATATCTTTAAAAAAAAACAGGAACTGGAAACATTATTTAGCATGTATCATTTTAGATTGAACAGATTTTACTCTGTCCTCTGGTAATTATATATAATTAAAGAGCACAGAGGGATGTGCATAAAAACACAGGGAAGTAATAATCATGTGAGCACTAAGGTGGGGACATCACTTTTATTCACATTAATTTTGTGAAAGGGTTGAGAACATGACAGAGCAAGATGGAAGGGAGCACATCCTTTCAAATTGCTCTGCTCAGAAGTCACAATTCATGAAATCTATCTAATTGTATAAATGCTTCAGAAAATAGTATTGAGTACACTTTAAAGGTTAGCCTCCTGTGGAACAGCTTTTTCTTTGGAGAAAACTCTTGTTATTCAGAAGCTTGGTCAATTATTATTGCAGAACAGTTAGTTCAGAGCTAAATTCTGACCCCTCATGTGGGCCTCTTCGGTATCTTTGCTGCCCATCCTTCTGTGGTTTCTGCAGACAAGTGTGGAAATGTTGATTTTACCATGCGAGCCACTGACTTATTTAAAAGTAAAGTATTGGACTTCTACTGCACATAAAGTGTTCAGCACCATAATAAAGGATATATATATGTATATACATATATGAATTTTAGTATTTCCTGAAACCTTACTCAGTGTTAGAAAGTAAGCATACTGTGCTAAGCTCTTCTATGATGTCATTTCTTCTTGACAACTGTAGGAGACCAGTGTTAAAGACTGGGTCAGACTGAGTCCTGGGCCAGACCAATGTTCTAAGGTTGGAAGGTGAAGAGGAACCAGGAAAGGGATGGGAAGAGCAGCCACAGAGGCAGGGGGAAAAAAAACACAAGATTGGCAGAATGGTGGTGTGGGAGGTCACCAGTAAGGCTAGAGAAAACATTATTCCAGCTATGTCTTATTTCTTTGGCATTTGGTGTAAAGTGAGAGGAGCTGAAAGGGAAATCAGAGAATAAAGTTAATAAGCCTTCTAATTCTCAAAGATTCCAATGAACTTGCATGAAAAGTAAGTTTATTAAATTTTAGGAGTATTATCATATTAATTTAAAATATAAAGTTCAAGCAATCAACCCAAATATATGAACTAGAGACCTATGAATTATAATACAGTTCAAAGTACTAAAGTGACAAAGCCCACATTCTTCATCACTATTGAGTTTCGCTGCATCTTCCAAACATTCCACCAATATGCTGGCACTGGTGCTGCTGGCTCCATTGCTATGGGCTGACGGTGAAGCAGGTCATCATGGTGACAGGAGCAAATGTCAGAGAAAGCTGCTCATGTCATAACAGCCAGGAAGCAGAGAGACAGAGAGACAGAAAGGAGGAAGAGGAGGAAAGGGAAGAGGAGAAAGAGGAAGAGGAAGAGGAGAAAGAAGAAGAGGATGAGGAGAAGGAGAAGGAGGACGAGGGGGAGGACAAGGAGAGAAACAAAATAAATCCTTCAAAGACACACCTTCCAGTGACCTACTTCTGCCAACCAGGTCTACCTCCTACCAGCCTATTCAATATGGACTCGTTTGTAGATTAACTCATTGATGAAGTTAGTACCCATGTGGTCCAATCACCTTTTTAAAAAGCTACCAATTAGGGACCATACCTGCAGCACATGAACAATAAAATAGGGATCAGCTTCAGACCTATATCATAGGGTTGTGAGACTTAACTTAGCTCTTAGGGTAGAGTCTGGCCTATGGTGATCGTTCTATAAGGAGTAAGAAAAAAATTAATATATATCTAATAGGTTCTCAGTATTGTCCTGAGTACTGAGATCCTGAGGAAAACACAAGCCATGTATAGGGAATGGGTGAGGGCAGAAAATAAGCAAGGAAACAAATGAAGTTCTTACTTCTTCTAGAGTATGTGTCATACCAATTAGACAGGTGATAGAGTAGACAGGTATGGAAGAAAATGAGGAAAGGTTTTCCTGTGAGAATGTCTGGTCACTGGCAAGGCAGCTGGCATGTAAACAGCTGGAGTTGGATTAAAGCAAAGAGATACAGCCATGAAGACAAAATAGCCACCTTGATCTCAGAAAATTTCACATGGGAAAGAGTTATGAGTCAGATTTACAAAGCCAAATGCAAGCACCTAGGAACTGGGAAGAACTTACCCATGGGGTAACCCTTTACAGTGTAGACAGAAGGGGAAGCATCTGTCCATCAAGCTACACTACACGGTAAGGGCACATTGAAATCTGAATGAAGCTGCCCTGTGAGTGCTAAAAGTGGTGTTAGGAGTAGCCCATCCCCTACTCTCTTTCTGTCTTTCTCTCTGTCTCTGTCTCTCTCTGTGTCTCTTTCTGTCTCTATCTCTCTGTCTCTGTATCTCTGTCTCTGTCTCTGTCTCTCTCTCTCTCTTTCTCTCCCCACCCCCAATACTTAATATAATCTTTGAAACTATGTATTGGAACCAGGCAGAACGAGGATGGGTAAATCTTTCTTTATATGAAATGTCTAAAACTCTCCCAAAAGTCCTTCTGCCAATTGCTGGAGAAATATCCTGAATTCAGACAAAAAGGATTTCCTGGTGCAATGTCTTGCCTAAGACTTTCCTCAAAGGGCAAGTTACTCAGAAAACCTTCAGCAGCTGCTTGTCCTGCCCTTCCTGCTCAGCCTGACCAATGAATGAGCTAAGCCTCTCTACCAGCCCAGCCCTATACTTTGTTTGCCTTTGGACAGCTAGAGACCTGGCAGAGGAGCCAAACAGGTTTGGAAACCAGTTTGGGTCCAGCTGCCCTGCACAGTGGGAAGTATCTGCACACATAGGGATTGGGGCAATGCCCGCCTAGGCACTAGAAAGTCAGCCCAGGTTCCCAGAGAGGCCCCAGGGCATCTAGTCTAAACAGATCCATCAATCTGCTCACTAAGAGAATAAAGCTGGCTTTCCCAATGTAATTACAGCCTGGCTGATTTATTATTCTGAACTTTGGTACATGGCAGGGGAAGCGTTATCTGTGCCAGTTTGTGGTATTGGGCCAAAAGATGAGATACCAAGCTAGTCTGATTGGTCTCAAGAATCACTTTGCACAGACAGAGCTCTTGTATATGCCAATGTGTGTGCAGGGACCGCATCACATAGCATCCTCTCCCTGGCAAAACCTTTTCACGAAGGAAATTACAAATCTTTATATATTCAGAGCCATTTAATAGTTGGCAAGCTACTGCCAACCACCTAAGCTACTGCCAAACCAACTGAAATATCTTAAAAGTGTCCATCTTTGTTGGGTTATTTTTCATAAGCAACTAAATACATCATGAATGATAGATGTTAAATTTTCCCTAAAGAAAAAAATGTATGATTAGCCCTGGTTTTAGTCAGTGTAGACAAATTACACACCAGATACAAAATGCACACTTTGTAGAAAATTGTGGCGGGTAGTTGAGCTCATGATGCATGGACGACGGCTTTGGAATGGCACTGACCGGAATGCAGGTTTCCGCTCCTCCTCTTGGCAGGCAGCACCATGGCTCCAGCGAGTGCTATACCTTTTACAAACCTCAGTCAACCCAGCTTCGAAATGATATTTGCATATTGTTATGGGATGTGAGTAGTTCCTCACAATGACAATGGTTTGATTATATATCCTCTAGACTTTCAAGTTCTCTATGAAATCGTTGTATGTTTACCTTTCTATCATAGTTGGAAATTAATACAAATACATACTGTATTTGCTGAAAGGCCCATTTGGATTGGGGCTCAGTTTGGAATCTGTACATAGGATGACATCAGCACCAAGTGGTACTACTTAATTTTTGTCATTTCATGAGTGCAATGCATCTTGATCAGTGTGTAAGGTGTCTTTAATAGGCACGGATTATTTCATTTTACTATGTTTGTCTGAAGTGTACACCAGCAAGGTAAGAAGGTAATCACTATAGCTGCTTCCAGACGAGCACCTGACAGCCTGGGGAAGCCTCACTCTCCCCCCCCAGGCTTGCACTCCCACAGTCCAGGCCCTGCCTTCGGGAGATTCCTGCCCTGTGTACTTCAGTTCCCTACACAGCCCCTAAACTCCAGCAGATGTGATTTATAGGGCAAGGTTCTCTCTTAAGACACCTTTCCGGGAATACTAATTCTTTTTAGTGCTGGCAAGTTCCAGAAACATTCAGTGCTCCGGGAAGGTGGTCTCCCCTTGTGGTCTTCGCTCTTGGCCTTCATCCATGGCCATCCCTGGCAAATGTGAGATGGGCCTCTGTTGGTATTCTGGTCTTTCTAGCACAGCACCTCCTTTGGCTTCCTCTGCCTTCTTTCTGGCTTTCTTCCCCAAGCCTTAGTCACAACATTGAGACCATGTAAGACTTTCCTTGAATGGGCTTCCATTGGTGTCTGCCTCACCTCAATATTCACCTTTGATGACGTGATGGAAGAGCACCTACTGCCAGCTGTAGTCTGCAACTGACTAAAGCAAAAACAATCATATTACACATTACTTATGATATATAATGTCACACATGAATATAACTCTTCAATACCAGGCTACTTTAAATCACAAAAATCAGTGTCTTTGGAGATAAGTCTTGAGTTGGCACGTGTGTGTGTGTGTGTGTGTGTGTGTGTGTGTGTGTGTGTGTGTAAGGGAGAGAAGAGAAGAGAAGAGAGGAAGAGGAGGGGAGGGGAGGGATATGGAGTGGAGAGGAGAGGAGAGAAGAGAGAAGAGGAGGAAGGGAGGAGTGTGGAGAATACTGGGGTTTAAATTTAGGGTCTGGGCACTGTCCCTTAGCTTTTTCTTTTTTTTTTTTTGGCCAGTCCTGGGGCCTTGGACTCAGGGCCTGAGCACTGTCCCTGGCTTCTTCCCGCTCAAGGCTAGCACTCTGCCACTTGAGCCACAGCGCCGCTTCTGGCCGTTTTCTGTATATGTGGTGCTGGGGAATAGAACCTAGGGCCTCGTGTATCCGAGGCAGGCACTCTTGCCACTAGGCTATATCCCCAGCCCCCCTTAGCTTTTTCTATCAAGGCTGGTGCTCTGCCACTTGATCCACAACTGTACTTCTATTTTTGGGCGATTTTTTTTTTTTTTTTTTTTTTTTTTTTTGCTGGTTAAGTGGAGATAAGAATCTCACAGATTTTCCTGCCTGAGCTAACTTCCACTTGTGATCCTCAGATCTCAGCCTCCTCTGCAGCTAGGAGTACAGGCATGAATGAGGCCACTGGCACCCAACAACATTGGCAGTTTTAAAGGCTCCCCAGGTGCTTCTACTGCACAGCCAACGCTGAGAATCCCGAGGTCAGTGGCAGTATCATAAAGACCTGAAATCTGGTGCTCTGATGCAAGCTGCCTGGCACTAGATCCTGGCTCCACCTCAAATCTCCTTGCTATATCCCTTCATAGCATCCAATTGCCCTCTTTTCCCTCCTCTCCATATTTGTAGGGAAGGTAAAGATAATAGCATCTACTTCACAAGGCAGGGTTAAATGAACGCATACCTGTGAGGTACTTAGAACACTCTAGCATATGGCAGATGCTCTGCTCAGGCTGCTTCCTCTCCTCTTTAATTACAATTGGGCTGGAGATGTAGGTCAGTGGTAGAGTACTTGACTAGCACGCATGAGGCCTTGGCAAGGATTCTGGGGCTCACACACAAAAAATATTAATAATAATAACTGACAATCCATCTCTGAAAATCTGGTTCAGGGAGATATCATGTGGTAGGTTCAGAATATAGGGTCAGCTTTTCTATTGAGGGAAGTGAATCTGGTGTGTAGAATGAAAGGGTATAGACAGGTTGTTGTTTTTTTTAAATCCACCTTTTCCTCTGAAACAAGATCTTCTAGGGGGAAAAACCCCCACAAAAAAACATAAATCTTCCTTCCTGGAAGGTGACATGGGCTGTTTTCCAGCCCCTACCAGATGGATGTCACCCAGAGTCACTTCAGAAATATTTGCCTGGATCTCTGCGACAAGGCCTGGGAGCTCTAAGATGTGAGTCTGGACCGAGGCTCTGGAGAGAACTTGGAAAGGCTGCGGAGGAACCCTCACAGGCGGGCGTGCTGTGGGAAGGCCTGTAGCCAGCCTTAGCCCCGACACGCCTAGCCTCTCCCTGTTCCCTGGTGCGTGGGAACCCGAGGGCTCGGACAGGCTTTATTCTCCCCTGCAGTTTACCAACCCTTGCTTCAGAAAACGATCTTTTTCTCCCTCCCTCCCTCTTCCCCTCCTCCAATGTGCTGCACACCTGTCAGTGTTTGTTTTTAACTGACTGTTGATTTAGCATTAGGCCCAGCAGGGGATGTGGTTGCAGGGCTATGATAAGGGCTCGGAGAAGTTCTATGCTCAAGAGGAAAAATGCCAAGCTGGGTAATGAAAACCAAACCACACTGCTTTGCCTTTAAAAAAATATCTTCAACCAAAATACAAAAGGAAACACCAATCATCCCTCTCTCCCACAGAACTTTCTCTTCTTCCCCTCACCCACCCAGGAAAGCTGTGCCGCAGAGAAACTGATACTAAACTCAGAGACAGAGCTCCTGTGTTCTATGAGTGTTCCCAGCTCTTTCTATGCCTCTGTTTCCTCCTGGAGTGCTCACAGTGCTTCCAGCTCTCTTCATGTCCCCAGGGGAAGGATGGAAAGAGCCTCCACCACAATCCCATCCAGTTCCCAGTCCCCTTGCTTATTACTTCCATTACTGAGTACCTGCTCTGCACCACCTGATGCAGAAAGGCTGAGAGAGACAAGAGGGGCCAAGTTCCCAGGTCTGGGGACACGTGTATAAATAAAGAAGCACAAGCAAGGGCTTTGGAAAGAGATAGCAGGCATGAAGGGGAAACTGACACAAATCAGGGTCAGTAGTTTTCATGAGGAGGTGAGTCTCAGTGGCTCTCAGTGATGAATAGGTGGGTAGAGAGAATGGTGTCACAGACAGATGGAAACCTCCACAAAGAGTGAATTGGGACTATATTGTAAGGTAGCAGTGTGTGTATGTGTGTGTGTGTGTGTGTCAGAGAGAGATAAGAGGAGAGACAGAGAAAAAAAAGACAGAAAAGAATGCTATTAGATATGAAAAGAGATTAAATGTGTTTCAGTGGCCCCATCAAAGATGTAAGGTATAAAGGATTTCAGAGTTTAGCCTATAAAGACAGTGTCAACCAGTTTTAAGAATGAGGCTACTGCTAGGAATGTGGCTTAGTGGTAGAGCGCTTGCCTAGCATGCATGAGGCCCTGGGTTCGATTGCTCTGTACCACATAAACAAAAGAATGAGGCTATCAAGAAAATCTCATGCCCAGAACATAGTGGCACTGGCCTTAATCTCAGTCAGTTTGAGAGGCTGAGGCAGGAGGATCTCAAGTTCTAGGTCAGCTTGGGCAAGTTAGCAAGACACAATCTCAAAAACAAATGAACAACCGCAAACCAAAAGCCTTAGGGTGTGGCCCAAGTGCTTGCCTAGTATGTTTAAAGCCCTGGGCACCATTTCTAGAGAAAAACAAATTCAAATAAGTACTTGTTTTATTGCTCCCTTTTTTTTTTTTAATTCTTAACATTGTTAGGGACAGATTTGCAATCTTACTTTTTTTGTTTGTTTCTTAGTGACAATCCTTGGAGCTTCAGAACCCAGGTTTACAAGTTCTAACTTTAATTTACAGCTTTATTCTTACTGCTCCTTCCTTTTAGGCAATGTAAATAAATAAACTCTCCCAAGAAGCTCTCCAGAGTCCAAAGGAGATGTCTTACTGGCTGACATGTCACCAAGAGAGAATGCCATACAGACAAGAGTTGCAGGCCCCACTAGAATAGGAAGGAATGATACTAAACAGGCTAAAAGAATAAATGCCCAAGAAAGAAGAAAGAATAAATATGAAAAGAATAAACACATACACTTACTCAGAAGTCTGCATATCATATAAGAGGAAAAATCTCTGAAACTTCCAGCCTAAAAGCTTATGATTAAATTCTATGCTAGAACCAATAGTGAAGTTTCTTCTGTAATAACTGGTGTCCTGAGAGTGTGCTTGTTAAAGAATCTGATATTAAAGAGGAAATATCTGGTAGAAAAAAAAAACCTATAATGTTGAAGGTACCAAGAAGTGATAAGAGACAAACAAAGAAGTTAGGAAAATAAATAAATAATAAAATACAGAAAGATATCCTCAAGGATTTCTGTGGGCCTGTTAGTCAGTGCATCTTTCTGTAAAGACATAGCTAATCTGAGAAGTGGTGCTATGGCTCCAAGTAGTAGAGCAATAGCCTTGAAGGAAAACGCTCAAGAACAGCATCCAGGCCCCATGACTGACCAAAAACAACAACAACAACAAAAACAAAAACAAGTATTTAAGGCCTGATGCCAGTGGCTCCCACCTGTAATCCCAGCTACTCAGGAAGAGATCTGAGGATCACAGTTCAAAGTCAGCCTGGGCAGGAAAGTCTGTGAAACTCTTATCACCAATCAATTTCAGGAAAAGCCAAAAGCAGTGCTGTGACTCAAGCACTAGACCACTAGCCTTGAGCCAAAAAGATCTCTGGGACAGTGCCCATACTCACAGTTTGAGCCCCAGGACCAGAAAGAAAAAAAAAAAAGTAGCTCTGACAGTAGGGCTCTGGTAGCAAGTACAGAATCTACCAGAATTAAAAGGACTACAGTTCCAGGAAAGATGATCACAAGAGACCTACTGTCCACAGAATGGCTATAAGTGTGTGTGTGTGTGTGTGTGTGTGAGAGAGAGAGAGAGAGAGAGAGAGAGAGAGAATGAATGAGTGTGTGTATATGTGTATGTGAGAGTGAGTGAGTGAGTGAGCCCACAGCACCCTGGCTTAGTTTCTAATTTCTGTGGGATGAAGACAACACCTAGGGCAAACCATACTGATCTGTGTAGGGGTGTGGCACAAATCTATGCCTGAAGTGACCTGGGGCACATCCCCAAAGGCCAACAGACTCACTGTGCTTCTCCTTAAAGCTACTAGTTGAAGTATGTGACTATGGTAAGAGGTAAGTTTTTCTAGGATGACTTCCCCACTTTACACCGTAACACCTCAGTTCCTGTACCTGTGGTAGAGACCTCCCTAAAAGGCCTACTATGACTTTCCCTCCTATATCTCCAGAAGTGTTTCCAGTACCTCTCACTCACTCACCCTCATATTCAGCCATGTTGGCTTCTTCCCTTCCCTTCATCCTCCTTGAGTATGAGTCTTTCTCATGCATAATTCTCTGACCTGTGTGCCCTTAGCCAGCTCTGCCAACTCCAATTTATTTCTCTTTCCTAGTTTACAATTTGCTCATCACAATCCAAATAAGATTAGGTCATCACTCTCTGGCATATAATTTTCACAGCCCTTACCATAATGGTAAAGAGTCAGTGCACTCATATGTTATATCCAGTCTCTCCGATACACAAACTCCTTAAGGGTGGAGTTTCTCTGATCCTGGCCCAGGATATATTGAGTGGATGTTGTTTAGTATTATACAGAAAGAGGAGGCCTACCAAGGATAAATAGTGGGAAAAGACAAGGTAGTATATTTAGAGAATGATGTACATGCTGATAAGTGTAGAAACGGAAAGATATGGAACATAAGACACTGGCAGAACTACAGAAGACTCATCATTCTTTCAACCTCAAGAGTGGAAGGGAGCCAAGAAAGTGTATAGAATACAGACAAAGATAGTTAAAGCTAAAAGCACATGCATCACTTTGTGTTGCCATAGCAACGGAATCTCCATCTCAGGATGATGATGCTATAATATGATAAAGCAAATGCAAATAAATTAACCATCAGGTATGGAACAACAAATACACTAGTTTACTTCACCTTTGGGGAAATCTTCATCTTCATTTTCCACCTATGGTGGAATCTTAGCAACGGCTTTCTGCTACAAAAAATTGTTGCCCTAAAATGAGATTATGTATAATAGAGTCAAACCAGGATATGAAATGTGACAAACCAATTTGTACTGGGGGAAGTATATAAGACCATGATCAACTAAGATGGCTTGAATAACAGAACAAGATATGAGACATTCTGTAGTTCAGTAATCTTTTAACATACTGCAGAGCAAGCATAGCAAAACCCCAGCAGCATAGCACAGTAAACACACATTTGGGCCTATGAATGTATGAGTTGGCTAAATGAATCAAGTGTGGTTATTTGGATGGGGCTTTTTCACAAGGGCATCTGGTGGACTAGGAGAGCACTAGCTTTCCAGGATGGTTTAGTCTTGGCTCTATCCTGCTTCATATATTCTCAAGCATGTTAACATGGATTTATTCACACAGAGGAATCAGGATTCCAAAAAAAGAAGGAGAAATATACAGTCCTGAGGCCTATAGCTGCACAGTGACACCAGTCACAATGTACTTGCCAAAGCAAGTAGCAAGTCAAATCCTGATTCAAACATATAGAAAGATACTCTATACAGGAGTGGAAATGTCACAATGAAATACTCCTTTTATAATTGATTTACATGAATTAAAAAATAAAAATATATAGAAATAGACTTGAATTCTCCATAGAATGAGCTCTGCAAAGACATTTTATGAAGGTTATAGATAGAAGGAAGCCACTAATTCTATCAATGCAATTAAATTGCCAGACCAAAAGCCAACTTACTATAAACCTCTAGTAACCAATACAGTATGATATTGATGTAAAAGTAGAAAAACAGAAAAATAATTTGTTGTGATGATTTAAGAGCAATCTACAGGATAACAATGACCATAATGACAGAGATAGTACTGCAGATTCTCTGTGGGGAAATTATGGGAGATTATTCCACACATGGCATTATGACAATAGTTTGACCATGGACCCCTACCTCATATCATGCACAAAAATCAATTCCAAGTTTGTTATATAGAAAATATAGGCAGATAACTCTACTGCTTATTGAGAAATATTACTTATTTCTCAATAATGTATTGATTGTAGTGAAAATGTAGGTGCGGTTGGTTACATTTTAATTTAAAATATCTACTCAGAGAAGCCTCCAAAGAAGCCTGCAAAAGAAAGCCCTCAATCTTCAAATTTATAAGCTGCCTCATAATTTAAACAATCATATTCTACATCTATAGGAGAACCACACTACAAACAAAATGAGTAGTAGCTGAGAAACAGTAGCATTATGAATTAACAAAGAAGCTGAGCACTGGAGATTCATACTTATAGTCCTAGCTTCTCAGGAGGTTGAGATCTGAGGATTTCATTTCAAAGCCAACCTGGGCACAAAAATCCATGAGACTCTTATCTCCAATAAACTACTCAGAAAAGGCTGGAAGTGGTACTGTGGCTCAAGTGATGAGTGTTAACCTTGAGCAAAAAAAAAAAGCCAGGGACAGTGCTCAGGTCCTGAGTCCAAGCCTCAGGACTGGCAAAAAAAAATAAAAGTGATACTATGCTAGAAGAAAATGAATGAACCAGAGCATCCTGGAACTAGCTCATTAAATATAATACTGAACAAAAAAATGTAAGTTACAGAAAGGTATGTACAATATGATAATTAGTATATAAAGTTTAAAAACATACTAAACCATATCATATTCCTGAGTAATTCGTATATATAGTTAAAACACAAAGATAGAGAGAGAGAGAGAAAAAAAAATACAAAATTTAAGACAGTACTGGAAGTTACCTCTGGGAAACAGGTGAGGTTAGAACAAAAAGAGTACAGCTGGGAAAGGTACCTGGTAGGCGTCAATTACATCCATAATGTTTTATTCCTTAAGCTGGATGATGTCAACATGAATGTTTTTTATATCAGTCTCCATATGCTATTTATACATGTGATGTTGAGGTTAATTTTTTTTAAATAGGTGGATATTTAAGAATCTTGCTATGAAAGTGGAAGCTTGAAGAGGCTGGAAGAAGTATCTACATAACGCTGGGATGTAAAATTGGATATGTATTCACCTATAAGTTTCCTCATTCCAGCTTTTCTTTCCAGCCCCTAGAAAATTTTCAGAAACATTAGAGATATACAGTGATAAGAAGATTCCAATTATTTAAAAAGTCTAAGAAATGCTGAGCAAGAGCTCAGCAAAGTAGTAGTAAAGCTCTTACAAACATGCATCTGAGTTTCTGAAATGCTCATGTGCACTGGGATTCTGAGCAGGGCAGCAAGCAGGCCTTCCCTCACATCTGCAACTCTGAATTTTCTCATGTAGCATTTCTTCTTAGAACAAGGGCCTTTCCATGAAATAGATGTCAGGAACTGACACACACACACCCAAATATTGAGAAGCCATTTATAAAGCAAGTCCCCAGTCTTTTCCACAGTTCACATTCTAACCAGAAATTCTACTTCTTTAGCAAGGCCCAGACCTTCATAATTTTGTTTCCATCTCTCTGCAGAGCTCTTCCCTTGCCTCTGTTAGAAATTCAATCAGAAATCTGCCAGCAATCCTGCCACAATGTCCTCATTGGTGGGCCCTGGGCAGAGGGTATTTAATTTCTCTGTACCTTGGTTCCTGTCTTTAAAAGAACTTACCTCATAGGAAATCCCTTTATAGGAAAGCTGTGAGCTTAAAATGCTTGCTATAGTTGTCAATTTCCGTATGTTGACTATTATGTATCTGAGGGAGGGGGAAATAATAGTTCACCTGCCTTAAGAGACTACTTTGGGAGACTGTATTAATTTCCAAAGTGTAGTTTTAACAGGGGCTGGGAATATGGCCTAGTGGCAAGAGTGCTTGCCTTGTATACATGAAGCCCTGGGTTTGATTCCTCAGCACCACATATATAGAAAATGGCAGAAGTGGTGCTGTGGCTCAAGTGGCAGAGTGCTAGCCCTGAGCAAAAAGAAGCCAGAGACAGTGCTCAGGCCCTGAGTTCAAGGCCCAGGACTGGCCAAAAACAAACAAAAAACAAAGTAGTTTTAACAGAAGTTCTGGAGATAGGCATCTAAGCTGGAGGTGTAGGCAAGGTTGGTATGAGAACCAAGAGGTACAGGGGGAAAATTCTCCCATGTCACCTGCCAACAGTATCTAGGCTAATATTCCTTGGTTTTGGCTACATCACCTGATCCTGGCTGTCATCTTCACATAGAAGCTTTCTCTTTGGCTATGTTCTATCTGCAAATTTCCAAATTTCCCTACTTACTTATTTTTATGATTTTTTTTTTGCCAGTACTAGGAGCTTGAACTCAGGGCCTGGACACTGCCTTGCTGCTTTTTTGCTCAAGTCTGGTGTTCTATCACTTGAGCCACACCTCCATTTCCAGAATGTTAGTAGTTAAATTGAAGTTAAGAGTCTCATTGACTGTCCTGTCCAGGCTAGCTTTGAACTGCAATCCTCAGATTTCAACCTCCTGAATAGCTAGGATTACAGGTGTGACTAACTGGTACCTGGCTCAGATTTCCCCCTTAATCAGGAAAAGTCATGTGAAAGTAAGGGCCTGAGCTACTCCAGCATGACCTCATCTTAATTACATACGTAATGACTCTATTTCCAAATTAGGTCGCATTCTGAGGTGCTAGGCTTTAACCTACAGGAATAATTTTTCTTTTCTTTCTTTTTTTTTTTTTTTTTTTTTTTTGGCCAGTTCTAGGCCGTGAACTCAGGGCCTGAGCACTGTCCCTGGCTTCTTTTTTGCTCAAGGCTGGCACTCTGCCACTTGAGCCACAGCGCCACTTCTGGCCATTTTCTGTATATGTGGTGCTGAGGAATCGAACCCAGGGCCTCATGTATATGAGGCAAGCACTCTTGCCACTAGGCCATATTCCCAGCCCCCTACAGAAATAATTTTTAAAGAACATAATTCAGCCCATAATAAAAACAACATCTAAGAAAGCACGGTTTCATTTTCATAAAAATGACAAGATGTAAGGTTCTTGTTTTTGTCACAAATTATCCCATCTGAAGGCATCTTGTTTAACAATTCATTGCAGTAAAAAGCTAGAACTTGCTCTGGTACCCCTGAGACAGCTTTGGGAAACAATATTGAACAGTTTATCCAGGGACTTGTTAAAGCAAATGCTCTCTATTTGGTTCTAAATCTATTCCCAGTAATTGATTGTCTTACCTCAGCTAACAGAAAAACAACAACAACTGCTTTCTGTGAAGAGTTTCTAGATGTAGCAGGTTTTCCTACTGTAGGAACTGTAACAGTCTGCAGAAAGATGACATCATTACTTAGAGGCACAAATTTGGTTCCAAAAAAATCCAATTTAGCTAAGCCATTCCACGGCAAAAGCAGAGAATGCAGCTGTCCTTAAGGGAGGACTTGTGCTGTGCCTATTGACCCTAATGAATATGCTTCCCAATGTCATTTCCTTAGGGAAGAATTCAGGATGTCATTAGGCTGCCTTGAACCTAGCAAAGCTGTTCAGGCCAAAATGACTTTGTAGTTGAGGTTGAAGTAGCACAGAATACCAGAAGACCACATGAATTCTGATCATCAACTTTCTGAGTTTACATCCTATGTCTCTCTATGACATTTTGAGTGAAAGAGTCCAGCCACCTTCACTAGATAACGATGACCATAGTGATCGGATGTGGCTGCCGGCAGTGAGTGAGATAATCCATGGGCCAGAACAGTCTCACACACAGATTGCATGCACCAAATGATAGTTATTATCACTCTTGCTATAATGATAGTGCTGCAGAAAAATAACCTTGAGATAACCTTTCACTTTTAAATTATAAAAGAATAAAAATGATAACCACATAACCACACACACACACACACACACACTCACATATATATATATATATACATATATATATATTCTTGTAGTGCCTTAGGAAACTTGGAGTCTGAATATAAATTCATATTGTGTTATTTTAATGTTAGACATTTCTGTATTCTAATACAGTTTTTATCAGCTGTATCAACTTCAACTGGATTAATAGAACAATTTTTACTTAATAGTTCTCTTTGGCTGAATCAATGACTTTATCTAAACCAGCTATTTTTTCCCTCTTATGACAAGTTGATGAAGTCAGTCTCCCTTAAACTTCCACCTTGGGGTCTTTCTTCAGTTTAGACCTTTGTGTTGTTTGACCTAAATGGCTATTCTCTTTATCTATTCTTTTCCCCAAGATCTAGATATAAAAGTCAAAGCCCATCACTCCTTATACAAACTGCAGGCTTCTTTCATGCTTTTGTTGTACCATGTCACCCATGACCTACTTGTTTCCCACTCCATCACCTAGAGAAATCACAATTCCCTTCCAGACACATGGAATAAAGGTACCACAGGTTTAGGGCACTTAACATTCCCTATGCTCCCCTTCTTAAATGAAGCACATTCTTTGAGTCTAAGTGAAACAATGTAATTCCATCTAGAACATCCTTTCTTCCATTCTTTCAGCTCAAATGTGCCAATCTCTGTGATGCTCATTCCCCACCCCCACCCCACAGGCACAAAACTTGCTCATCTTCCCTTACTAATCCCAGGGTACTTTCAATGTATCTTGGTATTTTCACCAACTAACAGTGATGTCATGCCATGGACTCTCAAAATGTCTTTTAAATACGCCAGATATGGATAGATCTGTATCTGAGAAGTTGGGAACTGCTAAAGGTGACTGTTTTGCTACAGTGCGACCATATAGTGAATGATAGTAAGGGTCTGAAGTTATACACACAGCCCTTGATATGAATATTAACTCTAAAGTGTACTAATTAAGAAAGCTTGAGGAATATAGGTCCACCTCTATGAGCTTCAGTCTCCCCACATGTAAAATAGGATAGCTTCCATCATCAATAGTGTCAATGGGCTAAAATGTGGATGAAATGGGACAATAGAACATGAACATGGTTTAAATAAAAACGTTTAAACCTAGCAAGAAAAAAATTAAAGATGCTGAAAAGTCAAACTGGCCCCAAAGTATTGACTTGGCCTTGTCAACAATCCTCAGGTTTATAGCTCCTGGAATGGGAATGAGGGCATTTGCTTACCAGGTGCTGTTTCTAGGAACATCCTTGTATTAGTTCCTGGGACATGTATTCTGCTTCATCCCAGACTTTCTTACCTGCCTTTGACAAGGATGCTTACTTGGCCATAAAAACTGCTAACAGGCCCAGCTCACTGTGTTTCCCAGCTCCAGTCCATTTCCAGATCTTTGCACAGCTGCTTCTTTGCTCACAAGCCACCTCACTTTTGTCTTTTTTATTTTATTTTTTAGTTGAAAACTGTTTCGAGCCAGTTCCACTAAAAAAAAAAAAGTATTAAACCTGTGGTGCAGAGCGTTGATATATGAGTCATTAATAACCATAACCCATACGCTACAACTTTAACTATCACTGGCCTAATAACAGTTTTCTAGCTCCCAAGGAAGGGTCACTCGGTGGAATTGTTATAAGTAGAGGAGTAAGAAACAGTGAGAGGAGAAAATAGTCTCAAGCAGCCAGAAGGTATTGTACTGTAAGAGCCTCTTTCTTAAAAAGGAAGGAAGTGTACAAAATGGAAGAGAAGGAGAAGGAGGGTGGAGCACATGTTAGATTCACTTCCTGGTGTCCAGCGACACCAAGCATTCATTTGCAGTGCTGGTGAGTGGGCTGCAATTGCTGAATATCTGAATAGACAGCCAAGGCATCAAGCTCCACCCAAGCTTCCAGACCTCTTTCTCACTGAGATTGGCACAGTTGAGCACAGTGCATGCTTATTAGAGGTTCTCTCAGACCTTATAGGGGCAAAGATAAGCTCCCTGGCCTTCAGAGACTTTAAGAACTCAAGCTTTGCATCTGATTGAAGTTCACAAGATAGGAGACAGTACTGAAATTTTCAAGCTTTTTTTCCTTAAGAAATAAAACTAGAGCAATGCCAAAGAACCCAATCTAAATGCAGACATAAAATGAAATCTTAACTGTTTACGTAGCCCAGAGTATCTTGAAAGAAGCTCACATCCACACCTGAAAAGTGTTCATCTTGGGCTTAGAAAAAGGAAAAATGAGTATGAAATATTCCGAGCCTACTGAAAAGTATATCTGATGACAATGTGATTTTCTAGTAAGCCAATCATATATGTACTAAAAATAATAATGATGATAATAGCCCCTAACTTTATTACGATACTTCATAGTCAATGAGGAGCTTATCACGTGGTGGAGGATATTCATAGATATCCATAGAATATATATGATATATATACATATATATGCATATAAATATATAATGCAATATAATAAAAGGTGGATGATGATCAGGATAACCAGGGTAATAAATTATGATTGTCAAGGAATACAGAATACAGAAAGCAAGTGCAATTGACACTGTACTTTGAACTTTTAATAGGTGGAGGTGTGAGATAAACATTTCAAGCAAAGAAAACATCAAGTACAAGGGCAGGAAATAGAAAATTACAGCATGTATTCAAATAGTAAGTAATGTAGGAAGTGTAGGTTGTGATGGACATCTGTTACTTTTGCCTACTCAAAAACACATTCTCTATTCTCTTTGTAATAGTATCTATGTTCCTTCTGGGAAACACATCTGTTCTTAGAATCTGATGCATGGGGTTTAACCCTGCTCCAAGTTTCAGAGTAAAACCTGCAACCCTCACTTGACAAATATCCATGGATGGAGTCATTGCATTAGTGTTGGGCACATGACTCGTCATGCAATGTGCATATGGGACTTATCTAGAGATTTAAAAAAAAAGTGTCCTTCTCTGTCTATGGGACCACCATCTGCAGGGCTGAGGCTCCCAAGGGTCTCTGTGTGGGGGTGCTGCCACAGAGATAGATGGGGTCATGATGCAAGAGACAATGTATCTCTGCTATTGTTACACCCAGTTTTAACAGCTTTCTGTCACTTATCACCACAAGAATTATCGTGCACACCTGAAGGCAGACTGGAGTGGGGCTTGAGGCCTTTCAAGAGACTTCAATTTGTATTAAAAAAAAAAAAAGTACTGCATGGACGAGGTAATGGTGGCTCACACCTGTAATACCAACTGCTTAGGCCGCTGAGAGCTGAGGATGGAGGTGTCTAGTCTGGACCAGAAAGTATGTGAGGCTCCAATTAGGTACAAAAAAAAATGCCAAAGTGGAGGTATGTCCCAAGTGGTAGAGTGCTAGCTTTGAGCAAAAAAAGCTCAGGGACAGTTCCAAGTCGCTGAGTTCAAGACCCAGGACCAGCACCAAAAAAAAAAAAAAAAAAAGTAATACAACACAGGTTTTAGGAAAAGAAGTGTTGTAGGCAGGGGAAACAGGTTAAAAAATTCAAAGGCAAAGTCAGTAGTGGCTCTCATCAACTCCAGGAGCCTACCATTGTCATAGTTCAGTAGGCATTATTCTAGACAATACACACAAATGAACACAAATGTACCTCAGAGAGTCAGCCTATACTTCCATAAGACAACTGTTAATATCATAAAATCTTGCAACCTCTGCATTCTCTTCCCCAATGACGCATCCTCTCCTTCCAATAGTCTCAATGTCCATGTTTACAATCATTTTTTGCTTAGAAAAGATGTTTCTAGACTACCTCTGTTACACTGTTATATTAGTAGAATGGTAGAACATTGGCCTCTTGCCAAAAGAGCATCGACATAACCTAGAGGGCAGGCAGGTAAGTAGGTAGGTAGGTAGATAGGCAAATGGATGAATGGATAGACAGACAGATAGGTGATAGCTAGATCTGCAAAATTTAGATTTCTATCAAAATTTCCTGAAGTATGCTGTGCATACTTCCATAAAAGGCCATTGTCTGTGTTGTTTCAAGCCAGTCCTTGGATACAGGGAGATGAAGTCAGGCCTCCAAGTACTGTCACTGTCAAGTTCCTTCTCTCTGCCAGACCTTCCCACAGCCCCAGATGGTCTAGTTTCTCCTTCTCTGTCACTTCCTGAGGGTGTGGGAGAAAGAAAAGAGTTAGAAAAGAAGCAAGTAGCAAAAGAATGTTTCAGTTCTAGTCTGGACTTTTACACCCCCACCCCACTGGGCTGGTGCCAAAAAGACCATTGGCTGGTAAGTGGCTGAAGAGGCCTGTGCCTCACAGCTGCCTGCCTCCCTGCCCCTCCCAGTAGCACCTGCGTCCTGCCTACTCAGCTGCCACTTCCTATAGTGGGTCATTCTCACTGCATTCAAATAAAGAATGCATTCTATAAAATCCCCACCCAGTCACTCAAATGATCACATTCAAGGAAGCATTGAAGGAAGAATTAGGGAAGAAGTATGATGTCACTTTGTGGCTATGTAGTGAAATCTCCAGCATCTGAGTTGTTTGCCTTCAGCTCACCTCTGAGTAAAGTAGCATAGCTGCAAAGCCCTTTTCCCAGGGGCTCATCTCACCTAAGTCATTCCATTATCTGGTCATTAATCAAATATTTAGAGAAAACTTATACTGTACCAGAGATTATTCTTGGTGGTGGAGATTGAGTAATATGCTACTGTCTTTCCTGAATTTTATTCTGGTAGGGAAGATGCACAGTAAACAAAATAATAAATATGGAAGCTAATGCCAGATGACAAAAAATGTAGATCTCAATAAGGAGCAAGTAAGGAGTGAGAGAGTTGTCAGGGAAGTGCTTACTGGGGAAGTATGGACAGCAGAGAACCAAGTAAATATTGGAGGAAGACTCCCCAGCTGAAGGAAAAGGAACAGCTAAAGTTGTTGGCCTGTTTGAGGATAAGAAGACCTGTGTGGCTGGAGCAGAAGAATATACAGATAAGCCACACGGAATTAGGTTGGACAGAACCATGGCCAGATGAGAACGTTGTATTATGTTGCCAGGAAGCAGGGAAGCTGCTCAGCACAGAAGAGCAAGATGAGGTATGGTTTGTGCATTAGGGAGGGCCTCAGGCAAACACAAAAAGGCAAGCAAAGCAGCAGGGAGACCAGTTGGTCCAGATGAGAGAAGAAAGTGACCAGGATCTGAGTAATAGATGTGGAAACAGTGATCAGGCTTGAGATATATTTTGAAATAGGACCTTTCAATCTCACTTCTTGGCTGTGTACTGAAGTCTCCAGTGTCTGAGTCATTCACCTTTGGCTTACCACTGAGTTGGGCAGCACAGCTGTGCAGCCCAGTTCCCAGGAGCTCACCTTACCTGTGCTCCTCTGAGTCTCCCCTCCTTCTTATCCTATAGATAGGTACTGGCAGGAGGGAGGAGGGAGACATTCTTGTGCCAGGAGGAACATAGGAGCTGGAGGAATTAGGGCTACAGCCTGCTGTGTGAGGGGGAAGATTCTGAACTCAGTCTAGATACCTCTCAGAGGTACCGCCCCTCGTGTAAACAGTCCTCCTTGTCTTCCTCAGTGTCTCACTCTCCCCATACCACTCCCCAACCTCACTCAGTCCCTTGCCTCAGGGTCTCTTCTCTGGAATTTAGCCTCAGCTAAGACAGGGAATTGCCCATAGTACCTACTTCTCACTTGCTAAGTTCTCTGTCCATACCCAAGAGTGGCAAGGGAAGTATCTACAGGGCATAATTCCTACATACTGATCTCTCATTTAAGGATTTGTAGGGTTGACAACCAGGCTGAGGTCTTTTCCTCAGCATCCCTCAAGCACCCATTCTTCATCTCCACTTCAAAGATCAATATCTACAGCCCAGCTTCTGGAAAGTCAACTGAAAAACAATTGTGCAGTAAAGGAAATATAATCAGAGACTTTTTCCAGGGAAGTGAATACTGTAAACATAGCTTAGTCTCAAGATGCATAGATAGCTCTCTAATGGACCTGATTGGACACAATGCCAAGTTTATAAATGATAAGAACATAGGGATATGGCCGAATGATAACTCAGTGGAGAAATAATGTGCCTAAATGAGACTTGGCAAGAATCACTTAAGAGTACTTTGGCAAGTAAATTTTGAATGTTCCTTATTAGAAGTGACTGTAGATTAAAAAGCTGTGAGATAAGTGAATAATATAAAACAGAAGAAATCTTTAAACCAAAATAGACATTTTAATAAGTATGCTGTAAACAAACCTCCCTTGAAACCCAATGTTTTGCAGCTTCCAATATATATGACACCAGGAGAAAGAATCTAACCAAAAGGTTTAATAATTCAGGAGCCAAAAGAGCAAAAGTGATTGATAGGAGTGGTGGTATGAGCCTACAACCTCAGCCCTTGGAATACTGAGGCAAACTAACCAGAAGTTTGAGTCCAGCTTGGCCAACGCAGAGAGTTCTAGACTGGCCTGAGCTATACAGGAATACTTTATCTCAAAATAAGCAAAAAGGAAACTGAAAGTTAGGAGTCAAGATTCATGCCCTAAGAATCAGAGATCTGGAGAAGCATAGTTACTAGACAGAAAGTTAACAACACATCATCTTAATTGAGAGCTGGGCATGATGGTATAGGTGTGGCATCCCAAATACATGGGAAGCAAACAATAGGCAGATATTGGTTCCAGCACAGGTGGGATATAAACATAAGACTAGATTTGAAAAGGAACTAAAGCAAAAAAGGTTGTGATTCAAGTGGTAGAACATCTATCTGCCTAGCACGCATGAGGCCCTGAATTGGACTTCCAGTAATGCAAAACAACAAAATTGTGTTGTTTTTTTTAATGAAGCCCTCCACCACCTTTGGCCCCTCTGAAATTCCATCCTTTGTATTCTTCCAGCCTTCAGCACCCTGAAGTCTGGGTAACCTGCTGCCTTAGCCCTATAGAGCCAGTCAGACTGGGTTTGAATCTCAGTTGTCATGTTTCATCACTGGGTGCCTCTGTGAGTATTTTAACTTTCCAAGCCTCAGTGTTCATGGCTATAAAATTAAAGACATTCACCCAATAGAGGTTTTTTTTTTTCAAGAAAGCACCAGCTATTATAATTATTACTACTACCTCTCTAAAGGAGCAGAAGAAAAGCAGAGGTGATGAGAGAAAAGGAAACCAATTAGAGGAAAAGAGAATAGAGAAAAAGGTGGCCCTAGAGGCAACTAAAGATTTGCTGTATATATAAGTAGGGCTGGTATTGAAGCAGTGCCCCCAGGTAGTGACCAATTGACTTTAGTTGAGATGGGCCGATATTGATGGCCTAACCTATTCATAAATCATGAGCACCACCCCATTATGGCTTATGTATTATTCAGCTATAGAGAGAGTCCACAGGATATAAATCCTTACTATCCGTTAACAAATCAATATGGCAAACACATACAAGGCTGTGAAGCTGTTAACACTCTGTCTCACTCCTGGGAACATATTTAAATACAAAAGAAGAATAAGCTATGGGTACACAGCAAAGTAAAGTTCAATAGAGGAATGGCTAAATTAGTTGTCATTCACTTATTTAGTAGAAGTTAGGCAGCCTTTAGTTATAATTATGAAAGCGAGAAAGCTCTAGAAATGTGGAGTGTTTATGGTGAGAGTGTTCAGTAGGAAAGGTAGCAGAGAAAATTGCCAGTACATTCTGGTATGAGATGCAAATTACAGATGGTTAAGAACAACAGGAGTATGCCAGAATACTGTAGACTTACTCATTCTCTTTCTTTTTCCTGAAAACTGTTCAGCATGTTCATTATGTTTTTCACAATTTAAGAGTTTTGGGAGGAAGCAAAGTAATTCTCCCCATGTTAAAGTCAGATACTGATAGCTCACACCTATAATCCTAGATACTCAGGAGCCTGAGATCTGAAGATTGAGGTTTGAAGCCAGCCTGGCATAAAAGGGCACAAGATTCTTATCTCCAAATGCCCTCACAAAAAGCCTGAAGTTAAGGCATGGCTCAAGTGGTAGAGAACCAGCCTAGAGACAAAAACGCCAAGCAAAAATAGTAGGCCCTGAGTTCAAATCTCCATACCAGCACGAGACAACATAATCTCATGCTCAGAGGCAAAAAATAACAGATAGGATGCACCTGCCAGACTTCTCTTCCTCCCAGGGGCACCAGGGGTTTTATGCAAATGAAGAAATTGCTCCTCTCAAAACACACCCCTTCCCTGGGATGCAGACATGTCCCCAGTATTAAGGTTAGAAGATGGACCCTTCATATTCTCCATTGGAAGCCTTGGGTTCAGAATTCCTCCAGTAATATGCTAGTAGGAAAGCTGAAGAGCAGCTACTATAGACCTGTAGATTGTTAGATAGTAGGCAGATATGAATTAGCAAAATGGCAATTGAATAAAGTGGGAGTAGTATAAAAGCTGAATTATATGGTAAAACAGAAATTAGACCCATCTCCCCTTGAGATCAGTGAGTTTTATACTTTCATTGCATTCCCCTTCGTGCTGGCTGAAACTTATATTTAGATAAAACCAAAGAAGATACAGTGCCCAAGATCCCAGGGAAAGTTGAGCAGTGAATTGCAGATGCAGAAGAAAGTAAATTTCCAAGCCATGCTGGGGTTCCTTCCCCAAGATGTGACTGTCTTGAGCTTTTGCTGAAGGGACAAAGAGAAGTCTCCTTGTTACTGTGATGGCACCTGCGTCCACTGCCGCAGAGGTCCTTGTTCCATCACCCCATGTCCACACACATCAAAGGACCCCAGGATGGACCCAGGCTGCTCACAAAACGAGTTATGTCTGTCTATGGAAACTGAAAACACAGAGAGACATTTTTCTGTACAAGGGAGCTTTTTATATTCAGTTCTTTGTGGTCAGGGACTGACGGTGCAAAAATATTTGGAGAGTAAAACCACTCTTGTGTACTGAAGAGAAACAAGGAGATTTGTTTCTGCTCTAGATAAAGAGGAATTGAAAAAGAACTTTCTTACTCCCGTGGTTCCACCTCTTGGTCTCATCAGACTTTGCTGAGAAGTCTCCCTGGACCTCCAGGTGAAAACATGTTCACTGGAGGTTGAAGGAAGCTGGCTTGGGGCTGAGGCAAACAGCTATGCGATGTCCTTGGGTACAGTGTAGATCGCCACATATCAAATGCTTTTTGCACATCCTTCTCCTGGAGTGTAGCAAGGCAATGATCATTACTGAACCTGAAAGTGTGATTTCTCCTGGGTGACTTAGAGTTCACACCTAGCAAAGCCCAGTGATCCCTCAGGCAGGGTAGTGAAGCCCTGAGAGTGGCAGGCTTCACTTAAAACCAGCAATTCAAGATCATCAGCATTGCCCCTCTGGACCTGTGGTACCATTCTTCCTAGCCAGAAGAGCTCCTCAGGACAGCCAAGCCTACTCAGGGCCCCCCACCCACCCCATGACAAGTGGCTGACAACACCAGGGACAGCATGCCAGGTTCATTTTAACAACTATGGGGACATACATCTGAAACCTGGGGAAGCTCTTTGTCCTTGGCACACATCTCCTTTAAATTTCCTGGAATGGTTCCACCCACCTCCATGTTAGGTTTTGGTAAACAGAAGGCAGTCATCAGGGAAGTGTCCGTACAAATGTCACGATATACATCACTCTCCCCAAAACCAACAGCAGGCCTGTTGGCATGCCAGAGGCTACGGAGACCTGGGATGGGGAGGTGCAGAAGACAGAAGAAACCTGGCACTTCCTCTTCCTGGGCAATCTGCAGACAGCCTCTGTCCTGGCAGCCTTTCAGCTCTGCTCTTCTTTTTCTGAACATGCTAGGTACCCAGCATGTGGATGCAAAGCTGCCTGCTCGCTCAGCCTTGTCTTTGAGAGAAGGAACCATATTCTCACATACACTTATGGTGAGCAGTTTTTAAACCCCTCACAGTTAATTGACCAAAAGGTTTTATTCTACACACACACAAACACACACACACACACACACACACACACACACACACACACACACACACACACACACACACACCCTCAACTTCGGCAGATCTACCCAGTGCTTTTTCCGAACGGAAATGTCTCCCCAATCCACTGAGTCACAGTTTGGAGAAGGTGTATGATGACAGATAAGCACACTATGGTGTTCTGTTCTTCTTGCCTTGGAGCCAGCTGCTCCCTCTGCCCGGGAGAACCACCCACCAATCCTCCTAGCCAAGTCCCCCTTCTCCCTCTAAGATGCATATCATATCCCTTCGTTTGACAAATATGGACTAAGCATTTCCTGTGTGAGCCTGAGAGACGAAGCCATGCCATGGTTGAATTATTATCTCTCCAGGAAGAGGGGTGCATGGTCTGAAGACTTTCCCTTATGGGACCAACCTCATCTGGGGAAGGGTTGGAGAATCACCTGGTTTTCCCCAGGTGCTATTATTGACCCATTCTGGTGTTTCTTAAAGCCCTCCTCTCCTATCAGCACACATTTCTACATAATGCCCACCCCTACTCTTCACCATCTCTACCATTTTATTGGGAGGTCTTAAAAGTCATAGAATATACTATTAACCAACTACCTAATAAGTGTTCAATGATTGAAAAAAAATCTCTGCAAAATCACCTCTTCTACTTGCCACTAGGTGATCAATAAGTTTTCTAATCTCTGTGCCATTTCAGAAGCAATGACATATTTTATTATGAATGGGAGCACACAGGCAAGCCCGACTGCATAGGTAGCTAAGCTTATTAGGTAATTAGCTCAGAGGTGAATGGAGGGAAGAAATAGGGTGGGGTTGGAGAGAGAGGCTAGGGATGGATCCGAGGGTAAAACAGCCTAGAGCAAGGGCAAGGCCAGAGGCAGATTGCTTTCACCTCAGAACTTGTGACTCATTTGCATACAAATTACTGAACATGTGTGGATGTTATTTCAATGCCAGAAAGATATTTGACATTTTATTAACCTCTTCGTACAGAATGCCAATATAACATCTTGCTAATAGTCGTTGGCAAACTCAATGCGGTAATGAAATGATCAGTTATAAATACCATTAAGCAGAGCTTCTCAAATGTTAATATCTCAACAAATCACCTGGGACCCTTTGATAAAATTCAGATTCTGACATAACAGTGTAGTAGGACTGAGAATCTGTGTCTCAAACAAATTCCTAGGCCTGTTACCGACCTCACTTCAGGTAGCTAGTATTTAACAAAGAGAACAAACTGATTTTGACAAGAGTTTTACTCTTCTTTGAGAATTTTTTTCTAACATTTGTCTGAAATATTTCTTTTAACTTTTTGCAGTGCTGGGATTGAACCCAGGGCCTCCTGCTGACTAAGTAAGCACTCCAATACAGAGCTATACTCCTAACCTCAAATTTGACTATTTAATATTCTCTAATTAGGAAATGTTAATATATGGTATTATGATGAAATTAGACACAGTAAAACATATTAGGAAAAATTATTAAATCTCATAGATATTAGCATCTAGTGATAACCTGTACAAACATGTTGATATGGCTCTTTCTAAATCCTCCTTTTCTTTGCATAGACCTCCCCATAATTTCATTACAGTTTTTATAAACTTGTGGATGCTTCTTTGTTGTTATTTGAGAATATGGTCCTATATAAGTCAGTCAACAAACTTCAGACAGTTCCACATACTCATGGGAAAACATAAATATGCAACAGAATAATAATTGAGTGAATGGAGAAAATTCTCTTTTTAAATGACTTTATACTAATCTTTTACAGCTAAATACAATCTTCTGGAGCTATTATGAAGATTAAATGAGTTAAAATATATGTGTGTAGCCCTAAAAATATTGCCAGGCCTATGGAAAACACCTAGTATGTGTCAGCTATTGGCATGGTTAGAAATAGATGATAGATAGATATATGATAGATTGATTGATAATAGATAGAAAGTAGATAGATGATTGATAGAGAAGAAGGGAGGAAGGAAAGGAAGGAAGGCAGGAAGGAAGGAAGGAAGGAAGGAAGGAAGGAAGGAAGGAAGGAAGGAAGAAAGGAAGGAAGGAAGGAAGGGATAGACTTATCTTAAGGAATGGTTCAATGATTATAGATGCCTGCAAACCCATATTCTCCAGGATAAGTCAGCAAATAGGCCTATTAAAGAGGTGCCCCTTCAGTCCCAAAACAAAAGTCAGTCTAGAAAACAGAACTTCTCTCTCAGAGGAACTCAGCCTTTCTCTAAAGCTTTCAACTGATTGAGTGAGGTTCAACACATTGTGAAGATAATATGCTTCACTCAAACTCTACTAATTTCAATGTGGTTTCCATAGCAGTACTTAGACAGGTACTATCCACACCTCTTGTCACCATGGTCCAGCCCAGCTGACAAATGAAATTAACTGTCCCATGGTTACTTCCTTTCTTTTTGCAATGTCTAAACTTCCTTGAAAATATTAAATAATAAAGGTAAGATTATGAAACTATCATATTTCTCCTCTTGTCCTATCTCCAGGAAACATCTCTGTAAGTACTGTTAAGGAACCTCCCTCTATTGCTATTTACAATAGTCTTAATTATAAATAGATACCATCTGCTAAGATAATTATATTTTTTCTTCTAACTTACTGAAAATGATATGTTTTCTTCATAAATTTCCTATTAATAAACCATGACTTGCATTCCTCTGGTAACTTAATTTAATTTAAAAATTTTAGATTTCAATTTCTTGACCTTTCAGCTGATTTTTTGATATATCCGTTGCATCTACAGGATTTTGCTTTATATTGTTTTGAGTGGAAGTTCTGTTTCTGTGATTTGAATCAAAATTTGAGATTAAATTTTGACTTTGCTGACTTCAGAAAGTAACTTGCAAGTTGAGTACTGGTGGCTCACACCTGCAATCTTAGCTACTCCAGGGGCAGAGACCTGGAAGATTGCAGTTTAAAGCCAGACAGGGCAGGAAATTGCATACACCATCTCCAACTAACTAGACTGGAGGCATGGCTCTATGGCTGAGTGCCAGCTGAAAAAAAAAGTGAGGGTTCAAGGCCATGAGTTCAAGCCTTGGTACTAAAATAAAAGTTGACTTGGTCAAGTCTTATCTTTTTCTGTTCATGGAGCAGTTTATGAAGAAACTAAACTTTCTCAGGGTGACAATATATACAAAGTATCTCTTTAAAGAGTATTCAGGTCTCTCCTTCCCTTACAAATCCCTTCCCAGCATTCAGTATTAATACAATTCAGCACTGTACTGAGAAGGTATGTGGGTCTCCCTTCTAAAGCATGACATTTTCTTTTGCTCCTTGTCATCATCTGTAAAGCCACTGGAACTCTGCAAACCTCCCCTTAAGAAGATGAAACGGGGGACTGGCATTGTGGCTTCAGTGGTAGAACATCAACCAATGAACAACAATGCCAAACCAAGAGTTTGAAGCCTGGTCTTGGACTCCCCCCCAAAAAAATGAAAGAAGGAAGGGAGGAAGGGAGGAAGGGAAGGAAGGGGAGGAAGGGGAGGAAGGAAGGGGAAGAAGGAAGGAAGGGGAGGAAGGAAGGAAGGGGAGGAAGGAAGGAAGGAAGGAAGGAAGGAAGGAAGGAAGGAAGGAAGGAAGGAAGGAAGGAAGGAAGGAAGGAAGGAGGAGGGAGGGAGGGAGGGAGGGAGGGAGGGAGGGAGGGAGGGAGGGAGGGAGGGAGGGAGGGAGGGAGGGAGGGAGGAGGGAGGAAGGAAGGAGGGAAGGAAGGAAGGAAGGAAGGGGAGGAAGGAAGGAAGAAAGGAAGGAAGGAAGGAAGGAGGGAAGGGAGGAAGGGAGGAAGGGAGGAAGGGAGGAAGGGAGGAAGGGAGGAAGGGAGGGAGGGGAGAGAAAGGAAGAGAAGACAAGAATGCAAGCAAGAAAGAAAAGGAAAGATGAAAGCAGTGACATCGATTGAGGAGCATTATACCTATGGATTGATTCATTGAATGGCAATCCCTTTGTACAACTATTTAAAGATAATAAGAATATAACTTTAAGAAGATTTTTTAAAAATAAGAAGAAAGACAATGACTGCCCCCCCCCCACCAACTCTTTCTAATAGGAGGAGTCCGCTGTAATTCAGAAAGGTCACAATTACCCTGTTCTTTCTAAGTTATTCAGTGCTAGAGATCTACCCACCTTGTTCCCTGTGAACAGAGTTAACTCCCCTTCAAGGCTGTGCTGTGTAAACCTTCCTCACTGAGACCAGGGTGGGCCCATTTGGTCTGTGCTTCATGCAGTTTCCTACAAAACACAAGTCAAACTTTTGTTGTTGTTGTTTATTTGTTTTGTTTTTGTTGCCAGTCCTGGGGCGTGGACTCAGGGCCTGAACAGTGTCCCTGGCTTCTTTTTGCTCAAGGCTAGCACTCTACCTCTTGAGCCACAGTGCCACTTCTGGCTTTTTTCTATATATGTGGTGTTGGGTAATTGAACCCAGGGCTTCATGTATACAAGGCAAGCACTTTACCACTAGGCCATATTCCCAGCCCCCAAGTCAAACTTATATATGTCAATGTGGGCGATTCTGGCTGGAAAAAATAATTTTATCTGGATGGTCTTAGTGAAGTCAGAGACCAAAGCTGCTGCTGAGAGGCCTGTGTAGCTTCTACTGAGAAGCCAGGCCCTCTGTCAATTGTGGCTGAAGAATGAAAAGCCAACCCTGGCCCACTGTGTACTGCCCCTCCCAGAAGATGGCCTGGGTGAAGGTCCACTCTTCTCCCTAGACTCCTCAGGGACTCAGAGCCAACTGCAACGTTGGCCCAACCAGAGATAGGTTTCACATGAAAGCTTCTTTACATTCAACTCACATCTTGCTTTCTCTGATGGAGTTTTAACCAGTCAAGCAACTCAAGATTATATTTATATATTAGCATTATCCAGATCATGCTCAAAGAGATCTCGCTGTCCCAGAGATGCTAACATGTGGCCCAAAAGGGGAGGATGGGGTGACTCCTTCTTCATTTGAATTTGGGAAAGGTCACACCAAATTCCACTGCTTGACTCCAAAGCATCCTTAGTGCTTTGATGGCTTCTGTGACTTTTTTTTTAACAGTACATCTGTTACTAATCCTACACATATTACTGTGGGGGTAGAATACATTTTAGAAAACATTATCTTAAGTAATCTTCATCATCATTACCACCTATCCTGACCCAGGGCTTACTAGGCATTCTACATGCTATGTCTCATTGAATCCTAACATTATCCCTAGTAAGTGGTGACTGCTATTTTCATTGCACAGTGCTATAGACAAGTTAAGAGACTGAACCACAATGACAACACTACTAAGTTGCAGATGCTAATTTCCATCCGGAACTCTCTGATTCCAAAGTCCATGTACTGAACTAGTGAGCTACATTTATTACAACACTACTGTACACTGAAATCTTCACCTTCTGAAATAATACATTACAGTCCATGCTCTAGAACTATATGCTCTATAAACTATGTCTTCTTGTGCTGAAAGGCTGTGGGGCAGGTCCTATGTCAGTAACAATGTCATACCATGCCACAGCCTCTATCATCCATGAGCACTGAATCCAGCAGCCGCAGTAATATGGTTGTTCTTTTGGCTTCTCTTTCTGACATATATCTGAGAGTTCCAGATTTTCTACAAAAATGTGACAAAAGGCATTAGCACAAACTTAGATCTCTAATTTGTGTTTTCTAAAACAACAAAAAAAGTTTCTCCCACCAACATTTCCCCCACCTCCCTTCCATTCCTTTATTAAGTTAGCTTTGAAGCCATAAATTTTATTTTTTAAATTTTATTGTCAAGGTGATATACAGAGGTATTACAGTTACATAATAAGTATATTTCTTGTCATATTTGTTACACCCTCCCTCATTTTTCTTTTCCTTCTCTAGCTCAGATAAACATGTATGCAATATCCAGTGTATGAAAATCATATACAGTGACCACAGGGGGTACGCCATAGGAAATTCACCTAGTGCATTAAACATAACAACAACAATAGAATCCTCCTGTTTCCATCTTTTGGAGTTCATTTTGTGAAGCCATAAATTTTAACTACCAACTTGAGTTACTCATCAATGACCATTAAGCTTTTTTCTCCCATTAATATGCCTTTTACCAAATTAATTACCAGACCTCACTACCACACCATTAAAGAGAATAGAGGGGAAAATATTTTCTTTCCTCTATAGTACCAAGCCTATGAAATGTTTAGATGAGGAACCCACTCTTACATTGACCTTAGAGAGTGATACAAGGGCTGAAATTGTTTAGAATATTTTGTAAATATGTGGAAATAAAACAACAAAATCTTCCCTAACAGCTAAGGTAAACTAATAAAAAACAGTTTAAAAGAATAAAACAAATGAAGTCTTACTATTTAACCCCCTTGAGTTGGAGTCTTCTGTTGTTTACAACCTATAGTAGTCTAACTGACTATGTGCTGTGCTTAAGGTGGCCTAAAGAAAGGCCACGAAGCTAAAGGAGATAAGCAGGATGCAACTGGATATATGAATCTGGAATTGGGTAACAAGAGAGCTGGGCATAGAGATTTGGAGTTCAAAGGCATAGCTGCTGTTCACAGCTAAATAAGTAGTTGAAATCACATTGTAAATGTAAATACTGTCTCAGGGATGTAATGGCATAAAATTGAGTCTTGAGGAACTCTATTGTTTAGAATTCAACTGGAACAAAAGAGTGAAAAGGAAACGGAGAACTGACTCGTGAAATAGGAAGACAACGAAGAGATTATGGCATTCTGGAAGCCCAAAAGGAAAAGGAGAAAGTTCATGAGGGAGTGGAAGGCCCGTGGTTTGTTCTAATGCTTTTAAGAAGTACTGTTCTACCTCCCTATTGTCCTATATGCCCTCTTGTCTTGCCAGAACTCCCACCTTTGCCCTCTAAGCTGCATTTCTACCTGCAAGCTAGTTTTCTTGTCTCCAAGCCTTCCCCTACATAGTGCAATCACTATGAATCTCTCTAAATCACTTGTGTGTCTCTTCTCCACCTCTGTCTCAGTGTAGACAGGATGACTAGGGATCTGGTCTAGAAGGGCACTTGGTATGAGCCCTGCTAAGAACTCTGCTCTTCATGGAGAAAAGCACTTTCTAAGGATAAGCTTCTCTATGCACATTTGAGTACATTCTGGGAAGGTGGTGCACAGGCAATGTATGAGCTTCGTTCTCAGTTATCTTTGGCACATATCACAGTACCTGGAGGGGCTATGTAACATTTTTAGACTGAATGCACAAATTCAGGGTCCAGCTCTGACATTCCAGCTAGCTAGCCCACACAGAGAGCCAATATTGAATCCTCATGGGAACTTGTCCCAGGAGAGTCCTGGCTTACATGCCAAATCACCTCTCATCCAGTTGAAGCAAATAGAGGAAACCTACTATGAACTTGTGAGAAATTATAGAATTTTCAAAGGAATTTTTGTATGTTCAAGTAAGTCCTGAAAAATCCATTTTTATCTGAACTATTTCTTTGTAATTTGATCATTAATTATTTGCCTTTAAAAAATATTTAAATAGCTTTAATTATGATCAAACACTTTTTTAGTAAATAAAGAAAACAATTATGAAAATGAGTTCATAGGAATTCTTTTTTTACTAAATTCTGTAGAAGGAGAAAGGTCAGGATTCCAAAGTTCCCCCCTACTTTAAGAAAGATAAAACTCATAGAGAGATGGGGAGCAATTGATAAAATTCTCAAAATTGTATTATTTTGAAGCTCTATGTTTTGATATATAATATCAAAGTAGAGAATGTGATTTATAGATACTAAGCTGCTATATTTAGGAACAGGAAGTCAGCAGAGATCTATGTATAGCTTTCTCCTTCCTTTCTGAAGATCACATACATATTTTTAAAGATAAAAAATTGACTCTGAAAAAGAAAGAGAGAGAAACTGCTTATTTTAGGCATTTCATTTCTAGGTTTTTCTAAACTTTAATATGTTGGGGGGAAAAATCACTTCAGTTCCCAACTGTTCATTGGCATTAAACCTTCAAGGGTGGCTTTTCTCCTCTTCTTTCTCCTCCTTCTTTTATTTGTACCAGAGCTGGGCTTGAACTCAGGGCCTGGGCATTGTCCCTTAACTTATTTACTTAAGGGTAATGTTCTACCACTAGAGCCACACCTCCACATCCAACTTTTTGCTAGTTTTAACTTTTCAACCAGGGCTGGCAGCAGCTCCTCCTCCTCCTCCTCCTCCTCCTCCTCCTCCTCCTCCTCCTCCTCCTCCTCCTCCCCCTCCTCCTCCCCCTCCCCTTCCTCCTCCCCCTCCCCTTCTTCCCCCTTCTCCTTCTCCTCCTCCTCCTTCCATTATTTGCCAGTCAAGGGGCTTGAACTCCAGGCCCTGAGCTCTTCAGCTCAAGGTTAGCGCTCTACCACTTGAGTTACAGCACAGCTTGCAGTTCTCTGGTGGTTAACTGGAGATAAAAGTCTCACAGACTTTTCTGCCCAGGCTGGCTTTGAACTGTGATCCTCAGAACTCAGCCTCCTGAGTAGCTAGGATTACAAGCATGAGCCACCAGTACCTGGCCTTCTTCATTTTTTTAATAGAGTATATTTCAGTAAAGGGCAACTGGGAACATGAACAGCTAGATGCAGTCAGAGTAAAACAAAATAGAAGAGGTGCTCAGCTGCCACAGGGTTCCAGCTTTCTCTGTGTGCTGGTTTAGGTGGCTGTTATCCCAGTGGTTGTCTGAGTGAACCTTGGGGACATGTGACAAACAAGCTGACCACAGCGCTTGCTGACATAGACTGTATTAACAATAACACTGAAAGAGACCCACCCTAGTCTGTTCCTCTTTCCAATTCTGGGTGTGTCTAGTGGAAAAATTATTCTAAGAGGCGGTACAGACAATACACTCTGGATTCAAGAATCCAAGAATTGTGGTCTAATGTGGAAGGGGACCGAGGCCGGGAACATATAGTTGACTTGGACAATTATTTCCTTTTAAGCAGAGCCCTAAAGCAACATCACTTGGTCCCCTCTGAGCTTTTGACATCAGTGCAGATCTGTGAATATTTTCTACAGCATCTATGAATTTTCATGACATTATATAAGGCCCAGAATTTGAAGAAATTGCTTACAATTGTTATTCTGAAAAGGAAAGGGTAGGCTGTGCACTGGGGCCATGGGTTCTTCAGTACTGTCCCCCGCCCCCCGCTGCCAATTTTTCAACTCTAGGAAAAATTAACTTCTAATAAATATTCCTCACTTTCAACACCACACAGCTCTCTGAAATCTCTGTACCGTAGGGGCTCTGAATTATGTAATGATGCTTCCAGAATGTCATGGCAGAATGGACAAGTTTGAAGGCCATAAAGATGTAATTTGAAGGGGTGTGTGGGAATGTATAGGTAAAGGTTGCATCTTAATTTGGTGAGAGTTCTTAGCAAGATTCAAACAGGCTCCATAAAAAGGGGATCCCTCTGGGCTACTCTGTAGCCCAGTCAGAGTTAACAAGACATACTTGGTTCTAACAATAACTAACCCACTGATACAATGAACTTTTTTTGCACTCCTTGGGTGTGTATGCATGTGGGTGTACATGCAAATGCACGCACACACACACACACACACACACACACACACACACACACACACACATTGGCCTTCAGTGGGCATTGGCCCAAGGTGATAAAAACGATCTTGTTTATTCTTCTCTGGCCTCGGCCATTTCATTCCTTCTCACTAAACTCACAACTGGAAATTATTAAGCTATTTTGATTTTGCTTGTATCTGGTAAGTCAGAATTCTCCGAGCCTGCTCAGTTACTTCCCTCTTCAGAAACAGCATACTGATATTTTAGGGTGATGTGACAAATAATTCCAGAATGGATTTGCATGTGTATTTTCATTATTTTGTGCCTCTGTTTCTTTGCTGTGGAGTGACATTATCCATGTTATCCTGCTCACAGAATTGTCATGAACCTGGGAGGAAAGGAAACACTGGAATGTACTGAATCAAGCAATTGTTATAAGATCTGTTGGCCAATAGGCAAATTTATGGATTGTGTGTGACTTCAAATTTAGAGCATATGCCTAGTATGAGGTTCCGAGATCAAAACTCAGTACTGTCAAAAGAGAAAGAATGCCACATATATAAGTGTAGATCTAAGAAGGTTCTGGAACCAAGAATTCTCCGTGATTTAATAGTTGTGTGAACTTTAGCATGTTAATCAATTTTTAACTGACTTAACTTTCCTATCTGCAAAATTAGGAAAACTGTTACCTATTCTTGCCAGGCTAGTTTAAGAAATCAAAATATATTCCATGTAGCATAGTGCTCAGGACACAGTAGAATTTTACACAATGGTAGTTACAGCCATTGTGTTAACCCAGAAGCCATTTGTACAAATGGCTTAGTTCTTTCCTTCCTTATTTGCTAAGAATTTTTCTTTCTTACTCAAGAGTCACATGTCTACTTCAGTTACTATTAAGAGGTCATAAAGGGTGTGACTAACCATGCTGCTGGCCCAGACATGGAAAATAGAGAAATCATGCATGATGTTGTGACTGCTTTGCTTGCATGTATGTGGAGAGTATTATTCCAAATCTCTGAAGTAAAAATTCAAAGGTATCCAAGAAACTTACAAACCAAATAAAAGAAGTCAAAACAACTCATCTTCATACTATTCAGCTTGTCACACTATCAGTTTATTCAATGGTCAGAAACATTATTGACTCATAAACTATAGAATAACATGGAACTATCAAGTAATAGACAAGAAGTTTCAAATTTTGATCCAAAACAAAAAGAAAAAGAAAAACAGCTTTCAGAGCTATCCATGTTTGGATCTGTTTGGTGAGGGGTGGAAGTCCAAAGAATCGGAAGAAAAAAAATAGGAAACTTTCCTTTCTTCAAGGCAAACCTCTCTGGCAGCCTGTATACCCTTAAAGTAAGTCTAAGGTCTTCAGCTTTATTAACATCGCAAATGTGTATAGACATTAGCCAAGACAATGACCTCACTGACTATGGAATATTGGCCCCTTTGGCTTTAATCTCAGCAGCCACAACAGCCATCTGTCTCTCTGGGGTCTGATTCTAACACTTCTCCTTCCCAGAAGAGCATGCCCCAGGATGAGGGGCAGGAAAAACAAACATCTGGGCAAACAGCCAACACATATCCTTAAGAAACTGACCTGTTCCAAAACTTCCCCTTTCTTAATTAAAATAACTGCAACCACTGCAGAAAAGATCCCTTTGGAAACCTTCAAATTCTCTTTAGACTCACGCCTTTTTGTGTGTGTAGATAATAAACCATAGCTTCAGTCTCCTGTTATGGCTCTCATGAGTATAAGGAGACAAAGGGAGGACCAAAGAGGATTTGACCAATGACGCCTCACTGGTGCCAGGATGCCGCCTGCTTTCTACACACTGTGGCTCTGTTTGGTCTCAAGCGCCAACCCAGCCTGTCCCAAGCATACAGGAAACCCAGAGGGGCAGAAACCCTCTTCACAGCATCGAGACAGCAAATAAAGATGGTACGCCAGTGGGGGAGAAATGAAAACTAAAATTGTTTTCTAACACTTTCCCCAACCCATTACCTGTCTCTCTAGTTACTTGGGTACCTTCCATCAATTTCTTCTTGGCTGTTAAATTATTTTTTAATGCACGTGCACACACACACACACACACACACACACACACACAATGCAGGAAACTCTATGTACATAAAATAGATTTAGATTATCAAGTGAAAATTAGAAGTTCAGCTAATATATCCTGAGCCATTTGGTAGCTCTTTCCTTCTTGCATAAAATAGAAATCTGTGACAGATTTTCCAATTTGACTAATCTGATTCCAGCAGAAAAGAAAGTATGTCTCTTACATTAAATATACTTGCCTTCAGTCCTGCCACTTGGGAAAAATAATACTTGGCTTTTTTATCAGTCATTTAAGACAAATATACAGTCTCAAATCACTATGATTGTTTGAAGCTCCTATAAATAGGCTTTAGAAAAATCTACTGTGACTTTTAGACTCTAGCACTTACATTCAGGAATTTCCTTTCTCCATCCTGAAGCGAAAACAAAAATTGGCCTATTTTTGCCTCAACTTTCTGAGTTTGAATTTCTCTCTTCTGCAATTTTTCAGGTCTAGTGAATCATACAGATATAGAATTAAGTCTAGTTTGTTAATCTGACCAGAAACCTTGAGGGAAAAAGAAAGAAAGAAAGAAAGAAAGAAAGAAAGAAAGAAAGAAAGAAAGAAAGAAAGAAAGAAAGAAAGAAAGAAAGAAAGAAAGAAAGAGAAAGGAAGAAAGAAGGAGAGAGAGAGAAAGAAAGAGAGAGAGAAAGAGAGAGAGAGAGAGAAAGGAAGGAAGGAAGAAAGGAAGAAAGGAAGAAAGAAAGAAAAGAAGAAAGAAAGAAACAACTCTGATGACCTTTCAAATCAGTCACTCAGGAAAATTTCTTCAAAACAGGAGAGGATCTAATACTATGTGTAGGGTCTTAAACATGGAGAAGATCTTACAAATAAACATGAGCCACTTTTTGATTAATGGCTGACAGGTTAAATGGATGCATGAAAACATGTGGTCTATGCTATATAGGTCTATGTTAGATGCTTGAAAATACTAGAAAATTCTATTCTAATAGCTGGTCTTTTAAAATTCACTTACAGTATATTTAGTTGCATTAATTTATATATGTGAATCAAGTCACAAATTCATAGTGCTTAATCAAATCTCTAAGCTATGGGTTTATGTGTCTTTTGCTCTCTCATCAGAAGTAGCTATATGCTTGTTGAAAATATAATTTGCCTTAAGTTATACAGATTGTCTTCTTGGATACATTGCTCCCATGGGAAGAAATAAAAGATGTCAGTTCAAGGTGACCCTATGAGTGCCCTCCAGGCCATAAGGAAAAATGCTACTCAGAACTGACGAAACTATTAATCCATGATCATAGGCTAAAATTTGAATTGTAGTAAAAGAAGGCCATGCCATTTCTCTAAGTTGGTCTTGAACATTATTGTTCTTTTCAGAAAACGTTATAGCTTCCTTAGCAATGTTAGTCTAAGAAATTTGCTGTTGAGCCAGGCACTAAGGGTTCACGCTTATAATCCTAGCCATTCAGGAGGCTACTGAAGATTGAGGTTTGAAGTCAGCCCATACAGGAAAGTCCATGAGACTCTTATTGCCCATTAGTGAGGAGTGGTTCAAGTGGTGAAGCACAAGCTTTGAATGGAGAAAGCCAATCAAGAGTGCAAGGCCCTGGGTTCAAGTCCCATAACCAAAAGAAAACCTGACATTGACATTCACATATGTGGCTTGTGTGTGGAGGTACAATTCCATCCCATGACACACTAACCTCAGAGCCTTAGTGATGGTTTGGCATAGGCCTTTATTGGGCTATTGATTTACTTAGCACAGCAGTGTCTGTGTAGGCAATGGTTGGAGGTTACATTGTAAACTCCCTACAGGCAAATGCAATTCACATTGTACAGTCTAGAGGTGTTTATTGTTTTTGATGCTACCTTTAATATCCTGTCATCAAATCCTTTAAAATGTCTCCATAATGGCAATAACTTTTCAGAATACTTAGTTGTCTCCTCTATGTTTAACAAATATTAAAAAAATCAACTCCAATCAGTGGGATAAGCTCTGGGTTTGGCAATAAAGACAGGAGAATCTTTCAGGACTTTATTATAAGGTGGTTTCTGTGGGCTTGTCACAGCCACGGGCCCAAGATTGATCAAGAAAGCAGAGGTGGGGTTTAGCAATGAAAACAAACATTAGCTTCAACTCTAGAATGGGGTTCATAAATGTTTATATCTAAAATGAAACCAAATCTAGGGCAAGGGTGAGTGCTGAGTTGCTAAGCTTTTTCAAACAGCATTGGTTTCCCTTCACAGGAGGAAAGAAAATAGATTGTAGACTCCGTAGCATCCCAATGTTTCGATATTAAGTGGAACACTAGGCCCCCACTATGGGACACCTAGGCTGGGGCTATGTGCCTGTATGCTCTCTGAGGACACTTGCCCTCTTATTGGCCTGTTCAGATCAGGCTTCACCACCCATGGATAGTACAGCACAGAGAAGAGGCCAATGACCTTTGCAAACTGACATCTCTTTTTATTTCCTGTCCGCCCTTGAACTGGGTGGTAAATTTTCTTGGCAAGTTGTCTCAACAGAAAGAAGCCAAGCAAAGATAAATAACCGTCTCCCTTGCAGGAAACATTTTTTTTCCCCAATGTATCCACTTCAAAGGATACTGAAGCCTTCATCCCCCAATCTCTTTCAATCCTACTCCAACCACAGTGAGTACTGTGTACAGAAATAACCCAGAAAGAGTGGCTGGGAAATGAGTGTGTGTGATGCCTTCCTCTGTGGACTGGTGCTCCCTCAATCCCAGGGTTTGGAAAGCCTTTGTCACTCAAAGCCACTGCAGAAGTCTTAAGCATTGTGTTCCTGACCCCTGTGCTATTCCAAGGACTAATAATGAAGTAATTATCCCACATTCACACCAGTTATTACTGGAGTCTGACCTTCAGGTCTCCATATTTCATTCTAATGAGAGCATTTTAAGGACTAAACACTCTTGATCTTGCTTTTGTGTGTGTGCAGCACCAGGACTGGAAGCTGGGGCTCTGTACATGCTAAGCACAGACGCTACCTCTGTGTTATATCCCCAGGCTCTCACATTTATCTTACGTGTCAATATTACCATACACAGGAAGCAATTCAACTAGGTCTGACCTTTAACAGATATACACACTGTTACTGAGAAAAAAAACAACAAGAAATAAATACTTCTTGTCAGCTAGGGCTTTTCTCAATGGAAAAAGTCTTAATTTTTAAAATGATGTTAATATCAGTATTTTTAAATTATTTTATTCCTTAAGACAGTGCATCAGTGCTAGAAAAGATAGAAAACCGTACCACTCTTTGATCTTTTAGATGTACAGATAGAGGCAGAAAAAGTAAAGAAACTTGTTGAGGGGAAATATACTACAAAATTCTTTTCCAGATAAGAATGCATTCTATAATAGTAACAATAACAATAATAATAATAATGAAAATAGGTCCCCACATTCCTAATTAGACTTTGTCAAAAAAAGCTCATGGTTTTTCTTTTTCATGTGAACCAGTGGGAAATCTAAAATCAAGTCTTCCTGCAGAGGGCACTCAGTCTTGTGGTTCATTTAAGTCTGACAGAGGATGGGGTGAGTGAGAACCACCCCACACTCAGCCACAGGAAGCTTACCCATGCTGTGTAAAGAGAACTTGTAGACCCAAGAGAAGGATCCCTTCCAGATCAAGCCTTTCAGGAAAATTCTACTGAAATCCATCGATCAAGGGAAAACACTGGAACCAAGACCAGTCTTAAAGAACAACACTTAACCAAGGAGCTCGTCCACTGTGTCCTTTGGCAGGTGATAGTCGTGAAGTCAATCAGTTGATGGATTTAGTCTTGCTTACAACAATGCCTGTGTCAGCCATAGCAATTTCTTTTTTCTTCCAGGGCTTGGGGAGAGCTTGAGGAACAAGACAAAAGAGCTAGGTAGGACATTATTTTGGGGGTAGAATATATTCTGGGGACACTGAGCTTGTGGAAAAGTAAGGGTGCTATAGCCAGCGTCCTCCCACCCCCACCCCAGCTATGCCCAACACCTCACAAGATCTCCATGCTTTTCTAATTTAGTAGTACTCATCCAGAGAAGTTCCCAAGGGCTACCACACTCCCAACTATCCCTGATTTTTTTTTGAGTCCCCAACAACTACACAGAATGAAGAAAGGGCTGTCATAGACGATAAGATCTTGAAATAATAATCATGTGTTTTCTTTCATCCTAGCACGACCCCGACCTTCCCCCTAGTGGGCAGAATATTCATTTTGTCTGAAGAAGAATCAGAGTTGTTTTGACTGGAAGGCTGCAAGAAATGAAAGGTTATTTTTCAGAATGTTTATTTCTACCCAGGCTTAACACAAAAGGCAGATCAGAGAGTTGAAGCTAAGACAAAGACTTGTGGCCCTGCCAGGATCAGGAGGCCCGCTGCAGGTCTGGCTGGCTGCTGTCAACAGCTTGTGTCTCCACTCCACTTGTTTTCCTTTGCACAGCTGAGCAGTTGCTCATAGCATGTTCCCTCCTAGGCAATCCTCTCCTAACCAGAGAGTTTCCAGAGCCCATCTAAGCTATCCCTTTATCAATAAAGCCCACCCCTAGAAGAAGACAGTTGATTCTGGACCCTCATTTCCACAATGGATGAGTGGAGCTATGGGGTTGATGGTAGAGAAGTTATCATCCAAGCAACAAACAGCAACAGTGTGTGTCTGTGTGTGTGCATGCATACATGCAAGTGCATACCAGTACTGGCACTTGAACTCAGGCCCTGGGTATCCTTGCTTAACTTTTTCCACTGAAGGTTAGAGCTCTATCATCACTTGAGCCACATTTCTATTTCCTACATTTTGCTAGTTAATTAGAGATAAGAGTCTTTTCGATGTGTCTGCCCAGGCTGGCTTCAAATCTCAATCCTCATTTCTCAGCCTTCTGAGAAGTTAGGCATGAGCCACTGGAACCTGTCAACAGCGGTGTTAAGGAAGATCATTTCAAAACAGCAACCAAGAAGGTCTGTGGTATCAGCCAACGCTGGAGGATGCTATGAAGGGGCTGAGTGGACTGGTGTGGGGGTGGGGGGGGGCGGTAGGAGGGGAGCTCTGCCTTGCTGGCCTGTAGCACTGTGCACATTGATCCTTGCAATAACCCAGTGGAATAGATGTTTATATGAATAAGGAAATAAACTCCAGGAGTTTAACCTTAACCACTAGACCACACTATCTCATAAAACTGAATGGCAGAAAACCAGCCTAATATAGTTCCTCAAGTATTTTATTCCCTAAACTATTATTTCTTACAACTCATTCCATTTTAAAGAACTGTTTAAAGCTGTGTTTTCTTTCTTCCTTTCTCTCTTTCTTCCTTCCTTTTTCTTATCTTTCTTTTTTTTTTTTGAGATAGTGTCTTGCTATGGAGCCCAGAATGTCCTTGTGCTAGGATTACAAGTATGCACCATCTCCCCTGACCTAGAAAGCTATGTTTTAAGCTAGCAATTAAAAACCTTGGAATGCTAATTGAGGTCCCCAATTAAGTAAAATAAAAATTTACCTATCTAGATTGATAAAGGCCCAGTTCCTAAGTTGGCTAGTATGCTATTTTAATACAAATTTGTGCAAGGGAGAGTCGACTTGATCACTTCAATAAAAACTTAAACATGATCTCTGCCAGGCTCTGGTGGCTCATGCCTGTAATCCTACCTACCTAGGAGGCTGAGATCTGAGGGCTGTGGTTCAAAGCCAGCCTGGGCAACAAAGTCTGTGAGACTCTTACCTCCAATTAACCACTCAAAAACTGGAAGTGGCGCTGTGGCTCGCTGTGGCTCACTCTGGTGGATGCTTACCTTGAGTGAAAGAGCTTGAAGACAGTGAGCATGCCCTCAGTGCAAGCCCCATCACCAACAATAAAAACATAGAAAGATCTCTTATGGTAATGATCAAAGAACAGTGGCCCTGCCTCTTTGCTCCATTTCAGGGCATGGTGGCCTTGCATACCAGTCCCTCACAAGGAGCTGTTTCCTACTCTCAGGTACTCCCTCAGGAACCTCAAGGTTCAGAGTGCTTTTGAAGAGTTTTGCTGGTGGCAAGACAGGTCCTTCATCTGTCTTCAATGTCATAAATGCAAAAGGGCAGTTCTCCATGTAGATTCTTTCCCATTTCAACACAGTAAATGCAACTGAAGAAATGAGTCCTCAGGCTGATTGTAGGAGGTTTGGATATTTGGGATATTTGGGATATTTTCAAATTAGATCCTTCCATTCACCACACACACACACACACACACACACACACACACACACACACACACAGAGAGAGAGAGAGAGAGAGAGAGAGAGAGAGAGAGAGAGAGAGAGAGAGTATGTAAGGCAGCAGGTTTCTACACCATTTAGGAGGAAAGCAGTTTGTCTGTGTGAGTGGCCAACAGCTGGCTGAAAACCCTCAGCACTGGGTATGTTGGAAGTGCTCCAGATTTTGCATAAGGAGTTCATTTTGGGTTAGTCAAGAAAGGAGTTGGACTAGATCCTGTTCCACAAATTCAGGAACAAGGAGTGAAGATTTCCCTCAGAAATTGCTGGAAGGTGACTCTGCAGTCCATTTGCCAAGCACTCTTTGACATCTACTTGTTTCCCTGTCAGACTCAAGAAGAACCATTAACTATCCAGATTTTCCCTCTGACAGGCCAAAGATTCAGTGCAGCTGTGAAACTACGCAAAGGTTAATCCCCATTTCTATGTATCTCTTTTATGAAGATCTATTATTCTTGTACACTCCAGATCTTGCTAAGCTTCTTTTTCTTCTTTCACATAAATCCTACTTCTCAGAGTTTAGCTTATTAGACAAAAGCTAATCTTATAATAAAGAACATATTTGTTAAAGAATGAAATCCTCATTTTTCTAATCTGTACTTCACTATGTTAGAGTAATAAAAGTGTATGTTTCAAAATAATGATAGCCATTTTAAATTTCAAAATAACAAATAATCACTGTCAAAAGGGAAATAAAAGACAATGCAGAAAGCTGTAAAGAAAAATAATTTTAAAATCAACCCAAATCTCACCCCTTGAGGACAGTACCCATGACATTTGTATCCATTTCTTTGGTCTTTTGCATTTACTTTTATTTATAAAAATAGATCCAAATTATTTAATAATCTTACTTTTTTACAAGCATATCACATATTTTTCCATGGGGATACAATAGATCAAATCACTATTTTAAAATCACATACTAATGTATTATTAACTTAATTTGTTACAATAGGAACAATGAAATAAATTCCTTTGAATTTCCTTGTCCGCTTGTACAGATGTTTCTTTATAATGAATTCTGGTGTGCAAGCTTTGCTAATCAAGTGATCAACATTTTTTTCAAGACTTTGGATACTTATTGACAAATTGGTCTCTTCCAGGAAAGTTGTATTACTTTTCAAGTCATTGACTTTGGAATAGTACATTTTTTCCTGATACCCTTGCTAAAATGCTGAGTATAATCCTTTGTTTCTGTTGTCCAAAGACAAACCTTGGTACCTCCAAAATCTTTGCTTTGGATTGCTCACAAGGTTGAAGATGTTTTTGTATGCTTATAGCTATTCAGATTGCTTTTCCTTATGGTGTTTTCTCTCTTGTCTCTGTTTTTCTATTGAGGTATTCATATTTTCCTTCCTAATATGTAGGAATTCATTACACACAAAGACAACATCTTCTAGACTGTATGTCAGGGAACTTTATTGCCCCATGAAATGTTAATAGCATGCTGAGGAAGAAAAAGAGTTCCATGGTCAGATTTAACACTTCATTTCCTAAATTTAATTGACCATCATGACTGTTTTTTTCTTTTAAATCACAGAACAGCCATTAACATTGTTCAGGACACTGGTGTTCTGCACAGTAACATTGGAGAAGTCATTCTGTAGGGGACTTTATTTTTCACTTTATTTCTTACATATGTGGGATGCTTTTCTTCTCTTCAAATTAGTTCTGCTTTGTTGTATACAATTTTTCATATAGCCTTAATTTATGTATTGAAAGTGTTCCGCACTTTCCTTTGGAATGTAGTCATTTAGAGGTAGTAATTCTGAAGTCATTCCTGTTTGCTTTGCATCCTGGTACTATGATATGTTAGAAACTTTAAACAATTAACCTCTCTATGCCTCCATTTCACCATCTAGAAAACAAGAGGGATGAATAGTGAATATTTCATGAAGTGGTTATGAGAATTAAGCTACTAAGTATGGGACAAGGTCTAAGATTGTTTAAGACACTGAATTTCATGATGATGTTGATGATGTTGGTGATGATGATGATGATAATGATGATGATGATGATGATATGATGATGATGGGTTACTTTTTTGAATAATCTACAGGGCCTTTCCCTCTGCCTATGTTGTAAAAAGAAAAGCATCCCCATTTTCTTGTCATGTTTTTGTAGAAATTAATTCCATTATTATTTATGGCACAAATAGTTTACCTAGTCAGGTTTTTCTAGCATCAGTTTTGATTAATGTTTTGCGTAGTTAGGTTTTGCCTAGTCAGGTTTTTCTAACATTATTTATTGATTTATGCTCCCTTTACTATATATACTAGTACTTTATTTTCTGTTGTTTTTTCCTCTCTTCCACTTATTAGTCTACCCTGATACCAGGAGCCGCCCCTCCTTGTTCTTATACCTTTTGAGAAAGTCCCGAGCCACTTTCCTGAATCAGGAGCATGTATTTGATCTACTCTTTCAGTAACCCAGAGAAATTTGGCTGGAGAGTCTCAAAGTGTTCAGTGTTCTCTCTGGTTCTGGTAGGAAATAATGGTCTATGCATTTCGAATGTGTACTGCCTTTGTGCCCTGTCCATACCCACCTTCTGAAGCTTAGGGTTATGTTCATAGCCCAAGGAACCCCTCGGAAATACTAGAACCTAGTGTCCTTCATTGTGACATAGAACTAATATTCTCAAACTCCATGCAAGAGTTTGACAAGAGTTGGGAGGGCATCTTTGAGAACATAGAACCCACCTCTGAGAAGCTGTGCATGACAAATAACAGGGGACCAGGTGGGGAGTGAGGGAGAGAAGAGGATTGGTAGAAAGTCTCAGGCCAGATCTCAGGTCTCTGATGGCCTCAAGGCTAATTCTGCCACCTGTCAGGGGCAGCTGAGAAGATTCTCTTGCCAATCTTCCAGAGTGCTCATATCCACAGGACTGTACAGGTCCGATTTCTACCCAAGTATCAAGAGAAGGAGAATAGCTTCTGCTTGTAAATTGACTTGGGAAATCTTCGTTATAGAATGAAGTAGAAAAAAAGGAGAGAGAGAGTAGAGAAAAAGAAACTGTGCACTGTGACTTATAAATAGTTTCTGTAAAGGAAGCTGCAGCAAGAATTCAGGCTGACATGCCAGAGATGGCCCTCTGTTTCCTTCAATTAATAAAAGCTAAACAGGAAATGAAATCCAGGAACTCCAAGGCCCCAGTAGGGCCATGACGCCGGTGTGGAGGACTCGTCTGCACAAACCTACAGGATTTGAGTTCACATGTCAGTCACACCGGCAAACTTTAGGGATGGTGCTGCAAAAGTTGGAGAGGTTAGGCTCCATGGCTCTCAAAGAATAGAAAAGGAGACCATTCCATAACATGCTGTGGAAAGGAAGGGAATCAGTGGGAATCTGTGGTTGGAAGACAACCTCTCTCTGGTATCTCAGAAGTAGTGTTTCCTTGGAAAGCTGAAAAACAGAAGACACTGGCCCAAACTTTTCATTGTCACCAGACTTCCAAGAGCAGGCTCCTGTTGGACCTTTGATTGACTCTAACCCTTGACCTTCAATGTAGCTGTCTCACAGTATTCCGAGGGATTGCTTCTGTGGCTACTCAATTCCATTGCATAATGTCACAGAGTTGAAGATAACATAAACACATCCTCCCATATACTTCTAATCACCCCAAGACTTCATGTAATACATAGAGTAATGTAAATGCATGTAATTCTGTGTAAAATGTTTAAAGTAGGCTGCACTGCTTACGAAACAAGAAAAAAAATCTGTTCAGCATATAACTTTGTTTTTTATAACTTTGTTTTTCAAAAGTTGGTTGAATCCATAGAAGCAGCAATATACCAGGATCTATAAAGGCCCCAGTAGAAGCAGCAATAAAGAGAGGAGAAACTTAAGAGCTGAGTAGTAAGGAGTAGTAAGGAGTAGTAAGGTAAGGAGTGTTTAATGACACAAGAGGCAACACTTGTAGGCTCATCCAGACTTCAGATCATGTGGTCAAAGTGCAGAAGCCTTGTGATCACTCTTGTATCTGTGAGTAGAGAGGTCAAGTAAAACAGAGAGAAGGAGGAACATCAAACCCAGAAGGTTTACAAGGCAAATCTAGATTTTTAGAACCAGCCCCAGTATGTGCAGGTTCAGATGTGCATACAGCACATCTGGGCATTAGTAGGACTAATGTACTGGAAGCTACACAAACAGAAAGAGGAAAGTTCAAGCACTGGCAGCCCCATTTCTGCTCTAGAGAGGATCCCCAAAAGTTCTCCTCCAGATTGGAAAGTTTCAGTCTGTACCTGACAAATGAAGATGAGACTGAGAATGACCTTCCCAGACAAAAGTTCACTTTTTGTGACCAATGATAGGTGTAGAGGTGTAAAACCCCTGACCATCTAAGGAAAGTCAATTGCTGTCTCTTAGGGGAACCATTCAAGAGACAGCACTTCACAATCCCTGAGCCTCACGTGTTGCATTGGCATTGTAAAGAGTAAAAGTCTAGATGAAACTTACATTTGGGTAGATGATTGGTTTCTAAATAAATACCAAAGGACATCGGACCTCTTGGGGTTCAGAATACCCAATCTGGCTGACCAGAAGCATTACTTTTCATAGCGCCAATTTTTAAGGAGTGAATAGTGTTAGCTCCAGATCTGTCAGGGACTAAAGGAAGACGGCTATGCTGCCTGAAGGAATCTCTCCGTAACAATTACCACAAGAAATCTTGAGGGTTTTTTATATGATCCACATGTTTATAAGTTGAAAGGATGCTTACTGACACAAAATCCTAGAGTTCTAACATAAACTCTATGGTGTCCCTCATAGGGAAGAGCTAATATATGATTAGGCTAGTCATGGTAGAAGATCAAAATACCCCAATAGCTACACCTATATGATCACATAAGATGATGCCAAATGAAATGAACTCCACGTTTCGGAGACAAGAGTTATACCACTGTTGTAATTATTTTCAACATGCCATGTGAAATGGTACTTTTTTTCTTGTCTGTCTATTTGATTGTTTTGTTTAGCTTTGTTTCTCTTGTATTCCCTTCCTGTGGTTGTAACTCCACTACTACTATATCTCATCCGAGTACCCTGGATACTGTTTTTATAGGTATTAGAACTGGGGAAGGGAAAGGGAATATCAAAATTGAGAGACAAAGGACAAAAAGACAAACCATTCCAAAAGCTAACTGGGGAAGGGAAAGGGAATATCAAAATTGAGAGACAAAGGACAAAAAGACAAACCATTCCAAAAGCAATACTTACAAAACCATTTGGTGTGAACCAACTGCACAACTCTTGAGGGGGAGAGGGAAAGGGGGAGGGGGGAGGGGGAGAAAAATGAGGGAGGAGGTAACAAGTTGAACAAGAAATGTACTCATGGGCTGGGGATATAGCCTAGTGGCAAGAGTGCCTGCCTCGGATACACGAGGCCCTAGGTTCGATTCCCCAGCATCACATATACAGAAAACGGCCAGAAGCGGCGCTGTGGCTCAAGTGGCAGAGTGCTAGCCTTGAGCGGGAAGAAACCAGGGACAGTGCTCAGGCCCTGAGTCCAAGGCCCAGGACTGGCCAAAAAAAAGAAATGTACTCACTGCCTTACATATGAATCTGTAACCCATCTGTACCACACTTTGACAATAAAGAAAAAAGTTTAATAAAAAATAATCCTAGAGTTCTAATTTATTAACGTAAATCATATCACACCAGACCCCAGAAACACAGGAATTTTGATCCACAAATTTCAAACTGCCTCGAGGAATTAGGACTGACACTGTTCATTTTCCAAATACAGGTTCTGCTAGTTGTATAGTATGATAATTAAGTAAGGGCAGTTCTTGAATAGATCTTTCCTATCACTCATTAGCCAGTTCCCATAAATCTTAGCATATCAAAGACCTGTGGGGTTAGTGAGTTCCACATATGATTTGAAGATAACCAAGCCATGAGGGCAAACTGCTCTCACCTGACCATTCATATGATGGGACTGACAAATGAAAAGCCAGAGCCCTCCACTCCTCTGAACTCTTTGAAAACTGGTAAGGCCATGCCTGCAAGAAATGCTCAGGGCTTAGTGACTTGGCTTCTTCAACCAGTATCAGTTGATCCTACCAAATCCTTCAGGCTAAGCACATTGATTCCTAAGGGTTTGGAGCTGTGCTATATCAATAAGATGTCAGGAATATTGCTAAATTCTTCTGGCAGGAGCTTGAAGTATATAAGATCTAATACTCTGTTTACGCATCCAAGTTAGACAGTCAGCCTTAAATTCTAAGAGGTCTGTATAGCAGGAGCAAGGGTGAGCCACTCTAGGCAGCAGTACTTTTGGCTATAAAGAGATTGTATCTCTTAAAGGGGTCAAAGTCATAGGAAACTCTCAGGGTTGAGAGTGACTCGCATTCTTTTTGCTGGGAAGGTTGAGGCTTCCCAAAATGGAGCTGTTTGGCTCTATCTGCTGTGCCTCTGGAAAATGTAACTGTTCCCACTGAGAGGAACACAAAATAGATGATCAAGAAAGAAACCGAAGACCTCTTTCTGGACTAAGCCCGAAGTTTCTCCAAGTGAAGTTGAATTTGCCATTGAGGTTGGCATACATAAAAAACTACTTAATGGTGTATTATTCAAATGGTACTGGAATGTTCTCTATGAGAGCACTTCTTCCCCAAGAGTATTGCAGGACAGTTTTAAGAGCCATATAAGGCTTTGAATGGAACATCTAATTATCAGAATGTCTCACACTTTTTAGAAATCATTAACTAGAAGGCAGAACTCTTGTGGACTACCTGATTTACAAGTCCTACTACAACAGTCTTGGGATGTTTACAATAACAACGGAACAGTGATAGTCAGGTCTCTAAACTAGAACCTTGAAATGTATGTTGCTATCTACGCCTATTAGGACTTCCCCTGGGCCTGTTCCTCATCTCTCCCTGGGAGCCACAGCGAGCCATCCACTATGTTCAGATCCTCATTAAAACAGTATATTCCTTCATCTCTAGTTCCCCAGGTCCCTTGCCTTCCCCTACTCATCTTCCATTTTTATCAAATTTTACTTTTTTGGTCCTTCCTCCATCTGATCAGTTTCCTACTAAGCATGTCTCAAGACTTCCTACAGGTAAGATGACCCTATCATTTAAAAAAAAATAACTGTTCTCATTTCCTGTGTCCTCCTTTTGATTCCATGGGTAATAATACCAACTTGTGCACATGTAATCTGGTTTCTCAAAGCCTCTCCCATCTGTGGTTTTAAAATGATCATGTTAAGCCCTTAATTACTCTTCTCATTACTCTCCCTTCCCTTCTCTTGTCCTAGAAGAGAAGCTATGGCAAGAGACAGCTCATAATCAAGATGCCACTCCTAGACTAGCATGAAGCACTCTTAATCTGCTAAGATCAATTTAGTCTTAACCTTGGCTTTCAATTAAAATTACCCAGGCAGAGCTGAGCATGATGGTGTACATCTGTAATCCCAGCACTATATTCTGGAGACTGAGTTCATGGCCAGACTGTGCTATACATAGTGCAACTCTATCTCTAACCACCAAGAAAATAAAAATAAACTACCTGAGGAGTTTTCAGAAATACTAAATGCTTGGGTTTAAATCCACATCAACTATATTTTTGAAAATCTCTTAGGATGAACCCCTGGGTTTGGTAGGTTTGAAAGCTCAGCCAATGACTCCAGCACACACCCACAGTTGGGAAGCACCATTATGAGCCATGGCTCAGCCATGAGTCATTGTTGAGCATCTATTTGTAGTCCGTGTCAGCCCGCACAGTCATGGCATGGAGAAAAAGTGCAAGGATTCTCCCACCATGTCACTCAAATTCTCCCACTCACTGCTTCTTACCTACTTGGCCTCTCCCACTCAGAAGCATTTTATTCACCCCCTTCAGGAACTCCCCTGCAAATCTCTCAGGAGTTAGAACTTCAGCTACTCTCATTCATTCAGAAAATATAAACTACCTTTTCGCTTTGAGTTAATCGTTTTCCCTTTTTGCAAGGTGATTCAGAAAAGCACAGCTCACTGACAATGAGTGGGCAGGAGTGCGGGTCTGGGGAACCACCTCACGCTTCCATTAACAGCAAAACACTCTTTGAGAGGCAACTGACATGGCAACAATAAAAATCAGCATTTGTCCAATCATAAGAAATAAATAAATAAGAAACCTGTTTCTGAAAACACTTTGATTTACGGAGACTTTGAGTTAAAATGCAACATCAGTTTGAAACTTGTTTCACCCATCTTCTCAGAAAATTGCACATTTGTTTGCAAAGCACTGGATTGGTGTGTTTTGTTGCTAGGTGGAAACTATATCAGTAATGGTATTTAGGACAGGAAATGCACCTACACTTACAGCCTATGTGATTTTAATGTGTGATAACGGGTTGATAAGCATGCAGCAAGGAGTGCAGAACCAGGACCGAGAACCACTGAGCCAGAGACATTTGCTTTCTATGAAACACCACTTCTGAGACAGCCCTCTCAGCAGAAGCACTCATTCATTCATTCATTCATTGCTTACTTAATTAACAAACAGACTTTGGCTATGTCCCAGGTACTGTACAATGAAGAGGAGCTAATCTAATGAATAAATACAACTTCAACTTCCAAGATCTATGATCTGCAGGTACATAGTGACCTTGGCAACTGTCGTTCTCCTCTCTGGTATATTCTCCTTCCATCTATCTCTCTTACTACATTCTACTCAACCCTTTGAATCATGAGCGAACTGTTACTTCATGTAGAAAGCCCTCTGACAGAGAAAGGTAGGGTTGTATATCCCTTCTTACAGAATGTCTGTAGCTCCTTACAACTTTAGCTCTTTACAATTCTGTTATATCCATCTTTGTATCACTAATGACCAACATGATGACTGGCACATCATAGGAACACAATAGACACAGCTGAATGGGTAAGTGAATAAGTTAAAGAGTTACCAGTGGGTATTAGGAGAACCCAGAGGAAAGACATCTAAGGAAACTTCCTATAGCAAGTGTCTGCTAAATGAAGTTACAAAGGGTAAGACTGAGTGGTTCAAACACAGGCATGTCAAATACTAAAGGTGTATTTTCTTATATGTATGTTGGTACTGGGGCTTGAACCTGGGTGCTATCCCTGAGCTTTTGGGACTCAAGATTAGCGCTCTACCACTTGAGCCACAACTCTACTTTTGCTTTTTTAGTAGCTAATTAAAGATAAAAGTCTCACAGATGTCGGGCATTGGTGGCTCACTCCTGTAATCAGCTACTCAGGGGGGTGAGATCTGAGGATTGCTCTTCAAACCCAGTCCAGTCAAGAAAGTCCATGAGACTCTTATCTCCAATTAAACCATGAGAAAACCTGGAAGTGGCACTGTGGTAGAGAGCTAGCCTTGAGCAAAAAGAATTCAAGGACAGTGCCCAGGCCCTCAGTTCAAGCCCCATCTCCAAAAACAAAACAGAACAAATACCCCGCCCCCCCAAAAAAGGGTCTCACAAACTTTCCCTCCCAGTTTGTACTACCATCATCAGATCTTAGCCTCTTAATAGCTAGGATTATGACATGAGCCACTGGTGCCCTGCTTAAGGTAGATATTTTAAACAGGAGAGCACCATATAAAGAAACTAAAGGAGGCTTGGTCTGTGTGTTCATAGAACACAAAATGGGAAGTTGGAAGTGAAGACACAAACTGCAGCATCTATAATAGTGTCATGGGGTAAGCTACTTCACCAAGCCTCATTCAAACCCCATTTTTCCCTTGGTTCTGTGGTACACACAGATTAGTGGGGTTCCAAGAGCTGATCGTTTGGGGCCACACATTGGCTTCCAATATGTGTGATAACTCCTAAACCACAAAGCATGCTGAAAACTTCCCTGACACAGAACCCTGTTACCCAGCTCCATGTTTGCCAGCAGAGAACCTACCACAGGAAGGCCACAGGTCACCTTTTACATAGGCACTGAAGGATGTTGTCTCTTATTATAAATAATGGAAAAATGACCTTCACCTGATTAGGCCCATCATTCCTCTGCCAGCCCCTTCCTAAAAACCCAGCTCTTATTCATCCTGATCATCCCTGTGCAGTATATAATTGTGTTTTCAAATATTAATTTCACCAATTTCATCATTTATATCCGATGTAATCAATATTCCATTTAAGGTAATTCGTATCTTTGGGAAAGCATATTCTATAATGAATGTCTGGTGTTTTGTTTTGTTGGTTGGATGGTTAGGTTTTGGTTTAGGGTGAGTGTGTGTATGTGTGTGTATGCACATGCACATGAGTGCTGGGACTAGGACTTGAGTTCAGGGTCTCTTACTCTAGCTAGACTTTTTTATTCACAGCTGATGCTCTACCACTTGCACCATGCCTCCAGTCCAGCTATTAAGCTGTTTAACTGGAGATAGCTGCATCTCACAGACCTTTCTTCCTAGGTTGGCTTTGAACTGAGATCCTTGGGTCTCAGCTTCTTGAGTAGAAAAGAAGTCTGAGCCACTGGTATCTGGCCACAGCCATATTACTTTTAAGAAAATCAGCTTAGCAATTGATGAATTAATTCAACCACAATTAGTGACTGCTTTCTCTATGTCAGGCACTATGCTAAATTCTGGAACTTTAAGGACAAAGGAGACAGAGGGAAAGATTATGTCATAAAAATTGCTGAGGCCACTGTTGGTCTGACTAATCAGGCTGCCTGGAAATATACTTCTTGGACCAACAGTATCCACATCACCTGGGAATTTACCTGGGCTCCTCTTAAAAGTCTATTGAACGAGGGCACCAGTGATAGGGGCAGTGGCCTGGGTTTAACAGGCTCTCCATGGGATCCTAATTCTTGCTCTGGCTTCAGAATCTTTGGTGTGAACTTCACTTTGCCTCACACCAGGCCATCTTCTCTACAGCCTCCCTTCTTCCAAGACAACTCTGAAGGGATCTGGAAAACACCAATCCAATGTGACACTACCCAAGATTAAGGAAAATGCTATTTTATCACACAATGGCAACAACAGACCCTTCTTCCTGGAATCACAGAGATGTTTCACAAAGATGAGAGTGGTAGGGGCTGGGCTCACTAGAGCTGCTCCAGCCAGCTCTTGAGGAAGCAGAGAGGCTAATAGCATTCTGATTTCTGCTCCCTGCCCTTGGTGGAAACAAGCTGATCCCACCAACCTGGCTGTTCTGAAGAGAAACAGGCACTCTGGAGTTATCTCAAGGTGCTGGAATGGAAATAGGAAAACTAAAATAATAAATTTGACCTCTTAGAAAAATAAAAGCAAGGGAGGTGGAAGGGAGGAGGAAGGTGGAAGGTTGAAGACCTTGATCTTAGTATGTGAGTTTTACAAGCCTATCTATGACTCATTTAAACAAATGAGAGCAACTGGCTTTCTTTCTGGAGGAAAATGGATCCTGCCTCCAGCAGACTGCTCACAGCTCCTGGCCACTGCTTTCTGGCTCCTTGCCACCTGCCATTAGTGACCTATTTTCACTGCGCCAAGTTTGAAGACCCCTGAATCAGCACTTCCTCATCCTCTCTGGCACTGGCTCCTGGATGGCACAGCTGACACCAGTGTCACAGAACAGCCCCCCCCCCCCCACCTCACGTGCAGGGAAAACACCATTTTGTTATAGAGATGTCGACTTTGACCTGAGGCTGCAGGAGAGCCCAGCTGTCAAGCCTCCTCTAAATAAGCTGCTGAACTTGGAATTATCTTGGCCCCATAATTAATCAGGACTAAAAATAGCTTCCAAACTGCTGAGGCTTTGCTTAAATCCTACCCAGGTGGAAGAAAGAGGATATTTTTTAATCTAATTACAAAATCATATTTTGAAAGGGTTTGCAGCAAAATACTATATATATATATATATATATATATATATATATATATATATATATTCACAAGCCTGTTTAGGAAACAGTTCACAGCTAAGCTGGCTCTCTCTTGCTTTCTAAAGCCATTGTTGGAATTACTGTCATGAGATTACCAATTTTCGATGGTTATTAAAAGCAATCAGGAATCTTACTTAGTATCTTTTAGGAGTAGTTTCAGACACTGATGTACTGGGGAAAAATAGCCATTGGTTCAAAAAGCTACAGAAGATAGCCTGTTACCAGGCAGATTAGACAAGGAGCTATGTTTCACCAGAGGGCGCTCTTTCTGCTCTTCCTTCTCCAGCCAAAGTCTCTGTATTGCCCACGCCTTTGCTGTTTCCTGCTTTGCCCTTGTGCAGGATGCTCTTAAGGGCAAATGCTCACCAGCATCCTGTGGAAGGCTGTTTCTGTGACCAGGATCTGGTTGAGAACATCAAGCAGCTGTTATCTGTGCAGCATCAGAGAAGTAAGTTTGAATGAAGGGAAATCAAAACGTTAAAGGGGAAAAAACGAATGCATCTAAATTGACTTCTCTTTATAGTATTTTTTGGGAGTGGGAGGGGGGTGTTTTCTTGACATTCTGTTGATTACAGTGTAATCAGATGAGATGAGAGGACATTCATCAGAAACAAATGTGGAGCCCAGCAAACAGTGACAACTGGTTGACCTTTCATCTTTGCCTCCATGCTTTCTCCCTGTAGGCTCAACCTCACTTTTCACCCAGGCAGCCCACTGGGGCACTCCGCTGGGTAATTTCTTCCTTCTACAGTCTCCATCCCAACTGTTTCTTCTTTAGCTTAAAAATTACTTATTTTGCCTCCTTAGAATCCTTTAGAAAAGACTACCCAGTGAACAAACAACTGCTCTGTGTAGACCTAAGGGAGAGCTGATGCAAGACAAATAACTTAGGGTCATGATCAAACATAAGACTTCTCATCCCATCCCACCCCCTGCTTGGACCCAGAGACCAAGGCTCCTTAATATTCCATAGCATGAATTTATCTTGCTGAAGCTCAGCCTTATTATCTGAAAAAAAAAAAGTATGAGAACAAAAATATCAGCTCAGTTGGACACCAGTGGCTCATGCCTGTAATGCTGGCTACTCAGGAGCCTGAAATCTGAAGATCATGTTACAAAGCCAGCCCAGGTTGGAAAGCCTATGAAACTTGTACCTTACTAATGTACTGAAAAATTCAGAAGTGGAGCTTTTGCTCAAGTGTTAGAATACTAGCCTTGAGCAAAGAAGTTCAAGGACATTGTTTGGGTCCTGAGTTCAAGCCCCAGGACCAACACACACACGCACACATACACGCACACACACACACAACAACAACAACAACCACAACAACAAAATCAACTCTACTCCATCAGTTATTGTAAGACTAAAAAGATGTCATATAATCTTGTTCATTCATAAGAGTAATGGATCCATATAAACAGAATGAAAACTTATGCCTGGAGCTGTTTAAGCATTCATAGCGTGACAGAGGTTGACAAAATAAAAAGAAAGGAATATGTGAAGTACTATTATTACTACCACTATTAGTAATATTAATAACAATAGGTATTTCAACCAAGGTTAAACATTGTTCCTTTTTTTTTTTTTTGGCCAGTCCTGGGCCTTGGACTCAGGGCCTGAGCACTGTCCCTGGCTTCTTTTTGCTCAAGGCTAGCACTCTGCCACTTGAGCCACAGCGCCGCTTCTGGCCGTTTTCTGTATATGTGGTGCTGGGGAATCGAACCTAGGGCCTCGTGTATCCGAGGCAGGCACTCTTGCCACTAGGCTATATCCCCAGCCCCAACATTGTTCCTTTTTGAAGAGAATGTATGATTCTTTGAATCTGACTGTCATAAGTTCTCAAAGTTAGCCTGGATTCAATGATGTGTTTTCATTGATAAATGTTTAGAAATGTCTTGAAAAGTGTTCACTGCAAGAAATGTTTTTCATACAATTGTGAAAAATTAGAAATGCTAAATATCCCATATAAATGGATTTAATCCCATGTAAAGATGATATAGCTGAACATATAAAATGTAAAAAAAAAGAGTCCATGAAAAGAAATTCAGAATAAAAACATGATTAACCAGACATTAAGCAGTTAGCCATTCAACACATATACTGCCTGGCACATGCCCACTAAGGAATCCAGGCAATGCACACCAGCAAGCTCATTTATTGCTCATTAAGGCTGGAATTATATAGTAATTTAAAAGTAACATGCTTTTCACTTTTATTTATTACTTATTGCTCTATAAGAAACATATTAATAATAAAAATAATTGTTTTATATAAAATAGAGATTTCCAAGAGAAAGACCCATGAGAGGATTTTGAGGCCAGGAAACCTGTGTGGATTTTCTTGTTTGTTTTTCTTTTGAGGAAACATTTCTCTATATTGCCCAGACCTCACTATGTAGCCAAGGCTGACCTTGAACTCGGAATTCTCGTGCCTCATCCTCCCGAATGCTGGGCTTACACAGATGTACTACCACAGTTAGATCTGTCAAGAAATCTAAGGACACTGTCACCACACCTGTAGTACTGGCCTCTGGACCCACATCTTTGCCCCAACAGATCACTTCTCTAAGGTGACTCAGGATTTTGTATGGGATCTCTAGTGAGTAAGGCCCACTGTGCTCACTTGTCAGTGAAAAGGCCTGAGCCAGAGAGCAAAGTTGGTTTCAAGGTCATTGCTTACAAGGAGAAAGAACACCAAAACAAAAAAAAATGTTAGTTGCAAGCCAATGAACGTAATGGCAACTAAATAATCCTGTAAACGGGAGAAAAATCTAGAAAGCAACAAGTCTGAGAACTTATTAGTTCATTCCCTATGGCATAGGTTAGATAAGGAACTCAAAGAATGAAGAGAAGAGGCATAGCAATTGGCCCAGAGGTAAACACCATTCATCTTTAAAATCTTGCTGGTTCCTAGAAGTTACCAAAATAGACTTTATTGATGAATTTTTTCCTATTCAGTGTAGTCAATCAATGGGTAATAAAAATACTGAAGGTCACAGATTAAATTATCAAAATTCCAGCAGTTATACCAAGTCCTAGGCTTGGAAATGCATGCAAATCTCATCATTTGAACAGCTGGTTTAATACTTTTGGTGCCAACATCTGGTTAGACTTCAGGTCTAATGAAGCCTCGAGAGCTGATTCTATTCCCACATATCCATATATATATTTCCCTCACAGCTCTTTAATCTAGAAGTGTCAGCAGAAGCAAGAGATACTGTTACTAAGAGGGAAAAGGGGCCTTAAGTCTTCATCCGCTGAGACTGAAGCCCTGTATCCCTGTAAATAGAAAAGCCAGAGTCCTCTCTTGTGGAAGTGACCAGAGGAGGCTACAAGGAAAACTCCATCTGGTAAGAATAATGCAGAATACTGTCTTGCCAAAATGGAAGGCTTAACAAAAGATGACTTCTAATTGGCTGTGTGGCAAGGAGTTGAGTAGTTGGGCAGTGACAATGAATGGCTCTGGGAGACAAGAAGAGAGAAGAAACAGGAAAGGAAATAACCTCAAAGATGAGGTGAGCAGAGGGCAAAGATTTTTCTGGCTCTCTTTAAGAGTAGCTATGTGGCACCACCAGCTGGCAGCCAAGTGTTCAACAGGAAGCCTCTGGGGACATTTTATAGTCAAACCATTTGACAGGAGCATTCCTCCTTTTTCTCCTCTGTACTCCTCAGACTTTCTGTTTTGCTTCTGTCAAAGTACTTGTCACCTATGTCACTTTGGCCTGTGTCTATCAGTAAATATCAAGCTTCAGGTGGGCAGAACCATGTTTAACTTGTCATCATGGTGAATAAACTGCTGTCCCATGAACCTTGTTCACCACAGGCTCATTGTAGATGCCTAATAAATACGTCTTTAGTGAGTACCAGGATGCTGCATGCAAAGATTAACCCCAAAGAAGAAATTAGCAACATATCCTAATGGATATGCATGCGATTCATTTGTTTGTCCTCTACCCTTAAGCTCTGAGTACCAGCCAAGAATGCCTTCACCACAATACACATCCTCTCCACCCACTGCATTGGTACTGACCTGCCTCAGCCTGAGCCATTCATCTTGCTTGGGTCTTGATGATTACTTTTATTTGGTAGAAGGCTTGAGAATGTCCACCACAGTTGTTAAACAGCATGCAGCTTATGTCTTGTTTCTAGAATGCATGTACCTGGTCTGCAAAGTCTCCAATGAGTGGTGGAAAGCATACTATAAGCAATAACTCACCATTACATTTGCTTGGCATGTTTTAAGGTCAAGAACTCTCTGTCACATAGACCATCTTATTTAACTTTGGTTTTTCTCTTAAGTCAAATTCTCACTCTACAGCCCAGTCTGGCCTCAAACTCCCTCTGTTTCCAAGCCTAGCCTTACCTCCCAAGTTCTGGGATTACAGAGATCTTTTTGAACCTCATCATTTCAATTCATGTGAAAAAGAACATGTCATTTTCTGCAATTTTCTAGAAGAGGGATTTAAAGTCAAAAGTAGTGAGCGAATGTTCTTGGTTAACAAGTTAGAGGCCTCAGTTCTCCTGGTCTCCAAGTGAAGTATTAACGGGAAGATTTCTACAGAAAGAACCAAGATGGACACCTGATTTCATCACATCTAAAATTGTATGTATGGAAAGCTCTATGCAGATTTACAGTACGATTCACCACAGTGAACAGATGCAATCACCCTAGATGCCCTTCAGTGAACACATGGATCAAGAAAATATGGTATATATACACAATAGGATTTTACTCATCCATTAACAAGAATGATACTGCATCATCTGCAAAGAAATGGAATGATCTGGGGGTGGGGGGGAAACCACATTAACTGAAGTCAGGCAGTGCCAGAGAGACCAACAACACATATTTTCTTTCATATGTGGAAGCTAGAATTCATTTATAATTATGTAAATAAACACTTTAGGGTGGTGTGCAAGTATACACAAATGCACTGTGCTAACTGAAATATGATAGATTCATGGGAGAACTCAAACGGTATAATTCCCTAGAAAGTCCAACAAAATAAACTTTAGGAAATGGGTATCAGAAGGGAAGGTGGGGTCAGGATGAGGGGGGTAGATGAATGAAGAGGGGAAGTGGGGGGAGTGCAGTCACAAAATTCACTGTAAATCCTACAAAACTAGATAGGTTTAGTATAATGCCTGGAACTTGTGGAAATTGACTGATATAAATAAAGGGTGGGAAAGAAGAAAGGTCTACCATTCTATTTTTTATTTTTTCCTTCTCTAAATAGCTTTATTTTCTTTTTTAAATTTTCATTTTATTGTCAAGGTGATGTACAGAGGGGTTATAGTTACATACGTAAGGTAGTGAATAAATTTTTTGTCGTACTTGTTAGCTCCTCCCTCAGTTTTCTCCCACTTTCCTTTCCCCCAACCTACCCCTCCCCAGTTGTACAGTTAATTTCCAACATATTGTCTTGTGAGTGTTGCTGTTGCATTGGTTCGTAGTTTATCCTTTGTCTCACCATTTTGATGTTCTCCTTCCCTTCCCTAATTCAGATAAATGTATATACAATATCCAGGGTACCGAAATCAAATACATTAACAACAGGGAATAAACCATAGGAAATAAAAAAGAAAAAATTCACATAGTACATTAAAAATAACAACAACAACAAAAAAAAAACCTCTTGCTTCCATATCTGGAGTTCATTTTGCTTAGCATCATCTTATATGATCATACATACATAGCTATTGAGATCTTGTAATCCTGTGTTAGGCCTATCCTAGACATTTACTAATTATTACCAATGAGGGAAACTATAGAATCTGTTTCTTTGGGTCTGGCTCACTTTACTTAATATAAGTTTTTCCAAGTCTTTCCATTTCCTTATGAATGGGGCCATGTCATTCTTTCTGATGGAAGCCTAGAATTCCATTGTGTTTAATATACCACAATTTCTTCATTCATTCATCTAAAGAAGGGCATCTGGGTTGGTTCCCTATTTTAGCTATGGTAAATAATTCTGCAATGAACATGGTTGTGCTGGTAGCTTTAGTATGGCCTTGTTTGTGATCCTTTAGTAAATACCCAGAAGTAGGGTTGCTGGGTCATAGGGGAGCTCTATGTTTAGCCTTTTGAGGAACCTCACCCTGCTTTCCAGAGTGGTTGAACAAGTTTACACTCCCACCAACAGTGTAGTAGTGTTCCCTTTTAGGCCTACTATTTTATAGAGTGAGTTTGGCTACATGACACATCCAAATCCTCCTGTGGGACTAATATTATATCGGAACCCAATTGCAGATGGCTGCTACTTACCAAGTACTATGAACAGGCAAAGTTTGGAACTGATGGGGGCCTTGGGATCAACAAGCTTCCCAACTTTATTTGCCAAGTTACTTCCTTTCTCCCATCTGCCTCCACAGCTACCTATCTGCTCCAATCCCACATCAGCTGATCTGAACGCACATTCCCATACACAAACATTAAAGTCAAACACTTCCTAGACTAAAAAGGAAATACACAGAAATGTCTGATTAAACAAAACATGCCTCCTTGGGAAGCTAAAAATATATGAGAGGAGAACATTTGACAGTCTATGAGACTAGGGACCATGTGAACAGCCACTCTTTGATCCTCTGAGAACTCTGCATTTGGTAGTGCTGTGGAGAGCTGATTCCTTCTCTTGGGATACAGGCTGCAACTGACCTTTGATTCTCCCTCTCCATCTCTCTTTGCCCTACCCTTGCCTCTTCCTTTTCTCCCTCCCTCCCACTCCCACTTTCTGTAGATAAAATTTAGTAATAAAATTGTCTCAGGAAATAAGAGAGACTGGTAGGTATCTCAACCTAGATTCATGAACAGAACCTTCTTATTTATAGTAATATTAGGAGTTGACTGTTATATCTGCTGTTCTATCTGTCTCTCTGTCTTTCACCTTCCCACATGTTCACTCACTTTTCCTTCACTAATGTGTACTGCAACCATCAGAGAGTGCTCATTTCTGTGGGTACAGGTAAGAATGGAGATAAAATTGACCTCTCAGTGGATCACAATAGCTCAAAAGCCATGTATGTACGTTCATATAAGACTATTGTCGACATACTGTCTATTGTAGACATTACATTTAAAGACCTAGGCGAATTTTCTTTGACGTAGGCCCCATGGCTACTATATATGTTCTTGGTACATTGTGTATTGTATATATGTCTACCTCACCTAGGGAAGGGAAAGAAAAACACGGTGTAAGATAACACAATAAATGTACATACTGCCCTACTATGTAACTGTACCCCTTTTGCACAACACCTTGTCAAAAAAATTTTGTTTAATAAATAAATAAATTTTAAAAAAAAGAATGGAGATAGACTTTCTTATTTTGAAACTCTAGCTGGGAAGAAAGAACAAGGCTTGGGGAGGAGATGTAGGAATTGAGGTTGAAGGTGGAAAAGAGAATTGAACAACCTCACATGTCACTCTGAGGAATGTATGTGTGATCTAACAGCCTAAACTTGGATATAAACAACTGTATGGGTCACTCTTACAAGAAAGAATGTGTTCATCATTCTCAGTATGAGATATGCACATAAGCCAGGTATGATTTGTCCACAGATATATCTCTGACACAGTTCTGAAACCAAAATAAGTTTACAAAGTAAAAGCCATAAGATACAAGCTAATGACATATATTTAATGCAATCCGTGCTATCACTTAACTGAAACCAAATGGCTTCTGGCATGTGAATAACTGTGATGACCATAAGCATGAGCTGTATTTTATATTCAGCCAATCCATGTGACTAGGTGCTGAGAAATGGCCTGATTCTCCCACTCCCTCTCTCTAGTCAAGCCAAAATGGAGCTGCCATGGAAAGGAACTGTGGTGATGTAATTTGATCATCACTTCTTTTATCCATGTGTCAAGCTTATCTCCATTTTCTTCTCAGTAGTAGAGGATAATAAAACAGGGCTACTTGGCCCCAGGGTAATTTTAAATACAAGTCCAGATGTCAGAACTGAAAATAACTGGCAGCACTTGATCAGAAGCAGTCATCAAAGGTGCTTATTTAAACCTTAAATTATTCTTCAAATTAAAATCCTTTCTTCTATACATAATTTCTGAGAGATATTATCAGTCCCCAAGTATACATTACCAAAGCCTAGAGCCTGCTCAGTGAGGAAATTGTATCACAGGGCTCAGGGCCTATCACCGACAGAATTGGGACAAAGGAGTGACGAGATCAGATTGGCGTAGTAGAGCAATGGTAGTAGGGCAGCATGGCAATGCATGGAGAGAGAGAAAAATGGGAGGAAAGGTCACTTGGGAGACTAGAATAATTTGACTGATCTAAACAAAGACGATGTAAGTGATAAGACATAAGAGAACAGAACTTTGTAAAAAGTAGGGTGCTTACAATTCAGGAACCAATTAAATATAGCATTTAGGACCATGTCTAGCTTAAGTGACACCATTAACCCTGGATGGAAATACACGGAAAATTAATTTCATTTCAGACATAACAACTACAGATGGGCTTTGAACTAGCTGCACTGGCACATGCAAATCTTCCTGTGGGACTAATATTCCAGGAGAGCCCAAATGAAGTTGGCTGCTACTTACCATGTAATATGGACATAGAAAGTTTAGAACTGACAAGGGCCTTGGGGATAACAAGCTGCCCAGCTTTATTTTCCAGGTTACTTCCCTCCTCCCCCACAAGCCAGCTGTCTGCTCGAATGCCACATCAGCTAATCTGAATGCACATTCCCATACACAAGCATTAAAGTAAAAAACTACAGGAATGAAGATTACCAAGTACAATGGACTGGACCCAAAGAGAAAATACTTCTATATGAAGCAATTGTGCAAAGATGGCATGGTGGACAGCAACCTACAAAGTCAATTCTCTAGGTGCAAGAAAGCAGCATTGTTCACGCTCCAGCCACAGAATGTTTCTCCTACCTACTAGTCGTTACACAATGTCTACCCCAACATCATTTGGGATAGAATACCAGCTGTCTTATTTAATGTTCTGATAGCTAGAGAGTGTATATACTGGTACTGAGGTTTGAACTCAAGGCCTCAAGCTCTCCATTTGGTTTTTGACTCAAGGTTGGAGCTCTACTGAGCTACATATCCATTTCTAGTTTTTTACTGGTTAACTGGAGATAAGAGTCTGGACTTTCCTGTCCGGGTTAGGCTAGCTAGGATTACAGGTATGAGCTACCAGTACACACCTATGGTCAGATACTTTCTAATGTACAAAATTTAAAGACAGCTTCTCCCCATGTAACTGATGGCTGTGATTCTAGAATGTTCCAGTGGAAAGACAACAGGATTTGCCACCATTGCAACCATGGTTCCACTTCCCCACCATCCCTTTGCTAGACAGGAAATCTCAGCAAGCTCCTTAACCTCTCTTTCTCTTTTTATAAAATGATGTCATACATTGTTCCATTTGTAAGGAAATGGAAGGACTTGGAAAAAGTTATACTAAGTGAAGTGAGCCAGACCCAAAGAAACATGGACTCTATGGTCTCCCTTATTGGGAATAATTAGTACAGGTTTAGGCAAGCCATAGCAGAGCATCACAAGGCCCAATAGCTATACCCTTATGAACACATAAGATGATGCTAAGTGAAATGAACTCCATGTTATGGAAACGATTGTTATATCACAGTTGTAACTACTTTCAACGTCCTATGTGTATGTGTAGTTTCTATTATTGATGATGTTCTTGTATCACCTTCCTATGGTTGTACCTACACTATCTCTGTAATCTTATCTGAGTATATTGGAAACCGTGTTTACTGGTATTGGAAGTAGGAAATTCAAAGGGAATACCAAATTTGAGAGACACAGGGTAAAAAAGGAGAAATAACTACAAAAGCAATACTTGCAAAACTGTTTGGTGTAAGTGAACTGAACACCTTGGGGGGGGAAGGAAAGGGGGGAAGGGAGGGGGGCATGAGGGACAAGGTAACAAACAGTACAAGAAATGTATCCAATGCCTAACGTATGAAACTGTAACCTCTCTGTACATCAGCTTGATAATAAAAATTTGAAAAAAAAGAAAGAAAAAAATGATGTCATAAAGCTTGACTTCAAAATCTATTTTCAATAATTAAACATTACATGCCAGTGTCTAGCACAGTGCCTACCATATCTTGACCAATCAATCATCCTCATTTTCAAATAAACCATTCTCAGTTAGGTAAGAAGCCAGGGGACACAGAGGTTTTCTAGGTTCAGACATATCTCTAGCACTTTGTAATTATGTGATTTTTTTTTTTTTTTTTTTTTTTTTTTTTTTTTTTTTTGCCAGTCCTGGGCCTTGGACTTGGGGCCTGAGCACTGTCCCTGGCTTCTTTTTGCTCAAGACTAGCACTCTGCCACTTGAGCCACAGCGCCACTTCTGGCCATTTTCTATATATGTGGTGCTGAGGAATCAAACCCAGGGCTTCATGTATAGGAGGCAAGCACTCTTGCCACTAGGCCATATTCCCAGCCCCTAATTATGTGATCATGCATAAGTAAACTGACCTCTGAACCACAGAGAGATCATGACAATTACACAGAGCTACTGGGCTGACATGATGAGTCTATGTGCACGAAACCCCCAGACCCATGTGTTTGGCACATGTGCTATCAAGGGACTAGCTCTTAATCATTGCAATTGCTCCTTCCTCCCTCTCAAAGATCGGGTTTAAGATCCTTTCTTGATCATCATTTTCAGAGATAGGGAAAAGAGTCACTGAGGGATATGGGCCCTGTGGCAGAGGAAGAAAGGAAGTTTTGACCATAGAAACAGGCATTTTTGCCTCTTTCTCAATTTTGCTTAAAACTGGCCAGAGCCTGTAGTGTCCCAGGATGGAGACAGAGTAGCTGAGTTCCTGGACGTTATCAACCTTGTGTAATTGAGAAAACACCAGTCCAGGCACAGGGACTAGATTCTGAGAAGCTTGACACTATTGTTGTAGTGCACTTTCATTGTTTCACGTAACAGTGGTAAAATGCTACCATTATGCGAGTTTTTCCCTAAGTAAGAAGGCAGGGAGGGAAAAGACTGAGAGTGACATGTCTTTCCGAAGAAGAGTCAAGCTGGAGATATCTCATCAGAAGATTGAGCCAATGAGCAAGCAGAATTTTCTGTTATAACATGCATGATTATCATGTCCAGTTCCTTACTGGAGGTCATGAGGAAACAAATCATTGAATTTTTGAATGAAAGAAATGTGTACATGCTTTCCTCCCTGGACTCTCACTTGAAATATAACTGTAGCCAGGTTCTATCAGAGTTTGGCTCATGGCCCTGTCAGGCCTGAGCATGGAGCTGAGTTTTTGGTGATTTGCTGCCTCCATCTGGATCAGAGGAGAATATTTTTAGATGACTTCATTTGTTTAACCCTGAGAGAAGCAACTTTTACATCAGCATGGAGCAGAGAGGCTTAGTAGAGTTAAACACTTTATTAATTTGGGTACAAATTTTGATTCATTAACCTCTCCCTAAATTCACACACACACACACACACACACACACACACACACATACACACACACGAGTGAGGTAGAAAGAACTCTGTCTTAGGGACAAGACAAATTTTTGTTCCACTCTGCCATAAAAACTGCCATATAAACTCCTGACAGCACTATCTCGCTCGCAGGCTGGTATCAAACTCATCACAACTTGTCTCTGATTCCATTTCCCTCACCTCTGTTCTAGCCATTTCCCCCAGCCACAATCCTGTCCCAGTCATAGGATTGAACTCTTGGCTTTCTCTCACCTCTGGTCTGTTTTCCAAGTCTAGATCTTACTTAAAATCATTCCCCATCCCATCACCATTTCCCAGTCTCATAGCAACATGTTCTATATGCCTTGTTGTAGTGTAGAAACTACTGCCTCCAGAAGCCTTCTTCCATACCACCACCTCCTCCCCACGCCCCACCCCCATTCCTGTCTAGATGGTGTGCCTGTGAGCCCAGAGTACCAGTGCACACCTTGTCAGTGCACTTACACTGGGTTGATGATTCCTGGGCCACCGCCCAGAATGTGAGCACTGTGCAAGCAGAGATCACACCTTCTAATCACAGGGTGGCCCCAGGGTTACTGCAAGGCCAGGCATTGTCAAAATGAAGCCTGGCAAAATGAAAGGCAATGGGTTCACATTGCTGTTCTGCTGTTCTTTATATGGTCCTCAGAATAAAATTCTCAGCAGAGAAGTGGGTGTTTGTCAGGACCATGGCATTTGACAGGAACTTGTATATTGTCTGGTTCTTATCCCGATGATCCCAGACTCAAAGCTGAAGCTTTCCATTGAATCCGAGATGCTTGCTCCTATGGTGCTCGCCTAGTGTTGCTCCAGCCAGAATTGCAAGCAGTGCAATCCTCTCACCTTCACCGATACAGTAGCCGCTTAATCATGTTCCTGCCAAATCCAATTTGAAAGGATACATAGGATGCCCACTAACTCGGTATCATTAAAACCATGCAGGAAACCCTCCTCTTTCCTTTCTCTTCCTCAATCAGGGCAGATCTGCTAAGTCTGAGAAGTGGGAGGTTTGCACTACACTGTTTCTAAGTACCCTGCCCCTCTTTCCACTCCGCCATAGACTTTTGCCAGTCCCACACCAGTCAATATCTAAAAGGCCTATGTAACCTTCTTCTCCCTTTTGAGAACTCAAACAAGAGGCTATGGGGATGACCACACTTCCAATCAAATACCTGGATCCTCCATTCTATTCAATCTAGCTCAGGCATGTTGAATAACTGGGCATTATGAAGAAACCAATGTGACATGTCTTTTTGGCAGTCATGGGGCTTGAACTTTGTGCCTGGGAGCTATCCCTGATCTCTTCAGCTCAAAGCTAGCCCCCTACCACTTGAGCCACGGTACCACTTCCAGTTTTCTGGTGGCTCATTGAAAATAAGAGTCTCATAGAATTTTCTTGCTCAGGCCAGCTTTGAACCTCAATTCTCAGACCTCAGCTTCCTGAGTAGCTAGGATTATAAGCATGAGCCACCAACACTCAGCAAATGCTACATTTTTCTCCTTATGAAGTCATATACATGCTCATGATTCTGCCAACGTCCTAATGGGGAAAAATCACAAGCAGAGCTTCTCATGCGCTTTTCATCCCAGAAAGAATTATTACCCTATCTAAACAAAATTTTCTTCCCACCCGCAAAGTAATAGCATCATGCTGTGCAAATCCAGTCCACTACTCAAAAAATTTGAACTTGACCCAGAAGCTAGCCTTACTCTCAGGGTACATTCCTCTAAGCCCCTTTGAAATACGGAACCTCAGAGGGGCCTTATCAGGGGGTCAGCAATGGCGTGCTCCTCTGTTTCTTAGACTTCAGAGCCAACAGTGCAGAGTGACTACAAGTAGGAACTCTGGGATCATGTGATCAGGACTTCTCCTGGTGGTATGAACTTGATCATGTGTCTTAGCCTCTATCACCTCAGTCTATTTATTTATGATATGTGATAACAATGAGACATCAAAGAGTTAAAACATGTAGAGATTAGCAAAGAAGAATTGCTGGATTTGTTTAGTGATATGGATGTGTCTATTAGTTTTCTATCTAGCAAATAAGTGTTGAAGCAGACATGTACACATTTCCAGACCTCTAACAAGTACTAATTCCCAGAGATAGTACAAGATGGAAATGTTTTTCTAAATGATTCATGAGGAAGTCTCAGAGTGCAGTTGGCACTGAGACTTCTCCCCATGAACTTTTCACCTAGAAATTTCCATTAGGTGCAAATGGCAATTTTCCTATTATCTCTGCATTTTGGCTGGCGCCCCCAAAGTGAAAACAAGCAGCCAACTCCTCCCTCCCCAGTCCAAGGAAACTTCCTGGGTGCCTACTAAAATTCACAAAAGATGCCCCAACTGGCCTTTCACCTCCAGAGTCCATAAAAATAATTTGAAATTTCTCCAAGAGTTTGCTGATGAGAATTTCCTTTTTTTAAATTGTTATTTTTATTTTTTTGCCCATCCTGGGGCTTGAACTCAGGACCTGGGCACTGTCCCTGAACTTCTCTTTTGCTCAAGGCTAGTGCTCTACCACTTGAGCCACAATACCACTTCTGGCATTTTCTGTGTATGTGCTACTGAGGAATTGGACCCAGGGCTTCATGCATGTGAGACAAGTGCTCTACCACTAAGCCACATTCCCAGCCCTGTTGATGAGAATTTCTAAGAAAAGAATTCACCTAACCAGGTGCTGGTGGCTCACACCTGTAATCCTAGCTACTCAGCAGGCCAAGATCTGAGGATCTCAGTTCAAAGCCAGCCCAGGCAGGAAAGGTCCTGAGACTCTTATCTCCAATTAACCACCAGAAAACCAGAAGTGGTGCTGTGGCTCAAGTGATAGAGATGGTAAAGTGCTAGCCTTGAGCTGAAGAGCTCAGGGACAGCACCAAGGCCCAGAGTTCAAGCCCCTTGATTGACAAAAAAAAATAAAAAATAAAATAAAAAGAATTCACATGCTACGCTCCTCTTCCCATGGGAGAGCCTAATGCATGCTGTCAAAGAATTGAAAACATAGTTAAACAGGGACCCCAGGCAGCTGCATGCCTAGCCTGTTTCTGAAGACAGGAGGAGTCTTCCGGAAGCTGCCTGAGAGGACAGAACTGCTTTTCCCTCCTGTGAACACCTGGGAAAGCATCTTAAGACATTTTGTAAGGACCTCAGCCCAGGAAATAACTTTAAGTGAAAGGAGAATCAACAACAGAGTCTGGATGGAGATAGAGATATAACCCATGGCCTGGAGTAGGAGTGAAAGGAGGTGAGTGGGTCACAAGGAGTTAGCGGAAGCATGGATTGCCAACATTAGAATAAGAGCTTTGAAAAGGCTTCAGTGCATGTCATGGGAACATGAAGTGCCATCATGAAGGGCCCAAGACCTTGGCAATGGTAGTCAAAGGAGAACCACAGGAGTACAGCTCCACACAAAGACCACCCCCTTCTGTTTCCCTTTCTGCCTGGCTCCCAATCCTGGAGAAACCAAAGGCAACAAGATGGGAGGGAGGGGCAGTAGGAGGGGAGAGGTGATGAGGGGAGGAAAGAAGGGAATAAACATTAGGGCAAAAAGCAATCAACAGACTATGAGGCCAACCCTCCTTTGCCATTTTGGGACAGATTTGAGATCAGGGTTCTAATTCAGACTCATTTGGATGTATAATGCTTACAGAAGAGTTATATCCCCGTTGTAAGACTCATATTCATTCTGTGTAAATGATTAGACTACCAAATCCAACCAAGAGGAGATTGGGGAGAGGTTATTTTCTAGGTAGTCATGGCCAGAAAAATAAAAATTATTTAATCAAAAATATTTAAAGCTATTCAGCTCAAAATGTTTACAGTGCATTGCTTTAAAAAGTTGTAATAAATGTCAATGTAAAGGCCAACTAGCCCTGCCCCTACCAACAGTTCTGGGCACTACATATAGGGACCTGGCATAAACCTGCCTCATCCTTGTCAGATGGGTCTCTGTGTTTATGGTTGTTGTAAGCAACCTTAAGGCTTTGCTTTTTTGCTTTTTCTCCAGCCTGCCAAGCAGAAGATAACATGCCCACCAATCATCAAACTCGGAGCCTGATTTTAACATCATTCAATTTTGAGGCATTGCCTATCTTCCTTTTCTTTCTCTCAAGAGAGAAGGAAGTGGTATTTTTAGGAGAGGCACAATGTAGTTGGGAAAGAAAGTAACTTGAGGACCTTGCCCAAGAAATTCATAACTTTGAAAGATTCAAAACAAGACTCAAGAATAGAAAGAAGGGCCAGGTATGATTATTCGTGGCAGTAGTTTCAGCCTCATAGGAGGCAGAGGTGGGACGATCACAGTTCAAAGCCAGATGGGGCAATAAAAAGCCATAGAGACCCTATCTCAAAATATAAGCTAATGGATAATGGTACCCACACATAATCCCAGATACTTAGACAGAGATAGGAGAATCAAAGTCCAAGTCTGGCCTTGGCAAAAATTAAGACATCCTATGTGACAACAAACTAAAGGGGCTAGATCTCAATTGATACATTGCCTGACTGACAAGAAGAGCCTGAGTTCAAACCCTAGTACTACAAAAGTTAGGAAAGAAATTATTCTTTCTCAAAACAATAATAAATAACTATCACAACAAATATATCATGCCAGCAAATTTCAAGAATTCAGACAGATAGGCCTGCCCCTTTTTACTCCCTTTTTCCTACTCTCTTCTTACACCTCCAGTACAGACTCAGTCATTTGCTATAATTTATCATATCTTGTTATTGGTTCCATGTTGTTTGAAAGGAAGGCTATGTCCATCTTTCATGAAGACTCTGGAAAACAGACACAAATTCCCAAGGAAGCCAACCGAGCCCATGTAAACACTAGATATTTTCTTCCCTTTCTGAAAACTTAGGATTCAGCAGAAACTCTGAATTCTCTTAAATAAGTAGAAGAAATGCATCTAGAATAGCCATACCTAAATAAAAATTCAACTGACCTGATAATATTAACTAGTCCAAAAATACCATCAAGCATGTGGCTTCCATTACTGGCACAAAGACCCTGTCGTCTGACACGAAGCCAACCATCCAAGATTAACCTTATCTATGTGATATTAAGTTACATGTGGAGTTGGACTCTTGAGTTTCAAAAAAGAATAGGAGTACCAGAGCAAGAGGTGAAATGCAGCGATAGGCTCATGACCAGAGGTTTGAGACTACCCATGAATGATTTATGCTCAGGGTCACAGGACCCTGTTCTTCATTGTTGGGGTCCATCTTCCCCCCTAGATGGAAGGGGCCTGAGGCACCTCCCCCAGCTGGGGAATGCAGCCCTTCCATCCTCTCTACATTGGAATCTGGAGAAACCGGTCCGATAAGAGACCCCCGACTTAGCTGGCAGCCAGCCTGGCGCCTACCAGCCCCGCCCTGGTTTGGGAGTGACGTAGCCCCTTGGAGGTCAAGTGACCAGCCCCTTGGAGGTCACCTGACAGCTCGTGGCCTATGGGAATCCTGGCCAACCCCCTTTCCCCCGGATCATCTACCCTTGCCCCTCTCTCAATAAAGTTAGTTCGCTCTCAGAAGCTGACCCGTGGTCTATGTCCGTTGCTTCCAGAGTAGGATAGCGGTCACATTACCACGCGGGTCGCGCGCCCGCCAGGACGGAGACATCCCCACGTCTCACCCCGACAAACCTGCAGGCCGAGGGTTGGGGTAGAAGGCGATGCGAGGATAATAAGAGAGAAAGAAATGAGCACTTGAGCCGGAGCAGAGAAGGCAGTCCCCACACTTCATCACATGTCAATAAGTTCCTCCACTGAAAACGCACCCATGGCTCTGATCATATGCATCTCATTGTACAATCAGGGGTTCTGGATCAAAACCACAACCCAGCCAGCATCTTCTGTGAAGTCTTCAGCAATGACTCTCGTGGGTCAAGGAAATGATTCAGCTACAAGCAACATAGACCTTGGCATCTTTGGTTCAGCCTCTGAACTCTTTAAAGGTATTTAATCTTGAGCAAATTTCCCACTTCCTCAACCTTTAGTTTGCTAACCTGTAAAAGAGATATTGAAGATATGACTGTCATTGTATTAAAAGCCATACATATACTGTATATTCATGACTTGCCCAAGGACTCTTCTCATAGTTGTTACTGCTAGGTCTGCTGGGGAAAATGCCCTTCCCTTTGTCCTCCTTCCATGCAAATGTGGCCCCCTCCCTAAAAGTCCCCATCCAGTATCTGTAACCCTGGTAACTGGAGCACCTGGGAGCAGTGTGAGGTCCCCTAGGCTCTGAGATCACTTCCCCTTCCTCTGAGGTCACATCTTCATCCCCTGTGGCCCTCTCCCTACACAGTCAGTCTTCATCATTAGTTCCCCCTCCCCCTTGTATCCCTGCTGCACTCCTCCATCTGCATACCTTCACCTTGGGCAAAACAGGTGGTTCAGTACTACTAATAAACTCTCCTCTGCCTGAACAAACATGTGGAGGGCTCCCTTCTCAGTCCTTACAGTTATGTGCATTATTCTATTTGCTATCCACAGCAATCCAAAGAAGACAGTAATGTTTCCTCCAGTCCAGATGAGGACACTGACGGCCAGAAAAGTTAGGCAACTCACCAAAGTTACATGATGACTAAGTGGCTGGGCTGGGATATGAACTCAGGTTTGACTCCTGTCAAGGCTTTATCACATGCCAACATTATCATCTGTCTCTTTTGGTGCAAATAGCTGAATAGACAAAGGCAAGGTCTCTGAAGTCTCCCTCATCTTTCATGGCGCCTCTCTGGACTTCAACTTTCTCACCAGCCTCATAGTATGGCTGGAAGGATTAAATGATCGGATATGTACACAGCCTGTGGGGTAATACTCAGCACGTGGCAGTTATTCTGTAAATGTTTACTATACTCATTGCTACAAAACAGCTGACATAAAAATGCAGAGAAAGATGTAGTCTAGAATAGGAAATGGAGTATAGGTATGAGTAGCTTATGTCTGTAATCCCACCTGCTCAGGAGACTGAGAGCTGAGGATTATGGTTCAAAGCCAGCATGGGCAGGAAAGTCCATGAAACTTTTGTCACCAATTAACCACCAAAAAGTCAAAAGTGGGGCTATATTTCAAGTGGTAGAGCCCTCCCTTTGACACACACACACGCGCACACACACACACGGAAAATAGGAGACCACCACTGATGGACTGTTCCATGGGTTGGAAATCCCTCATGATAAACTATGGTTGTAAATCCCTTATGGTAAATTTGCACAGAAGACCTGGGATACTTCCAGGGGTATTAGATTCCTATCCATGCAGATGGAGGCAACTCAGAGACAATAAAACTATACATATATGAGGATATTTATAGCTGGTAAAAAAACCAGGAAGCATTTGAATGAAAAATGTAATGTTAAGCAAGGGGGCATCTTTGTTGAAAGCTGAAGAGTCATGAGAGCTGTCCATTAATAGCCTAGTGCATAAGGGCCCTCAACAGACATCTACCTATCAGATGATGTCACTACATAAAGCCAAGGGTCATGCTATGCACTAACCAGCTGGCTCATAGTGAAGGAGGTAGCAGGTCTTCCTCATCAATGTCACAAAATCATTACAGATGATACCCATTTTAGAAGGCCAGTAATGTGCCTGGGGAAGAGTCTTCCATAACGATAGGCCTTTGTATCAAAACTAACCCACCTGGGAACTACTTAGCGAACTATCTTAGAGCACACTATCTTAGAGATGTAATATGAGTTCAAATAATCTATGAAACTGCTATTCAACAATAAAACCCTGAAGATCTACCACCTCTCATTTCCTAAGAAAAAGCCAAAGGATGAGGCTGGTGGTCTTGAGAAGTGGTAGGAGACCAAGATGGAACATGTGCATTGCAAAGCCAGGAACAGCTTCCCGCTTGACTGTGTCCTGCAGGGTGTTATTTTTTTCTACATGCAAATTTCTGGCTGTACTATATTGATAAGAATATAAGTGAGCATTTCACCTCTTTCTACACTCTTGTTTTGCATATGTTGGGTATGCCTTTAGGCTTATAAGTTTAATTTTCATATCTATCTCCACTGAACTCACAGTTTCCTGGAAATAAAAGCTTATTCTATAAAATAATTTTCAAAGAAGAGGATTTTGAGTCTACATGCAGGAAAAGATCTCTTCCTCAGAAATTACCAAAAAATATGAAAAGCACATGAATTTAAATACTGGCCCAATGAAGGCTTATATATCTGTACTGATTTTCAATTTATCCTCATTTTGGCAGTCCTATAACATATTATTCATTAGTTACTAATATCTTGCTATAACATAGATGTCAATATAGCAAATACATAATTAAATTTTACTTTAAAAGGGGCTGCTGATGAAGCCAGGAGTGATATAATATAGGTACAGCTACTCAGAAAGGTTATCCCAAGCAGAAAGTTATCAAGACTCCCATCTCAACAAAAAGATTGGCTGTATGTTCACATCTATAGTCCCAGCTATGTGAAAGTGTAGATAGAAGGATCTTGGTCAGATTCTGGCTCCAGGCAGAAATAACAGATCCTATCTGAAAAACAACTAAAGTAAAAAGGGTTAGGTGTATGGTTCAGTTGGTAGAGTCCTTGTGTAAGGCCCTGAGTTCAAATTCCACCCATTCCCTCTCTAAAAAAAAAAAAAAGTGCTGATGAAAGTGAAAAAAAGAAAAGCTATTTTTTGTTTTATTTGTATTTTTCATTTCACTATGGCACACAGCCAAGCTTTAAACTCACAAGCCTGTCTCAGCCTCCTGAGCACCAAGTGCTAGAACTGCAGTCAAATACCACCATAGCCAGTGAACTGCATTTTTCAAACAACAATAGAACCGGGTGCTGGTGGCTCACGCCTGTAATTCTAGTTACTCAGTAGGCTGAGATCTGAGGATCACAGGTCAAAGCCAGCCTGAGCAAGAAGGTCCCTGAGATTCTTGTCTCCAATTAACCACCCAGAAAACCAGAAGAGGCGCTGTGGCTCAAGTGGTAGAGCACAAACTAGCCTTGAGCTGAAGAGCTCAAGGACAGCGCGTAGGTCCAGAGTCCCATGATGGAAAAAGAAAAGGGGGGGGGGGGGTGGTTCTGAGATATTATTCAGAAGGAATAGTAAGCCAGAGATAAGTGTATTGTTCTTGTTCTACATAGCAATGTAAGGAAAAAAATGTTTTCAAAAGCCAACAGAGTATCTGGGGATAGATCGATGAGATAGTAAGGAAACAGAGAGGTAGATAGACATATTAGGATAGGAAAAGGTCCAGGAAAACTAAAGACAAAGGTCCTGGGGTGGGGGGTGGGGGAGGAAACACAAGCTAAAAGAGAAATTTTTCCCTGATGGAAAGACCTGAAGATATTCCCACTTAGAAATGACTAAGCAAAGCCTAGTGCCCATAGCTCACTCCTATCATGTTTGCTACTCAGGAAGTTGGAAGCTGGAGGATTGCAGTTTAAGACCAGCTAAGGAAGAAAGGTTTGCTAGGCTCCATCTCCAAAAATAGCCAGCACAATGCACAGCTAAAGGTATGCCTCAAGTGAAAGAGCACCAGCAAGCAAGCATAGTGCCCTGAGTTCAAACCCCAATAATAGAAGAAAAAGAAAGAAGAGGGAGGAGGGGGAGGGGGAGGGGGAGGAGGAGGAGGAGGAGGAAAGAAGGAGGAGGAGGCAGAAGAAGAGGAGGAGGCAGAGGAAGAGGAAGAGGAGGAGAGGGGGAGGGGGAAGAAAAGTCATTAGGTAAATCCTATATTATTTTTAAGAATTATTACAGCAACACAATCCCCAGTTTCTCAAATGCTTTGTACAAATCAACTCCACACTATAGTTTTGGATAGGCAGAATTTAGAGGAGAGGAAGAAAAGAAGTTATTATATTCAATTTTAAGAAAAGAAAACAAAATGAGGCTATTTAGAAGTGGGACACAAAACAGAGAGCTTAGGAAAAAGTTACTCCCTGGGCCTACCCCTACATCTGGGAAGTTCCACAGAGAAATTTTTCTGGTTTTCTATATATCCTTGGCTTCCTTTCATATGAGCAATGGAAACTCAAGCCTTTCTGTCTGAGTACTAATGGTTGGGGTGAGCCATTGCTGTCAGAAATAGGAAATGCCTAGGAATAAGACATCTGGACTACAATAAATAGTCAGTGGCATTTCCTCTGATACTAAAAAAAAACAAAAAACTCCATTATTTAAGAAAGATTAGGTATTGCCACCTGCCCTGAAGCCAGCGCCATCACCAGCAGCTGGTGAAACTCAAATATAGAATTTGCAGCTGGGAAAGTAGCTCTATCTCAATCAAAAGTGATTGCTTTGGATACAGCTGCCAAACATGATTCCCTTCTCTGTGTACTGAGAACAATTTCCTATAAGCTTTTGTGGACACTAGAAAGAGGGATGACTCTAAAGGCCTGGACATCTTTGTGATTTTGACAAGGGAGTAACTGAGTTTACCTTCACAACCACTTTCTGACTCCTGACACAATACACTTTTGACATCCACAGGATTTAGAGTTAGAAAAAAACCCAGAAAGGTCTTGGCTGCAGGATTTTGTTTACTTTGCTAAAAGAGAGAGAGTTGTTTCCTTAGAATTTCTACACACCATGACAGAATTGTTACACAAAGTTCTGATAACAACAGGGCATCAAATGGTTCAGCAGCAATCTTTCCTAGCATTGCTTTTGTTGTAAAATTGCTTTTCAGTATGTCTCCAGCTCTGTCTGAGGCAATACTTCAAGAAATCGTCCTTCTCGGTATGCAATACTGTTCTGCCTTCTGCTTGGAAGAATCCTGCCGAGACTGGCATAAGAGGCTTGGTGAAATAAGCTCTACATATTCAACAATTGAAATTAAATGTGGTAACTACAAAGACTTTATTTCAGAACAGCTCATCTGAAAATGTTAGACAAAGGATAGGGTCATGGATGTTGCTCCTTGGTGTCCTTCATCCCTCACAGAAGACACACTAGAGTTGATGGTTTTGGTGTTTGTATGTCCAGACTAAAGTCTATTTAAAAAATAAACTTAGTTAGGCCAGATGCCAGTGGCTCACACCTGTAATCCTAGCTACTCAGGAGGTTGAGATCTGAGCATCACTGCTCGAAGCCCACCAGGGCAGGAAGGTCTGTGAGACTCTTATCTTCAATTGATCACTAAAAAGCTGGAAGTTGAGCTGTGGCTCAAGAAGCAGAGTTTTGGCTTGGAGCAAAAAAGCACCCAAGTCCTATGTTCAAGCACCGGGACTGGCATGATAAATAAATGAATGAATAAGTAAATAAACTTAGTCACACTAAAATTTAAAGCTTAATTGATCAGATACAAGTTCATGAATCATGCAGCTCTCAACCAGAAACGATCCAGAACCCTAGGAAAGGAATGTAAGGGGAAAGCTTTCATGGGATAATAAGGAAGAGAAGCAAAAGAAATACCTGATTGGTTAGGATCAGATACTTGCTTCTTTTGGACTATTTCAATATCTGTTATCAGCTTGTGATTATCAGAGCGTAAGTTTCATTTTGTTTCTGTGAGAACTCAGGGCACTGGAGTTATCTTGGCCAAATGCCCTCCCATTAAAGGAGATCCTTAACTTCATAACTTCCTGTGAAGTTATGATGAGTTCTGAGTGAGGTTCTAAGCAGCCCTATCAAGTCTGTGATCATGAAAATTCCATCACATTAAATTTATGATGTTCAAAACACAACCTGTGGCTGGGGATATGGCCTAGTGGCAAGAGTGCCTGCCTCGGGTACACGAGGCCCTGGGTTCGATTCCCCAGCACCACATATACAGAAAACGGTCAGAAGTGGCGCTGTGGCTCAAGTGGCAGAGTGCTAGCCTTGAGCGGGAAGAAGCCAGGGACAGTGCTCAGGCCCTGAGTCCAAGGCCCATGACTGGCCAAAAAAAACAAATAAAAACAAAAAAACACAACCTGTAACAAGCCATGTTTACTGAATATAATATCCTGATTCTTGACACCCCAATGCTATCTTGCTCCACCCCCATGGTTCCTTCACACACTTCTCACATTGCCCCTGTATAGTCAGAATTGCTCTGGATAACCAGTGTCAGCTTTACCTCCTCTGTCACAAGGACCAGGAGAAACTGAGTGCAAAAGACTGGCCAGGAGCCTTGGAGAGTGGGCAGTTTCATTGTAGGATCCAAATTATTCTAATCTGCAATACACATTAATCTATTATAGCATGCATTACAATGGCCTGAGCATTACAATAGTTTCATCTCTTGATCAGGGTCCTTGGAAACACAAGCCATGTAACATTCAAATCTGTATTCAGTGTATTTTGCTTTTTATCTAAGAAGACAATAAAAGATGAATGAAAAGTTGGTGAAAGAATGAAACTTGAATACACCACCATCAAACAGGATTCATCCCAGGGATGCAAAGTTGGTTCAGTATACAGAAGTCAATTAGTGCAATTCACCACATCAACCGGAGCAAGGTAAAGAACCACATGGTTATATCACTTGATGCGGAGAAAGCGTTTGATAAAATCCAACACCCATTTATGCTAAAAGCCCTGGAAAAATTGGGATTCCAGGGAACTTTCCTGAATATAATCAAGGCAGTTTATGACAAACCAACAGCAAGCATAACTCTAAATGGTGAAAAACTAAAGCCATTCCCTTTAAAATCAGGAACAAGACAGGGATGTCCACTCTCTTCCCTTCTCTTCAACATAGTACTAGAATTCCTAGCCAGAGCAATTAGGCAAGAAGAAAATATAAAGGGAATCCAAATAGGAAAAGATGTAGTTAAACTTTCTCTCTTTGCAGATGACATGATCCTATACCTAAAGAACCCCATAGACTCTACCTTCAAGCTACTAGAGCTGATCCAAAACTTTGGCAAAGTTGCAAGATGTAAAATAAACCCTAAAAAATCAACGGCCTTTCTCTGTGCTAAAGACCCAAAGACCGAGGCTGAATCAGGAAAACAACTCCTTTTGCAATAGCCTCAAAAAACATAAAGTACCTAGGAATAACCTTAACCAAAGAAGTGAAAGACCTCTATGATGAGAACTTTAAAAACATGAAAAATGAAATTAAGGCAGAACTAAGGAAATGGAAAAACCTCCCATGTTCCTGGATTGGGAGAATTAATATAATCAAAATGGCAATATTGCCAAAGGCTATCTACAAATTCAATGCAATACCCATTAATATCCCAACACCATTTTTTAATGAAATAGAGGAAGCAATCCAGAAATTCATATGGAACAATAAAAGACCTAGAATAGCAAAAACAATCCTAAGCAGAAAGAACAATGCTGGAGGAATTACAATACCCAACTTCAGGCTGTATTATAAAGCTATAGTAATAAAAACAGCTTGGCATTGGCACCGGAACAGACCTGAAGACCAATGGAACAGAATTGAAGACCCAGAAATGAACCCACAGAACTCCGCCTACTTAATCTTTGATAAAGGAGCTAAAACAGTAGTCTGGAAGAAAGCCTCTTTAACAAATGGTGCTGGCAAAACTGGTTCAACACATGCAACAAACTAAAACTAGATCCTTATATATCACCCCTGCACCAAAATCAATTCCAAATGGATCAAAGACCTAGAAATCAAAACAGACACCATGAAAACACTAATCGAAGGAGTAGGAGAAACACTTGGGCTCCTTGGCACAGGACGGAACTTTCTTAACAAAGACCCAGAAAGGCTACAAATCAAAGAAAGGTTAGACAAATGGGACTGCATCAAACGCAGAGCTTCTGCAGGGCAAAGGACATAGCTTGCAAGATAAACAGAAAGCCCACAGATTGGGAGAAGATCTTTACTGGCCATTCAATGGACAAAGGCCTCATATCTAAAATATATGCAGAACTAAAAAAATTACCTTCCTCCAAAACAAAACCGCAAAGAACCAATAGCTCCCTCATCAAGTGGGCTAGAGACTTAAAAAGAGACTTCTCTGATGAGGAAATGAGAATGGCCAAGAGACATATGAAAAAGTTTTCTACATCACTGGCCATAAAAGAAATGCAAATCAAAACAACATTGAGACTCCATCTCACCCCAGTAAGAATGTCATATAGCAGGAAAACTAACCATAGCAAGTGTTGGAGGGGATGTGGCCAAAAGGGAACCCTACTTCATTGTTGGTGGGAATGTAAACTGGTTCAGCCACTCTGGCAAGCAGTATGGAGATTCCTCAGAAGGCTAAATATAGAACTCCCCTATGACCCAGCATCCCCACTTTTGGGTATCCAAAAGACTACAAACAAGAACACACTAAAGCCACCAGCACAACAATGTTCATCGCAGCACAATTTGTCATAACTAGATTCTGGAACCAACCCAGATGCTTCTCAGTAGAAGAATGGATCAGGAAAATGTGGTACATATACACAATGGAATTTTATGCCTCTATTAGAAAGAATGACATTGCCCCATTTGCAAGGAAATGGAAGGACTTGGAAAAAGTTATACTAAGTGAAGTGAGCCAGTCCCAAAGAAACATGGACTTTATGTTCTCCCTCATAGGTAATAATTAGCACAGGTTTAGGCAAGTCACAGCAGAGGATCACAGGAGCCCAATAGCTATACCCTTACGAACACATACGATAATGCTAAGTGAAATGAACTCCATGTTATTGAAACGATTGTTATATCACAGTTGTAACTACTTTCAACGTGCCATATGTAACTGTAGCCTCTATTATTGATGATCTTCTTGTATTACCTTCCTGTGGTTGTACCTACACTTTCTCTGTATCTTATCTAAGTATATTGGAAACCTGGTATAGTGGTATTAGAACTAGGAAATTGGAAGCGAATACCAAAATCGAGAGACACAGGGTAAAAAAAAAAAAAGACAAACAACTACAAAAGCAATACTTGCAAAACTGTTTGGTGTAAATGAACTGAACAACTCATGGGGGGGAGGGAAAGGGGGAGGGGGAGGGGGGATTGAGGGACAAGGTAACAAACAGTACCAGAAATGTATCCAATGCTTAATGTATGAAACTGTAACCTATCTATAATTCAGTTTGCTAATAATACATATATATAAAAAGAATGAAACTTGAAAAGATAAATAAAACAGGTGCCCACTGCTCACACATGTAATCTTAGCTGTACAGGAGGCTGAGCTCAGCAGGGTCTCTGTTTGAAATCAGCCCAGGGAGAAAATTCCTAAGACTCGGTGTTCAAAATAACCAGCAAAAAGCCAGGCTAGAGGCATGGCTCAAGTGGTAGAGAGCCAGCCTACCAAGTGGCAAGTCCCTGAATTCAAATTTCAGGACTTGGGAATCAGAATATAATTTCCCAAAATGTATCACTTTGAAATAGGATGAATTTGAGGTGATGACACATGCAGGAAAAAAAAAAACCAAGAGCTTCACTTATATGACTATGAGCAGAGATTTCTGGAAAATGTTGACTACTATAAATTCACTTTCTTCAGGAAGTCTTAAAGCCATGAAGAAGACAGAAAGTCAGTGCCAAGATGGTCTGAATAAACGTTAAGACAACCCTTGTCTTTCATTAGTCTCTCCTTTGTCTATGAGTTCCTACAGTTTGCTGCTCATGGAAGCCCCAAACCCTTTTCCTTTATCTTTCTAGGTCTCCACAGTTCAAGGTCTTTGTTAAAATGGTATGTAAGCTCCAAGCCTATCTGTTTCCTTGAGTCTTAAGTCCCATGTGTAAATCATGTAAATACACTCTATAAATATGCATGTTTTCTCCTGTTAAACTGTATATCATCAATTCAATCTGCAGCTCCAAATTCCAATGTGTAGCCAATGACTCTAAGAACTATAAATCACAAACTGAATTACGAATTACATGAGGACAGGATCAACGTTGCTGTGTCTTCCCAGCACTTAACATAATGACAAAACTGACAGGGTCTGGATGTGCCCAATTTACGGTCTCTAAAGCTAGACGAATATAATTATAGTTTAATGGGAATATTTTTTCTTTGCAATGTACTAGTATTTAACATACATAATTATCCCTTGGTACCAAGGAGAGTTGGTTCCAGGACTCCTCAAAGATACTAGTATCTTAAGACATTTAAGCCCCTTATATAAAATGGTACAATATTTGCATGTCACCTATGTGAAGCAAAGCCATTATGACATACTTTAAGTCATTACTAGCAATGCCAAGAGATGCTTTGAGAAAGATGATGAGAAAGGTCTGCACATGTTCAGTATAGCCGAACATTTTTTTTCTGAATAGTTTTGTTCTGCAGTCGGTAGTATACGTGGGTGAAGAATTCACAGCCATGATGGCCAGTAGAATAGACTGCAAAACTGCTAATAGAAACTTTAACATTACACTCAAGATTGCTGTTTGTAGCAGACATTTATATCTGTTTTCCACAGAAATGCACAAAATGGTTTTAGCAAATGCTGTCATTCTTCTCCATTGCCTTACATGTACTGACTTACTCCCTGTTGTAAAAGAAAATTCATAATTAGCAAATGAGGATTTTTTTATACAACATCTTTCACATAGAAAAGAAATTAAAAAATGTTCTTGGAATTGCATAGTGTGGGAGTTAATTCAGGGCAACCCAATTTCAAAGAATTAAATACCAGTAATCATTGGGATTTTTTTAACTTTATCAAAAATTTGAGACCAGGCATAACGGCTAACATCTATCATTCCAACTACCCAAGAAGTGGAGATCAGGAGGCTAAGGTTTGAGGCTAGCCCAGGCAAAGCTAACAAGAGCCTATCTCAACAAAGAGGGGGTACATCTGTACCCCCAGCTATGCAAAAGGTGAATGTAGAAGAACTTCTGTATAAATCCAGCCAGTCCCTGCCCCAACTGTGGGAAATCCTATGCTCCTCCAAATGGCAAGCATAAGGGCCTGAGTGCAAAACCCCTATACCAGCCCTACAAAAGTGGAAAGAACAAATGTGTTGTTAGTTCTGTAGAAATGGCCTTAGACCAGATGGATAGGTAAGAATCATACGTTTACATCAGCAATTTTGATTTATTCAATATGGCTTATGTTGGCAGAAGAACAAGAACAGAAAGAACCCTGACTCATTCCTCATTGGTAAGAGGGGATCATTTACTGGCCCTTCGTGAGATTCTTCCTGGAAAAAAAAAGACCATCTGATGATGGCATTAAGATGCTATTCCTCCCTTTCATTCCTCTTCGGGCTCTGTTTTCCCTCTTCATTAAATAAGTGTTCCATCTTGCACCACACAAATTACCTCTCCCTGAGATTTAAATGGCTCCTTGATCTTGCATACTCAAGAGAGTCCTCACTCTGACAGCTCCACAGTAATGCCTCTGGAATTATTCTGAATGGCCTTCTTGAGTTCCATGCTCACTCACTCCAGGACATGTGACTGTCCTAGGGAGGATGACCTGTAATTGATTACCCTGTCTAGAGAAATGACCTAGTGCATGGAAGGGAATGTCTATTAGAAAGCGGCCGGCAGATGGAAGAGGTACTTCTACTCTATGAGCAAGATCTGTGTGGAATGACTTCTCAAGCACATAGCCCACAATCTCCCCGCATAAAGCCAAAACACACATTCTCACTGCATGGCCTAAAGAATCTCCCCCTGGATCCAGTTCAAAACTGAAACAAAGCAAAGCATAAAGGCTCCAAACAAAGATCTGTTTCTAGTTGGAAAGCCTGAGATTGCAAACACTGTAAATGTAAATAAATCTTCTGACCCATTTAGCATCTAAAGAGTGACTCACTTAACGTTGATGTGTCTGCTTTGGTCAAAGTGCATGCCTTTTTTTTTTTTCCAGTCCTAGGGCTTGAACTCAGGGCCTGAGCATTGTCCCTGGCTTCTTTTTGCTCAAGGATCACACTCTACCACTTGAGCCACAACACCACTTCCAGCTTTTTCTGTTTATGTGGTGCTGAGGAATCGAACCCACGGCTTCATGCATGAAAGGCAAGCACTCTACTGCTAAGCCACATTCCCAGCAAAGTGCCTGTTTTTTTAGAGTAGATTTGCCTCTTTCACTAAGATGAAGACTCTAAGACAGGATAATTGAAGAGCAGGAAAAAAAGTCAAATCACTATTTTCATGAGGAGATTAAAATGACATTGATTCTCTGGATTGGACAGCACCCAAGAAAAACCATTACCCAGCACTGACATGGGAAATATCTGTTGTGATTTCATGCGAGAGATCATTTAATAGTGTCAAGACAAAGTGTCCCATTTGTTGTCAAGATTCCATTGTAAGTATAAAAAGAACTCCATGACCATGGAAAATGTCACTAAGCTTCCAAAGGAAAACAGACACATTTAGTAACTGAGGAGAATAAAGGAAAGGTGGGGATAGAAGGAAAAGATTTCATTCCTTACACATTGCTAGGCCCATAGCTGAGGGTTTATAACAAAAGATGAAAAGAAAACCACATGCAGACTTGGGCAATGCATGTTTTATAGGAAATGAGAGCATTTGTTGGGACACAAAGACCTCAAGTAACAGGAAAGCCTGGGTATTTTTTTAATGCTACTTTTTTTTTTTTTTTTTTTTTTTTTTTTGGCCAGTCCTGGGGCTTGGACTCAGGGCCTGAGCACTGTCCCTTGCTTCTTTTTGCTCAAGGCTAGCACTCTGCCACTTGAGCCACAGCGCCCCCTCTGGCCATTTTCTGTATATGTAGTGCTGGGGAGTTGAACCCAGGGCCTCATGTATAGGAGGCAAGCACTCTTGCCACTAGGCCATATCCCCAGCCCCTTAATGCTACATTTCACAAAGAACTGAATGGTCATGAGAAGTATGAATGGATTTAAAAGTTACCATCTCAGGGTAATAAACTAGGAAAGGGAACTTGACAAAGCCTGTTCAATTAGTTTCATTTCATGTCCTGTGTCTTCAGCGATAAGAGAAAACCAGTTCTATCTAGGGCATATTTCTGTGGCTGTTCTCTCTACAGTATGAAGATTCCTGAAATGAGGCCTTTAGACTTGTTTGGGAGTTGAAGGGACAAAGATGAGAATGGCCTTCTTGTTTTGCTATTTTCTCAAATGCCAAGATGCCTTATATTGGAGTACATTGTCTTAAACCCCATCTGAAAGGAAGCTGAAAGGAAGAAAAGGAAAAAAGGGAAGAGGGGGGGAGAAAAAGAGCTAGGGAGGGATGGCAAAAGGGAGAGGGGAAAAAAAGAACAAGAAGGGAAGGAAGGAAGGGAGGGAAGGAGGGAGGAGGACGGAAGGAAGGAAGGAAGGAAGGAAGGAAGGAAGGAAGGAAGGAAGGAAGGAAGGAAGGAAGGAAGGGAGGATTGCTTTAGCTGACTCTAAAATTCTTGCTACAGAATGATATGAAATGGTGAACTCAAGGTTAGAGCCTGCTACTTCCAAGTTGGCTACACTTGGTTATTCCTCCCAAAGTCTCACACTCTTCATCTGAAAGAAGTGATGGAAAATAATAATGCTGGGCTGGGAATTTGGGTTCGCGGTAGAATGCTTGCCTAGCATGCCTGAAGCCCTGGGTTTGATTCCTCAGCACCACGTAAACAGAAAAAGTCAGAAGGGGAGCTGTAGCTCAAGAGGTAGAGTGCTAGCATAGAGCAAAAAGAAGCCAGAAACAGTACTCGGGCCCTGAGTCTAAGCTCCAGGACTGGCAAAACAACAACAACAACAACAATAATAATAGTGCCTTCATAATGACTAAAGAAGAAAAAGAAACAATGTGATGATCAATATGTTAAATTTTTGTCTTTTAAAGGGTTTTTGTTTTTGTTTTTGTTTTTTTCAGACAAGGTTTCACTGTAGCTTAGGCAGACCTTGATCTTGGTAGGCAACTAGCTGGCCTGAACCTCACTGATTTTCTACCTCAACTCCCTGAGTCCCAAGATTACAGACCTGCACCACCACATCCATCTTGAGACTTTTATCATTACACACTGATAGAAATCTAGTACCCTACTGCTCCATCGAAAATGTTCCTTTTCTTTGACAGAAATCCTGAAAAGGTCAAAGCTCTTTCTTGCAAGCATGGAACTGCTAACCATGAATGAAAGTATACTCCTATTGGACAAATTGAAAGCATTTAAGATTCTCTTATTAAGTTTGAAATTTGGCAGGACACTAGAGGGCACTCTTGGCACTTAATCTTCCAGCCCAGGATGCAGAACTCAAGACATTTTTTTTTCTTCTGTGTCAGCCCCACTAGATGCTCTGGCATCGTTCCACTCTCAAGAATCTTAACACAGGGAGGGCTTTGTTTTTAACAACTAAGCAATATACCTGTTTGGGCACATTGCTGCCACATGCACAAACCTAAAGAAAGACATTGGCCATTGTCTCCCAGAACCATTATTTGACATTAAGATGATATGGGAGGTTTAGGGGTAGGTGACAGTGTTTTTATTTTGATTAATTAGGAACCGTAAATGTTACTATGAAGCCTTGAGGTAGAGGTCCCTAAGGAAAGCTTAAAAATGAAGTTGTTCCTTCAGATTTAAATAACCTGTGTTAGACCTGTGAAAAAGCAACCCACAGGCCAAAACAAGACTTGGCTGTATTCGCCCAAGGAAACTGATATATCCAAATGAAAGCCTTGGTTTTCTGGGGTTTGGTACAGTGCCAACCAGTGAGCAAAGCATCAGGTACTGAGTTTGTGTCTCAGTCTCACAACAACAACACAACAACAACAACAAAATAAAAGAAAATAAAACATTGGTTTCTGTTGGCAGCCATCCACCCAACGGAGGCATAGCTGGGTGGAGCTGGCCCGACAGAGAAAGGTGTCCCCGCGTGGCTCTCAGAGAAGGATGGGGCCATTTCACCAAGAGAAGAAGTGTTTGAGTCGCATGTCCATGGCTCTGAGTCATTGTGGCTCCATACTCATCTGCTAACTGGGAGGAAAGATGTATCTCCAGCCACACGGGAGAGCATTCTAGTACCTGGACCGGGTTCATGTTCCATGGTGGACTTTATCCCATGTTCTGGAATGTTCTCTCCAGTCCCTTCAGAATGTCAGCCTCCTCCCAACTTGTGAACTCCGGGGCATTGATAAGAATGAGGTCCTCAGCTCACTGTGCAAGGCAGTCACAGTGGAGTTGAGGTAGGTCCGCCAAAGTAGTTCTATCTGGAGCATGTTTCCGCAAGCTGGACACTGGCTTTCAAAATGTACTTCCTGCAAATACATGACACGCATTCTTGTTTCCAACCCACCTGCCTTGAATTTTGCCTTGAATTCAAGCTAATTTGGGTTTTTCTTTTTTCAGGGTAAGTTTTTACATTGTCAAGAGTCTACTTTCCATAGCAGTGCTTTCTGAGGAACTTTCCTAGAAAAACATGCTAAAGGACTACATGTTATCTCAGGTCTCAGGACCTTATTCTTGTTGACAGAAGATAACTCTAAAAAACTCTTGGCTAGCACCAATAGTTACATAGCAGTAGTTAGGCTGACTGTAGAAGTGTATTTATTCATCCAGCAAATAATGAGTATGTTGTTCCTGAATCAGATGAGCAGCAATGGATTGAGACCTAAAACCTGTGGTCAAGGAACTCACAGAGAGTAAACAAACACATAAATGAAGTCCCAGTGAGATGAATGCAGTGACCCAAATGAGGCTGGAAAGAAGCACTGGAATTGCAGGGTGCTGCTGAGAGTGACCACACTAAGCCACACGGACAAGGTGACACTTAGGTTGTCACTTGCCAAAGGCAAAGGAGCCAATCATAGGCTTAGCTGGGAATTGGCCATTTGTGGGAGAGGGCACAGCAAGTGCAAAAGACCTGGGGAAAAAACTGGTAGGAAACATGTAGAAACAACAATGTGTTCCAGTGTGGCTGAGGGAGAGCAAATGAGAAGAGAAGTTCACAGATGTAAGATGTTTGATCAAGATGGACACTGGGAATGTAAACCTAGCCTAAATAAAGAATATGCTAGTCCTGGTCTTGGTCCTATGCAAACACACCTTTCAGAAAGTATTCAGTTCCTTTGTTGTAATGGAGCAGTAGTGACTCTGCACGGCCCACTGAGTGACAGGTGTGTTTCATGAAATCTGATCAAACATCTGAAGTACAAGAGATATATGCCATAACTCTGCCAGTAGTCTCTTTTCTGGCTCTGCCCTCCATATCTTGGCTCTATCCTCATTGTCATAGGACTGTCGTGTCTGCTACCATCTTGTCTCCCAACTAGGAAAGATTTTTATGGCAAAGACTTTGTTGGTGTTTGTCTAACACTGGTTCAAGCAGAGTATAAGGCGCAAGATATAAATTCAATAACTTCCAGCCAGTAAATGCCATCTCACTTAAGTTGAGCTCAATGGTTATTTTGTATTTGCACAGTGTCTACTGACTACCTCAGGGGACCTTAATACGAAATTTTTTAACTTAATTTCTATTTATTGTATATAATTTCTTTCTTTATTTAATTTTAATTTATCTATACTTGGGGGTATAAATAACACTACCATAAACAACATCATAACTCACCTGAGCAGGCTCAAGGTACAATATTTTATATATGGTCAAAGGATGTAACAGATGTAGCTGATCAATAAACTGTCCAAAATATTAAAAACTAAACTAGGAACAGAAAAACAAACTGATTATATTTCAGAATAGCTGATTACTTTCCCAGACATTAATTGATTCCTTAGATTAACTATACCTACAAGCAAAATCATCAAAGTGATTTGCTCAGCAAATTTGTTTGAATATACAGTACCATAACTAAGGATATTTTAAGACTCACTGAGTCAGATAGAACTAATTTCCCTCCTGACTTTATTATTTTCTTTTCTTTTTATTTATTTTTATTTTTTGCCAATCTTGGGGCTTGAACTCGGGGCCTGTGCACTGTCCCTGAGCTTCTTTTGCTCAAGGATAGCACTCTACCACTTGAGCCACAGTGCAACTTCTAGCCTCTACTGTTTTAATAAGTGAATTGACCTTAGGTCAGTTCCTTAGCCTCTCTGAACCCTAGTTTTGTCATCTGCAAGAATGAGTTATTTTAGGGGCTGGGAATATAGCTTAGCGGTCGAGTACTTGCCTTGCATGTAAGAAGCCCTGAGTTCAATTCTTCAGTACCACATAAACAGAAAAAGCCAGAAGAAGCGCTGTGTGCTCAAGAGGTAGGGTGTTAGCCTTGAGCAAAAATAAGCCAGGGGCAGTGCTCAGGCCCTGGGTCTGAGCCCCAGGAATGGCGAAAAAAGAGTAATTTTAGTCCTATCCTGATAGGATTGCTATAAGAATAGATAATGATACAATAACTCATAGAATAAGTCTAACAGTTCCAGCAGGCCTTGTCTCTGGCGAGAGGCAGAACAAGCCAGTAATACACAGATCATTCTTCCCTCCCCAGTGTGTGATTTCAATTACCAACTTTCCTGTGGCTTTCTCAGTTTTCATAATTGCAACTGTTTTTTTGAAATACTTACTGTCTCATGGAGTACTATAGAGCAGATATTCGGACAGGTACACCATGACTAAACCTCAACTGTAAAAGTACAGAGTGCTCTGCAAATATCCAATTTTTTCCCACCACTCTTTTGTAAGTAAAGAGTGAGCTGACCTAGGTCACATGGCTGTAAACCCTAACTAGAACTTAAGTCCTTATTTATCTGCCTAGATGGCACATATTTGTATTTTTTCAGCAGCAATAGGACTGTGTTTGATTATAGGTTACGGTCCCAAATTACACTAAGATCTTCATAGTACATGATATATGGTCTTAAATGCTTTTCTAAAATACCTAAACATCAAGTCCTGAAACACATTGCTTATTCCAGATAGGAACTATGAAACTGCAGACTGAGGCACTGTGATAAAGATACTGTGTGTTGCTTATGAGTTAGGACTATTGGGAATTATAGTTTTTGCCCACCCAGGCCTCAATGGCCCAGATTCCAGTTTAACAGCAACATCAGACCTGTGACTTCTAAGCTGCCAACTTTCCCCAAACATAAAGAAGAAAGAGAAAGGTGCTTTCTTTTGGACACAGCAAATCAGAAACTGTTGGGTAGACGTTGGCTGCTGTGTTTTCTAGGCTACAGGAACTACGTCCTTAGCTGTCTGGGTGTCATCCCGGCCATAAACCAGTTCAACAACATTGAAGCAAGTAATTTAAAAGGCAATATTCTGTTCTGTTTTAACAAGCTTGAAAGCGTTCCAGCCCACCTGGCATTTATAACCAATATTTATCCATTTGCCTGGGTAGATGAAAGTGGGCTTTGTGGGTATAACCACTGACTGTGTTGTGCTGCTTGACAAAGTAGTACATTCTGGTAGGGAACCAAAAGGGCTATGGACAGCTTTGGGGAAGGGATTCCCCTACTTAAGAAAATAGCCACAGGCATGGCAAGGCAGAGAGAAGCTGAAGATCAGGCACACATGTACATGATGGCATCATCATTATCATTGCAGATTTACGGAATTTTTATTTAGATGTTCTTCAGGCATGGTGCACACAAATCATCACAAATGTCAACCTTTTCTACTATTGCCTACTGCCATAGGCCTAGGCTATCATGGTAATGTTAATCTTTGGATCCCTTTGGCTCAGACCAGGAGTTTATTTTTTTAAAGGCGGTTTTGATTTAAAGAAACAGATGGGGACAAATTAGAGCCATTTAAATAAGGTCTGTTGATTAGATAACACTATTATAACAATTTTAATTTTCTAAAAATTTAAAATTATACTGTAAATATGTAGAATTGTCCTGATTTTTGGAAATAAACACTGAAATACATGAGGTTAAAGAATGTTTTAGACCCAGGCACCAGTAGCACATTCCTATAACCCTAGCTATTCAGGAGGTTGAAAACAAGCCCATGCAAGAAAGCCCATAGGTCTCTTATCTTCAATTAACCACCAAATAGCTGAAAGTGGAGCTGTGGCTTAAGTGGTAGAGTGCTAGCCTTAAGCAAAAAAGCTCAAGGACAGCATCCAGCATCCAGGCCCTGATTAGAAGCCCCAGTACCAACACCCCCCCCCTCAAAAAAAATAAAAAGAATATCTTAGTCTATTTTCTGTCGCTATAACTGCATACCACAGACTAGGTGACGTATCAACCATAGGAGTATATTTGACTCACAGTTTTGCAGGCTGCAGTTGCAAGATCTAGAAGCCTTCTTGCCATATCATTCCATGCCAGAGAAGCAAAGAGCAAGAAAGACTGAGAGAAGGAAAGTATACTTGGTGGTCTCCATTTGTTCTTCATGACCCAAATACCTTCAAAGAATGTCTCCGTAGAGGTTAAATTTCCACTATACACTTTTTGAGGAACACCTTGAAACCATAAAAAGGAATAAATACAAAAAGAGATTGGACTGTGCTTCAGTCTACAGCTGCCAAGTAAGATGTCCAAGAAATAAAGTTGAGAAACATACACTTGTAAGAAAAATAGGTCAGGAGATTCTCGGGAGCACTAAAATTTGAAAACAGCTGAACTGTGTACATCATGATCATTCTCAGCACGCTGGCTTTACTCAGGAACTTGTTGGAATAGCAGAATCTCTAGTCCTACGCATACATACAACTGAATCCACTTATAACACTTCCCCAGTTCAGTCCTATGCACCTTGAACTTTGCATCACCAACACCTGTTGATAAATGAAACCCATTTGCCACATAAAGAAAATGCTTGTCTTTGCTGATCCCTTTCATGGCCCTGAAAGGCCAGGGAAGAAAGGAGGAAGAAGACTCAGCTCTCATTTCTAAACAGCTCTACAATCAGCTAAAAGGGAAACTTTATTGTCCTCGTGGAGACAGCACTTAATGACATCGGCCAGCACTGTTTGTTCTTCCTTTGTGATTTATTGTCTGCGGAGAGCATGCTGTCCCCAGACAGACACACAGATCCTGTCCCAAACAGACACTCAGAGCTGGTACAGCAAATCTGGAAGCAGAGCTAGAATTGTTCAACTCAGGTACAAAGGGTGCTGTTCCTGATTCCAAAAACACACTTAGCATTTCAGTCCCAGCACTTACAGAGAAGAACTAGCTTCTCTGATGACAGGAACAAAAACAAATACCACCTCTTACAGACTCAAATTAGTGTTCAGTGGACACAAGACCCCAACACTGCAGCATCCTTTTCAATGAAGTTTCACAGACTTCTAACCTGTAGATACACATGGCAGAAAGAACCCTGTAGCTAAACCACTTTTAGTCACACTGTATTTTCTATCGTCATTTTTGGAAGCTGAAGGTTAATGTTTAGCATATCAGCTGCTCTGTCTGAGATGTCCTGCATTAAAGGATAATCAAGTCTAACCCAATGTTTCAGATAGATAGATAGATAGATAGATAGATAGATAGATAGATAGATAGATAGAGATAGATAGATATTTACAAATATACCTGTATATACATATGCACAGATATACAGATATATGTGTACAAGAGTTTTAATTCAACATGTCAGTTTGTAAGTACAATGTGTAAGGTCCACACTTGGGAGGGATCCGTGCAGATGACCCCCACCTGTTTAAGTCTGAGCCCAGTACCTGCATTACCTAGGTAACTGGAACACCGGAGGCAGCTACCTCCCCCTCCTCTAAGGTCACATCCAATCTACCTGGCCATACCTCCTGCCTTTCCCTGTATAATCTGGCTCAACAGAAGTCCCTGCTCTCTTTCCTTTTCTCTCTTTCCCTTTCTCTCTTGCTCTCTTTCTGTCTTGTTCTCTTCTTCCTTCCCCTCTTTCTCCTCACACCTCCATCTTGTGCATGGGGGCTGACAGTTTGCTCTCCCCTCAATAAACTCCTTTCTGCCTGAACCATGTGTCCAGTTTCCTTTCTGGCGAAGCTTATACAATGTATCTTGATTAATGAATGTCATGCCTTGCCTTCCATCATTCCTCCCCACCTCCCCTTATCCCATGTAACCCTCAAGTTACCAGGTTCCATTTTCACACGTGTGCATTGAATATTGTTGCTATGTCCCACCCTTCCTCTTTTTGATCATCTGAGGAAGTTTCTTTTTTATTTAACACTTACTAATATCTTCTAAAACTGAAGTTTTCAGGTGATTAAAATGAGGAAACATTTAGAGGAAAATTTACAATCATTTGTATCCACAGATAGAAAGTTAAATAATGTCTATTGTAGAAAGTATCTAAAAATACTGGCTGAGCCACTGGGCTCACTGGTGGCTCACACTTGTAATCCTACTTACTCAGGAGGCTGAGATCTGAGGATTATGGTTCAAAGCCAGCCCAGGCAGCAAAGGCTCTGAGACTCTTATGTCCAATTAACCACCAGAAAACTAGAAGTGGTGCTGTGGTTCAAGTGGTAGAGTACTAGCCTTGAGCTGACGAGCTCAGAGACAGCACCCAGACCCAGAGTTCAAGCCCCATAACTAACAAAAAAAAAAAAAACACGGGCTTAGTCTCTGAAGAACATGGAAAATGGACTTATATTTCCTACCAGGAAATGAACTCCTTTGCTCATGGGCAGAATATTCTTCGCCTACCTTGGAGTAGAATGTTGAGATGATTAGTAAAGTACCTAATGAGTCTTTCTGTTTCCCATTTCTTCATCATCATACTCTCTCCTCCAGAAACCCTACCTGACTTCCTCAGTCATTCACTTCCTACCTGTTCATCACACCCATTCTGGTTAATCTACTTGAGCTTCTGCAATTGTCTTTTAGTTGGTTTCTCTAATCTCTCTTCTTTCTCCTGGTAATGGCCTGAATGTTTCTCTCCCCATAAAAGGTATAGGCTGGATGGTATTAGAAAATGACCTTCAAGAAATGAGCAGGTCAGGACTGTGGAGTCTCTATAAACAAGATAAGAAAGGCTTTATCAAAAAAAAAAAAAAAAGCCTCAGGGAGATCCCCTGTGCCTTCTATTATTAAGGAATCCCAAAGATTTTATCTACAAACGAGGAAATGGACTCTTCACAGACATCAAGTCTGCAGGCACCTTGAATATGGGCTCCCCAGACTCCTAAATTGTAGTAAATACATTTCTCATTTATATGCCTCCTAGTTTGTTGTACTTCATTGCAACAGTCCCAACAGACTAAAACATTCCATAGTGTGTTGATCTGAACACCTTGACTGACTCAGTGTGTACTAGAATGTGGCAGTTCTATGGAAGGTTAAACTCAGGTATTCACTGAGTCACCTGGGCCGGGGGGGGGGGGCGGGGGTTCATGTGAGAGTAAGGAGAAGAGAGTAAGAGAATAATGATCCTACTTGGTAAACTAGACTAGATCTTTTCAAATCATATTTCAATGGCATAATGGACATGAAGTGGGAACTAGACAATGCCATTGTAAAGGTACAGGTGGGCTGGAGTAACCACTCAGTGTAGAGCACATATCTAGCATGTTCCAGGCCTGGGATTGGTCCCCAGCACCAAGAAAACAAAAGTGGTGGAGGTGGGGGGAGAGAAGTTTACAAAGGAACATTTTATTTGGCAACCCATATTTCTAACTTATGTTGTCACACATATCCTGGGTATTTTGTCTTGTTTAACCATAATATTTGACTGTAATGAGGCAACATCACAAAATACAGGAACATCTCTGTACATGCCAACTTTCAGTTCTGTGGTAGTTTCTCACCCAGCCTTTGTTCCTAGTTGTTTTGCTGATAAAATGCAATAAGAGAGTTGGTATTAAGCTGACAGCTTGACTTCTAGAAGCTTCTGGACCTGGAGCATAATTTCTCCATGGTGGGTTATCAGAATCAAATACCCTTGGCTAATCAGAATTTCAAAGGCTGCAGATAGCTAGTTTAATTTAAGAGGATTATTCAGAAACAAGCTTTGCCTAGGACATTTGGACTTCTGCCCCTCCTAACTGTTTGTTCAAACAAGCATTAGAGACAGATGGAGCTTGAACTTTTTCCAAGCAGAAGAAATTTTAACACAGTGAGAAAAGCAATGAATGGTGCCAGGAAGTCTTTGCCCCTGCCCTTGAGTAGGTACCTAATCTCCCCTGGCTTGGTCTCCTCCTACATTGAAAAGGAGAATTTGACCTGATGAACCCTTAGATCTTTTCTAGCTGTGAAATTTTCCAACTACAATCTCTAAGGCCTCCTCATGATCCAAAATTATGTGTGAAATGAAAAGAATCGGATTTGTCTAGGCCACAGGCTTCAAGAATGCTAAGGAGCCCAGTGCCTGTGCTGGTCTCAATCTCCTATTGCATGAGGTAGCAAAGGCTGTGCTTAGACAAAGGCCTTTCCTTTTGCTGCTCATTGAGATTCAACTTCCTTCTGAAAAGTCCGCTGTGTGCTGTTTACCTCACGCCTCATATTGTGGAAGATAATTTGTTTACAAAATCTCATGATTCAACTTCAACTCCAGAAAAAGGCAGTGTAAATACTAATATCATTCCCCAAAGCACCAGGTCTTTAAAAAGAAGAAAATACTGAAATGCCGTGTAGTCAGCTCCCCAAATGATGGCCTCTGAATCCAGGGAACCAGCCAACACAGGATAGAAAGCATTCCAGAAATAAATACTGCATATGTACCGAACATGCTCAGGTAGTTTTTACTTGTCTTTATTTCTAAAATTTACATTAACAATCATTTGTATAGTTTTTACAATGTATCAGGTGTTGGGAAAATGGAGGAGAATGGAAAAGGAATAGGCCAGACTCAATCATCAACAGACAAGGACTGTTTATTGCCAACAAGGGGCACAGACCTTCCTGCAGGATTGGAGGTTGTGCCTGGAACTGGATTTCGGAGTGGGTTTATATAGGGCTTAACAAGGAAGTAGAAAACAAAAAAATGGCTTATGGTCTCTTAGGGGCCCTGGGTGATGTCCTTGGTCAGGCCCACAGTGGAATGCTCCACCTGGGATGAGGGGCCAGACCCAGATTGGAATGACCTGTCAGCTGACAGGCATGTGATCAAGCTTGTTGTCTTGCTTGACCTAGGGATGAAGCAGGAATAAATCTTTCATTAGATATCAAAGATCATTTAATTTCAAGAGGAAAGGCATAGGAATGTACGAATATGACACCATTTTACATAGGGATTTGAACACCAGTGCATCTTGTTATCTTAGTGGAAGTAAGGGTGGGGGTGTGCCTGGAATCAATGTCCACAGATAGCCGTGGGATAACTGTATTTCTTGTGGGGTGTTAGCTTGCCAACAGCATTAAATATGGTAAATTCCCACTAAGGAAAACCTACTTAATCTTGCTTGTCCTAGCATTTCTCAACATTTAACCAATGAAGTCTTTCATACTATAAAACATTTATTAATACTCGTAAAATATAGTTGCATTAAATACATAGGCAAAATTATGCTCTAAGTGGGCAGTGTGCACCCTAATATCATTCATTTATTTTTTTCTTGTGCTGGTCCTGGGACTTGAACTCAAGGCGTGGGTGCTGTTCCTGAGCTCTTTTGCTCAAAGCTAGCGCTCTACCCCGTTGAGCCACAGCACCACTTTGAGTATTTAATTGGAGATAAAAATCTCACAGGAACTTTTCTGCCCAGGCTGGCTTTGAACTGTGATCCTCAGATCTCTGCCTCCTGTGCAGTGGGATTTCAGACATGAGCCACCAAAGCCTGGCAGGTATGGGAACCAAGTGAAAGGTGTAGGGGAGCCCCCCCCCCCAATTTTTGAGTCCCTAGAAACAGCAGGTTTAGACAAGGTAGTGAGTGGGGCTGAGGAAGGACAAACCTGAGCTGAATAACTGGAGCCAAAAGCAGGTTGACCTAGAGCTGCTTGACCTTTGTAAAAGAAAGAATTGAGGAAGGCCACTCAGTTTGCATGTTTTAGTTTAGGAGAAATTCCAAAAAGACAGATTTAAGGTTAGTTAAATGGTTAAATAAGTAAATATCAGTCACATCCAGAACCAAGAATAAAACAAAGAGTGTATTCTGCTTGCCTAAATGACTTATTGCTTTGTTTACCAGAGTTTAAGGAATTGTAATTGCTGTTTGTAATCACTGACCATTAATTCTTCTTCTGTATGCCTGCTTGCTTGCTTTGCCTAACTTGCCTGACCACCTGCATGTGTTACATGTGATTTTTTCCTTTAAAAACTCAGCCCTACTTCTCAAGTGGTGGGATGTAGGCACAGTGCTGTTATTAACTGAGTGTCTCAGACTCTCCTTTGGATTCAGGGTAAAACAATTTTTGTAGTGGGTTAGAGTTCCGCATTAGTGACTGGGATTCAACAGCAGGAAAGTGTAAGAAAACTTGCAAGAAGCTGATAAGGTAGAAGGAAGCTGGTCAATCCAGAAGAAAAAATGTTCAATGAAAGAAGGGGACAGGAACTCTGTGTCTTGGTATAAAGATGCTCAGGGAGGGCAGGGAAGAGGTGTGGCTGTCATAATCAGCAGTACAGAGTAACCTTGATAGAGAGATGGAGTCAGAAGTTAAATAAAAAGGAGATGAAATAATTGACAGAAATCACTGAGACATTTCACTGAGACAAGAAGTCAAGTGTTTAGGAAGTACAGTAGCTAGAGGGTGATTATTTTTGTCAAAAAAAAATGTGTATTGTCCAAGGACTAATGAAGGCACGTACTAAGTGTCACTGGGAATAAGAAAGGTAAAATGCTTGTGAGAGCTCCGATGGCAAAGAATGGGGAGAGTAGTAAGTCACAAATATTTGTTAACTGTTGCTACATTAATGCCAAAGAGCCCTGGTGCTCTCCTAAGGATTTATTTTTATTTAGGAAACAGCTGAGGAGTTTTGCTGATAAGAGTCCAGCTCTGATGACAGAGATAATAATTAAAGAATTTTAATGATGCCAGTTGAGTCTGAATTCAAATGTGCCTTTAGTCTTTCATCCTAGATTTTTCAGTAATTGAAAACTGAAAAGCTCCCACGACATTTAATACAGTCTGAGTTAGGCTCTGACACTAGCACTACAAATGGTTATAACCAACACATCCAAGTCCAGAATTTTGGAACAATAAAAAATAGATGTGCATTGATGATTTAATTAAAAAGACGTGTGTGTGTGTGTGTGTACTAGTCCTATGGCTTTATCTCAATGCCTAGACACTGTCCCTGGGCTATTTTACTCAAGGCCAGTGCTCTACCACTTGAGCCACAGTTAATTGGAGACAAAAGTATCAGGGACTTTCCTATCTTGGTTGGCTTCAAACCTCAGTCCTCAGATCTCAGCTTCCTGAGTAGCTAGGATTATAGGCATGAGCCACCAGTACCTGGCTAAAGAGATCTTTTGATAAAAGAGAACTGGTTCTCACAAGAGGATTGTGAGAAATAAGAAGCTGCTAGAATTATCCTAATGTAGTTTCTGTGAATAAAAAGAAAATGAATCCCATAATCTGTACATATAGCACAGCCATGACAGTTGTTTAATGCTAGCATCTATTCCGATAGGTGGTGGTGAGATCTTCTAAGTCTCTTGGTTATTGTGCTTATACCTAGGCTGCATCACCTTTTCAACCAAGTGAAATTGCATAGAAATGTTGTAGCATTCTGTTTGCTCCATTGACCTATGATGGGAAACTTCAATTTCTTCCATCTTGGACACCAAGATGCAAAGAATAAATTTGCCTGCAGCTTGGGTGAAACTTGCTCCTCATAAGAGGAAGTGATTTCCCTCACTCTTCTCCTTTAACACAGGCATGATGAAATAAACAGAGCAAAGCCCAGCAGAATGCAAGTGGCAGTACCACCCAGACTAGCACAGACACAGACAAGAAGCTGACTTCTGGCCATGGAAACAGACAGGCAGGAAAGGTGCCAGGAGGTGCCAGAGTGAAATGAAGTTATGATAAACTGTAAGGATTATGTTGACAAGTATAATTTACCATGGTGTCAAGCTATTATCAGTAAACTCCAAGAGGCCAGGGTCTGCCGAATGTGCAGGCCAAAAAGATGGGTGCTTCCAACCACAAACACCTTCCCTTATTCACTGACCTCTGCTCAAAATTCTACCTCACAAACTAGATGTTTTGTTTAAGAAAGAAGCAAGCACCTCTCCATACTGGTTAAAACTTATTTTATAATAGCAGTAATTTAAAATGACTTCTGTGTCCCAACTTAATTAGCCTTCTCTGACTGACAAAATAAATTATGGTGTGGCCACACAAATGAGATATTGTCATTCTAGTCAAGCCACTTCCAAACTGCTAGATAGCCATTTTACTTCCAACAGCATCCCTTTTCAAAAAGAAAAGACAACACTGTTGTTGTCTGTTGGTGTTGAGTGTCCTTGCTGTGCTAATTGTAGCAATTCTCGTGAGATATTCAAACATTTGAATCCCTGCTCCTAAAGCTGGGCGGAATGGTCCACAACTACATTCCATTGTACAACCAGGAATTAGTAATGGTCTGCTTGCTGATGGCAAAAACCCAAACTCCCATGAGGCAACACTGCCGTGTCCCAGAAAGCTCACTCCTGAGTGACCTTCCTCTCTTGACAGTTATTCATGGGTGTTGTCAAACAAATGGCTATGCCAAGAAACAAAAGGAAAATGTCCAGGCTAGATTTTGAAACTCAATTGCTTGACAAAAACACAAAAATATTGCAAAAATAAGAGACCAAGAGAAGTCTGAATAGTCTACCTAATGACTGTTTTCCAGAGCTATATTCTGAAAACTGTCATTCTGAACTTCTGTCAAAGGAAAACAGTGGAGGTGGTCAAACAAAAGACTGCCTCTAAAACACACTGCCATTTGAGGAACCCTCTCTGCTGAGTGTTCAAAGGCAGAACACTTTAGTGAAGTACTAAGGCTCACCCAGCTCTCCAGGCCTGTACTTCATGTGAAAAGATGGGGGTATCACAGCAAAGGAAGAGGTAGGATCATGCTTCACATTTGCTATCAAGGAAAAGAAGAAATCAGGGCTGGGTACAGTAGCTCATTTCTATAATCATATCTAGTTGGGAGGTGGAGATGAGGAAAAAACTCAGTTCGAGGCCATCTTGGGGAAAATGTTAATGAGACTTCATCTCAACTATGCCGAGTATGATGGCATACACCTATCGTTCTAGCTATTCAGAAAGTATAAACAGGATCAAGGAACCCACAAAATAACTAAAAGAAAATGAGCTGGGAGTATGTCTCAAGTGGCAGAGCACCTGCCTAAGCAAGTATGAAAGAATTCATAGGATTGTTGACTCTAGCACTGAACTGTGACCTGTAGCTAGGGTTTTTAGTGGGGGATGGATAAGTAAATATCTTCTGCCTAGCACTAGGCGAAATTCCTGCATGCCAGAAAGAAAGCAGGTATACAGCAAACACCCTATTATTTATGCAAACAAGTTAGACACAGTACACGGGATTTTTGTGCTCATGACTTGTCTGGATGTCATTTGCCTTCCAGCTAGTCTAGAAGTGTTTTGTGCTGCCAACTTCCATTCATCTTTGTGCCTTTATAGCTTGATAGTTTCCTAAATCCTGACCAACTAGCTGAAGAATCAAAATCCAGACTCTGGTATTTGGCTCCAGCTACTAAGTAGCTTCAGACTTTGGACATAAAGAAAATTAAATGAAATAGGGTCCATTGTGATACTGATGATCTTTCCATTTGCAGCATTCTGAAAGGTGGATTTTCTATGGAATTTTACACATCCAGAAGAGCGTCCTCATGTCCTATCTTATATTCAGTATAGACAGGAAGTCATCAACTGGTTTTCCCTTGCAAGGGGTTTAAGCTTATACTCTGTAATTAAATTCAGAAGTCCCTGGAGCCCCACTGCCATTCGCCCTTCATCCAGGAGTGTGTTCCAGGACGTCTTTACATACTATGGAATTGTAAGTGCCCACACGGTACAGAAAAGCATCTACCTAAAAATTACCTGATAGCCAGGCCAGTGGCTCATGCCCATTATCCTAGCTACTCAGGAGGCTGAGATCTGAGAAACATGGTACAAAGCCAGTGCAGGCAGACTCTGTGAAACTGTTATATCCAATGAATCAGAAAAAAAGCCATAAGTAGAGGAGTGACTCAAGTGGAAATGGCAGCCTTAAGCGAAGAAATCATGAGCCAGAACATGAGTTCCTGAATTCAAGGCCTAGGACCTGCACACTCAAACAACAACAAAAATATTGTCTGCAAATACCTCCAAAGAAATTCAGATTTTCAAAAGGTTAGACTAAGCTTGGTGTGCTGGTACCTATAATCCCAATATTAGAGAAATTGAGACTGGAAGATAGCAAGTTCCAAGCCAATCTGTGCTACATAATGAGATCCTCTCTCCAAAAAAAGCAAAACACAAAAAAATACAAAAATAAACAAATAAAACAGTCAAACTAAGAGAGCAGTATGTATGAGAATTGTAATCACCAAAATCAAATATCCCTAATGACATTAGCTAGTGAAATTGATTCAAGACAGGGACATTAGAAATTGAGAAAACTGTTTATGTGCACCAAATTTAACATGAGTCACTTCAAATGTGGTCTGATGGGCTTCATTAAACTCCCAGAGATAAATATCATGTATAATAATTAGCCACGAATACATCAATTTAACTATTAAGTTGCCTCTCCCCCCTCATTTGCTTTGTACACCATCCATCAGAGTTGTGTATAAAACTTCAAGATACAAATGAACATGAATTACTATGTTCCTCTGAAAGCATTTATTTTTAAAATTGCACTCATGTTTTATTCATATCATAAGGTCTTTCTATTACTTCCAAGTATAAAACTAAGACTAGAAGCAAACATACATGTTGTCTTGACTGGAGATTTGTCAGCCTTTTTTTTTTCAGAGCAAAGATACTCCCTCTATCCCATCCCCCTTCCCCCAATCAATAAATAAATAAGCACCAGTGGCTCATGCCTATAACCCTAGCTACTCTGGAGGCTAAGATCTGAGGATCAGTTTGAAGCCAGGCCAAACAGGAATCAGTGAGACTCTAATCTCCAAATAAGCACCAAAACCCCCAGAAGTAGAGCTGTGGCTCAAGTGGTAGAGCACTAACCTTGAGTAAAAGAACTCAGAGACAGTGTCCTAGTTCTGTATTCAAACCCTAGGACATACACACACACACACACACACACACACACACACACACACACACACACACAAAATCTTAAAAATAAGCAATGCTTCATAATACAGAAGTAATACACCTACCATCTACAAACAAGAGTATGAGCAGAAGAATCTTGTCTAACCATTGTACATCTGTCTGAAAGTAGTCTATCTCAGGATATTGATTCAATGTCACAGATAAAGGAGGACAGCAATGACACAAGCAAGGAAACATGTTCCTTACCTTAATTGTCCTGGTAAGAGATTCAAGTTCAAAGGTTCTAGAACAGTGAGTGTGTGGGTATTTCTCCTTTGTTTTCCACAATAAGCTTCTTATTGTTCTGCATTTGCATCAATATTGAATTTAAGGTAACCATTTCCTGATATTGGTCATTTTCCTTTGTGGTTGAGAAAAGAGAGAAAGATAAGTTATTTCCAGGATGGTAGAAAGTGGTCCAAGATAATTAAATGCAGTAAGAGCAACTGATGGATTATCCTTTTGTCCCATTAGCCCAATGCATAAAACAAAGTCATAAACATTTAGTAAGTTCTTCGTCATTTATTTTAATGCGTTTTAAATGTGCTAAGGAGAAAAAATTTATGATGTGTTTCTACCGCATTCTGGTTATAAAGTTCTAATCATCAATAACTAATTTATTTCTATAATGGAATATCAGTTTACAAAGAATGCTTTCCAGAATGAATGTGTGGAATTAATGCCAATATCTCTAATTATTGAATAATATAGGCCAAAATATTAGAATTACTGAAAAAATTAGATGTACTGACTCTACAAAAAAATTTTGGTGAGAATAAAAAAACAGGCATTTTAAGGAAAAAATTCAAAATTTTAATCATAATGAAAAGTATTCCAAACCTCAATTTGCCATTTTTTATCTAAAAAATCTAAATCCCAGTCCAAAGAACCACCCACCACCTCAGCTACATCACTACATTAGAATTTAAAGGGTTTTATGCAACTCTAACTCAGTTGCTAGTACACATACTTGAAAGTTTACCTTAGTAAACATCAAGCAAAACATGGTCACTTAAATTATAACATGTATAGCCCAAATAAATTTTAATTTTCAATATCACCAGTAATTTGCTAAAGCTTGCAAATTGACCTGGCATTCAATTACTAAAATCCCTTTAATAGAAATAACAATGATAAATAATTTTGAATAATTCATGGTATAATACTTCAGCATTATCCTAGCTAAGCTTCCTGGATTTTATATTAGATGACCTTGTTCACAATTACAGGTTGTTGAAATCGATGAGCATCTTGTTTGTCAGGTACAAATGGTAATCTCGTAACTGACCACACAATTTCTTTGCTATAACTACCTCATTCATTTTTATTTCAGCATTTATGTGGCAGTGTATCCTGACCAAAAGAAATTATACAAGTGGAAATTATGTGACATGTATTGGGAACTGTTAGCGGCCTACATAATCATCTCTCATTATCCCAGGTGAAGTAGTTCCAGGACTCTTTATCAACACCAAGACCTTCATTTAAAATGCCATTAAATTTTAAATGCATAACTTCTTCTATATTTTAAATCATATATAAGTTAGTAGAATGTACTTTTTTGTAAATAGTTGTTTTACTATATTTTTAGGGACTGATGACAAAAAATGTTGGTACCTGTTCAGTAAAAATCAATTTTCTTTTCTGAATTTATTTCCTTACATATTTATTTTGACAGTGCTGGGTACTGAACTCACGCCTCCTGCTTGCTAGGTAAGTGCTCTATCACTTGGTTGTTTTTGAGATAGGTTCTTGCTTTATGTATGGGCTAGCCTGGCCTATGATTCTCCCTGTGCTTTCCCATATCACTGGGAAGGACAAGCACATATCACTACATCCAGCCATTTTTGCTTCCTCCATAGCTGGGATAACAGATGCATACAACCCTACCCAGCTATTAAGATGGAGTCTCATGAGCTTTTATGCCTGGACTGGCCTTGTGAGAAAAGGCGATCTTGAAACCAGTCATCATTTTGTACTTATATTTCTTGATACAAATATGCCCTGGAATTAGTTGCTTGTTGATTTTACACTACAAGTGTCAGCTGTGTTGTTTGTAACCAGCCAGCTGGATCAAAGGTATGAGTCCATACCAACAGTGTTAAAGAAAAGACCTCCCCACCCCAGTGTAAATTCTTTCACTCACTGAGTGCTTTCTAACTTCCTTGTATCACTCCATCACCCTGGTAACCAACTGTGAATAGAATGTGAACCTGACTCCTAACAAAGAGAAGAGGCAGCATTACCCCTTGGGGTTGATACAAAAACCAATCAGACTGTTTCACCCAATATGCCTTTACAACTCTGAGGAGAGTGGCTGTGTAACCCTCTGTACAGAATTAAATTGTTTTGATGCCTTTATCTCTGATGTGTCTTTTTTTGTTTTTCTACATCAGAAGGTCATTTGTTTCCAGCATCCTCAAAGCACCATCGCCTTGATACATGAGTGAGTGGGACTTGTTCTCTGGAAAAGCAAGAGATAAAGTCAGGTACACTGAAAAATGTGAATAAAAGAGTAAGTGAAAGAGAAAGCCCACCCAGAAAAATGGGCAGTGTGACCTGGAAATCAGTAGTCTATTTGGATTGCTTGTGGGTTCTCCTTTTATTCCTTCCTCCAGTAATAAGGGAGTAGGGAAGAATGTAAGCAGGAGCCTTTCAGCCAGCTCTGAGAAGTCTGGTAGGATGGGAGACAGGTACATTTCCAGGAATGACCATTGGGCCCTTGGAGACTTTTAGGAATGCTGCCAAGCTCCTGGGGAAGGAGCTGTTCTAACACCTTCATCTCCTTCATCTCTGTAGCTAAGATTTTAGGCCTGAGCTACCACATACAGCCATATATAGTCATGAAATACAATTGTTAGATAAAAGCCAATGAGTATTTCTACACCTCTTAGAGAAGACTGCAAAGGTACCATCCAGAAAGATTCTGCTAAGTATGCCCAGGGAGCACCAATGAAAAGTTTTGTGAACCCAGCATCAATCATGGCTGTTTCATTAATTGTTGAAACTACAGAAAATGGTTATTTCAATGCTAGTCATTGTAGTGTTATTAATATACTCCAAGAGCTATCAGAGTCACAATAATACACAAAAACAAAGAGAATTGTCTCAGCAAGGCAAAGTTTACTTTTGCACAGAAGTATGCACCATCAGCCAAAACTCTGGCAAGCACGCACACAGAGCAGTCGGCTGCTCCCTATTTATCCTTACACAGCAGGCCCCACCCCTCTGCTTGGATTGGTTGAGCTCAGGTTCACAATGTGCTTGCGATTGGCTAGTTTGAAGAGGGGGGAAGGTGCATTTACATAAGGTAACTACTATAAGACTTTGAGATAAGTTAATTGATCACAAGTAATCTCAAAACTTACCTATACTCTCTGTTTCTTAAACAATCTGAGTTGTGTCTTCTGAGGTGTGCCTTAATTTCTTCTTGAAACAACCAGTTACACAAAACCTTACTTTTCAAAAATCCTTCCTTATCCCAGAGCAGATCCTCTTTTCCTTTTTTTACTTGCTGATATTGTCTTAGAAAAATAGCACTACCTCCAGCTTTTTTTTTTTTTTCCTGTGTATGCGGTACTGAGGAATCTAACCCAGGGCTTCATGCATGCTAGGCAAGGCATGCTAGGTACCGCTAAGCCACATTCCCAGCCCATTTTTTGAATGGAAAACAAAACTTTGTTTAATAAAGTTTTACAGACAATAAGAGTAAAGCCACCAGAACAAAGCAGGAAACTCTTAAACAACTCACTTTGTCAGAAAAGCTGGCTTTTCTCACAATAGAAAGAGCAAAAGTGCTCTTTAAAAAGTCCTCAAACTAAAGACAATTCTACAGAGCAGATAAGGTAAGCAAAATAAACAGTGTACTTTAGGCAGCACTTAAGTGTTAAATATGAGGAAAACTACAGCACTACAAGTAGAGGGAGCCCTTTAGGGCTAGGTAATCTCTAGGAGTACAGAAGGGTCTAAAAAGTCCTCCTGAAAAAAAATAGGGCTTGATAATCCTTTTTTAAGAAGGGTAAAAGAGTAGGAAGGTGGAGGAAAGAGAAAAGGACTTTAGGCTAGGAACCCATAAGAAATCTATGTAGTTGGCAGTAAACAAGTCTCATTCAGGAGAGATAAAGGACTTTTCCTAAAGAGAGAACATTTGTCAGGAGACAAGGGTGATGTGAGGAGAGGATAGCATTAAAAAATAACAAGTGGTATAATCCAAAACTTTGGCAAAGTAGCAGGATAAAAAATAAACCCTCAAAAAAATCAATGGCTTTTCTGTATGCAAGCAATGAGAACAGCGAGGCTGAAATCAGGAAAACAACTCCTTTTGCAATAGCTTCAAAAAAGAATAAAATATTTAGGAATAATTTTAACCAAAGAAGTGAAAGACCTCTATAATGAGACCTTTAAAAACCTGAAAAAGGAAAGTAAAGCAGAACTAAGGAAATGGAAAAACCTCCCATGCTCATGGATTGGGAGGATTAACAACATGAAAATGGCAGTACTGCCAAAGGCTATCTACAAATTCAATGCAATACCCATGAATATCCCAACTCCATTCTTTAATGAAATAGAGGAAGCAATCCAGAAAGTCATATGGGACAATAAAAGACCCGAATAGCAAAAACAATCCTAAGCAGAGAGAACAGTGCTGGAGGAGTTTCAATACAAACTTCAAGCTATATTACAAAGTAAAGTAACAAAAACAGCTTGTTCTTTGCACAAGACCAGGCCTGACGATCAATGGAATAGAACTGAAGACCCTAAAATGAACCCGCAGGCCTATGGCTACTTAATCTTTGATAAAGGAGCTAAAACATAGGATGGAAGAAAGAAAGCCTCTTCAACAAATGATTCTGGAAAAATTGGTTCAACACCTGTAACAAACTGAGACTAGATCCTTATGTATATTCCTGCACCAGATTTAATTCCTAATGGATCAAAGTCCTCAAGGTAAAATCAGATACCCTGAAAACATTGCAAGAAGGAATAGGAGAAACATTTGGGATCCTTGGCCCAGGACAAAACTTTCTTAATAAAGGCCTAGAAATCAAAGAAAGGTTGGACAAATGGAATTGCATCAAACTGCAGAGCTTCTGCATGGCAAAGGACATAGCTTGCAAGCTAAATAGAAAGCTCACAGATGGAGAGAAGATCTTTACTGGCAATACAACAGACAAAGGCCTCATATCTAAAATATACGTAGTACTCAAAAAATTAAATTCCTCCATAACAAATCTTCAGAGAACCAACTGCCCCTTCAACAAATGGGCTAAAGACCTAAAAAGAGACTGCTCTGAAGAGGAAATGAGAATGGCAAAGAGACACATGAAGAAATGCTCAACATCACTGGCCAGTAAGAATGCCCATTATCAAGAAAACTAATAATAACAGATGCTGGAGGGGATGTGGCCCTACTACACTGGGCAGTATGGAGGTTCCTCAAAAGGCTAAACATAGAGCTCCCCTATGACCCAGCAGCCCCATTTTGGGCATCTACCCAAAAGATTACAAGCAAGACTACACCAAAGCCACCAGCACAACTATATTCATCACAGCACAATTTATCACCACTAAAATATAGAACCAACCCAGATGCCCCTCAGTAGATGATTGGATCAAGAAATTGTGGTATATATACATAATGGAATTCTATGCTTCTATTAGAAAGGATGACTTGGCCCATTCGTGAGGAAATGAAAAGACTTGGAAAAAATACTAAGTGAAGTGAGCCACACCCAAAGAAACATAGCCTCTATGGTTTCCCTCATTGGAAACAATTAGTACTTGTCTAGAATAGTCCTAGCAGAAGAGCACAATAGCTCAATAGCAATGTACATATGAACACATAAGATGATGTTAAGCTAAATGAACTACAAGATTTGGAAATAAATGGTTTAATCTTTGTTGATGTTATTTTCAATGTACAATATGAAATCATATCTTTTTCTTTTGTCTTTCTTCCCCATGGTCTTATCCCTGATGTCACTGTAACTGACTTTGGTACACTGGGTATTGTATATATGTTTATCAGAACAAGGGAAGGGGAATACCAAAATGGAGAGACAAAGGGTAAAAGGCAAACCAATGCCACAGCAATACTTACAAGACAATGTGCTGTAAACCAACTGTACAATTTGGAGGAGAGTGGGGAGGGAACTGAGGAGAAGGAAAGGTGAGAGAAAAATGAAGGAGGAGGTAACAAGTTTGATAAGAAATGTACTCACTGCCTTACATATGAAACTGTAACCCTCTATACATTACTTTGACAATAAAAAATTAATTTTAAATAAATAAATAAGCTTTAAGCTAGGCATAGTGGCATATACTTGGAATCCCAGCTACCTGGAAGTAGAGGTCAATTACAGTCCATGAACAGCTGGGAAAAAATTAGTACAAGAGCCTACAAAAAAGCAGGGAAGTGGGGGAGACCCAGGTCATAGCGTAAGTGGTAGGGCAAAAAGCAGAAGGCCTTGAGTTCAATATCCAGTACCATAAGCCATCATCTGAAATACTGGTAAATTTCTGTAGTCCAAGCATTCAGTAAGCACAGGCAGGAGAATCAAGGATTGAGAGCCAGACTAGACTACATATTAATTTCCATGCCAGCCAGGGTAATGAGATCCTATCACTACAAAAAGTATTATTGTTTTTATTAAAACATAATAAAGGTTCTTGAGTGCCTCAATGATGAATTTGAATTTTATTTGGTAATGCAGCCCATTTAAATAAAACATTAAATGATGTCACATATTATCCTATTTATAGTTGAAGATAGACCCAGGTACATATGTTCTTACATATTAAAGGGCACAGAAGAACAATCTGGAATGGTACACATGAAACTATTATCCATGATTGCTCTGGAGTGGGTATTTTCCAATATAGTACACTGGAAAGGAATATCTCCAGTATTGTCCAACCTAGTCTTTGCTGGATGGAGACTTATCACACTTTCACTGAAATGAAGGACTGACTGAGATGGAAGTTTACAATAAAATAAGCTACTCAGTGGTAAGCACACCTGTCTAGGAAGCTTGAGGACCCAAGTTCAAACCACAGTACTTCTAAAAAGTAAAGCAAAAAGGAAACAAACAACTTACAGTTAGAGGAGCACAACCACAATCTATGAGAGCCCAGGAGTGTATTCAGGTAAAACTGCATTCACCACATGAGCTCTTGCTCTTGCTTCAGAGCCTGGCCATGGTCAAGAGGTTTGGAATGCTGGCATTAGCTTTTGAGAATCTAGCCTCAAAGCAGATGGGCATTCTTTCTACCCTTTTAACAAATAAGAAAATAATCTATAATGAACATACCTATATTCATTGATATTAAAGGGCAACATGTATAGGAAGGCACACTGAGTTGGACATAATAAATGCTCAACAAACTATTACTATTTTCTAATTATAATAATGGCATTTCAAAAATTTCCTTTTCTGTTCCAGCTGAAAGTTTTTGGTTCAAAAGACTCCCTGGCTTGCTTCCTATTTGTGATGTTTGTGGCTAACATAAACTACATGCTTTGGGGAGAGAAAAAAAACAACTAATGAAGATTGCAGTTGTACAAGAAGAGGAAACACTGACACATAAGAGCCTACTCAGTCACACCTCAGGACAGAGGCCCTACATCTTCCAAGCAGAGAGAAAAAAAAGGCCATCAAGAGCCTCTGAGTATCCACCTTCAGTCCACCTTTGTATTCTAGCTGTGCTACTTCAGATCTCAAGAGGGAGCTTAGCTGTATATGTCAACAGCTGGACCATAAGTGACAGAATTTTGTTATCAATATTCATTTTTAAAGATGTCCTTTATTTATCATGAATGCATTTTATATCCAAACCAAAATTAATCAAATTAAACCAAAATTAATTAGTGGGTTTTTTTTTAACACTATTGATAAAAGTTAACATGCTCTTGATTAAGCTACCCTGAGAGTAGGTGTGGGAGGCAAAACTGAAGGGTGTCATTCTCAGTGGTGCCTTCTGTTCTTTCAGATTCACTCTGATTTCTCCTCCCAATTTCCTCTGGCAATTGGCAAGCTGTAAAATACATCTATGTTGACAAGTTGCAATCTAACCTTACAAAGTCATGGGTTTCTCTTCATTCTAGGTGTTTTTGTTCCATGTCTTGTGGAGAAAATGTTTTGAGTGCTTCATGAAATGTGAGAGAGATTTCTGTAAATCTGAGTATGTTTTTATTATAGACATCTTATTATGTAACTGTTATTGAATTCCAGTGGGCAGGGACTGCTTAGTGACTGCTTTTCCCTGCTTCTCAAGTCCATTATGACCGATTTTCACACCTCTCTGTCCCTCAAACCATTTCCAGGAAGGAGTTTTAGCTTCTCAAATCCCTGTGGCTAAGTGTCTAGGCCTGAAGGCACAGAGACATCCTTGGTTCTGGAGTGACTGATACTTTCCTACTCAACTCCCTTTTGTTTTATGCCACCATTCAGAGATGCCTGGTACTCTTTCATTCTTGCTACTAACTCTGTGCTTTCAGATAATTACTTAACCTCTTGGGGGTCCCTTTGCTTATCTGTATTAAGGGAATGATAATGCCTAGTTCATATGTCACTGTGAAAATTGATTGTACTCTCTGGCACAAAGCATACCAACACATAGGTACAGTGCCTATTATAATTATTGTCCTTAAACTCATTTATAATATTTTAATATTCATTAATATCCATTGAATATTCATATATGACATTTTAAGATTCAAATAGAGAAAAGACTATGGTAGATTTATCTTGATCTTCAGGGGATGGATGCAATTACTAAGAATACCAAGAAGAATATTATTCATGTGGCTTTTCTATAACCACCATCTAGTCGAAGGCCAAAAAGTTATGCATTTAGAAATTACTGAATTCTGCTATGTGTTTTACTATACTGTCCAGTTCAATCTTTCCAATAACCCCAGGAAGGGGACACTTAAAAAAAAATCCCTAGTTTACAAATGGGGAAACTGAGCTTGGATAATTCAATAATACAACAGTAATCATAATAAGACAGCCATACTACTAAGGGTCAGAGCTCACATTCAAATCCCAGTTCTCATTTGCCTTGTGAGCAAAGTTCCCTTAAGACATATGACTTCTGCAAAGTCAGTATCCACCAGCACTCCACGGAACCACTGCTGCAGGCACTGAGGAAGCTGGGAAGAGAAGTCCCTCCCACAGGGGCAGCATGGCCATTCCAGCCTAAGGGTCAAGTTCAAAAGGAAGAATGGGGTAGGGGTCTTTAACTGTTTATCACAGTAGCCATCCCTCCCTTAATTAAGTAGAATCGTCATGTAAGTTTGTGGAAAAATAATTACCCCACAGCTCTTTTTTTTTTTTTTTTTTTTTTGCACCTTCATTGAGGTTCAACTTTAACCTGGCAGCACACTTCAGGTCTGGATCATCACTTTCTCCATCCTTCTGGCCCAAATGAAGCCCTGAAGGAAGCCATCTCCATCTCAGACTGTGAGCTTTTCCAGATGAGGGCAGGCCTCAGAGAGGGAAGACTGTCCTCAGTCTCTGATGCTGCTCGATGACTGACATGTAGGACATGATTTCTAAACAGAGAAAGAGTATCTTTAGGTTCTCCTACAACTCCTATAGCAAATGACTGTGAAAGCATAAGGTATTATTCAAGTCAGTACGTGTAAATGTTTCTTATGGTTGTAATATTAAAATCTCTTTCTAATTATTGGCCACATATCCTCACAAACGGATAGGTTTCATTTATAGGAAAATTTGTTTTAATTCATAATATTAGAGACCACAGTGATGGGAAATTCTGAATCAAACCTCTCAATCTACCAACTTTAGCAGAGTCCCTGATAGATAGCCTATAATGTATTCCTTAACAACAAAAAATTCTTAACATGTTCCTCCAAGATTACATAGCCAAACAGGACTCTAGGAGTCTCAAGATTCTGTGATGAAATCTTGCAGGTATAATTAAGATTATAGATCTTAAAATAGGGAGATCATCCTGGATTATCCTTATATGACCAATCTAAGCATTTACACCTTTAAAGCAGAAATATTTCTCTGGTTGCTGTCAAAGAGATCTAGCAGCAGCCAGAAGTAAAGAAAGAAAAGGCAGGAAGAGAGTTGTGAAGGAGACAAGCACCTGAACAGAACTAGATAAATGTCCTTGCAGATGAAGAAAAGGAACTGTCAGACAGGGAATGGGGGCCCTGGCTGCTTAGCATTATGCCTTGTGCACAGCCAGCAGGAAAAGGACCTGTGTTCACAGTTGAGAGGAAAGGTCCACTAGAGTGGATGGTTTCTTTCACAAGTCCTCTGTAAGAGCTCAGCTCTGCCCCCAAAGCTTCGCACCAGCCTTGTGAGACCCAAAGCTGTGCCTACCAAACCTCTAACCTACAAATGTGGGAGGAAACAAATGGATGTTGTGTGCATTACTGCGAGCATGATAATTAGTTACAATCTCTCTCTCTCTCTCTCTCTCTTTTTTTAAACCAGTCTTAGTTACAATCTCTCTCTCTCTCTCTCTCTCTCTATTTAACCAATCCTGAGGCTTGGACTCAGGGCCTGAGCACTGTCCCTGGCTTCTATAGCTCAAAGCTAGTACTCTGTCACTTGAGCCACAGCGCCACTTCTGGCCATTTTCTGTATATGTGGTGCTGGGGAGTTGAACCCAGGGCTTCATGTATAGGAGGCAAGCACTCTTGCCACTAGGCCATATCCCCAGCCCTCAAATGACTGCTATTTCTCAAATAAAGATGTCCAGAGCTGGAGGGTGGCACAGGTGGTAGAGTGCCAGCTGTGAGCAAAATTGCCAAGCGAATGTCATCTCCAGGGGCAGATTTTATGTTTCCCAAATCCCATGTCCTATTTGTTTTTCTTGCCAAAATTATCATGGACTTAATTACTTGTCTTTTTCACTCTCATTCATTATGATGTTGAAATGGATCCAGAAAATCCACTCATTCTTAAATAAAAACCTGTATTAAGCTGGGAGCTGGTGGTTCACACCTGTAATTTTAGCTATTCAGGAGCCTGAGATGTGAGGATCAAGTTTGAAGCCAACCCAGGGAGGAAAGTCTGTGAGACTCATATCTAATTAACCACCAGAAAGCCAGTAGTGGAGCTGTGGCTCCAGTGGTAGAGCCCTCACCTTAATAAGAAAGCTAACAGACATACCTAGGGTTTGCCCTCTGGTGCCTGCCCTGGGAAAATGACTTCTGAAAATCAGCAATAGTAGTGGGAAGGCTGTGAGGTATTGCTGCACAATTTACCATATCTGTCTGTCACCTAAATTTTGGTACAGAGTGATACTTTAAATTAGAAGCACAACTGACTTATTAGCCAATTCTAAGATCACAAGAAAGGCATTTGCATGGGCTACAGTGATCTGGCCCTCTGAGTCATAGTATATGAGTTTGTTATCTGATTCAATGTGACCTTGATATCATCAATTATGCTACTTTTGAGTCTTATTAGAGTGCACATGCACATACACACACACACTCAAACTTATATGGAGAGAGACAAGAGAAAAAGACAGACACAGAGAAGCAGAGAGAGAGGGGAGTAGTAATGAATTAAATAAGCTCCTGGATTTAGAATATTTCTAATACATTTTCATGTTCTGCTTTATGTGTCATCTTTACCTCAATCAACTAAGAATTATTCATCAATTAACTATAAATGATTACACAAATTTTTTGATTCTCTTTCTCTCTCTCTCTCTCTCTCTCTCTCTCTCTCTCTCTCTCTCTCTCTCTCTCTCTCTCTCTGGAATTTCTATACTTGATTACCCCTAACCAGAAAGGAAAGTCAAAGAGGTGACTTATGAAGCATTTCTACATACCATTGTGAAAGAAATTTATTCCCACTTGGCTAAAACACAAATAAATTGAAGGTACTGTAGTCTGAACTCAGGGCCCTTGCACTTGCTATGTAGGTACTCTACCACAGGAGCCATGCTCCCAGTCCTTTGAGCTTTACTCATTTTTTTGAAATAGGGTCTCAATTTATTTAAACCCTCCTATTTAAACTTCCCCTGTAGCTGGGATGATAAGCCTGTGCCACAACACCCAGTTGTTATTGGCTTACATAGAATCTCAAAAAGCTTTTTTCCAGGCTGGCTTTGAAACATAATCTTCCTGATCTCTGCCTCTCAAGTAGCTAAGATTACTGACATGAACCACTGTGCCCAGTTGAATTATTAGTATTATTACTTGGGGCTTGAACTCTGGGCTTGGGCACTATCCTTGAACTCCTTTTGCTCAAGTCTAGCACCACTTGAGCCATTGCATCACTTCTGGCTCTTTCTGTGATTAATTGGAGGTAAGAGTCACACAGACTTTCCTGCCCCAGCTGACTTCAAACCATGATCTTTAGATCTCAGCCTCCTGAGTAGCTAGGATTACAGGCGTGAGCTACCGACGCCCAGCAATTTTTTTGTTTTGTTTCATTTCTCTGAATTTCTTTGAATCCTATTATAAACCCACCCAAGTCTGTATTAGCAATATGCACATAAGGTCCATTTTTTTTCTTCAGAATTCAGGTTACAAACAGAAGAACGTTATGACCACATTTCAGTAGCAGTATCATTTCGGGCCCCCTGATGTCATTTAAGGACAATCATAATTTTGAAGAAATATTTTCACAAAACTTGAATTTCTTTGTTTTAACTTTTCTAAAACATTGTACTAACAAATGTTTCCTTCTACTTCTATGGCCTTGACAGTTACTCAAATAACATTTCAGCTCTCAGGAGAGGACGAGATGGCTTCTGTCCAAGAGAGATATTATTCTAGTTAATTATTAGCATTAAAATTCCAATTTAGTATTGAACTCACTAATAGGCAGACACTACAATGCTATGGGTCAGTGCCTTTAGAAAAGACAATCTTCTACTAGTCAGGTATGAAATTATGTTGAAAGGTTGAATGAGCTAATGGCACTGTGTGTACCCTGGGCGAGTGCTGGGAACTCTTAGCACGGAATGAGGTCCACAAAGGTTACTTGGGGGGAGACTAGGGTTTTGGGAAATAAAGCTCATTTATAAAGCTGCAAATGGTGCCTATTAATAGCATTTATTGAACAGGATATTGTAAGGGGTACTCCAGGGGGTGTTCAAAACAAATGGAAGGCCCTTGTCTCTGGGGAGGCCAGTGATAGCATAGAAGTGTGAGTCAAGTGGAGAACAGAGTGACAGAGTGACATCTCAGAACAACCAAGCTAAAACAGTTCTTCTGTATTTGAAACTTTAGAGACTGCCAGCTAGAACGAGAGGACAGAGAAAGCCTTCAGGAAAGCCTATGGGGACTGAGTAACACAAAGGGACTATTAGAAGGGGAAGTAGATATAAAAGCTTGAAACTGAAATGGAAGAGGAAGGAGAAGTAATTCAGTAACTGGCTGCTGTGGAAAGTCTGAGATTAATGACAAAGAATGTTCCTCAAAATATTTTGGGAAATTTTCTATATCTTGACAGTGAGAATCGCTACTCCAGTATTTGCATTGGTCAGTGGGTTGTTGAATATAGACATAAAACTGGTACTATTTCAAAGGTAAGTTATACCTCAGTAAAATAGATATTCAAGGTAAACCAACTCAAGACTTTTCTTTGTTGCGTTTCCAATCTAATAGCAAACTGCTAGAGAATGTCATTATGCTATGTTATGTTTTTAAAAGACACTCATTTTTAAAAAATCACACTTTTGGAATTGAATAGAATTTGATTGAACTGTGTATATCTTTTTAGGGATCCATAGTTTGCTGAGTTTAGAATAAGGTAGCTTTTATTCTCTTTATCTGATTCAATAAGGATGATTTTTTTTTCTGCATATTCCCCAGTAACATACCTAAACCTTAAAGTTTCAGTTGTACAGTATTTTCATATAATCCAAGCAAGTGTATTTTCTCAGTGCCTCTCCTCCTATGGGCAGCCAACTGGCAGTGCTTGGCAAACTCAGGGTCTTGGCCACTTGAAAAGCTGAGGAGAGGGGCACCAACCTGCTGGTGCACAACTCAGAAAGGGCAAGAGGAAGAGCAACAAGATCCTGGACAGCTCATCAGCCCTGCCGGGCCAGCCGGCAGGGGGACAAGAATCCTGACTGAGGGGCGGCAGGGATACGGAAAAGGAAAAATAAGGCAAGAGAAAAAAGACAAGAGACAAAGATGGGGTACGGGAGGTCTGCAGCCATAAGGTTGAACCTCAAGACTGCAGCAACAGTTTATTCTTAACTTCCAGCTTATATGCAGTTTTGGAACCAGGGAATAGCATAGGGTTGTTAAAATTCCAGAACACAAAGAGGCTTGAAGTTTACAACATTTGATTACAGTAAACACAAGGTAACAAAGCAATTCCGGACAGTGGCAGTGGACTTTGCCTTTAGCATATCCTGGCGGTAACAGCACAGCCAGAGGTGATAATGAACCTAGGTGCAAGTTTGGCTCCCGACGACATCTTGGCGACATCGGCACAGCCAGAGGTCAGGATGAGCTTAGCTGCTAGCTCGGCTCCCGACAATCAGCATGGCATGGGCTAGCCAACCTCTAGCCTCCTCAGAGTGGAACTGCTGTGCTTATGGGAGGCGAATCAACCGCTAGGACCAATCAACCAATAGACCCTGCACTGGACGTGTCAGAAACAGTGCTTAGAGAGGTGTCTATTTCCCATGCCATATGAACTTACACCAAATTACTAAACCAAAGGCCATTATATCTCAATATCATCCACCTCATTTCTAATTAAGATGACCTATGCTTTTGTTTTTTCAGAATTATGCATTCTAGTTGACAAAGGTATAGTTATTCCTGTTTCCACCTGGCAAGCTAAAGTTAACATGGGGGGAAAAAAAAGAAACCTACTTCAATTACATGCAAGTGTTAGTCTTCTGTCAGGCTCATTCTGGAATATAGGTTTTTGTATTCCACTTAAAAGACATAGCTTCATTAAGTATGTTTGTTTGTAAAAATATGTCCTTCAATATTTTAATACAATGCCCCTCATCATTTTTAAACATCAGTATCTGTACATTGTTTTTGGGTTCTACAATCACTCTTGTGCTGTCTTCATGTTATTTGCATCTAAAAATTCTCGAGACCTTATTACAGATGGTAATTTTACCCTAGTGAAGCACACAAGATCTGACATCAGATTTTCTTCGATATTTTCTCTTCATGTAATTTACTCAGTGTTTTTTTTTTTTGCAAAGTACGATGTGTTCTCCAGAAAAATAAGTGATCCCATTAAACCATAATATTCGCTCTCTTCTAGACATACAAACCAAATTCAAAACTCAGAAACATGATGACAAAAGACAAAATTAAACCAATTTAAAGATGTTATTGGCTTTATTTGTGAGTCTAACCTCAGGGATTCTAAACACATCCTTCATATACAGGCATCAGAAGAACATATTCTCTATGGTCTAGATTTGGATCCCAGCTCTCTAATGACTTAATTTTCTGCGTTTAAGTTTCATCATTTCAAAATGGGTTGATGAGGAGATCAGGGAAAATAATAGGCACTAAACTTAGGTCACTTAATCAATGCTCAGTAAATGCCAGCCCCTCCTTACTACTCAATATCCGGCCCATGGTAATTTAGGCTTAATAAAATGTCCATTCTGTACATTGGAAAGAGAGTTCAAAGCTATGACTGGTACTAGCTGTCCCAGTCAGGAATAAGGGAATATTCAGTCAGCAACTGGACACCAAATTGGGCCTGGTGCTGCCATGTATCTGGCCCTGTCCTCCAACTCCACAGTTTTCTCTGGTTGTTGGGCATCACAGTCTCCAAAAAGCCTTAGACTCTCCAGAGCACAATCAGTTAACTCCATTCTCATCAGGCAATGACTGGCTGACCCACCCAGAAATATTAGCATTTTAAAAGAAAGCTCTGGGTTGGTGTTACTTCAAAAGAAGTAATTGGCAAAATTTCAGACAGAAAATCAAACAGGAAATTCTTTTGCTTGGAGAAGCATCTAAGAGTAAGAAAGATTTAGAACCAAGATCCCTTAATTTCTTGCATTTTGGCTGATTGTGGAGCCCTCATTGACCCAGTGAGCACTGTTCACCCCTTAATGTGGCTCCCTTACAGGGAAGAAGGGTCTTACCCTCTTAGAGTCTTTTTTTACTGACTACAGAGTGTAATATGCTACATAACATTTTAGCCAAAGATCTCTCTCTCTCCTCTCTCTCTCTCTCTCTCTCTCTCTCTCTCTCTCTCTCTCTCTCTCTCTCTCTCTCTCTCTCTCACCCCTCTCTCTTTTTGGGGCAGGGGGCTTGAACTCAGGGTCTAGGCACTGTACCTGAGCTTCGTGTTTTGTTTTTTTTCTCAAGGTTAGTGCTCTACTGGTTGAGCCACAGTGCCACTTCCAGCTTTTTCTAAGTAGTTTATTGGAGATAAAGTTCTCCCAGACTTTCCTGCCTAGATCCTCAGATCTCAGCCTCCTGAGTTGCTAGGGTTACAGGTGTGAGCCACCAGTGACCCCTTCCTTCTTCAAAGAAGACATAAGGGAGTGAAGTATGCTTTAAAGAAGGTTGTGTTTAAGGAAGTAATCAATGCCTGAGATTCCTTCTTAAACGTATTAATTAAAGGAAATAGTTCTCTAAAATAGATCATATTATCACAGCAAAAATTAATACACTTTTGTTTGCTCAGGATGTGAACAAAGAAATGTGTACAATATGGAGGATAGGCCACACTTCCATCAAGTACATGAGAAATGGCAGAAAACAACAATCCAACTATCGCTAACCATTGGAAATTCTCTCCCTTCCTTTCCTCCTTCCCTTCCTCCCCTCCCTCCCTTCCTCCCTCCCTCCCTCCCTTCCTTCCTTCTCTCCTTCCCTCCTTTCTCCTTTCTGTATGTATGTATGTATGTATGTATGTATGTATGTATGTATGTATGTATGTGCATTTGGAGATTTAATCTAATTTTTTTTGTCATGGAGCTTGAACTCTGGCCCTGGGCGCTGGCCCTGAGCTCTTCAGTTCTAGGCTAGGGCTCGACCACTTCAGTTACAACCCCACTTCTGGTTTTCTGGTGGTTAGTTGGAGATAAGCATCTCATAGACTTTCCTGCCATGGCTGGCTTTGAACTACCCTCCTCAGATCTCAGTCTGAGTAGCTAGGCTTACAAGCATGAGCCACGGGCACCTGGCAAATTCAATTTTTATTAAATGGAAAGAGAAGACATCAATTTAAACATATGTAACAAACTACCTTTGTTTTATGGTTCTTTTTAGACCATCTCTACTCCCCCACCTCATTCTTCCACCCTCAATCCCATTTGTCTCTACCAGCTCCTAGAAGCCTCAAACCCCCTTTTGGTTCTATAGTTCAGTATGACACAAAAATCCTAATCATCTGATCACTTTTTCAAGGTAAACATTCAATAATTTGCTAGCACAGTTATTGCTAAGTTTAGCAAGATGATTGTAAAAGATGCCAGTCAAGAACTGTCAAATCGAAGTGATGTGCTGGGAAGAGGCATGACAGGCTACACCTTCTTCCTCACACCTCTAAACTCCTGGTAAGAGAAAATATTCAGAGCTGCCCTATGTTTAGTAACCATGAGGATGGAGGGAAGAAGCTATGGGTGAGGATAATCAGTTAAGGTGCTATGGAGCTGAAAACAAAAGACTAATTCATGTTAATGAATGTATGTTAAATCTCAAAGCCTCAGGGAAAACTTTTTAATAGCATCAATTAGTTATACAAAAAAAGGGTTCATTTTGTGCATTTTTGTCTACAATGTGTCTTGATAAATCTCTTTCTCCATCATTTTCCCTCCTTCTTCCCTCTTCCCAGCCCAGTCTCAGCAAGCATCATTGTTCCATTTTTCATGTATGTACTACTAAAGTATTTGGCCACTTTTACTCTCATCGAATATTGCAATGGAAGAGCTTACTCATAGCCCCCCACAGCTCACTTCTGGATAGTAACTCGCCCATGTCATAGGAGGCCTTGAGGGGCCCAAAGGCTGCGTTTTGTACTTTGATATTTATGATGTTCTATCGCCATCTCCTGGAAAGAAAAGACAAATAATGTAAAAGAGGGGTGCTGTAATTTCAGGCTTCAAGTAGAAAGATAATTATCCTTGATTCTTAATAAAGGTTTAAAGACATATTGAAGCCACTGAAAATACATATTTGCATCCCATTCTTGGTAAATTAACATAATGTTGGGCATACAGGAAAGCAAATGTGCTGGGCTCCAACATCAGTTCATCAGTTATGTGAAAGCCAAGGATAACATCAAACCAGAGTAATGAGCCTCTAGAGCTGCCAATTCCCAGAGCAGATCTGAGTTCTCATTAGTAAAGAGATGTGGGATCCCATCTCGGCAGAGTCAACAGCACTGCAGGAGCTTGGAGAAATACCAGAAGAATAATTTCAACATTGGCTCTGAAAATAATCTTGGTATTTTAAGATCTCAGAATCTGGCATAAGGAATTTTAAAACATTAGTAACAAAACTAAGAATTTTCCTGGGTGAACTTTTATTTCCAGACTAGCTTGGTGTTTTCTGTTGTTGTTTTTTACACATTTGGCACAAACAAAAGCAAATCATCAGACTGTTTGGTTATCTACATAAAAATCCTGTCCATTATTTTCAAGATTTGATTTACCTAACAACAAAAGAACCTAGTGCCTGTGCCACATTTGAAAATATTTCAATGCATAGTTGCCATCTTTGCCATCTCCATACTCATGCAATGAGTGAAGGATTAGACTTGCCTCCCCAACTTGGCCCAGATCCTTTTGTGTATCTAAAGATGGAACATGAAGGATTGAGTCTTGCCTTATTCCCCAAGGCTAAGCAAGACAACAGGTGCACATGAACAGGCTTGACCATGTGCCTGTCTGCAGGTAGGTTACTCTGATCTGGACCAAGCCAAGGATACCACTCCAGGTGGAACATTCCACTGTGGCCCTGGCCAATGACATGGCCCTGGCTCCCCAAGAGATCATACCCGTTTTTCAGCTTTCTGCTTCCTTGTTAAGCCCACCCCCAAATCCAGTCCCAGGCACAACCTCCAAACCCCCGGGAAGGTCTGTGCCCCTTGCTGTTCCTCAATAAATAGTCTTCATCTGTTGACCATCAAGTCCAGCCTGTTCCTTTTCTGTTCGGTCGTGGGGCTTGAACTCTGGGCCTGGGCGCTGACCCAGAGCTCTTCAGCTCAAGGCTAGAGCTCTACCACTTGAACCACAGCTCCACTTCCAGTTTTCTGGTGGTTAATTGAGTAGCTAAGATTACAGGCATGAGCCACTGGCGACCGAGTAGGAAGCATTTTTGTACACCAGATTCACTCTTCCATATCACAAGCTATTCTCGGGAGGGTCACAACCCCACACTAATCACCTCAGGGCTTGACTTTTAGAGAGTTTTGCAGTTTAAACAACTCACCAGCATCAGAAGTAGGTGGAGATGGTAGATTTCTCTTTAGTATAGTAGTGTGACTCACTCATAAAAACATACACCATGGAATGTAAATTTGAAGTAAATTTGGATATTCTTTATATAGATAAAAGATGGCTGGTAGTACTTGATGGCTCTTTTTCATTTTATAAATTATTCAGCTTCTCTTGAGGCTCTACCCTTCAAAAAACAAAAACATCATGATGAAGTTCAAAAGGACAAAATTGCTCCCCATCCCCAATTCCTCCGATGTCTCAATATGGCTTCCTTAGCAAGTCATAGACTGAAAGGGAAGACATGCCTCTCTTCTCCTGGCTCTGCCTCTTTTCTGAGGAGCTCATGAGACTTGATGTTTTGCAGAGCAATTTGATAACCCAAATACCACATGGGAACACATTGCAAAGTTGGTGGCTAACAGAGGCTGACCTCTTCTTCTTAGTGCCAGACCTCCTCTTAAGCATGAACCTGTCCATACAAAAGCCTGCAAAATATGCTGCGGGATATTTCAGCATCCCAACCTCCTTATGAGAGTGAGCCCACATCTGAGGTCAGAAATGGACTTTTCATAAACAGCTAGAATCTAGAAATGCTTCAAAGGTTTACTGTAGGAATCTCGACATGCGATACATATTATAATAAAGGTATGAATGTTTATTTCCTGAGGCTGCCATTGACAAATGACCACAAACCTAGTAACTCAAAACAGAAGACTTTTGTTTTCCCAGAGGTCTGAAATCAGGATGTCAGCAAGGCAGGGCCGTACATCTATGAAGAACACAGGGAGATTCAGTACCTTCTTCTGACTTCCAGCAGAGTCCAAGTTCCTTTGTAGCATCCTTCGTCTCTGCCTCCAGAGCTAATAATGCCTCTTTCTCATATGTCTGTCTCAATCTTTCTTTTATAAAAGACCCTTGCCATTGGAAGCATGGCCCACTAGGATGAGCTCATCTCAAGTTCCTTAACTATATCCACAATGATCCATTTCCTAAATGAGATCACATTTTCAGATTCCAGGGCAGACATGTGTTTTGGGGAGCTACCAATCCATCCAAGCATTAAAATGTAACACTGCATAGGGCATCTAGCAGTTTGAGGGAGAAAGGTAGTTTTCTAAAAGTTAGGACTGAAAGCATGAATCGGAATTGACTTGTAAAAATTGCATTGGCTCATGTTAAGTGAGGCAAGCCAAGCTCAGAAAGACAAATGGTGCATGTTTTCTCTCTTATGTGGAACTAAATAAAAAATATATGGGGATGAAACAAACGATACATGACTCTAGGCATTCACACACAGTAAAACCAGAGGAGGATATTGTTAGGAGAGGGACACAAAGGCACAATGGTTATGTTCCTCTGATCATACAAAATAATACTGAAATGAACTCCAGGAAATGGAAAGAAGAGTGTTTTTTTTATTTGTTGCTGTTTTTGTTTTCATTTCTATCTTGTTTGTGTATTTATGTCTAGAAGGGTAAGGAAAGCACAGAAAACAATACACTATTTTGAAAATGAACTATGGAGGAGGAAATTGGGGAAGAGGGAAGGTGGGAGGGAAATGAGGGAGGAGGTAACAAATTTGACAAGAAATATACTCACTACCTTACATATGTAACTATAACCCCTTTGTACATCACCTTGACAATTAAATTTTTTAAAAAGAAAAGAAAATGAACTATACAACTTGTGGGTAAGGACAAGAGGGAAAAACTGGGAGATAGCAAGCGAAGGGGTAACATTGCTCAAAAAGGAATGTAGTCTTTACCAGACATATGCAACTGTAACCTGGCTATACATCGCCTTTGTAATAACAGTAAAAAAAAAAATTAAATTGCATTTGCAAAAGAAAGGACATGCATTCAATGGAAAGGTAAGTACCCTGGTATTGTTAGGATTTAGGCAGGGTGAGTTTATGTTCCAGCTTGCCTGGGTCCATTCCAGTATGTTATACCTCCTGTCTCAGTAGCCCATCAGGCTTCATATTTTGTTCTGAATTCTTCAGAACCAGGGATGGGTTTAACAGACATTCATTCCACTTCCGGCTTCCTCTGTGTTCCTAGACCTATGTGAGAGGCAAGTGCTATGAACAGAATCCTCACTGTAACATGCAGTTCTATTTAATCCATTTTTTTTGCTTTCTGGCACTTTCCTGAGCAAGTAGAAACTCCCTTTCAAGAATATTATTTAAAGCGTTCTTTTTTTTTTTTTTTTTTTTCTGTCAGTCATGGGGCTTGCACTCAGGGCCTGAGCACTGTCCCTGGCTTCTTTTTGTTCAAGGCTAGCACTCTACCACTTGAGCCACAGTGCCACTTCTGGCTTTTTCTATATATGTGGTGCTGAGGAATCGAACCCAGGGTGTCATGTATATGAGGCAAGTACTCTACCACTAAGCCATATTTCCATGCATCTGGAGCCGGGTGCTGGGGGTTCACACCTGTAAGCCTTGTTGCGCAGGATTCTGAGCAAGAAAGTCCATGCGATTCTTATCTCCAATTACCCACCAGAAAACTGGAAGTGGCTCTGTGGCTCACAGTGGTAGAGCCAAGGCCCTGAGTTTAAGCCTCACAACCAACAAAAACAAACAACAAAAACCACACTATGGGGAGGAGCTTCCTCATGATGAGTGGAAGTTGTGGGAGAGGTGTCTATCTTACAATCCTACCAACCACAACCATTTAGTGTGCCGTCAGTTATACCTTGGCTCCTGGCACCCCCATCAAGGGACATGCAGGACCAGGCCACCTGTTTGCAGGGTATGAAGAAAGGAGGCATTAAATGGTAGTGTCCCTAAATAATGAGCTAAAATGTTGACTGGGGAAACAGAATATAGAAATAAAGGCCGAGCAGTCCTTGAAAAGAACTTTGATACAATGCTTGTCCCTTCTCTATTCTAAGTTGACAGCTCTTGTTTTATTACCTGTTTACGTACCTGGGGGACATTTCTGTTGTAAGACACCCCACTGTTGAGAAAACATCACCTTGCCCTTCAGAAGTGAATATTTTAATAAGACAGTGCCCCCAAAAGATGATTTCACACATACTGTTACAAAAGCAACTTTCACATAGCACTTTGTGGAGCATTAACTTTTCATTTAGATAAAAGGGTTGTTATTCAAATGGCAATTTTGCTTATTTTCATTTCCAAGTCTTCTTGCAGACACATACAAAATATTAAACAGTAGCTGCTACATCAGCAGAAGACATTCACAGCTAAATGCTACCAGTTTTAAATCATATCATTGGAGGTTTCAAAGAAAAAAATCATTAATTCCAATATTGCGCTAATCTCTTTCAAGTAACTCAGCATCTAAAAATGAATCATTGGGAAGTTCATGCAAGCCAAAGATGAACTGTTATGTTTTATTGTTATCATAAAGCTGTTATCAAATCAACTTAAAAGGTCGACATTTATAGTAATCCTGAAACTATAAGTAATCAAATACAGATAAATGAAGTATATCATATCAAAACAATATTTACTAAGTGAAGAAACTCAAGGGGCTCTGAAATATAATTCATGAAACATAAATGTTCCAGAATAAACTTCCAAATCTGTCAATTAAAATAAATTTATACATTTGTATGTATAGACAATATGGAATGTATAAGATAAATAGATGATAGAATAACTAAATTACAAACTTATTTTTAACAAATGTGAATTTTAAAATTAAAAAAAGTTTCAACAGGATACTGTGGTCTATGTTTACTGTATTCAATTAGATTTTTTGACATGTAATTTGAAATAAATTACTTTTTAAGCCAACTTGTATGGGCCACAATATTATTAGACTTTTCTTTTTTAATTACCTTTAAGAAACTGTACTTAAGTAGTTGCTACTTAACAAAGCATTTTATGAGTACAATGCATCTTGATCAATGTCCTGCCTTTTAACATTTTCATCTCCCACCCCTTCCCTTACTTTTCTTAAATTTGTAGTATATACATTGATTTCCTGACTGCATTTTCCCCCTACCCCCTTCTCTATTCATCTAACCTTCTCCCCTGGATCCCTACCACCTTGTAAGCATCTATTTCCCAGTGCTTATTTTGTGAGCTTTGACCTTGCCTTTCTAAAGAATTACACTATTTATAACCACTTGCATATCACCTAACCTTGTCGACTTTTCTTGTAAACAAATTCTGTAATTTTTGCATCTCATTAACTAGTACCAGAATCTTTAATCACAGCATTCAACAAAGGGATGATGAAAACAGCTTCAGTTTGCAAAATATTTTTCTTTTCTTTTCTTTATTTTTTTTGCCCATCCTGGCGCTTGAATTCAGGGTCTGGGCTCTGTCCTTGAGCTTCTCTATGCTCAAGACTAGCATTCTACCACTTAAGCCACAGCACCACTTCCAACTTTTTCTGTTAATGGGGTACTGAGGGACTGGACCCTGGGCTTCATGCATGCACTCTACCACTAAGCCACATTGCCATCCCCCAAAATATTTTTAGAGAGTTAAAATCATTAAAAACAAAACCAACAAACTGCCCACAGTTTAATTAACAGCACTTAGTTGTACATGTCTATGTATGGTATGCATACATAGACCTGGCCTTTTCTATATATGTGGTGCTGAGGAACCGAACCCAGGGCTTTATGTATATGAGGCCAAGCACTCTTGCCACTAGGCCATATCCCCAGCCCATCTTAATATTTTTTAAAATATAATTAACCAAGTGCCAAATGGTTTGTGCTTGTAATCCTAACTAGTCTGGAGGCTGCAATCTAAGGATTGATGTTCAAAGACAGCCAGAGCAGAAAATCTGTGAGACACTTACCTCCAATTAATCACCAGAAAGGCAGAAGTACAGCCGTGATTCAAGTGGTTGAATGCTTGCCTTGAGCATAAAGCATACACACAATGCCGAGTTCCTAACTTCAAGCCCCTCCAAAATGTCCTCATCCAAATCTTAGTCTCCATGACCTGTGAATATGCTGTCTTACCTAGTAACAGAGTCTTTGTAGATGTGATTAACTGAAGGGTCTTAAGGTAAGGGAGATAATCTTTGATTTTTCAGGTAACCAAAATCCTAGTCAGGAGAAACAAGGTCAGAGCATGGGAGAAAGATGCACCCGTGAGAGGAGAGGCTATAACGGTGTAGTTGCTGGAAGGAGGCAGTGAGCCAAGGAATGCAGGCAGCCTCCAAAAGGTGGAAAAGTCAAGGAACAAATTCTCCCTGGAGTCTTCAGAAAGAATGCAGCTTTGGCACCACCTTGACTTGAACCTTATGTTCTATGGAACAAGTTCTGCCTTCTCCCCAAGATACACTGGCATCCTGACCCCCACTGCCTTAGAATCTAATTTGGAGACAAGGACTTTACAGAGACCATCAACTCAACAAAAAGCAAACCTAAGTCTCTTCAGAAATAGTATTAAGAACATTGTCTTTCAGGTGAGATTCATTTTGGATTCTGGAGCCCCAAAACTGTAAGATAAATAAGGTGTACTTTCCTAAACTATAAGGTTGTTTAATCCACAGCACTAGGGAACAAAGACAGTCTCCAAAAGTTCCCCATATACTGTCCTAAAATCTGAAGCCCTCTCCAGAATATAACGTCTTCTATACTCACTCTCTTAACTTGATCTACCATGGCTTTTCCCCTCATTCTCTCTGCTCAACCCCACTAGCCTCCTTGCTGTTTAAAAAATAATAATAGGGCTGGGGATATAGCCTAGTGGCAAGAGTGCCTGCCTCGGATACACGAGGCCCTAGGTTTGATTCCCCAGCACCACATATACAGAAAACGGCCAGAAGCGGCGCTGTGGCTCAAGTGGCAGAGTGCTAGCCTTGAGCGGGAAGAAGCCAGGGACAGTGCTCAGGCCCTGAGTCCAAGGCCCAGGACTGGCCAAAAAAAAAAAAAAAAAAAAATAATAATAATAATAATAATAATAAACTTGTTTATCCCACCTTATGTTCTGCATTTGCTGCCTCCACTGATTTAAGTGCTCTTTCATCCTCCCATGCACTCCCCTTCTTTCAAGATCCCAATCATTTGTCACTTTATCAAAGAGGGCGTTCCTCAACATCATACATACAACAGCACCCTGTCACCTCCCCCACCTTTACTTTTATTTGCCATCATTTTTTAAAATTTTATCATTATTTAATAGACTTTCATTAATTGGGATAGCCATCCTCCTTGTCACCATGAAAACATAAGCTCTTTGAGAGCAAGTTGCTGTGTGTTCTACTCTTCTGCCCTCGCTGGCTGTAATGGCATCAAGCTCACAGGAAGAACTCAGTTTATTTTGTTAGTTGAGTGACATATTCAAAATCCTTGCTCTCTTCAGTGTCTAAGTTCTTTCTGCTTACAGTTTCTTTTTTTTTTTTTTTTTTTTTTGGCCAGTCCTGGGGCTTGGACTCAGGGCTGAGCACTGTCCCTGGCTTCCTTTTGCTCAAGGCTAGCACTCTGCCACTTGAGCCACAGCGCCACTTTTGGCCATTTTCTGTATATGTGATGCTGGGGAATCGAACCCAGGGCATCATAAAGCAGGCACTCTTGCCACTAGGCCATATCCCCAGCCCCTGCTTACAGTTTCTTCAGTTATCTTTGTCTTTCTCTTTGAGCATATAAACAATGAAACCAACGGGCTCTGAGTTAATAAATTCAATAGTCATTCTTGTGACTCCCAACAAAATAAATTGGAAAGTAAGCAGCTCTCCATGGAGGCAGCAGCTTCAATTTCCCCCAGAATGTCAAAACCTTTCAACCTAGAATGGAAAGCGCAGCCAGCTCTAGTTCAGAGGCAGACTTCCTCTGCCCGGAAAGTCTGCCTCTGACCAGAAAATGGAGTCAGAGGGGCGTGACAGCTCTGGACTTATAATTAATCTCCAAAGGCTAGCAAGCAATTAAACTTGAATCTGTAAGCATATATTATCATATTTTTAATGCACTCTCACTTAGTAGTAATAAAAGGGGGTCAGGGGCTGGGGATATAGCCTAGTGGCAATAGTGCCTGCCTCGGATACATGAGGCCCTAGGTTCGATTCCCCAGCACCACATATACAGAAAACGGCCAGAAGCGGCGCTGTGGCTCAAGTGGCAGAGTGCTAGCCTTGAGCGGAAAGAAGCCAGGGACAGTGCTCAGGCCCTGAGTCCAAGGCCCAGGACTGGCCAAAAAAAAAAAGGGGGGGGGTCAGGCTTTGGATGTTTATAAGGAATTCAAATTTAATCAGAGTTTTCAAAAGCTCTCCCTTTTCTCACTGTAAAAATGTAACTAATAGATGTGACAGTGAGTGGCAGTCTAGGTAACCACAATAAAATTATAATGTAGATAGGCGGGTTGGAAGGGACTGCTCCTAAAACCGTGACCTTTTAGGAATTTTTTTCCTTCAAATCACTCAACACCTCACTTTAGCGGAGGGCATAAGGGGTAGGGGGCTTGGTTTTAGTGTACCAATAAAACCAGTGTCCTCTGTTCATTTGTTCCTCCATGCCCATGGGCTACAAAGTCAAGTGTAAGCAAAGACAACATGAGTGTGTCCATTCTGGAATGAGATCCAACCACAAGTCTTCTCATGAGCTACTTCCCACAGTTGCTTATGTATCAGCCAACAATCAGTAAGAAGAAGTTCATCTTATATCCTGGGAGATACTTCCAGCTCTTCAAATCTAGAATCTGAAATGACCTTTGTAAGAGGAGAATTCTCATGCTCCCTGAGGTCTCCCCAACATAGGAGCCAATCTGATCAGTTGGAGTCTCAGATATAATGAATCAACATGTTTATTAATCATGCATTACGGAACCGTTTCCCCTGCATTGCTCTTTGGAATGCTTGCTGAGGCAGAGCTGCCTCCAGGGCCAGCATCTCATTCTCTGAACACATGCCTGGACCTGTCCCTCCCAGGAAAGATCCTCTAACAAGAGGCCATACAGAGGTCACAAAAGATTCTAAACTATAGATACAGGATGAGGGAGTGAAAGGGTCCATTTAGATCTCATACTTAAGCTGAGATTATCCCCTTAATTTCTTCACTGGGATACTGGACTGTTCTTTCTAATGTTGCAGTGGTCCTCTGTTTCTAGTCCGCTATTGATCTTTATTTTTCATGCCCATAAGCTTTCCTGAGTGTCTTTTGTCAAATGTTATTAAAACTCTACCCTCCTTTACCATTCTATATGATTTCCACTGCACTGTAAAGGAAAACATTCAAGCTCTGAAATTTTCCCTTGGATTCCTTAATGCGTATCAGAGAACATACAGCCTTAGCTAGGAAGGGCTTGACCACTAGGAATGTCTTACAGCTTACCCTTTTCCCAAATTTAAATTACTTGAAATTATGTTACAGAAAAATCATGTAAGTCCACGAGACTGTTTGCAACTAGTTAAAACTGTAAGTGTGGAAGTGGAACTGTGGCTCAGATGGTAGAACATGAGCCTTGAGTGAACAAGCCAAGCAAGAGTGTGAGGTCCTCAGTTCAAGTCCCATACGAACAGAAATAAACAAAAATATCAAAACTGTAAATGTAAGAGGTATAATTTAGTGGTACTGTATAGTAATTGACTATTATGCACAAGGCCCAACATTGCAAAAGAAAATGAAAAACTACATGTGAAACACAAGAATGCCAAGGCCTAACTTTTGTTTACAGCAATGTTGACATTTGTAGGTTACTACAGACAGTATTACCCAGTTAATGCCCAGGCTAGAGAGTTGTGTAGCTTGTAGTAGAATTCTGAATCCACCATTTACAAGATTTATGCATTGATCCATCTCCTTAGGACTTTATTTTCTTGGACTTTAAAAAGGAAATAATAAATATGATAGTTCTTCAGTAGGATTTTGTGAAGATTCAATTTTTTAAAAAACTTTAAAATGTTTTAAAAACTACATGATACTTGCCATAAAATGTGATTTGTATTTATTAGAAGTGGTTGATAATACAATTATTACTTTGCTATGAAATGAATTAGTCTTAGCAAACATGGCAATACTGGAAATTTAATTAAGAATGTTCTTTACTGTTATCACAATTTAGAAAGGCATATAAAAGTAACATAATAGTTCTACTTTAGGAAATAGAATATACACTAAATAAAATAACCAGTAATCACTGCAGTTTCCAGTGCCTAACATATTCTAGTCTTAGAGCAAAACGTAACAAAGGAGAAGAATATGAAGAAAGTCAGGTGCCATTTGCTCCTACCTATCATCCTAACTTCTCAAGAGGTTGAGCTCTCAGGATTCCAGTTCAAAGCCAGACTAGGAAGGAGAGTCCATGAGACTCTTATCTCTAATTAACCCACCAGAAAGATAGAAGTGGAGCTGTGGCTCAGTGAAGTATGAACCTTGAGAAAATCTTTAAAAAAGGGCTTAGGGACAGTGTCTAGGCTCTGACTTCCAGGACTAACACACACACACACACACACACACACACACACACACACACACACACACACACACTAATTCTAAAGAATGGATTTAGCCAAAGAGAAAATCAGGGGAAAAAGACACAGACACAGGTAGTCGCAGGATGAAAGATTTTTAAAAAATGATACCATTGCTTAGGTCACTGTCCATTTTGCACAGATATTGTCACATCTGAATCAAAGAGGCTCTATCAGAATATGCAACTACCTAATTTTTAAAATCGCTGAACAACAACATACCAGAAAGACTTATTTTTCTTTCGTGTTTCTATTAACCTAAAAGGGACTACAGAGACCTGTATTCTCTTTAAGTATTATCTTCAAGTTAGACTTTCTTCACAGTGCAAATTACTACTATTAGATATATTTGTGTTTTATAACTATGTAAGCCTCTAAAAGTATCCCAACTCCCTCAAAATGTTTTCAGGGAGTTTTGAATCCTAAATATAAAATAGGTTTATAGTTTTAAAAAGCAGAAAATTCAGAGATTAGAAATTTCATTGAGGATCACCTGTGCCATTCAGACCTGAGAATAAGGGCTCACTTTTTAAATGAATTAGTTCTCTTTATTCAATGGCTTTGTTGTCATTGTAGTTTGGTGATGATCTGTTTTTCCCATTCTTATTAGCACTTATTAGTTGCACAAAGGAGTGCATTGCAATGTTTCCACACATGTTTATGTTTCTACTCTCTCTGCTATCCCTCTTCCTTTCCCTAACACTCTTCTTGGAACAAAACTAAGAGGTTTTGTTGTTCCATTTTCATATAGGTGTATAGAATACTGTGATTCTACTTGCCACCCTAAACCCTCTTCTTCCCCATACACCTCCTCCCTTCTTACCAGTACCCACCCGCTTTACACTCCTGTTTTACTCATTTTTAAAGACTAGATTTTACATATGCAATAGTTGACTTTTTCAATCTCGCTTATTTCACTTAATAGGATCTCTAGCTCTATCTATTTCCTGCAAATAATGTAATTTCAGTCTTGGTTATGGCTGAATAATACATGTGTGTATATCTATATATACACATAAAGATAGATAGATAGATAATCTCTGTTTTTTAACCAAAAGGAAGAAGACAATCCTTTGCTGGTCAGGCCACCTAAGAGCCTAAGCACTAGGAGGCAGAGTGCAGCATAGAAGGAAGCTAATCCATGATGGGAAAACCATAGAAACCAGCTGATCCACCCACTTGCGCTCGGCCTCATATGCCAGGAATGTCAGATGATGGTAGTGAGACTCAGAATCTTGTACTTACAATAAGGATATGTTGTGACCACCCCCCACCCCAAAAGAAGAACCTAGAGAAAAGGGAAGAACATCTTATTTACAAATGACTAACTGAAAATAATTTTAAACTTAAAAGTTTAAAAAAATGTTTTTCTTTTTGGTTGTTCTGATAAAATATCTTCATGTCACAGTGCAATAATAGTCACTGTAGCATTGTTTGAAATAGCAATATGTTGGAAACAACTTCAATATAGAACTAGCTGTGTAAATTATGGGAAATCTATACTGTGGAATACAAGAATACTTTAAAAGAATAAAGAGCTTTTAGTTCTATGGCTTACAAGCCTTAGGAAAAGATTGCTTAGCTCTTCAGGAGACTGCACTTGAACAATCACAAGAATAAAGGGCCCTTTATCCCTAACCTTGGTCCCTGGACTATTTTGTCCCAATCCCAATAGTAAGATAAAGAGTAAATGTTGTGCTGCTTTAAATAATGGAGTTCTGAGGTAGATTTGATTTCATTTAAGTCATACTTCTGCATGTTTTAATTCCTTCAGTATTGAAGAGAATTCCTTCAATATCGAAGAGAAAAGCATTGTTAAAATGTCCTGATTAGGTTAATTTGTTTATAATTCCAGAAATAGCCACAAGGCAAGAAGACTAGAAACTACTGGAGAACATCATATACAAAGAATATAAGTCCCAAGTATAGATGGCACTATAAATTGTCAGATGTGAACACAACCATGTGGCCATCACCTTGATCAGCACTATCAGAACACTTGAGGAGAACCTACTTTTACAATTTCTTTTAATCAATTTTAATGATTTTCTTCTTATTAGGTTATTTTAGGTGCTAGGTCTGTAATTATTATCACCCATAGAAAATATTTTATATTTTATACAATAAATCCTTTATTCTTAAAGACTTTTAAAAAATCTCTAAAATGTAATATAATGTCTGAAATATGGCTCTAGATAAGATTGTTTTGTTTTACTCCTTTGTTATTAATAAGTTATGCTAATTTATTTTCTCATACCAACTCATCCCATGATTCTCAAAACACAGAGTAAAGTGTTCCTCTTAAGGTACACTTCTTCATATCCTATTTCCTTCCTTAGAAAATCCCAAGTGAGGGCTGGGAATATGGCCTAGTGGTAAGAGAGCTTGCCTCGTATACGTGAAGCCCTGGGTTCGATTCCCCAGCACCACATATATACAAAACGGCCCAGTAGTGGCGCTGTGGCTCAAGTGGTAGAGTGCTAGCCCTGAGCAAAAAAAAAGAAAAAAGAAAATCCCAAGTGATTAGTAGTGGCAAGAACATATGAAAAAAATCTGAGTGGACAGTTAATCTTTTGTAGTCATTTGCCTATGATTAAACATATATCTAAATATAATTTTGAGTACCTAGTATACACTAGCCTTTTTGTTGTGTGTATACTTAGCAATCCTTTGAGGGCAGTTTACATAACTCCATTTTACTGATGAGGAACCAGATCAGTAAACATCAATAATTTACCTAAAATTCTACCCCCAGGAAATGGCAGACCAGATTTAAACCCTTATTTAGATCCTAAAATTTTGGTAACAATATTATATTTCTATTTAAAGCATAAATGATAACTGAGAAGTTTCAAGTTGACAGATAAAATTTCATGTGTTTATATTTATTCTTTCTTAAAATCCTACTACCAGGCATGGTGGTATATGCTTATAATCCTAACACTAAGGATATAGAGGCAGGAGGATCATGAGTTTGAGACCAGCCTGGACGATGGAGCTAGTTCAAGGCAACCTGAGCTAAATAACTGAGCCTCTCTCAAAAAGTCAAGTGGGCTGCGCACTGGTGGCTTGTGCCTGTAATCTTAACTATTCAGGAGGCTGAGGTTGTAAGGATCTTGGTTCAAAGACAGCATGGGAAGGAAAGTCTGTGACACTTATCTGGAATTAACCACCAGATAACCAGAAGTGGTGCTGTGGCTCAAGTGGTAGAACACTGGTCTTGAGCTGGCCTAGAGTTCAAGCCCCACAACTGACAACAAACAAACCCTAAACCTCAAGTGGTGGATTCGTAACTCTGTATTAGAGAACCTGCCTAACATTCACAAAGGCCAGGTTAAATCCTAAATAAAATTTTCAAAAATCCTAAAATAACATTAAATATTTGTAAAAAAAAAAAAAAAAAAAAAAGAAAGAAAAGAAAGAAACAGAGCCAAAGCAACATATAAATCAGGAGTGGTAAACCAAGAATTTCTACAAGAAAAAGCAAATGGTGTCCAAGAGGAGAATGTTACAAACAAAATAAATAGGGATACTTTTTGTATAGCCAAGGCACTTAAATGACTCAAGGTGCATCATTAGTATGAAAGGTAGGACTGTATTGTTTTACACAAGAGATCCATGAACAATTGGTCCAGGGGGGCTCTTCCCTGTACCCCCCACAGTCAGTAACCATAGCCAATCACATGAGAAACAGGTGAAGAATAGCAGTATCTGCATCAACCCTAACAAACAGGTGCTTCTAAAAGACATTCAGTGATATTACATGCTTGGAAATGTTAGGCTCCTAGTATAGGGTTAGGTCTTCAAATGAACCCCTCTTCATCACTTGGCAGCAGGGGGATCCTTCTGAAGTCCTTGACTCTGTCCATAAGATTAACAACTGCCAGTCAAATAAAAGGAAAAGAGGACAAAGCTTTCTTGGCAAAAGGTACATCTTGAACTTGAACAAAGCATTGAAACCAAAGAGTATCATAGTGATGGAGAGAAATAATTTATAGTTGTTAGAGGGCAAATGTCAGCCCTAGCTGTGGCAGATGCTGAGGCTGGATGCGTAGACACTAATCAGATTGGAGCTTGTCACTTGCCCTGGGAACAAAAGGAAGTCACAAGGGATGCAGTACAAAGATGTAAAGTGGTCAGGCCCTTGTGTCAATTGTCTAGAAGGCCCCTTGGTAATACTGTGCAATCATTTTCAAAGTGTGGTACTGGAAAACAGCATCAGAATCCAGAACCCACTGGAGAAGTGAATTATTGGGTCCACCCTACAATGTACTGTATCAGTACCTCTAGGGATAGGGGCAGGATTCTACTTTAATAAGCACTGCTGGGAATGCTGCAGCAAATTTATCTGCACACTAGATTCCTATTCTTAGGAGTAACACTTGTTTTCTGAAGACATTTATCTCCCCTGTGAACTATTTTATAATTTTTTTATGATCCTTATGTTTGTCTTCTTGCAGTAATTGGCAAGCTTCTTGAGACCAAACTGTCTCTCGTCTTTGTTGTCCAAGCAGCACCTAGCAAAATGTGTAGTAAGTTAGCTTGCTGAATGAATCAACAGGAAAATAGTCACCAGGGAGCCTTTGCATCCATCCAACCAAGATTAGGACATGAGGCCTTGAACACTGAAAAGTAATGAGAATGGGCATGAGAGGTATTTTGGGAAATAAAAAAAATATTGAGCTAACAATCATGTAGCATTTAGTATGTACAAGGTAGTTTTAATAATGACATAAATATTACTATTTAATCCTTGCAAGAATGGGGTTATATAATTTGTCAAGGTTACCCTACAATTCAAACCCACATGATGTCTAACAGAAGACTCCTTATTGTTTTTGTATTCTGCCTCCAAATTCATGCTCTTAGATTTCCAGATTGAGCAGACAGGCAAGTAGAGTACTATCAGTGGAGATAAACAGGGGCAAACTAGGGAAAGAAGCCCAGATTTACATGGTCTGTGCTTGAGGTAAGGAATATCTAAGTGAGGTATCCAGGTGGTTAAGTCTGAAATTCAGAGTAAATCTAAAACAAATCTCAAATACTTGGGCAGTACAGGTTAAGAAATCAACAATGTGTAAATCAGAAGAATGGCGAAGACAAAAAAGATTACAGCTAAGTATAAGATATGGAAAGCTAAGATGCAATGACCTCAAAGGTATAAAGAAATACCCGAAAGACCAATGGCCCAGAAGCCAATGTAGCTTCAAGGAGGGTGTGATCGATAGTGTTAGTAGCAAAGAGTTTAAGAAAAAGACTAGGTAAGGTTTAGCTGAAAGAAACTGCCATATGGTTCAGGTTTGGCGGGGGGGCAGGGAGGAGGGTGTGTCATACTGCTAGCCAGCACGAGATGGAGGTGCCCAGAGGAGAGGAAGGGGAAGGGGCAACTTCTGGATGGATTGGATTGGGATTAATGGGGGTGGGGGGTAGGAGTGGCCATAGCAGATGAGGACATGACCTCAGCCTGGGAACCTCCCTGGTCCAAAGAAGGCTTGACTGGGCGGTCCAAGATGTGACCTCAGAGAACTAAAGAAATAACTGCCTCCCAGGTACACCAGTTACCTGGGTTATGAATGCTGGGTGAGGGCTTCTAGGGAAGGGTCCACGTGTGCACCCAGAAAGAACAGGGAAAAAGCTAGCAGACTAAATGTCTAAATGCCATTTTAGCATCTAACAATTCACTGAAATCATTTGCTATGGTCATCAATGAGGGATGAAAGCTAGATTAGCTTGAGAAGCAAAGGCAAGAAATTAGGGAAACAAAATTAAGTCTCTCGGGATAGCTATGATACACTATTTTTTTCAGTCTTTAGACATATTCATGGACATGTACATACATATATGCTTATACATAGGACATGATTCTAACTGTAGGGCTGTTTAAAGGAATGAAGGGAAAGGGAAAATGAAAGATGGAGGGGGAATAATTTCAAAATACATTGGAGCTATATATGAAGATAAGGAATCAGTGGAAGCTGCTGGTCAATATGAGTTTGGAGAGAAAAGGAAAAGCAAATAGGGGGTTATTCTGAGAAAAATATAATTTATGTGTATCTGAAATACCCTGGGGGAACCCCTTTGTGCAATTAACTTAAAAAGTCAGGAAAATAAAACAAGCTCTGATGTGGGTGGGGGTACTGTTAGGAAGGGGGCAGAGGGAGGGAGGGCTAACCAAGAGTGTGAGTGAGGATGACTATGATTGAATTAGTTAGGGCAAGTGTGTAAAAGAATGAAACCAGTTGGGACTATTTTCAAAGGGAAGAATGGGTAATTGGGTAAGAGTAATTGAGGGGAAGTTAATCACCATATATTTCATATTCATGTGAAAATGTCACAATGAAACCACTATTAGCATACGATGTATACTAATAAAAATACTGGAATTATTATAAAGGTGATGTACATAAGGGTTAGTTTCTTTAAACCTTTTTCTTTTAAAATATAGAACGTAGAATCATTAAAAGGTGGCATGAAGAAAAGTGGGAAACCAAATTAACCAAAACCTGAAGGGGCTGGAGGAACTGCACTCAGGGAGACAACTTAGCTTTTGAGATGAGGACAGGAGGATGGAAGGAGACCAGGAATAAAAGCCTAATCATATTAATAAAAAGAAGCCTAATGGTTGTCTCTTAAATATGGAGGTAAGAGACAAATGGCTAAGTAAAAGGAAATTATAGGGAATGGAAAAGATAGCAACCACAATTCAACAAAATGACAAGTAATTGTACAAATGAAGTCAGCCTAGGACCTTGGAAGGACTCTAAGAGAGAATGGTGGGAAATAGAGGCCATATGACTCTGAAGTTAATGAACAGTTTTAGAGTGGCTGAGGTTATGACAGGGCTGGATTGTAGAAGATATTGGAGTTCAGTACAACTGTTCAAGTGAATGGATGAAAACTTACTGTATGACAATCATGCTTTTCAGAACTGCTAAATTTCAAAGGTTCTCATTGCAAAAAATCCGAAGTTGAGGTAATGGATAAATAGTTTGATTTAATCATCTCATATTGTACATGTCACTTTGTGCCCCATGAATATATACCACTATAATTTATAAATTTACAAGACACAACTAGAAAAAAATAAATTGATCAAGACTCATGGGGTTCGAATATTAAGTGAAGGGTATTTAAGAACATGCTAGAAAACAGCAACACTGCCAGACTCTTTAAAGAGGGTACTGATCTGGAAAGATATACTTAAAACCAATATGCTAAACATGCTAAAACCAGTATGTGCTTTAGGTAGACACCCACTTACCACTACCCAAGGTGCTATGGATGGGGCAACAACAGTAGTAAGCAATAATAAAGGCAGGAAAATAATAAAGGCAGGCAGGAGGAGAGTCTGAGTGTAAGAAAATCTGCGAAAGCATGGTTGAGATTTTGAACAGGAAAAAGGGCTTTTGTGGAGTAACAGATCTTCCTGAAAAGACAATCTCTCCAGCTCAATGTGAGCTTGGTATTCTAACCAATCATGTGAATGAGTGCTCAACTGTTAAAGATACCATGACTTGATCATCCACCAGAACTGGGTCAAGTGGACACTCCCAGTCAGATGTGATTAACCCTCTGCCAGTAACCAGCAACATTTGAATAGTTTTGGTTAACCAGGGCTGGATGAGATGGGAAGAATACACTCTCCCAGGCTACGAACACTGGACATTTAATCTTGTTCTAAGCCACCTATTTAGGGAACCTGGCTTTGAAGTATGTATCTTTACGTATATTCAAAACTATATTGGTTCAGTTTACCACTGACTTATCTGTTACCCCCAATATCTTAACTGAGCAGTAATACCTCACCTTCTCTTCTTCTAATCTATTCTCTAAAAGGCAGCTAATCCCTGAAAAATACAAATGTGATCACATCAACTGCCTGGCTTTTAAGCTTTTAAGCCTTTATTTAACTGCTATTATTCCCACTACTAAACACAAACAATTAACAAGGTTGCTATTCTCTGCCTTTCCAAGCTTGGCCTGTTTTCCTACTGGCATTCTAAATAGGAAAACTCAACATCTGAACATACCATGCAGTTTTGTGATTTAGTCAGTACTCTTCTCCAAGACGTGAAATATGTACTAGACAAGAACCTCTGTGCCACAAATCACCAAATTACTATTCTAATGGTAATCATGCAATGTGTCTTTCTCTTAAACGTCAAGTACATGTGCTAAAAAGGTGTCAAAAATAATTTGATTCACCAGCAATTTGAGACCCCCACATAGGAACAGAAGCATGGCAACTTAATTTTGGGGGGCACAGGTTGCTAGCTTTTTTTGTGTCCTACGCAGAGGGCAGTAAAAGGTCCATGGGAGCAGGGGTGTCAGCACTTGTGCTTGTTATCTGAAAAGCCACATGTCCTCATCTGACTGCTGGGTTCTACGTAGAGTCAGATACTGAAACGATTCCTAAATTTAAATCTTTTAAATATGGATTTAAGACCATGAATCTAGCAATTTTTAGACAGAGGAAAAACACCTACAAATAAGCCATTCTGCCTACAAGGTTTGCAAACTTAGTCAATACTAAGACTACTAAAGCACGAGCTATGGTGTTATACAAACCAATTAGCCCTATTAGTGTCTCATTATTACATAAAGTATAATTAGCTTTCCCTTGCTTATGCCATTTCTCACTCAACAACCTTGTTTTACATAGGCTATTTGTGCTACTTTTTCAACCATTGGCATTTGTCTTCAAAATCCTATATCCACACAGCATTTTATCATCTCTAATCACAAACCAATTCTAGGAAAGTACCAAACATCTGCTATAGTCAGTGTGACTTTAATAATTCTCAGACATGCTTTAGAATCATACAAGGTATCACTATTTACCAAAAGGCTAAAAAGGGAGTTGCTCATATTGGGAAACAAGTCTTTAACAAAGTAATGATACCAAGTGCATTGGCTGCTTATTATTGCTCTCCTGTCCTCATAGGTGGCACTTAAAACTACCCCAGACTCCACTTTATACTTAGGGTCCCTTTATGATCAGTTTTAAAGACCATTCAAGTCACTGGAGGTTATATTTTGTGGAAATCTATTCCCACTAAATCACACTAGGTTGGCTCATGCTTATAACCTGTTCCTCAGTAGGAAGAGAAAAGAATGATCACAGTTCAAGGCTAACTCAGGCAGTAAGGTTGAGACACCACTGAACCAACAGCTTGACGTGGTGGTATATGATCATCCCAGCTAACTGAGAAGCATAAACAGGAGGAATACAGCCAAGACTGGCCTGGGGAAAATGTGAGTTTCTATCCCCCAAATAACTAAAGCAAAAAGGCTAAGTAAATGGGATGCCTAGCAACAATGAGATCCTGAACTTAAACACTAGCACTGTAGAAAAAAAACAATTTGAATTTTTATCAAGTAGTGTAGAAGATGAAAAACACAAAAGGATGTCTGAATACTTAATAATATGTAAACAGAAGATCTAGTTGTCTTCCTTAAAGAAATACTTAATCAAGAAATCTCAGATATAGTTGCTGGAAACAAAAATTCTCTTAAAATAGTGAGTCTCACTGGATGCTGGTGGCCATGGATCAAGGTTCAAAGACAATCATGAGACCTTTATCTCCAATTAACGACCGAAATGCTGGAGGTGGAGCTGTGGCTCAACAGGCAGTGCCAGCCTTGAGTGAAAAAGCAAAGGGACAGCACAAAGGCCCAAGCTTCAGTAACAGCATAAAAAAGGGGGCAAAAAGGATGTTGCTAATTGTCTTATCATGCACAACACTTTCATGACAAAAATTCCAAGTTCAAAATGTTAGTAGTCCTACTGTCTAAAATCCTGATCTAAAATAATAGTGCATTTCCTACTAAAGTATAAAATCTGGAGGAAAATGAGATTTCATTTCCATAATAAAGATCTTCTAGGATCTTTATTCTAGGATCTGGGAAGATCTTCGAAAAGCCTAACTTACATTTGCAAGCAGTACATATCTTTGAAAATGCTACACTAGGATGATAGGTAAACAGTATCACACAAATTTACAAGTCCTTAATAGGCAAGCAATATGTCTGTGAAGCAAAAATAGCTTTAAAGTAACAGGTTATAGACTACTAAGGCATGGGCTATGGTGGTATCATACAAAGCACAATTTGTTGAGCATTTTATCGCAGAATCCCTTCATACAAACTGCTAGTAACAATAACTAAATCTACTCATCCCAACAGTCACTCCCTCATTTATGAAGATTTCAATTTGTATGGTTTTCTCTTCTAAATATCTCAGCAAAATAAGCTTGAGAATCATCCCAGATAGTTGCCTGAAAATGTAATTTAAAGGTATGAAGGTGATTAAAGCTCCAAAACAGAACTTTATCAAGTAAAATCATTCTGAAATCTGAAACTGATACTACAGTGCTCAACAAAGTAATAACATCATATGCATTACCTCCTCAGTAATTTTGAATTAAAGATGGCTTTTTAAATGCCCTATGAAAGATAAATCCTTTTTGGGGACTCAGAGTTGGCTAAGATATAAACAATATAAACATGTTGCTCAAAGATCTTGCCCTAAACCACTACTAATCTTCACAGAATCTTTTCTAATACTGTTAGAAAAACAAGCTTAGTATTAGAAAGGAAAAATAAGCAATTTAATTTTGCTTTTGTATGAGAAAATAGCAGTGAGCTTTTCATAGTAAGGGTCAAATGCATCTGTTATGTTCTATTTTTGCAATTAAAAGTATAAAGTAATCTTAATTAGCTAAAAAAATTTAAGATTTCTAGTTAGAAAAATTTGGGGTAGGGATAAGGATTTATTATGTAGTGGTCTCAAATTCAAGATCTGCCCACCTCAATCGGCAAAGAGAAAACTTCAGTAAAACTAATGTGAGCTGCAACTGTTATTTCAATTACAAAGTATTAGTATGTACTTTTTCAAATGATTACATACAACTTAAGCTGAATTCTTTTGTAGATGTAACATTTTGAACTTTAATAATCATTATATGTAACTCCCATACCTGGGGTTGAGCTAGATTTAAAAATACTGAAATCATTCCCTAGAATTGTTTACTATTTACTTAACAAATATGTAAAAAGCTTATGTCAATGCTCATCTGATAAATTATACTCGAATGTTTTAAGAATCCTACTTATTAATAGTTGTTTTCAGGTATCATTTAAAAATAGATGGCCACCATTTTAAACATTGTCATTCAGTTCTACTCATTTCATTATTTCTAAGGATAGTATCTAGCGTATCAAATTTCCTGTCTACCTTGGTTTGGCAAATCAATCGAAATTCAAAACTCAATCCCACACTGAGCTTTGAAGAAAAAAAATATCAGCAAAAGTTTAGGGATGTAATTTAAGTGTTGAGTGCTTATCTAGGGGCCCTGGTTTTAATCTCCAATACTTTCTCCCCAAAAAGCTTTCAGAGAAATTTAGCTAATTTAAATGTCCTCATGAATATCAGCCAACAAGCTGTGTTTATACTATTATCACTCAAAAACCCCCGTGGAGAATTGCTAAGCCTAACTTTCTAACACTTCCAGTAAGCAATAAGCATGGTAGAGCATTTCTACACCACACCATGCCACTTCTATTCCAATATCAGGTTATCACCAGTAGAAGTGTGGAGCTCATCAATGTAACTCAGCACTTAAAATGCAAACACTCTTTACCACTTATGTATGTGTAGATATAAACACTAAATCCACAAAAACACTATGTTTCTTCAGCACTACAATTTCATGATAGAAAAATAAACTGGGTTGTAAAACCCAAAACAAACAAAAAAAACATTAACATTCATCTTAGATATCAAAAACAAGGGGAAAATCTAGTACAACTTGGGAATTATAAGGCATTCATAAAACGTATCATGTTAGTGTCATCTTCAGTCCTAGAGCCTGCAGTATTGTAATTTATTGTGAAACCATGTAACCCCCCCCAAAAAAATTAAATATATCCACAAAATATCTATACCACAGTAATGCATTGTACATAATAACATCTCAATATAAATTTCATTACAGCTTTATGCAAATTATGGTATAAGATTATCACCTGCCATATTCGGGAATGGCACTAAACCTCAGGTATGGTTTCATGTCAATATGCCAATCAATCAAAATCTTCACTATTAACAATGTCTTCTGAATTGTTACCTGCACATTCAAATCAAGCCAATAATCTAATAACTACAGAATGTGTCAATTAAAATCAACGCAAATTTGAAATTTTAAGCATGTAAGGAATATAGCAGGAAAAGTATTTCTAATTCACAGTTCCAAAAAAAAAAAAGGGGGTACAGTTCCCAAACATCTGATTGTTTGAAAATTGGTCACTCAATTTAACAACTGCCTCCTTCAATATTTGTAAACTGTTTGCACAGCATTAGAAGTCTTTTATTTCAGAAATTATTCCTTACTGTTACAGGAGCACCACAAATTTGAAGGAAGAGGCTACAGTGTGAAATAAGCTCACTGAAGGATATGTTAAATAAAATTCTCACTACAATACAAGGTACTGCGAAAGCTTTGTTCCCCCAGCACATATCCCTTAATCAGGAAAAGTAGTTAATACTTACCAAATACAATAAGTAAATTAGGTCTACAAGAGATGGAGAAAAAGATCTAACATAACTAAATGAAAATACTACTTAGCTAACAAACCTGTGTATGATAGCCAGCTTCAGAAATTTCCTAATAATAAAATTAAAAAAGTATATGTGGTATTTGTGTCCTTTGATAATGAATGTAGATATCCAACAATAAAAGGCATACCTTGCTTTAAGAATTTCTAGGTGTAAACACACATACATAAATGGGTTACTGGAAAAAACTGAGTACTTAAATATACAAATTTTAAATGTATAAGAAAATTTGTAATAGAAAAAAAGTGGCAAATTAATGTGTCTTGATTTGCTGAAAACATCTGCAAATTCACACGAGCATTAAGAAAACCAAAGTTTCAAAAATTTACTCCTCTTTCCAGGTTGTGTTTTCTGTGCAAAAATAAATATCTGAAAATTACACTAATAATACTTTTTAATCTTAACTCTTGTATTATGAATAATCTGCACATGCTGTTTTAAAGACAATACATATTTGTAAACTTGCTCATGCAAAATTAGTGTTTGCAATAGGGCTATTGTAAATCCTTAAAAAAATGATACCTTGGTTATCTTTTTCAAACTAACAACCCCTCTGAAATATAACCAATCTTAGATGGATAGTCTCATCTGCCAGCTATGAATTTACACTGCTTAAAAGTTATACAAGAAAAAGGAACATGGTTTGTTGTCTTGCCAGAAGTTTTGATTTTTAAATGAGGAAAGTTATAAAACAAAGAAATTCATGGTCACAAAATTTTAACACTTTAATCCTAAATATTACAGAGTAAATAGATATTGGACCCTATCTCCACATTCCATAAATCCTACCTTTTAGTTTCCATTTTAAATGTTGTCCTAACCACTAAAACAATAGTGGCTTTACAACCTCTGGATTATGGAAATACATATATTTCTGAAATAAATGCTACAAAAACAATGGAAGAAAGCAGAACAAACTGTCTCCATGGAGAAAAAAAAAGTGGAACATTTTGAAGTTTTTAGACACTTCTCTTTCCATGTCTTATGATTAACTTGTTGATTCAGTGCATTGTATGGTCAAATGTAACAGTCCCCATGTTGAATGAACATCTAACTAGTGTCCATTGATTCCAAATTAGTGGATGATGAATCTTTTTGGATACTTTCAAAGATGGCCGCCAGCTCAGGATTAGAACTGATCTGTGACTGGAATTCGCTCATCAGTGGACTCTTCTCTGCTTCTGGAATGGTTAGCAGTGCTGCTACTGCTCTCATGGCAGATCGCTTTAGTTCATCTTGCTTTTCAAACTCCTGCTTTACGGAGTTTGCCTTTACCTATAATACGAAGAAATGTTAGTTTACACACTATAAAAGGTAGTTTTATAATTAACAAAATTTAAGGAGGTAAATATACTTAAATAAAACATAATTATTTATTCTCATTTAGATCCAAAAGGCATACTTTCTATCCCAGCTAGTTAAAAATATCTTTCAAATCAGTAGCTGTCCCCACTGCTTTTAAGGGGCTATTTTATTTTACACAAAGCTCTGTCACAAAGATGAAAATTCTGGCCACCTAGTTTAAACAAAATAGAGTGGTGTCTGGGGCTGGGAATATGACCTAGTACCTGGTAGAGTGCTTGCCTCCCATATATGAAGCGCTGGGTTCAATTCCTCAGCACCACACATAAAGAAAGAGCCAGCAGTGGCACTGTGGCTCAAGTGGTAGAGTGCTAGCCTTGAGCAAAAAGAAGCCAAGGCCAGTGCTCAGGCCATGAATTCAAGCCCCAAGACTGGAGTAAAAAAAAAAAAAATAAAATAAAAAAATAATAATAATAATAATAATAATAAAGCGTTGTGTCTCAATGTCTTACCTGATTAGCCAGTCCTACTTGGGCTAATACCAAAAAATAATGTCTCCTGACTACCCTACTATTCACTATTTTACAAACACAGTGGCATTTACACCTTTATTCATGTAGCTACTTTGGTATAAAAAGTGGTGTGTGTTTCATCTTTTTGGTCTAAAATAATATCCAATTTTCCAAAATTCATTAAAAAGTCATCACTCTAATAAGCTTTCTATGCTTCTCTTCCTAGCCAGAACCACGTATCTTTAACAGTCCCTCTTTTTTACTTTCATGTCCCTTTTAAAGTCCTCTATATTCTACATACAAGTCAAAATATGCTTTATTGTCTGAATCTGGCTTATTTCACTTTTGCTATTATGAATGCCACAATAAACATGGGTATGCAGTTATCTTTACTGTAAAGTGACTTTGATTCTTTCAGAAAGATATCAATAATTGGTATTGCTGAATTACATAGTAGTGTTATTTTTAATTTTTTGAAACCACCCTCGTTTCCATAATGGCTAGACTAACTTACATTTCTACCACAAAGTTTATTTCTCCCCTATATTCCCACTATTGTTTTCCTCCCTTCCCTTTCCCTTTTCCTTCCACATATGCATTACTACTGCCTTACTTCTTCCCCTCCCTCTCCCAACTTCCCTTCTCCTAAGTTGTGTCTTCTTTCCTAGTTTCTTTCCTTTTCTCTCTTTCCCTCTGTACTTGGGAGTGACCTCAGGGATTTAAGTACTCTAGGTAACTACACGAACCATGTGAATTCTTTTTGTTTTTTTAGACAGGGCCTCCAGCTTTAGCCAGCCTCAAACTTCAGCCCTCCTATCTTTGCCTACTATGTAGCTGGTCCTGCAGAGTATATACCATCATGCCCAGCTCATTCCTGATACTGTAGTAACTGTTTGAACTGCCCTCAAACAACAGCCTTCCTACACAGTTAGGATATTACAGGCATACCATGTCTGCCCTGTTTTTTACTTTCTTTATGACTACCATTCTGACAGGTGAGATGAAAGATCAATGTTGTCTTGATTTCTATTTCAGTAAAGCTTTAGCTGAACGAAAAGGAACATTTTTTGTACCTCTTCACTTGAGAACTGTCAGCTCCTTTGCCCATTTATTGATGTTTTGAGTTCTTTATTCTGAATATTAATCCTTTGTAAAATGACTATCTACCAGAGGTCACTACAGCAACTGCTTCCTTTGCTGTGCATAAACTTGATGTCCAATTTGTCCATTTTTGTTATTACTTCCTGAGCTAGTATAGTCACTACACTTATACCTTATAGTGCTCCATCTACTTATAGTAGTTTCAAAATTCAGGTATATTAAAACTTTTTTTTTGATCATTTTAACTTATTTTGGTACATCATGAGAAACAGGGATCTAGTTTCACTCTGCAACTGTTAGGCTCTCTTTTCTTCAATGTTTTTGATACTTCTGTGAAATCAGATAGGTATAGTTGCATGATCTTATTTTTGGCCCTCAACTCTACATAAATGATGTCTCTTTTATGGCAGTGCCAGGCTGGTTTTTGAAGTTTTTGAATGAGATTATTTTCCTAACTTCTTCATTAGCCAGTTCATCATTGACATAGGAAAAATCTACTGGTTTTATGTTCATTCTATATCCTAGCCTAATAAATAACCTAGTGACACAACTAAAGCTCTGAGCAAAATAAGAACAAGCCAAACCCAAAAATCTGTAGAATATAAAAAGAGATCAGAGCTGAAATTAATAAAATGGAAAAAAAAATATATATATATATGCATATATAAATAAACGATGGATCAAACACTCAGGTTGTTCTTTCAAAATATAAACCATCAGTCAAACTTATCAAAGAAAGAGATAATAGACTAAAACTGGAAAAAAATTAGAGACAAACAAGATGAGATACCAGGGATCACTGAAATCCAGAGCAGCATCAGGGATTATTGTTCCTAATGATATTTCAGTGAATTAAACAACATAGAAAAACAAGCCAGGATATAAACAATCTATGGAGTAATGATATTAAAACAATAATAAAGAATATCCCAACAAAGAATTTCCAGGACCAGACTGGGTTCACTGCTGAATTCTATCAGACTATTGAAGAACCAACACTAACATGCCTCAAAATAGAAATAAAATAAAAAGGGAAGGTACTAGCATAGAGCTGAAAAACAATAAGAAAACAGGATAAACTAGAAATCTTGAATTTAGAAAAGGTTACACCAGGAAAAAAAGTTCTTGTCTTGCAGAAGTTTTATTTTTAAATGAGAGAATTTATGGTACAAAAATAATTCATGATCACAAAATTTTAACACTTTATCCTAAACATTAGAGGGTTATGAGATACTGGACTCTCTCCATACTCCAAAATTTCCTACATCAAGTTCAGCCTAGTAGATGTGTATCAATGATTACCTTAGTTGTACATGTGGCACGTAATGGCTCAACAAGTCGGTCCAACCTCTGCAGTACTGCACTTGGACAAAGAGTAGAAAGTCTCACCAACATTAAAAATGTTAGCATCTATTAGAAACAGAGAAAACAAAATTTACACAATAATATTCTGTAGACAAAAATCCCAATGTGACAACCTTTCAACAGAAAAATGACTAACATGCAATATAAAACTTCATTTTTCTACAATATGCCATTCAGAATCACATATATTTGTTTCATCCCATAGCCCAACTAAGTTATAGAGAGATCACTATCATGAACCTAAAATACAAAACTAGAAAAGTGGTTTTCCATCTTTGCTCTACTATAAAAGCAGCAAGGAAGCTTCTGGAACATACCCATTCCTCAAGCTCCATCCTCATAGAATTTTATTTAACCAATTAGGATAGGGCTTTAAAAGCTCATGCACACACCATAATTGAAATTCAATGAACTAGAAAACTATCAAATTGGAAGAAAAGCTAACTTTCCACTATTTTATTAGGTCTATATTGGATTACAGATAATCCTTTTTCTCTGACACTATGAATATGCAGAATTATTTTAGTTTTTTCTGAGGAATACTCATTAAATTTTAGAGCATCAGGCTACCACCATATATGGAATCATGAAAGGTGAAATTGTATAATGGCTCAATTACTCTTCAGCTACCACTTACGTTCTGCTTGGCCAAAGGTACAAAAGGAATAGTAAATGGAAAGGACATGTACACATACTCATGTATATAGACACACACACTTTATCTTATAAATCAACTGTTCACTATCTATATTTAAAATAGAGAAAAGAAAAAAAAGTGATAAGCAAAATCCATGCTCAATCTACAAAGCAGTATGATTCTCTAGCTACTTCTACAGACTGCATAACAGTTTCTCCATACTGACCTCTAACAAATTGTTGATATTAAGTACAGTATATATATTTTTTTAATCCCTCATCAGGTAAACAAAATTTTTAAGTTACCATTCAGACCACCTCCAAATATGGCCTAAAAAAAATTAATCAAGACAGTACAAGGAAACAAGGAACTACAGTTCAATATGGAAAGGCCAAAAGGTTATAGAGTTATGCTTTGAACAACAAAACCTTTCTGGACTATTAAACTTTTTAGGAAAATACAGGCAGGAACTATGCACTAATAAGCAAGCTGACACAGCATTTCTTGTCTATTTTTTCTTCCTCCTTTAATAGAAAGGGTTTTGGACTTTTTTTTTATATCCACTTCCATCACAACACCTCTCTACTGGCTCTTCTCTCTACTCCTTTATAAAATTCTTATTGAAATACTGATAGATAAATCAATTTTTTGGTTACACTCATATGTAAATTATGAGGGAAAAGCTGCTACAGCAAGGTTTTCTAAAAACATTGTAGAAAATCACAAATGTCTTACCTTAATATCATAATGGTCCTTCAAACCATCTTCAACATGGTTTAGGAATTCAAAGATATCTAGTCTATCAAGACAACTGTCTAGAAGTGTATACATACACTCAAAAGCTGCCTTTCTAATATCCAAACCATCATCGACCGTATGTTTAAATGGACCCATTTCTACCTGTTAAAATAGAAAGGAATATATAAACATGGCATTTGAAAGTAAAATACAAGTTTAGATCAACAGTGTAATTAACTTACCTCTCTTATAAGTTCCTTTCTAACTTTTGTTTCATTGTAAAGATGGGGAAGAACAGTATCCAAAAGATCTCTTATTAATGATGGCTTGTTATGTGCTGCTGAATTGAATGTAACCAAGGCTACCCTTCTCACATTCAAATCTGGGTCTTCCAAAGTTTTTAGGAAATCACCTGAAAATTTAAAGGAAAAACAACATACAATTATGATGAATTGAAAATATATATTCAACGTATTTTCTAAATTAGTTTAACTTATTCTTGTTGGTGTCACTGTTGTTATTTCTTTACTGCAAGGTCACAGACAAACCTGATGAACTAAATTTATTTTAGTCACAAAGAAACAGTCAATACTAAAGGTACATTTTCAATTGATAATCCACTCTCAGCAGAGGTTATAAAAGGACAGTCTCTAAAGCTCTCAATATTACTTTTATAGATACTTTATGAAGAGGTGGGCTGAATAGAAAAGTGATACCGCCAATAGCCAAAAAGACTCGTAAGTTTCAAGAATCTCCTTATACATTGATACAATTCACTAAAATCAACAGTAACAAAAAAATTTTAAGCTGAGAATGGTGGCTCATGTTTGTAATGCCTACATAGGAAGCATTTGTATAGGAAAATTATAGTCCAAAGCCTGTATAGTTAAAAGCACAGACCTTTCCTGAAAAATAAACTAAAGCAAAAGAAATTGGAGGCAGAATGTAAGTGGCAGTATACTTGTTTAGCAAGCACAGGGTCGTGAGTTCAAACTCCAATTGCCAAAGCAATTAAAAAAAAATTTTTAATTACGTTCAAAGATTAACAAGGTGAGAACAGAAGCCATTGCTTAATAGAGATGGAATACTGCTAAAAAGTACAGTTTCTTCAAATGACAGAAAAATGAGCCTTCAAAGGCTCTTTTATTTGTATCTTCCCTGAGAAACACATCAATTTATATTAAGAGCATATGAGTATTACATGACCAAATGAAAACCTAAAAGGACCAACAAGCAAGATGACATCTTGCTACTTTAAAAGATTTAAGTCTATTATTTTACAAATGTGAAGAAATTAAAATGCATGTCTTTGAAGTCACAAAGATAGTGATTAGTATTTTTATTAAATGTGTAACTTTCATTATCAATAAACAGGGAATGATACTTGCAAGAGCTACTAAGCAGAATAAATAGCATGTATACTGTTGAACACATATTAGGTACATCGTTATTTCTCATTATGATCTATTATGTCCTTTTTTTTTTTTTTTTTTGCCAGTCCTGAGCCTTGGACTCAGGGCCTGAACACTATCCCTGGCTTCTTTTTGCTCAAGGCTAGCACTTTACCACTTGAGCCACAACGCCACTTCTGGCCACTTTCTATACATGTGGTGCTGAGGAATTGAACCCACAGCTTTATGTATGCGAGGCAAGCACTCTTGTCATTAGGCTATATTCCCAGCCACTATGATCTATTCTGAATAGATTCTTTTCGAACAGACAACAAAATGAAGAAGTGGTGATTGAGTATCCGCCTCAAAGTAAGCTGACAAAATGAGACATCAGACACATTCGGAAATTCACTGCCTAATTAGTTCCAATACTGATTTAAAACAACAGAGATAACAAAACAACCTCAAACTTATTTTATGTACAATGATTGACTCGTTTTTGAAAGATCCTTCTAGGGATGTGGTACAGGTCTTAAAAAAAAATGGGTAAGGGTAGAAGAAACGGAGGCAAGCGTATAATGATATATATTTTATCATTTTTCTTTACTGGCACACTGCAGAATGGTATGGAGCTATAGCTATAAAGCTTCTTTGGTTCCACCTTGTGAGAACATCTCCATAGATCTTGGGAGCTGGAGGGTTATAAACAGTGATGGCCTAAAGCACACAAATGAAGTTCATTTTCATGAGAGGAAACTTCTGACTAGTTAGTATGTTATTCCTAAAGGCATGCTCTTGTAGTTACTAGTTTTAGTTGTTTGCAAAGTCATTTGGTAATAAATTTCAAACTAAGAAAAATATATATGAATACATTATCAATATATTTTTAATGACACAATTACTCTGTATTTCAACTCACTGGTAAAAAAAATCCTTGGTAGTTTTTAGTTTTTAAAACTATGATTCTCGTATCAGTACATTTATCTTTAACTCACCTATGCAGTTCTTTAATAGTGGATCAATAGGTTGAGGATGATCAGAAATAGTAAACTTCACAGCTGTAACAACTGAGCTTCGGGCATATGATGAGCCTAGTTAAAAATAAGTTGTAAATCTATTGGTATATGCTTCTCCAAGACCACAAAATCAACATGGCACATAATACCAATGTATTCGCTTTCTTAAAATGTCTTTAGGTCAAACAGGCTATTTTTGTTTAATAATACTCAGAACTAAAATTTACTAGTGTCTATCTAGCAATCAAAGTCTGGGAGGCCAAACCCCAGTACCACAAGTAAATATAAACAGAGTTAGAGCAGCAGTCGAAGATAGGAACTGGTTAAATCCACACACAACTTACAAAATATTCTTTTTATTAAAAAAAATAAAATGTTTAAGAAAGAATAGCAATTACTGCTTTTCCATTCTAACAGGAGCAACACTGGTAAATTCAAACACTTTGTAAGTACAGGGTACATACCCTATTACACAGGGTACAGGATTTGTCCTCACAACTTTCCCCCTCTAGCTTTCCTTTTTCCGTTCCCCACTGGTACTCTACCACTTTAGCCATGCCTCCAATTCCAGTTTTTGCTGGTTAAGTGGAAACATTTATTTCTTTACCACATTCATTTATTTCTTTACCACAGCTGCTTCCAACAGAGATTTCTTATCTCCCCATCTTTCTTGGTAACATCTCATTTTAACTACTTCCTCCACTTTTACTATAATCAATACCAGCAAGCTCTTTACAGTCCATTATTCAGGAGCTTTTTAGATATTAAGAAAACAGCAATATTAGAATGTGCCAGTACAAGGACCTAATTACACTATCCTTCTAAACAAAAAGTCTTGAATACAGTGCTACAGTGTAGCAGTTACTTTTTCATCATATATTTAGCTTTTACATATAAAAAGACATTGCTCTTTAAAAATTGTCTTTCAATAAGATATCTAACAATGACATTTTTAGATAAGAAAATCTACTTACCTGATATCAAATACCCCTTAAGCCGTGGAAGGAGAGTTTCTGGGTCAATTAAAGTGAGTTTTCCTAGACATTCAGCAACAACATTTCTGGTACCTTCTTCTGCACACTCGCAGTGCTTTAGTAATAAGGCCCAGATGTTTTCCACATATGGTTTAAGGCCCACTACTGACGCAGAGCTAATTATTTCCTTCAAAGAATGAAGCAGAAGATACTGCCTTTTGGGTTGACTGGTTATTTCTTGTAAGACAAATGGCAGGTATTCAGGAAGGTTGCCCACACTAATGCTGCCTAATGCATAGGATGCAGCTGATTTTACTTCTTCACTAGGAGATGAGAAAGCTTCTAGTATTACAGATTTTAGTTCCAATTGCCCACTTAGGTCAATATGATGCCCAACCTCTCCAAGAGAAAGGAGAGCTAAAAGACGAATAGAATCTGTTGACCTTGAGTTCTTGACATCTTGAATAAACTGACCTACTACAGCTGGGCCTTCTTTAGGGCATGCTCGAGTAAGGGCAGCTACACATTTGGCAATGGAATAATAAGACTGCTTATGAGTGAGCGCTGTGCTCTGGGAGTAAACTGGACCAGTCAGCATGCGCAGCAAATCCATGTATCCTAGATTACTTGTTCCAGTGACAACCAGAGCTTGGAAAAAGTCTAGCATGGCACTCAGGGCTCCCCCTTGCAGTAAGGGTGATCTCACAAGTCCAATAAGTTCATTGAGAATGGATCCACTTATCTTGGAAAGGGAAGAAGGATATACTTTTGCCAGGGTAGTAAGAAAACTGATAGCCATCTGTGAGACATGCATATCACTTTCACTGATAAGGGGTGGGAGCTCATCTAGAACTGCATCAATCATGGCAGCTGTCAAGCTGTCACTATAGTTTTTAATTAGAATATCTAGGGCAGAAAGAGTACCCAGTTTCAAAGCTCTCTGGTTTTTTCTGAGAAATGAAGCAAGGATCGGAACCCCTTCTCCCAGCACAGGCCTCAAATCTATCTTCAAAGGTGACCCAGCAATCAGTGTCAATGCCTTCACTGTAGTTAATCGGGTAATTTCATTCTTTAGTCTCTCCAAGAAAATCTGGAGTGTATTAGGCAAGTCAGAACCCAAATTATCTCCAAGGTTGCAAATAATCTGTCCCATACAGGAAATAGCCCTTTCCTTGACTTCCTGGTCAATGTCAGCTGCTTTTAACCTCTTAATGGTACAAGTAAAAAGATCTTTGATGTAAGGAGTTGCATCAAACGAGGAAGGCTGATCTAAAGGCCGGATTACTTTGACAAGCTGTTGGGTAACAAGAAGGGCTTCTGATGTAATCTTGTAAAATGGATCTCCAACACAAGCCACCACTGGAGAAACCAAAGCCTGAACATGAGGATGGAAGACTTGAGGAGAGTGATTACAGAGGATTACATATAGGCAGGACAAAGCATCAATCTTCAAATTTGATGAGCTTGATTTATCATTCAGTGAGAAAATGATTCCTAAAATGTCAACAAAAAGAATCTACTCATTTTTGTGTAGGCTTAAGAAAAAAATTAAAAACCAACCCAAAGAATATTCTGAAAGTTCCCACCCTTGTATTACCTCTAGAGTAAGAAAAATTGCATAATCTCTGTGTATATAGTATGTGTGGTGCCAGCCAGTCCTGAGGCTTTAACTCAGGGCCTGGGTAATGTCCCTGAGCTTTTCAACACAAGGCTAGCACTCTACCACTAGAGTCACAGCTCCACTTCTACCTTCTGGTGCTTAACTGGAGATAAGAGTGTTAAGAACGTTCCTGCCCAGGCTGGCTTTGAACCAAAATTCTCAGATCTCAGCCTCCTGCATAAACAGGATTATAGGCATGAGGCATCACAATAATGTATACTATCTATTAAAACCAATGACATTTTTGGTTAAAATGCCAACTTTACATTTCAAGAGAGTAAGATTTTAAAAAAATTAACTTTTTACTTGCAGACATCTCAATTTGCATACAAGATGGCTGTACAAAGCTGTCACAAATATCCCCTTTAAAGGAAATAATTGTTTAAGTTTCCCTAAGTAAACTCATAGTAAATTCCCAAAGACAATGATTCTTTTCTCACATACCTGGTACGAGTACAGGAATGTGTTGTGTCAGGGCCCCAGGTAATACATTTACCAGTTCAGTTAACATGTTAAAACAACATTGTCGGGTTTTCACACTTTTTTCTTTCATCTGTTTGTGCAGAGCTTTAACAATGTTGGGAACCTGTAAATATCACATACTCATTAGCTGACATATCAATTGGTATTTCCTCAATAAACTTAATACGAATTATGGAGAATCAAGACAAAGGGGAAGAACTGATCTTTTTCATGTTACAGTTCACTTCTCTACTGCCAACAGGGACTTGATAGATATAAGGCAAGTTTGTTGAATGTTCTATATATGTTCTCTTGTAACTCTAACCATTTGTTTTAAAAGCTATTTAGCTTTCTACAGAGCAACACAAGTCTTTATTAAAATAATTTTAACAAAATCTTAGGTATGAAATTTACAAATGGAAATCCAGCAGACAACATCAAAGGCAGCAAAAAAATATATGGAAAAGTAATCATAAAATAGCCACCCCCCCAATTCCCACGTCCAGTTTGCTGTTACAATGAAGGAAGGCAAAGTAAACTGACTTGGGACAGGGGTGGGGGTGAGAAACCTGGTTCCAATTCTCTAATTTTGGTTTGTCAGTAAAATTTATAATTGGTTTCTACTAACAAATCTTAAAGATAACAGGTCACAAACTTAACCTCTAAAATCCCTCAATAAAATAGTAGAAAGAGATTAAGCACACTATCTACCACCACATAGAAACAAACCATAACTGAACAAAGATCTGAGAAGAAATAATGATCTAATTCCCTGTAAAACTCAGAATTCCTGATAATTCCAATAAATATTTTGAATTCTATACACTTACTGTTTCTACTTCATTCCATTCACTTCTACAATTATTATTCAATGTTCAGTTATAATTAAGTTCTCTAATTTACTTGCATTAATTGGAAACTAGATGTGGTATGTTATCTCTTCGTCCTCTAGTTTAAACTCTTTCAACATGTTTCATAACCTATAAAAACAGATGTAGGATTGAGAGACCCTCCTCCCTAAAGCTGTTACAGGAACTACATATAAAATAAGCAAATGCCCAGTATGTACTAACTATTCAAAAAACAGAGGTATATAGTTTAATATTTAGGATTTTAGAGAAAAATGCCAGGTGAAAAATGTGTATGTTATTTTAATAATAAGGGTAATGTGTCAAATACTTGCTATCTAGCAGTTAGTACATACACTGAAAAGTACATAGATGATTTATTTTTTACTACCCTGGGTAAATATTTCTGAATTAACCCTTATTACAAAGCAGAAAAGCAAGGTTTAATGAATGATTAAAAATATATGATTTAGATACTTGTTTAAGGACACTCAACTAAATAGGTTTAGAAATGAAGACGGGTCTATGACCCTACAGTGACACTTGTATTTTAAGACTCCTCCATTACTATCAAAGATAAAGGTTTACCAAACCTTAACATAATCAAGAAGGCTTAAAGAAGAAAAAAGAAATCAAAAGAGAAAAGAAGTGGAGTTGTGGTTCAGGTGGTAGAGTGCTAGCCTTTATTAAAAAACAAACAAACAAACTCAGGAACAGCCCCCGGGCCCCAGGACTGGCACACACACATACACACACAAAAACTTAAAAATTAGAATAAACAACTGGCAAATAAATAGCATGGATTAACGGCTATGTACATGTACATGTACATTCCAGAATGCTGTGCTAGTACAAAGTCCTATTTCTCTTCTTGGTACCAGGTTGAACTCAGGACCTTCCAAGAACTCTACCACATAAGACACACCACCAGTCTTTTCGTCTTAATTATTTTTCACACAGGCTTTCAGGTTTCCTGATTAGCTGGACCAAGACCCTACCTATTCCTATCATATAGCTGAGATTACAGGCATAAAACACCACACTTGGCTTGTTCTTTGAGACAGAATTATTACTTTTTGCTTTGAATCTTGATCTCCTGTCTTGGTGACTTCCTGAAGCAGCTTGGATTACAGATGTGAGCTTTTAAAACTTAGATTTTTCACTTCAAAGTAACTTTTTAAGTACCACATTTACTATATTATTTTTAAACTGACCTGACTCTGAAGCATGGTTAAAGGTGTTTCTCCCTGTTCCATTGCATCAGGGTCACACAGCCAACTTTGTACAGGACGAGTTTGCTTCAAAAGAGAAAGGTAGGCATGAAACACATCTGCCTTTACATTCTCTTCACGCTCTTTAAACCTGGATATCAGTGCCGGAGACACGGTCTTGTAGAATTCAGGAAGCATTTCATGCCTTGTGCTAACTACGGCATCCAGGCACTTAGCAGCTGCACGTCTCACTTTCCAACTCATGTCATCATCATCACTGTATTCATCATCACTCCCTAGTGGAAAATTTTAATGTGAACAGGCTATTAATGACATGGTAAATTGGTATTCTTAACCAAGACAGTTATTCCAACTTTTCATTAATACACAGTGCAGTAGGCATATCTAGAAAGAACTAAAATTTAAAACATATACAGAACTTGCTACTTATATAAATTTGCACAAACATTAACTTTAAAAAATTGCAGGGGCTGGGGATATAGCCTAGTGGCAAGAGTGCCTGCCTCGGATACACGAGGCCCTAGGTTCGATTCCCCAGCACCACATATACAGAAAACGGCCAGAAGCGGCGCTGTGGCTCAAGTGGCAGAGTGCTAGCCTTGAGCGGGAAGAAGCCAGGGACAGTGCTCAGGCCCTGAGTCCAAGGCCCAGGACTGGCCAAAAAAAAAAAAAAAAAAAAAAAAAAATTGTGATTGTACTTTTAACATTAAACATGCTTTCTTATTGTTTAATAATCTGCTGCTTACTCATAGCTCTTGAAAATAATTAACATAAATCTTTAGAATATAAATACGAAAATAAGTTTTTTTAACTTTTGAGATAAAACCAAATCAAACAATGGAGTTATGAAATGAAGTATAAAATGAATTTGTAGCTACACATTACATGACTGAAGAATAGTTACAGATCCCCTTCTAATTTTGTGAGAAAAGAATTTTCTGAGAAAGAATTCTAACAGCCTCACAACTAAATTTATTGATGTTCTGTACTACTAGGGCAAATAATGCCTATTTCTCAACCTTTCACAATTTTGTCTAAAGAAACTATACCATAATTACAGCAAGAAAATGTTGCCCACTTAACAACTATTATGTTTTCTAAATACCCAATGATAAACTTCAAACATCTCAAGATTATTATACCATACACACACTTGGTAGGATATATTGTCTGTATCTAAAATTATTTCTACTTAATATCTAGTTGAATCAGTTAGGATTTAAAAAGTTAGGAGGGTACCAAACCAACTCATGTAGTACTCCAACAGCCCTAAATTTGTCTCTAATGGAAGTATTGTTTATTCTATACTTAGATAAGACTGTACCATAAAATGATTCCCCAGTGTTTGTGGATGAGTTACTGGCTACAATAGCCAGCTAAACTTTAGAAAAAATAGATTAATTTCATTCACCTTAGGAATAGCAGGAAAATTCAACTCAATACTGGTAAAACTCAAGGCATTTAATAAATTCACCAAGACCTATTTAAATAAAAGTTAAAGACACTAACAAAATAGACTACATTAAAAAGAAAGCATTTTCCTCCACATCAACACAAGCTGCATCAAAATTAAGTTTTACTTAAAACTGTTTTTAGAAAAATTAACAAGTGTCCTAATACTGCTTATTTAATGAGTCACAATGACAATATGGCATTTGTTACACTTAATCCATGTTAGTTATAAAGTGTCTAAAGGACTTGGGTTTGTTATTTAGCATGCTGAACACTTCCAATGAGCCTTCATTGGAAGGGTATTTATAATACAAGCTCAGGTTTCTCTTTCTTCATTAATGCATTTATGAGGTGCCTTCTGTAAGCCAAACATAGTTCTGGGCACTAAAAAGCAGTGAAGAAATTATTTTCATCTTCATGAAGATTGTATTCTTGAAATGGAAGATAAATTACTTGTAATACGATTAAGTATGATAGAGTTAAAATGCTGAAAAAGGAAATAAGGGTGTAAAAAGTGAGAAAAGGCTCTGGGATGGTAGGCATGTGAAAGAGTTATGAAGTATAACCTCAAGATTTTTTTCTTGCCTGAGAATATAGAATAATGAATATGTGCCATTCTAAGATGGAAAATACTAAAGGGTGGGGAAAAAAGAGCAGGAAACTTAATTTGAATATCCAACCAGTAATATAAATTAAGTAGTCACATATAAACCTGGACTAACATGAAGTATAAGAAAAGATAAGATATGAGCTACTACTGAACACAGAGATACTCTAAGCTTGGTGGTGAAAGAGATGAATAACTAGCATGCAATATCAAGAAGTTTAACATCTGGAAAAAGCCTAGATGCCCCTAAAAAGAGCGAATCAAGAAAATGTGGAATGAAACTGTAAGCCCCCGGTGTAGATAACCTTTACAATAAAAAATTTTTTAGGGCTGGGAATATGGCCTATTGGCAAGAGTGCTTGCCTCCTACACATGAAGCTCTTGGTTCGATTCCCTAGCACCACATATATGGAAAACGGCCAGAAGGGGCGCTGTGGCTCAGGTGGCAGAGTGCTAGCCTGGAGCGGGAAGAAGCCAGGGAAGGTGCTCAGGCCCTGAGTCCAAGGCCCAGGACTGGCCAAAAAAAAAAATTTTTTTTTTTAAGTGTGGGAAGTGCCACACACACACGCGCACACTCACGGGATTTTACTCATCTATTAGGAAGAATATTACACCGTTTGCAAAGAAATGGGTGGACCTGGAAAATTTATGCTAAGTGAAATACATCAAGCCCAAAGATACTAAGGATTTATCTTTTGTCTCATATGTGGAAGCTACAACTAATGTATAAACATACACATGAACACATATGGGGCTGCATGCAAGTACACACAAATATATTAATTGAAGTACAGTATTATACCAGGAAGTTGGCACTTGACAAAATGGGAGTGGGGCAGGAGGATTGTCACATAGAAAGGGTATATACAAGTGCAGATAGGAAGGTGGGGAATATAGTCTTAATATTCAACCCACAGTCTATGAAATAAAAGGACATTAAGGGATAGGATTGGGTTGGAAGAAAAATGATGAAAGGGTGACAAGTGATCAAGACGCATTTTACTTAGAAAATGATTTGTTGAATGGTAACTCTGTACAACTAACTATAATTAAATATATAATTTTTAGACAAGATTGGGCGTGTTCAGGGTGGTATGGCCATAGACTTTTTTGTTGTTGTTGTTTCATTTTTGTTGTTTTTTTTTTTCCAAAATGTGGCTTCTTCATTTCCTCGCTGCATAATCTGTGAAAATTTTTGTTTGCTGGAAAAGTTTTGTTTTCTAACTAACCACGTGGTTCTAAAATATGGGCAAAATAATATCATTTTGCCACTGGAATTCCAGAAAACTTACATGGCCAATTAAAGAACAATTCTAAGCGCGCCCCAAAGCTTGTGCACAACTGTCTATGTCTGTCTGTCTATCTGTTAATAACACTTGTAAAAAATATATATATAATTTTTAAAAATCCTTTAAGGTTGCCCAGATTATGAGAATAGGCAGAGGCAAACATCTGTAATCTTGTGTACTACTGAAGGACTTAGGTTCAAGACAAAAGGGAAGAAAGCAATCGAAAAGCATTTTTTAAGGAGTATTCCTGTAGAGGAGACAAAAATGGGCAGTACTTGCTAAGTGTATATAAGGTTAGAGGCTTTTAGTAGGCTCTTTTTTTTAAAATTAAATTTTATTGATCAGGTGATGTGCAGAGAGGGTATAGTTACATAATAAGGCAGTGAGTACATTTCCTGCCATACTTGTTACAGTCTCCTTCATTTTTCTTTCCCTTCCCCAGTTCAGATAAGCATATATACAATATCCAGTGTACCAGAATCATATACAGTGACCACAGAGAGTACGTCAAAGGAAATTCACCTAGTACATTAAACATTGAAAACAGTAAAATCCTCCTGTTTCCATCTCTTGGAGTTCATTTTGCTTAGCCTCATCTTATATAATCATATGTATGTAGCTGTTGAGACCTTTTTATGTTTATTTAGTAATTGTTTGGTTTTAGAGAGATGATGTAAAGTCTCTGACCAAAATATGAAGAAATACCATTTGAAAAGAAGTTTGTTGCTTTACAGACATGATCTCTACTGTCTCCCCTCCCCCGCCAACAACCACATATCAGGGAGACCATGCGCCTTTGTCCTCTGTGCCTCTAGGCTTGTCTTGCTCAATATTATTCGTTCAAGATCTGACCATTTCCCTGTGAATGCCATTATTTTATCATTTCCTTTTTTGCCATTAAGATTACCTTTATTTTAAGTACACATTAAGCAAGAGATTGATTATCTAAAATCAAATGTAACACTTTTGAAAGAGACATTCTAATAGGGTCATATTCTAGTAGGGTCTTTTTTAAAGGTAGGTAAAATTATAGTTTTTAGAATCATAATATTTAGTAGTTTTCATGAACATAACTGAACAAGGAAGACAAATATTCTCTCAATACCAAACTGCTCTGAATAAGTTTATCTTCAGATTCAATTAACTTACTTACATTCTACAAAAACATTCTGTAGAAAATCTGAATGCTAAGGAACAATGGAGCAATTGCATTTAAGAACCATTTTTGTGTACAACTCTGGTTTCTATTATGAAATTTAACAGATTCCTTCGATTCCATTTGAAATACCTTGATCATCATCATCAACACCATCAGCATCCATAGCATTTTCATCTTCATCCTCATCATCATAATTATAATTTGGATCGTAGGTAAGGTATTTAAGACAAATGTTTATTATGGTAGAAACATGAGGATACACTTCCTTAGGACATCTGAAGACAAAGACAAAGGTGCTTAAGTAACTACGTTCTCCTTGAGTAACCATCTGCCAAAATTTTCATTACCAACAATAACATGTTTATCAGATCAATCTTTTTCTCACTGATTATATGTTCAAACAATTTGTTAATCAACTTTTAAATGGGCTTCTCCCCTACACACACTTTTAACACTTAATGACGGGACATCATAGAGAAATTGATAATATGCTCTATCTTCTCAAGTTGAAGACCAGACCCAGAAGAATAAGCACTTCAGCAACTAGCTTTATAAGCAAAGCTGTCAGTGTACAATCATTCAACTTGTTCCTCTAGCTATTCTGCTCTCTGCTGAGGACAGAACATATAAATGCCTACAAGACCAACAAATAAATGAGTAATGTTTCATAGAAGGACAGAAACAAACCCAGAATTTCCAATTTAAAAATTTGATATTATCATAAAGCCACTTCTCAAACACAGAAGCAGTAAAGGATAACAGCAAACAAAAATCATTAGACATGCAGTGGGCCAGTGACTCACACCTGTAATTCTAAGCTACTCAGGAGGCTGAGATCTGAGGATCGCAGTTTAAAGCCAGGCACGCAGGAAAAGTCTGTGAGACTTTTCTTACAGCCAGAAGTTGAACTGTGGTCCAAGTGGTAGAACACTAGCCTTGAGCACAAAAGCTCAGAGACAACAACCAGGCCCAGGGTTCAAGCCCCAAACTGACACATGTAATATACTATCCAACCATACAAAGGCAAAGATATCTGTTAGCCAGTATAGCTTTTTAATACATAAGTGCTCTCACTATTTTAAGATGTTTACAAAATACTAATCGAAGTTTCCAAATTGATAATCATTGTCCTAGCAAAATACATGTAAAAGATCTAAAAGAAAAAAATTTGACACAAAATTCAATGTCTATTTCTCATCTCCTGCTGCTCTCTGAAGACAGATCAATGTATTATACTGACTTCTCTTCCCCTCTAAAGATGCAAAAATAAACCAAAGATAATGATAACTGCTTTTCTCACATTCCTTAATAAAGTGCCAACAAGGAAAATTCTCAAACATAATAGCTTCAAGGAGTATAATAGCCATTTGTTATTAAAAAAAAATAATTAAAATACAACTGAAATTCCATAAGCTCTTTCTCCCTACACATCTAATCTAGATCTTAATTACTATTCTATTGTTAAGAGAAAATTTTTTTAAGAAAATGAAGATCTTAAAAACTTACCTTCTCACAAATGATTCAAAGGCTTGAATGCAGTACTCTCTTAATTCATCGTCATCTACATTACAAAATTTTACCACCAAAGGAATTATCTTCTCAAGGTATTCACCTACAGAAAGCATACAACTTCTTAAAAACACACTAATTTTTAAGTGACAACTTGAAAATATTTTAAAATTTCTTACCTATTCTATGACCAGCTTGTCTACTAATAGCAGCAATACATTGTATGTAAGTTCTTGTTGTTGACATGGAATCATTTTTCGACAACTCTGACAACAGATGTTCAATAAGATCTACAAAGACTATATTTCCACAGCTCATAACCAGATGGCCAAGAGCAATAATGGTTCTTTTCCTCACTGCAAGTCTAGGACTTGTCAACTGGGGGAGTAGACAGGTCAGAATTGAAGGATGAAAATTAACAAGAAGTCCTCCTTGCCTAAAAAAAGACAGAAAAATATCAATTCTCCCTCTCCCTATAAATGTAACTAAAAACCTATTAAAACTGTATGCAGATTTGAGATTTAGTTCCTCAAGTTACTTCTAGAATCTAGATTATATCTCCTATAAAATCCACTGGCTAGGTAAAGCACCAAACTAAACCAAACAATGATCTTATCACTCTCCTTCCAAGATCTTTTAATGATATCTTCTACTGATCTACATATTGTAACATTCTTAAAGGTCAGTGAATCAATAGTATATTCAAACATCTACAACATGGCAACAGTGTTAGTGATTAGGTCACACACAGGACTAGTCTAAGACTGTATTATCACTGCTTATCAAATTAAGTGTACATTCCCCACATACCTTAATAAGGCCCTAATCTGCATAAGAATGACTTCTTACTATTGTACTATTCATTCTATAATCTGGAACTCTAGAATACAGTGTTTCCCCCTCCATCATTTTTACAGATATATTCTGCTACTCATTCAAATACCACTATTTCCATAGAGAACTTCCTTGAACATGCTCCGTTAATTCTTTAGTCTCTTTCTGCCTTCTAGTTACTGTTTTTATCTCCGACAGTAAAGTAAGAGCTTTTTTGCATGAGATGCTGAGAGCTCATCACAATAATTCAAACATAACAATTATAAAGTATAAGCTTTCCGTATGTGATTACAGCACATCTATATTACTCTGTATATCACTATAATTAATATACATTCTTTCACATGTAGGCACTTGAATTAACCACAGAATCAGAAGCAATAAAGAAAAGAAATAACAAGAAACTAAAACTGATAGGTCTTTTAAGGTAAGGAGCTGTTCAGGTTTGTCTTTCTAGGTAGAAAAACAACATAGTTTTAAGTCAAGTTCATCTCTTCACCCCCAACATGCAGTATTATAACAGTAAAACAAAACATAAACTGTGTTAAAATTTTAAATTTGTGAACAAAAATTTGTGAATATAACCTAAATTTCAAAACTAAAAAGCTAGCTTTCAGAATTCACTTTTCCTACACATTTCCTATAATAGTACATAAGTATAATTAGCTTATGAATCTCCTTGCCTTCAATCACACATATTTAAAAAACAATTTAGACATGAATAATTTTCAATCATGCTTTACCAGATTTACCAAAAGTCATCTTTAATAAATATGATGTCTATATTATAAGTAATGCAAAGAATTTACCTGCTCAACATATCAGCCATGATATCCAAGGCTTCTAGCTGAACAGAGACATCTTCCTGCTTTGCTATTGCACTGGTAAGACGTCCAGTAATCTTTTTACATACATTAGCAGCTAATGCAGAGCCTATATGAATAGTAAGCCAAAATAATCTCAAAGCAAGAATGTGAGAGTTTACCTTATATTCCATAGTAGTTACTAAATAGTCAATAATTCTAAACTATACATGAATTTCAAACCAAGTTGCTTTTCAACAAAATAATTTGACACAAGCAAGAATTACAAGTTATAACTGCAGAAAAGGAAAAAGTTAACAGAATAAACAAGATTCCATAGACTTTACTGGGTTAACTACTGAATGCTGGTTCGGAGGCCAGTAGTAATAATACTGCATTTACTGCTAAATTTGAAGCGCAGCTCTGAGAGTTTTCTCTAATTAATTCCTCTTTTCTAGTAACCTGACCTTTTAAAGATCAATGAATTAAATAACATAATTGAGCTCTAATGCTTAACAGTTTCTTTAAAAAGAAAGATTAACAGAAAGCTTTAACCTCTCATAAGACTCTGTAACAAAAAGATTATACAATTTCATTATAAAGCAGAAATGTTGAGGACCCAAATATCAGAGGCATAGGAAGAGATAAAAAGGAACTAGTAACTGCAAAAGAATCTGAATGGTCAAAAAATTTCTTGTTAAAACCAGGAATCATCTAAATGTAAACATGTTCCAATGAGGGAGGATATGAATAAAGTATCAATATGGCTAATATAACTAAATAATATACCTCAGTTGGTAGAATATGATAGAAATAACTACTTAATATACTAAGTAAAGGCAAAGTTAACACTAGTATGATCTGACAGAAAAAGATTATCAGGATTTTCCCCCCAGTGCTAGAAGGATTGAATCTAGGAGGGAGGTGCCCTACCAGTGAGCTCTTATCTCCAGCTCAAGATGAAAAGATTTCAATCTTCACCAAGCCAAGAGTCAAAATACAGAGTGAATAACCTAATGTCTGTAAATTTCAGTTCTTCCACTTAAAAACCAAGGAGAATACTAAAATCTTTCATATGGTTGATATTTAGACTAAGTGAAACATAGAACATTTAGCATAGTAACTAGCATTATGAATTAATAAGCATTTATTAAGTCAATGAAAATAATACACCTGGAGAACATTATAACCAAGCTAAATCCTCCCATAGAGTAAGACTATGATAACTTCACACCATTTGTAGAAGAAACAGTTAACTTTCAAACTGCTAATTTTAATAGCTTAGTAGGCAAATAGCTTTTAATAGCTTAGTAGGCAAATGCCAGTTACTTAGATGTTTTTGTCGGAGACCAAAAGCTAATTAATGAATTAATTATAATTTAAATTACCTAGCTAAAAAAGGTTCATCTTTAATTAAAACTACTTGAAAACTGAGACAGTTGAAAAAGTCAATAAAAATATTTACTTAAGACTAAATTTATCTTTAAGAAAGAAGAAGTAATTTCCCTTTGATTTTTTATTTTTTTTGGGGGGGAATCTCTTTTCCCTTAAAGATCTCATAAAGATCTCTTAGGAGTCATTCCCCTCTATATTCAGGAGGAAAGGGCAAGACCAGAAAAAAATACCTGCACTTAAAAAGAAAATAATGCTCTTGCTTACCACTGGAAGCTGGAGGAAGTTCTCCAATTACTGTTTTAAGGCCAATACTTGAAATATCTCGAAGCTGTTCTTTATCAGAAAGCATATTAGTGCAGAGAGTATCTACAATCGTCTCTACTTGGTATTCTTTCACTTTACTCACTAAAGGGCCAAGACTGTAACATAAAGAAAAGTTCTTTTAAAATCTAGACACAGACACACACACACTTGAAAAATAGATTCAAAATATTAACTTGACTTTAACAACTGTCAACTTAAACGAGTGCACACCATACCTATCATCACAAACCTTATACAAATAAAGATGTAATAAAAAAAAGGAAAGAAAAGAGAAAATTCTGATTGCTAAAACTCCTTGTAGTTACAGGTTTCCAACTTTTCCCCCCTTGGTTTTCATCTTATGAAACTGAAGATGATTTAGAACAATTATTTGAACAAAAGAAAACACTGGATCTAGAAAAAAAAAAAGTCAAGAAGGCCCACCAAGAACTGCATATTCAGTGAAATCACCCTTTACATTTCAAGATAAATTAGAAAATTCCAGATAAAAACTAAGAGGATTGAATCACCACTAATATTGTTGTACAAAAATTGTCAAAGGAATTAAGGTAAGGGAAAATTAAGCCAGATGGTAACTTGAATTAGAAGGGAAAAAAAAAGATCACCAGAAATGGTAGATGTGAAAATACATAAAAGGCTACATTTACAGAACTCTATTTCCCCCTTCAAACCACAAAGAATGCTCTAGCATAGAAACTCAATCACATATACTTAACATATATTAAGAAATAGCCATAACAACACAAACAAGTATAGGAAGGTAAATGGAACCACATTACAAAAGGGTTTACATAACTTACATCAGATGGTATATTAACTTGAAATAGATTGTGATAAATTTAAAGGGCAATTCATAATCCCTAGCCTCTGAAAAAATTTGTCTAAAAATTCAACAAAAGAATCAAAGTACTACAAAATAGTCATTTTCAACATCTTTTGTCTAGGACCTACATTTAACACTCTAATTAGGATATTACATTAATTACTACATTAAAATAAAAATCCAATTAATTACATGTTAGCAATAATATATTAAAGAAAACAGACTAGCAACTGTTTCATATTTTTACAAATTTCTTTCATGTATAAAATTAAAAGAAAATTGGATTTCCATATCTGTGTTGTTTTGTGTATAAAGCCCCTGGAATTATACTCTTGAGAAAATGAGACTAAAAGAAGAAAGTAAGGCTTTAGTACTATTGGCATGATAGCTATAACCCTTTCAAGGTCAGGAAACTTCAGGAACTGCTGCAGAGGATGAGAACAAAAGCATATGAGACAGAAAAAAAATTAAATGATATACCCAAATCCAACCATAAATAGTTATAATAAATGCCAACTCACTATTGTTCATTAAAGGGTCAAATATCACAAAGATCTAACAATTATAAATATATGGACGTAGGGCTCCTTTAATTCCTCTTTTCAACAAGGCCTTAATTTTTAGTGTTTTTTTTTCTGCTAATTATACTAAGTAGCCTAAATGAGTGGGTTTTTCCCCCAATAAATAATCAATCTGGAAACTTAACAGCGTTTTAACAACTAAATTATTTTCTCCTATTAACAGGACAAATAACTTTAAGGAAGCACATTAAACTGAATAACTCATATTCTTAATACACTTGATGAGTATTATTTAATATATTGCTGTATTTTGTTACGACCATTAAATACTTCTTGTCTACTGTTTCCCAGTTTGTTATCTTTAATTAGTATTACCATAATTTGTTCAAATAATAGTATGAAAGGTTTTCAGACTTGCTGTTATGGAACAGTACTAGAAGTAGCTGCCCTAGAATTATCTGTTTGTCAAAGTTTCAAAACAGTGAGGGCTGGGAATGTGGCCTAGTGGCAAGAGTGCTTGCCTCGAATATATGAAGCCCTGGGTTCGATTCCTCAGCACCACGTATTTGGAAAAAGCCAGAAGTGGCACTGTGGCAAGTGGTAGAGTGCTATCCTTGAGCAAAAAGAAGCCAGGGACAGTGCTCAGGCCCTGAGTTCAAGCTCCAGGACTGGCAAAAAACAAAACTAACAGTGAAAGAGTTTTCAACCTTTTTTGGGGGATGATGAGTTCTTTTGACAATTTTTCCAATTTTTTTTAATATGGCTCCTTAGTATCTACTGGAATTTCCATGCTTAAGATTATTTAGATATTACTATGATTGTCTTATTAATTTATTCTTTTTTTTTTGTATTTTCATTCCTTTAGTTTTTAGAAGTGAATTACACACACACACACACAGAATCTTGGAGACAGGATCTTGCTATGTAGTCCAGGCTGGCCTCCAACTTTCATTTCTACTTCTCACTGTCTGGAATCTCAGTCATACTCAGTTCTCACATGTTTTAAACAAAGTTTAATTCTCATTAAGTACTTAAAAATTGTAAAATAAAAACATTAAAGTAAAATTATTCACCATTTGCATAATTTTAAACTATTTTCTTCAGTTTAACATTTTCCCAAGTGAGCTATTTCGGCTGGCCCTAACAAATTATTTTATGAAGACCAACCATTCATTTATATTTTTCCAACAGCTTCCTACTTCGATATACACATAGACCAAAATCTGCCTTGTAGGCTTCTCACTATACCTGGGATGAGGAGTTTGACGCAAGGCATGTGCCACCGTGCCCACTTTCTTCTGCTTAGATGGGAGTCTTGAGAATTTTTCTACCCTGGAACTTCAATGCTCTTAAACTCAACCTCCCAACAAGACATGAGCGACTACTGCCCTGTAAGACCCACTTCATTTTAAACTTGCAAATGTAGTTTCTAGTTAAAGAAATTTGTACTGTAGGTCTAAAAAGTTCTACATCAACTAATGAATTGTCACCTTTACCCTGTTTTTAAAAGTATATAAGAAAGAGCTGAGCCTAAAATGAATTTGAACTTCTTACAAGAATCCAATAAAGGAGTAATAATGGGACAATGGCTTATTTAAATCAATATCAAATATGACATATAATTCCAACGATAAAACTAAAGGTTTTTACTAGGTGAATTAAGGATTTCTATAAATGATACTCACAAATTAATATAGACTTCCTTAATATAGGTTTAGCATAGAAAAAGTAATTTGTTTAGTATATAATTTATTGCAAATTCTGCACCTAAAAACAAGAAACATTAATTGCCTATTCACAATTAACAAGATTCCTATACCCCCCCCAAAAAAATTTAAGTTCATCCTCACTGGACCATAAATGTCTAAGGCAAGAAGTCCTTTCAAACCCTACCAAAGAATCAGGTTATGATTAGACAAGTGAGAGAACCAGTTTCCGAAGCTTTCTCACTATATACAGTATAAAGAAATATATTTAAAAGAAATATTATGAAAGGATACATTAATTTACACTCTGTAAAAGAACATATGTACCATATGTTCTAAATATTCTAAAAAAGATTCTACATACTCTAAGTATTCTAAGAAAGAAAAGAAAAATCATAGAAATCATAGTCCAAGACCTAAGACAAGTTAATTATCATTACTTAAAGGAAAGCAGCAAAACGTAACTTACCATTTGACAGCTAAATTCTGTACCTCACCATTTTTATCTTCCAACAACTTCAAAATCATTTTCACTACTTTTCTTTCACTATCATCATCCAACTTTATGGAATCTTTCTGAAGTTCTGTCATTAAGTCATTTGTAGCCATAAACCTGTGAAAAATTAAGTCTGTCAATTAAAAATATTCAAACATTAAACAAAAATCTCATCTTCACCTCCTCTATCACTGGGTACCAGGCGTTTTTCAAAAGAGTTAAGTGATTCTAGAAAATTGTTCCATTTAACATCGGTAGTAATAAACTATATAGTGACAGTTGGCAAAAAACTTAGCAGTCATCAGTAATTTTTTTAAAAATAGTAAGTTAAAAAAACTTAGCAAATCATTAGTAATTTTAGGGCTAGTTCCAATAATTAGGATGACAATGTAACACCCTAAGTTGTCAAAGTTGTCAAAGGAGAACATGAAGTTCAATTCTTACCAAGTTCTATAAAACTGCTAGCAAGGTGGACATGCATTTTTAAGCTAACAAAGTTCTAGTTGAAAGCTCTTCTCCACTATAAAATGACAGAACAAAATTAAAACTAATTTTCATTAATATTGCAAAGCTGAAAACTGCACAACACATATGTGCAGGCATTTCTGGATACACAGAGCACTAAAAACAGTTCACTCCCATTTTACTTAAAATACATTAATCATGGTAGTTGAAATTCCTAAGACTTCTCTAATGCCACTTATCTGCTTCGAGAAACATGGTGGCCAGGAAATCACTGTCCCAAAAATAAATGTACTTTTTACCTGACTTAAGTAACCTCTGTACATCCTTTACAATTAACAATTAAAAATTTTAATAAAGAAGAAAATCCCAAATAATAAGCTGCACATGGTTCTAAATGGGTTCTACTGGTACTGAGATTCACTCCTGTATTCACAACTATTGTGCTAGAAAGCGTACACTGAAACTCAAAGACAGACATAGCTTATGAACCTTTAACCTTTGAGAACAATGAGATATAAAAAGATTATAAAGCAAATATTTCAAAAGTCTAAGCTGAAGTAAGCACCAGCAAAATTACCAATAGTATTTTTAATTACCAGGAAAACTGGATGGAGGACTTATAGTACTAAGAATCACTTCTCAATGGGGATCCTGAAACCAGCATAATCTGGAAATACTTTCTTCCATTAAACTGATACAACAAAAAATTGCACAAGGCTGGGAATGTGGCTTAGTGGTAGAGTGCTTGCCTAGCATGCATGAAGCCCTGGGTTCAATTCCTCAGTACCACATAAACAGAAAAAGTCAGAAGTAGAGTTGTGGCTCAAGTGGTAGAGTGCTAGCCTTGAGCAAAAAGAAACTCAAAGGCAGCCTAGGCCGAGTTCAGCCCCAGGACTGGCAAAGAAAAAAAAAAAAAAAGCACATTAATTCTCCTCACATGAAACCTGTTTGACCAGTTTGAAAGTCGTCCATAGCAGATTCATAAATGACTCTTCTACAGCCATTATTATTTTAAATATGGTAGTATAGGCTGAGATGATAGCCAAACAATTTTTGTGCAAGAGTTTTTTGGAGTATTTTTACAGTGCTGTAGATTAAACCCAAGGCTTTGTGCATGCTAGGCAGGAGCTTTACAAGCTACACCTCAGCCCCTAGGATATCAGCTGAAATGATACATACAGACTGACCCTTCCTTTTCATCTAGTGGGACAGGTATCACAAAACCAAACAGACAAACTTCACAATTTTTTTAAAATACCCAAAAGCATATGGAAATGTTCAAATCAAAGAACTGCCTGTGGGGCTGAGAATATGGCCTAGTGGTAGAGTGCTTGCCTCCTATACATGAAGCCCTGGGTTCAATTCCTTAGCACCACATATATAGAAAAGCCCAGAAGTGGCACGGTGGCTCAAGCGGTAGAGTGCTACCTTTGAGCAAAAAGAAGCCAGGGACAGTGCACAGGTCCTGAGTTCAACCCTCAGGACTGGCAAAAAACAAAACAAAACAAAACAAAAACCTGCCTGTTAGATTAGGTCTAAAAGGATGAATAGTGGTTTCACAGGGAAAGCTACTTTGGGATTTGAATTTTGTTTTACTTTTTATAGTAGGAGCTATGTAGGGGAGCAGCAGAGCTTCTTAGTTTAAAGGATTAGGAGCAGGTTCAATGTGACTGAAGTACAGAAATCTAAAAGGGGAAGAAATGTTAACAGGAATGAAAATGCAGGCTGAGGTCAAGCTGAAAGTGGCCCTAATGACTTCACTCATTGTGTGTTATAGGGAATCTACTGCTACTATAATACAAAGGCAAGTCAATGCAGACAATTCCTGCTGCTGCGGATCTTATATCATCCTCTAAAATAGTTACATTAATTTTAAATCGTATTTATAAATAAACACATGAATAATTCTACACCACAATGAATACTACAAAGGGAAGAAATGTCATCAAAACAGAATAGTATAACAAAGCAGTAATTAAAATTAGACTGGATTAGGGGGTTTTGTGTCAGGAAAGACTGAGATCTGAAGTGTCAGAATTATTCAGTAGGGAAGAAACTGGTGCCAGATAAGCAAGGGACAAGAATGAAAGAGATCTGTAGAGCTTATCAGAATTTTAGTCTATATTCTAAAAGCAATGAGAAGCTACTGAAAGGCATACAGAATAAAGATGGGAAACAAGTGGAATGATCAGATTTGCTTTTTAAAAATATTACTTCGACTCTTAGAGTTAGGAAAAACAGTTCTGCATTTAGCCAGAATGAAGGCCAGTTTAAAACCCATTTCATCGGCTTAACAGAAAAATTATGGTAGCCTAAATTAAGATTATCAATGGAAATTGGGAGAGGGAGGGAGTCAATGCTCATTACTCAAAGATTATGTATTTCCAAATTAGCCTTTTTAAAATTTTTATTTATTTTTTGCCAGTCCTGGGGACTGAACTCAGGGCCTGAGCACTGTCCCTGGCTTCTTTTTGCTCAAGGCTAGCACTCTGCCCACTTGAGTCACAGCACCACTTCTGGCGTGCGTGCGTGCGTGCGTGCGTGCGTGCTGAGGAATCGAACCTAGGGCTTCATGTACACAAGGCAAACAATCTTGACACTAGGCCATATTCCCAGCCCCCCAAATTAGGCTTTTTGTTAAACTTTACTTTGTAAGCCTAAATTAATACTCCTCTTTCCATAGTCATTTGTTGACAATAAACAAAAAGTTTAAGTCACTCAACACATGTTTTCAATTGCAGAACTCTGCCTCCCTAGTCCCCTAGTCTCAGCTCTTAGCAGAGATTTTGTGTATTACTGAAACACAGCTCAACATTTCTAAGCACAAGAAGGTTGCAATGTGCCTTCTGAAAAAAAAATGTTAATCTTCATTCAGGCAGGTGTTATACTGCTATTAACCCCATGTCAAGCAAATTAAATAAGGTATCTTTTAGCAAAAGCACACATACAAAATTATGAACTGATCAACTGGTAAAAATACCCAGGGGTTCAGAGTAAACAAACTTCAGAAGTAGGGATGGGGGACTTCTGGCCTTGGAGGCTTTTATATAAAGCATGCAAATTCACTTAGTACTGACACTACAAACACATATTCTTCTCATATGCTAACCATAGCTGTACCTATAATAATTTTCTCCCCCCCCCCAGAATGTTATAAATACCCAAATAGCCTCTGGCAGAGAAAAAGTTCCCATATTTGTCCTAGAAGTATAGCTGAGTATTTAATTCAGTGTTCTTGACATCTTTATATAGCAGATAATTACTACAAATAAGGAGGGCATACTGGGAATAGCAAGGAATGAGCTAAAAAGTTGGGAAAATCATATAACATGGGTGTTAAAGACAACCAAATTACCTTTGAATAGATATACTCTACTTTTATACAAGAAAATCTAGTAACAGTGAAGATAAGAACATTAAGAATATAGCTCAAATGTGCCTGGCCTTTGAAGAAAAGGAAACTTAGAAAGAAAACAAAGGAAAAAATAGTAGTTAAACTGCTCTCTAGAAACGGATCTGAAGCTCGGGAGGATCTTGGTTTGAGATTTTCCAAGAAAAAGCTTAGGCTGATAGAGTTATGAGACCTGCCCTAGGCAAAAATGTGAGACCCAACAGGGTTGTGGTAGAATGTCTCCCTAAGGAAACCACAGGCCTAAGTTCAAACTTTAGTACTACCAAAAGAAAAAAAGAGAAAGAAAAAGGCAAAGTAGTCATAATTTCACTTTATTTCTTGTGATGCTATTTTAAATGCTCACAGTATTTTCAAGTATGCAATAGAACTCCAAAGCCTAAACTGTCATTGGTATTTTGAACAGTTTCAAAAAGCAAATGCTTCCAAATATTCAATTCCCAAGCAAATAACTTGGTAATATAAACCCTATTCACACCAGGAAATGCTTGCATTCTACAATAAGTCACTTTAAGGTTGTATCTATCTAATATCACTGAAAGACTTGCTAAAGTTTCTTGAAGAGACATCCTAACACTCTTAATTCTTTTAACCTTCTGAAACTGAAATCAATTCTACTACAATTGAGAAGGCAGGTAGCCAAGGAAAGAAAGGATTCATTTCAGTAAAACAAGGTCCCTGTCAGTAATGACCTCCCTGAACAGTGCCAGTTCCTCTCCTACCCCACTAACCCAACCAAGTTTTTTGTAGAGTGTTCTTTCATACTTATTTTCTCCACCAAGAGTTCATTTTCAAAGACTTCACTCAGCTCTCTTCAGTCATGAATCTCCAGACACCTTAATTCATCTCTTCTGCCACTTACTACCAGATACCTATATATTGTTCTGGGGTTACTATCTCTTTACTATATATACATCTTAATCATTCAACAAGTAGATTTACAGAAAGTAAGCACTAGATCTTTATAAAATTTTTCAAAGCCTCCCCTCATGGAATTAGTAAAATTATCTTCAGATGCTTTTTCCTCTTTTCTTTACTCCATAAGCCCAATTTTAAAGCCAAGTGAAATGTGAAGCAGAATCAGAAGTTCTCAAGTCAAGAATCTGGAAAAGTAGCATAGCAAGGCAATTAAGAATTCACAGGGGCTGGGGATATAGCCTAGTGGCAAGAGTGCCTGCCTCGGATACACGAGGCCCTAGGTTCGATTCCCCAGCACCACATATACAGAAAACGGCCAGAAGCGGCGCTGTGGCTCAAGTGGCAGAGTGCTAGCCTTGAGCGGGAAGAAGCCAGGGACAGTGCTCAGGCCCTGAGTCCAAGGCCCAGGACTGGCCAAAAAAAAAAAAAAAAAAAAGAATTCACAGATAAAGGAGTCCTAAAAATCCCAGATCTAACCCTTAACTAGTCTTGGGCAAATAACTTAGACAAATTTCAGTTTGTCCAACTAAAAGAGACTCTTACACTCCACTTTTACCCATTGTAAGGATAAAGTGTAGTTAAAAGTATTTCTTTAGTCCTTAATTTTTTGCGATACTTTAATTCATTTGGTGGTAAAGTATTTGAAAATAGAAGTTAACTCAACTCACTCAATATTCAACATTAATATTTAATATCAATATTATAGAGTTCATCCACATTAAGGCTTTTCACTGTTATCTACAAAACCAACTGCCTAACAGCTATCACCTTTACTCCTTCAACATGCACCCCACACTAAAGATCTTTTGACTTAAAAGTAACTAATCTATACTAGTATACAGGTTTCCTAGGAAAAAAATCAGAGTACACACGGAAGTGTTTCTTTTAGAAAAGATTTGATGAGAACTGTTATACAGTAACCTCCCAAAGAATGACCCACTAGTTGGGCGGCAGTGGCTGACATGTATAATGCCTAACTACTTGGGACGCTGAGACTTGGAGAGTCATAGTTCAATACCAGGCCAGGTCATATCCAACCAACAAAAAGCAAGAATAGAGGCATAGCTCAAGTGGTTGAGTCCCGTCTGAGCAAGTAAGCCAAACTAGCATACAGCCCTAGGTTTGAGCATATGTACTGGGAAAGAAGGAGAAAAAGAGATGTACTTCATTTATCTTCTTAAGGATTATTTTAATGAGCATTAATTAGTTTAAAATAAATTTTCCCAAAATTAAGGCTAGTAGGCATCGGGTACTGTCCCCAACTTCAGGTATACACGATTATCCTCTTCTTTAGAATTCTGAGTATTATGTTTTCTTTCCAGTTCTTCTCCATTTTTCCTAAATCTTAGTATCCTACTTTCAAAAAACACAGACTACAACACTAAGGAAAAAGGACTGAGTAACCATTTCAAATTGGGCTTATGATTCACCACCACATGTAGACTTTAAAAAACTAAAAACTTTAAAAACATAAAGACTGGGCTGGGAATATGGCCTTGTGGCAAGAGTGCTTGCCTCGTATACATGAATCCCTAGGTTCAATTCCTCAGCACCACATATATAGAAAAGGCCAGAAGTGGCAGTGTGGCTCAAGTTGGCATAGCACTAGCCTGGGGCAAAAAGAAGCCAGGGACAGTGCTTAGGCCCTGAGTTCAAGCCCCAGGGCTGGCAAAAATAAAAATAAAAAAGTAAAGACTTTTATAAAACCTAGGTTTCAAAATTATCAAGCCTACATTATCTACAGACCTGACATTTTTGGTCCAAATACAACTTTTTGCAGCTACTTATATACATACCTTTCACAAGAGAAAATGTAATCTCAAATTAAATAACTTGCCTAAGATCTCAGTTTACAACAAAGAATCACAGTTGACTTGTGACTACATCAGATTTTCTCTGGATTCTACCATGAGAATAAGTTTCTTCAGTTTGGCAGCACTGCTTTCTTCTCTTAGTACAAGGCAATGCTTTACACATGAGACATTCCATAATGTTAATTAACCTCTCCTGTAATCCTCTGGTCAAAATTTAAGATATTACTATTATATCAACATTCGTTCTTACACCAAAATAGCTAAATTTATCATGAAAACAAGGCATATTTACAAATACAACTGTGATACTTAACAATATGTAGAAAATGAACTGGATATCTTATAGGTGGGGATGGCATGAAAAGACTGGGAGAGAATAATATTAGGAGATACATCGTTCAAAAAGAATTATACTCATTACCTGATTCACGTAACTGTAACCCTCTGTTATCAACACTACAAAAACAATGTTAAAAAATGCTTACACTGAAAATACGCAGGAAAAAACCTATTTATGAATCTTTAAATGTCTGAAATATTCAGCGATTCAGTTCTAAAGACATGCATGCTAACTGGCTAGTTAAGACATTCTGCAAATTCTTTAAAATGGAGTTAATAAAAATGTCTATCATTGCTGCAGAGCACTGGGTGGCTCTCACCTGGAGCCTGGGTTCAGCCTGTAATCTTAGCTACTCAGGAGGATGAGATCTCATGATCTCAGGCAGCCAGGGCTGGCAGGTGAGAGGGAAAAAAGGGGTTGGGGATGGATGTCCAACAGACTCTTATCTCCAATTAATCATCAAAAAGCTACAAGTTGAGCTGTCATGAGAACTGGAGCAAAAAAGAAAAGGGACAGTGTCTAAGCCAGATTCAAGCCACCATACCCACACCAAAACAAACAACAACAAAAACCCACAAATAAAAACCTGTGGGGTGGGGGGCCTCTAGTGGCTCACACTTGTAATCCTAGGATCCTAGCTACTCAGGAGCCTGAGACCTGACAATCTCATGGAAGGCAGCCAGAACAGGAAATCCAAGAGACTCATCTCCAATTAATTTAAAAAAAAAAAAAAAAAGGCCAGAAGGGCAAAAAAAATCTCAGGGACAGTGCCCAGGCACCAGTTCAAACCCTAGGATTAGCAACAACAACAACAACAACAAAAAACCCACAATACCTATGTAACATTTACCAACTATGAGAACTGCATCAACCGTATACTAACACTTGAAGCCAATGTTTTGGTTTATTCCAAACCATAGATAATCCTTACCAAGTTAGCAATGACTATAAAGAACACATAACTATTTCTTTCACATACTTATTCAAAAATAAAATAAAGCAGGGTGCCAGTGGCACACTCCTGTAATACTACCTATTAAGGAAGCTGAGATCTGAGGATAGCAGTTACAAGCCAGCAGAGCAGGAAAGTCCACAAGATTCTTATCTCCAATTAACAATCAAAAAAGCCACAAGTGGTGGTGTGGCTCAAGTGGTAGAGAGCTAGCCTAGAGCAAAGTAAGTTCAGGGGCAGCCTTTGGGCATGCATTCAGGCTCCAGGACCAGCACAAAAATAAATGAATAAAGTAAAAACCTATGCATGTATACATTGCTTTGCAGGAAATTTAAGAAAATTTCAGTCAGCCATCACAATACAGTACACCTTGACATTTCTTTTAGTTTTTCTAAACACCCATCAGTGTGTCTATCTACTTGAGTAAAATTGTATTATCATAAAATGCTGTTAGGTTTTTAAAGTAGGTAGCCGGTAAAGGAGAAGGCCACGCGGTATTCAGGCAGGAGAGAAAAGTTTATTCTGCCGACCTGCTCCCAAGTTCAAGGAGCACAAGGAGGGCTAGAGAGGAGTCACACCTCCCCCCCACCCCATGCCTTATGTAGGGCAGGGATGGGGAGGTGTGACCAAGGTGTGACCTCAGGGAAGGGGGAGGCAACTGCCTCCAGGTAAGCAGGTTACCCAGGTAACTGGGTGGAGATTTAACCATGTGGTAGCGTCTGCACGTAGCCCTCCGGGAGAGGACCTTACAAGTACTACTTTTCAACTAAAACTAAATATCATCAGGATGAAATTTAGTACTTTTTCAGGATGAGCTCAACTGACACCTTATGTTACTGAAAGTTTTATGTATACTTCATTCAAATATGTATTTAAATTTCAAGACTAGATTTGGGAGTAAGTAAAACCTTAAAGAAAAGCAAACAGCACAAAACTTTCATTCCTCAGTAATTTTGATTGACCTGAGAACTACAAAATCTGAAATTCTAAAAGGCCAAAAACATGTCACTTTAAAAAAAGCACTAAAATATTTATTGTTGGCAACTTTGTTTTTAGAAGCAAATATATACCTAGTTAGCAACATTTCATTGGTTTTGAAGCCACAGAACCAATACTAGATATCACTGGCATACACAAGCACATCAACTTATTTGAAAAATTCCTTCAGATAGACTCTAAAAACTTATTAAATGTTTTAGCCATACTTCTAATTGCACACTGTTGGTTCTTCATTTCTTAAATATATAAGTACAAAACTACAACCATAAAGAATACTTGTTATCAAAGAAATACAAAGTCTTTTCAAAAATTAAGGGGCTTATTTATGAAAGAATAGGTGGCCGGAAGGAATGTTAACAATCACTGTAGTGTGCATTTAAAACAACTACTAAGACAATCTGAAAATGTAACAAATCTTCAGTATGCATGCTACAAGCACTCAGAACCCACAGTACAAGTCTCCTGGAACAGCACTTGTACTGAGGCTCCCTGTTCACAAGCCCTTCTTTCAAGAAGATTCCTTTGCTGGATTACTAAGATTCAGCAAGTCACCCCTCCGACAGTGATTTTGTTTTTAAGGACCTGAGACCGAAAGCCCGAGATCCCGGAGTGGGCTCCAAACCTGATGAGATACAAACTGACGGCTGACGCTGGCGGGAAAACCCTAAGGGCCAAGTTTCTTCCACCCGGGCTCCCCTCCCCCTTCTTCCCACCTTCACCGCAAGGAATTATCCAAAGGGGGAGGGAGGAGAAAGGAAAAAAAAAAAAGTAACGACTATCTGCGATCAGCAAGGCTGCAACAAGTTGATCTTTGCACCAGAATGCAAAATGCACCCAGACCCCCTTTGCATCTGCGGGAAAGGAGTGGCAGCAAGTCGGGCCCCAAGGAGCAGGGCGGCCTAGCGCCTGGGGAGCGCCGGCGAGTAGGCCCGGGCGGCCCCGTTCCCCCGGCCTCCCGCAGCCACCGTCCGCACCACAGCTGGGGGTTTGGGCCTCCGCGCTACCCAGGAAGGCCGGGCATGCGGACGGACGCCGGAAGACGCCGGAGCGAAGTGACGGGGGACAGCGGCCTGGAGGGGGGAACCGGCCTGGAGGAGAGAACCGGGCGGGGAAGGAGGGGGAGGTAGGAAAAAGCCCAGAGGGGATGCTGGTGGGCTGGGGAAAATAAAGAGGGTAGCGAGGCAGCGGGTCGGGCCGGAGGGGTGGGGCACGGCCTGAGAGGAGGGCCGGGGACGCGGATGGCGGAGCCCGAGGGGAGACCGGGAATCGGGAAGGGGGCCTTACCTAAAGTCCTTGTCGCTGGATGTCATTTTTTCCAGCAAATTGGAAATGTGGTACGAAGCGCTCGCCATGTTGACGGTCTGGCTCCCGCCCGCCGGCGCTGTGGGTGCTGCTGCCCGCCGCCGCCGCCGCTGGGGCTCCTCCTCCCGTGTGCGGCGGCCCCCGCTTCCAGGGTCGCAGCGCGACGCGGCCTGAGGCGCCTCCACAGGAAGCCCCCGCCCTGGCGGCCAGACGCGGGCCTGTGCTGGGGGGAAATGGAATGACGCGCGGCGGACGGCCTAACGACGGAGCTGCTCGCGGGGAGAGGACCACCAGCTCCTGGGCAGGCGGACGGACGAGAAGGACAGCAGGGCCGCTCCAGGAAGCCAGACACTTCCACACGGACCGTCAGGCTCCCGCTCCCTCCGCACTCACTCTCTTAGGGCCAGAGGCCAAAACCCGCCTCCCTTCGTTCAAGCGGGCGGGGGCGGCCGACGCAGGACGCTACGGAAAGCTGAGGGTCAGAGTTCGCTGAGACCTCCGGAGCCACGCTTTGGACGCGCTAGTTTACAGGACAATTCTGTTGGCTGTCGTCTATGTCAGTCACCGCGTGAACCGCCTTTCAGGAGGCATGACAACGAGCTCAGGGATGGATCTCGCGAGACTTTAAAGCGACGGTTAAAAGGACGGGGGGAAATTGTGTGGAAAGAAGTGGATCTCGAATCTGAAAATAGTTGTGTTTATTTTTCCTGAATGCCAGAAAGAGATAAATACTTTCAAGAGTGTAAGGCCTTGGAGTAATAGGAATTAGGGGGATAAGCCTGGGTTCCGCAGCACATAAAAATGGAGCTTTCCGTTCGAATTGGACGCGTGGTGAATTGCCTAAACTACCATGCTGTAAGCATTGCCACGTGAAAACCACAACTCCCAGAATGCAATCGTTGGAGTCACTGGATCAAGATGTGATTGGCTGCAGGAACTTGTAGCGCTCTCATTGGCTGTCGTGGAAGGAGAGGTGCTGGGTTTTGGAGGCTGTGATGCGTCTATGCTGAATGAACCTCTCCCATCAGCGCGCGCTCAGAGACTCTCCTGGGTTCTTCCTTGGACACCCGTTTGTTGTGGCGGTGCAGTGTTTCTAGAAGCAGGCTGCTGCGACTTGGGCTAGCGCATTGCTCATCTCTTGGTGCTCTTAAAGGGGACCTAAAAGTGACTTTCTAGCACGGATAACCTTCCTATCCCGATAACCTTTGAGGAGCCTTTGGATTTATGGCTGTTCGCTCCTTTTCATGCATCCTACAGCCGCTAGGGACTGGCTGACCCCAGCAGGATATTCCTTGGAATACGTCTGTATTCAAGTCCCCCTGGTGCTACTCAAAATATTGAAAGGTTATCTTCTGCACTCAGCTTTTGTGAACTTATCTCGGTGTGTGTGTGTGTGTGTGCGCGCGCGCGCACGAGTGAACGCATGTTTGTTTCCTAAGACATACGAGCACAGCCATCAGAAGTAAAATAAGCATTTGTATGACATTTGGTTTTTTTTGTTTTTTTGCCTATCTGATATTTTGTTTGTTTGACCCAACTAGGGAATCAGCACCTAAGATTTTTGTTACAGGCATCAAGTAGGTGGTATTGGAGTTTCCTGGCAGATCTAGAGCTGTCTTAAAGGAAAACAATAGAATCATTCTGGTACTTTTATTTAAAACAACACACCTCTCAATATCTCCCTTCTCCAAATGCATCAAATTCCAGCAGAGCTATTTGACATTCCGTTAGCATTCTTTCACCAAATATTACTGAGTATCTTCTAAGTATCTTCTATTTTATAAGTGATAGTAATTAAAACAGATCAATATGTGACTTGGGCTCACTGTGCATCTCTAAATTTCCCATCATTGCTTTTGTCTGCCCCCGTATATTCTTTGAGTTTAATAGAATAAGTGAATTTTTTTTTCTCCATGGCGATGCCATACATCTTCCTCCTTTTTGCCCAAGTCTGCCACCGTTAGGGCATTTTTCATCATTCTGTCCCTCAGTCCTTCAGCAACTATTAATTTCCTTCTGCTCTGAACAACTTTCCTAATAAAAAGCAAGTCATTATTTTGTGAATCTCAAACTCAAAACCTTTTACCTGGTAATAACCTTTTCTTTTAGCATGTGCACAATTACATGTCAAGTCATGATTTGTGTCTTCTGTATGTAAACCTCAGTTTTTCCCCCAGTGGGTGAAAGGATGCTCATCAGAGTATATCTTCATAGGATTGTTTTCTAAGGTATAAGTCAGAAATCCTGTATAAATGTTTTTAGCACATAGACTCCCAGCATACTAATAATTACAACTGATATTCCTTCCCTTTTTCATGCACACTGGTTAGGCAGAGGATCTAATTGCTGAACTAGCCACACCTCCAGCGTTATGTTCTTCTGGTTATGTTTTGCGATATAGTCTCCATGCTGGCACAATTCACTTGTCTTAGGTTTCCAGGTAGCTAGAAAAACAGGTTCCAGTCATAGAGTTAAGCTTTTCATTAAGATGTCTCCCCAACTTCCTCTTCTGGCCTCTACTGTAGTCTCAACAATCTGAGCCTCCTAAGTTGCTAGGATATAAGTATGAGCCAGAGGTACCCATCTATAACTAATATTATTTTTTTACAAATACTTGATATTCAAGAACCAACATAATAAAAGCTAGCTATTAGTAGTAATAATATGCAGTCTTATAAATTTTAAAGTCAGTTTAAAAATTGTGCAAAATAAAGGATGTAATTTGATTGGAATATAGTATAAATATGTGTGGAGCTGTAACAATAAAATCCCCCAAAGTATAGTGATATAAGCCAATAACAAATTGTGTCAAATACTGTTTTCTATAGCTACCTGCCAATTAAAAATGTTCAGTGGATCACTGTTACAAAATAAAATCTGTGTTTTGGCATTCAATGGCCTCTTTCATCTGTCCCTAACCTTTTGTTTCTGACTTTTTTATCATAATTCTGATACAGAAATTGCTCTGATAAATGTTTTGAGTTTCTTACTGATCCAACTCCAAATCTTTATATATTTAATAGTTATAATGCAGGTGTTCCTCAACCCTTCATCCTAGCTATATGGGAAGTGTAAAAAGAAGAATCATGGTCTAGTCCAACTCAGACATAAACATGAGGCCCTGTTCAAAAAGTACTTACATTGAAAATGGCTTAGGTCATGGTTCAAGGGCAAAGGACCTGCCTAGTGAGCACAGGCCCTGGCTCAAACACCAGTAACACAAAAAAGGGGAAAAATGCATTTAATACACCTGTGTACAGAACATCATAGTTTAGTAACAGAGTGCAGTCGTTCATTCTTATAATGGTATAGCTGAGAACTGTGGCTCACCTAATTGCATATTGCTAGTTTGGGAGCTCAGGATTCAAAATCTTATTGCTACTAAATAAATGCTTATTGCTTTCATACCATCATAAAGTGGGAAAATGTAAGTATAAAATGCTAAGAGGGGAACAGCTGTGATGATAATAATAATAATAATAAGAAGAAGAAGAAGAAGAAGAAGAAGAAGAAGAAGCAGCACTTGTTTGTGGGTACTATTAACTCTTTAATCCTTAAAATATCCCTATAAATTAAATGTTAACTAACTTAAGTATAAGAGGCACAAAGAATTTAAGTAACAAAGAGCCACTAACAAAATGAAGTTAGGATGGGAACCCAGACAGCTTCAAAGCCTATACCCCAAATCATGAGACTAGGATGAGTTTCTCTATCTGGAATGCCTTTTCCTATTTTCATTCACATACATATATACAATGTACTATATATATATATATACACATATATGTATACTATTATATACTATATAATATATGTACATATATATAGTGAAGATTTGTAAAGGAAGTGAGGTGAAGAAAAGTGAGGTTGCTGTGGCAGTACCCTTGAAGAGGATATTCTCTCTCATGTGCTCTCCCTCTCTTCTTTTCCTGCCCACCATGAAATGAGCAGCTTCACCTACCAAATATCCCCTGCCATGATATTCTGCCTTGCCATAGGCCCAAAACAATGGGGCCAAATGACAATGGACTGAAACCAGGAGCCAAAATGAAACTTTTCCTCTTATAATTTCAGATATTTTGTTAAATGATGGAAAGCTAAACTTACATTACAGCATAACAGCTTAAAGTCTGATTTGTGTATTACTGAATAAAGATTGCTACTTAACAGTGAAGAAATGCTTTAAGGATATGTTTGTACCAGATGAATTTGAGGTATAAAAAGAAGTAAGTCTAGGTAAAGTCAATCTCAGAGTCTCCTTTCTGTTCAATGGTCAGATTAGAAGGTTCAGATGAGAAATCAGAGCATAAAAAAGTCTTCTATGGCATTGGGAATTTCTCCAGTAACAACCAATAGTTTACAAATATATTTTTTATTAATTAAATTTTTGACAAGGTGTTGTACAAAGGGGGTACAGTTACATAATAAGGTAGTGAATACATTTCTTGTGATATCTGTTACACCCTCATTTTTCTTTCCCTTCCCTAGTTCAGGTAGGCATATATACAATATCCAGTGTAACAAAATCATATACAGTAACCATGTAGAGTACGCCAAAGGAAATTCACCTAGAACATTAAACGTAACGTCAACAAATAGAATCCTCCTGTGTCCTTCTCTTGGAGTTGTTTTTGCTTATCCTCGTCTTATATAATCATGTGTACATAGCTGTTGAGCTATTGGGATCCACTGATAGGTCTATTCTAGACCTTTTTATGTTTGTTTAGTAGTCGTTTGGTTTTAGATACATAATGTAAAGTCGCTGACCCAAACATGTGGAAATACCGTTTGAAAAGAAGTTTGTTATTTTGCAGACCTGGTCTCTACTGTCGTTCCCCCCCACCCAACAGTCATATATCATCGAGACCATGCCCCTTTGTTCTCTGTGTGCTAAGCTTGTCTCACTCAACATTATCTGTTCAAGCTCTGACCATTTCCCTGCGAATACCAATATTTTATAATTTCTAATCACAATGTAGTATTCCATTGTGTACAGGTACCACATTTTTTGGATCCATTCATCTGTAGTGGGACATCTGGGTTGTTTCCATATTTTGGCTAGTTTACAAATATATTGAATTCTTACACTAAGCCATGCACTATACTAGAAAATGGTCACACAGAATGAACAAGACTTGCTCATTATCTTTGTGGATTCATGTTAATCAGATATTAAACTTTGCATCAGAATATTTATAACTTAGGCAAAATTGAGAAAAAATGTCATTTAAATGAAGAGTAGATTTTCAAATAATCTTTAAAATGTTTAACTATGGAAGGTCTGAGGTGAGCATTAAAAGATAAATGTCTATAAGGACCATATAATGGATTAATTGAATAATCTGAAGTTGTTGGGGTGCCAGAATAAAATACTACTTGGTTGTTTTTTTCAAACACATTTGTAAAATACTTTCCATGATGCTTAATGACATGTTGAGCAGATACCATATTTCTCTAGACCTTTTGCAGTGTTAAAAGTCTGATCTAGGTGAAATGATTGGAATATTCCCTTCAAAACTCAAGTTTTCTACCTTGGTATCAGTGATTGATGTCTGTATTTGTAGCTACTTAGGAAGATGAGATCTGATTATCTCAATTCAAAGACACCCCAGGCAGGAAAATCCATGAGAAGTGACGCATGCCGCAAAGTGGTAGCACACTAGCCTTGAACACAAAAGCTCAGGAACAGTGCCCAATCCCTGAGATCAAGCCCAAGAGCAGGCACAAAACTACAACAAAACTTTCAAGTTAAAATGTTATTGTCATTGTGATTACCATCACAGATGTGCATAAACATGCATAGTGCATTGTTGTGAGCTGGATCCAGAATTGCACTTGCAAAACAAGCACTCTGTTAATGAACTACACAGTAGTTCAAACGATGGGACCTTTAAGAGACAATTAGATCATGAGAGCTCTGTTCTCATAAATGGATTCAAGCCATTGTCTTGGGGCTGGGTTCCACATAAAAAGGATGAGTTTGTCCATATTTCCTCATATGTCTCACCTGTGCTCAGCACTTTGTACTGTGTTATGATGCATGTGGGTGCCATACTTTTGAACTTCCTAACCTCCAAAGTCATAAATCCAATAGACTTATTGTTCCTAAATTAACCAGTCTGTGGTATTACATTATATCCATAGGACACAAACTAAGATAATAATTCAGCCCAATCACCATTCATTCAGATGCTCCTTTCTACTTCTAAATCCTCTAGATTTATGGGATACTAGCAAAAAAAAAAAAAAAAGAAGAAGAAGAAGAAACAGGAAACTGCACTGTTATAATGTTCTCCTTATTGTTAATATCCTCTCTTTGGCAGACACCAGAACATTGACTTCCTTTGTGGGACTCTGTCCTTGTGAGGATGGAGGCTGTGAGTTATTTCATAGTGTCTCTCAGCAGAGAGACAAAGTAGGTCTGAACACTCCCATAGGCCTCCAGGTGGCAACAGTAGTCCTACTTGGGATACCTCAAGAGGGCTCCAGCCCAACTTACTTCACCAAAAGTGTCCATGTCACACACATTGGATGAAGGGAGTACAGACTGCTCTCTAGATAACTCCTCTTGACGCTGCAACTTCTCTGCATTTCTCTTTGTCTTCTTTAGATGAGTACAAATCATTTGGTGGCCAACCAAAGAAAAAATAATCTGAAGCTGTTGGTCATTTCATTTGTCTAGTCACTGCTTTCAAATACATTCTCAAATTTTCTTCACCCTTACTGACATCTTGGATTGATGGAAAGGCAAAATTCTCATTTCCTCTAAGTGTTTGTTGGTTTGCTTTCTGGCTTTATTTTTAAAGTGGATAAAGGAAGAAAGACTCAGCATTTTCCATCAATCAACCCATTTCTCTTAACATCTGCTCTTCCCATGGCAGTCATATAGATCTGAGGAAGGAGGGGGTATTTGGGGGAAGATGGCAGCACAGTCATTTCTGAGGCTTCAAAGATAATAAGAAATGTCTCATCTTATATGCATGTAGAGGTAAACAGAGAAAGTAGATCTCTAAAGGTATAAAAAAGTGAGAAAGAGAGACAAATTTAGAATGACAATGACTCTTACATAGGCAAATAAAATGTCTGAAGTGATCTGAAAAAGAATGACGTTTTCCTTGTCAGAGGGAAGTAGACCTGAGTACTTTGAGATGGATGGCCTTTGAATTTTTCCAAACTGAATTATGTTTACTGTCAGGCTACTGGGTCTCAAGAAGTAAACTCTGAGAAAGGTACCTTCTGTATACCTGGCTTTTTGTTATACTCAGTATACTCTTGCTTGGATACTTATGTATGGATGTGCAATATGTGTTTATATTTGGCCCCCATGCTGATTTTAAAGGAAAATGGTAGAACTGAATTCATTTAACTACAGATTACACATATGAATAACTTCATTTGCTGTTGATCCATTAGGTATTTGTTGTATTTTAGTACAACTTACTTGAGACTAGTAATGTAAAACAAAGGTAAAGAGAATCAAAACTGTCTGTTTTCATTAAAGCACTTAAACATTTTTTTTTGGTGTGAGAACAAGACTCAAACTCAATACCTGATGCTTTCACTCGTTGGTACTGCTCTACCAACTGAGCCATGCTTTAATAGCACTCCTAATGTATCAGGAGATGGGGGGCGGAAGAGTCAAAACTTCCAATCGTTTATTTCTATCTTTTTCCACATATACTACAAGGAGGCTATACTGAATCGTTCTCAAACCATGAACTATACAGTAATCAAGTTCCTTAAAATATTAGTAAAAATAGATTCTCTTGGAGGTTTAGGGGTGTATCTTAGTGGTAGAGTGCTTACTAAACGTGATCCAGGCCCTGGGTTCAAGCTTAGCTCTGAAAATAGAAGAACAAAAAGTACAGTAAGAGCCAAAATACAGGTATATTTGGATTGTAGAATGTGTGTTGGTGATGCCAAGGCAGGGGTTAAGAAGAGAAAAAAAAATCATTAGAACTTTCACTGTGGAACCTTTGACGTAGTGTCATATACAGTATTGTGAATTCCAAAGAGGAATATATTCTAATGCTTGAAATATTTGGGCACAAAGTTTTAAGATGTAACCTATTACCATCTCAAGGAATGAGTACTATGAAAGAAAATTTGGAAAATTAATATTCTGCTGATATATTTTTTCCTGGTTTGAATGTCAAATGGATAAGAGAGTCATAGTAGGAGTAAGATGAGTAAATTTTGGTGACTATGCTCAATTCCTACATTGTTGTGAGTTGAATTAAAGATAATGAAAAAAATAGACCAATATGTATTCAATCAGTTACTATTTTCCAAAATATAATTAAACCTTTGTTGAATGTCAAAGCTGACATGTTAATACTGGAGGAAAAGGGCAGGTCTGATTTGTGTTTCAATGTAGACAGCTTCATGCACAAATAACCAGACACAAAGTGCTTCCTGTTACGGATCATTTGTCAATACTGAACTCCACTTAGATACCAAAGGAAATAAATGTTATATAAAACTAATCTCAAGGAGATTTATTTCCAACCATTGGGAAACAACTCAGCAGCTAGAGTTTTCACTATGATCTACTCTTCTAAACAACTGCTAGAATCTCTTGGTTAAATTTTAGTGGTACTCTAAATCAAACTTAATTGCTATTCTGTAGAGGAATTATTCTTTTAGAGTTTGAAATCCATTTGTTGCATATTAGCGAAAATTGCAAAGATTATTTATGTCACCAAGATCCTTCCTTTGGAATATCTAGCATTTTATTCTTACCTTTGACTTCTATATTAACATTAATCATCATAACATTTTATGGTATAAATTGATATGAGCATTTTCTAAGATTTTTAGACAACTAAAAATATAACTCCATAAATATTCTTGCTATCAGTTTAGAAATAAGTATGCAGAAGGAAGTGCTATAATTTAACAAATGCTGCACTTTAGTTTAAATATAAATGTTGTGCTTATGATGGTTATTGCTTAAAGAGATATCTGTTTACTATAAGTACACATTTTGATTTTTTTTTTAAGTGCTAAGGGGTAAACAAGAGAAACCGCTGAGATGCTGATGGCTCATGCTTGTAAACTTAGCTACTTAAGGAGACTAAGATGATTTCAGTTTGAAGCACACTCAGGTAACAAAGTCCATGAGACTCTTATCTCCAATTAACTACCAAAAAAAAAGAAAGAAAGAAGGAAAGAAAGAAGGAAAGAAAGAAAGAAAGAAAGAAAGAAAGAAAGAAAGAAAGAAAGAAAGAAAGAAAGAAAGAAAGAAGAAAGAAAGAAAGAAAGAAAGAAAGAAAGAGGTATGGCTCAAATAGTAGTGCACCAGCCTTTAATGAAAAAGCTAAGACAGAGTGCCCAGACATTGAGTTCCAGGACACACACACACACACACACACACACACACACACACACACACACACACCCCAAATCATTTTCCTCCCAAAAGAAACCCTTTTCCCTTCTACCACATTTTTATAAATCTGTGAATATTGTAATATCCTAAGCTAGGAAATCTAGGGATAATATTTAAATTTTGTGTTTTCTTCATTACTTATATTCAATACCTCCTCCTCCTCCTCCTCCCCCTCCCCCTCCTCCCCCTCCCCCTCCTCCCCTCCTCCCCTCCCCCTCCCCCTCCCCCTCCTCCTCCTCCTCCTTCCTCATCCTTCTCTTCCTCCTCCTTCTCAAAGCTTGGACTCAGGGCTTATGCTTGCTCTGCTTTCCTGGTCATGGCTGGCAATCTATCACTTGGGCCATGATTCCAGCTTGGGTTTTTGATGATTTTTTTGGAGATAAGATCTCAGTCACACTTCTTCCTGGGCTGGCTTCAAAATGTAATCCTCTAGTAGCTAGGGTCACAGGCAGAAACCACTGGCACCTAGTTTCAACACTAATTCTTGAAAATTTCCTTTCAAGTAAATTCCAAATTCATTTGATCTCTTCTATCTGTCCATGAATCATTTGTGGAGTAATTCAGTAAAGTTTAGCCATACAAGGTATAATTTAGGTAAATGTCTGACTTAATCTCACTAGGCTGCAGTTTTCTCTATCATTCATTGGGGATAATAATATCTCTCTCAGAGTTAATATGAAGGTTAAATATTACAATGCACTAAAAAAAATCCTATGGCTGACACAAGAGTAATAACCTGGCAAAAGGGAAATAATTTTTGCCATTTCATTATTCTTTATTTGGTCTCTACAACTCAAGATTATTTTAAGGTTTTCAGTTGCACATACCATGGGATGATTGGGGTTCATTGATTATCCACACAACACTGTAGACATTTCCTTACATGAAATGTTCTTTTTGGTTATTTCAACTTTCCACAAGTCCATCTGCTTTCAGAGTTAGTATGTTGCAAATGATTCGTGTTGACTTCGGCATTCCATTGTTCACTTTGGCATTCCATTGTTCACTTTCCTGTCAGACACTTTCATCACTGAGGAAACCATCTTAAAGGAAGAAAGATGAATTTGGGCTCACAAGTTGAAAAAGCTTCAGTCCATAGTTGGCTGGTTCCATTGCCATGGGCCTATGGCAAGGCAGACAGCGTGTGTGGAAGAGGGGGTGCTCATTTATGGGACAGCAGAGAGAAACAGAGAAAGGTGCCCCAGAGAAAATATCCTTCAAAGGCCTGCTTCCAGTGGTCTACTTCCTCTAAGCCTTACCTTTCTTGGTTTCCACGGTCTCCAATAGTCCCTCCAGTTATGAAACTTTCAATGTATTAGCTCACTGATAAGATCAGAGCCCTCGTGATTGAATCTCTTTCCAAAAGCTTTATCAGCTGGCAATCAAGCCTTTAACACATAAGCATTCAAAGGACATTCCATATTCAAACCATAGCAATATGAAATGCTTTTTCAGAATATAAATGCTCAGATTACACCTCAGATCAATTAAGTATTAAAAATCTCCCTAGGGAATTATAATGTGAAAATGGCAAGAACCACATTTTTTTTTTTTTTTTTTTTTTTTTTGGCCAGTCCTGGGGCTTGGACTCAGGGCCTGAGCACTGTCCCTGGCTTCTTTTTGCTCATGGCTAGCACTCTGCCACTTGAGCCACAGCGCCACTTCTGGCCATTTTCTGTATATGTGGTGCTGGGGAATTGAACCCAGGGCCTCATGTATAGGAGGCAAGCACTCTTGCCACTAGGCCATATCCCCAGCCTCCACATTTTGTTTTTTTAAACAGTACTGGGCTTTGAACTCAGGACCTCATTGCTTGCTAGGCAGATGATTTACCATTTAGGCTGTGATGCTACCACTTTTTGCTTTAGTTTATTTTTAATTTATTTATTTTTAAATAATTACTTTTTTTTCTCAAAGTGAGAATAGGGGTTACAGTTTCATACATAAGGCAGTGGGTACATTTCTTGTACAATTTGTTACCTCCTCCCTCATTTCCCCCCTCCCCCCTCCTTCTTTCCCTCTCCCCCCATGAGTTGTTCAGTTGGTTTACACAAAATGGTTTTGAAGTATTGCTTTTGGAGTCATTTGTCTTTTTATCCTTTATCTCTTGATTTTGATATTCTCTTTCCCTTCCCTAGTTCTAATACCAGTATATACAGTATCAAGGGTACTCAGATGAGATACAGTGATAGCACAGGGATAACCACGGGAAGGGGATACAAGAGGATCATCAACAACAACAACAACAAAAAGCTACCATTTCACATGGCATGTTAAAAGTAATTACAACAGTGATTGCAATTTTTGTCTAGCTGGTCTTGGACCATGATCTTTCTATTTCTCCCCTGAAGTAGCTGGAATGCATCCATGTACCATTGTATCTGGCCCACAAATTCATTTGATTGCTTCGTTTGGGCTTTATTTATCTTGTTTTGTTTATCATCTAATGGTAGAATTTTGTTTTTGTTTCTGATAATCTTTTTGAATCTTTATTTTACAGTGAGGCCTACTGTTTATCTTCGTTGCTACTCAGTTTCAGAGAATTTAGGCATCATGTCAGCAATAACCTGAAACAATTTTTTTTCAAATAAATAATAAGACATTTCCATACTCCTGGAGGATTCTCTGTAATTTGGCACTAATTCATTAATCAACACTTTGGGAAATATCATGAATCAAGTATTCTAATTAAAAATGCACATAATTATACTTGAAGGAACCCTTAATCTGCAACATCATCCCTTCTAAATCTTTTACAAAGAAACAGAACTTGACAGTGAGCTTTGTAAAATCAAGATAAATATTATAATTTTTTTCTAAAAGTATGAGGGTTTTCTGGCATGGTTTCTTTTGAGTACTTCTATTGTTTCCTTTTCAAGTGCTTAAAGACTCAGTAATTCATCCTAGAGTTTAATAGAAGCCCTGTCAAGATCTCAGTCCCATAGTTCACAGCATCTTTTCTTTTCCTAATTGGAGCATTTATTTTTCTGACTCTAGATTTTAAGTACAACCTCAGTTCTTTCCAAAATCTCAAATATTATCAATCACCACTGTTCATTCAGGCCTAGAGATAAATTAGAACAGGTAAATATGTACTTACTATTTTATTCTCTTGGTCTGCCTTTTGTTTTTCTTTGATACTTACTTTGTCCTTTCAAAGTGGTGATAAACCTTCATGGCAAAGATGAAAACATGCTCAAGAAGATAGTTGAGACCTAAATAATTTAACTTAATTTCTTCTGCTGAATAGCCCTATGTCATTTACCCCAAGTGGCAGCCCTACATGCCATTCCTGTTTAGCTCACAAATAAAATTCTTTTCTTCTTGCTACTAATATTTGCCCAAGTCTCACAAATTTCTGAGCTTTTAGCATCACTGGCATCATTTCCAGATATTCCTTCCTAGTCCCCACATTATTTACATGAAGTGATGTTATTTCTATATTATTGTTTGCAAGCCTTTTTTGAAGATCGTTTCAAGACTCTTAAATAGGGACTCACTGGGAAATTCTTCATGCTTTCAGATCCACCGCTCATTATCTTATCTTCCCCCCTCATTACTAGTAGAGCAGAGGTTAGCAAAATTTTCTATAAATACAGTAATATTCTAGCGTCTGTAGTAGCTATTCAATTCTACCATTGTAGCACAAAAACATCCACACAAAATACACAAATGAAAGATTTTGACTACAGTCTAAAAAAACAAACTATATTTATGGACACCTAGTGTTTCACAAAAAATTCCACATATTATAAAATATTTTGCTTTGGATTTAAAAAAAAATCTTTTTTAAAACCCAAAGCCATGTAGGGCTAATGAGCCTTATAAAAACAGTTGGCTGGGTAGAAATCCCATGTAGCCTACAGCTTGCCAATCCTGATTTATAGGAGTGAAAAGGTATAATGTATACCATAATCAATAAAGGAAAATTATGTTCTGACTTTCTTAAGAAACTTAGAACTGATTTTTAAACCAGTATTTTAGACTCCAAAGTGTGGCCTTCTTATTTCAGCTTTAGAAAGTAGTCTACTGGAAATTTAGAACAAGTGCTAAAAAGCTGCCCTGGAGAGCACTCAGAAACTCTCCCTGTGCGATTCTCAGAAGGGCCGTTTCCTATCCATTCTGGGCTCCCAAAAAGACTCATTGTCCACAGGATGACTTTCTCTCACAGTGGGAGGAATTTCCTGTCTGTTCCAGCAGCATTTTGGACCTCACAGTCCTCTCCACCAGCATTCCTAGGAACCTGGGTAAAGAAGTCTTTGTAATTTCTCCTGGGAAACTTTATTTTTGATGACCAATTCTGACATCATAGAGCTCTTAAGAGGAATTCTATGCAGTCTTGAATTTCTTCTACAGAAGTAATCACAAAAAAAGGCAGGGCTAGAAGTATGGCTCAGTGGTATAGCACCACTTTAGCAAGAGTGCGGTGCACTAATGCCAAGAACAACAAGAAAATTTTAAATAAAGTAGAGAAAGGAAAGAAAAGGGAAAACAAGCTCTCTAGCTCACAGATTTTGTAGACAAACAGATACATACACATGTAAGACTTCACCAAGCACCAAGCACATCATTTAGTCCTCTATTGGAGCCACAGGGCTTGGCTAAATCATCCAAAGTATTAAAATGCAATAAGAAAGAGACTATGAGGAATTAACAGTACTGTTTTTATTCTGGAAAGAAGTAATTTGTCCTTGAAAAGTTTACTCTCTTCTCAGTAGCAATATCCAATCCAATAGTTCAGAAAGGGAGCCAACTATTCTGACGTTCCATGTTTCATTACCATAGCTCCCTGGAGCCTCTGCAGTAAAGAAGTCAGGCTGATCTTGGTAATTGATGATGTTACAATCAGTCACAAAATTCTCTCACTGCTTTCCAGTCTATGTATGCTTCTTTTCAGGATTCAAGCAGACCATTGCTTGCACTGGTATGACTCATAAAGAAATTACAAAGAGCTTCCCCCATTTATTCCTATCTACCTCTTCCCAATCATTTCCTAAGTATTCATCCACACTTAGTGCCTATGCATTTTGCATTTGGAGTTAAAAAGTCACTTTACCAAAGTTTAATTGACCCATCATTTGTTAGGTCAGATTTGTCTTTGTATATTCCTGAGTCTGTTTCTTTGTTTTACAATGTTAAAGGTTTTTCTTTCAAGCATCCAAAAGTATCTATTAAAGGTTTTTCTTTCTGATGTTCAAAATAGCTCAATATAAGGTCATTGTCCTGTAGAGAGGAAATATCCTTCAGTTGAGATACCTTTGTCATCTCTTTCATAGAGGAAATTAAAGTCACTCCTATCTTATTAAATATGAAGGTAAACAGAAAACATTAAAATAAGAGGAGTTGCAGTCATTGAGAATAAATGTTTAGGAGGCATGATAAGCTTTCTGATTGTGGATTCTGCTATGCCTTGTTAATTGCTTTGGACTAGATTAAAAGACCAGCACAGCATAGTTGTGACTTGCTTTGGCTTAATGATGCCGCCGAATTGACTTGCACCTGCTGGTCAGCTGGCTCTCCATTTGCTTTGAGGGTCCTATCAAATTTCCAATTCAGATGAATTAGGTCATGTGCAATGACATACAAGTTATCCCAGTCTTTCTTTGTTTTTGATCTGAATGATCATAAATAGAACGCATTAAGTACAAGCCCTTACTAAGAATCATATGTGATACAGATGAAAAATGTTATCTAAACCAGGGTTATTCTTATATATTTTTGTTTTGTTTTTTTCTGTCAGTTGTGAGGCTTGAACTCAGGACCTGGGTGCTCTCCCTGAGCTCTTTTTGCTCAAGGTTAGTGCTCTACCAGTTTGAACTACAGTGCCACTTCTGTTAATTGGAGATAAAAGCTAAAGGACTTTCCTACCTAGGCTGGCTTTGAACCTCCACCCTCAGACCTCAATCTCCTGAGTGGCTAGGATTAGAGGCGTCGGCCACCAGTGTCTGCTTCTAATATGTTTTTACAATGTCCCACATTAAGAAAAATATAGCACAACTAATACTTACATGTATACACACAAACACACATACACCTTGGTGTGTATGCACATAACATGAAGCAAAGATTTCATGAAACAATGCTTACTAGGGAGAATGAACACTGTGTGGAGGTTTTTAGCCCCGCGCTCCCCCGACCTGTGGGAGAGATGGGGAAGGCACACCCCGACTAGACGAGCCAAGAAAGGAAAGGGCCAGCAGACCACCTGCCACCCAGCCCTCCCTCACCGGAGGACAATCAGACGTGTCTGGGAGTCAAGTCGATGCAAAATCTCCTTTATTGAGGAAGTACATAAAGCTAAATAGGGCACAGGAGCCAATCAGGTCTAAGATCGGCAGGAAGGGGAGGGGTGTGCACCTATCTAGGGACTGTAAGGGGAGGTATGAGCTGTCCATCAAGGGTGGAAGAGCCCGGGCATCACAGCTCACAGAACTGCCTCTGGGTTCATCCTTAGGCACCATCTTAGTCACACTTGGCCCCAGGACTGAGAAACAGGCGGGGCCAGCTGGTTGACTTCCAGGCATGTCCCACAACAATGCACAGTAATTCCGTTACTATAAAAAGTACTAAGTGTTTTTTCATTGTTGTTATTTGTAATGTACTATGTGAGATTATTTTTCTTGCATTTTTCTTCCCTATGGCTTAGCCTCTGTTGTCTCTGTATTTGATTTTGGTACCCAGGGTATTGTAGATACATTTATCTGAATTAGGGAAGGGAAGAGGAACATAAAAAAAAGGTGAGACAAAGGATAAAAGGCCAAGCAATGCAACAACAATACTTACAAGACAGTATGTTGGAAATTAACTGTACAGCTGCTGGGAGGGATGATTGGGGAGGAGGGAAGATGGGGAAAAAAATGAAAGAGGAGGTAACAAGTTTGACAAGAAATGTACTCATCGCCTTACGTATATAACTACAACCCTCTGTACATTACCTTGTCAATAAAATAAAAAAAAATAAGTGCCTTACATGACAAACTTAAAGGAAGGTTTTACTTCGGTTGACAGGCTGGTTTTGAACGTGTTTCAAGTCAACACATCATGGTGGAAATACCCTGGCAAAGCAAAACCAGTCATGTCTTGGCTGGGAATCAAAGAAAGCAAAAAGAGACTAGGGCCATACAATTTCGTTGGAGGGCATGTCCTTAGTCATCTGAAGACTTCACAGTAGGCTCCACCTCTTAAAATTTCTACAACCTCTCCAGCATGCCAAGCAGAGGACTAAGCTCCTAACACCCCGGGAGAATGTTCAGATCCAAATTACAGTCTTTCATCATGACAAATATGTCCCAAGACTAGACACAAGGACCATTTAACTGTATTTAAATAATCTTTACACCAACATGTCCTGTCTACATCCTAGTGAACCAATTATACTTGCTAGAAACTGACTCATACATGTGAGGAACAAGACTCTATCTGCTATTAGTTTCTCAGACAGCAAGAAAATTCCAAGTATTTAAAGATAAAAATGGACTATTATCTCTCCAGCTTCCAGATTAACATCTGCAAATGGGCAAAAGGACAGAGCCTCAATCCTGGAGGAAGAGACGGTAGTTCCTAATCTGGAGTCAAGTTGAACACAGTAGGAAAAGTTGCACAATTCCTTTCTCCTATTGTGAACAGTCTAAACTATTTTTTCTTTCTAGTTCATTTTTAAATTTGTAATATATTTGTAGTCCTTGGCTAGAAATAACCTTTTTAAAAATTTAGTTGTGTATGCAGTTGGAGACCAGAATTGGGCATAGCTTCTGCTAACCACAGCAGAAAGGTAGAAAGGCAGATGTGGCATGCTTGATAGCACTTGGACTAAGAAAATCTGGATCCGGGTGCTATTCCTTGTGAATTCTATTGCCTTGGGAAAAAGCATTCTATTTGAGCCCAGTTTAATATCACACGTATATAATGCCCATTTAATACCAAGCACAGTGTGAAAGTTTGGAGGATAAAGATGACTAAAGTATTACTTGTGTTTCTAAAATGGTAAGATTGGAACAGACTATTCTCATGGTATTAAAAAGATGTCACACCAGAACTACCCATTGTACAACTAAATTATATCGTTAAATACATCTTTTTATGTTTATGTGGACTGACGAGTCAAACACAGGTCTTCATAAATGCTAGACAAGCACTCTACCACTAATCCACATTTCCAGCCCAAATCTTTAAGAAGAGTTGCTATTGAAGCATTTTTATTTTTTTATTGACAAATAGAAAATACATATATTTGTTCTCTATATAAAGTTGTCATGAAATGTTTATACATATGGAATGACTTCATCAGGTTAATTGACATATGTATCACTTTACATTTGCATCTTCTTTCTTTCTGTTTTTTTTTTTTAATTAGTTAAGGGGTTTGAATTCCATGACTTATAGTCTTATTCAGCCTGCTTGCTAGGGTGGCACCCTACCACTGGAGCCAAGCCTCTAGGCCAGTTTTTTAAGTTCTCTGACAAAATTCTCAGTCTTGTCTTTTATCTTCTTGATCAAATTAAGAATATCTATTTTGAAGCCTATACTGAATAACCCTATGACTTCTATGTTTTTATGTTTATCCTGCTTTTCTTCCTCTTGTCTCTGAGTGTTTGGTTTTGGGTTGTATGAAGAATATCATGCATAAAAATCAGAAAACTATGAGGATTAGAAAAACACAACATTGAGCTATAGTTTAATTCTGTAATCAGCTAAAGACACTATCAATATGTGGGCCAATGTCAGAAATTTGGGATAATTTTAACTTGAACTTTAAGTCCTGAGGGGATAAATCTATTGTTACTCTATCCTTAATTATATACTGTAGTCCTTGTAGGTAGATCCTGATCTTTAAACCATGGATTCATATATTCACTTCACTAATCTCATTAATCCAGCAATGCTGTCAAAAATAGCTTTTATGTCTTAGCATCCCTTCACAATCACCAGCATCTTTTGAGGTCAAGTAGCATTAATTGTCAGCTTTATCACACTGAGTCTGTCTCCTGCATTTTAGCCCTATAAATCTTTGTTCTCTTGTCAGCACTTTGATGTCTTAAAGTAGACAGCTTGTAAAATATTTTATCTACTATTCTTGTGTCTCTTCACTGTGAAGATTGGGCTGAATTACGTTGTTACATCTCTCCTGTTCTTCATTCTTTTCTATATCTCTGTCTTCCATTTAGGACTAACGTTTTTCAGGGTTTTTTTCCTTTGAAGAATACTCTTTAGCTTTTCTTTTAATTTCTGAATGTGTTTTGCCAACTCTTTTCATGATGCTTTTTCCTCTTGATGGTGCTCTTTGTTTGCCAGTGAATGTACTGGGGAAGCAGGACCACAAGGAGCCTTCATGCTCAGGCTTTCACTCCTCACAGGGAATGGATTCCTCACAGGTTGGCATCTGAGAGGGACTATCTTGCTTATCTCACTTAATTCTGGCCTTGGATTTTACTTTTGTAAAATTCTAGCTTAGAAGTTTGTTTTTTTCATTGCAATGAGGGAATATCACTCAACTGCCCTTTGATTTTTCTTAATCATTGATGAAAAGCTCCCTGCCTATGTCATTATTTTACTTTTAATGTAATAATTCCTTGAATGGATAGTTAAGGATGTTCACTTGTCTCAGCATGCAAATTCATTATGGTGAACCCATGTGTGAGGTTCTTTTCCATATATGCTGCTTATATTGGTTAGGCTTATGAAATCTATGAGCCTCTATTAGATAATTTTGAAAATTATTTTGTCATCAAATGCTTCTCTATCCAGTCATCTTTCTCTTTCCTTCTAAAATTTAAATTAATATTAGATGGTGTCTTTTCTTTACATGTCCCATTATTACTTTCTCTATTTCTTATTATTTTGTCACTCTTGTTATTAACGTTTCTGTTTTTTTCTTTCATTTTCCACTTCACTAATTTTAGTTTTGTTGCATCTAGTTTGTTTTTTATTCTTTCAGCATGTTTTTAATTTTTGTTATTGCATTCTTAAAGTGTTATAATTTATGTTTGGATCTTTCTTAAATCTTCAGTATAACTTCTTATTTATAGCTTTCCTTTCTGAAATTTTCTTTCTCAATTTTTCTTTGAATAGACAGACATAATCATTTTTCTAGCGTTTGATAATGGTAGACCTTCTGGTTTCCTCCCCCCCTCCCCCATATTGACTTATCTCCCTTAACACTTGTTGACTTTAATGGTATTTTCCTCATTCTATTAGAATAGTTGTTTAGAGTAATACCTTAAAAAGTAGGGCAATCTTATCTTTATCTGGATATTTATTATTTATTTTTTTCTATCAACAGCCTCAGATCACTAGCCATCAGTCGTGCCTTTCATCTTTTTCCAAGTCTTAAGATTTGGGGAGATTCCTGAAAAAGCAAAACAGGCTTTATAACATAAAGGATTGGTTGGTTTCCATTTTAATTCTGACACAAAGATAAGAAAGAAAGGCAACAGTGTTCCACTCATGTTGGGCCCTGGATTTGGATATTTGTTCTCATAGGTCCTAAAATTGCTCTGGTTCAATGCCCCCTCCCTTATTTTAAATTTGCTAGCACTTCAATTTTGTTTTCTTAACTAAATTATTATCCATGGGGGACTTTCAGTTTCAATAGAGATCATTTGAATCCAGTGGTATATTTAGAAGTTAAGATGCTGTGATGATTAATCTTGATTGTCAACTTGATTAAATTAAGAAGCACCTAGGAGCTGTGGTAAAGCACAGCTTGGTGTGTGTCTGTGAGATGGTTTCCAGCAAGCCTTAACTAAGGCTCATTCTGAATGTGGATGGCATCATCGCATAGCCTAAGAATACAGAGTAAAAGGAGAAAAGTGAAAAAGCTAAGTTCTGGCATTATCTTCTGCTGCTTCTGGCTGCCATGAGTTAAATAGCTATTCTTCACCACACACTTCCTACCAGGATGGACTCAAACCTTTTGAACTATGAGTCAAAATAAATCTCTCCTCCCGGAAGTTGTTTGGTACAATATTTTACTACAGTGACAAGAAAAGCCAACATAGTTCATTTGAAATGTGCACTTAAAAATTATGTGGATAAAACATATTGAAATGGAAAACATTGGGAAAATTGGTTTGTGGTTTATATTGAGAAGCTAAAATAACTACATAGTTGGCCGGACATGACCCATATATGTGGACTCTGAGATTTAATTTCAATTTATGCTCATTAATTTTTTTTTCATTTAGGAATAGAACTTTCCCTCTGTTTTTGTTTTTGCTTTTTATTTTTGGTGTCAGTACTGGGGCTTGAACTCACACTTTCACTTGTTTTTTTTTGCTCATGCTTACACTCTATTATTGGAGCCACACCTCCACTTTATCCCTTTGGATTTCTAAATATTAAAAAAGTAAGCATTAAGCCTCCTTATCTCAATGATAATCTGCCTATTATCTCTTTTTTTTGTACTGAAAGACCTTGGAAAAGTAAAGAAGACTTGTTTATTATAAATTTGACACAAGACAGGCTTTGTACAGTTACCTCTAAATTGGATCTTTTTTTTTTTCCATTCCCTTCTCTGTGCTGTTTCTAATGTGGAAATTTTCACATTACATTAGAATATATCTAGATGTCTCTCTCTATTATTTGGATATAAGCCCCTTAAGAATAGATTTATGTATCTATTCCAAAGTGCTTAGTTCTAGTAGGTGGCGTAATCAAATTTAACCATACCTATGAAAAACTAATAAAATATAAATACCTATTTCTAAACAAATTACAGTATTTTCCATGTAGTTATATAAATTACATCCCTTAGCAAATATTTGTATATCTTCTATGCGCCAATACTCTTAAAGTACAGAGAAAAGAGCAGCAACAAAATAACATTCTGCCTTCATGAAATTTAATTCTTGGGTATGTAGACAGATAATAAGTATAAACACAGCAACATATGATAGTAACTAAAACAAAAGAGACAGAGATGAACCTATGGAAAATCATGAAAGCTTCTTTTATCAGGAGACATTTAGGTGGATATCTGAAAGAAATGAGCGCAATGCCTCACATTAAAACATTTTTTAAAAAGTCACTTTTTCCACTGTAGAAAAAATGTCAGGGCCACCGTGAAAACGGGGAGATGGGCTCAAGCAGCCTAGCTGAGTGAAAAAGGTGGCTGGGACTTGTAATTAAATGATAGATGGTCAGATTCTACTTTTTTTTTCTTTTTTGTCAGTCATGGAGCTTAAACTCAGGGTCTGGGCACTGTCCCTGAGCTTTTGTTTTTGTTCAAGGCTAGTGCTCTACCACTTTGAACCGCAGCTCCATTTTCAGTTTTTCTGGTGGTTAATTGGAGATAAGAGTCTCACATAAAAGTAGCATATATAGTTTCAGGTTTTGTTTTTTTTTCTTGTATTTTGTGTTTGGAATCAAGACTTCATTGGGCTCATAAAATAATGTAGGAAGATTTTATTCCATCTTTGGGACAACTCTTATCTCATGAAAGCTAACCCTCCATAACCCTCCATTGGTAGTAGTGGCTGTAGAGGTGTTCAGGACTGGGATACTTTGATGGAAGGTAGAAGTTTTTGACTACTATTTCTTAGCATTTTTTCAACTTCTCAAATTGTCTACTTTGACATTTTTTCTTTGAATTTTTCTATTTCATTGAAGTTTTCCAATCTCCTAATATGTCTATACTTTTTATAAGTATGTCTGAATTTATCATTTTTCTCATTTTAGATCTTATATATTTCCAGGTTCTTTTTATTTATTAATGTTGCATGGTGTTTTGTTAAACTTTTGAAAGAAGAAGCTCCAAGGTATTTAAATACCATCACTAAGTTTTCTCATCATTATCATTTTTCCTATTTCGTAATTCTTCACTTGTCAGAAGATAAGTAGTATTTCCTTTCTTTGTGTTTTTCTGAATGTTTTCTAATGTTTCCTTCCTGGCCCCATCCTCTTATGTTACATGCTTAGCTACTACATCCACATGATTCAAAACCTGTAAGGATGAAGAATTTTCTAGTAGAAACCTAACCTGTATGTTTATCTGAATCAGGGAAGGGAAGGGGAACATCAGAATGGCGAGACAAAGGGTAAAAGGTGAACCAATGCAACTGCAATACTTATAAGGCAATATGTTGTAATCTAACTGTACAACTGGGGGGGAAGGGATCAGAGAGGAGGGAAGGTGGGAGAAAAATGAGGGAGGAGGTAACAAGTTTGACATAAAATGTACTCACTACCTTATCTGTATAACTAACCCCTCTGTATATCACCTTGACAATAAAAATAAAAAGTAAAAAACCCACAAAAAATAAGAGACCTAATCTTTCCTTATCTGTTCAATTCCCACAATGTTTGAACACCATTCACACTGTTATATGAATCACTTCAACATTTATGTATGTGCTAATAGATATAGATTAGTCTCATTTTCCCACTTCATAATGAAAGTCTGTCTGTTATAAATGCTCATTTCTATTCTTTCTTTTTCATGTAGTGATATATTTTATAGATTTTTCCATAACAGTACATAAAATGCATTGTAAGGCTTTTACACTTGCATTGTATGTATCTTATTCAGTTGTTTTCCTTTTGTAGCTTTTTGGGTTGCTTCTTAGCTTTTGTTGATACACCTGATGTTTATGATAAGAGCTTATATCTCTTCAACCTCACCAGGGTGTCTTCCCCACTCCCCATCTCTAGCCATCACTTTGATCATCTCCAGAGCAGAGAAAGACTCCCTTCTGAGGTCTTGTTTGTGACTTTCACTTCTTGTATTAAGGTGCCCCTGTTTCTACTGAGGTGCAGATGCCTTAAATCACATGCAGTGACCCAAGCACTCAAACTAGAATTATAAAAAGTGAATTGAGGGCTGGGGATATGGCCTAGTGGCAAGACAGCTTGCCTTGTATACATGAGGCCCTGGGTTCGATTCCCCAGCACCACATATACAGAAAATGGCCAGAAGTGGCGCTGTGGCTCAAGTGGCAGAGTACTAGCCTTGAGCAAAAGGAAGCCAGGGACAGTGCTCAGGCCCTGAGTCCAAGGCCCAAGACTGGCCAAAAAAAAAAAAAAAGTGAATTGAGATGATGTGCAGGGGAAACTGAGGCACCAGCACATCATGTCTCAGGTGATATAAAAGTATAAGCATGAAGATTTATGGAAAAGACTAGGTTCTCTTAATGGCACTGAGAAACCCAAATAAGGTTATGTTGAGCCAGTTGTCACTGGGACAGTCTGAGAGTCACACGCTGGCTATTCAGATGTTGTTTCTCTGCTCCAACCCCACTTTCATATGCTTCACTTTTGATGTTACACAAGCCATGTTTCTGTTTTGAAAGCAGGCTTGCTGTTTGGGTTTTCCCAAATGGAAACACTAGAGGGAGACTAAAAGCCTGTAGCTTTCAGAGGTTTGTAGCTCCTGGTTTGTGTTCTTGTCTGCCAATGTCTCCCCTTGGAGTCATCAGCTTCCAGAAAGTCTCCTCAAAGCCTGAGTTCTTCTAAAAGGTGTCTCTCTAAGCTTTAGGTTTGAATAAATACAATTTCTTCCTTTTGTTCTCTGGCCTTCGGGATAGTAATTTCTTTGTATGAGATTATTTCTGTTATCTTAATGTTTTCCCTTTGCCTTTTTATTCTTTTAATATCTGTTTAAACAATTCCTTAAATGTTCTCTTATTATAGAACTACATTAAGTTCAGTGTATTGAAATGGGTATCCTTTCCTGAGACTGTATGTATGACATAAACTTAAAAATCTGGAGGTGGTTCTCACAGTCTACTTAGCTAATTAACAGGGGTTGAATTCATTGGTGGCCTCATGGAGATGGAGATATGGAACTTCCCCCATATAAGTCATAAGATAAAATTTAAGTTTTGGAAGGGGGATGTTGGAGTGTATTTATCATAAATGACCTATATCCCAACCTCCAGATCGCTCTTACTGCATGATTTTGAGTGCCTCAGAGGATACTTCCTTCACTAGGCACTAAGCAATACACTAGTGAAGGCTGTGCTAGTATTCTAGTAAAGGTCTGTGGAAGTTGTCCTCTATAGAACAGGAAATATAGTATTATTTGCTGTCATTGTAATGAGTGTCATGATTTCAGTGGGTATATCAAGCCCTGGAGTTATAGAGCCAAATGACAACACTTACCTGGTAAAGAGCATCAAGAAAGAAGGAATAATCTGCACGTCTAACCACTAGCTACAGAAAAAAAAGAAGACATTCTACTAAAATGTTACTTGGTCTTATAAAGGGATTAAAAATATCCAGTTTTCACAGTCAGAATACTAACTTGAATCAGAGCAATAGAGAATCAAACCTCATCTTGTAGCTTACAGACCTAAGCAGGTTCACAAACTCAAATCCCTTCCACTGAAAATTGAGGTGTATGTGGCTGGGGTGAAGGGGTCCTTGAAAACGTACCTGCAACTTGACCAAAAGAATATACTACAAAACTTCTTCTAGGCTTTTCTCAAATAGAATTTACTATTATCACTGTGACTATGCACTAAAGGAAAATACATATTCAGAATTGCCCAATATAGGTTCTGTGGTATCTTACAATAAAATGCTCAGCTTACAACAGCCGGGAAGCAGACCATGTTGAAAACCAGACCCTGGATCTGATTTTTAAACTGACAATGCTACAAAGAAGAAAAATTGTACAACTTTGGCAGATGTCCTAGGATAAGACAAGACATGGAAGTAAAAGAATGTAACCCTGAGATCTGGGTTCTGAGGCACTTAGATAGGTGAGCCTGAGAGTTTGTAGTACCTAATTTTTTCTAAACTCTCTGGTCAGCAAAACACTTCCTGTACCTGACATCCAGCAACAATTTCAGCTTTAACTAATGTTTCATAAGATGGTGCTTATTGTTATCATCCCCACATCATCCTTTCTTAGCCCAGGCTGAAAAACAGGTCAGATTTCTGTACAAATATGAATGAAAAAAAATACCTTAATCCATAAAAAATAGTTTTCTGGTCAAAGGAATTAAAGAAGGAGGATGATATTCAGAGCTATGAACCAGAGAAACATGAAAGAGATAGGATTTCTTTTGAAAAAATTAAATATATTTTTTGTCATCTTAAATAGTGTACAAAGGAGTTCCAATTTAACATGACAACTAGTGAATACAACGCATTTGAGAGATCAAATCTTGAAAGTATTGGCCAGGGGCAAAGTGTGAATGTAAAGCTATGTAGGGGAGAATATATTGAGAAGGAGCCTTTTGCTCACCTATGACTCAGGATTCAACAATTTGGCAATGACATCTGAAGCCAGTCTTCATAGTGTGTTGGGATAGATCTTTGTGATTTGAATACAGTAATAGCATGCAGTAAATGAAGTGAAGATGCCAGAATTTCTTTGAAATCAGTTTGGGAAAACATTGGAAACGCCAGGAATATGGGAATGTTAAAATGGATTTGTTATGCAATAATTCAGGACCCATCACCCAACAAGTCTAAAAGTCTCCAAAGACCCTCCTCCTGAAGTCAAAAGAGAATGTACACAAAGAAGACTCACCAATATCTCCAAGAAGGTTCATGCTTGCTATTTTCTAAAGGCTGGAGCTGACAATGTGAGCTGGTATCACAGGTCTGTGATGCCTGGCATTCTTGAGGGTGAAGGGATTAAGAAATGGCAGAAGCAAGCTGCATCTAATTGCCATAAGCAAACTGAACATATGTAAGTATGCTCAGGACAGTTTTTTCCCCTGTTAGACCAGCACAATTATCAATACACAATAATTTTCACTCTCAAAAGTGCCCTGGTTTTGACAATGTCTTTGGCCAGCCAAGTAATAGACAGAGGCAAAAATAGCAAGTTACTTTGATACACAGGGACCTAGAATCATGGTTACTAGGCCATTATTTCTAGAGTCAAAATGTTACCTGATTTGTTAGAGGTGACAGCAATAATACATTTATGTCAGACATTAAAATAGAAAATGACAATTTCTCACTTTCTTTATGAAGGCTAGTCACACACTCAGAACCAATTGAAACAGAAGCTGTATACTCTTGTTAAAGTGCCTAGATACAACCACAAGTGTGTATTTCTTCAAACCTTCCCTAAAGAAGCCCATGAGTTCTTCCCCTCCTCCCCCACACCCTTTCCAAGACAAATGTCTATTAGAGAAGGTAGAACATTGACTTTCTTAGAGTCTGGGATGAAGAAATATTTATGATGGCTTTTTGATATGTAGAGTGTTTGCCCAGGTCAATCTTACAGTAGGTTCAATGGATCTATATATCCATCTTGTGGTTATTTTCCTTGTTCTAATGGTATAATTAGGATAAAATTCTTGGCACTATTAGAACATTTACACTTGACAGTAGACTTGTGAAATCAGGACAAAAATGTGAATGAGTGCCAAGAGAAATTCCTTGAAACTGCAGCCCATCCTCATCCGAGGTAGTAAATGAAAAGCAATACAGTCTCAGAGAAATTACACTGATGAGTGTCTCTATAAAAGACTTAAAAGATGCAGAGGAGATTATCTCCATCATATTTTGGTTTAACTCTTGCTCATATAAAACAATATGGACAATGGGAGAGAATATAGAATACTATAAATCATAAATGTGAACAGGTATACTTCCACTTGTAGTTGCCAGTATAAATAGGACAAAGCAGACTAGTTTCATTAAGGTAGATTGACATGAACACTAGTATTCAATATCTAAGTAGTAATTTGGTAAATTGTGTTTTGTTCAATCTCAGCCTGTACAAAGAATAAAACATAATTTACTTTTACATAGAAAGAACAAGTTTAGTGTATTGACCTAGAATTGTGTGAACTTTCTTGCTCTTTTTCATAACGTGAGCATACCACTGATCATTTCAGCATCTTATGGAACATTGTTAGTCCACTGTATTTATGATGTAATGCTAACTGAGCCTTAGAAGTAAGGTGTGGGGGCTGGGGATATGGCCTAGTGGCAAAAGAGCTTGCCTCGTATACATGAGGCCCTGGGTTCAATTCCCCAGCACCACATATACAGAAAACGGCCAGAAGTGGCGCTGTGGCTCAAGTGGCAGAGTGCTAGCCTTGAGCAAAAGGAAGCCAGGGACAGTGCTCAGGCCCTGAGTTCAAGGCCGAGGACTGGCCCAAAAAAAAAAAAAAGAAGTAAGGTGTGATAAACAGCCTAGATAATGCCATATTACCAGGAAGAAGGAGCTCAGCCCATGTATATTGAAAGACCTACCATATTGTTTTCTGGAGCCAATGGACAAGATAATACTTACATGTTTTCTGGAGACAATGGACAAGATAATACTTATATATCACTTACTAAAGTGGAATATGTAGTGTTGAGCTTCACACTCCCTACTGCAGGAAAAGAGGCCTTGTGCCCAAATACCTCTCTTGATTTTGGAGGAAGTACATGCCAAAATAAAGAACATTGCTTTAACTCATTTATTGTGTGAGTCAGATGGCTTCCATTTTCTACTTAATACGGAGCAAGAGAAGGTTCTGCAATAGACCCAGGCCAAAGTATAAACTTCTCTCTCACTCAAATCATATGGGCTAATCACAGTTTTAAGACTTCACATCTTTTGGCAGATTTGCCCTACATCTTTCATTTTATGTGGTTGTTTTAAATAGTGTGTGAGTGTGTATATGCACGTGTGTGTGTGTGTAGTATATGCATGTGTGTGTGCATGTTTGTGTGCCAGTCCTTGTGCTTGAACTCAGAGACAATGCCCTAGCTTCCCCCCCCCCCCAAGGCTACTATTCTACCACCTGTGCCATAGCTATACTTCCAGCTTTTTGCTGTTTAGTTGGAGATAAGAGTATCACATACTTTCCTGCTTGGTCTGTCTTTGAACTGCAATCCTCAGATCTCACTCTCTCAAGTAGCTAGGACTACAGGTATGAGCCACTGGCACCTGGCTTAAATGATGTTTTTATTTCAATTTCTGGTTGTACACTGCTGATATTTGGAAATACTTTTTGCTTGTTATATTATGTAGTCTTGACAAAGTCACTTGTTCAGTTGATTACATGCCAGAAACTGAAACTTAACATTGTTAGGGATACATTTTTGTATTTCTATAAATATTCTTGAGATTTGTTCTGAGATCCAATTAGCCTACTTGGAAACAATTCGGTTCATATGTTTGTTCTTCAGATAAGAGTAAGGCTCAAGTGTATTATTCTAATCTGTAGAGGCAAAAACCTTCCTGAGCTTATTGCCTTTTGTCTTGTGAATTGTGAGTTTTTCTAGACTGCTTGGTGGGAATAAACATTAGTCAAGCTCTGTTCGCCAATGCTTTTAATTGTTATTTACCCTAACCATGTATTCTTTCTTTACTTTATACACAGATGAATACTCTGCTGAGTATTTGAGAGGGGTTCTCTAGGTGTGCTGTATTCTCTCTGTGCAACTTTTGTCTTTAGTGCTCTGTTCTGTGAATTCTGTCTTGGTCTGCTCAGACTCTTGATTTCATCTTCTCCACTCAGGGTTTCCCCCCAGGATTTTTCTTGGTCCCTCCTGGTGTTGTGACCTAGAAATGGTCTTAGGCCTGAAAGTTGGGGCCAACACAGGGCTCATTTCATTTCTGCCTTCTGCCCTTTGCGAACTTTTATCCTTCATTCCTATTTTGGTGGTTCTGGAAGGTCATTGTGATTCCTATTACTATTTCTTGATAGAAATGAATGTCTCAAAAATGAATTTTAAGAGCACATTATATTTATTACATTTCATCTAAAATTTAGAGATGTTGTAGAGTGTATGTGTTTTCATGTTCTCTAAAGTGATGTCATCATCTTGTGGTCATTTCCAGTATCCAAATTTCTCTGTTCAGGGCTGGGGATATAGCCTAGTGGCAAGAGTGCCTGCCTCGGATACACGAGGCCCTAGGTTCGATTCCCCAGCACCACATATACAGAAAACGGCCAGAAGCGGCGCCGTGGCTCAAGTGGCAGAGTGCTAGCCTTGAGCGGGAAGAAGCCAGGGACAGTGCTCAGGCCCTGAGTCCAAGGCCCAGGACTGGCCAAAAAAAAAAAAAAAAACAAAACAAATTTCTCTGTTCAGTAAAAGAACACTTTATAGGCACACCAGAGTAGAGTGTCAGTAGAGATTATTATGAGGAAAACTTGCCAGAAATGGCAAATCCCAAGACATAAATCAAATAATGACCATGAAAAAATTTAAATAGACTAATGACAAGTAATGAGAATAAGTAATAAAAAAAAAAAAGCTCAAAATTCAGGACAAATGATAGATTCACCACTGAGTTCTACCCAACACATAAAGAACTAAAACAATTCTTAAATTACTCCAGGCAAAGATGAGGAAGAAGGGAATCTTCTAAACTTATTTTATGAGGCAAGCATTACTCTGATACTAAAAAATGGGCAAGAATAAAACAGTGGAAAATATAGACCAATATCCTTGAAAAACACACATGCAAACATGCTCGACTAACAAACCAAATCTAACAGCAAAGTGAAAAGATCATTTGCTATGATTCATCCTGAGCAAGCAAGCATGTCTTGCCAGGTCTACATCAATTAGTGTGATATAATGTACAACAGAATTAAAGTTAAAAACCACATGGTTATCTTAATATATGCAAAAATTCAACATTTTACTTATATGTGGTATGTACAGAAAAGTTTGTTTTGATAGAAGTTGAGAGAAAAATAGTAGTTACCAGAAACTAGGTAGAGCCTAGGGGAGGAAGTGTTGAGATAACATTATTTAATGAGTACTAACTTACACTTAGGTTGAAGAAAGAATTCCTGGTGTGCTGTTGCATGGTAAGGTGACTCTAGATAACAGTTACATAATATATGTTTCAAAAGACTATTTTTTGGTTGTGATGGTACTAGACCATCGCATGCAGGACCTTGTACTTACTAGGCGAGCACTGTTTGTTTACTTGAGCCACACTTCCATCCCTTTTTCTTGCATTAGTGTATTTTTCAGATAGGGTCAACTTTGTTTTTCAAATAAGCATTTTCTTCCTGGGTCTTGCCTTGGATCATTATCTTTCTATATATGGCCCCTGCATACTGGGGTTACGAGTGTGTGCTATCCCCTGAATATGTGAATCATCAGATAAGTGTTTAAAGAAATACAATTAACCTGACCTTAACACCACACAATGTACATATATATTATATATACCAAACATTATTTTACCTCCACAAATAGGTATCATTTATATGTTTTATGTAACTATTAAAAATTAATATATTTTAATTTTAAAAGACGTTCTGTTAGACTGAACACTCTGGTAGTTTACCCTTGAAGTCCTAGCTACTGGAAAAGCTGAGATCTGAGGATGGAGGCTCCAAGCCAACTTAGTCAGGAGACTCTTATCTCCAATTAACAGGGAGGGGGAAGGGAAGAGGTGGTATTGTCACTCAAGTGCCTACCTTGACCAAAAAGTTCAAGGACAGTACCTACACCTTGAGTTCAAGCCCTAGGACCCGCATTTTTTTTTTTTTTTGGCCAGTCCTGGGCCTTGGACTCAGGGCCTGAGCACTGTCCCTGGCTTCTTTTTTGCTCAAGTCTAGCACTCTGCCACTTGAGCCACAGCGCCGCTTCTGGCCGTTTTCTGTATATGTGGTGCTGGGGAATCGAACCTAGGGCCTCGTGTATCCGAGGCAGGCACTCTTGCCACTAGGCTATATCCCCAGCCCCGCATTTTTTTTTAAAAAGGAAATATAAACAAAATAAAACTAATTGGAGTAAGGGTGGTATCTCATTGTGGTTTTGATCATTGTTTTCCCAGAAAATCAGTGATTTTTCTGTGGTAATTTATTTTAAATATTTACTAATCAAGTAAACTAGAAATCTAATCATCCAAAACAGCAAGCACTCATATTGTTATTCACAAGGCCCTTATAATGGTAAGTGGGAGATAATGAGAGGGTTACAGCATTTAAAAAGCAATGTACTCATTACCTTACTGTAACTCCCATGTTCATCACCTTTATAATAAATTTTAAAGAAAGACCCTTTTAGTTAGACAAACTGGGGCATGTTCATGAGTCAAATGTTATATTTCAGTCTTTTGCCTTTGTAAATTTCATCTTTTATATTGCTTTTATAGACTATGAAATGTCCCCCATTTCACTTGATCCCCAGCTGGTGGTGCTATTTGGGAGATTCATGGAAGCTCTTAAGAAGTGTGGCCCATTTGGAGGAAGTAGATCACTGTGGGTGATCTACTTTAAATGCTATGTTTCCTCCCTGGTCTCTTTCTCACTCAGCTTCCTGTCCATCAGGGGTGAAGAACTCTTACACTACATACTCCTGTGCCATGATGTTTGCCTCACTATAGACACAGAATTAATGGGGCCAAGGATTGTGGACTAAAAACAGGTGAAACTAAGAGCTAAAATGAAAAATTCCTTCCCTTTACATTGTTCTCTCAAGTATGTTGGTCATAGATATATAAATCTAACTAACAGTAAAGAATACAAGTTTAGTGTAGAAGCATAGAAAGTGATTTATGTATTTATTATTTGTGTTTAATAAATATAGACTGCTCACTAAGAGAAAAAGAGAGGTGGGAGTGAAGAACCACTGACTTCACAAGAGAGGTCTTGGGTTTAAACTCCATCCCCACGTCAAGCACTTTGTATTCCTCATCCTCACAGGTGCTCACACTTAGAGCACAGCATTATTAGCAGAATAAAGCTTTCCATAAGAAAATATGTAAGCTTACTAGGGGAACTCAAGTTTTATTTCCTGTACTATTGGTCTATTTTAAGTCTCTCTGGTAGATTTTAAATGCCCAATATTTCTTATTCATGTCTTTGCACTTTTCCTATCTGCACTGCATTTTTCTCTGTCGTCTACTTTTGGCATCATCCCCACCCTGAAGTAATATTACTTAACACCAATTTGAGCAGAAAGCACACTCAGCAGAAACTTGCAGCCCGAGAAGAGCACAGTCATCAATTTTGTTATATCCATCAGAATGAGTGTTTTGTGAAAATTATATACAGGACACTTCTGAGGCAATTTTATTATTTTGGTAAATTGTCGCTCAAATATTTTACAATATTTTTGGTAACACTAGGTATAGTGAATGGTTAGGATCAGTCAGCTCCAGAGGAAGAATCTCCATGTGCAAGTTCTTCCCCTCTCCCACCTGCTAGCTATGGAAATGTAGACAAGATGATCAGTTTTGCTCTATTTTGGTTTCCCCATTAATACATGGTAAAGACATTATGAGCTCTTAATTCTTTGCATTTGAAGACGATTCACTGACGCTGTATACCACTGCCTGTGCTTTGTATGGCAAGAAGACATCATTTGGATTGACTAAAAATTTGGGTCATCGATGGAAAGAAGAGATTAACATCCATTTTACAAAGTTGCAAATCAAGAAATTTTAGTTAATTTGTTCTTTCCTTGAAAAAAGTCCATTGCTAGGGACTGGTGGCTCATGCCTGTAATCCTAGCTACACAGGAGACTGAGATCTGAGGACCATGGTTTGAAACCAGCCTGAGATTCTTATCTCCAATCACAGAAAAAGCTGGAAGTGGTACAGTAACCCATGTGGTAGGGCGCTAGCCTTGAAGGGAGATAAAGGAGCTTAGGGACAGTGCCCAGGCCCCCAGTGCAAGGCCAGGACAGGAAAAACAAACAAATAGCAAATTAAAAAAAAAACAAAAAACAGATGTCCAAGAAGTAGCACAATGAGGTTAGTACTGTGCACATGAATCCTAACCTTCTTAAATATTTTTTTTTCCTGAACCAATGCAACAGCAATACTCACAAGACGATATGTTGGAAATGAACTTTATAACTTGGGGAGGGGATTGTTGGGGGGAGAGAAAGTGGGAGAAAATCAAGGGAGGGGTAACAATGTTCAACAAGAAATATACTCACTACATTACATATGTAACTGTAACCCCTCTGTACATCACCTTGACAATAAAATTAAGGTTTTTTAAAAGATGCACTGTATTCATCAATTGCTTTGGTGAGTGGAAATTCCTTTGTACAACTACTTAAATATAATAAAAAATATTCTAAGAAACATCCTCCCGAATTCTTTTCTTTCTTCAGTTTCTTCCTTTCCTATCACCTTCTTTGAATTTTTCTTTGAAACCTAAACTTTTTTTTGTGTGGGGGGGAGGGGAGGGGTTGACCAGGTATTATTTGATTTTTCTTTGTGGTTTGACTATGTCACCATTGGATAAAGAAGCAAACATCTTTCAGTTCTCTGATATCATGTCATATTATTTTTAAAAACAAATAGAAAACTGGTAAAGAAAAGAAACAAGTAACAGCAGTATTTTCAAGATTCAAACATTCTAGGTAACAGGAAGGCAGAAAGCTGATTTGACTGTATTAGCATCCACCTGGATGTTCTTGATAAATAATTCACCACTAATTTGTCTGTTTGAAAGATTAAAAACGGATTTTAAAGGCTATTTTCACTCAAGCTGCCTGGTGTTGATCTAAGCAGTAAAGATAATAATGAAAAAAAATCTTTCAAGAAATTATACTCCATGGGAGGAACCTGGGAAGCCAGCATGAGGCCAGTTTTTGTCCAGTATTCGAAAAGCATTTCCAAAACAGAGCCATTGAGTGTCACAACTATTCCCAATTTCCCTCTTGATGTGTTCGGTCTAAAATTGCTCTCTGTACTTTCAGCCAAAAGAAGTGTACATCTGCCTCTCAAAGATTAAATGGTGTCTGTTGACAAGAAATAGGCATCAGGGAAGCGTGTTTGATGTTAAAATGCCTCATGTTTTCTTTTCATGAGGTGTTAAGGGAATTACACTAAATTAGTATTCTCCTACTTTATGTTAAGCTACAGAATAAAGTTTTATTCAACATTATTCTCAAGAGACAGGTTACTTTGGTGAATAGAAAGACATAAGAGTAAGGGGAGAACTAACTTTCTGGCCTGGTCACCTAATTATTTTATTTTACTTTGTTTTCCAGTCCTGGGTCTTGGACTCAGCGCCTGAGCACTGTCCCTGGATTCTCTTTGCTCAAGGCTAGCACTCTGCCACTTGAGCCACAGCGCCACTTCTGGCCGTTTTCTATGTACTAGGTGCTAGGGAATCAAACCCAGGGCTTCATGTATATGTGTCAAGTACTCTTGCCACTAGGCCACATCCCCAGCCCCTAGTCACTTAATTAAAACAAGTACATTGCTGAGCAATGTATTGTGACTTGTGACTTGGTCATAAAACATGTCATCGAAAACCATAGATTCCATCCAAACTCTTATTCTAGTTTACTTTTCAACTTAAGGATAGCCTTCAAGGAAGATGCATTCTTTTCTGCTCATTCCTAATTAGGATTCCTATGTAATCTCATTCAAAGGAGACAGCACAGAAATTATTTAACAAAACATTTTATTAAATGGTTCTTTTTTTAATAGATCACATGTGCTTTTCAAAATTATCCAAATGAGGCAACACATTAGTTTTCTCTGACTTCTTGGGGATTTTATTTATTTTCTATTTACATATAATCTTGATTCTGTGCTCTAATGATAAGGGGAAAATAAGAACTGGAAAAACTATCATAAAGTTTTATGTTTTTAAACATACAATTAAGAAATAAGTGCTAACTATATCTATTCATTTACAAAATTTAATATGTCAATGAAATCCTCATTAGAGTTGACTCTAATGTCCTCCCACTGGGAAAGGAAGTAGCAGAGTCATAGTAGAAAATTCATATATAAAAATAGACTTTGGGACAAATGCTCTGAAACAGTTTCAATGTTCACATTGCAGAATTCTACAGATGAGATCATTTGTATTAGTTTTTAATTATACACACATATATGAAATAATAAAATTTGAGTAGTGTATACTTTGAAAAGAACGATTCAACAGTGCAATTTGATATTTACTGCTGACCTTTAAACTTTGAACATTCACCCATATATTTATATTTTCTTAGTGAATACAGTGTTAATCAATGTTTCTCCTAGTAAAGATAACCTTAATACATTACATCATATATACATACATGTTAAATAATATATAATAGATAGCCTTACTATATTTTAATTTTCAAAAATTTCTCCAACACCCATTTAACTTTTGCCTAGTTTTAGATACATCTATTTATAAACATAAAATATTGGGGAGGTGTTTACAAACAACATTTACTTTTATTTTACAGTATGCTTTCTAGATTCTTTGTTCATTTCTTGTTCTTGGGCCTCACTATTTAAAAAAATTCTTTAAGTAAGTTTATTTAGCTCAAAAATGACATGACTTATTCTTTTTTTTATTTTGCCAGTCCTGGGCCTTGGACTCAGGGCCTGAGCACTGTCCCTGGCTTCTTTTTGCTCAAGGCTAGCACTCTGCCACTTGAGCCACAGCACCCCTTCTAGCTGTTTTCTATATATGTGGTGGTAGGGAATCAAACCCAGGGCTTCATTTATACAAGGCAAGCACTCTTGTCGCTAAGCCATATCCCCAGCCCCTCTTATTCTTGTAATAATGGTCTTTGTTTAAGGTTTGTATACAGGCCTCAAAATGTCCTAATATTTTATAGCTCAGCCTGCTATGGAATTATAGCACAGTTATTTTTCCTTTAGAAATTTACTTTTATTTTCCTTAAGCATCTACTTTTATTGATAAAGATCTATGGTTCATCGGTTTTGGGTTTTGACTTTGTAGGATTTTCTCTTAACCTTAAGAATCTGTACTTTTATTACAAAGTGTCTAGATAGGGAATTTTAGTCTATGTATCTTGTTGGATACATAATTTTATTAGTCTGATAACTTCTACTTTTCCTTAGTATTGAAAAATTCTAAGCATTAGTCCTTGAAGAATTGCTTTACACCCATTTTCTCTGTTTCTTTTTGTGGAACTCCTGGTAGATTATTCCAGGCCCATGGCTTTAGTATAAAATATAAAGTACTGATCCTCATCAATGGTTTGGTTTGAGCATTTTAGTGTGATACTTTTGATTCTTAATCACAATATTTTTGTTTTCAATGTGACCATGTGATTTTCAATTTATAAGTTATATTTTTATTGTAATTTATGCTTATTGAAGCAGAAGATAGAAATTTTAGCATTGGTTCAACTCACTAGTAACCCAGAAGTCATCAGATTTTATTAAAAAGGGAACACAAAAGAAAGAAAAAATGTAAAATCATACATAAAAGACTATGTTAAACTTATTTCAGTGATTCTCAAATTTGATTCTATTTTGCCTTAGAAAAAGATCTAATTATAATTGTCAATCTCCCTGAAATTATGAGAGTAATTTCACAGACTTCCACTCTCTAGTCTTAATTGAAGGAAAAGAAGAATTACCTTCTAATATCTCCCCCTCCCCCCAAAAAATACCTTCCATGACTAGAGCCCCATTTTCCTTGTATTTTAGATCTTTCCTTGTATTTCTTAGATCTGCCAGGGAAGAAAAAGAATTATTCTGTACCTTGGTCAGTGGAACCGTGTGTTTCTAAAGAAGAGAAACACCAAGTAAGAAATGGCATTTGACGGAGCAGAAAGTGGGTAATTGGAAGGGTAAATATTTGCCACTTCATAAGACATGGCGGGGGAAAAAGACTTCAATTATTACCTTACTTTTGGATCCTTCCAGGTAGGTTGGTAATAGCAGTAGCTAGTTGCCATGGCAACCTACAGCCCATGTTAGAGTTCTCCAACGTTTGAGGCACTTAGATTGTCAATAACAAAGCTTGAAGGAAGCAACTTTATTTTTTATTTTTAATTTTTTAAACGTCCTTCCAACATTTTTTCTTGGGTATTGTACTCGCAAACGGCTTTTAATTTGTATTTGCCTCGGTTTACTGATGCTCGCTTAAAATAACAGATTAATTTCATAACATAAATTTTAAAAATTGGGTTTAGTGTAAGTGAACTGAACACCTCAGGGGGGGACAGGGGGAGGGGGGAGGGGGGTATGAGGGACAAGGTAACAAACAGTACAAGAAATGTATCCAATGCCTAACGTGTGAAACTGTAGCCTCTCTGTACATCAGTTTTATAATAAAAACTTAAAAAAAAAATTGGGTAGGAAGAAGTTAAGTGACCAGCTTGACCCAGAAGAAAGTCAGACCATAAAATGAAGTTTGTAGCACATAGGCCTTCTCTATCCTTCAACTTCAATATAGCAGTTTTGCATATAAGACTGATAGGTCCTGGCTAAATACCTTTTTTCCCCCACTACTGGGGTATTAAACCCAGGAGCTCACATATGTTATACAAGTTCCTTATGAATGAGTTGTGTCTCTAGCCATAGCTTAATGCATGTTTTAAAAATTACCCCTAAAAACAGGAAAACCATAGCCCTAAAATAGAACCTTTCTCAGTAGAAGGATAATATATAACTTGTTATTTTTCATTCAGATAATATTTATTCAGGTATGTTTTTATTCAACCTCCTGACTAGCTGGAATTATAGGCATAAGAGATAGGTGATTGGTTTCAGATTATATTTAAGTGATAACAGAATCAAATGAATATCTTGGTCTACATTGAGTTATGCATTTAAAAGACTAGTAGTACATTACAGAAAGAAAATTCTTGGTAGGATGAGGGAAATCAGAATGAAATGTGAAACCCAGCATCTTATTCTAGTCTAATGTCTCTGAAAATGAGAAATTAAACAATCAGAGACTTTACATGACTTACCCAAGGTGACACAATTTTCAGACAAAGTCAAGTAATTAAAAACTGTTTGCTTAACTCCCAGAGCAATGATTCTGGATTATCACACTGAATCTGATCATCTTCTACCTTAATACAACTGACAGTCTGACAAATTGTCAAGTAAGTGGGAGTGAGTAATTTTCTAGGATAGTCATCCTCTTCCTGTTATGGTCCTGTATGGAACAGAAAGTCTAACTTTTGCTACATTGAAAATAGCAGAGCAAAAAACACACAAACTCCAGTTAACATTTTACACTTTGATATCTTAAATTTGAGACTGTTAGGAAAACTGAGATTCAAACATCACGGTGAATTTAAGCCCTATTTCTGTCAAGGTGATGTGAAAAATCTGATTGTAACCACAATACCTACCTCTATATGACCTTGAGTCATAGTAGAGTGACCTGCCACATTTGAGAAATGTTTGTTTGGCAGCAGAATCCCTGGGTTTCCACAGTTCAGGTCCATGGCATGACTCAGTTCCTGCTTACGCTTTCTTATGCACTTGATTTCTTCAAGAATGTCCACAGGTAAATGGAACATGTCACACTGGAGCCTCTGTCATTGTATCTAAGGTTGTTGTTTCTCTTTCTTTTTTTCCCCCACTGCTCACTTTCAGTAAACATTTTTAAGAGGCAGATTTAGGTTTCGCATTCCACTGAGATCACCTGGTGAGTCACGGGCACACTGAGAAAGGAAGGATGTCAAGAATGTTTAATCAGCAGTGATTTAAATGAGGGACATATTTGAGGGAATTAACAGAATCAGCATGCTCATGGCTCCAGGCTGATTTTTCTTGCTGGTAAGACTAAATGAAAATCAGAACCTAAAGTCGTAGAAAGCTTTCAGGTCCAATTCATGCTGCCAACATTAAAAGACTGCCAGGATAGAAGGCTGAATCATTCCCAGTGCCAGTTACAGCTGTGTTGTTCATACATAGGATGAATTTTTTGATGCCAATGTTAAAAAAAAATCACTTATCTTCTGGAGCTTTATTCTTATCTCTTGCCTTCCATCTCTTTCTTTTCTCCCATACTCCTATTGTCCTTCCTAGGAATTGAGTGCAAAGCTGTTAATGCATTTGTGCTACAGCAGTTCAGAACATCCTGATGTAGCCTAATGTAATGTCCTGAGGTAAAATACTAACACAAGGACTCAATCAACAAACAGTGATTGAAAAAAAATTCTCAGTGGAGTCATCCAGCCTAACTTACAACTATTGATACAGAATAAATGTGAGAAAAATCTATAAAATGTGGGTTTATTAGGCTACAGGGTTTAATTACTGTTTGTGAAACTAAGTTATGGGGTTTGATGAACTAAAAGTTGAGTGTACAAAGGGACAGTACTGCAAACTTAAGCTGCATTATTAGAAGCATGTTCCAGACTAGAGTGGAAAAGATTTGATTCTTTCTTTGCAGTAGTTATGTCATACCTAAATCTAGGAACCAAGTTTTCATGTAATTAATATTTCTGGTTTGTGCGCACTTCTACGCCATGTTTAGTATTCATGTGTGCCTCTGTTTTCAACATCTCTCCTAAGAGTTATCAGTTCTAAATATTTCTGGAGAAAATGTCAAAGAACATTTGAAGAACAGCCTAGTGGTAGAATGCCGAGAATCCAATAACAAATTATGAGTAAAACCCAGTTACAACTTATGAGTGAAGAATTGCCAATGTAGTCAAATGCCTTCTTAAAGTAACTAAGTTTCTAATGGCAGTAAAGTTAATCTTTACTGCTCAGCCTAGCCTTCAGATATGATATCATATCTCATGGATGCTGAATAAGTGATGCTCATCTGTTTATTATAGTGGAAATCAAATGAGAATACCCAAGAGAAATCTCATAGGTACAGTCTGACTTCTTTCAGTATGTATGGGAAATCTTGGCTCCACACCTTATTAAATAATTTGTTACATGGTTTTTGCTTAGGAGAAGTTTAACCACAGTCTTCTGAGAAAACTTAACTGGACAAGGAAACTTGGTTAAAAGCCAAAAGGAATCGAGAGAGAGAGAGAGAGAGAGAGAGAGAGAGAGAGAGAGAGAGAGAGAGAGAGAGAGAGAGAGAGAGAGAGAGATTGCGATCCTAATCCCTAAAATAGGTTGCAGGTCATGAAGTGGGCAACAGGGACAAATATTTCTGAGGGATCTGATAAGGTAAGATTACAAGGTCATCTTGTTTTTAACAGTCAGAAAAATAGCTTGGACTTCTAATTTCTTCCTCCCTTCCTTTCCCTCCCCTCCCTTTCTTCTTTCCCCCTTCCTTGTTCCTCATTCCTCTTTTTCTTTCCTCTTTGTCTTTGTCTTTCTTTCTTTTTACAATTTACATGAGATTAGTTATGAGCATTGGGCATAAAAATAAATAGGAAGATGCAGTAGAAACATATGAATTATTCTACAAGCATGTATACATGTAAGAATGAGCAAGGTCTGGGTCCCATTCTGTGTAGTCATCACAGAAAAAAACTTAAAATAAAATTTAACAAAGTTTTACAGGAAGCAGTGAAATATTTGTCTTGGTTGAAGATGCTACTGTACCAAAAAATGGAAAATCAACTTTGTTTTAGTAAAGTTTTGCGGGATTGCGCTGCAGATTTTTTCCATGTTTGTGTGTGTGTGTGTGTGTGTGTGTGTGTGTGTGTGTGTGTGTGTGTGTGTGTGTTTTAACATAAGTTGAAAGCCTGTGTCTATTTTATAACAGTAATAGATCAAACCTGTATCAATTCTGATTCAGTAACATTTAGCATTCAAGACATTTTTTCCTTTGGGTCTGGGTCACCCAAAGAAACATAAACCCTGTGGTATCCCTCATAGGGAATAGCTAGTACATGATTAGGCTAGTCATGGTAGAAGATCAAAATACCCCAATAGCTACACCCATATAATCACATAAGATCATGCCAAGTGAAATGAAACAAGAGTTATACCACTGTTGTAATTATTTTCAATGTACCATGTGAATTCGTACCTTTTTTTGTTTGTTTGTTTGTTTTCTTGTCTGTTTGTTTGTTAGATTGCTTTGTTTAGTTTTGTTTCTCTTGAATTCCCTTCCTGTGGTTGTACCCCCACTACAACTGTATCTCATCTGGATACTGTTTATATGGGTATTAGAACTGGGGAAGGGAAAGGGAATCTCAAAATTGAGAGACAAAGGACAAAAAGACAAACCGTTCCAAAAATAATACTTACAAAATCATTTGGTGTAAACCAACTGCACAACTCTTGGGGGGAGAGGTAAAGGGGGAAAGGGAGGGGAGAGAAGGGAGAGAGGGAAAATGAGGGAGGCAGTAACAAGTTGAACAAGAAATGTGCTCACCGCCGTACATATGAATCTGTAACCCCTCTGTACAACACTTTGACAATAAAGAAAAAAGTTTAATTTAAAAAAAGACATTTTTTTCCCTATGGTCACTCTTATTTTCATTTTGTATGTTGAAAAAGTTTCATGTTTGCTTTGTATATAAGAAGATAGATTTACTACTTTGGCACCTTAATCACACTATGCACTTGTATTGTGGGCTTTATTACTCCTATTTTGCAGATGAAGAAATTGAGGCTGTGGAAGTTAACTTGCTTATGGTTATAAAAATAGTCCAATTCCTTCTAACACACATTTCTATGCTATTTCTACCTTGTGCCACTGTTTCTATTTTGAAAATTGTTACTAAAGTGCTGGCAAAATTCCCATCCTCTCTTCCTAATGGGTTTCTGATAACATTTTTTTCAAGTACTGTTCTATGTGTTTAGAAATCTTTGCATATAATGCTTTTCTGAAGGAAAATCAACTTCAGAGTTCTTTACCTAATGATACTTTAAGTAATTAGGATAATTATTATTGTTACCAGCACCATCATCGCTGTTCGTATCACACTGGCAACTTCAATCAGACACCATAAAACACAAACACAAAGAAGAGTCGTTACCAGATGGCTTAAAAAAAAAAAAGATCTTTCAAGAAAGAATACATCTTTGCAATGCAACCTCAGAGATCTCAAAAGGCAAGTGGCTATTCCTCAACTATCATCCATCCCTCAGATCTATTTATTTAAGTTCTATTAACAGGAAATTATCTCTATTAACAGGGAATAAGCTCTTTTAATGGGAAATAAGTTCTTTTCATTTCAAAAGAGAGATGGAACTTAATAGACACATACCTTTGGAAAGAAGAGGAGTTTATGAATAAATTGAACTCCAGTGTGTGTGTGTGTGTGTGTGTGTGTGTGTGTGTGTGTGTCTGTGTGTCTGTGTGTCTGTGTGTCTGTGTATGTGTGTGCGTATGAGAGAGAGACACAGAGAGAGGCTGTTCTAATTATATCTGGATGGCAGTGAATAGAATTCATATGTCTGGAGATCAGCAGGTAAAAAGAACACCACAGAAGTGGAAGCAGGGGATATTGAAAGAGAAAGTGACCAAAATTTGCAGCTTTGTGCCTGTGCTAATCTGGCTATATAGTTACTTCTTTCCACAATCCCTACAATGTGATGGTGGTGTTCCTCTTTAATTCTGAAATACCATATACTGCTTTCTTTAGAAGCTTGTCTCTGGCTTCTACTTCCAGATTTATTATGCAGTTCCTTGCTTGTTGACATGTGCTTCAGTATGTTTATCTTTATTGATGGTTTTAAATTATAAATGCCTTCAGGCCAAAGTCTAACTACCATGCTTACTATAGCAGAATATTATTGCTACATGTCTGCTCAACAAATAATAAATATCACTGGATGTGGTATGTGAACACTGGGAGTATTTGTCCTTTGATTACCTCCCAAATATGTTTTAAGGTTGAGAATGTAATGCTGTCATTCTCATCTCCTATGAATAAAGGTACTATCTAAATAAATCTAAGGAAAATAGAAACAAACAGCCAAGTGAAAGAACTCATAGAACTGAGATAAATTCTATGGCAACCCAAATTCTGAGTAGGAGACAGAGAATTTTTAATCTTTTGAGCTGACAAAGTATGGACTTTATCTATTTAAACAGTTTTTCTATTTCAAGAATCCTTCATGTTCATACAGAATATATATATATATACCTTCTGAATAACGTTGTTTGACATTCCCTTTCCTAATGATCAATCCAAAAAATTCCATTTGAAATGCTCCTGAATCGAAGCTACTTGAGTAAAACAGAAATGATTTTTGATCAGAACCTATCAAATCAGTTTTTTTCACATTGTTTAAAGCCCACAGACATCCTTAAATCTCTAATAAAGTACTGGAGTTGCATTTCCATTTGCCTTGGTCAGGTGAATTCAGTTGCCAAGAGAGATCACACACAAGAAGAGAGAGACCTATTTGAGACACTGATAAAGCAAGATACTATCTTTTTTCATGCTAAGGACTTGCCTAAGCACAATTTTTGGTAATGGTCCCGAATAAGGCTTCCAAGAGAAACTCACATAGATTATACTGACTATACTAAGGATCATGTAGTGGCTTTGTTTCAAAACATGTTGACAGTCTCCTTTCATTTCCTTTCCTCCTACTTTCTTCCCCTTCATTTTTCTTGACTTCAATCTTCTCTCAAGTTGCTACAGAAGATTGGTATTGAAAGTGCGATGTGCTAACCCTTGATGGAGAATAAGTGTGCAGTAAGGACAGTGATGTGAGTTGTGAAGTGCAAAATATCAGAGGATTTGAAATCAATTTCTGGTTCCTTTTGGAAGAAGTATGCCATAATTTTTAATTGTTCATTTTATTACTAGCATGGTCTATTTTAGATTAGTTAAATATTGAATGGGGATTGGAAGCTTACTCTTATAATCTTAGATTTAATTCTTTCTCCATTTTTAGACATGTATATGTTTTTACTTTTCTTTTAGGGTCCTGGAGATCAAACTCAGAATGTTGCACTTGATAGGCAAGTGCTTTGGTACTGAGCTATAGCTCAGCTTTTAGTTGCATTTTAAATTAGAAGCCAATAGTTGAATATCTCATGAAACAGGATTACAATTTAGTTTATATAAAACAGTTAAGAAAATAATGAGGTATTAGGTAATTTAATAGAGTACCAGTTAACCTCACTGATGTTGGCAAAGAATAAGGAGAAAAAGTCAAATGGTGAATCGCAAATATGGACATGAAAGGAACTGACACGACAAAAGAAGTATAATTTGCTAGAGTCAACAAGTATTTTTGATGAATAAATCAGAACAAAAAGATATGAGAGAAGATAAAATACAAAAAGTTATTTGGACCATCTAAAAACATGACATTTCTTTTGAAGAAAAGTTTCTATTAAGACACTGAAAACTAAATCCATGAATTGAACAGCTGTGCTTTACTTCTAAAAGATTCCATGGAGAATTTATTAGTATGCACCACATCTAAAAGCTCAGAGTTTAATTATATGAAATTATTTTTTTAAAAAAAACTTGTGTTCTTCCTCTTGTTTTGAATGAAAGAGAAAAATAAGTGCTTAACTGCCTACCTTCAGGCTCTTCTACAAACTGAGTTGGGGAGATCCTTTCTTTTATATTCTTGGGCTGTGTTCCAACATCAATACCTACCTTTGAGGGGAGACAATATATGATGAGAAAAACAAAATTAAGTCCAAGGGTAGCCTACAACGTAAAGCTTTATTCTACCCTGTAGTTGACACAATACTGTCGTCCTCGTGCCTCAGTCAGGTGTACTTTGAAGTAAGTCATTCCCAATTAACTGCCTTTCAATAAAAGTAAAAACATGAAATATAAGGCCTAGGACATTATAAATTACACATCTTAGTAAGAAAAATCAAAGCCTCTGAGTAAATGCAATAGTTCTATGATTCCAAAATCTGTCAACACATCCAAGCAAACCTGAATTTTTAGAGCTGTCCGTGGTCCTGAGCCTTTCTCCATGCCTCCCTTCTGAACAGCGATTAACTTGGCCATTAACATTTCTTCAGCAATGATGACAGCTCTTACCTACTACTTTGGAACACTTGAAGACACTCATCCTCTTCCACCTGAACTTAGGAAATCTTCAGAAATGTAGCTTTCTGAAGGAGGAAGATGGCGCCGCCGCAGTAGGGAGGCACCCCAACTTGCTCCAACTGAATAGCACCCAGCACCCCATCAAGAACCCAGCAAAACCAGCAGCCAGAAGCAATAGAGAAATGCAGGAAACGAAAAAGAACAAAAAAAGAAGAGCCTATAACCTGCACAGAGCCGGAAAATCTCCTGGGTACCTTCCCCCCACCCGCCGACGATGGCCCGAACAGGGCCAGGCTGGGAACGGGGACCCAGCGCCAACAAACCGACTGCTGAAAAGTCACGCCAGGAGCGCAGAGTCCAGACGGCAAGAGCTTCACGTACCCCATGTACCCCACAGTGGACCCATCGAGACAGACGGCGGCGACGGGAGGCACGGGACTGCACGGCCGGGATCGGTCGTGAGCGGCAGGGGAACCGGGTGGTGCAGAAGGGGAGAGCCAGGACCAACACCACCAAATGACCGATCGCCACACCCCAGCACACCACCCCCGAAGGGCCAACAGCAGCGCAGGACACACACACAATCCAGGACCAGTAAGTTCCCCATTACCCCCTCTCCCAACGGGAGACCAGCTATCAGAGACCCAAACCCTACAAAGAAGCTAGAGCTCCCTCCCTCCCCCTCCCAACCCCGAGGGAACAAAGAACCCCCAAATTAGGCGGCAAAAGGTCCCTTCAGACTCTGGGAGGACACAGGAGCTAGCAGGCGTGTAGCAGTACCAAGGCAGCAGAGGAGCCTGAACCAGCCCCACAGGCCCCGCCCCCTTGCCAACAGGGGCCCCAGGGACCTGTAGGCATTGGAAGCCCCACCTGAGGCGCCTGGTCCTCGGGGACTTTTTGAACAAAAGTCACAGGCACGTTGGTGGGCAATACCAGCCCAGCAGGGACACCTGGGCCCAATCAAACGCCCTCCTCGCAGTGGAGGCGCAGACTGTGAGCGCCAACCCGCATCCAGACATTTGATCCCACTGGGGCCCACACATACCGCCCCCCACAGCAAACTCGCAGAAGGGCACAAGCACACCCCAACAACCCGGGGCTCGCTCTGGTAGGCGTACCCCGTACAGGTGGGCAGAGCCCCCCAGCGGCAGTGCCCACTCAGATTGGCACATTTTGCACAAGTAGGTGGGCCGACCCTCAACACCACCGGCCCCGGAGCAATCCACACAGGAGGGCAAACCGCCTTAGAGGTGAGCTCCTCTGACCAAGATACAGAGTGGAAAAAAGAACCAAAAAAGAGAAAAGCCTCCATGCCACGCTGAATCAGCGACCCAGAAACCCCCACCAGGGGCATGCTAGGGTCAGCACAACACAGCAGCAGGACACTATCCCACAGAGAAAGACACAGAACCTACCTACCCCCAAGTGCAGTGAGGGTGACCACCTTGGCAACAACCTAGATGGTCACGCTCACCCATTGAGCAGTAAGGTTCAACAGCCAAACTCAAACCCAGAGCCAGGACACAAACAAGTCTCCCACTGACGGACCAGTGGGAACCAGCACAAAGCCAAACCAGGGAAGCCACCCACAGATCTCCAGATGCACAAATCACAAAGAAATATAACACAGTTAATCAAAGGGCAAGCCATCTTGCCAGCTCCAAAAAGCAGCACGATTGAAGAGGAGATGAAGAATAAAAAAACAACTGAGGCTATATTAACAGAAATGATGGAATGCCTCAGAAATGAAATCAGAAAACAATTCCAGGAATTTAGAGTGGAAGTCTCGAAGGACATCCAGGAAGCCAAGAAAGAAATGGAAGCAAAAATGGATTCAATGCAAACCTCCGTCAAAGAAGACCTTAACATCCTGAGAAATGAAATGTATGGAAAAATAGATTTAAAATACAACTCTTTAAAGGAAGAAATTTCCACAATCAGAGCTGATCTGGCAGCCATAAATAGCTCTCTGACATCCATAAACTCCGCACTTGAATCCACAGCACAAAGAATTGACCATATGGAAGCCAGAATCTCTCTCTTGGATGATGATGCAGCAGATAAGGACCAGAAAATTACCACACTCCAAGAAACAGTAAAGCTCCAGGGCAGACTAATCCAGGAGCTAGTGGACAAAGACAAGAGATATAATCTGCGCATAACTGGAATAGAAGAAGGAGCCGAATACCAGAGCAGAGGGCTTCAACATATTCTCAATAAAGTGATTGCAGAAAACTTCCCCAATCTCACAAGGGACCCCATCCAGGTAACGGAAGCCTATAGGACACTTGGCAGACCAGACCCTAGAAAAGCCACTCCAAGGCACATAATATTCCAGACTTCAGATCTCAAGAATAAAGAGCAAATTTTGAATGCAGCCAAAGCGAAGAAAGAAATTTATTACAATGGGAAGAGGATCCGAATAACAGCAGACCTCTCCATACAAACCTACCATGCGCGAAGAGAATGGAAGAATACCATCCAAGTCCTACAGGCCAACAATTGCCAACCTAAAATAAAATATCCAGCGGAGCTGGAGTTCATATTCAAGGGGAAAACCAGATCTTTCCATAGCAAAGAGGATCTAAAGGAGTATGTGAATAAAAAACAGCCCTACAGTAAATTCTAAGAGGGGACTCCAACCCAACAGAAATCATACAGGACACACAGACAGAAATAGAAAGAAACTACAATAGCCAGAGCCCAACAGAAAGCGCAGCTCACTAAAGACAAGAAAAAAAAGAGGAAAACAGCCCAACAAGAAAATGGAAGGAGAAAAAAGCACTCTTATCCTTGATCTCTTTGAATATAAATGGTATAAACTCTCCGATAAAGAGGAGCAGACTGGAAGAATGGATCCGCAAGCAAAAAGTTGCCATCTGTTGTCTGCAAGAGATCCACCTTACAGTAAGGTTTAAAAACAGGCTCTGAATGAAAGGATCGAGCAAGATCTTCCAAGCAAATGCACCTACCAAAATGGCAGGAGTAGCTATCCTGATCTCAGACAAGCTGGGCTTCTCATTAAAATCAACTCAAAAAGACAAAGAAGGTCACTACATTTTAATACAAGGAAAAATCCAGAATCAAGACATCATGGTGATAAATGTATACTCACTGAACAAAAGAGACCCTACATATGTCAAGCAAATTCTCACAGAACTACAGAACAAGATAGACCCAAACACAATCACAGTGGGTGACTTTAATACCTCACTCTCCAAGAGACAGATCCAACACCCAGAGGATTAGCAAGGGAGCTGAGGACCTAAGTAACACCTTATCCCAAATGGATCTGACAGATCTATACAGAATCTTCCACGCTACAGAGACCCAATACACCTTCTTCTCAGCAGCCCATGGATCATACTCCAAAATAGATCATGTCATAGCCCACACAAAAAACCTCAGCAAATACAAAAGTACTGATGTCATCCCATGTATTATATCTGACCACAGTGGATTAAAGGTAACCCTCAATAACAACGGTTACCACAGAGGCTATACACATTCTTGGAGGCTAAACCCCACACTATTATCCAACACTTGGGCCACAGACCAAATTAAACTGAAATTAATGAATTCATAAACCACAATGACAATGAAAATACATCACAAAGAAACCTATGGGACACAGCTAAAGCAGTACTGAGGGGCAAGATCATCGCCCTCAGCACTCACATTAAAAGAATGGAAACAGAGCAGGTGAATAACCTCATGATGAAACTAAAACAACTGGAGAAACAAGAAATGATCGAATCTAAAATGAGTAGGAGGAGAGAGATCACAAAGATTAAAGAAGAGATAAATCTGATTGAAAATAGAAAGACCATTCAACAAATAAATAAGACTAAAAGCTGGTTCTTTGAGAAAATAAATAAAATTGACAGACCCCTCGCAGGACTTACAAAAAAAAGAAGAGAAGAGACTCATATACGTAAAATCAGGGACTCTACCGGAAAAATAACAAGTACATATGATATTCAAACAACCATAAGGAACTATTTCCAGAACCTCTACTCAGCAGAAAACAATAATTTTACAGAAATGGATCAATTCTTAGAGAAGTATAAACTGCCCAAACTGAACCAAGAAGAAATAAATCAACTAAATAAACCAGTAACTTACAGTGAGATACAGGGGGTAATCAAGAGCCTCCCAACAAAGAACAGCCCAGGCCCAGATGGATTCACCAACGAATTCTATAAAACCTTTAGTGAGGAGCTAATACCAATACTCCTCAAACCCTTCCACGAAATAGAAACAGAGGGAGAAATCCCAAACTCATTCTATGAAGCTAATATCATACTCATTCCCAAACCAGGCAAAGACCCAACAAAAAAAGAGAACTACAGACCAATATCACTAATGAACACAGGTGCAAAGCTCCTCAATAAAATATTAGCTAACAGGATCCAGAAACTGATCAAGAAAATTATACATCATGACCAAGTAGGCTTCATCCCACAGTCACAAGGATGGTTCAACATCTGTAAATCAATCAATGTAATTCACCACATAAACAGAACTAAAATCAAGAATCACATTGTTATCTCAGTCGATGCCCAAAAAGCCTTAGACAAAATACAACATCCATACTTATTAAAAGCTCTGGAGAGAACAGGAATAGATGGAACATTCCTCAAAACAATAAAAGCCATATACAACAGACCAACTGCTAACATCATATTAAATGGAGAGAAACTTAAATCATTCCCCCTAAACTCAGGAACAAGACAAGGGTGCCCACTCTCCCCACTTCTGTTCAACATACTGCTGGAAACCCTAGCTATAGCAATAAAGCAAGAGGAGGACATCAAAGGGATCCACATCAGCAAGGAAGAAATCAAGCTATCCCTATTTACAGAAGACGTGATCTTATATCTGAAAGACCCAAAAACTCAGTCCCCAAACTCCTACACCTAATAAACCATTTTGGTAAAGTAGCAGGATACAAAATCAATCCACAAAAGTCAGCAGCTTTTCTGTACAGCAGCAATGTACCAGCAGAAAAGGAAATTATGGAAACAATTGCATTTACAGTAGCCAACAAAATAAATAAATAAATAAAGTACCTAGGGATCAACTTAACCAAGGATGTGACGGACCTATTTAATGAGAACTATAAAAATCTAATAAGGGAAATCAAAGAAGACACAAAGAAATGGAAAGACCTCCCATGCTCATGGTAGCCAGAATCAATATAGTGAAAATGGCCATATTGCCCAAATTGTTATACAAATTCAATGCAATCCCTATCAAAATCCCAGTTACATTCTTCACTGAAATAGAGAAAGCAATCCATAAATTCATATGGAACAGCAAAAAACCTACAATAGCCAAAGCAATTCTAGGCAAAAAAGCAGTGCAGGAGGCATCACAATACCAGATTACAAGCTCTATTATAGAGCCATCATAACAAAAACAGCCTGGTATTGGTATAAAAACAGACCGGAAGACCAATGGATCAGAATTGAAGATCCAGAAATAAAACCGCACTCTTACAGTCAGCTGATATTCGACAAAGGAGCTAAAGACATACAATGGAATAAACATAGCCTCTTCAACTACTGGTGCTGGGAGAACTGGGCAGCCATATGCAGAAAACTCAAAGTAAACCCAAGCCTATCACCATGCACCAAGATCAACTCAAAATGGATCAAGGACCTCAACATCAGACCTGAATCCTTGAAACTACTGAAGGACAGAGGAGGAAAGACGCTAGAACTTATAGGCACAGGAAAGAACTTCCTGAATCGAGTCCCAGGGGCACAACAGATAGGGGAGAGACTTGACAAATGGGACTACTACAAAATAAAAAGTTTCTGCTAAGGACATAGCCACCAAACTAGAAAGACAGACAACCATATGGGAAAGGATCTTTACCAGCACAGCAACAGATAAAGGCCTAGTATCTGTCATCTACAGAGAACTCAAAAAACTAAGCCCCTCCAAGCCCAGTAAACCAATTAGGAAATGGGCAAAGGAGCTAAAGAGAGACTTCACAAGAGAAGAGATAAAAATGGCAAAGAAACATATGAGGAAATGTTCAACATCCTGGTAGTAAAGGAAATGCAAATAAAAACAACCCTGAGATACCACCTCACTCCAGTTAGAATGGCTTATACTCTGAACTCAGGCAACAACAAATGCTGGACGGGTCCGGGGAAAGAGGAACCCTTCTCCATTTTTGGTGGGAGTACAAATTAGTACAACCACTTTGGAGAACAGTATGGAGGTTTCTCAAAAAGCTCAATATAGACCTACCCTATGACCCAGCCATACCACTCCTAGGCTTCTATCCTGAACAGCAGGTCCCAAGATATCAAAAAGACATTTGCACTTCCATGTTTATCGCTGCACAATTCACAATAGCCAAAATATGGAATCAACCCAGATGCCCCTCCACAGATGAATGGATCCAAAAATATGGTACCTATACACAATGGAATACTACATAGCGATTAGGAATGGTGAAATATTGTTATTCGCAGGGAAATGGTCAGAACTTGAACAAATAATGTTGAGCGAGACAAGCCTAGAACACAGAAAACAAAGGGGCATGATCTCCCTGATATATGACTGTTAAGATCGGGTGACGGAGAGACAGTAGAGACCAGGTCTGTGAAACCAAAAACTGCTTGTCAAATGGTATTTCCCACAGGACTGGGTCAGCGACCCAACATTATATAACTAAAACCAAACAACTACTCAACATATAAAGGTCAAAAATTGACCTCTCAGTGGAATACAATAGCTCAAAAGCTATGTATGTACATTCATATAAGACTACTGTTGACATATTGTTTAATGTCGACATTACATTTAAAGCCCTAGGCGAATTTTCTTTGGCATAGGCCACGTGGCTACTGTATATGTTCTTGGTACATTGTGTATTGTATATATGTCTACCTGAGCTAGGGAAGGGAAAGAAAAACAGGGTGTAAGATATCACAAGAAATGTACACACTGCCCTACTATGTAACTGTACACTTTTTGCACAACACCTTGTCAAAAATTTTTTGTTTAATTAATAAATAAATTACAAAAAAAAAGAAATGTAGCTTTCTCTTTCCCTCAACATATCTTCACCCAGAATATGGAGCTTGAACCCACTGACTTAAGGACATGTACCGATGAGCTTAGAGATAGTAAAGATAATTCATTTTCTTACAAACAAAATAATATATTTACCTCTTGCGTTTATTTCTCAGAGTTGCTTATAAAAATGCCCATAATTTGATACCTTTGTACCCCAGTGACTCTCAACAGATTATTTAAAGACGAAGAAAGACAACATATTTGTGAGAACAATAGCTAGGCACAAAAATCCCATATAACCATTAATTGTCAGTATTTATTCCATATGTGTTCTGAGTGTGAAATAAATCCTGACTGAAGAGAAAATCAGTTGGATATTAGTATAACATAGTCTGACTACCCAAACCATAGCTACAATGTTTTAATTTAAAATGAAGTACAGAAGAAACTTAAGAAAATGCCCTGAAACTTTGTCAAATGAAAATCTCCACTTATCTGATGAAGTTTATTTAGCACTTGTAAGTGAATTTCTAAGTCTTTTTCTTAAAGTACTCAATAAGTACTCAAACTTCTCATGCTCATGGAATAAATAGGATTATTTGTGGTTCACCATTATTTTTTATTTTGGAGACTTAGATTATTATTGAAAATAATATAAATTCACACGGCTAAAAGCTGTTTTAAAAACCTAGTAAATTTAATCTTAAATAATTCAACTTCTGACCTGCTTAGTATTCAAAACCCAAAACTGAAATTCTGCCACCCTCTTTGCAGTCTATTGATTTGAGAACTACAGCTGCTGAAATTAAACTTTATTGTTAGCATAGAGCTTTCAGCTGAGGAAGCAATTTCAAATTGGTTTCTTTTCTAGCCAAGCTTAATATTAAGTAAATATGTGCCTATAAGTGTCTCTAGCAGATTATTACCTAAAGTGATGCACGAAAACTTTGCAGGTGCAGCTCTGAGGAACTAAAATCTACTTGTGGGTGATTCATCCTACCCAGGGGCAAATATTATTGATGAAACAATGTGCCATTGTCCCAGAGCTCCAAGAGTGTTTTCAAATGAGACTTTTTTTGTTTGTTTCAAATGTATTTATTTATTTGGTGCTCTAAATTATAGCTATATTGCAACAAAGTCATCATAATCCCTATCCTTGAGGAGTGCCCTCTCCAAAGAAGACAGAAATAGATACTTAATATAAACAGTAGACATTTACATGGTGTAAGATGGAAAGGCTTCTCACTTATGTGAGATGATTTTAAGGAATGAGGGAGTCATCACAGAGGAAATGAAATTGATATCAATGAGATAGATGGCTCTGCTTTATTTTTTAAAATAGAAAGTTCAATTTCCTGGTTCAAGAAATAGCTCCTGTTTTCTAGAAATAATAAAATAATGTTCCCCTGCTGGCATAAACACTAACTGAAGTAGTGGAAATAATAACCCATAATTTTACAGATATTCTGAAAGACAAGAGGAAAATGATAAAAAGAAGAAAAGTATGAAGAGCTGAAAATTTTGAATAACAAAATCAGTAAAATATTAGTTACTATTATTTTAGATCTATAAACAGTGACATTTTGGAAAGAAGGGAAAAGAAAAACAATGTCTTTTCATGAATTCTGACTTTAAAGAATATTGTACTTTTCAAATTTATGTCTTGAAATAGAACGAGGAATACAGGTAAACATTTGTCTCAGAAATCAATAAAATTTGACTTAATTTGCTATTGTGTCTTTTTCAACTGACATCTGAATCCTATCAGACTTCCTTTCCTGATAGAGAAAAACATTGCTGCTATTTTAAGCAAAGATAAATCTCTACCACCAAACCCATAAGATGTGAATTAACATATCGTGAAGTAGTTTTATCATAAAGAGATGACAGGGAGGATTTTGAGTAGGTCTATTTGTAAAAACCACTTCTATCAATTGTGAAGAACAAGGAAAGCCAGCATGTATGTATCCATATAACACAAAGTGACAATTTGTTACTTTATCATGTGACTGGGGATAGGAAAATACAAATCTGGAAAATTTAGTTCAAATGAATTTGAGGGGCTGTGGTTTGGTTTTAGGGAACTAAATGTAACACTCATGAAATGGAGCTAAGAAAGAAAGATCACTTTGCTACCTGCAAGTCAGATACAAAGGATGACAAAGTTCAAGTACAACTTTATTTTCTAGAAAGAGACTATGGATCATGCCTTACATATATTCTTATTTATATATAGTGTAGCCATCCCCACCGCCACCACCATAACAACTAATATTTTCATGTGCCACACATTATTCTACATGATATACTTTTATTATTTCATTACATTCTGCAATGACGGCTGTATTTTCTACTCCATAAAATCTAAGCCAGCACTGATTATGAGATACGCCATTATTTTATATATTGCTAAGGAAGTAAAAACATACACTATGAGTTCTTTCCATTTTAACCCCTGTGTTGATCTCAGAATTAAGATGTAAAATATTAGGCCTTCAGGATCCAATAAAATTCAGTGCAAATATCCTTATTTTACAGAGAAGCAAGCTAAAGCTTGTGTTAAAGTAACTTTTCTAAAGTCACAGTTAAAGCAAGGAAGATTAACTAGGCTGTGTGACTCCAAGTCCAACAAATTCCTAGGAGTCAAGTGCCCTTGTCCGAGCTATTTTTATTACCCAGAACTAATACCCCTCAAAATTTGAAGTAGGAATTTTTAGTTTGAACTAGATTATTTCTAAGATTCCTTAGGGGCCACATTTCCAGATTCTTTATCTTCCCAAACCTACAGCACTTTGGAATTTAGTAAGAAAAACCATGAAGGTAAGGATGGGGTGGGGGAAGAGAAGTGTAGGAAAATGATGGAAAGGATGGCATTGATCAAGAAGTATTGGACTCATAATCTGATTTATGGAATTTTAATCACTTCGTACAACTACTTAATAATTTTTTTCACAAAGGAAAAGACCCATCAGGCACAGTATAATTTGGTGACTATTGAAATGAGAACCATCTTTCCAGACAGGAGAGTGAAGAAGACAGGCAGATGGAAAAAAACCCAAAAACCCAGGGTCCTAATGATGAGTCTGCTAAAGCTATGCATGACACATGAACTAGTTTTTGTTTTATGTGAGATTATAAGTTCCACTTTGTGTGCATAAGCTAATAAATCTCTTCCTTGGTATTCATGTCTATTTGGGTTAGGTCATTTGTTACTTACAGCTAAATAATATTGATTAACTCCAAATAAGCAAATATCATGCTCTTGCTGGAAGGAAGGTGACTATTGGGAAGAGAAACTGATGCTCATTTCCTTACTTAATTTCTTCTTCGAGGCTGGAAGAACCAAGATGACCACTGTCATCTCAAGCAGCCTCATTTGAAGGATACAATGACAGGAAGTCAGGCTGGTTGGACAGAGCCATGGCTCTCCCTAGTTTCCAAATGTGTGGACAAACCATGTCTACACATCTCCTAGTCTTCTCTTGGTTGTCTTCCTGAGAAATCACTTAAAAATAAGAGGTCATGTCCAAGATATTGCTGTCTGATTTTTCACTATAAACCTTTTGGCACAGCAAGTCAATCTCAAGTCATAAAATGGATTTGTGTCAGTTCCATTTCCTCATAAGTGCACTGATGAAGGGACCAATGCAAGTAAAAAACAGGCTTGAGGGCACAGGAGAAAGACATAGAGCCAGAGCCACTCCTTGCAGATCAGGTGAAGAATCTCAGAGTGGGAAAAATTGGTTACACAGAATAGAGTTTACATAGTCTTAGGGTTAGGTTTTTTGTTAATCCAGAATTTCACTCTATCTGCTATTCTAAATCCTAAACAGGATTTGGATAATATCCAAATGTGTATCTGACCCTTATTTATTTATTTATTTATTTATTTATTTTGGCCAGTCCTGGGCCTTGGACTCAGGGCCTGAGCACTGTCCCTGGCTTCCTTTTGCTCAATGCTAGCACTCTGCCACTCGAGCCACAGTGCCACTTCTGGCCGTTTTCTGTATATGTGGTGCTGGGGAATCGAACCCAGGGCCTCATGTATACGAGGCAAGCTCTCTTGCCACTAGGCCATATCCCCAGCCCCTGTATCTGACCCTTATTCTTCAGCTTGGCATTTAAATTTTCCATCATCACATGCAAGTCTTGAGCTGCTCTATTCCCTCCTTTCCCGCACTAACAATTGTTCCAGCCAGGCTTTGCACTGCCATCTCAAGAGTGAGCCCTCTGGCATTTCAGTGAACTGGCTCTCCTCTGGCTCCCTAAGTCTCACAATAAAGTGAGTCAAGTCCCTCCTGTTTCATGAACATTTCCCCAAACTCTTTGCCCAGAAGGGATCACTCTTTTCTTGTAACATTAAGAACATTCATCATCTATTCCTCAGTTGACCTGCACTTACATCCTGCCTTCCCTATTAGCTACTATTTAATGCATATGACTTCATTTCCTCAGTCTAGTGTTGATCCTCAGGGTCAAACATGATTATATCTATGGTTTATAACAAGTCCAGGAGTTCTTTGTCTAGTGGTGTTCAAAAATAATTTTTGACTAGGTAAAATGGTGTATTTTACATGTTTTTGTTTATAATATCCCTTGAGAGTAAAGATAATAACTGGTCATTATATCTGGAAAAAGCAGAAATGTGGAAGCTTGAGAAGGAATGACAAAAAATGGATCATCTTCAAATTAGAAGAGATAAAGGAAGATACCAGGTTAGTAGTGATGAAATGAGACACCTGCGAGATAAGGGACACATTATGTAAGGAATGTCCAAATGACATGAGTTAAATTAGGATATGTTTCAAACTCAGTACTACTCTCAGTGTCCCACCCTTTTCCCCCAGTCTTCAGTAGTGTCTAACACAGAACTGGAAACAGAGAAGACGCTTCATCAACACACCCTCCAGGGAACTGAACATTCTTTTGTTTTTAGGTAATGATGCTAGAATGAGAAAGGAAAAAAAAAACATTCAACTATAACCAAGACTTTTCATCTGAAAATCCTAAGTGCCTGCCCAATGAACCTGATGTACTGAAACAAAAGAGTCCAACTGAAGTGAGCCACAAACAAAATGGAAAAACACCCAGTTCAAAAAATATCCATTTCAAAGTTCTTTTTTGCTTTTACTGACCAAAGGATTCATTCAATCTCATCTAAGAAGCACTTCAATTGAGTATTAGGAACTTTCTTTCTATTTGTGGGAGGCAAAGGATGAATTTGCCATCTTAGAGGAAGCCAACGCATGAGTATTTTAAATTTTCTCTTAGAATTACTGGCACAAAACAATGCTATTTTCCATCTATCGCTTCTTTGGAGAGTGTATTTTCAAGTTAAGTCCAAAATTAAGTATAGTATTTAATATAATTTTTAGTTTTATATTTCCTTTAGTATCTTAATTAGAAGTTACTTCTTATTAAAGCATGATTTGAGGGAAGGAATGTAGTTCAGTTGTAGAGTGCTTGCCTAGAATGAACAATGCCTTGAGTTTGATCTCCAGCACTGCAAATGACGATGATGATGATGATGATGATGATGATGGTAATAATGAAAGAAAAAAGCATGAGTCAAAAGTCACACCAAAGGGCTGGGGATATAGCCTAGTGGCAAGAGTGCCTGCCTCGGATACACGAGGCCCTAGGTTCGATTCCCCAGCACCACATATACAGAAAACGGCCAGAAGCGGCGCTGTCAAGTGGCAGAGTGCTAGCCTTGAGCGGGAAGAAGCCAGGGACAGTGCTCAGGCCCTGAGTCCAAGGCCCAGGACTGGCCAAAAAAAAAAAAAAGTCACACCAAAATATATTACTATAGTTTGAAATTCCCGTGTGTAACAAGATGAAAAGAATGAAAATTAGTGAATATATTTCCTTATTTGAAAATTAGAACAAGTTGCCAATAAAAAATACAATTGTTTGTAATTCAATGAATATTTTAAGGGGGTACATTGTATTCTTTTATAATACAATAATGTTGTGCTCATCATAGAAAATATACATAAGAAGCCAGGCATTGATGGATCAGGTCTGTAATTCTAGCTACTCAGAAGGCTGAGATCTGAGGATTGTGATTCAAAGTCAGCCTTGGCAGGAAAGTCAGTGAGACTCTTGTTGGAAGTGGTGCTTTGGCTCAAAGTGGTTGAGTGCTAGCCTTGACCAGAAGAGCTCAGGGACAGCTACCAGACCCTTAGTTCAAGCCCTGAGTTCGAGTGACAAAAATACACACACACACACACACACACACACACACACACACACACACACACACACACACGGAAAAGTAAATCAGGAAATATTTTCAATCTCCCGAGTCTACCATCCCAAAGAGAAGGGCAACTATTGCATTGACCACTATAGAAATTGAAAGTAGTAGATAATTAAGTGTGGTAAGTTTGTTCAGAGTCAAGGCTGAGACAAGTTAAGAATGAAAGGTGCTAAGCACTTTACACTCCATCTGAGCTGAAAAGTACAATTGCAGTATCAAGGACCAGAACCTACTCAGTCACTGGCCATGGATGAATGGGAAACACAGGAAGATATCCACTGTCAGAAATGTGCTGCTTTTGTTCTTCTGCCACCAAGAGGAGCATGGAAGATTACTCTCTTCCCTGAAGCCTAACATGGAGACTTCAAAAGAATCATCCTAAAGTATTAGGGATGCCTATAAAGTACCTGTAGAGCATCATCACCTTATCCTACATTTGGATGCATATATAGTAGCAGGCGTCTTGTATGTTAACACAGTTATTGGGAAGAAACTTGGGGCTGTTCTGAGAATCTAGGGATAATCCTTCTTCCTGTCTTTGAGGAAATGAATGCTTACCTTTTCCATATGTTCCTTGAGGCTTAGGTTTGCCCTGAGTCTAGAGAATTTGGAAAGTAGGAACTGTCTTTGGAAGGCCACATCAGTAATGCTTGGGTATAAGGTTGAAAAGAAGAAAGATTCAGCTTCTACTCCATCCCTGTTTCCTGGATGGCTTGTTGGCTATACAAGACCTCGAAAATCCTCCTCACTCCACAGAAATGAACATGACTTTTAAAGGACAGGACCTTTATTTAAACTCCCAGATGCATATTTTGAGGGTCGAGTAATGACATTTCAACTTCAAGAAGGCACTGGCAGGCAGAGCCAATAAGAGACACTCCTGCTCATTGGAGGAGGTTATTGAACATTATTGAGTGTGGGCGTGAAGCTGATTACCACAGCAGGCAAGCCACACTCAACCTCTGAGCAGCTGCTACATCAGTAGAAGGCCTCTATGTCAGATGGAGCCAGATAGAGTCAGAACCAAGAGAGACTCATGCTGATAGCTGAATGAGAAGGCTCCTACATTGTCAACCCTGGAGAAATAGTGTCTGCAAAAGGAAAAGGAAGGAGGTATCTTAGAACTTGACCACATTCCTGTATTGTCCATCCTTGACCATGTGGGAGGAAGGGAACAAACTTTGTATCAAGTATTGAGTACATAATTCAATACAGAAATAAGATCTTTCTCCTTCACTGAAGGAGAAACCACATGTACAGTTATACACCAATGAATTCCAAATTCCTAGTAAATATGATTTGTATATGTACATCTGTGTGTGTGTGTGTGTATGTGTGTGTGTATATTCTGATGATATGTCAGACTAGGTTATTCATGACAACCCACCTGCTGAAGAAAACAAACTAGAAATGATGGATAAAATGTTTTTTTTTAAACCTTAAGAGCCAGTAATAACTGGAAGACATAAATAGTTACTAGGTTAAAATCTAAATCAAAGACAAAAATATCCTTCTCCTTCTGTTGAGAATATTTTCTTAAGCAGAAAAATAAACTGCAACTTTTATTGCTCAGATGGCAGAGGGGAGCAAGTAGCGAACCTAAAGCATATGCATCCCTCTGTAGAAGTGGAGTCACAAAGTACTACTCAATTAATGTAAAGATACACTAGAAGAGGTTATCCAACAACTGTCTACTGCAGATGAAAAAAGACAAAAATAGCTAGGCCTACCTGTAATACTGGCTTCTCTGGAGATAGAGGTTATGAGAACAGAAATTTTAGGACAGCCTGGGTAAAATGTTAGTAAGGCTCTCTTTAAAAAAAAAAGCCATACACTCAGCTTTGAGAGAGGCATAGGTAGGACGATTATGGCCCAGGTTGGCCCTTGGGATAAAATATAAAATGCTGTCTGAAAAATAACTAAAGCAAAAAAGAGGGAAGCATGGTTCAAGTGGTAGACCACTTCCTAAAACAGATATTTGTGGTTTGAACTCAGAGCATAAGGCTCTGAACTGGCAACAGGAAAGAGAGAAAGGAAGAAAGAAAATAAAAAAGAAAGAAAGAAAAAAGGAAGGAAGGAAGGAAGGAAGGAAGGAAGGAAGGAAGGAAGGAAGGGACAGAGATAGAAAGAAAGAGAGAAAGAAAAGAAAGGAAGGAAGGAATGAAAGAGATAAAAGAGAAAAGGAAAAGAAAGAGAGAAAGAAAAAAGAGAAGAAAGAAGAAAAGGATAAAAAAGAAAAGATAAGAAAAATAGAGAAAAATAAACAGAAAAAAAAACTTGGAACTATCTACAACACAGAGATAATTAAAGTAAACCAGCATATTTACAAAGGAAAAGTAGATGTTTTATTGAGATATCAGTCATAACTGAGAGAATTACTGAGCTAGATGAGTCAGAAAAAGTTATCCAATATATACAGTGGCATCAAAGACCAAAAATATGTCAGAGAAGAAAAGTAGTCATAGAGATCGGGTAAACTATGTGTTTGTTGGAGTTCTGGAGGAGAAAGGAGACAAGATGTATTCAGGTAGATTATATCTGAAAATGTTCAAGAGATGTATGATACCAATTAACTATTCTAGACTTCCACTGATTCCCAAGAGGATTTTAAAAAATCACACCTAAACACACTTGAATAAAACTGCAGAAAACCAAGCACAGGAAATCTTTAAAAAGATGAATAAATAAGTGAAATTCATAGAATATCAGTTATACTGACAAGCTTCTCAAGATAAAACTGAGGCCATCCAGTTGCCTCATTACAAGCTCAGGCCTGTAATTATAGATATTCAGGAGGCTGAGACCCGAGGATCATGGTTTCAAGTCAGCTCAGGCAGGAAAGTCAGCAAAACTTATCCACAACTAACCACTTGAACTGTGACTCAAGTGACAGAGCACTAGCCTTGACCTAAAAAATCTCTGAGACAGTGCCCAGGCCCTGAGTTCATGTACCAGTACCTACAGAGAAAATAAAAAAGTAAAAGCTCGAGGACAGAGAATGGGAGAATGTTGTATTGGAATGTACTGGTAAAAGAAAATGACTACCAACAGATACATACAGAAAAATGATCTTTCAGATGTGAGGGGAAAATAAAGATATTGCCAGTCAGCAAAAAACTAAGTATAAGAGAACTGTGAACCCTCTCACAATAATCTAAAGGAATACTTCAGGCCGAAGGAAGATAAACACAGACAAAAGGACTGAAAAGCACAGAGAAATGAGGGGGTAAGAGTTTTAAATGAGGGAGAGGTTACATCCAAACAGTGATTGAATATCATATTTTAAAAAACAGTAATAACATTTTGAGGGATTGGATAAAATGATAGCATCTGTTACATGGCAGAAACTAGAGACTGAGATAATAGAGCAGATGAATAAGGCTAAGAGAGCTGTAGCATGTTAAGCAGTGTTCAGTGATTAAAACAGCAAAGGCACATGATCACCACCATCAATAACCACGCACATACATTGCCATTCATTTTCAGATGAGTACTCTGATTCAGTGAGGATGAACTGTCCTTATATTTCCATAGACTTAGGGAAAGTACTCCAACATCATCTCTTTCCATTTTCCCACACTTCCCTATGTATGGAAATTTGATTCTCCTACTTTTAGTTCTATACAGTAAGTCAGTAAGTTCTAGAGAAGGAAAAAAACTTACTTTTAAAATGCAAAGATGTTTTGGAGTGGTAACAAGGTATTAAATTTACATTCAATTTTCAATTCCTCATCTTCGGCTGAAACTAAATGGAGAGAGACAAGCAAAGAACTGATTTCTGGTGTTGCCACCAGCAAGCAGAGGGTGATGAATAGGGCAGCAAATGTTACTGTTTCTTAGAGAGTCAGCAAATAAGTGCTCATCTTGTTGCTGGGGATGCAAGATGTACTTTCTGGGGCTGGGACTGAGTCAGATGCTGAATAAGGTCATCTATGGTTATGTGAGTTAATATCAAAAGAAGGTAGAAAAAGAAGCTGTGAGAGGGAAATGGAGGAATGGGAGGATGCTTTAGTCTGTGCAAGCTTCCACAACAAAATACCATAGACTGAATGCTTTATAAACAACAGCAATGCATTTTTCACCGTTCTGAGGGCTGGAAGTCCAAGATCAAGGTGTTCATAATGTGGTGTTATAGACGACATCTTATCACTGTGTCATCCCATGGATTAAGGGTTTCTAAGTGGCTCATTTTTATGGTGACTAATCCCCCTCCTGAGGGGCACTTCATGCTCGTGACCTAGTCACTTCCCCAGGCCACCTCTGAATACCATGACTTGGAATCAGGATTTTGGTGTATAAAGTTGAGCAAGTACAAGGTTACAGTTTACAACAGAGGAGTTATAGCCCATTATGGATCATCACCAGAATTCTAGGCTTATCTTCTGTTGTAGGTTCATAGGATCTAGTGAGACAACTCAAGATAAAGACAATAATGATCTCAGTAATGAAGTAGCCATAATCCAGAGCAAGTTTACCTGGGTTGGAGAATGATGAATCTGATGTAAGACCGAAAGCAATTCCTTTATATTCAACCCATTTATTCAATGTCTTAAATAAAATAATGTGTTCATGAATAAGATATGCTTCTGTGTATACAAATTCCACTCAATACCTAGGCAATGAGAACATATAGTTTGATTGCAAAAGTGGAGAGGAGTTTAAAGAGTTAATACCAGGTTCAGTATGGTAGTACATGTCTGTAATCCCATTTACATAAGAGACATAGGTAGAAAGAACACAGGCTGATCCTAGCCCTGGAGAAAACTCTAAGATTATATGTGAAAAATAACTGAAGCAAAAAGGGATGGAGCATAGCTTAAGTGGTTGGGCATCTGCCTAGCAAGCATCATACCCTTAGTTCAAAACCTGAATACCATCAAAAAAGGGGGGAAAGGAGGAGGAAGGGAGGGAGGAAGGAAAGAAGGGAGGGAGGGAGGGAGGGAGGGAGGGGGAGAGAGAGAGAGAGAGAGAGAGAGAGAGAGAGAGAGAGAGAGAGAGAGAGAGAGAGAGAGAGAGAGAGAGAGACAATTAGCAAATAGTGACCAAGCCGATGAAGAACCATATGACTACAAAGGCAAGAAAATTTCAGTAAGAGTAATTCTTATCTGAAAATGAACTTTACTTAGTAGATATTTTCCTTGGTCCTGAAAATATTCTCCATTTTCCTAGTTGTCTCTCTTTCCTGTCCTGAAAATATTGTCCATTTTCCTAGTTCAGTCTCTCTTTCCTTCCCACAATATTCTCCAAACAACTTCAACTCATGACTCCAAAATGAAGGTAAATGTGTAAAGTTGGCAGTATGGAAAGTTGAAATAATTGGGAATAATTAGGAAACAATGTTTCTCTCCATTGCTCCCAAAGGTGTCTATCATTTTATTTCATTCATGGGCAGGATCAAGGTTACTTATAATTGATGCTGGCATCATCTAGCTAAATAGCCTAAATTTGTGTAATTTTTTTGTTATAACCTCACTCTCTTCTTACAAAGAAATGTGTGACATGTCAATCATAATTCTGACTTCTGCTTTGCTCTGACAATACAAAAGCTTTAAAACCTTGCTATCACTCCTTCTTCCATTAGTGTTAATTCATTAAGGTTGCTGAAGGCCTAGCACAGCATGGCCATCTCTGTTCCTTGGTACCACTGAGCTGAACTTGATTTGTTTTCATCTGTCTGTGAGATCATTACTATCCTGCTGCATAATTGAATTGGTTCATATTAGCATCTGGCCTTCTCAAAATAATGAATTCACCAACAGAGAGTGGACAATTGGTGATAATAATTATTTGTGTGCACTTCTCTTCAGTGACTTTTCCCATCGAATATTTACATTACTTTGAAGGGTAGTGTCATCTTGACAGCTTTAATTAAATCATCCGTTTCAATCTCTTTCTATTCTTTCACCATAGATATTCAAAATAAAAACTGAACTTTTAAAATAGATGAGCTAGCATATGGCAATCTTTCTCTTTATAAATGTCCCAAATCTTTGATCTCTATAGTTCTTTCATTTGGGGTTTGTATAGAAAACTGTCAGTGACCTTGGAAGTTCCAGCTGTCCTCTTGAAATACAAGGCTGGTAATGATGACATACAGCATTGATAATAACAAATGGTAGTTCATATTTCAGCTGAGTTGGGTTTTTATGCTCTGCTTTTAGGCTCAATGTATTCAACATGGATAGAAAACATTAAAATTATAATTCACTGGCCAATCTCCCACTCACTCCCTCTCCCTTTCCTTCTCCCTCTCCCTCTCCTCCCACCTCTTGCTATCAAGCCAGATAGCTGGAATTGAAACCTATATGAAATCTACTCACAAATCAGGTCAGTGCTGGCATTGGTATTAGGTGACTATTTCAAACTGAAGATTTGATGCTCTTATTTGGGCAGATTAGATTTTTATCTAGGATAGAAAAATTTTACTCTGAGCTCTGTCATAGGCTATATATAAGACAAACACAAAAAATTAAATTCTTTCATAGTTTAGGCAAATAAAGGCTTTGGAAACAAAATCAGAGAATGAACAGAATAAAAGAAACAGACTTAAGTAAAATTATTTTCTTTTCTGAAATAGGAAAAATTGTCAAATATGTTTAAATGACTGGATTTTGGCCATTTTTTGCATTTATAAACACATCTGTGAGTAAGTTTTCTCTTGTGATATGAAGAGAATTTTAGAGGGAAAAAAACTAAGATAATCATCAAGGATACCTATATCTTAGAATCTCAGTTTAGGAGGACTATGGCTTTCTTTTGGGAGCTGATTTCAGCATGTGGTGAATATAATTAACAGTAGTATATTGTACGTTTCCAAATTACTAAGAGATCAAATTTCAAATACTCTTGGAAAAAATGGCATTTGAGATGACAGATAAACAAACTTAATTATTTCACCTTATATTCACAATTCGTAGCATCATTTTGTACATCAGAAATATATATGCAATTAGAGTCAATTTATGATGACAAAAGTTCATTTTACCAAAGAAAAATTCATGTTCTCTTATAAATAATTTGTCCATAGCACGACTATAAAGAGAAAGAAATTTACTAATATTTGTGTTTGCTTTTCTACCTTCCAAAATAAGGCCATTGAAAATATCATATAGGACCCCATTAAATATATGATTATTATATTTTATGTATACCTCGAAATTAATTTAGGCTCTTTCATTCACAGATTTTTTTTCAAGGTGCTCACAGCTAGTTTTACACCAGAACTGTTTTGCAGCAGTATGACTGTGACATTACTGTTTGGAGTCTTCAGGGTAGGTTCATCAAACTAAATATGTGATGGAAATTGTTAAGCAAGGCTCAACTGTGATTATCCTGAAATAAAAGGCTCACCACAGTATTGGTTGAATTGAAGCAGCACATCCACAGTACCACTTCACCAGAAAACATATTCTCCATGATGGCAACCTTTTTGGTATCTCAACTGCAAAATCTATTGCTGATGTGTCGGGCTTAATTTCCACATGTCCCCTGGGGAGACGCCCAGCCTCTAATTGTGGGGGACACTCGGCTCTGTGTACTCCTCCGGCCGGCAGGAGGGCAGAGCATGTCCTGGTGGGGCTAAGCTGAGAAGAGTTAGTGCTGCCGAAATCCCCACGCGTCCCCAGCCCCACTTACATTTAAGAGAAGACACTGGACATGGAGATTCCGGGGGAGCCGCCCCATGGTCTACCGGCTTCCAAAGGGTTTTATTCAAGGGAGGGGTTTATATAACAGTAATGGCGGCAGGAAGAGGAGGGACTAACTGGGTATTAACGAATGGCTAATGAACTGTCCATCACGATGATGTCACGGAACTTCCTCTATGGGCAGAGACCACAGCCTCCCAAGGACCTGGCCTCTGGGGTATCCAGCACCATTATGAGACATGTGCTCGCAGACAAGAGGTGGGGGTGGTTTGGCATCTCTTCTGGTAGAACCAGGAAGGGAGTAGGAGGGGCTAATCAGCCAAGCAGCCCCTGGGCGGGAGAAGGGGCCTGTCTCTTAGGTATAGCCAGACCCGGACACTGGTGCTAGGCTGTTATCTAATTTTATGTTCTAGAAGTGTTTGGATTCCAGATTTGTATTTGACAGACTACTTCCTGTGCCTTATCTTGTATCTCTAATTGGAAGCAAGACCCAGATACCAACCCAACAATATGGCTGCAAACCATATGGTGTGAGACTGCTTATTGCTGGTTGTGAGATATGGGTTCTCACATTTTCCAGACCTGTCCATCTGCTAACTATGTTGACTGAAGAGCGATGTCCACTGAAGATCCTTCCCATCAGCTTGTACTTATGTGGAGAAACATATGTCTAGGTTTATGGAGTGTGATTTAAATGAATTGGGTGAGCATAGTTCATAAAAGTAGGCTTTAACTACAAAGAATGTTTCCACTGGGATTGCCAGTAATGACTTGGAGTCTAGGATCCATAGTGATAGTGAAGAGCAATCAGAGGGAGGCAGAAGCCGCTGATAATCCTGCAGAAAAGGTAAATCAACCAAGAGAACCCCAATTGGCAAGCCAATCTATCTGTACATTATTAAGTATGTTAAGAATGAAGACACATACAGTGGTGACAATATGAGCAGAGTGGGGGAATAGTATGTTTTTGGAACCAAAACAGATCTGAGATTTTTCAAGTAACTTCACTAAAACCAGATAATGGTGTATATTTTATTTTATAGAAATACATTTTATAGAAAGTACAGGTTTCTCAATTTCCATTATTACCAGAGAGAGAGAGAGAAAGGGGAAAAAAGAAGGGAAGGAACAGGAAGGGAGAGAGGGAGGGAGAGAAGGGGCAAAGGAATTCCTGAGATTGAAAGTTGTTTCTAGCACTGTTTCCATTATTTGAACAATGTGGAGTCTTACTTTACAGGGAAAAGCACTCCTCCATGACCTTCCCTCTGTGTTACCTACATTATCTTAATGTAATGTAAATACACACACGTTTTATTTGAAAATAAAAGAAATATGTACTCGCAGCTTCTGTGAAATGGAAAAAAGTAATGTACAAATTAAATACTAACAAAACTGTAAAACCATTAAAATTCAAATTAGCAGCAATAATTTAATGAAACTCATATTGTTTTTTTTCCAGAACTCTTGCTGATGTAGCATTAATGCATAACAATGTGGCCTCAGGTCAAGTTCTATATAATCTATTTTTATAGTTTGACTTCAACAATTTTAGCATAAGAAAAAAAAACAGTTCTATTAAGTATAATTTTATCTCAAAGTTTAAATAGGCTTCCTATAAAATCAAATCAAAGCTCTTGTAGGGAATAATGATCCTAGAGTAATTTTCAGTCTGAGCCAACTCTGAAGTGTTGACTTTAACATTGAGGTATTTCAAAAGTCTATGTATAGATATTTAATCTAATTATTAAAAATAAATAATAGCACATTTATTAAGTATTCTTGATTAATGTCTGAACAATTTAGCTACTTGCAACAGCATTATAATACCAGATGATCAAGTTAGTTTGCTTTCTTCTTAAATTCTACATGTCCTCAGACTTCTTGTCAGGAACACGCCTTTTCTCTATTCTGTGACTTTGAGACCAGTAAGTGAGGCACAGTGCCATTTGTTGCAAACACAGTCATAAGCATAAACACAAGTTCATATACTGAGGTTATAAAGCATCAGTCTGTAGTAATTCTGAAGAGCCAGAATATTCCATACAACATACCAGTGAAATAAACACATAAAATTCAAAGTCTTTGGCTAAATATTGAGATTCTGCAGGATATATTTATGCACTCCGAGAGCTCTATTGGCTTATTTTCAGAACTCTGGTCTAGAAAAAAGTATAGGGAAAAAAAACAATTAAATTAAAATTTTGTAAAATTATTAAAATAAATCATAAGAGAAAGCAATCACTTTTAGCAATCACATAGACTTGCTTCTTTTTTTAAAAAAGACAAAACTATGTGCACAGGAGGGTGTGATGTAAGCATGAAAAAGTATCCAAAGAAGAAAGTGAGAGGCACTAGGAATATGGCCTAGTGGCAAGAGTGCCTGCCTCATATACATGAGGCCTTGGGTTCAATTCCCCAGCACCACATATACAGAAAATGGCCAGAAGTGGCGCTGTGGCTCAAGTGGCAGAGTGCTAGCCTTGAGCAAAAAGAAGCCAGGGACAGTGCTCAGGCCCTGAGTTCAAAACCCAAGACTGGCAAAAAAAAAAAAAAAAAGATTAAACAAAATGAGATTCCCAGGACAAAGGCTGTGAACAAAAGAGAAATCAGGAATGAAAGTCATGAATGTTCTCCAAAAGAAAGAGATAAACAATGTGAAAATTTAAGAGAGGTATATTCAAGAGTTCAAGCTGAATGCTGTCAGGCAGGAGATCAATGTAGTTCTAAGATCTCTGTGGACATTTTTAGTTCAGTGTTTCTACTTCCAATAGCACATCTGTTTTCCTTTGGCCTGGAAGCTCCTGGGTGACTAGAACCTTACCTCATTCTTCTCTCTGACTCTCTTACCTTAGATACATAGTTGGACTCAAATAAAATAAATGGAACAAACAAAATATGTCTAAGTGGAAAGGAACCAGGAAGACCTTCTAGGCCAGTATTTTGTAACTTCACCACTACAGATGAAGGCAGTAAGTGTTTAATCTGTTTCATAATAGCTTCTACTTATTGTGAAGGGAAGAACATACTAACATTTATTGAACCTTTACTCTAAGTTTCAAGTGTTCCTAATTCTAGAGGCCAAATTGTTAACTAGTTATATGTGTTATTTTGAAACTAGTCATTACAAACAACTAGACCAGAACTTTAAGAATCTCTGGACCTTTTCAGCCTCTGTCTTTCATCTACCAATTTAACTCAAGCATTAATGATTAGATCATGGAGCAGATGTCCATATACTTTTTCTGTAAAATGTCAGATATATGATTTATAGTTCAGAGCTCTATTGAAAATATTCATACCTACTAGTTTAATGCAAAAACAAGCTTTACAGACAGAATACCTAAATGGAGATGGGTGTGTTCCAAGGATATTTTGTTTATAGAATCAGTGAATATCCAGATTTGGTTCACAGGCTGTAGTTAGCTAACTTCATTCCTAGAATGTGATGAAGCCACAGATTTGAAGAACTATAAATGCCTGTATCACTACATGGGAGAAAGTCTTACAAAGGCAGGAAGCCTTTATTGGGTAGCTGCTCACATGAATAATAAATTTCTGTTTGATTTGAGTTAATATGTGTATTTTTTAAGTCTAGTATCATTCTATCCAATATAAACTAGAAAGTTTGAATGTGGTGCTTCCTTAAAAAATATAGTGCTGTCTTTCCTGTATTTAAAGAACCCCATAGAATCTACTCCCAAGTTACTTGAGCTGATTGAAAGCTTTGGCAAAGTAGCAGGACATAAAATAAATCCTCAAAAATCAATGGCTTTTCTGTATGCCAACAATGCGAAGAGCAAGGCTAAAATCAGAAAGCAACTCCTTTTGCAATAGCCTCAAAAAAACATAAGCTACTTAGGAATAACCTTAACCAAAGAAGTGAAAGACCTCTATAATGAGAACTTTAAAAACCTGAAAAAGGAATTTAAAGCAGAACTAAGGAAATGGAAAAACCTCCCATGCTACTGGATTGGGAGGATTATCATTGTGAAAATGGCAATATTGCCAAAGGCTATCTACAAATTCAATGCAATGCCCATCAATATCCCAACACCATTCTTTAATGAAAAAGAGGAAGCAATCCAGAAATTCATATGGAACAATAAAAGACCCAAATAGCAAAAACAATCCTAAGCAGAAAGAACAGTGCTGGAGGAGTTTCAATACAAAACTTAAAGCTGTATTACAAAGCTATAGTAATAAAAACAGTTTGTTCTTCGCACAAGAACAGGCCTGACAGCCAATGGAATAGAACTGGAGATCCCAAAATGAATCCGCAGACCTATGCCTACTTAATCTTTGATGAAGGAGCTAAAAAATAGGATGGAAGAAAGAAAGCCTCTTCAACAAATGGTTCTGGAAAAACTGGTTCAACATCTGTAACAAAGTAAGACTAGATCCTTATGTATCACCCTGCACCAGAATTAATTCCTAATGGATTAAAGACCTCGAGGTAAAATCAGATACCCTGAAAACATTGCAAGAAGGAATAGGAGAAACATTTGGGCTCTTTGGCATAGGACAAAAATTTCTTAATAAAGGCCTAGTAACACAACCAATCAATGAAAGGTTGGACAAATGGAATTGCATCAAACTGTGGAGCTTCTGAATGGCAAAGGACATAGCTTGCAAGATAAATAGAAAGCTCGCAGATGGGGAGAAGATCTTTACTGGCCATACAACAGACAAAGGCCTCATATCTAAAATATATGTAGTACTCAAAAAGAATAAATTCCTCCAAAACAAATCCTCAAAGAACCACCTGCCCCCTCAACAAATGGGCTAAAGACATAAAAAGAAACTTCTCTGAAGAGGAAATGAGAATGGCAAAGAGACACATGAAGAAATGCTCAACATCACTGGCCATAAAAAGAAATGCAAATCAAAACAACAGTAAGGATGTCCATTATCAAGAAAACTAATAATAACAGATGCTGGAGGGGATGTGGCCAAAAGGGAACCCTACTACACTGGGCAGTATGGAGGTTCCTTAAAAGGCTAAACATAGAGCTCCCCTATGACCCAGAAGCCCCACTTTGGGCATCTACCCAAAAGATTACAAGCAAGACCACACCAAAGCCACTAGCACAACTATATTCATTACAGCACAATTTATCATTGCTAAAATATGGAACCAACCCAGAGGCCCCTCAGTAGATGAGTGGATCAAGAAAATGTGTCACATATACACAATGGAACTCTATGCCTCTATCAGAAAGAAAGACATTGCCCCATTCATAAGGAAATAGAAGCACTTGGCAACAAATCATACTAAGTGAAGTGAGCCCCACCCAAAGAAACATAGACTCTACGGTTTCCATCATTGGGAATAATTAGTACACATCTAGGATAATCCTAGCAGAAGATCACAATAGCTCAATAGCTATATCCCTATGAACACATAAGATGATGCTAAGCGAAATGAACTCCAGGTTATGGAAACAAGTGGTTTATCATTGTTGTTGTTATTTTTAACATACCATATGAAATTATACCCTTTTTCTTTTGTCTTTCTTTCCCGTGGTTTTACCCCTGATACCACTGTAACTGATTTTGGTATCCTGGATATTGTATATACATATAGGAACTATGGAAGTGAAAGGGAATACCAAAATTGAGAGACAAAGGATAAAAAGACAAACCAGTGCATCAGCAATACTTACAAAACTATATGGTGTATACCAACTGTACAACTCATGGTGGGGGAGGGACATGGGTAGAGGGGAAGGCCGGGGAAAATGAGGGAGGAGGAAATGTACAACTGCCTTATGTATGAAACTGTAACCTCTTTGTACATCACTTTAACAATAATGATATCAAAAAAATAAAAATAGACAATAGTTTTCTAGACCCTGAAAAAAATATAGTGCTGTCTTAGAGGACATGTGGTAAGCCTCACATGGTACTGTCTAAAAGGGCACAAGTAAGGAGTGCCTACTGGGTCTATCAGTATATCTACCACTGGTATATCAGTGCAGGATGGAAAAAAATCAGAACCTTATGTGTGCTTGCAATTGTCTGATGGCTGTAGTTAGTAAAAAAAAAAATAAGGCAAGAAAATGATGGGCTCACCCAAATACTGTGATTAGAGAATAAAAGAGAAAGGGGGTTAGAAAGAGTTCAGAAATGTGGGGCTTTCCACTGTTGAGAAATGCACCTAGACACTAAACAATAAGAAATAAGATTGAAACAGGCCCTGAATGACAAAGGTCCAGGAAGATTTCTCAAGCAAATCAAGTGACTCAGTCTTATAGAAAAGATGCCAGGGAGGATGCTGCTTTTTCTTTTCTTTTTTTTTTAGTTAAGCTTCTGGTTTTATGGATCTCATTCATCAGAAAGAGAAAAGCCTGTGGGAAAGGAAGCAACAAAATAAAGTGGATTTGAGAACTATCTACAGGAATGAACTTAGGTGTGGTTATACAAGAAATAGACTAGAAGCCTAGTAAGTTTTACACCTAGTAAGTTCCTGAGGGCCCTCTATTGCCAAAGGGAGACAGCATCATCAGCCTCTCCCCATAGGATCCTACTCCACACCTCTGTCCACTGCCTTGAGATTTTCAATGCTCCTTATAGGGAGGAGTATGCTTCCTTGCATCATTGCTAACAGCCTTTGCCCAGTGGAGTCTGAGAAGCAATGAATGTCCCTGGGTCCTATTGTGTGCTTTAGCAATCAGCCTTGTCTCTGCTAATTCCACAAAGGATCTCATCTTTCGGTATGAACTCCAGAATAAAGACATCACATAGAACAAGGTGCTGTCACACAGACACCCACAGCTATTATTTAATGCCAGTAAGAAACCTTCATTGTAAGTTACTGAGATTTGGGCATTTCTAATTACTATAGCAAAGGTTAGTCAAAGCTGACCCCCCCCCAAAAAAAACCCAAAACAAAAAAACCCCCAAAACCCAAACAACCCTGCCAGATCTCTAAATTGTAAATTGCACAGAGGTAGAGGAACCTGGAAGCTAGGCAGTGCAAAATGATTGAGCACATTTCAATGCAGCCATTGAACATAAAAGAGAAAAATCTCTGGAAGAAAGTCAGAAGTGAACAAGGAAGTTTATTCGGGATTAAAACCAGACTCCAATATGAAACTTCCTCAATTTCCAACATACATGTACCTCACAAAGCTTTCATATTGCTGTGGCCCTCTGCCTGGAATGTGCATCCACTTTTTCTTTACCCAAACAAGAGCTCTAATTTCATGCTTCTTATCTCTGCTCAAACATTCCATGTTTTCTCTTGCAGTATATTGGTTGGAAGACCAAAAGAAGAGCTTTCAGACTTGGTGAAGAGGATAGGATCATAAAGCCAGTTGGAGAAAGTGGTTAGTATTTGTACTTAGGGCAGAATAAGTGTGCCCTCCATGCGAAAAGATGGGTAAGCACAGCTATTTAGTGCTAGAGAGGTAGCCAAAGATAGAAGTCTTCCAAAGTATGGAGATGTTCCAAGAAAATAACAATAATAATTTGCTGTCCCCCTTAAAGCAAAGCATGGTTAGAAGTCTAACCAAAATCACATTTGTTATTTCTGGACCAGGGTTTGTAAAAAAAAAAAAAAAAAAAAAAAGTGGGTGTGCTTTCTTTTACATTCTATTGACTAGGTGCAGATAGTCAATGTAAGGACTTAGAGAATGCTGGAATCAAAGGATAGGTAGTGCTTTCAGGGACACTACCTTGGATGTGTGAAAGAAGCATGGACTTCTATAGTATTTTGCTCATTTGTCATTTTTAAGTTATAAATACCTGGGACTAAGTATTAAGTACTGGTGTCCTCTAAACTAATGCACTCTAAACTTCTGTTTTATTGAGAGGAGTAAATGAGGTAAAGCAGTTTGTATAGGCCAGGAACATGTTAATTATTCAATGAATCATTCAGTTTCTCAGTATAGCAATTAAATCCCACAAAATATTTGAGAGGAACTGTCAGGAAAATGAAAATTATGCTTTTTTCTGCATGACCTTACCACCCCAACATTCCTGCCCAACATAACACCAATCAGTAATATTTTGTTCACATGCACTCTCTTGTGCTCAATTACCTGGGTCAGACTGGTGGTCCTTTATTTGAATTTTCATAATGTATCTGTTGATTGAGGAGTTAGTACAAATATGGTATGGAGAACCTAGCAATAAGAAAAGGTGACTATTTCTTATTACTGTTCCACCCCAGTTTTGCATTCATCTATTGAGCATTTCCTGTGTTAAGCCCTAAGCTGAAAGGTTTATATACACTCATATACATTTTCTCATTTAACATATGAAGTATGTAGAATTAATATATATATATATATTGCATGTATAAAAATCAAATCTCGGACAAATAAGTTGATTTTTCTAATACAACAAAGCCGGTAATTGGACACCTTGAATTTAAACTGAGCTCAATGCTCATGAATGCCACAAAACACTGTTTTTTCTGGACAATTCTTTTTAGACTTTAATTCTAAGGGGTGTGTGTGTGTGTGTGTGTGTGTGTGTGTGTGTGTGTGTGTTCATGTAGGACTATTTATTTTTTCCACAGCATTGTCCCTGTCATATTCCTTGCTGTGCCATATTTTCCTCCTCATCTCATAAATCTTCTCTATCTAGATAAACTTCTCTAGGCTATTCAATTTTTCTTTATCACAGGGTCTAGAGGTATATAACTCTAGACACTGATGGCTATTAGGGTTATTGTCTTCTAAATACTCTCTTTTTTTTGTCTAAATATTTCCATAAGTGTACTCTTCAGAACAAAACACAATCTTCCAGCACTACAAAATTCATCTTTCTTTTTAAGTGACTATGAAGTATTACAGATAAATAAAAGTCAGAAAGAATATTATAACAAGCATCCATGAATCTATTGGTAAGTTGAAACAGAATAGGATAGAGTATACAAAGTCATAGGGCCTTCCTTTAGCTTCCTCTTCCTAGCCTCCTAAAGCAATGACTGTAGGGTATCACTATTACCATGAATAATTATGTTTGTTGTTCCAATGTGTTTTCATTACTAAAGATAACTATCTATCTCATTTTTATCAATATTCCGGATAATGGTTACTGTAATAGCTCTGAGTCTTTGTTCTCCAGCTTTCCACAATTGTTTCCTCTCAATTTTTTTTAAAGTTTAATTTGAATTTTAACTATTAACCATGAAGACAAATCTAGAGCTGGCCACAGCAAAATGGAAAGTACTTGTCTGTATTCTGATGTGGTTCTTTGCTCACCAGTCAAGCTGTGGAATCAGCTTCATGAAATGCTCAACCTATCACACACACACACACACACACACACACACACACACACAGCCTACCAAACACGTTTTACAAAAGTAGGAAGGATAGAGGGAGATTATGGCAATAGAACAGAGAGTGAATTTGCTCAGAGTATGCTATATGAACCCATCTGTAGAATTATAATTAGCCCCCTTATTGTAGGCAAATTAAAAATAAAATAAAAAGAATCCTTTCACATTCATTTGAAGATGAGCTCAAAATCTTCTGCACAAATATTTCTTTACCAATCCAGGCAGATACTAAAAGTAATTACCTTGTGTCTTCTTTTCAGAAGGTCTGAGACATGAGATATGTAATCACTTCCCAATATCACAGGTGATATTCCTTTGGTAGTCAAAGACTCTCAGGAAGATTAAATTTTCCCTGTATCTCTCCCTGGTCCTGGAAATCTATTAATAGGTTAATCTACTACCTGGATCTGGCAGATATAAATGTGAGCTTTCCCAGGTGGCCTTAAGTGATAGCACATATAACCTAATATCTGTCTCAAAGCTAGTAGGGATGACCAAAGTTTTCCTGATACCTTGGGCCATTGATTCAACAGAAATGCCTAACACTTCAAAAAGTTTAATCAATGAAATAAATAGCAAGGTAAGCCATAATCATCTCAATATTTTAGATGATTTAACATTGTGGCTTGAAAGATATTCTGGATCTGTACTTTAGAAGCAAATGTTCTCCGCTTCCTGGTGTATAAAATAGACCCTTCAGTGAAATGCTGTTTGGGTTAGGTATTGTTGGAATAGAAATAAAATTAATTCTAGAATAAAGCAATGCCTTTTCCAATATATTAAATAAAAAGTTCTACTTTTTGTTACCAAATGGATTCTATCATCATTAGACAGAAGACAACAGATAAATCACTCTTGGAAAGTAATACAAAGAGAAAGGAGTAAAATATAAACTACACCTTTGAGAAAGATTACATCTAAGTCTTTAATATTGGATATCCAGGAAATATACAAATATCTGCATACACCAAAATGGAATACCAATCAAATAAGTTCTATAGATTCGGTATTAGTACTAAAATTATGCCCTTTAATTGTTCAAAATAGAAGTCCATAAAATAAAACATCTGGGGCTGGGGATATAGCCTAGTGGCAAGAGCGCTTGCCTCGTATACATGAAGCCCTGGGTTCGATTCCCCAGAACCACATATACAGAAAATGGCCAGAAGTGGCGCTGTGGCTCAAGTGGCAGAGTGCTAGCCTTGAGCAAAAAGAAGCCAGGGACAGTGCTCAGGCCCTGAGTCCAAGGCCCAGGACTGGCCAAAAAAACAAAACAAAACAAAATAAAACATCTCTGGGGAAAAAATGAATGAAACTAACAGGACCTCCAGACACAAAATAATATAGCAGTTGAATGACTATGGCTTTTCCAGTTTTTGGAAAACCATTAAAACATAACTACTATGTGCTGGTTGCTAAAGAAAATCAACAAAGGTTATTAACATTTTTGCTATAGCCCTTTTAGGTTTAATAAGGAAAATAAAATACCTCAGATGTAAATGAGTTAAATTTCTCTTTGACCCTTCCCAGTCCAATGTCCTCATGACCTCAGAGATAACTGTTACTCAATTATTACAAACAGAATATGTATCTATAAGTACATATTTTATACTCCATACATTTATGTACTTTTTGTTTGCTTTAAATTCATATGAATATTCTCCACAATGGCTAATTTTAGATATCAACTTGACTGGATTAAGGAACACCTCAGCAAATGCAAAAGAATTATTTTGGGTAGGTCTATGAAATATTTCTAGAGGATAAAGCTAGAAAGGATGGGGGAAGACTCACCTTCAGTATGGACAGGTGACCTGGAAAGAACAAATACAGATGGACAATTGGTCTGTCCACCCTCTCAAGAACTGGAATATTCTTGCCTCTTGCTCTGGGTATCAGATGCCACATTTTTTAGTTTTTTGGCCCTTATATCAGCAAACCCTCCCTAGAGCCTAAGGCTCTCTGACTAGAACCAAGAGTTTTATCACCCACTTCCCTGGTTCTGCCATTGGACTTGAACTAAGCCACACACTACCAGTATTCCAAGGTCTTGAGTCTGCAGATGACTTGATAAGGAGGGTCTTAGCTGCCATGTTTGAATGAGCAATTCCCCAGCAAAATTCCTCTCAACTAACCATATATTTATTGTATTGGTTCTATTTGGAGAACTCTAATAAATATACTTAAAAATGCTACCTATCATTTCTGAAACACTTTTCCTACATCCTTGTGTTATTGAGGAAAATCATATTAATGTAGAGCTATGCCATTCTCTTTCATTATGCTATACTATTGCATTCATTTCATAATTTCCTGGCTTGTGGGTAGAAAGTTTGTTTCTTATAGTATGCTATTTTAAACATTGCTATGGTTAACATCTTTTGCATATCCTCTGTGCATATGAATTGGAATTCTTCTAGGAATATGTACTGCCAGGTGGGCCCATTTTAAATTATACTAAGTATTACTAAAATCCTCTGCATAATTAGTTGTACCAATTACAGCTCCACTACAAAGTTTTCTGTCTGCATTCTCTTTAGCAGCACATGCCAGTATCTGTGTCATGAATATTTGTCATTCTTTTTGGCTACTCAGCATTCTGAACACCCACAGCTTTGAGAGAATCTTTCAACTTGGAGTCCTCACTACCATATACTGTCTTTCCTATCTTCTTTTGGGTTTTCCAAATTATTGATGAATGAAAATCAATGCTTAACAGATAATGTATATTTCTTGGAAGCTACTGTTGTTGGTAGTTGTTATGTATGTTGTTGAGAGTCCTCAGAGACAAGAAGTTCCATAAGCAACATTCTGGAATCAGTGGTGATCCTGATGACAAAAATGATAGTTACTATTCAGTATATCTGATGGTCATGGAGTTTTGCTGGCATTTTTTGGAGTTTTGACTAAGGTGATATGGGATGTGGCCTCTGGTTCTCCTACAGAATGTTCCACTTTTCTTATTTGAGTGTAGCATTCGAGGGAGCAAACTCTTTAAAGAGAATTCCTGTGTCCTGCCATTGTTTCTAGATGGTAGCTGTCTCTCAGAGTCCTCTCAATTATGTGTGGGAAATAATGTCACCTATCTTATGGTATGGGACTGAATGAGAAGTGGTACCCCATATAACTTACTGCTTTTCCCTCAATACTAATGAATAAGAGCACTTTTTTTTCCTGTTTACGGGTCATTTGAATTTGATGTTCTGTGATTTCTGGTTAGTAGCCATAACACATTTTCTATTGGATTGCTTTCCTTTTTCTTTTTGAAATGTGCATTTTGATATATTCTACATACTAACCCTTTGTTTGCTCTATGTGTTGCAAATATCCTCTCCCAATCAGTCAGTCACTCTTAAATTTTGATATGATCCAATTTATTAAGCTTTCCCTCCCCATGTATCTGTTAGGCATTTGTATGCCTTAGTAAAGTTCTTCCCTGTCCAGAGGTCGTAAATATATTATGTTTTCCCCTCAAGAGGCTTGTAGTATTCTTTGCTTTCAGATTTCAGTGTTTACACTACATAGACCATTACTTTTAAGAGAATATTATGGAAAAGTTTACAGCAACAGTAACTTTGTCTTATTTCCAAGCTACTAGCTTACTAACAACGAATTTTGGCATGACTGTCTGTTTGGAAATCGGAGAAGCAGTTCACTGAGACACAGGAAACAAGGGTCAGAATATCAGGAACATTTGAAAATACAAGATATTAAGTCTGGATTTTTAGGCCTCTGTCAATGTATTTATTAGATAAACTATCTTGTCTATTATTTGTTTGTTTTGGTAGAACTGGGGTTTGAACACGGGCCTTGCACTTACCAGGCAGATCCTATTACTGCTGTGGTATACATCTAGTCCTCCTTTGTGCTGGTTATTTTCAAGGTAGAGTCTTGGTTCCTGCCTCATTCCTAGGCCATTATCCACCTATTTTATGCTTGTCATTATTTCTGTTGGGAATGTGTCTCACAAAGTTTTCTGCCCAGATTGGCTTCAAACTAGCATTCTTCTAATCTCAGCCTCCCAAGTAGCATGAGCCACTAGTGTTGGGCAATCTTGTCTTTTTAAAAGCCTTTTCCATCACATATAACCACCTCTCTCTCTCCCTCCCTCCCTCCCTGCCTCTCTGTCTCTGTCTCTGTCTCTGTCTCTGTCTCTGTCTCTGTCTCTCTCTCTCTCTCTCTCTCTCTCTCTCTCTCACACACACACACACACACACACTTTGGATTTACCTAAATAACTAATGGTAAGCAATTAAGGAGACAGTACTTCTGCTAAGGTGAAGAAACAGCATTTTTTTAAGTCTTAGTTTACCCAAAGCTGCCAACAGCTATGTTCCAACCCTACTCCCAATCAGGGTGATAACGTTCTCTGCAGCAGCATCACTGAGCTCAGCTGAGACTGAAAATGGATTGTGTCATTTCAAGTTAGTCATTTCCAAATTTCCTTCCATATCTGTTTGGCCTACTTTAGAAATATGTCTGAATTCTTTCTAACACTCAGATAAAAATGACTATCTTCATTTTCTTCTTTATCAGTCTTCCAGGAATCTATATAAAGCTGAACTGTGTGTGTGTGTGTGTGTGTGTGTGTGTGTGCATGCATATGTGTATACATATATGTGTGTATATTTGTATATATATTTATTTACTTAAAAGTAGGTTAGTTTTACTTGAAGTTGAAATTGATGAGGGCCCTGAAGTGTAACTGGAAAGGCATAACTGAAACACTCAGAGACTGCTGCAATTACTTTGTGCACCTGAGATTGTACAATAGGTATTTGAGATTCATACCTACAGAGGAAGACCATAGTTTTTAATGCTACAGACCATAATAAGCAGCTGGAGTGCTGATGATTCTAAGCTCATCTTGAGCTTCCAATGTGGTAGACCTGGAGGGAAGCCCAGGCATGAGCATTTCTACATATACACTTAAAATAGTTTATGTGTCTTTCTTCAAGAAAATATAAGTTATGGTATTTCATCTCTAGGAATCTTCTTCTGCATCCTAAACAGCCCAGAACAGAGAAACACATTATACATTAATGTGAATTAAGTATCAATATTGCTAGTCATTGGAAGAGAGAAATCTGGGGGTAAATCTTCTGTTGAAGTAAAAGAAGTAGGGATAGATTTAAAGTGTAAAACCAGCTTTGCCTGAAAGGAGAAATGTTGGTGGAACAGTAAGGTGAATGTGCCAGGAACCACACAAAGACCATACACACCCTGTATATGCCCCCTGATTGGGACTTCCTTCCCCTTCCAGCCTTTCCAGTCTGTCTCTGAACACAGCCTGGTCCTGAGCCCTTTTCTCAAGCTGAAGTTTCTCTTAAGCTGAATTTACTTTAAATGGGCAAATTTTGTGGTAGATGAAATATACCTCAATAAAGCTGGGTTATTTGAAGGTTTGTTTCATTTCTGTTTCTAAAGCATAGTGTATAAAGCAGAACACAGTTAGTGAAGTCATGAAGACGGATCAATAGAACATATCCAAATTAAACAAAAAACAGAATTCAAAAAAGTTAACAGCCACCAGCCACAATGGCACACACTTATACTCCTAGTATGTAGGAGGTTGCTACAGGAGGGTTATAAGTTCAAAGCCAGCCTGGGCTATATGGGAAGATTCTGGAGTGAGCAGGAGATAGAGATAATAGAGACAGATACAGTTGAAAGGAGAAGGAGAAGGGCGAGGAAAACATAGGTGTGGAGCGAGTAGACCTAAGATATCATATAATGATAGCCATATAAGAAGAAAGAGAGGGATTGTGGCAGTGGTGGTATTTTGGGAAAAAAAGAAACAACACCCAACCTGGTATACAGTCTGTGACACAGGAAAGAAATATGAATTCATATATTCCAAAATCCCAAGGAATACTGAGATGCACGTATATATGCATACACATCTTTGTATAACTTGATATATTATGTGAAACTGCTAAAAATGTTTAAGGCATAGTTACATGTTTAGAGATATCGCAACATTTTGGAACATATTCCTTTGTCCCTTGGCTAGTTTTCTTCATATTGCTTTTAGAAGCAATTGGAAGAAGAAAAGAGAGTGAACAGGAATGGACATTAGTAGTACTGGCATTCTACTCACAATGGATGACAGATCTGGTATTCATGTTGAAACAGGGCTAGAGAAATTGGAGATGAAGGATAGAGCACTCTCAAAACCAGGTTGGCCCTTATCCAGATGTATTCTGCCATAGCCCAGGCTCAAGAACTTGTGGATATATGCTTACCCTTCATTGGTTACATCTGTTGGAATTTATATTCATGGCTTTAAGCTAGTTTGTTGGGGCTTTGGCAATAGGATAAGAAGCAACAAGGTAGAGGGACATTTCTGACATGCACTAATAAAATGAAGAGCTTCTTTGAAATAGAACCATACCCACCAGGGTTTGACTTCTTTTTTTTTTTAACTGTCTGATTTTTGTGATTTGAGGATTTGCTAATCCTTAGTATCTTATCAAGTGGAATAAGTAATATGTAGTATGTTACCAATGTTGTCATCTTGAAAAAACATTGAGATTATTAGAAAATATAGTGTATGTAAAAATACATGAAAAATATATAACTCTGTTATATTAGGTGGTTTATGACACCAGTTTGCTTTCAATTAAAAACAGAGAGAATTTGAATTCCCAGTCCCACTTCCTGCTACTGTATCATGATGGCAGAGCTCTTTGGTGAATTATGCCACAATTAATGAAAGTCACCAGGACTAAAGGAAGGTTTGTAGCTGGTTATTTGGTATTCATTTTAATCTCCAGAGGGATGAGTTGTATCAGGTTAGTTCAAAATTGTTAGCTCAATCACTATAGTCTTACTTAAGAGTGTCATTTCAAAGGAAAATTTAATCTTTGGACATATCTAATGGAACAGAATAAATGCATCTTGAAAAAAAGTATTTGTGTGGTCCTTATTAAAAAGCAGGGAGCTAGAGGTATAGTTCAAGTGGTAGAGCACTTGCATAGCAAGTGAAAGGCCATGAACTCTAGACTCTAGTGCTTAAACAAAATTTTTAAAGGACAGCAAAATGCTAAAAACGTAATCTAGAACGAATAGGCCCTTTGTTTCAATAACCATGACATAATTAGATCATCACTCAACCTATCACTTCGATTCATGAATATAGTTACCTAAAATCAGAATTAAAGACTAGTGATTTTTCCTGTTCAGCAAAAATTCAAATATACTGCTCATGATAGTTGAATTTCATTCTCTAAAAATACTTTTCAGGTGTTTCTTTCAGAGCTCTGAATATTTTGGCATACATTTTCTACTTCCCTGCAAGGAAAGTCAAATCTCAATGAATTTCTCTTTAGTCTTATTATAAACATGACTCAAAGACAGCTGCAGGTGGAATTCTCCCTGTGACATTTTCTGTGTTGGATGCAATCACATTCCTATAGATATATTGCTATATTTGGAAATTCATTTTCCACAATGTCAATTTCTCTTTATACATTTCTGATAATAAGGTTATCAAAAGATTAAAATATCAGTGGATGAATGAAAAAATGAAAAGGAAGAGCTTTTGTGCTCTCTGGATTTAGGGAAGTATTGAGTCCTTAAGCTCTCTCACACAATTCATTTCTCAAGCCTCCTTAATAATTTGGTTCCAAAACAACCTCACATTCTACTGTTTATTATTGCTATTGGTTGTGTTATTTCATCTGTGACAGAGTCCTCTCTTGTGAATATACCTTTGTAAATATAGTTTTTATCTAATCAGATAAGTTTTTTCCCAGTTCTTTTTTTTTTGGTTCCCTGACCAGGAAACGAATTTCCCAGTTCTTAATATTAAAGGATTAATGGTTGCCTTTTCTCCTTTGTGCTCAATATGAAATATCACATTATAATATGTGACTCAGTCACCATATTAACTATAATGATGCTTAATAGTTTCACAGGACTCTCCTCCTGGGGAAAGTTTCAAGCACTCTATAAAGTTAGATGTGATAAACAAACCTCAGAGATCACAACACTCACTTCTCAAATGCTATTGTCTCCAGGATGAAATTGCCACTGTGTAGGGGAAGTGATGAAGAAAGAGAAAGCCAAGTCATACTTCCAGGCAGCAGAATAAAAAACGCTTCTATTTCAACAATGTCTCCAAAAAAATCTGAGATACCTTAGGCTACGAATCAGGTCTCTGTCCTTTGTGTCCAATTGAAATAGCATGGATATTTGAGTTGGCAGACTATCAAGTCTATATATAAGTTGGCTTTTATTTAGGACAGGAAAGCTGAAATATGAAATTTGAGTCTATATCCAGACTAGCAAAGCAAGATAGAATATAACTCAAAAGGTGAAGAAAAAGAATTTGCATATTTTGGAACCAGTTTCCAAGTGAACACTACTTTCTTACCTATGGATTCAAAACACAAAATAGTCTTCTGATGTAAATTCAAGTGATGGGATAATTCCATACAATATATTCACAGTAGCAGACAAAATCTAACATGAGCCCCAGTGGCCCCTTACATCCTCTGTGCTTCTGTCTACCCTCCTCCTTTTGACAGCAGACTGGACTTGCAATTAGCTTTTCATTGATAGGATGTGGTAAAGATGATAGGATGTCCTTCCTGCTTTGCATTCCATTCCATAAGACTCTGTATTTGCCATTGGAGGCAGGGATTCTTGTGAACCTGACAAAGTAATAATTTTGCAGAACCGATGGGACAAGGAGTAAAAGAAAATCTAGGAAATAAGGGCAGTTTCTAGGACAAGAGCAAACCCTCTAGCCAAAAGTCTGCAAAGCCTAGGGTTTTTGGTCCTGCAGCAACCTGGAACCAACTCTTGTCAATAGTCTGAATGACCTTGAAAACAGATTCTGGCCCAGTGAGGCCTCCAGATGATAACACTATCTGGCCAACATCTTCACTGCAATCTTGTAAACTGAACAGAGGACCAAAATACATTGTATTCTTAAGGAAGAGACGGTATTGATGTTATAAATGTGTATTATGTTAAATCCAGGCTTATGATAATTTGTTATGCCCCCAGTGGAATAGCAAAAAAATGAAACACAAACAGTATCAAGTACTGGCAAATATATGGAGCAATTAGAATTTCAATAGATAGCTAGATAGAATGGAAATTGGTTCTATTGTTTCAGAAAACTGCCAAAATCTGTAAATTTTGTCTATGTCTATTATCTGTACATATGAGTTCTTTAATCATAAATATGACAGAAATTGATGCTTTTACTAAAGATACATTTAATGTTTTTAGTCACACTATTTACAATCATATCATTCTAGAAACAATCCAAACGTACATTAATTGCTGAAGCCCTGCTCTTTGAGTTCTCAGCTTTCAGAACTGTGGGAAATAATTTTTTTATTATTGATAAACTGCTTAGGCCAAGGTGTTTCTATTATAGCAGCCCAAAAGACTAAGTGTGTATAGTATTTATCATCTATCTACCTGTCTCTCTATCTCCACATACATATATATAGTATGAATGTATAGAGATAAATAAGTAGATAGACATAAAGATAAATTTGTAGATAGAGACAGACAGATTAGGAGGTAGGAGAGCATAAATAAACAAATAGAGCTTCTTTACTATTATTTTGCCTTATTACATCTCTCAAAGTATCTGAATATTTCATCTTGCCTCTTTGTAGGCACAGGCAGATATGCCTATCATACACAGATGCTCATTACTTTGTAGTTTATGAATTGCTTTTATGATCATTATCCCTTTGTTACCCATAATAACCTAATAGAGCCAGGATATTACCATGATCAATTTATAGATGAGGAAGCTAACACAGAGAAGTAAAATGAGTTCTCCACATGCTAATAAGGTACTTGAATTGAAAAGCTGATACTGTTTGCATTGCTCATTTCTTTCCACTAAGGAAAGTCTAACAGTATTTCAACTTGAGTGGGCATTTCTTTTAGGGTAATATAGAGGAAAGTCAGTCAGTCTCTCCATAGCTATGTGACTATTTGGCTCTCACTTATTCCACACCTACACATGCGATGTGTAGGAATTGAGCTGACCTATCTCTAAATTTTTGTTGAATAATACATGCTCTCCTTCTCCATTCCTGTCCAAAATAATGTGTAAAACAAACAATAATTTAAAATCCATCAGGAAAACCACTCCAGAGCTGAGGAAAAGTATGGCATAAATGCAAATTCAGAAAGTCCATATCTTTACAAAATCTTATCAGAAAGATTCAGTGTTTACTATTTATTAACTTAAAAAGGGACTTGACCCAAAAAAGCAAGCTAGGAGAATATTGCTTTGCAGCAGAATATCAAGTGTTTGTGAACAATAATTTTAAGCATACTGTTTTAGAGACAGTACATGTATATCTTATCTAATATCATTCTTTTTTACATAATCATGCTGAATGAATTCAGTCCTATCCATGTTTAGCTGTAATTTTATAATGCTGACATAAACACAAAAGACAGAAATTTATATGACAGTTGAGAGAATGGCTGCAAATATTTCAATCACATTCTTCCTATGAGAAAGTCTTCCCTGAGCATAGAAAATTGATTTAACTTACCCAAATGATAGAGCAACCCCAAACACCCTCGGAGCTTCTTACCCATAGTAGTTTTGCTGTAGAAACCTTATGGCACTCTTCTTCTGAGGGAGGAAAAAAACCCTCATACTCTTTTCAATTAAAAATGACTATACTCAAGTAGAATGTCCCTGCTTATGGTGTTCTAGATATTCGTCTCCAAGTCCATGTACTAGAGGCACTGTGAATCGCCACCTCTTGATTCTGTTTTTTTTTTTTTTTACCACTATCATCCTTTCCATCACTATTACTTTACATCATTCTTTTTTTTTTTTTAACAGAGTGAAGTTAATAAGAAAGTTGATAAGGAAAGTGTGGATTGGAAATCAAAAAGTCTGGATCATGCCTCAATGTGGCCTGGCTACAATGTCAGTGTCATTTTGAGCTAGTCACTTCAGTTCTCTGGGTTTCAGTTATAAACCATCATTCTCAAAATGCATCAAATTATTCCTGACTTGGAATTCTTGCTAATTTTATGGCTAATTTTAACTACTTTAATAAAAGCAGGACTTCCACTCTGTCTGATTCTGATATGTGCAGGGAGAACGGACCTAAATATCTGTCCCAAATAAAGACAAATATTATGATTTCTACTGAAGAAGAATAATCTTAAGTCTTTTATTTATTTATCAAATATTTATTGAGCTCTTTCTATGAGCTACTCCTCTTCCATGGGCTGCAAATTCATCAGTAAACAAGACTGTTATAGGAGCCTGTTCTCACGAACTTTCTATTTTAGAGGGATAAAACATATACAGAGAGAAATAAGAAGGAAAATATATTTGCAAATTGTGATTAATGCTGTGAAAAAATAGAACAAAATAATTTGATAATGGCTAGCCAGGAAGGTGGGTAGGTACTTCAGGATGAAGCATTTAAGAAAGGCTTTTCTATGGAGTTGACAGCTTGTCTCAGATCTCTGGCCAATCATACAAAAATCTGGGGGCAGAGCTTTCAGGCAAAGGAGAAGTATTTGTAATAGCAAAATACCTTTGGTGACAGACGATAGCCAATAATAAGACCACTTCAGGGTAGTAAATGATGGAGGGCACTGCATGTGAGGTCAGAGAGGTAAGCCTGATAAATGAGAAATCCATTCAGACGGGAGAAAGCCTCTCTGCAGAGCACAGGAGAATAGCTTAAAAGACAGGGCTTTCTCTCCTTGGGAAAAACTCTGACCCAAATATGGGGTCAAGTCACATCAACTCTCAGACAGACTAGGCCAATCATTGATTTAAATTTCTTTCCCAGAAATTCTAAACCCAGTTGGAAATTCATTTTTCAGTTGAAGATGATCTATTGTTTCTGTGAAAAGAGCAATCAGATTCAGCAGAGGGAACCTCACCTTTTTTTAGAATGAGTCATGAGTGAGGGTGAGTCATGAGAGATTTTAATCCATAGGAGAAAGAGAGAGGAGGGGGAAGGACACAAGCATTACAGAGGATAAAGAATTAAATCAAGCAGCTAACTTGTTGGTGGCAGGGGAAAGCACTTTACTTCTTTTGAGGTCTGTTTTGACAACTGTAAAATGAAGCTTTAGACAAGATAATCTTAGTAGTCCCTTGCCCATTTTAAAGTGAAATTGTTTATTTGTAGTTCTAAAATGAATCTCAATAATCATTTTTCTTGCGGATGCCAGTGGCTCATGCCTGTAATCCTCAATACTCAGGAGGCTGAGATCCCGGGATCAAGGTTCAAAGCCAGCCAGAGTAAGAAAGTCCATGAAACCGTAATCTCCAACTAATCACCAGAAAACCAGAAGTGGTCCTGTGGCTCAAAGTGTTAGAGCACTAGCCTTGAGCAAAAAAAAGCTCAGAGACAGCACCTAAGCCTTGAATTCAAGCCCCACAACCAATAATAATAGTAATGATAATAATAGTAATAATAATAAATAACAACAATAATAATTTTTCTTGCTATTTAAACAATCTCTGCCATATTGAATAAGATAGTTTTCTAAAGCATACCAGTTTATATTTCTATCTCCAGTCCTTCATAAAATCAATTTATACATTTAGATTATTCATTTCCATTTGTATATGTTATTAAATTTTGTTGCTAGTTTCCAATCCACAATTTGAATATAATAGAGAATTTGTTCTATGTACATCAACATTTGGGGTTACCCAAATAAAATGGGGTTACCCAAATAAAATGGGATTTCCCTATCTCTTCTATAATTTCTATACAGCAAATCATTCTACCTTTTCTCTCCATTTTCAGAGTACAAGGCAATAATTACCAGTTTTTCCTGAAAGGAGAAACTTTTTTTTTTTTTTTTTGCCAGTCCTGGGCCTTGGACCCAGGGCCTGAGCACTGTCCCTGGCTTCTTTTTGCTCAAGGCTAGCATTCTGCCACTTGAGCCACAGAGCCACTTCTGGCCATTTTCTATATATGTGTGGTGCTGGGGAATTGAACCCAGGGCCTCATGTATATAAGGCAAGCACTCTTGCCACTAGGCCATATTCCCAGCCCCAGGAACTTTTTTTATTTGAAAAATTACTTAAAGAGCAGCAAAAAAATTCCCTAAGGATCTAAATCATAATACTAGTAGTTTAACAATCCAATGAGTCCCAAAATTTTTATTTATTTATGGGTTTTTTGGTGGTGGTTGTAGGGCTGGAATTAAGGTCTGGGAGCTGTCTACCACTCTGAGCAACAGCTCCACTTCCTGTTTTTGAGTGGTTAATTGAGGTAAGAGGCTCACCAGGACTTTTCAGCCCAGGCTGGCTTGGAACTATGATCCTTAGATCGCAGCCTCCTGAGTAGCTAGGATTAATAGCATGAGCCACCAGTACCAATCTCTCTTTAACTCTTAATCTGAGCAGAACTCCAATTCTATTTTGTCAGTCTTATCTGTTAGTCATTAGAATTCATCGCAAACTAGAAAGTAAAATAGAATGTTCTCTTTTAATAAAAATCCCCTTTGTTGTTATTTTTTAAAATAATTTTAATGTAATATTCCACAGCTATTTTCAATTAGATTCATGGATTTTTTTTGACTTTCGCTGTCTTCTGAATTTCTTTTTTTTTTTTTTTTTTTTTTGGCCAGTCCTGGGGCTTGGACTCAGGGCCTGAGTACTGTCCCTGGCTTCTTCTTGCTCAAGGCTAGCACTTTGCCACTTGAGCCACAGCGCCACTTCTGGCCATTTTCTGTATATGTGGTGCTGGGTCGAACCCAGGGCCTCATGTATACGAGGCAAGCACTCTTGCCACTAGGCCATATCCCCAGCCCTCTGAATTTCTATTTGCTGTCCAATATTCTTTTCACTTAATCAGGGCTATAAGTTTAGTTCTAACGCGTAGGAGGTGAATGGAACTGACATGCCTTACTTTGAGTGTCAGAGCTTTTAAAAGAGTGATTTTTCTGTTCACTTTTTTTTTTCCTGATACAGGGAAAGCTAAAATCACAAGTTAAAATAACAACAACAGGACGTTCTATATATTCCGTTAACCTGAGACTTGGAGTAAATCTTCTTACAAATGACCAGTCAACATGTAGAAAGGGGAGAAATGCATAAAAATCACTGAGCTATTGAAGTTAATTTGTTAATGAACTAACCATGACTAGTCACATATATTTTTTTCTATAAACAACACATTTTCTTAAATTCCAAGTAGTAGTAATAGATTTTCAAACAAATCTGTCACTTGGAAATAGCAATAATATTTTTAAGCCTCTCCACAATAATTTTGGAGCAAAAAAAAACAATGCTATTACAAACTATGTAGAGAATCATTGCAATGATAGCTCTTCATATAAAAATACATGAATGCTACCAAATCTGCATGCAAAGGATTATTAGCAGCTGGTTGAATCCAATGCCAGAAAATGTACCATGACTAAATACAGCTTATTCCAAGTAGATTTAATGTTAGGAAATTGACAAATACAAAGCACCAAGAAGTTCAAGAAGAAAAATTATCTCCACAGATGCTAAAAAAAAAGAAAGAGTTTTCATCTGACTTGAGAAACAAAATAAGCTCTTACCAAATGAGGAATGGGAAAGTGCTTCTTTTTTTCTCAATTTTTTTTCTTTATTGTCAAAGTGTGATACAGAGTGGTTACAGATTCATATGAAAGGCAGTGAGTACATTTCTTGTTCTACTTGTTACTTCCTCCCTCATTTCCCCCCTCCCCCTCCATCTTGCCCTCTCCCCCCATGAGTTGTACAGTTGTTTTACACCAAATGTTTTTTTTTGTTGTTGTTGTTTTGGCCAGTCCTGGGCCTTGGACTCAGGGCCTGAGCACCATCCCTGGCTTCTTCCCGCTCAAGGGTAGCACTCTGCCACCTGAGCCACAGCGCCCCTTCTGGCCGTTTTCCATATATGCAGTGCTGGGAAATTAACCGAGAGCTTCATGTGTAGGAGGCAAGCACTCTTGCCACTAGGCTATATTCCCAGCCCCACACTAAATGGTTTTTAAGTGTTGCTTTTTTAATGGTTTGTCTTTTTGTTCTTTTTCTCTCGATTTTGGTATTTCCTCTCCCTTCCAGAGTTCTATTACCCACAATAGACAATATCCAGGGTACTCAGATGTAGTACAGTGGTAGCGAGGGTACAGCTACAAGAAGGGACTACAAGAGAAACAAAACTAGACAAACCACTCAGTCAAACAAACAGACAAGGAAAAAGAGAAAAAAAAAGTAGTATGAGTTCACATGGCATGTTGAGAATAATTACAACAGTGGTGTAACTCTTGTTTCCGTAATGTGGAGTTTATTTCACTTGGCATCTTCTTATGAGGTCATTTGGGTGTAGCTATTGGGGTATTTTGGTCTTCTACCATGACTAGTCTACTCCTGTACTAGCTATTCCCTATGAGGGACACCATAGGGTTTATGTTTCTTTGGGTCTGGGTCACTTCACTTAGTATGATTTTTTCTAAGTGTTTCCATTTCCTTACGAATAGAGCAGTGTCATTCCTTCTGATGGAGGCATAGAATTCTATTGTGTATATGTACCACATTTTCCTGATCCATTTGTCTACTGAGGGGCATCTAGGTTGGTTCCATGTTTTAGCGATGACAAGTTGTACTGCAATGAACAGAATTACAATGACAGTCTCAAACCAACTACCAACATCATGCTTAACAGCTAACTACAGAATTTTCCCATTTAAAGTAAGGAAAAGACAAAAGACTTCCTCTAGTATTATTACTTTACTTTTTTTCATATAAATTATGGTCCGCATAAGAAAAAGCAAGAAATAAAACTTGTGGTTTGGAATCTGTTTAGATTTTGGTAGCCATAAAAGCATTTAGAGGGCTGGAGATATGGCCTAGTGGCAAGAGTGCCTGCCTCATATACATGAGGCCCTGGGTTCGATTCCCCAGCACCACATAAACAGAAAATGGCCAGAAGTGGCACTGTGGCTCAGGTGGCAGAGTGCTAGCCTTGAGCAAAAAGAAGCCAGGGACGGTGCTCAGGCCCTGAGTCCAAGCCCCAGGACTGGCCAAAAAAAAAAAAAAAAGCATTTAGAAATCTGTATAACTATAAACATAGAAAATGAAAATTTAACATTCCAGAAAAATCCAACTTTGACTGGACAAAAGCAAATTTCTAGATCGCCCACAAACAAGCCTGGGAGCAGTGTGTATCGAGGGTAGTGACATGGACAATGAGTTTACTATTACCCCAAAGCCTGTAAAGTTTAGCATGGTAGGTTGTGAGACATTAGGAGCAGTATCCTGGCCCAGAATACAAGAGACATATGAACTGTTTAACTTGGGAAACAGCAGTCCCTCACTCAATGAGGTTGAAATAAAGATTATGATAGAAACCTTTTCTCTGTGCTACTATTTCAGCATTCATAGTTTGAGATACACCAGACTTTCCTATAATATTATTTGGTACTATAGCAGATTTTATTTTCCAGAAATGGCCATTCCAGAAATGGTATTCTAGAACATTGATAAAATCCATCAAATACTCTTTGCAGCTTCTTTCTGAAACATGTGCTTACTCTTCTCCAGCTGTTAGAATACAGAGGAAATGATGCTATGTGACTTTCAAGCCTAGTTCATAATTTGAACAGTTTCCATATTATTCTTTTTAGGGAAGCTCGTATTGGTAAACCATCCATCACAATGTAAGGAAGCCTAAATCCACATAGGTTGCCTCACTACATGCAGAAGCAAATGGAGAGGAAAAGACCAGAAGCTTCCAATAGCAAACATCAATTGCTGGACATAGGAGTTAATGAGCCTTTAGATAGCTCCGTTCTCCAACCTGTGAGTCTCCCAGCTGAACTTCAGACTTCAAGGTGTAAAGAGAAGCTAGCTGTGTTCTGTTCAAATTCTTGATCCATGATCATAATACACAGTCCTCTTATGACATTGTGCATGGAAGTATCTGATTATACAATCACAGTAATTAGAACAGAGATAAGAGTTTAAGTCGAGATCAAATTTTCTCTCAAGACTACAAAGTGTTTACAGGGTCTCTAGCCATCTGAAGGTGCACCTGGGTGGAACATGTCTCTGGGATCACTAACGTTGTTGGCAGGTCTCTCAGGGTCTCACTGGATGCTGGCTGGATAAAACATTTCCTGTCCACATGAGTAGGTCACAGCAGTACTTCTAAAAGAAGCAATGTTTCACTCTTCAGAAAAGAGCGTTGTCTCCTTATAACCGAATCTTGGCAATGACATCTATTCACTTCTGTTGTATTCTATTCATACGTCCTGCCCATACTCAAGAATATTTGTCTAAGGAGACAACTACTGGGATAAGTAGATCACTGGGACCACTGGAAACTGCTTGTCATAAAATATACTGTACTAAACTTGACCACACATACTGTCAATGAGTTTGGGAAATGTAGTTTTGTTTTCCATCAGAATGTGTTCAGCCAAAATTCAGATTTCTGCTACTAAAGAAGAAGGGGCAAAAGTTACTGCCAAATAAATGACACTTTGTTCTTCACTCTACAATCTTTTTTCCTCCTACTCTTCTTTTCCTTCTCCTACTAGACTCTTCATCCATAAGAGAAGCCATCTATGTTTATTATTATTGGATTCTCATGCAAAAACTAATGAGCCTCAATTATCACCTTCAGAATGCTCAGAAAGTAGAATCTGTACTAATTTTACTCTTCAAGTCTTTCTTCTAGTTCTGAACCAGTATTAAAACAATCGCTCTTTCTATATATCTGTCAGGTTTCTTTTAATATATATGGTAGACATTTTTATATGGACCTTGAAGATATTACCATACTCAATTTGCTTACACTGTGCCCTCTTTAAGTCTGTCCTTAAAAGAATCCTGTAAAGCTGGGGATATGGCCTAGTGGCAAGAGTGCTTGCCTCATATACATGACTCCCTGGGTTCAATTTCTCAACACCACATATATAGAAAATGGCCAGAAGTGGCGCTGTGGCTCAAGTGGCAGAGTGCTAGCCTTGAGCAAAATTTTAAAAAAGCCAGGGACCATGCTCAGGCCCTGAGTTCAATGCCCAGGACTGGCAAAAAAAAAAAAAAAAAAAAAATCCTATAAAATAAATTTTACTGAAGAGTCACATGAAAACATAACTAAAAGTGCCCCTAGATAGAAATTTTGGAAACTGGAATCTAGTCCAAACTTGCTCCTGTGACCTCATTTAAACCACAAACTCCTAATGTGAGTCAATTTCCTCATCTATGATTTATTTAATCCCATGTCCTAAGCATACTTAAGTTCTTCAATAAAACAAAGAATGGGAGCAGTATGTTTGGCAGCTTTCTCTTGTTCCTTTGATTTCTACAGTTACTTAAATGATAAGCACAATTTTTAGTAGTTTGACTTGAGGTAAGATAACCTCTTACCACAGTAGCTGGTGAATTTGTGGGGAAGGGGGCTTCCTGATCATTTCTTTTGCCTGGGGTGAGTGGCATTTTGCTATCATATGCTTCTAAATCTCACAAACAAGAGCCTCAGTGGTTTCTCCATGGCTTCCTGCTTTGTCATTGTCCATTAATTAATTTATTTAATAAATACATATTGAATGCTTACTATATGCCAGAGCTTTTGCAGTGTGTAAACATGACTGATATAGTCACTGCCCTCAGAGAATCTGAGCTTAATGGGGAAGTCACTTATTTAAGAAGCAGTAACAATGAAGTATTACATGTGTTTGAAAAAGAATACTTACTTATGTGAGCACTCAATAGAAGCATTTAACCTAATTGGAGAAGACCACATAAGCATTACAGAAAAAATAGAATCCAAACATACTTTCAAACTCTCATGTTGTTTCCTCACCTATGGTTTGATACTATATGTTTGCTTTTCCTCCTTGTATTCATTACCTACAAGACAGAATGCCCTTGGTTCAGTGCTAAATATACTCTATTATGATATAAGATCACTATCTTCTAGATTAAGAGATAAGGGAACCTCTCTGTCTTTCCTATTGCTAAATCATAGATACACCCAAATATTTCAGGCACTGTGAGCTTTCCATTTTTGCCTATCAGAAAAGTTTCAGTGCATATTTTCCCCAGGCTTGTCTCTTTATAGCTCATTTTAACCAATGTTATGGAGCCATTACTGTATAGTAGTCTGTAATCTACAAAGCAACTAAGGAGACTTTTTATTCTAGAGTCCAGTCATTTGCTCCAAGGAAGTTCATCAACAGCCCTCTTAAGGATTCTGGGAAAGACTGAAATCTATTGAGATAGAAAAGGATGATGGAGGCTTTGAAACATTGCCCAGTAATATATCTAGGTTCTTTGTTGTAATGTCAAGCATGGATAAATAAAATAGTTTGAATCCAACTATGCACATTATGGACTTGTGCTGCAGACCATTAATGAGGGGTGATAAACTGAACCAAATAGTTTAGCACTATTTCAACAAACCATTCTACCAGGAAATCATCTTCTTCAGGCCATCAGGCACCATGGAGTCAGTTCAAGTAGTTCCATCATTCCTGTTTGGGCCAAATGTTTGGTATTCTTCCAGTGGTACAATCCTTTCTGAAAACAGTTTGAGACATTTGATTAACATTTGAAAGAATAGATGGGATAATAGTTGAGTTCAGTTCTTGTAGCCATTTTCTTCATGACCTAATACGAGTCACTTATCTACCCACACCTACTTGCCCTTTATGATGGTTCAAGGCAAGTACCTATGAAATCAGTGGGAGGCCTCAAAGAGATTGTTATGTAATTCATGTTCTTTACTGCTAATGTTAATCAGCCTCTGTCCTGATACATTATTCATATAAATTCATTAATATAATTAGTAGTCCTCAGCAATTTTGTCTTTCACAATGAGCACAGCACTGCTTTTGTCTTTGTTCTTTTCTCTTATTTGCATTAAACCTTTTATTTAGCTACAATCAACTTACTTCACTCATGAAAAAAATAATACATTAATCATTACCAGCCACTAAATAGATCCCTTTATTTTTTGAGAAAAACTTCCTACAAACAATCTCTGCTCTCTGTCATGCCTCAATATATTAGTTGTTGGTAATTGTTGTTGTCATTTCTGCTGATAAAAAGCTGAGAGTCTAAACATCAGCATTTGATCTTTTTCATGCCTTATACAATAATTCACTCACCTTGAAAATATTAGGATGGGCCTCAGTAAGGGTTGAAAATACTACCCGGTACAAGACAGAAGTATAAACATGGCCTAAGGTGGTTTCTTATTTTGACTTGGCATTTATATCAAAGTACAAAGTTTGCTTGGAATTAGAGAAACATTGAGCCAATCTAGGGCCAAAAAATAAAAATTATATAGAAGGTGGAACCTCCTTTCACTGTTGCTTGCTTGGCTTTTAAAAAACCATATCTCTTCCCACAGTATTCTCATGCTGTGAGAATTCTTTACTACTTCTAGTTCTTTCCCCCACTGTCCTTTTCTCTTCTCTTATGAAGGTTCATTTATTCCTGCATTCCCTCGAATCCTAGAGCCTCAGAGTTGGAAGAGATCATGCATTCATTGGGTTTTACACAGCACTTCCAATCAACCATTGTCAGGACTATTACCAGCTTCTTTTGACAACTTCAAAACTAAGAGATTCATGAATATGGAAGTAGCCTATTTGCTTGAAAAAGGTAGAATCGATTAAGAGGATTGTTTTCTAGTAAATCAAAATAGACTAATTGCTCATTTCTACTTTTGGCATTTTGTTCATTTCTTTATTGAAGAGGAGAAACTCAGGAAGACTATTTAAGGGCCATTCTAAGGGTTTCCAGAAAAAGCAAGAAAAAAATTGTAAAGAAGCACAGAAATCCTAGTTGCAAGTCATTTGGGGTGGATAACCTTACCCTTTTGCTCTGAGTTGTTTATATCTCCCAAATTCATATCTGCTCTGAACTATTTATATCTCCCCAAATCCTAACCCTCAAGGTGATGGTATTGGGAGTTAGGTATTTAGGGCAGATGATTAGGATATGAGACCTTTGCCCTCATAAATGGGATTAGTGACCTTATAAAGGAAGTCTTAAAGAGCTTGTCTTCCCTTCTACTTTATGAGGATCCAGTAAAAAAACATACCATCTATGTATTAGGAAATGTACCAAGTCTTCAGGTACTTGGATCTCATACTTACTGTTCTCTAGAAGGTTAGAAACAAATTATTGTTATTTATAAGCCTGATCTATGATATTTTACTATAGCAGCTGTGTCAGACAAAGGTATTCTCATTATCTGTCTCCTTTGTATTTGGGGGAATTCTTCAGCTCTCACCATCCAAGGCCCTCGCTATCAAATATCCCCTCTTACATCACTTTTCATCTTAATATGTCCTTCAGTCAGGCTTAAGTCATCGTTAAGTAATGAGATTTCCCTCAATCTTGCCTGGCATCAAGATGCCACCCCTTCTCTTCCCTTTCATAAATAATCCATAGAAAGACATAAACTTTAAAAATATACAAGATGAAAGTAAATTGGACTCTCTTGGGAGGTATCAGAAGGATGGAAAGATGTGAATGGAGAGGATAAATGAGGATGAATGTAGTTGATGTTCTTCCTGTACATATAGGACATCAGGACATTAGAACCTGTTGAAATGATTGCAAGACAGAGTAAAATGGTGAGGGAGAATAAAGGAGTGAAATTGATCAAGGCCCATTGTATGTTTGTGTGGGAATGTCACAGTGCAATCTCTTTGTATGATAACAACAACAAGAAACAACAACAACAACAAAAGAGTAGCTCTAGCTCTCTAAGGTAGGGTCATAAACAACTCACACCAGTTACTCAAATCTTTCTTTAAAATGCAGCCTCCAGAGCTCAACTCCATAATCACTTACCATGTTGTTGTTGTTGTTTTTAACAACAAAGCTACTCTGAAAACTAAATACACTAAAGTAACCAAGTCTCTCAGTCTCCACAGTACCAGCCCATGGTGAAAAGCTCTCACCATGGGTTTTTGCTGAAACTAGTCTCAATGAGATTAAGAAACCCACACAGACAAATACATCTGCAGCAATTCCCTTTCTAAATGTTTTACTTTCTGGTTTTCTGAAATCATATTCCTTGGGTGATTTCCCTCATTATCCTTGCCTGCTTTTTCACTGTGATTTTCTCTGGAACATCATTTGTTCAAGACTGAAATAAAATTCCTTGCCAGACGTTAATCAATCACTCTTTTCTTTTTAGTATACATGTGTTTCTTGAGGAGTTCTAAGTGATGGCTCCAATTACTATTTATATACCTCTATAATTCCAGAATACCCATCTCTATCCATCTTCATTTTCTGTTTCCTACTAGTCATCAGAAACCATCGAAGTCAACAATCACCAACAGTGTCATCCAAACTCATCTTTCTATTTCTGGGTTAATAAAATTTCAGCAGGAATGCTTTCATCTCTAACACAAGACCCAAACTCAGCTGGTTTCAACAACAAAAAATGTATTGTTTCACATAATGAGAAACTGGAGATCTTCCAGTCCCTTGATTATTTGATTCAGAGGATATATACTATCCAGCAAGATCCAACTGTTTCCTATTTTTATTTCCTGTTATTTGAGTTGGAAGATGCTTAGTCATGAAATCATGACTCCTAGAATTTAAAACTGAAGAGAAATGGCCAGAGCATCCTACTGGAAACACATTTCCTCAAATTTGTGCTGTAATGGTCCATCTAAAGTGGTTTTGTTAGTGCTTTTGTTTCTAGGAATATACCCTATGTTCACATAGTTACAGGCAGAAACAATTACCATGAAGCTCATCAAGCTTTTATGGGTAAAGCCCCCATCAATATAGGTTTTTTCCTGAGGTTTAAAGACAGACCTTCAATATGTAGTCATATGACTATGTAGATTTTTTTTTTCCATTTGGAAGTGCCAGCAGGTAATCCAGAGATCCAATCTGAGCTTAACAATTTTCCCAATAGTGTGTATTTGGCAAGTGACTCAATTAAGATCCTGTACTTCATTTACTTCTCTGTATCTTTTAGAGGCTAGAACAGTCACTGGCCTTTCCTTGATTTTTATGACTTCACTCTTGAAAACTACAAGCCAGTTATTTTATAAAATGCTCCTTAATTTAAGTTCATGTGATGTTTCTTCATGATTAGATTCAGTTTATCCATCTCTAATAGAGTCATAAAAGTTGTACTGTGTTTATTAGATTTTCTCAGGTAGTATGTGATTTTTCTTGGTGTTGTTATTACTTATGTTAACTTGATTAAGATTAAGGAAGTGTTTTCTGAGTTTCTCTATTATAAAGTTACTTTTGCTTCCTGTGATGAATGTACTTTGTGACTGAATATTCTTTGCTAAACTTTCACCCATTAATTTTAGCACTCACTGGCTTGGGTGTTATTGGAATGGTTAGCCCAGGGCCAGTGGCTCACACCTTAAGCCTAGCTACTCAGGAGGCTAAAATCTGAGGATCCTAGTTCAAAGCCAGTCCCCACAGACAAGTTAGTGAGATTCTTTTTTTTTCTTTTCTATTTGACACATTTATTTGTTGTCCTCTGACACCAATGTCAACTCATATTTGAAACTTCCTTGACTTTTGTGCCATGGAAAGATTATGAAAAGAAGCCAAGGACCCTGTCTGGTGACAATAATGACAAATGTCCCACACTCTTACTGCTGTCCTTTACCCAACAGTTAGGCCAATTTCCTCTTCCTCCTCCTCCTCCTCCTCCTCCTCCTCCTCCTCCTCCTCCTCCTCCTCCTCCTCCTCCCCTCCCCCTCCTCCTCCTCCCCCCTCCTCCTCCCCCTCCTCCCCCTCCCCCTCCCCCTCCCCCTCCTCCCCCTCCTCCCCCTCCCCCTCCTCCCCCTCCCCCCCTCCCCCTCCTCCCCCTCCCCCTCCTCCCCCTTCCCCTCCCCCTCCCCCTCCCCCTCCCCCTCCCCCTCCCCCTCCCCCTCCCCTTGCTGTTTCTATTACTCCAGTGGATATCTGTCTCAACTAATTCCCACTAATGACAACTAATGAGCTTTGCACTAAGCTACTTAGTGGATAAAAGAAAGAAGGAGGGAAGAGAGAAAAGGAAAAAGGGAAGGGTAGATTGATTCTCCAGTCTTATAAAGAAGGTTATTTACATTCTTATGAAGTTGGAAAAGTGAAGAGATTTGTAACCATAGAATCATTTCAGAACATTGTTTCTTGTCACAGTTTCCCCTTTTGGTATAGGGGTTTTGAGAGGCACTGGAGAGTCCATAAACATTTTGGGGATGTAGTTAAGAACTTCAATTGCATTTATATTATTTTATATAGTAAATATAATTTATTTAATTATGTTTAATATATAATATGTTTAAGATATTTAATTATGTTTAATAATTATATGTATTTTGATCAATGAAACGCATTCAACTTTCTTTCCCGAAGTGAAGCAAATCATTTGTACTATAATCTGCCATTAAACATTTGCAAATGAAAGTTGGGACAACCCAGCTGTTAAGAACAAGTGAGGGCAAAGTTCTTATTATTAACAACTTTTCTCACATGTGACATGTACAACTAGTTCCTTAACCTTGATGGACGAAAATTTAGCTCTATCATTCCTGACATTGTTGATTGCTTTGGTATTTTCTAAGTTACATACGGAATCCAAGAACTTATCTCCTAGGTAGAATAATTAAATACACGTATTAACTCAGATTACTTTTCTTTCTTTCTTTGAGCTTTTTATTAAAGCTGTTTTGTATCTGTCCATTTTCTGAACTATTCAAGTATTGTGCTATATATGTAACAAATGAGATATAAAAAGGTTATTCATAAGTTAATAAAGCTAAAATATGTCTTAGGGTAATTTAGCAATCATTTATGAACATTTCAGTAGAACAGTGAGAGATTACAGGTTTGATTTTGGATGTACATGAAAGGTACCTCTGTTTATCATTTGAAGTCTATTTATTAAGGAAATGCAAAATATTCAGACAAAATCAATGAAACATGATAAAGATGAGTGATAAAATACATAGAAATTATTCTAGCATGAAAAACAACTCATTCATAAGAAAAGATGAATATTAAATGAAGTTAATAAAAAGACTTTTGGATATTTTTTGATGATCCAATTACTAAAAGAAGTGAAGCATGTGGATATAGTGAAAAATATTAAATATCTGCTTTATACAAAATCTAATTTTGAACAAAATAACTGACATCAAGGAAGATAAAGTAAAACTCATAATATGATACCATAATAAAAAACAAACACCACAGTACAATGATATTTAATTTAGAGAAAAATTGAAGACATTTTTGAAAAGCTATAAATACCCTGAAATCTTACAGCCTGTGCAAACAAGACATTTGATATGTAGATATTTCCCTAGATTTGATCTAACATGCCATGGCATTGCTAACAAAGAGTTGTAAAGTTGAAATATATTTTCTGAACTGGTAATAATAAAATAAAAATTAAATTATTCTGTTATACAGAGAATATCAAAGAATACAGCCCTCAAAGATTCTATTTTATTTTCCTGGATTGGAAAACATTTTGTGTGTGTGTGCTGGGGCTTGAACTCTGGATATTGCCCCAACTGCTCAGCTTTTTCACTAATGGCTAAGCACTGTATCACTAAAGCCATATTTCTACTTCTGGCTTTTTTATGGTTAATTAGAAATAAGGGTCTCTTAGACATTTCTTCCTAGCTGGCTTTGAATTGCGATTCTGAGATCTCATGCCCCTGAGTAGCTAGGATTATAGGCATAACCACCAATACCTGGCTGTCTTATTTTTAATAAGGTATATAGTCGTATCCACTTTGTTCTCCAGTAGATGTAAGTTCCTTGAAGGCAGGATAATAGAACACTTTCATTAAGCAAAATCTAGTAAACTTAGGCAATGAGATGACTTTATGAATGAGCTGTAATTCACAGCTGTTGGTAACCAGAGATATGTAGTGCTTTCTTTGTTCCCTTGTTGCTTAGATTTTTGGGCCTTTTCCTGAGCTCCTTTGTGCCTTTGTTCAGTACTATAACAGATCTTCTGGTGGTGTAGAAACACTTGTATTTTTCAAGGCTCTTGTTAAAGTGCCTCATTCAAACAAGAAATGTATGGGCTATGTGGTAGGGAAAGAAAGCAGGAGCCACAATGCTCAAGGAACAGTTATCATCTCTTATATTAGGGACAGGGAAGTAGAAGCCGCCAAAAAGAATTTTCTTTCATTTCCTGATTTATATAACCATCTATTAACTTTCTTTCCTTCATATATAATGAACTTTTTTTCTGTTTACGTCTCCCTTTTTCTGCAGTCAATTTCATTTCCTGCCTAATACTTAGCACATTCATGCTTTCTCTATTTCAGCTGTCTTGGACTGCTTAATGTCAATGTACACATAACTGTAGAAGCTTCTTGTCAGGCCTGCCTGCTGTTGCTATTTCTGTTTTTTCATTGGCTCATGTCCAAGTAGACTTGCCCAAAGCCATACCTGTCTTTGCTTGGGCCTTTGAGGCATACTGTGTCCTAGATGGGATAGGTCATGATGACTTGGACTCAGTTTCCTATATTTACTTGAGCATCCATCATGTGCTGCAATTCATACGTATGCCGAGTACTTTAAAATGGGGTAGCCTTTTATATCTCTGAATGGTTTCATTTTTGCCTTAGGCTTGCACTTAATATTCACATGTGTGTTTATGTGTTCAGCAAACTCTATTGAGTACTTCATATGTATTAAAGACTACTTAAATATTGGGAGTACAAAAACTTCAAAGGACTGAGTCTTTGTCTATAAATAATTGTGTTTACAGCCAGGAGTGGTGACTCATACTGGTTAGGAAAATGGAGGAGAATGGAAAAGGAATAGGCAGGACTGGATCATCAACAGATGAGGACTGTTTGTTGCCAGCAAGAGTCACCGACCTTCCTGCAGGCTTGGAGATTGTGCAAGTGACTGGATTTTGGGGCCAGGTTTTTATGGGTTATAACAATGAACCAAAGGAGTAAAAATCAGGCTGTAATTACTGGTGGGCCCGGACAGGGTACTTTTAGTTAGGTTCAGAATGTTGCACCTGGGGTGGATGGGGTCTTTCAGCCAGGCCCAGGTTGGAATAACCTGCCTGTGAACAGGCACATGGTCAAGCCTGTGATGAGCACCTGGTGTCTTGTCTGCCCTGAGAGTCAATCCTTCAATGCTTGTTAATCCCAGTTAGTCTGGAGGTAAAGATAAAAAAGATGTAGGTTCCAGGCCAACCCAGGGCAAACGTTAATGAAACCTTCACCCTCATCTTAACCAGTAAACCAGATGTGGTGGTATGCACCTGTGATGCCAGCTATACAGGAGACATGGTTAAGAGCACGTCTGAAGTTAAATTTGAAACCAAAAAAAGGCAAAATAAGGGCATACTGTGGCTCAAGTGGTATAGCACCTTCATATCAACTGGGAAGCCCAAAGTACTGAAAAGAGAAGGAGGAAAGGATGGAAGGAAGAAAGGAAAGAAAAAAAGGAACCTTTTTTTTTTTTTTTTTTAAAGAAAAAAGGTCCATCTGTAATTACAGAGTTATGGAAAACAAAGGGAAAATCTTGGGTTTCTTGTCTTTACTCTGCCTCCAACTGGCTGTGAAAGGCCTAACATGTCTGGTCTCAGTTTAATAAAAGAAAAATAATGTGCATCTTCTGGTATTATGGTTAGCACTATTATGTGGTAGATTAGGAAAAGAGGGATTAGTGAACACCCAAAGGGTTTCTTTATTTCAATTGGAAACATACCTTTTGCCTTTTGATGAGAGAAAAGCGAGGTCTCAATGCAAGATCCCAGTCAAGTACAAGAGAGGCCAACCCAGTATTGGGCAGAAACACATTCCTGTTCCTTTATAATCTTGCCTAGCACCAACCCTGACAGAAAGAGAAGAAAGAGAGAGAGAGAGAGAGAGAGAGAGAGAGAGAGAGAGAGAGAGAGAGAGAGAGAATGACAGCAGTTCTTATTTCCAGCATTGAAGCAATGTTGACAGCATCCAAGAAGGGAAGATTCTGAACATAGAACACTGCTCCAGTTAGAATTTTGAGTTCTAGGCACTTCTTCCAGTGAACATGACCTCAACATTTGCTCTTGACTACTGTAGATGGGACCAATGATTGGCTAAGTATCTAGGTTGGAGTACAGAAAGGTACTTTTAGATTCTAGAACAATTCTCTCAGGCCCAGGCAAGAACTGTTGGTTTCACTGAGTTCTTACATTTCCAACAACCACACACCAGTGTCTGACCTGTTTTGTCATAGATATGGAGACAGATAGCTGTTACACATAAAGAACTGGGGGTCCTGATATCTTAAGTGTTCCCATGTGCCAGATGTCTTGCTAGATTTAGATCTATTTCATTCTCACAATTCTGTAGGTGAGTGCCACTGTCCCTATTTTACGGATGAGGCATCCAAGTTCAAAGAAAAGATTAGTAACTTCTCTGTGTACACAGGGAAGAAAACTTGGATTCCAACCCAGTCAGTTTCTGACTCACACTGCCAGGCCCCACTGTAAATGAATCTGGGGCCTGTTTCCTTCTTTACAGTGCCCAGGAGACTCAAATATGGGCACTTAAAGTTTTCATTGCTATTACTTACTTTGTCATCTCCTGAGGAGGGCAATGGAGTGTGTATTGCACCCTGGGGAAGCACTGCTCAGTGACCTTGCCCACTTCAGATAACTGCCTCTTTTATTGTGTATGGGTGTTTGTGTGTATGTGGGACTCTATATCTGACTTGCTGCTAGAGGAATCAGATTTGTCACAGGTAGAAACACAGGAACATTCTTTTTGTGATTTTTTTTTTCTTTTTTATCACTTCACTTCTCCCAAGAAACCTTTCCAGAATGACCTCATTCAGTTGTTCTTTGTAATACCAGGGCTCTAAAGAAGGCTGTATCTTAATGTGAGCTTGTTTTATCCTGCTTCATTATTTTGAAAACATATGCTAGCTCCTTCCCTAACTGGATGAAGCAGTTCTAAAATATAAAGCATTTTTCAGGGTTGCTGGCATCTGCACTGAATTCTATAGGGGCTCATTAAGCATGACCACTTCTGAAGCCTTGGAATGTGGTAGGGGTCAAGGTGGGAGGAGAAAGTGGTGGATGGGCTGGGTTTCAAATGCACTTTTATGGATAACCTGCACTTCTCCAGGCCCTACCAGCTTTGGGGAGCCAGGGAGGCAACAAGATCCAGAATGTCTAAACAAAAGAATGTCATCTGGCCTTGCTAGATAAATCTGGGAAGACTCTGGGCACTTTCCCAGGGAATGGCTGAGGAAATCCTTAGGTATGTCTGCGCTTGGACTCTCGATTTCCTCTTGGGGCTGGATTAGAGGAGCCTTTGTCCTCTGTTGTCCAGCAGCACTTGCTTGGGTGTCACATTGTTGTGATATCCGACGACCAGGTGGCCATCGTCTTTCACCTGTCACTCATAGAACACTGGAAGGGGAGATGCCAGGTGGCTGATCTGAATGGCATCTCTAGTGTGTATGGACTACAGCATGTGCCATCTTCCTTCAGGCTCATCTAAGGAATTTGCTCCACCCAAGGCTTGGCTTATGTTCTGTTACAGGTCACTGTGCCTGTGTTTCTTACAATGCTCGGGATCAGCTTCTTATCAGACACTTCCTCTGGGGTTCTGACACAGCTCTAGATGCAACTAGAGCCAGAGGGAAATCTGAGCAATTTGAACTTTGTTAACCTCAGGATTGTTCCTCCCACTCTGACAATGGCTCCTTGTCTTTACACCACATTTACACACTTCCACCTCTTTGGGTGAATTCTTTCCCATGAAGCCCTTCAGTTGCTCTGCAAATAACTCTCTGGCAGCCAGGACTGCATTCCTGGTCCTTTTGACTATCAGGACTTGCAGTGACTTCCCAGACCCTAGATATCACCCTAGAACCCTGCTACATATGAGGTTCTTTGTTCTTTTTGAAAAGTAGATCCTCTGGAATGTGAGTATGAGGTGGTGCTCACTCAATGATCACCCCTGCTCCCATCATTGTTATCTGAGTTACAGATGGGTTTGTGATTTTTAGGTTATTATAAGATTTCTTTTTGGAAAGCTATATTTTATAAGACCTTTGTTTTTTAAATTTATTTTTATTGGAAAGGTGATGTACAGAGGTGTTACAGTTACATAAGTCAGTGAGTTAGTTTTTCTAAAGATTTATTCCATTTTAATTATCCCTTGGAAATACCATATTTCAGTTAATACATTTGTGTACACTTGCACACAAACTTTTTTTAAAATAATTTTTATTGTAAAGGTGATGGACAGAGGGGTTACAGTTACATAAATCAGGTAACAAGTATGTTTCTTTTTGAACAGTATTCTAGTATTCTCCCCTTCTCCTAGTTACATTTCTTGTAGTTTTTTCCACTTCCTACCCCCCTCAAGTTGTAGCTCATTTCCAACATAATGTCTAGTGAGTATCATTGCTGAATACCCTTTATCTCACCATTTTTGTTTACTGAAGATTTTCCAAATTCTACCTAAAAAGCAATGCTGGAATTCTTATTTAGGCCCAATAAAACTTGGAGGGGGTATACATATTTTTGAGAATTAAAAAAATACTCACATTAGGAATTCTCTTGGGGGTATAAACTAAATTTCAGGTGCTCCTTCTATAATTTATCAAAAAATTAAGGAAGAAGGAAAGGAAGGAAGGGAGAAAGGAAAAGGGAAAGAGGAAACAAGAAATGAGAAAAAAGAAAAGAGAAAAAAAGAGGAAGTACTTAGAATTATGTTCTATGTATTTGTCTGTTTATTTTGAAGAGTCTGCTTCAATTTATGAAATATTTAAATTAAATAGCTGGAATCTTGAATGCATAATCGTGGTTGTTATAATGTGGCTAATCTCGGTTAAGCTTGTAATATGTTGCTTAGACAAAGACAACTTAATCTTCTTAGTTCTTATCCCCAAGGAGAAGATTATGCATATGTAATCAGAAAAATCCTGGCTAATAACTAAACCATGGGTCCTCAAGCTTCATGATAGTGTGAACTTTCCCTAAACTCTTTCCTAGTCTCCAGCAGTTCTCATAATTTGAAGCTTGTCTCTTAATTTTGAATCTTGAAATAAGTGTGTAGAGTGAATTGTAATACTTTTTCCTTTAGGTCATTTAACCTGTTCGCAGTAAGCTAAATGAAACAGACCAGGAGACTATGACTGTACTTATTGCAAATGCTTAGTAGAGGTGCCACTATTTAACAATGAAAAAGAACAATTATCATAGGGCCCTCAACTTTGACAGCCTTTAAAGGCATTAAAACAGTCACTAGAGGTCAGATGATCAGAGAGGCAGACAGTAAATTGGAGGATTATGGCAGCAGCTGATAAACCCAAATACTGTGGCTGCTAGGTAGAGAATGTCATTTCACTAAATCATTATTTGAAATAATTTATGCAAATTCAACTGTGTTTGCTTGGGAGAGAAACATGTTAAAATAGTGCTTACTGCCATCTTCCTCTAATCAGGGACAAGAGATAGAAATATGCCATAACGTAACTATCTAAGATGCCTGTGAGCATCTTGCCCTATTTAAATATTCTACATGGCTCCTACAATGCAAAACAAGAGTTTTATCTGGTCCTTGACCAAAGAAGCCACAATTTGATCCAATGTCAAAAACAAACGAACAAACAAACAAAAACCTGGCTGGCTCAAGCTTCCAAGGAAATTGTCTGCTAGTCACCAATGGCCACCTTCTAGAGAGATTTTCAAGGATAATTTTGAACATCTCTTTTTAGTCTCTAGCTGATTTTAGAGCACCAATCCTGAGTAATTTGCTACGTCAATGTACAATCATCTCATTACCATTTATTTCTATCCAGCTTCCTTTCATGTCTAAGAGACAGAGAGAGAGAGAGAGGGAAAGAAAGAGAGAGGGAGAGAGAGAGAGAGCCTCTTGATTTCTCTTCTCCGGTCCATATGTTCTTGTTTTGAAATACAAGACTGAGTTGGAAGGAGAGAGAAAGAGTAGAATGGTGTTTGTCTCCAGAACTCTTCTCAGCTAGGCCTTAGTTCTATATCTTCATGGACCCTGTGGACCACATGCATGCACCTCACACTGCTCAGTTTCATCTGCTTGAAACCCAATTCCACCTAATCTTGTCTAAGCTTCTATCGTTACCTTCACCTTCAGACCTGCCCTGACCCTAATGTTCAAAATCTGAGTGTCATCTGTCACCACTGAAAATCCCTATCACCTGCATCTCCGGCTCTCCTGTTTTCCTTTCCTTACAACACATTTCACCTTATCACTTTTTTATTTTAAACTTTGGTCATTGTACTCTAACATATCTGATTTTTAAATCACATTTATCATTTTTTTAAAATCTGTTTCCCCTACCTGAAGGCAAATTCTCTGGGAAAGAGATCTTTTGCAGTCTGTTCAGTGACACATCTCAATCACTGAGAACCATGCCTGGCTCATGTAGTTGTTTAATACATGCATGCTGAATGAATATCTGAGGCTTCTGTGCCAGAATTCCCTGAGCTGAAAACATCGGGAGGTTTTCTACTTGCATAAATCAGGTCTTTATCTGTGCTAAATTTGTTCATAGACATCATTAAAACAGGCCACCATTAATTAGTAAAGCCTCCAAAAGTTGCTCATTAGTTATTAGACCATCCTGGAGAGAGATATAATATACAAAGCAATTGACCATTTGACAGTAGACCAAACCCTATTACTACAAATAGATTTGGAGCAGAAATTTGTATGATGGAAATGCCTAAATCTAACCAGTGGCCCATTTATTTTAAATTAGATTCTTATCCACAAAATCCTATTACAGAAAAGTGATTTAAACAGATTCTTTGTTTTGGCTGTAATGTGACTTAACATGGCTAAAAAGATTTCAATTAAAGAGTTTGATGAGGAATATTTATTCTTTTTCCTACACAGAAGAGTCATTTTAAACAAATGACATGTTTTTTAAACTCTTCTATTATCAAACTCTCATAATGCCTGTCTCTTCCTACAGTGTGTTTAGTAGTGATGTAGACACAATTTAAATTTTAAAAATGTTTATCTGCAGGTGCCTCCAAAGGGCAAAAAATAGTGTAAAAGACTCAAATATTTATTAAAACATCAAGTAACATTTTTCTTAATAACATTTGAAACCACTGCTCACTCCAGAAGTAAGTTTGGTGAATATGAACGTTAGCAAATCAACCCAGTGCCATTTCAGCACTGTGGGTCACATTTTTCATTTATGAAAATTCCTATTTGTCCAGAGCCCTCATTTTTTCATGTACAGCCATTGTAATTTATAACAGTTGATTTGAGCCACCAAGACATGGAGATTATATTTGCTAATACAAAAAAAATAGACAATGTGCTGTATCAGTAATGAAATTGCATACCTGGATTGGAATCCTGGCCCCACCCTCACCAGCTGACTTTAGGAATGTTCTCCAAGTATTTTGAGTCTCAGACTCCTCATCCATAGAACCAGTCTATTAGCACCTGCATTGTACAATCACCAGGAGTAAACTCAAGAACAGTTCCTGACATGTGAATGGAATAAATCTTACTAGAATATATATATATATATATATATATATATATATATATATATATATATATATATTAAGAGGTTTACTGCACCACAACTCAAAATTGTGATTAATGATTTGGTCAATTTATTTCTTTGGGAGTTTTGTGAAACTATAAAGCCTAAATCAGCTTTGATTATGTTCAGTCCATTGCTTCTACTGAAAAACATGTGGGGTCAGTGTTATCCTGAAAAATAAAAATCCAAGGCATTGATTCTTGTGATATAGATGCTGATCCTTTCTTTGATCCATAGGCAAGTGGGTCCTTGTTCTCTGAAACAGTACAAAAATAAAGCCAGGTACCAGGCACTGGTGGCTCATGCCTACAATCCTAGCTACTCAGGAGACTGATATTTGAGGATCATGGTTCAAAGCCAGCATGGGCAGGAGAGTCCATGAGACTCTTATCTCCAATTAATCACCAGAAAACCAGAAGTGGCACTGTGCTGGTAGAGTGATAGCCTTGAGTAAAACGAACTCAGAAGCAGTGCCTAGACCCTGAGTTCAAGCCCTATGATGAATCAAAAAATAAAATAAGATAAAACAACAACAAATCCAGGAGCTGTGAAAATTCGAATAAGGGAAATTTTATTTAAGACTGAAAAAAAATGCTGTGAAAGAACATAGCAGAAAGTTCTCATCTGGAGAGGGGACTAAAGAGGAGTCCAGTGGAGGATAGTTTTTATAGTACAAGGCTTCTTCCATTTCTCTTCCCATTGGATTTGTGCTTGTGCATGCACTTCCTGGCTCTTTTCATTGGTTGAACGGGCACCCAGGGCATTAGAATTTGAGCAGAAAGAAGCACTTGAGCAGGAAAAAGAAATAGCATAATGGAATACATATTATCAGCCATGTGTTAGATCTACCACATTCTGCAGTGCCCCACCTCCCTACCCCTCCCCCCCCCCACTACCTACCAGTTTCTTTCTCTCCCATCTTGCTTGAAATTCAGGAAATAATTATTTCATGAAGTCCAAAGGTCTTGGTTAAGCAAAGGAACATATGTAACAGCTCCTGTTATAGGTTGAGTTGTGTCCCTCAGAAAGATACTGAAGTCCCAATCCCCAGTACTTGAAAATGTGGCCTTGATTAGAAATAGGGTCTTCATAGATGATGAAGTTAAAAAGCAATTATTAGGGTAAACATTAATCCAAGGTGGTTGGGTCCTTATAAAAAAGGAGAAAATAGGCAATATGGGCACAGACATACATGCAGGTAGAAGAGTGACAGCATCAGTGAAGGCAGAGATGGGAAGGAGGTAAGGAGCACCTAGCACTGTTGCTCTAACAGCTTAAGTCCTAAGTCTGGGACAGTTGCAGAGCATGGAATGTGTATTTCACTTGACAATCTAAGCACAAGTAGACGAGTGAGGAAGACAGGGTAAGGGGAAAAGAAAAGAGATATAGAGGGACTAGCAGTAAGGGAGAAGAGTAAAGTGACGAGTAGCAATCTTGCTGAAATGCCAGGGTGGCAGCCCAGAGGTTTTGAAGCTCTTTCCCTTCCTCTGTTTACTTCCCTATATTATAGAAGATAATCTTTTTCTCTCTACCTAGGAAGAAAGCTTTGAGCATGCATGCATCCTTCCTACTTGCTGAGCTTCATTGCATGGGTGGCAGCTGAGTAATTGCTCAGTTAGCCCCTCTGGCCATCTTCAGCCTGCAAAGCACCAGGAGGGGGATGGAGGAGATTTGTCATTTCCCACTTCTCCAATCCAGAGCAGGCCTCTTTCAGGCTCTTCTGTGGCTAATGAGGCCAACAGAGCAACCAGCTGTTGGTGCTTATCTTTGAATCAACTAAAGCAGCACAGGGAAACATCCATCTGCTATGTATGTGCACAAATTTAAGATCACTAAGGCAAGGTAATTACTAGTAGTTACCATTTATTGACTACCTAGTGAATGCTAAGCACTGTGCTAGGCATTTTACATACATTATTTAACAAGCATTCATTTGACAATAAATAAAAACCTACTATGTGCAAGTACAGAACCAGATGCTGACTACAAGATGAGGAAGACAAGATATCATCCCTGCCAATGGTTGACACTTTCCTTTTCTTTTTTCTTTCTTTCTTTTCTTTTTTGCTTGCCAGAGAGCCATTCCACCTTTCTTCCCCAGTTTGAAATGTGCAAAATCTCACTCTCTCATTCTCCCTTGAAGCTTGGAATGATAAGCAACACATTTATGGCCAAGAATATATAAATGCTTTCCCTTCTAAAATTGGGCAGAAATGGATATTTTTATCGCTGTCGTCTTCCAGCTTTGAATTAGATGCAATGACTGAAGCTTCAATAGTGTGTGTGTGTGTGTGTGTGTGTGTGTGTGTGTGCATGTGCGCTGGTATTTGAGCACAGCTCTCTACCACTAGATCCATTCTCACGGTGCTTTTACTTTTAATTTGTTCTCCAAATAAGCCCTTCTTTTGCTAGGTCATCTTCAAGTTGTAATCCTGCTATCTCCACCTCCTGAGTAAACGGAATTGTAGGCATGCACCACCATGGCGGGCCCTTCAGTAGCCATATGAAACCCAAATTAGTGATGCTGTGACATGGCTGAGTTTCTGAGACCCTAGCAGCAACCACCATCTCTGAACTATTTGTATAGATGAAGAAAGTGAATCTGCATGTTTCAGCCATGATCATACTTTATCTGGAGTCAGGAAATTACAAACCCAGGAGGAGATGCTGCATGTACTCAAAAGAACAAAGAGAATTTGGTCAGCAATTAGTTTCCACCACAAAGATAATGAAATAATAGTGATCATAGTAATCACTATTCTGTACTGCCAAATTACTCTCCAACTTTGCTTTCCTGCTGGGCACTTTGTTTGGATGATTTCAGCGAAGGCCAAATTTAATTGCAGAAGAGACACCTCACAAATCTGCAATTCTGAGTCACTAATTCATAAGGCAATGTTGACCACCGCCTGAAATTCGGGAGACTGTTGTGCTCACTGATGATTGCAATTCATAATCAGTGTAGTTTCCTTACTACTTTGCAAACAGGTACAAATACCTTATAATGCACAGATTTTTTTTTTTTTTTTTTTTTTGGCCAGTCCTGGGGCTTGGACTCAGGGCCTGAGCACTGTCCCTGGCTTCTTCTTGCTCAAGGCTAGCACTCTGCCACTTGAGCCACAGCACCACTTCTGGCCATTTTCTGTATATGTGGTGCTGGGGAATCAAACCTAGGGCCTCATGTATATGAGGCAAGCACTCTAGCCACTAGGCCATATCCCCAGCCCCACAGATTTTATCCACCTACTCACCTGCAACTATGACATGATACTGGGGGAATGTAGATGATAAAAAGGCAGAATATAGAGTATTCCCTACATTCAGTCTGGCATTTTCCTACTCCTTATATTTTTTTCTTGTAGAGGATTATATGAGACAACAAACTGTGGGCCATTTTTGCTAAGAAATGTTCGTGGTTGGACAGTACTTTCCTTGTGGCAATAAAGGTCATAAGAGGAACTTTAGACTGTTTTTGAGAATTAGGTTAATCAAAATGCCTCTTTGCTAACACCCGCACCGTACAAACACCTCAAGAAAATGGGCAACTAACCAAAATATGCTAAATTTATTGATGTTTGACTAGTCACAAAAATGCTTAATGGTGTTGACAAATATATATATATGTGTATATATATATATATATATATAATCACTCATTTAAAGAGAAAAGCAAGAATTTTATAACGGATTTTCAAAATTCCTATCACTGAGTCTTACTGATGGTTGTTTTCCTCTGCTTTGAAGCTAGAGATCAACTTCAAAGCCTTTTTCAAAACATGTATTTTGCTAATGATATATAACTTCACATTGTTATTTCCTTCAGAAATTTTGTTTCTAAAGTGCCTTTTGTCTGGGTTTTATGCTGGTGACACTCCCAGGCCTTGGGGGAAAATTCTGTCTTCTGATAGGATTTCTACTGAGTATTAGCTTTTTCTGGAATCTGATAACATAGTTTATAAAGAAACTCAAATCTATAAGCCCCCTTCTCTGATTCTGTACTATGCTCCCAGAGCAAAGACAATGCTTTGGTGTTTATTCCTTCCAAGAATATTTCTCAAGGAACAGAATCCATTTATTTCAAGCTTTCTCACCCCAGTTAATGGTTCAGTTCTCCATATGTCAGGTTCAATCATGACAGTGGAAAAAGTTTGTTTTTATATTTCCTGACCCGGTATTCTGATACTAGAAGAAGGTCATGAACCTGTGGGTTGAATTACGGAGTGGCGAATCAAGTGGCTGCAAAACATTGAGGGGTGTGGAATGCTGGGCAGAAGAAGAAAGAAACTAAGACTATGATTCCCTTGTTGCTGTCTTCTTTTCAGCATTTCCCAATTCCAGGGGCAGAGGATGTATCTGAGCTTCATCAAGATAAATTCACTATTCAGGCCAGGAGCTATGGTTGTCAGTGGAGTTAAATCCCCACCTGACTAGAAATACAAAGAAGCAATAAGTTTTGAAAATACAAATTACAATGCATCAGTTGGTGTTCTCTAGAGGATCAGAACCAATAGAATTTGTAAGAGGGAATTTAGTAGATTGGTTTGCTTTATCAGAGGCTGAGCAGTCCCATAATATCTGTCTGTAGGCCACAGACAGAGAACCAGCAGCTACACAGTCCTAGAAGCTGAGAGCCTCAGAACAAGCAGGGCCAGTCAGAAGCTGAAAGATTGGAAGGTCTCTGGAGTTGCTGGTGTAAGTCTAGCGTTAAAGATGTTGGTGTCTGATGTCCATGGGCAATGGTCAAAGCAATATATGTGTACTTTCAGGAGAAAACAACTTTCCCAACGTGGATGGGCTCTTCTTTCTTTCACTTTTGTTTCATCGGTGAGCCCCAAATCTCTTGGATAATGGCACCCACATTCAGGCTACATCTTTCCCTGTCTGTTGATGAACTTCAATTACATGCTCATTGTCTCGGGAATAACACCGTTACAGATAAACACGCAAATGTAATCTCCTTGGTGTCTCTCAATTCAATCAAGTTGACCAAAAAAAAAAAAAAAAAAGTAACCATTACTGGCAGACCCTTCATGGGACTTAGATGGAGTTCTTTCCCCTTGAGGTCTGTGACTTCATCCAAACATTTGATGAGCTACTGAGGTAGATGTACTTGAGGACTAAACTACATGATTCTATCTTGAGTTTGTATGGGCACATCTATTCATCACAGCTTGTCCAAATCTTTCACCTTAGATGTTCTCACTACAGCTCAGGGGAATAACAATACTAGCAGCATTATTATTTTTAGTACCTCTGTTCTTTATATCATGTGTATATATATTCACTCATTGATTTTTCACAATAATCATAATAACTAAGTCCTATTATTAGCTCCATTTTTTTTACAAAACAGATGAAGAGACTGAGGTTTTCAAGTTTATGCAGTAGAAAGAAATAAAACCACTATAAATATAAACCATCTGGCTGGAGTCCAACCACTAAACCAACCACTATATTATATTGGCTTAATGGCCTTTATATGATTTAAGTGACCAGGAAGCAGCAATACAGCAATGCTAGAACCTGTTTGTCCAGCTTTTTTATTCTTCTTAGCATCTTATTGTTTGAAACAGTTCTTGAGCTTTATACTCCACATTGATTTCTTTGCCTGGTGCACTGCGCCTGCGGTCCCCCACTGTAGTTGCTCAGAAACCAACCTTTCTCCAAGGTCAGGTTTTCCAGCCTTTGACACTTTTAATTTCCTACAAGTTGACATTTTAGCATTCCATAGTTCCCAAGCCTCCTACAGATTTTTAAAGGGTGATTTCAGATATCTACTTCCCACAGATCCAAGAACAATTCATTTCAATCTTGGGACATTGCCCAGAATTCAGGAAAAACTAGCATGATCTTTCCAGTCTTTTTCACTGCATCCTTTTCATTATATCTACCGTGTAAAGCTGTGTTGACAGGAATCAACTACTAAGCATGAAGTGGGAAAAGAATTGATATTCCAGATGATACTTTTTTTAAAAAACTGGTATTTTGTCTTGGGAAAACAAAAGGCCCAGAAAACTTAGGTTTTCCTTCATTCATATGAAGGCCCAAGGGTCATGTAAACAGTGAAAAAACACAGATCACAGGTTTTATTATCATTTAAATGATGGTAGAACAATCTCACTCATTTTAATCATAACAAAAGTTGTTCAATAAATCTAAAATAAAGATGAGCCTGAGAATTTTCTAAAATTACTTGCACTAGACAGTGGCTTTAGAAGATTAATGTTAGGAAAGGATCTATAATAGTCTTTCAGCAACCCAAAAGAACTTACAAATTGGTGACCCACTAACACAGTACACTATCTTCAGCAACTTAGCTTAAAATGAACAAAATTACAACATTTGATTTTGGTAGGATGATTAGCAATCCAAAAACATCTTGGGAAAAAATGTTAAAGCAGCTATTGGGCTCAATTTTCCTTAAAAAACCTAGCCAAGGGCTGGGGATATAGCCTAGTGGCAAGAGTGCCTGCCTCGGTATACCGGAGGCCCTAGGTTCGATTCCCCAGCACCACATATACAGAAAACAGCCAGAAGCGGCGCTGTGGCTCAAGTGGCAGAGTGCTAGCCTTGAGCGGGAAGAAGCCAGGGACAGTGCTTAGGCCCTGAGTTCAAGGCCCAGGACTGGCCAAAAAAAAACAAACCTAGCCAAAATTTAAAGTTGTTAATAAGAAACCTAGTAAGATGTTTAAAGCTAAACTTAATAATGAAAATCTATACTAACAAGCATTAGTGAGATGATCCTTTAAAGAAAATAAAAGCTCATGATTTAAAGTCAACAACAAGCTTAGAGACTTTGCTAGTGAAAAGTGAAGCTGCTAGTTCTGAGTGGCAAAGTGAACACACATTATTTGCAAATTTAATTTTCATTATCTATTCTGTAAAATTATCAGCAAATCCTCAGGCTATCTCCAGGATACTTGACATAGAATGAGATGGAAAGAAGAAAGGAGCTCACATGTAATAGGCAATGTCTTTATATTAAAAAACAACACTAAAAACATAAAAATCTTTGAAATAGATAAGCAAAAAAAGTACAATCAGTTGTCTTCCTCCATCATGTACAACTAAACTATCTCCAAATACTGAGCTTTACCTAGGCTGTTTGCTTATGGACTGTATGTTGAGAAAAATAAAATCTGGACATTTTATATTATTCTTATATCCTCTGTGATTTCAGATCTTTTGAAGAAAGCACTATGTACTTTTCCTGATACAATGTTCTTGCTATTTACTTTAACAGTTTTTTGTTTTTTTTTTGGGCCAGTCCTGGGCCTTGGACTCAGGGCCTGAGCTCTGTCCCTGGCTTCTTCCCGCTCAAGGCTAGCACTCCGCCACTTGAGCCACAGCACCGCTTCTGGCCGTTTTTCTGTATATGTGGTGCTGGGGAATCGAACCTAGGGGCCTCGTGTATCCGAGGCAGGCACTCTTGCCACTAGGCTATCTCCCCAGCCCTGCTATTTACTTTAGAATGACATCTTGGCCTCACCCACAAAGAGAATCAACCTTTTTTTTTATGGGTCACTTAAGCTACTTGCTGTTGGAAGGCAGATACCCAATCTACTGACATTATTAAAAATTATGGAAAAAATAATGAATGCACTTGGGGTGGCCAATACAGTATCAGCATAAACATAAACCTTTCACTTATGTCATGATAGAAAAAGGTTACTACAAGGAAGAGACTGAGAACATGTTATAAAGTTTTGACTCATAAAATTTTCATAAATACAAATCTTTTCCAATCAAGTTTGTACAAGTTTAATACCTGGGCTTCTTGGTGTATGACATGCAATTAAAACCTCCTCTAAGATTCTGTTGCCCTGGTTCAATCTATCCCAGGACTCTACATGGCCAAATATGGTTTTTAAAAAAGACCAGGATGTATCTAGTTACTTCAGTGTTACATATTGTATAGTTCCTTTAAAATTGCTTTTCATGATCATAATTCATTTATAGATGACAAAACAAATACTCCAAAAGGACATGTAGCTTGCTATAAGTTAGTGAGCTGGGAAGAAATAAAAACCAGGTTTTATCCCAGGTGGGTTTGTCTCTGGAGTCTAAAGCTTTCCCTTCAATCTGCCCTCTTCTTTCTCTCTCATGTTGCTTCTCCATGACTCCTGCCTAAGGAAGGAAGGGATCAGCCTTTAAGGAAAGGCTGGGAGGGATGCCAAGATGAGAACATCATCAAGTGGATAGTCAGAGGTGTTTGTTATAAGACACTCCCAAATGCCCTGCCCATTCAGCAAGCTGGGAGACAGAGTGTGCAATGGAAAAACAGCAGGTCATGAACTCATATCAGCCTCCATGTTCCATATCCACTCTCGTATCTGCATGTCTACAGCCTGGATCAGTAGTGTGATTATATATGATATGCAACTCATAGGAGACCATATAACCCATGTGCCTTTCTTCTACATCTACAATGTGTTTGCCTAATTCTGATCTCCTCTACTTCTTAGATCTGAGCATACTATATGGGCTATCAGCAGGCTCTGATCCCTCTCAAACCTTAAATATTCAAGAAGACTTTTAGCAGAACCCAACCCCTAATCTACTTAGTTTTCATCTTTTAAGTTTTGGTCAGGAGTAGAAATAGACTTGTTATATCTCAAACTTCTGATTTGGATTGCAGATGGATTCCGAGGAATTGTCCATCCCTGTTCTCAGGTCTTGAATCCTGTTCATTTAGCAGCAGCCTGCCTTTTCCTCTCAGTTCTGGTAAGAAGCTGCCTACAGAGAACAGGGCTTTAGCCTCTGAGATCAATTCAGAGGTACCCCTGAGGCTCCTGATAGGCTATCCTGGGCATTACTGAGCTCACCTAGGATTTATACAAATAATATTTAACTTCAGACTTCCCTGATTGCTTCTTAAGACAGAATTTTACTGTGCTCAGGTCAGGAGTCTAAACATATCCATTGTACATTAATGTTCCTTCAAGTCCCTCTTAATACATCTATATCCTTTTCACTTTTGTTTTTCTTATAGTAGCAAGTAATGTACCATGTAGATCTTCCCATATTCTAGGATTTTACTGACTGGTTTCTGTGATATACTTTGCCTTCTGTATTTCCTATGAAATTAATAGTGAAATCTAGAGGCCTCGATAAGAATGCCATCAATTTCTGTAGCAGTATATCCTACTGTTTTATAATTTATTTGTATCATATGAAGAAGAAGAAAGTCTGTCATTATTTATTTTTCTGTAATGTTTAAATTTATCTGAGGGTTCTGTATTTGTCGTCTTGATACTGTCTCTTATTGTGAGAGTAGAGGCTTCATTTGGGGCCTAGTACATGATTAATACGACTAAGAATTAAGCCATAACCCTCTTGTTTTGTATCTGAACTAGGGATTAGCTAACTTTGCCCTGGCCGAGCCTTGAATGTGTACTCCTTCTGTCTTCATCTACCAAGGAGCAGAAATTATAGACATTCATAAAAACCCCTGACTTTTGATTTATTCTTTATAAAGTTTCCCATTAAGTTCTTTATAAAGTTTCCCACTAAGTTGTTTTTTTTTTTTTTTTTTTTGGCCAGTCCTGAGCCTTGGACTCATGGCCTGAGCACTGTCCCTGGCTTCCTTTTGCTCAAGGCTAGCACTCTGCCACTTGAACCACAGCGCCACTTCTGGCCGTTTTCTGTATATGTGGTGCTGGGGAATTGAACCCAGGGCCTCATGTATAGGAGGCAAGCTCTCTTGCCACTAGGCCATATCCCCAGCCCCTCCCACTAAGTTTTTTTATCTTTCTCTTTTTTATTTTTCTCTTACTGTTGTTCTGAGGTGACTAATATATGTGTTTTTAAATATCATTATAAACTCAGTCATATTGACACATTTAATTCATTAAAAAGTGCTGAATGTTAATATTTCTCTGCAGATAACATTTTTTAGATTCTAAGTCTCTAGATACGCAAATGTGGACAATGAGAAATCAAAGGCTATATGCTAATCTAAACTGGGAGATGCTTCAAAGTATAAAAAGGATAGTTGGCCAAAATGTGATCAAGTTACAAACAGTGGCCAAAAAGGAATTAAGGTGGTAGCTCAGTAGTAGAGCCTATACTTAGCTGTGGAAAATCCTGGTTCAATCCCTAGCTCCAAACCAAGTGAAAGGCCAGGGGCGGGGGGGGGGGGAGGAGGGTGTTGGGGGGAGGCGTAGGGGGGGGCAGGGGGAGGTGCAGGTAGCCAGGCATTGGTGGCTCATGTCTGTAATCTAAGCTATTCAGTAGGCTGAGATTTGAAGATTATAGTTCAAAGCTAGCCCAGGGAAGAAAAGGCTGTGGGACTCTTATCTTGAATAAACTATTCAGAAATAGCTGGGAGTGGTGCTGTGGCTCAAGTGGTAAAGTACTAGTCTTGAGCAAAAGAAGTTTAGGGATAGCACTCAGGCCTGGAGTTCAAGCCCCAGGACAGGCAAGACAAAAATAAAAACAAAACCAAAAATTTTTTAAAGCTCTCGAAAAATTAAAACAGAGTAAAAAGAACTGTCTAAAGGTGTCCAGGCATAAAAGAGACTCACTGGGGGAGCTGTGCAATCTGAGTGATGAGTGACGAGACTAAGGGTGAAGAAACACCGAGTCAGCACTGGGAACCTGCAGTGAAAGCACTCAACTTTGAAGCAAAGAAATCAGCACAGAAGGTGTGAGGAAACTTAGAATGCAGGGGAGGAACCCAAGGCAACAAATCTCACAGGGAAACCTTATGGATCAGAGTTAGTTTAAGCAAAAATGATTGTGCATCTATACATTAACAAACTACACTTTACATATGTTCACTTCTCTTATTCTGCAGTTCTACTGGCCTCAGACATATTACACCTCAGATATATTAACAGAAGGGTGTGCAATGCAAAGATGACAGGGAGAGGCCTTGAGTTCAAGAATAAAAGCTTAAGACAAGAAGTCTTTCAATGAATTCCTTTGCTCAGGTAGCAACTCAGACACTGGGAAATGTCTGATGATTCTTTAGGATCTATATAATCTTTACAAATACCCATACCTGATATAATTATCTTCTAACTCTTTCTTAGGCTGGTGCAACAATGTGTCTTGTCTAATAATGATTATAAATACTTTTACCATTGACTTTAAGGGTAGGTTTAATGAAATCAGAGATTGTAGAGAAGAAAAAGATCTTAAAGGTCATATGGTTACAGTATTAAATGGGAATATTAATTCAAAATTTCCATTCCATTAGAAAAAGTTGACATTGAGATGAATAAATTCAATAGAATGCCAAGATCTTTTGTCTTCTGGGTATAGAAGAAATAACTGATAGAAGAGTTTTAGTAATAAAATGTAACAAGAAAAACAAACACAACTTGTAACTATTGTAAAATTCTTTTGCAAGATGAATTTGCAATCTTATGAAATTAGAAATTGTTTACTCTGCTACCATTTTTTTAAGAAGGGGTAGTTTCATTGCTGTCTGTAAAAGATTAACTGTGAGATAAGGATTTAGTATATATTTGGAAATATTTTTTAAACTGAGATAGAAGCTTAAACATAGCTTTGCTAAGATTATATTTCCTTGACATTTTTCTTTTTATTAGAAATATCTTAGGTAGAAGAAAGAATTTTATATTTTTAGGAACTGCTTATTACTTGGTTGTCTTTCATCCTTCTTTATTGGAAATGCTATACTAAGACCTCCACAAAGCAGGAAGATTATGAGACCTGGTATATTTCCTCTTGAAGTACTATAAGCACATGTGGCATATGTTATGACAGAATGGTCATAGCCTTATTTCAGCCTCTCTTTTCAGCACTTTTCCAAAATTTCCTTTAAATGTCACATTTAATAGTACACACATAAACTTTACAGTTGGAGATATTTTCACTTTTTAACAAGGTTAATGTTCATGGAGGGTATTGCGTATTGTAGGGTGAGTTCATATATGATATTGGTGCTTACTCCTTACCACTTTCTTCCTGAAATGTGTGCTCATTGTTCTTTAAGGAAAGACTAGAAGAACATCAATAAATTTACATGTAAATCCAAACATAAATATTTAAATATAGCATATTGCTAAGATGAATATATTTAGGAATATTTTTTCAATAGCTTCTAAGGCAATATAGCTTCTTCCCAGGGTTGTGTATGCTGTGTGCATACATATATTTATCCATGCATGTTTGTTCATTCCAAGATGACACAGGATAATCATTGGAGTGTCAGTTATTGGAGTATTCTTTTGAGAACATAAGTACAAAGTTCTATAATCACTTTGGCATAAATATGGACTTACAAGTCTCTCCAGCCCTACAATAGTTTTTAAAGTATAATTATAACATCCTGGGTAGACATGTACAGGCTTAAATGGACCAAATAATGTGTCCTTTTACTGTGCGTCAGAGAACTAAGATATAGATATTGAATGTTCTATTCAAACAGTATTAAGCTTCAACTTCTAAATACCTCATTATCTCATTTTGATACTATTTTGACTGTTTCATGAGAATGGTGACTATTGTCATGGTGACCTCTAATAGCCTACAGTGTGAGGACATTTTGTACCTAATCAATATAATCTATTTGCATGAAATATCCTAAGCTATGATACAGTGACAGAAGCTACAATTGTATTCAAAAATAGTTAGATGGATATCCTAAGCCAAGCTTGGTGTCTTACTGTTGCTGTGACACTTCTAAAGACCTCAGTTACTCTGTAATCACCCCCACTACCCCCACTGTCCTAACCAAAGGAGGTAGCATTCTTTAGTGGTGGGACAAAAGGTGGACAGATGCAACAATGATAATCACTAGACACTATGTTGAAAATGAATTTAAAACTGTGGGTAGGGATTGGAGGGGAAAACCAGGAGAAAGCCAGGAAAGGCGTAACATTGTTCAAAAAGAAATGTACTCTTTACTTGATTGTATCCCTTCTGTATGTTACCTTTACAATAACAATAAAATACATTCAAATAATAAAAAGATCGCTGTTAGAGTTGAAGAATAAGTTTTCATGGTCCATTTTTCATGCCATGGTGACTATAGTTAATAAAACTGTATTATATAAAAAATAAATTGTTTCCTCCTGGAAAAGACAGTTACATTCTTGGTCAGAGTAAAAATTATGTGGAAAAACTGACTGACCTGTTCAGATTTACTAATTGCTACAAATTTCATATTTGTGGAGAGAAGCAAAACTTGTACCTAGGGCTAGAGCAGAGTGCTGGTTTCTGGTGCTGGTGGTGCTGGTGGTGCTGGTGGTGAGAGAGAGAACGAGAGAATACTTCCAAGAGTCCCCTTTAAGCAGGAGATAAGGTTAATTATTCCAAAGAGTATAGCTCTGTGTTTCTACATGGATCAGTGATGTGGTCATATTGTTGACCTCTTGCAGCAAGCAGCTTCAATCATAAAAATTTTAAGTTAGACTTGCCAGTTTGTTCCCAAGTAAAACTGACTTTCAGATCATTATCAGAACAAAAATCTCAGTAAACAAACTCTTGAACCATGAAACAAGTAACTACCAGGCAGTACCTCCTAGAGGCAGGCAGTTCTTGCATTTACTTTGAAAATGTTCCTACAGAAATGTGCTAGTGTCAGTGTCTTGGTGGTGACCCTGTTTCCCTCCTACCATAGTACAATAAAGTTCATAGGTGGCAGTGTAGCCCAGAAGACCCTTTAGTAATGTTTACTGTTAATGCAGTGATCTCTTCACAGGGATATGGAGTCTCTAGGCCTCCAGCTGCAAAAGGCTCACAAAATCTTTTGGTACATGATGAGACAGACACGTATAATTCTTGTCAGCTGCCCAAGCATTGTCTGCCTGTGTTTGATACTTTTCTATGGCCCGAGAATGATGTTATGAATATCCAAATGGACTTTGAAAGACAAAAGATCTCTCATTCTTGGAAGGAAAAGTATGAGGAAGAGAGGCAGAGGAAATGGGTTGCTGTTGTTTCTCTTAAAGGGATGGAAGACAGTGTTTGGTCATGTCATGCATGGAAATCCTAAGCAGCTAACAGAACAATTTCTCCCTCTCTGGCTGCACTTTAGGTCTCTGTCTAACAATGACTGTTTAGTTAACATATAAAACTTAAATAGGGGCTCATCACATGAAGTCTGAATTCACAGCATGCTAAGAACAGATTTTCAGGTGATCCAGGGCAGACTTTAAAATGGCTCCTTATCAATGGGCACAATGAAGAAAACAAAGTGGCCAATGTACAATGGGATTTCTGTAACTTCTGACATTGTTTTTCTTGTTACTATCTTTCATCTCTGCACCTACTTGTTTTGAAACTTCAGAAGATTAAGGACTGTGGTACATGTGATTGCACCATCATCTGTATCTGCATTGAAATTTTAAAATAAATACTACACTGCTTTATTTCTAATATGGCTTATGCTTACTAATAATTATGTATTCTTAAGTCAGCCTTGCCCCCTAACTGTGAGATATATTACTTAAGGGAAAACAGTAGAGTTGATAATTTTTTGTATTCACAAAGAATCTGTTCCAGTACTAGACACCACACAGACAGAGGGCTCTGTGCCCACAATTTATTTTTATAAAACTAAATGATAACTGTTGCTGTAATCATAATGTTATACAATCTTTGTATTGGGCTGGGAATGTGGCTTAGTGGTAGAGTACTTGCCTAGCATGCACAAAGCCCTGTGTTAGATTCCTCAGCACCACATAAACAGAAAAAAGCTGGAAGTGGCTCTCTGGCTCAAGAAGTAGAGTGCTAGTCTTGAGCAAAAAGAAGCCAGGGACAGTGCTCAGGCCCTGAGTCCAAACCCCAGGACTGGCCAAAAAATAATAATAATAAATAAAATAAAATCTTTGTAACACAGAAGCAAAATTCTAGTAGAACATCAATCGTAAAACACTAACATATGTGGATTTCTAGATTACACTCCACAACAAGTATAATTATCATCCCTATTGCACATATCTGTGCAAATTGAGGCTCAACAAGTATCATGAGTTTGTGATAATAAGGACTAAATGTGGATTCTCATGATTCTGTGTTGTAAACCACTACCTTATTCTTTCTACCATAACTATACATGTCATGTGAGCCTTAAATATTTAAGTTTCAATTTCTCCACTTTAAGTGTTGCTTATTTAAAAAGGTGTAAAGATGTTGTGGGAAAAGACTTAGTTTGGGGAAGGGGTGAGATAGCCACCAATTGCTCTTGATCCCTTAAACTTATCTGTTCACCATGAGGACTATGTTTTCTGCCTTTGTCTCTGCATTTCAAAGAAAATTAAGTTAGTGTTATCAGTGATGCCAGAATGTATAAAAAAATATCAGGTTGATCATTTCCCACAAGACCTGGGCCTCTGTAAATAATAATTTTTTTATCAGATTAAGGATTTGGACAGTCTATTGTTATCCCTGTCAGAATCAAATCAAACTCCAAAGGTACACTTAGACCTCCAAGAAAATAAAATGTTGCAGCTGACATTACTTTTGTTTACCTTTTTTACTGCATACTCTGGATATTTTATGTAGAGTCCTGGTTGGATAGTAGTAGCTCCAGAAGGATTTTGATAGATGGAGATAGTGTCTGGAGTTGTCTTCAAAACTAACTTGTTTCCCCATTTACTGGTTAGGTATAGGCTTCCTCTGTCTATCCAGGGATATTCTCATCCTCTCAGTTAAATGAATCTATCTTCTTAAGAACAGAATTCTGTGTGTGTGTGTGTGTGTGTGTGTGTGAGAGAGAGAGCGAGAGAGAGAGAAAGAGAGAGAGAGAGAGACAGACAGACAGACAGAGACAGAGACACAGAGAGAGTGCTAGGTCTTGACTTTAGGGCCTCTGTGCTGACCCTGAACTTTTTGTTCAAGGCTAGTGCTCTAACACTTGAGCTACAGCTCCACTTCTTGTGTGGATAATTAGAGTTAGGAGTGCATGGACTTTCCTGCCTGGGCTGGCTTCCAGCCACGATCCTCAGATCTCAGCCTCCTGAATAGCTAGAATGACAAGTGTGAGCCACTAGTGCCTGCCTGATTCTTATTTTAGCCAGCCAATTTCATGATTAGCCAAACTCATTAGTTAAGATACAATTAATCAATCTCCATATCATGACTTACGCTAACAAATTACTATGTTATGCATGTTTTATTGTAGATTTCATGGAGAAATGCAATAGTAGTCTAACAGCCTGGAGGATTAGAAGTGAAAAAATGTGTGTGTGTGTATGTGTGTGTGTGTGTGTGTGTGTGTAGATATGGCTGAGAATGAATCACTGTTAGGTGCTTATGTCAAATGACTGGGATCAATAAACAGACGAAAAAGAAAAACCATAATAACACTTAAATCTCCTGATCCCAATCTCTCTACTTTAGTTAAATTTTTTTCCCCTTTAAAGAATATATGCTATCGTCTTTTGAAAAGGTTCTTTTATCCTTTCCTTTTGATGTTTCCAGAAATCTATAGCTGTAGTATAATCATGAAAAAATCTTATTCTTGGTTCAGTAGATATAGATTAGTAAATTATATTCTTATGAACAATTGCTGAAGCAGTACAAATTGCTAGTCTTCTATTTCAACTGGAAGCCTTCCTCTGAATAAGTTGTTAGAACATGTTTGGAGATGTCTATCATGGGAACATATAATAGGATAAATTGACTGTGGGAGAAGAAGGCAGGAATTAGTCACTCATAAGTTGGCGGTATAAAGACAAGTAAAGGGCTACATACCAGGCTGGCAAACAGATGAACTGGCACCTTGCCTTGGTTTGCATGAGCACTTGTTTCATAATGGGTTAATGAGTCTTAAACCGATTTTGGCAAAAAAGCTGTAAAGGTAAAGAAAGTACTTTAACATATAATTTATTTATTCTAAAGTAAGACACAATTTTAAAAGGAGATTTAAAGTGTTTCTCCATTCATCATATGTTCTTTTAGAAGGATTAGTTTTCCAGTAGAGAAAACAATAACTGGATATATTATGAAACTATAGCAAAAGAATACCTACCATGACAAATATTAAATGTTAACTTGTACGGACATGCTTGTTTTGTTACACAACTGCCTGACAAGCTGAAAAATGCCAAATTAGTCTAGGGTAACATTTTTCTAAACAACTATCCAATTTTTATGTAGTTAATGATAACCAAAATACTAAATATACTATTTATATGACTTACTCAGTGCTTTGGAGGTAAAACTTATGTTAATAGATGCCTATCACTAGCACACCTTCACCAATTGGTCGCCTACCACCCCCATAGCACCACAAGCTAGGATGAACTGGACTATAGAAGAAGATGGTAAATTTGTAAATAATCCAACTTGGCTGACTAGAGAAGGAAAGAGTAGTTTGCAGCCAAAAAAGTTTAGATGCAGCAATGAGTATTCAAAAAGTGAAATAAGATTTCCTCCCTGTAATAGAGATAGTAGAAGTAGAAAATAAAGAAGTGACTTATCTTAAAACTCCCATCCACTCAGTGCTTGTTAAAACTAAGGAGGATCAAATTCCCCCATGTACACAATCAGAAGAGAAGATACAGAACACACACTAAGAAGTGAAAATGCAAGCAAAATTACACGATGAGCTGGTCTCTTCCGCTCCACTAACACTCCTTTCCCACCACTGCCACTCATAGCATATTTAATCTAACAGAATGGGTTCTTAAGATTGCTGGTGGCATCAGCCAGTGCCCAACTCATTGCCCATGTTTCCTCAGGTCTCATGACTTTCTCCAGAATACCTATAACTCCTAGTAGAGAGCACTTGAAGTATTTTCCTTTGCTCCTAACCTATTAACCCAATGTCAACTTCCTTGTTAAAGGTTGTTACAAGATATATAGGACCTGTGTGAACATTGAACATCGCTGGTGTTTTGTATTGTGTCCCAGTATTGTTTTTCAATTCCCAGAAAAAAAAAAAAGACTCTAAAATGCAGTGGCTCATCTCTCAGACCTCATTATTCTGTCCTCACAATGAGAGGCACAATGAAATAACTGACTAAGGACTTTGAATACAAGTAAATATAGAAGCTCTATGTAAATGCGCCTGTCAAATCAGGAGAAAGAAAGAAAAAAAAAAACTCGGAGCAATTGTTTATGCTTTCTTTCATCTGAAGTGTCATTTTCTCTGTACATCAGATAACATATTGATTTTAGCATGCTTCAATTCTCAAATTTTCCATAAGCCATAAAAACCTTAATGACTTCTTCAAAATGCAAGTGGGAAACAATCAATTAGCTTTCCCAGTAGTTCTACTCTGTCAAAATTAAAGTACTATTTTAATGAATTTTTCAGATATTTAGACTCTACAGCTAGCAGTTTAATGCCAAAAACTCTTATACCACTACAAGAAAAGTTTAAATGTATTCCAATTAAATTGACAGTTCAAATGTTTTAATCTTTGTTATAGACATGAAAATGCAAGTTACTTTGCCTGGCCTTATTTTAGGGTTTATCTTCATGCTGCATCTCCCTATAGCTGTTTTGAACAAAACCATTACAGATTTATTCATAATGTAACTACCAAATGAATCTACTACTACCCACAGACATCATTTTTCCTTGTTGTGATTTGTCCTATGTTCTCCCACAGGTCTGATATCTTATCTAAGATTCATATTGCTAATAGTACCTCTAATATACAGCCATTGTTAAAAGACTACAATAAAAAAGCTCCAGGAAAGAAAAGAGGACAAGAAATTAAGCATATTGCCATATGTACATTGGGTGCTGACAGTACAATGGCATGCATTAATGCATTAATTAATCTTAGTTAACTGCCAAGTAGCAGAAATTATTACTGGAACAAGTGCAGTTTAAAGATGGTGGGGAAGAAGTGGGAAGGTCTGTGTCTTACAGAAACAGAACAAATAGAGATGGAAAAGAGGGCTAAGGAGGGCCTGAATCTGAAGAGGCTGTAGGCAATGTCAAAGTAAAATTTATTTCAGGTTGCTCTGAATATGACTAAGACCAAAATGTTAGATGAATAATTGAGATTGTGAATTGAAGTAAAAAATAGAACTTAATTACAGGCCAACAGGTAGAATTCTTGAATCTGAGTTTCCTTAGTAGAAAATGGACTGTACTTTGCTGAAGTAAAAAGTCAGTGAGGTTAGAAAGAATAACAATATTCAGTGAGGCTGGATAAAAATCCACTTTGTTTGGAGACAAGAGAATCCACTGTGATTCTGAGAAAACTTCCTTATGACACTTATTTAGGGCCTTTTCTTTTGTGCACCCCCCCCCTTTTTGTCTTGATTTTTCATTTCCTACTTCATTTTTCCCTCCACTTAGGTTATAATGGGGAAATTAATTAATGACAGTGAAAGTAGGGAAGTTGTCTCCAAGCTTCTTTAATTTGTTTATAATTTCCCCTTTTTACAAGGCTAGAATCTCAAAGTGAAGGGCCGCTTTTTCTCACACACAGCCATTAAGTGGAAGAATTAGCCACTTGACCTTGTTTCCTGTCCAACTTCAAAGTGGCTCAGGATAATTATGTTTCTTGATCATCTCATCTATTGTTCCTTACAACTTGGAATTAATTCCATTGTCTGACTGTTAATCATTTATAGTCATTTAGGAAGTAAGAGTCTCTTTCTGATCTCCCACAGGGCTGATTGCAAAGTGCAGAGGTAGGATACTTCATCAACCCTGGGGCCTTTCATTTTTACAAAAATTAGGTGGAAATTCCCTCTTAGTTTATCTGTCCATGTTTCTGTGTTGCTATTATCATTCTGGACAGAATGCAGTTATTTCTCTCTTTACCTTCATTTCCAGCCACATGTAAAGCTCAGGTTTATAAAGTGTTGGTGGGCTGATTATCATTCAGGACATAAATAAAAATCAAGAGGCAAACCAGGCACCAAGTGCAAGAGAGAAAATCACATCATAAATCTTGCAAGTTAGTTTCCATTTACATAACTAGTGGCAAACATCACTTGTAGAGCTTAAATAATGTAAATACAAACTAGGAGTGACTCTATCCATGGATCTTAATGAAACATCGTATATAATAAGTGTGGAATAAAAAGGCTCATTGAACAGATTTTAAAGAGTCAAAGAGAATATAAACAAATGCTCATATATGCATAATACATGTGTGTCAAGCACTGAGTGTTCATTGCCAAGACTGAATTTTGCAGGTTATAGAAATAAATAAGCTTATGAATCTGTAAGGGCATCAGAAAGTCTTTTGGTATATCAGACAGAAACTGATCTGAAGTTGGTGTTCCTGGGGACTTCCATATATTGCCTGGCCGGCCAGGGCCTCCCAGCTAGTGTAGAAACAAATGCTGCTTAGTGATAAGTGAAAGAGGAAATAGATTTGTCTTCACAAACTGCTTTATTCTTTGATGAAACTCACTGAAATTAGGATATAATGTGTACGTTTTAGATATTCATTTGCTGTTACTCCTAAGTAGGCAAGTGGACAATAGTGTGTATTTCTTATACATAAGTAAAAGTTCTAGAAAGTCACATCATTTGCTAGTGGCATTTGGTTTGTAGACGCAAGAATAAAACTCAAATGGGTTCACTTCAATTTCTTGGTCTATTTTCTGAAGAACTGCTGACAAATAAACTAATTCCAGGTTTATTTGAAAAAAGGTCAAATTTTTCATTTTATGCATACATTCAAATATACACATATAGTACTGTTCTATCTCTCTCTCTCTCTTTCTCTCTCTCTATCTGGTTGCATAAAGGCAATTTAGTTATGATGATGGCCCGTGAGATTATAAAAAGAGTAAAACTTTTCTATCATATTGTAGCCATTTGTAAGACTATATCACAAAATGTTACTTATGTCTGTGGTGATGCTGATATAAACAAACCTACTGTTTCACCAGAAGTATAAAAGTATATCACATATATTTATGTAACAAATGTGATATTTGATAACAATAAGCTGTCCTGCTACTGCTTTATGTTCTTATTGTACTATACTTTCTTATTGTTATTTTTACCATCCTCCACTTCTTTTCTTGCTTTAGTACCAGGGGGCAAATCCTGTGTTTCCTACATACTAGTCAGGTGCTCAGGTGCTGAGCCACATCTCCATCCATTATTGTTATTTAAGAGTATGCTTCTACTTACATTAAAAAAGTTTGCAATATGTCATGTTATAGCAATAATAATTTTCAAACATCTCCTGTTCAGAGATTTTTGAAAGGATCAGATTTTTAATAATGCTTGATTTAATCTCATATTTTCTTGCCTATTATGGTTCTGGAAACAGTAACATATTACATGCATACACATACCAGGTATCTTCAGTGTTTAGCAGGCTATACCATCTAGTGTTCAGAATAATTAAGAAGTCTATGATGTTTATACAATAACAAGATCAAAGATGCATTTATCAAAACTATTCATCATTAAGCTGTAAATGAATTCCCAGCTTTTTTTTTTTTTTTTTTTTTTGGCCAGTCCTGGCCCTTGGACTCAGGGCCTGAGCTTCTTCTTGCTCAAGGCTAGCACTCTGCCACTTGAGCCACAGCGCCACTTCTGGCCATTTTCAGTATATGTGGTGCTGGGGAATCGAACCCAGGGCCTCATGTATATGAGGCAAGCACTCTTGCCACTAGGTCATATCCCCAGCCCCAGCTTTTTTTAAAAAAAAAAAAACCTGAAAAACTCAAATATGGATGAAAGCAAAAGAATAAATTCTATAGACAATGTCAATAGTCAGAAGTAATACATATTGGCTATCTCTTCTAATGCATACTATGCATACATTTAAACTTTAAGATTAACAGCTTTAAGGATTCCTAAATCCTTAAAGCTGTTAAGGAGAAGAAAACAATCACATATAAAGGAAAAGCAATCAGAATTACCCCAGACTTCTCAGCAGAGACCATGAAAGCAAGGAGAGCCTGGAATGAAGTATACCAAACTCTAAATAAAAATAACTACCAACCAAGAATTCTGTACCCAGCCAAACTCTCCTTCATAGCTGAAGGTCAAATAAAAGTCTTCCACAATAAGGAAAAACTGAAACAATATATCTCCACCAAACCAGCTTTACACAAAATCCTTAAAGATGTACTATACAGGGAAAATAATCAAGATCCCAATACAGACAGAGAAATGAACCCTAATTAGTAAACATCAGATCAAGAAATGGGAAGACACAGCTTTAAACAAGATAGTGATAATGAAAGGAACAAATGATCATCTCTCAATCCTGTCAACATTAATGGACTTAATTCTCCAATCAAACGACATATGCTCATAAGTCGGATCAAAAATCAAGATCCATCTTTCTGCTGCCTCCAAGAGACACATCTATCCAGCAAAAGTAAACATCTTCTAAAAGTGAAAGGCTGGAAACAAATCTATCAAGCAAATGGCCCCCATAAGCAGGCTGGAATTGCAATCCTAGTATCAGACAAAATTGACTTCAAATTAAAAAAGGTAAGAAGAGACAAAGAAGGTTACTACATACTAGTAAAAGGATCTCTCCTACAGGAAGAAATAACCATTCTAAATATCTACACACCAAACGCAGGAGCACCCAACTTCATCAAACAAACACTACTGGCTCTAAAATCACTCATAGACCCAAACACAATGATAGTTGGGGACTTTAACACTCCACTATCACCTCTGGACAGATCAACACGCCAAAAACTGAACAAAGAAACCACAGAACTAAACAATTGCATAGACCAACTAGACTTAATCGACATCTACAGAATATTCCACCCAGCAAGGACAGAATACACATTCTTTTCGTCAGCACATGGAACATTCTCCAAAATAGATCACATCTTAGGGCACAAAGAAAATCCGTATTCCGAAGTATCAAAATTCAGAAGTATCAAAACCATTCCCTTCATTCTCTCAGACCACAACAGAATAAAATTAGAGCTCAACTCAACCAGCCACCACAGAAATTGCTACAATTCATGGAGACTAAACAACACACTGCTGAACCATCAGAGGGTCATTGAAGAAATTAAAATGGAAATTCAAATGTTTATGGACTTCAACCAAGTTGAGGACACAAAGTACCAGCTCCTTTGGGACACAGCAAAGGCAGTACTCAGAGGAAAATTTATATCTCTGAGTGCATACATCAACAAATTGGAGAAACAGCAACTCAATAATTTAAGGAAGCACCTTAATTTCCTTGAGAGAGAACAACAAGCCAAACCCCAAGTCAATAGACAGAAGCAAATAATTAAAATCAAATCAGAAATAAATCATTTAGAGATGAAAAAAACCATTGAAAGAATCAACAAAACAAAGAGTTGGTTCTTTGAAAAAATCAACAAGATAGACAGACCCCTGGCAAACCTGACCAAAAAACAAAGGCAGCATGCTCAAATAAACAAGATAAGAGATAAAACAGGTAACATCACCACAGAAATAACTGAAATTCAGAAACCTTTGCAAATCTTTATGCCAACAAATTCGAGAACTTGGAAGAAATGGACGATTTCCTAGAAAAAAATTCATATCCCCAAACTGAACCATGAAGATTTAAACCTCCTAAACAGACCCATATCCAGCATTGAAATAGAAACGGCAATAAAGGATCTCCCATCCAAGAAAAGCCCAGGTCCAGACGGATTCACTGCAGAATTCTACAAGACCTTCAAAACATAACTCACACCAATATTTCTCAAACTCTTCAATGAAATTGAAAGAGAACGTTCACTTCCAGACTCATTCTATGAAGCCAGTATAACCCTCATCCCAAAACCAGGCAGGGACTCATCACGGAAAGAGGTCTATAGACGGATCTCCCTGATGAACATAGACGCAAAAATTCTCAACAAAATTCTGGCCAATCGACTTCAACAGGTCATCAAAAAAATCATACACCACGATCAAACTGGATTCATCCCAGGGATGCAAAGTTGGTTTAATATACGCAAGTCAATTAATGTAATCCACCACATCAACCGGAGCAAGCTAAAGAACCACATGGTTTTATCTCTGGATGCGGAAAAAGCATTTGATAAAATCCAGCACCCATTTATGCTAAAAGCCCTGGAAAAACTGGGATTCCAGGGAACATTCCTGAATATAATCAAGGCAGTTTATGACAAACCAACAGCAAGCATAACTCTAAATGGTGAAAAACTAAAGCCATTCCCTTTAAAATCAGGAACAAGGCAGGGATGTCCACTCTCTCCCCTGCTCTTCAACATAGTACTAGGATTCCTAGCCAGAGCAATCAGGCAAGAAGAAAATATAAAGGGGATCCAAATAGGTAAAGATGAAGTTAAACTCTCTCTCTTCGCAGATGACATGATCCTATACCTAAAGAATCCCATAGACTCTACCCCCAAACTACTAGAGCTGATCCAAAACTTTGGCAAAGTTGCAGGATATAAAATAAACCCTCAAAAATCAATGGCCTTTCTGTATGCTAACGACTTGAAGACCGAGGCTGATATCAGGAAAGCAACCCCCTTTGCAATAGCCTCCAAAAACATAAAATACCTAGGAATAACCTTAACCAAAGAAGTGAAAGACCTCTTTGAGGAGAACTTTAAAACCTTGAAAAACGAAATTAAGTCAGAACTAAGGAAATGGAAAAACCTCCCATGCTCCTGGATTGGGAGGATTAATATAATCAAAATGGCAATATTGCCAAAGGCTATCTACAAATTCAATGCAATACCCATTAATATCCCAACACCATTCTTTGATGAAATAGAGGAAGCAATCCAGAAATCCATATGGAATAATAAAAGACCTAGAATAGCAAAAACAATGCTAAGCAGAAAGAACAGTGCTGGAGGAATTACAATACCCAACTTCAAGCTGTATTATAAAACTATAGTAATAAAAACAGCTTGTTATTGGCACCGGAACAGGCCTGAAGACCAATGGAACAGAATTGAAGACCCGGGAATGAACCCACAGAACTACGCCTACTTAATCTTTGATAAAGGGGCTAAAACAATAGTTTGGAAGAAAGATAGCCTCTTTAACAAATTGTGCTGGAAAAACTGGTTCAACACATGCAACAAACTAAAACTAGATCCTTATATATCACCCTGCACCAAAATCAATTCCAAATGGATTAAAGACCTCGAAATCAAAACAGACACCCTGAAAACACTAAAGGAAGAAGTAGGAGAAACACTTGGGCTCCTTGGTGCAGGACGGAACTTCCTGAACAAAGACCCAGAAAGGCTACAAATCAAAGAAAGGTTGGACAAATGGGACTGCATCAAACTGCAGTTTCTGCACGGCAAAGGACATAGCTCGCAAGATAAACAGAAAGCCCACAGACTGGGAGAAGATCTTTACCGGCCATTCAACAGACAAAGGCCTCATATCTAAAATATATGCAGAACTAAAAAAATTACCTTCCTCCAAAACAAAACCGCAAAGAACTAATAGCCCACTCATCAAGTGGGCTAAAGACCTACAAAGAGACTTCTCTGATGAGGAAATGAGAATGGCCAAGAGCCATATGAAAAAGTGCTCTACATCACTGGCCATAAAGGAAATGCAAATCAAAACAACATTGAGATTCCATCTCACCCCAGTAAGAATGTCATATATCAAGAAAACTAACAATAACAGTTGTTGGAGGGGATGTGGCCAAAAGGGAACCCTACTTCATTGTTGGTGGGAATGTAAACTGGTTCAGCCACTCTGGCAAGCAGTATGGAGAGTCCTCAGAAGGCTAAATGTAGAACTCCCCTATGACCCAGCATCCCCACTTTTGGGTATTTACCCAAAAAACCACAAACAAAATCACAGTAAAGCCACCAGCACAACAATGTTCATTGCAGCGCAATTTGTCATAGCGAGAATCTGGAACCAACCCAGATGCCCCTCCGTAGACGAATGGACCAGGAAAATGTGGTACATATACAGAATGGAATTTTATGCCTCTATCAGAAAGAATGACATTGCCCCATTTGTAAGGAAATGGAAGGACTTGGAAAAAATTATACCAAGTGAAGTGAGCCAGACCCAAAGAAACATGGACTTTATGGTCTCCCTTATTGGGAATAATTAGCACAGGTTTAGGCAAGTCACAGCAGAGGATCACAAGAGCCCAATAGCTATACCCTTATGATCACTAAGATGATGCTAAGTGAAATGAACTCCCTTTTATGAAAATGATTGTTATATCACAGTTGTAACTACTTTCTTTTTTTTTTTTTTTTTCTTTTTTTTTGGCCAGTCCTGGGCCTTGGACTCAGGGCCTGAGCACTGTCCCTGGCTTCTTCCCGCTCAAGGCTAGCACTCTGCCACGTGAGCCACAGAGCCGCTTCTGGCCGTTTTTTCTGTATATGTGGTGCTGGGGAATCGAACCTAGGGCCTCGTGTATCTGAGGCAGGCACTCTTGCCACTAGGCTATATTCCCAGCCCTGTAACTACTTTCAACATCCCATGTGTATCTGTAGTTTCTACTATTGATGATGTTCGTGTATCACCTTCTTGTGATTGTATCTACACTATCTCTGTAATCTTATCTGAGTGTATGGGAAACAGTGTGTACTGGTATTAGAATTAGGAAATTCAAAGGGAATACCAAAATTGAGAGACAAAGGGTAAAATAAGAGAAACAACAACAAAAGCAATACTTGCAAAACTGTTTGGTGTAAGTGAACTGAACACCGCAGGGGGGGAAAGGGGGAGGGGGGTATGAGGGACAAGGTAACAAACAGTACAAGAAATGTATCCAATGCCTAAGGTATGAAACTGTAACCTCTCTGTACATCAGTTTTATAATAAAAACTAAAAAAAAACAAAACTGAAAAGCTCAAATATGGATGAAAGCAAAAGAATAAATTCTATAGACAATGTCAATAGTCAGAAGTAATACATATTGGCTATCTCTTCTAATGCATACTATGCATACATTTACCTAGGTGGTAACTTATATTAACAATAACGCTGACTTATGTCTACTGAGAAGAAAAGAAAGAAAAATTTCTGCAAACTCTATGACACAATGTTTAATTGCTAAGAATTATTATTTTATAGTATCTGAAAGACATCCTTTAGATATAAGCTTAATCAAGTACCTTGAACCTACTTATATAGAAAATAACTTAATTTATTGGCTAAATATTACCAAAATACTTTACACTGAAATTTCAACACTTATGATTTACTGAATGTTTCAGACATTTTAATGGTTGTGGTTTTCTATACAGTATCTTACATTGCTGGTAATGTAGCATTTCTTCTATAGCTTCTAGAACTTGCATGCAAGCTGATGTACTCCACAAGTCTTTTTTATTCTTGCTAATTTTTTTGTTGGTTTGTTTTTAAAAAAAGATCTCACTATATATCCCTACCTGACCTTCAAGTACAGGAATTACAGACATACAACACTAACCCAAGTATCCCATCCACAAGTCCTAATACAGATATACCAACAATAAAAACTACAAGAAACATTCTGATTTTAGATATGTATCAATTTTGAAAACTCCATGTCTCAGAATTTATAAAATCTAGTAAATGTAGTTTTTTTTTTTTTTTTTTTTTTGGCCAGTCCTGGGCCTTGGACTCAGGGCCTGAGCACTGTCCCTGGCTTCTTCCCGCTCAAGGCTAGCACTCTGCCTCTTGAGCCACAGCGCCGCTTCTGGCCGTTTTTTCTGTATATGTGGTGCTGGGGAATCGAACCTAGGGCCTCGTGTATCCGAGGCAGGCACTCTTGCCACTAGGCTATATCCCTAGCCCGTAAATGTAGTTTTTAATTACTGATTTTTTTATCATGAGAAATTACTGCTTCATATTTATGTTTAAAAGCTTTTATAATAATCAATATAATTTATGTAATTTCCCATTATTGGCTATTTAGAACCTCAGTTTTTTGTTTTTTTAGCCATCATAAATAAAGATATAACAAACACTTTTTTTTTTTTTTTTTTTTTTTTTTTTTTTTTTGGCCAGTTCTGGGCCTTGGACTCAGGGCCTGAGCACTGTCCCTGGCTTCTTCCCGCTCAAGGCTAGCACTCTGCCACTTGAGCCATGGCGCCGCTTCTGGCCGTTTTCTGTATATGTGGTGCTGGGGAATCGAACCTAGGGCCTCGTGTATCCGAGGCAGGCACTCTTGCCACTAGGCTATATCCCCAGCCCATAACAAACACTTTTGAACATAAACTTTTGCTAACATCCTCAATAATTTCTTCAGGAAAGAGTTCCAAAAAAAGCCCAAGTAGGTAAAATGATGCGCAGTTGGCATTTCCTATGAATTGCCAGCTTGCTCCCCAAAATGACTGTGAGGATCTGTATACTAACAAGCAGAGGATTTTCTAACTGGCAGTTTCAGTTACAACAGAATAGGCAAGTTAAATCTTGCGTCTTCACCAACATACACTTACCCTTTGTTTCTTCCTTTATTTTTATTTATGTAATAAATAATTCCAATTCCTTGTTTGCTATTTACTTCTTAACAAAGACTATGAATTTCCACCAAGAAAACTCATAGTCATTACTTAGTCAATCTATACTAGATGTAGCAGCTATCTTAATTTTCTTCTGAAATCAGTTTTCTTTTTTTTTTTAATTTTTTTTTTTTTTTTGGCCAGTCCTGGGCCTTGAACTCAGGGCCTGAGCAACTGTTCCTGGCTTCCTTTTGCTCAAGGCTAGCACTCTGCCACTTGAGCCACAGCGCCACTTCTGGCCATTTTCTGTATATGTGGTGCTGGGGAATTGAACCCAGGGCCTCATGTATACGAGGCAAGCTCTCTTGCCACTAGGCCATATCCCCAGCCCTGAAATCAGTTTTCTTAATCACTCAATTGCTCTAATTTTTAGATACTCAAGGGACTAAACCTAAATCCATCCATTATTAGTAGTTTTATGTCATGAAGGTAGGACCCATGTATTTAATTTTCCTGATGAAATTCTTGTTTATATCTAGGCTCCTGTTCAATTGGTAATTCTTGATGTTAATCATTATCTTAAGTCACTGCTTTCCATTCTGACCAAAAGTTTCTTTTTGAAATAATAGATTCAGTCTTGGTTTGAAAGAGGCAAAATTTCTATCACTGGTACATATTTGAGACAAGTTTTCCTGATCCCTGGAGATTCATCTAGGAAATGAAAACTAGTTTTATTATTTACCCTTTTTAGCAAGCAACCATCGGGTACAGAGATTGAGGCCTGTGATAAGTGGCTTAAGGCACATTCTTAGCTGAATGATAATGATAATATGTAAAAATATTTTGGATTCTTTCTATGTAGCTAGGTCTGAGTCTAAATACTTTGGTCCCCTAACTTATATAATTCACCCAACAATTATACAAATCAGCTTTGATTCTCACCCACATTTTGCAAACAATGAAACAGAAGCTGGGATGAGCTCAGGATTATTCAGATGGACAATCTGTTATGTCAGTCCAGGCCATGCTGCTTCAGAATTCAGCTTGTTTAATGCACATTTCCTGGTAGAACATACAGTAGGATGGATCAGATCTTCATATCTTCAGTAGAGTCTAGACACAAAGAAGAGGAATATATATATATATATATATATATATATATTTTTTTTTTTTTAATGAAAGTGAGTGCTTCAATATCAGGCGGAAAGATAATAAACATTAGGTTCCAGCACTACTGGCCTCTGGCATGTTAGTTGTAAGGGAAACTCGTTGAACCTCAGGTATATCTATATATCTATACTAAGTTCTAATAAACAGTAAAAGTATCAAAGACTATGGTATGTTTAGGGAATGAGAGTAAAGCCAGAGTGGAAGTGTTTCAAGGGGACTTGGGGGCAGTTCAAGGAAGGAGAAGGAAGGAAGGAAGGAAGGAAGGGAGGGAGGGAGGAAGGAAGAAAAGAAGGGAGTGGGTAAAACTGTGGAAAGAGAAGAAATGGTGTCTATATATGAGGAATCAGGGTCTGACTTAAGACATTAGAAAGACCAGCAGTTTTCCTTAAAGGGAAACAGCAGCAAGGTTGGTAAAATACTGGGATAAGGAGAAAGAAGTGAACCTGGAGTGGGCTGTTAGGACTGTTCAGATAAAAGGTAATAGAGGAATGAATCAGGGAAATACTGTGGAAAAAAGAGACAAATTCTTGAATTGTTTTAAAGGTAAATTGGAAAGTATTTGGTCACCAGTTGAAGATTTGGGACTGAGTCAAACTGTTCATTATGTTTTCACCCTAGGGGCCTGAAGTGATGATAATGCCTTTGCAGAGGAATTGCAGTTAGTTTAGGTGTGAATCAGCTTTGAAAACTTGGCTGTCAGCAGAACAGATGACTTTGTGAGAAGTTTGAATGCAAAAGGAAAAAAGAGAGTAGAGAATTTACAGGCTTAAATGTAGGATTAGCTCTCTCTCTCTCTCTTTCTCTCTCTCTCTCTCTCAAAAGTAATATATTATCGAGTCTTCTTAGATTAGTTATTCCTTTCCAGAACTTGAGGAAAGGTATGGACCTTACTACTGTGTGAGTATGATCATAAACAAAATTTTCTCATACAATTGTAGGAACCTGTATCTTTAAAAGCCCATGAATCCCAAGAATCTACTCTATATCACTTACTTTTCTTTTTTTTTATTAATTAAAAAATTTTTTTTGATACGGTGTTATGCAAAAGGGGTACAGTTACATAATAGGGCAGTGTGTACATTTCTTGTGATATTTTACACCCTGTTTTTCTTTCCCTTCCCTAGATCAGTTAGACATATATACAATACACAGTGTATCAAAAACATATACAGTATCCATGTGGCCTACGACAAAGGAAATTCACTTAGGACTTTGAATGTAACGTCAACAATAAGTAGAGCTTGCTTATCCTTGTCTTATATGAACATACATACATAGCTTTTGAGCTATTGTGATCCACTGAGAGGTCTATTTTTGACCTTTATATGTTGAGTAGTTGTTTGGTTTTAGTTACATAAGGTAGGGTTGCTGGCCCAAACCTGAGGGAAATACCATTTGACAATATGTTTTTGGTTTCACAGACCTGGTCTCTACTGTATCCCCCTCCCCCCACCTTAACAGTCATATATCAAGGAGATCAGGCCCCTTTGTTTTCTGTGTTCTAGGCTTGTCTCGCTTAACATTATTTGTTCAAGTTCTGACCATTTCCCTGCGAATAACAATACTTCACCATTTCTAATCGCTATGTAGTATTCCATTGTGTAAAGGTACCATATATTTTGGATCCATTCATCTGTGGAGGGGCATCTGGGTTGTTTTCATATTTTGGCTATTGTGAATTGTGCAGTGATAAACATGGAAGTGCAGATGTCTTTTTGATATCTTTGATATCCTGTTGTTCAGGATAGATGCCTAGGAGTGGTATGGCTGGGTCATAGGGTAGGTCTATATTGAGCTTTTTGAGGAACCTCCATACTGTTCTCCAAAGTGGTTGTACTAATTTGCACTCCCACCAATAATGAAGGATTCCTCTTTCCCCGCACTCCCTCCAGCATTTGTTGTTTCCTGAGTTCAGAGTATAGGCCATTCTAACTGGAGTGAAGTGGTATCTCAGGGTTTTTATTTGCATTTCCTTTACTGCCAGGGATGTTGAACATTTCCTCATATGTTTCTTTGCCATTTTTATCTCTTCTCTTGTGAAGTCTCTCTTTAGCTCCTTTGCCCATTTCATAATTGGTTTATTGCGCTAGGAGGGGGATAGTTTTTTGAGTTCTCTGTAGATGACAGATATAAGGCCTTTATCTGTTGCTGTGCTGGTAAAGATCCTTTCCCATATGGTTGTCTGTCTTTCTAGTTTGGTGGCTATGTCTTTAGCTGTGCAGAAACTTTTTTGTTGTTGTTGTTGCCAGTCCTGGGGAGTTTACTCAGGGCCTGAGCACTGTCCCTGGCTTCTTTTTGCTCAAGGCTAGCACTCTACCACTTGAGCCACAGCACCACTCATTTCTGGCCTTTTCTATATATGTGGTGCTGAGGAATCGAACCCAGGCCTTCATGTATACGAGGCAAGCACTCTTGCCACTAGGCCATATTCCCAGCCCGAGTGCAGAAACTTTTATTTTGTAGTAGTCCCATTTGTCGAGTCTCTCCCCTATCTGTTGTGCCCCTGGGACTCCATTCAGGAAGTTCCTTCCTGTGCCTATAAGTTCTAGCGTCTTTCCTACTCTGTCCTTCAGTAGTTTCAAGGATTCAGGTCTGATATTGAGGTCCTTGATCCATTTTGAGTTGATCTTGATACATAGTGATAGGCTAGGGTCTGCTTTGAGTTTTCTGCATATGGCTGCCCAGTTTTCCCAGCACCAGTAGTTGAAGAGGCTATGTTTTTTCCATTGTATGTCTTTAGCTTCTTTGTTGAATATCAGCTGACTGTAAGAGTGTGGTTTTATTTCTGGGTCTTCAATTCTATTCCATTGGTCTTCCAGTCTGTTTTTATGCCAGTAGATGGCTGTTTTTGTTATGATGGCTCTATAATAGAGCTTGAAGTCTGGTATTGTGATACCTCCTGCACTGCTTTTTTTGCCTAGAATTGCTTTGGCTATTCTAGGCCTTTTGCTGTTCCATATGAATTTATGGGTTGCGTTCTCTATTTCAGTGAAGAATGTAGCTGGGATTTTGATGGGGATTGCATTAAATTTGTATAACAATTTGGGCAATATGGCCATTTTCACTATATTGATTCTGTCTACCCATGAGCATGGGAGGTCTTTCCATTTCCTTGTGTCTTCTTCGATTTCCCTTTTTAGATTTTTATAGTTTTCATTAAATAGGTCCTTCATGTCTTTAGTTTGGTTGATCCCTAGGTAATTTATTCTTTTTTTAGCTGTTGTAAATGGTATTATTTCCATAATTTCCTTTTCTGCTTGTACATTGCTGCTGTACAGAAAAGCTGCTGACTTTTGTGGATTGATTTTGTATCCTGATACATTGCCAAAATGGTTTATTAGGTGTTTGAGGACTGAATTTTTTGGGTCCTTCAGATATAAGATCATGTCATCTGCGAATAGGGATAGCTTGATTTCTTCCTTGCCGATGTGGATCCCTTTGATGTCCTCCTCTTGCCTTACTGCTATGGCTAGGGATTCCAGCACTATGTTGAAAAGAAGTGGGGAGAATGGGCATCCTTGTCTTGTTCCTGAGTTTAGGGGGAATGATTTTCGTTTCTCTCTATTTACTATATTAGCAGTTGGTCTGTTGTATATGGCTTTTATTGTTTTGAGGAATGTTCCATCTATTCCTGTTCTCTCCAGAGCTTTTAATAAGTATGGATGTTGTATTTTGTCAAAGGCTTTTTGGGCATTGACTGAGATAACAATGCTATATCACTTACTTTTCAAGTAACAGTTCTTTTCAGCCATAATTAGCTATCATGAGATACTGTATAAAGTACTTCATCCACACTATCTCATTTAATTTTCATCATAGCATGGTCATGTATGTTTTAAGTTTCAAACACAGGAAATGCAGTTCGACTTGAGCTAGTATGTGATAGGACCAAAATCTAAACATAAGTTTATATATTTATTGGGGTTCTCCAGAGAATCAGAAATATTTATTTAGAGGAGTTTGCTTATATGATTATGGGGCATGAGTGCATAAGCTGGAGACTAAAAGCCATTTCTAGTTTAATTCTCAAGTCTGGACGTGACATAGAGTTAGTCTGAAGGAAACAGGTTTCAAACTCTCTACTGTCATTTCAAAACATACTGTGATATTTTTCTTAGATGAACCTTCTTCTTTTGCTTTCACAAGACCCCTACTTAAATTATTCATGTTGGAGCTTTTCTTTTTTTTTTTTCTGTTGTACTCTCCTAACTCGGGATTTTAAATAAAATCAACGTGGAGCCATTCTGTTTATTCTCTGCTCTATTTACTCCCCCCCCCACCCAAGAAGATAAACTAGTCAAGAAAGCATCTTTCATTTCAAATGTTCAAAGAGGATTTTGTAGGCAAAAATGAATTAACATCTAAAAGAATCCATGGATACTCACTAGAAGTGCATATCAGCTGTTAAAAGCATTTTCAAATCCTATGTAATAGAAAGCAAGTACTGGATTTTGGTACTGTTGAAACTTTTAGGTGCTTGCTTCGTAAAGAACTAGGAAGTTCATGTCTTGGTAAAGAGTTAGTGCATAATGAAAATAAATATATAACGGATGGTTTCAGGCCTTGAGTTAAATCCAAAATAATAGCTGCACATTTACATCTTCTTGGAGATTCATGAAATCTAGTGCCTAATAGTCACAGACTGCTGGTGTAAGGAACTTGTAAGCAGGAGATTGGAGGCTCAGATGTCAGAACACAAAAGAGACAAAAGGGATACTACTCTCCCTCTACCATATACATATTCTGTTCTTTATAGGATTGAGAACATCCATCATGAAAGCTTGAGAGGAACGATCAAATAATAACATTAAATCTTTCAGTTTACAGATTTTTCTCCTCTTTCTTATAAGGTGAAGGAGGCAATAGCAGTAAGAGAACGCGTATACTTTTCCCTATAGGAAATTTTATTTAGAAGAGAAAACTGAGTGAGACCACATTTAGTAGTAGTATGTCCCATAGTGGTATGAGCCAACTTATCATATTGGTTAAGGTATCACAAATTAATGTGAATTTGAATGATCTAAACTCAGGGAATGAAGCTATGTAAACTACTGAAAATCCTTGGAAGAATCTCTGTTCAAATAATGACCATACATTAATAGCACAAGAGAGAGAATGTTTAGAAGCAATGGTGGCAGTTACAGACAGTCTTTAAAGGGCATCAGCTTCCAAATTTAGTAAAGAAGAAAAAAGAATGTATCTTATATCCTACTGGATGGTAGATGTCTTTCTCATAAAAATTCATATAGTGCTTTAATGCTATAATTTCTTTAGGATGGATTTACATATACCTATGTTTTCAATATAAGGTGACTTCTGACAATGGAATTGACTCAATTTTAAAATTGTCTAAATTTGTTTTTTCCATTTTGGTCATTGTTTCAAGTGATACAAATTCTAACTTGAAAAGGATTCATGAAGGGCCTATTTCCCTGCAATGATATGCTGGGGTTAACCCAAATGAGTTTAAGTACCATCGTCATCAACCATCATTGATGAGTGCTCATTGTCTTTCACTCTAGAGATTCAAAGAAGTAAGGCATATATCATCCTGACAGAGCTAGGGCTTTAGTTGATGACTTAGTTTTACATGCAATGATAATACAAGGCACTGAATTTAGTGAGAAAATATTTAGACAAAAAGTATTTTGATGCAACCATCTTTGTCACTTATTACTGATTTTTAGTAATATAGAGCATAAAACATTATCTGGCACTAATGCACAGGAGAATGTATTAATCAGATTTTTCTGCTAAACTGTAATTTTGTTCTTGTATCCTTAGCTTTTAGGCATAGTCCAACACATAGTAGGAATTTTGCCTACTTGAGTTAAAGTGCAATCAGCAAGTGTGGACTGAAACCCCCATCAACTGTAATCTCTTCTTGCTGGTACAATTGCACCACTGATTTCATTTTAATCTTAGGGTTACTTATACCAGATGTTTATTGTGTAGCTCTTCCAGAATTAGAGTAACTACACACATATGAAATATTATAGAAGATGCCATAAAATATTGCAATCGTTTCTATGTTGTCAAACCCGATGTAATTGTATAATTGTATATATAACTGACCAATGGTTACATTCTTTTCTTTTTTGTTTTTTTTGGTGTTGGTGCTGGAGCTTGAATTTGAGGTCTCCCACATTAATTTGGCTTTTTCCCAGCTCAAGACTTGCACTATACTACTTGAGCCACACTTCCACATCCAGCTTTTTGGGGATAAGTTGGAGTTAAGAGTCTCATAGACCATTGCATGGGCTACCTTTGCACTATGATCCTCAGATCTCAGTGTTCTGAGTAGCTAGGCTTACAGACATGAGCGGCCAGTGCCTTGCTCAGCTGGATTGGTTTTATCCTCTGGGGGGAATCAAGATACATTCTTTTCTTTACATAAAGTTGGTAGGAGTAGGCTTTGAAACAAGCTTAGGAAAAGACCAAAGCATGCAAGGACTGATGCTTATTTAGGGTGGCGGGTGGGACGATAGGTATGACATTCATATTGATTTTCTGGCGTTTATTTCTCAGTGTCTGGGAAGAAGATTTGAGCAGCTCAGACAGGATTTCTACAGATAACCCCCTGAGATGGTGTGACTATTCCTCACGGAGCCCTTCAGTTCCTCTACCCTTGAAACCTCTGGGTCTGAGCCTCTTTGGGTAGGAGAGTCCCTAGGGTTTGACAGCTGGGCAGTTGTGCAATGACAACCAGCCACCCAGGCAAGGGGCAATAGCAGGTGCAAACATCATGGCTTGGTAAGGGTGCTTATGGGATGTGAGAAGAAAAGCGGTTTTATCTTTTAGTCTTTGTAATAATTACATTTCTCTGCCAGTAGCAAGAGAAGAGAGAGGGAAGGCTGGCCTGAGCCAGTGTTTTCTGTTTGGGAGAGAAAGCTGCAGTTACTTCAGAGGCCAAAGTAGAGTCCTAACAGTGCAGTTGTTGGTCCCCAAGAATCACAAAGCAGTACTTAAAGCCTCAGGGGCTCAAGATTCTCAGTTCACGTCAGATAGGTGGGTGGGAAAGACACAGACAGGTATTTTGTAGGTATGAAGGCCATTCCCCTACAGTTCAGAAAATTGCCAAATGCCCGCCACCCCCCCCCCCCCCACATTACTGAAACCACAGCAAGATCCTTGACTGCTGGGCAGTCTTCCTCCTTATTCATTTCCCCACTGATGTTCTGTAAGTCTAGGGCAAGAGGAAAAAAAAAAAAAACCCGAATCATAAAACCGGATCATAAAAATCCTTCTTATTCTCAAAGTCAGCTAATAAATATTCACTCAGCCAAGGTCTCTTTTCATCCTTTTAAAAACAAAAGAGGCTCTCCACTCATGCCATCTCCACACCACCAGAAAACATATTCCTGGGGCTAGCGCTGACCACGCCGAAAGTTGCAATTTCCCTCAGTTGAGGGCGAAGTTGGAGAATCTGTCCCTGCAAGTGTCCACTTGGGGGAGGGGGCGACAGCCAGGGCGGGTGTGTGGGGGAGGGCGTGGGGAATGGGAGAGGAAGAGGCGAGAAGGAGGGACTAGAGAGAAGGACACTGCCCCCTACTTCATCGAGGTCGTCGCCTCAGCCGGTGGAGCCTCCAGTTGGGTCTGGGGTGGGAGGCTGGAGGGAGTGGCCGCTGTGGTGGGGCGGCGGCGTGGGCTCCGTACCCACGGCTGGGTGCCAGGCTCCGTACCTGGCGGGCCGGGCGCGCCTCGCAGGCCGGGCTCCCGGGGCGCGGAGGGTGTGAGCGCGCGCGCCCCCTCCGTGCCCGCTCAGCCTCGCGCGCGTCCCGGGGGAGGCTCTGCCGAGAGGCGCCCGGGGAGCCCGCAGCAGCCTCAATCCTGCCGCTGGCGGAGCTTTGTGCGGCAGTCGCGGCAGCGAGTCCCACCTGCTGGCGGCGGAGAGACTGGGAAAGGGGAAGAAGGAAGAAGAGAAGGAGGAGGAACGGGGAGGGGGAAGCAGGAAGGCGGCGGCGGCGGCGCCAGTCTTCTCCCGCCGGCGCCCACCTCCCGGGGGCTCCGCAGTCCTCCGGCTCTCGGCCTGCACGGGTCCCCCTCCCACCCCGCCTTTTCCCCCTGGCCCAACCCGGCCGGGCCTCCCCGCCACACCGCGGCAGCCGCTGCTGCAGCCCCTCAGCCTCTGCCTGGCGCGGCCCGGCCCCACGCCGCCGCCACAGCCGCTGCCACCCGGAGCCCCGGCGAGTTTTGAGGGGAGCGCAGGGGCGCGCGGCGCCGCCTCCATGCGCCCGGGAGCCACCTCGGCGCCCCAGCTCCGCTGAATAACCCCGGGCTCGCGGCGGCCCGGCCGAGACGGCGATCCAAGAGGCGAGGCGAACCCTGGAGAAAGGGAGCAAGCGAACGAGCGAACCCCAGAGCGAGCGCAGGGAGCCGACACCATGCCTGGCTGGAAGAAGAATATTCCCATCTGCTTACAGGCGGAAGAGCAGGAGAGAGGTGAGTGAGGCGACCGGGCGGGGGAAGGCGAGGCAGGGGGGTCCCGGCCCGGATGCCGCCCCCCCTTCCCCGTGCCACCCTCTCCGCGGCTACTCCGGACCTGTCCAGCGGCCGGCGGGGGAGGGGCGCCGCGCCCGCGGGGGGTGGGGGTGGCTCGGCTCGAGCCAGGGGGCGTCGTACGAACTCCGAGAGCTTTTATTTATTTTATTTTCCGGAGGGTGGGGGGCGAGGAGGGCGAGGAATGGTGCTGCAGCCGGAGACTTCTCGCTTGGGGAGAAGGTTTTCTGCTGTTGGTGTTGGGGAAAACTCTGGTTTCTCTAGGGCCGGCTCGCACGTGGAGCCCCGGGCCGGCTGGCTTGTGAGATGGGCATGGGGGGACAGGGGGAGGCGGTGAGGGTGATGATGGGGATCCTTTTGCCGTGCTTGAAGTGACTTTTCAAACTTTCCTCCTCTTCCTCCCCTTCCTCCTCCTCCTCCCGCGGCCGTCCCCGCCTCCAGCTGGGCTACCCCGGGTGTTGCCATGCCCAAAGTTGCTGGAGATTCTTAAAGGAGGAGGAGGGGGAGGAGGGAGTGGAGCGTGGGGGTGGAAAGGGGGCGCTGCCGCAAGTCTCTGGAGGGGGAGGGGAAGGGGAGGAAGGAGGGGACTGTCCCCTGGCTGAGGGTCTAGGGCTAGGACGGAAGGCCTGGGAGATGAGTTATGCCCCAGCGCAGTCTCCACGGCTCAAGTTAATACCGCAGGACTGCGGGCTTTTCATAATTGCTGTCTATTTTCATTGTAAAAGGCGGCTCTCTGTGCCAGGTGGCTTGCAGACCTTTTGTGCTTCAGCCTGACAAGTGTGCCCGGCAGATTGCTTTTCAGTGACTTGCGGGGAAGAACGTTGAAGACCCCCCCCCCCACACTTTTTTTTTTTTTTTTGCACCTTAAATGCTTGATTCTGTTGAGGTCATTTGATGGTGTTTGGATTGTGCAAGAGGTTGGCCAGGAGCTCAGTTTGGTAACCTGGATATGATGTACCCAGTGCACCAGAATTTCCTATGCACGCCCCATGGGGCAAGGGGGTGTGCGAGGTGGCTCTGCCTAGCATCCAGAGGGACCCTGGCTGTCAAGGTCCGATAGGGTTTATTCCATATTCTGTCTACCCCAGCCTGTCCTGGCTTCAAGGAAAATGCTTTAGAATTGAATGGGTTTCGAGGTGCAAGGTCTGTCTGCCTGAGTTGTGGCAAACAGTTGGCTTTGGGGGGGTAAATGATGCTGCATGGTGGGTGGGTGAGGAAAGCAGAGAGCCAGCCTGATCTGCAGAGGAGGCAGATTTCAGGAGAAAGAAAGGGTGCAGCTTGATGAACTGGTATGGACCATGGCTTGGTGATTAGGCATGCCAAAAGTTTCAGGCTTTTGAAATAATGCTTACTACCAAAGACCCAATGTACAATTTCCAGTTTTTCTCTAGGTGGCACAACCTGTCTTTGGTTTCTATCCCGTTTAATGACTCAGGGAATTTATCCCCTTTTAATCACTTCCTTATTAGATGTATGCATTTGTTTTCAGCACACTTTTCTGGGCAGGTGACCTTATCTTTACCCACTTAAAAAGGCACCCCTGCTGTAGAAGAGCTTCTGATAGTCTCCTTAGCATCTTACCTTAAATGTTGCCAATAACGGTACCAATAATTTATAACAAGGTGAAAGCTCTATGTGTTTAGCATTCTGTAAGAATGGAGTGTCTGTCCCATCAAGTAAATGTCACAATGCACTTGATATTAAGTGTATATCAGTATGATTTAAAAAAAAAACAGTGCTGCAAACAAGTTTTATCAGACTGCTGAAGTGTGTTGATTTTTGAATTGTGACACAATGTACTTGTATGTCTTCTAGAAATATGTGGTAACCTTGAAAGATGATCACATAATCTGCTTGGTGGAGATAAGACTGAAATTCCTCCAGAACATAAATATGATTCAGAAATTGGACTGTCTTAGCTCCTCCAGTAGGAGAAAATGGGGAATGTTTTGTTACTTGGGGTCCTTTTTTTTGTTTTCATTTTAAAGATGTCTTCTTGCTTATGAGATGTTTCTAAATTATATTGTTATTTTAGTTATGGCATATACTTGAAGTCTCGCTTTATTGGGAATGTGCAAATATCTTTCTGTGTCTTTAAAAATTTCCTGTCTATGTAGTATTTATGTTTATGTCTTAATTGTGTGTTTTATTAAAATGAATTGATAACCCTACATGACTTTTAATAACATTTTCAGCTTTGCTTCTCCTTACTGAGGAATTTTTTGTAAAGTATTGAGCAATGTTTTTATTTGTATTTGAAGTCTGATTGTGTAGAGCTATTTTCCCCTTGGAAATTAAAAATTCAAATGGTGTTGATTAAGTGCTTTAAAGATTTAAATAAAATAATTGAAACAGTCAGCTTAGTTAGGAAAGTAATGAACATGGAGCCTATATATTACTGTCGATCCATGGGTCAGTTTCCAGTAACTTTCTATTACATTTTTAAGTTGGCTAGGCTCATGTGATAATGCCCTTCTCCATGGCACCCTACTTCTTGAACAGTCCACAATGACTTTCTTTCTTTTGTTGTATTAGGAGTATTGGGGATTGAACTCAGGCCTAGGTGCTATCCCTTAGCTTTTTCCACTAATGCTGGCAGTCTACCATTGAGCCATGCCTCCAATTCTGGCTTTTTGGTGGCTAATTAGAGATATGAGTCTCTTGGGCTTTCTTGCTGGGGTTGACTTTGAACTTTGATCCTCAAATCACAGTTTCCTGATTATAGGTGCAAGCCCCAGTGCTCACTCACCAAAGCTCTTTAATACTACATCTGCCTCAATTTACATTTAAATATCCTAAAACCCATTATGGAGACAACTGTAGCTTGACATTTTTTTCACTTAGATTTCATCTAGTTGAATCTCCTTCTGAAATATAACAAAGACAAGATGTTAGTTGTCCATGTATGTGAATGTTAATTTATCTATATATAATTATTTTTTTAATTCTAATTTTAAAAGTTTGAGGAAAAAGTGCGTTCTTGATATTGTCACATGTAAAAAGTAATTTCATGTAATGCTTACCCACCATTCATAACAGGTTCATCTCGAAGTCCTCTCTGTCAAGATGTTGAATGAGCTATTGTGATTGCATGCAGTGCTGAGCAGAGAAACTGTAACATATGGGTTGTTGCAGTAAATGCACTCACTTCCAAAATGACATGTTAAGACTCAGCCATGTAAGGTGACATGGTATTAAAATTCAGAGCACATTTCTCTGTCCTCCCCCCGATTTTCTGCTTGAGCTGCTAAATCCAATCCATTTAGAAGACACCAAGTACACTTTTGGGTAAATGTTTTAGGAGAAAGAGAAATGATTCTGAAAATTGTTCTGTTTAAAATTCCTTCTAATCAAATTAAATCAAGCAATTTAATGGTTGTTTTACATCTGCTTATTAACTGATCATGTGTAATAGGAATACACTGGTTTAGGAAACTCTCAATACAAAGGAATAGGAACCTCTGTAATTAACAGTGCTTTTCTTTTGCCCTGTAACTTGCCTCTGTCTTGTGTGGTTTCTGTTGGTAAATGTTTATTGTGTTTTAACAATGTGTAGTCACAAGTTGAAATCCAACATACTAATTAGGAAGATTATAATTTATCTCTACAAGCATAATTCTTGCTATTTTTATTTTGGGGGAAAGGAATAATAGTAAGTGGTATCTTAATTTAAATTTACATTTAGATTTAGTATAATCTGAGAATATTATCTAATAATAAAGATGTGATCATTATAAAGATGTGATAAACTTCAAAGCATAAATTCACTGGGAGAAATATATCTCCTTTTTAAAAAATATAGTTGTTCACACTTTGGCATTTCGGTTTCTCATATCTCTTAGAGGTCTACAAGCGAACTTGATAGCTTCCTCTAGACTTCTGTTGTAAAAATGGTTATGTGTGAGATTTTGCAAGTAAAAATAGATGGATATTTTCAGATACAATTAGCTTTTCATAAAATATCTATGAAAGAGCATAGGGAACTTGAAAAAGGTTGCCTTTACTGTACCTTTGATCTGTTTAATTTTTACACCACAAAGTGATCTGGTGATACTATCTCACAACCTGCTTAGTAAAATGTACAATTTGAAATTTGAGTTTTCACTAGGAAATAATGTGGTGGAAAAGAGAAGAAATAAAAAGAGCTAGACTCTGCTGGGTGGTAGGTACTATGTTAGATATTTGGTATAGTTCTTTGGTGCCAACATGCATGTAAGGTAGGTGTTATTAGTTCCTTGTCAGATGAAGAAACTGAGATTCAAAATTAGTAAATTTGTTTAAGTTGAAAATAACTCCCATGGTTTGATTACCTGTTTTTAAAAACAAAATTCAAGAAAGAAATTATATTTTCTGAAAGAAAGCTTTGGCATTTTATTAACATTATTCTACCTTGCATTATTCATTCATTTATTTATTTATTTAGGAAAAGAAATGCTACTGTGGAATCTTTCTTCATGAATTTATTGAGAAGAGTTTTTAAAGTTAAATATATTCAAATATACTTAGTACTTCTAAAAGTGTGTGTGTGTGTGTGTGTGTGTGTGTGTGTGTGTGTTACCTTTGACAAACTGACTTTACAAGACAGGAGCGTTAGTTTCATCTGTATGTAAGGATTGAAACTTCAACATAATTTTTAGTAAAATTATTTGACTCAACTGAAAAAAAAAAAGCTCATTAAGGTAAATGGCTTTTTCCCCTCATCAAGGTTTGACGTAATTACACAGTTTTCCTTCTTTTTCAAGAGTATTAGCCATGAAGGCAAGAATAAATGGGAACTGCATGTTTTTTACTGTGATGATTTGGAAAATGATTGTATTGTCAGTGGCCATTGTTCATTTGCTCTGTTGCCAACATTTAATTTAATTAAAGCCATATATCTGAACTCTCAGTCTGGCTACCATGGCCAAACAAAAGGACTTCAGATAATGCTTTCTTCTACAGCAATTCAATTGGTTTCTTTCATTAAGGAAAAGATATCAATTTATATTAGCAAAGGAAATTGAGAATTGTGTAACTTGGGGTTTTAAGTTGTTAGATTAAATGCTACATGATGAAAGACTGTTTTAAACATTTAAAATTTGATTTGTTTTCAGTCAAATTGCTGTAGTATTTTGTTAATAATGTAAAATATGCAAGGAATAGTAATACAAAGTAACATGTCTAATAGCACTATTCAAATGCAAACCCCAAACCTAAATTTTAATCACTTTTGTTGTTGTTGTTGTTTGTTTGTTTGTTTGCCAGTCCTGGGGCTTGAACTCAGGGTCTGGGTGCTGTCCCTGAGTTTTTGTGCTCAATGCTAGCTCTCTACCTCTTGAACCACAGCTCCACTTCTGGCTTTTTGTAGTTAATTGGAGGTAAAGAATCTCAAGGACTTTTCTGGTTTCAAACTGCGGTCCTCAGATCTCAGCCTCCTGAGTAGCTAGGATTCCAGGCATGAGCCACTGTGCCTTGCTTCTGTTATCTGTTATTAAAGCTTATTTCTCTCTAAGTTCAAAAGTTTCTTGGGGCTGGGGATATAGCCTAGTGGCAAGAGTGCCTGCCTCGGATACACGAGGCCCTAGGTTCGATTCCCCAGCACCACATATACAGAAAACAGCCAGAAGCGGCGCTGTGGCTCAAGTGGCAGAGTGCTAGCCTTGAGCGGGAAGAAGCCAGGGACAGTGCTCAGGCCCTGAGTCCAAGCCCCAGGACTGGCCAAAAAAAAAAAAAAAACCTGGTAAAAAAAAGTTTCTTAAACCTATTGATGTAAGTTTCCTCACTTAAGAAGCCAGGTTGTTTAGGTATGACAGTAGTTAAAGGGTGATATGAGTTTTATGAGAAAGGTAATGCTGTCAATATAGCTTCTATTTAAAATTCACTCTGGCTAATTTCTTACTACCTTCATTTCAACAGTGATAAAGTTTAAGTAGTAAATGAGGAATGTGGAGAAGATATAGCTTTTATTCTAAATGGATTTCTTGTTCTCAGCACAGTGTTTATCGTTAACAAGTCAAATGGCAAGTTAACTTGAAGTCCAATGACATTGAGTTGAAATCCACTCTAGCATTCAATTTCTGTAGTATTTTAACTTCTCAAAGCCTTTGTATTCTGTTCCTTAAGATGAAGACTAGTAGCATCACTTTAGCAAATGTGGAGGGATTTATGATAGCATCTTGCATATAGTTTAGGGCTCAATAATAGCAACTGTCATTACTTTTATGCTATTTTGATATATTTATATGTAGATAGATCTATATCTGCATCTATCTATATCTATTTGTATATCTATAGATCTATCTGTCTATTTATCTTTATCTATACCTATCTGTATCCGTCTGTATCTATCTATCTATCTATCTATCTATCTATCTATCTATCTATCTATCTATATTTGTAAACTTAACACCTGAGGGTATTCTGTTGGTGAAATGTTAAGTATTTAGTTCTTTAAACACTTCATAAATTAATAGAAAAACAAAAAGCCCCGTGTCCTGTGAAAAGCTACACTAAAGTAGAACTTTCTAGTGCCAAGGTCTTTGTTGTATTCTAATCAGACTCTCTCACAAAGATGAAAAAAAAATTCCAATATGGAAACATATATGCCCAAGGCCACATTTCATACTCCTGGCAAATGTTTATTGAGTATTACCTGCCATGATGCCTGCTGGGGTTGAGAAAAACTATGGCTCTCCTTTTTCAAGGAGCTTATTAATATTGTTGTAGTCATGATATGACAGATTGCCCAATGGAGCATTTACTTCAGCACAGTTGGGTGTTATGGGACTGGAGGAGAGGGGGAGGTGTTGAGGGAATGAGGAGGAAAGAGTTTCTAAGGATAACCATCAAAGGAGATGACACAGAAGTGTTAAAAGACATGAGAGGAGGAATGGAGAGAGATTAGAGAAGGTTGGCCCAGGATGCAAGGAAACATCTTAGGTAAAGGGTGTGGTGTATTTCAGGGTATTATGGAGTGCTCTGGGAGCGTTCCAGGGACTCCTACTGATTCTGTAAGGGACTGGAGTGTAGAAAGTGGATGTATATATGGAGTATAGAACATCATGGAGGAATGGTGGTAGAGCATGAAATGTTCAGAGGATTTCATATGTCAGGTTACAGTTCAAATTGTGGAGAGCAGATGATGAGTTAATTGAAGAACTTCTAAAGAGGAGTGGCAAGATTTGATTTTCCTCTTAGAAAGATTACCTTGGCAGCATGTTTTTTGGGGATTTTTTTTTTTTAAACAGTGTGATATCCTTGAACTTTCTGGGGATAAGTACTTCATTTACATGAGCTGTCCTTTCTTGCCAATCGACACCTTTGTGATCCTAAATACAAACCCAGTATTAGTACTGGAACTTGGTAGCTGATTGAGGCTGCACACTACATATATTCTTCCTAAACTACTTTAGTCAAAGGCTGTTTTTTTTTTTTTTTTTGGCCAGTCCTGGGCCTTGGACTCAGGGCCCGAGCACCGTCCCTGGCTTCTTCCCGCTCAAGGCTAGCACTCTGCCACTTGAGCCACAGCGCCGCTTCTGGCCGTTTTCTGTATATGTGGTGCTGGGGAATCGAACCTAGGGCCTCGTGTATCCGAGGCAGGCACACTTGCCACTAGGCTATATCCCCAGTCCCCAAAGGCTGTTTTTAATCCCTAGTTAGTCACAGGCTGATATGTAGTCCTTCCAGCACAAAGTTTTGTATGAAACTCACCTCCTTAAGTTTGACCACATTACTCTTTTCTCCACCCCATTTAATCAGATGAGTCCATTCATTACAGACTTAGGTGTGACTGTGCCAGACATCTATAGAACTTTCTAAACTCCTACCCACACGTTTATGTAATAATTAAGCCATTGGCAGGAAATATGTTTTTTAGCCCTGAGATCCCATTTTGGATAGTACTGGTTTGTCTTACATAGTTAGGATTAAAGAAATTTTAAAAGGTGCCTATGTTTGTGCAAAAATTTACACACTATGTTTAGGATACACAAACAAAATATTTTCTGTAGCTGCTTTTATATCTCATTAAGTCTCCTGTTACTACTGAAAGTGAAAAACATATGATATTGTCAATTAAGAGCACATTAGTCCTAGTTTAAAACTTTTTGGCAGTATTTGTGATTTCTTAAGAGTTTTCCCTTCTCTTGTTCCCAAGATTGTGTTTCTGTGAAGGACCAAGCTTAGTATCCTCAAGCTCTGGGCGAAAGGCATTTTATTCATTGTGTGACCCCCACTGTGTCCACTGTGCTGGGTTTGTTTGGCATACTTGGTGACTGGGCATTGTGCCCTGGTATCCAATGAAATGAGGCTGTTTCTGATTGTTCTTTTGAATGTCATTTTGGCAGCTGGCTTGGACTTCCTGGACCTGGTCATTGTGTGCAGTTGTGAGATTCTTGTAGTCTGTGACCTTCCACAGAGACCTTTCCAGTTACCTGTCCTATCAGCATTTCTCTCTTCCTGCTGGACCCAGAGATTGCTTAACTGTTTCTCCTGATTCCAAATGGAATTCATGAGATCTTTGAAGGTATCCTTAACTCCACCTGTTGGAGGCATTTTCTGTACATACTGCCTCTGTTGGTGCAATATCATGTTTAATACTTTAGGTGCTAAATCACATTCTGTAACGCCTTCAAAACTACATAGAAATTAGCTTTTATTCTCTTTTGTATTTGTCAAGGGTTAATTAATGCCCTACTACGGTTGAAACTCAGGGCATCACATTTGCTTGTTAGGTGCTCTATTGCCCAAGCCATGCCTCTAAGCCCTTTGTCCTTTGGTTATTTTTGAGACAATAATTCACATTTTGCAGAGACTGACCTGAATTGTGAATCTCTTTTGGCATAATTGGAATACTAAGTGTACACTGGCACATCTATCTGTTGGTTAAGATGGGGAGGTCTTGAATCACAAGCTTTCTGTCCCAGAGTAGCTAGAATAGCTGAAAGAACCACTGAGCTTGTCTTATCAAGGAATTTTGAATCCTTTCAGGGTATCTTACACCTGATTTTTTTTCCCCCTCTTCTTCCATTTTTTTTTCTTTCTCTGCTGACCTAGATAACTGAAGTGATTTAAGGGACTTGAAAGCTTAAACTAGGGATGGGGGTCAGATGGGTAAATTAGTGATAAAAGAGAAGATTGAGTCTTGTTCCTGTGTGAGGTGGGCATGTCCTAAAGATTGAAATATCAGGGAAAAAGGAAATAGGGACAAATGGCTTAACAGCCCAGAGATGACACAGTTTGAAGCTGGCAAATAGTTTTGATAATACCTTTTTCTGGACTATCTTGTACACAGACCTTTCCTAGTAGTTTTATTAGACACCTGCCCTTCATTAGCAAATATCTGAATATAAGAGCTATCATATTCTTTTTTTGCTCACGGCTAGCACTCTGCCACTTGAGCCACAGCACTGCTTCTGGCCGTTTTCTGTATATGTGGTGCTGGGGAATTGAACCCAGGGCCTCATGTATACGAGGCAAGCACTCTTGCCACTAGGCCATATCCCCAGCCCAAGAGCTATCATATTCTTATAGTTGGTAGTGTCCTCATGGTGTAGATTTCCTAATAGCTTGATGTATTTTAGAAAGCTATTTTACATTTACTTATACACAATTTCACAGCACACACAAATCAGTAGCTTTTATGTATCTTTTGGTACAATTCATCTTTTGAAATAAACGTAGGGAACATGATTTTCACCTGTTGGTACATACAAAAAAAATAATAAAACAGCAGAAAACAACATTGGTAAATATTTCCAACAGTGATATGTAGACATTAGTTTATTCTGTATATAAACTGTGAATATCTTCTCTCCTTACTATCTCTGATATTGAGGATGTGTCTCTGATTATCAACATCCAAAAATTTCAGTGAGAAAGACGAAGAGAAGTCTATGAATTGTTTCTTGAAATCAGAAGTAGTTAGTTATAAGGATTTCTTCATAGCCATTTTCCTTCAGAAGTTTTAGGATTATTGACTACAAGAAAGTGATATTTGAAATAAGATTTTTCACTTGAATTCAATTATTTAAAAATATGTATGCAACGGTGCAAGTGGCTCATGCCTGTAATCCTAGCTACTGAGGAGACTGAGACCTGTGGATTGCAGTTGAAGCTGTGACTAGAGTGTTAGCCTTGAGCAAAGAAGCTCAGATACAGCACTCAGGACCCAAATTCAAGCTCTAGGACTGGCATACACAAAAAACTAAAATATATAATCACTACTGATAGTCTTAACTAGCATAAGTACAAACTTGTGTGTGTCCTCAGTCATTAAAAAAAAAAAGTAAAGTAGTCCTGAGACCACAGTGTTTGAGAACTGCTGTCCTAGATCTTTTTACTGACAGTAACTGCAATCCTCTGTCTTATGTCTTTCTGATTCAGTCTCTGTTATTCTGACTCACTCATTCAATCACACTGGGGTTTGAAATGCATTGGTGGTGTCCCCTCCCATCCCCCTTTATACTGTTCCATGACTCTCTATTATTTCTCGGCTTCCTAACTAAGCTGACTGGTTTCACCTTCATCGCATGATCTCTCATCTCAATGGACCTTCAGTGCTACTGATTTGTCAAGCTATGTACCCTAGGCAATTCATTTGTTTTTTTGGTTGACTGGCACCTTCTAGTCTATTTTCTCAAATCTCCAACATGTCCTCTTTCCTTTCTCACCCTTTGCTCAATACTTTGCTTAGAAAATAGAAGGATTCAGAAAAGAGCTATTTGCATATATGCCCATGTATTTTAACTTTTCTCCTGTCATTGTGGTTGATCTATGTGCTCTTCCCCAAGGCCAACCTTCCAAGTTGTGTACCAGGGACCATTCGCTTCTGCCCAATTGATGTTATTGCCCCAGCATATTCTTCCCTTCTTCCAGCATCGCCAAATTCTCTGTCTCTACTGGACTGTTTCTCTTCAGTTTACAAACATAATATTGCACCTACTCCAAAAAAGTTACTTTCTTGAGCCACATACCCTGAGTTAGCACATTCTTTTCTGTTTCTTTTAATAGCAAAGTATCTTGAGAGATAGGTATATATTTACCTATTAATAGTTCTTATTCTTTCTCGAACCTAAGTTTAATTAGGTTTTTATGTCATATTCTGCTTTCTCTCAGGATAACCAATGCCCTCCATTATTTGTAAACCTAGCACTCACTTCTCAATTACATTTTCCTTGACTAGTCAGAAGCATTTGAGATAGTTGTTTGTTTATATTATATATGGTATTTAAAAAATTGTGCCAATAGCAAGGCTGTTTCTGTTTATTTCTGGTAGTACTGGGATTTGAACTCAGAACCTTGTGCTTGCTAGGAACTTATTTTACCACTTGAGCTCTAACCCCAGCCTTCATTCTTGACTCTTAGAAAAGAAATGAAGGCCTTATTTTTCTAACAGTTCATTTTGACCACATGCTTGTAAAATGAACATTAGTATATTTATCTTATTCTTTTTTTTGTCAGTCATGGGACTTGAACTCAGGGCCTGGACACTATCTCTGAACTCTTGCGCAAGGCTAGTGCTCTACCACTTTGAGCCACAGCTCCACTTCCAGTTTTTGGATTTTTTTGCCACTCCTGGGGCTTGAACTCAGGGCCTGACCACTGTCTCTGGCTTCCTTTTGCTCAAGACTAGCACTCTACCACTTGAGCCACAGCACCACTTCTGGCCTTTTCTGTTAATGTGATACTGAGGAACCAGTGCTTCATGCATGCTAGGCAAGCACTCTACCACTACACCACATTAACAGCCCCCACTTCCAGTTTTTGAATGGTTAATTGAAGATAAGAGTCTTGCCAGGACTTTTCTGCTCAGGCTGTCTTTGAACTGTAATCCTTCAATCTCAGCCTCCTGAATAGCTAGGATTACAGATGTGTGCCACCAGCTCCTGGCTTATTTTGTTCTGTTCTTTCCCAAGCCAATTCCTGTACTATTTTCTCTCTAAAGTGAAATAAAATGGTTTCTAATTGAATAATTTGTTGTACCATTTGTGTTTTTCTGCATATAAAACAGGAAATAGTGTTTAAGCAGTTTCTTTGCTTATTACTGGAACCAATGGACAGCATAGTTATGGGGAAAACTTACTAGAGAAGAAAAATAGACATTCACATCATTTAAGGATGTTTCATATGTACATGTATTCTTAATTATATTTTGTCTTTGGATAAAATGGGATTCTTGGAGGACAGTTTCACATTTTAGTATAACTATCAGTCATAATTAGATTAAAGCAATTGGTTTTTTCCCCCTTTGAGCATATCTTTAACAACTGATAATCCCAGGCTCCAAGTTCATGTAAATTGTCATTATTTCTGGTATATTTATGTTCTCAATCCTTCCAAGACCACATCCTATTTTTCAGTTACCCATTTCATTTCTTTATAATTTCCAAGGGATCTGCTTGCCTCCCCCTCATGCCTCCAGCACTGGAATATCAGAATAATAATCAACTTTACTGTCCACTGTGTTTCTTTATTTTTTTCTTTTAATTCATTCTTTTACTTCTTTCTTCTTTCCCTGGTGATGCTTCGTATAGCACTTCTCAGGCATTCTATAGATACTTGTTGGTTGATTGCTTTAATCCCCTCCCCCGAGTCTGTTTAGCCTGAGGAAGATTACAGAATGAACGGAAGACCTCTCATGGATTTGTCATCATGTAACTAGTCAATTAGATTTAGAATGTATGCAGTGAATGAGGAATGAATATTTGCTGATCAAAAATTTGCTTTGTATTATGGGATGACAGACTAGAAAATTTAATGTTACCAAGGTTTTGTAATCAAAGTTGGATTTAAATACTAATCTACTAGCTGGCTTTATGGTTAGACAAGTCTTTGCTTTCTCAGTTTCTTCTTTCATAAAAGGATCTTAATAACATATACCTTTACAATTAGAGTAAAATCTTTGAGTACAGTATCTATAAAAATAGCTGTCAGTGGTGGGCCTTGAGTATTGGAGCAAATACAGAGCAGTGAAGTTTGTGTACTAATGGAAAGATTATGTACAATGTGTGGGCCAGGTTTCCAGGTCATTGCCAAAGGTGCAGATACCTGGGGCATGCTTAGAATGTGGGTTTCAGACTGTTTGGGACCCTTATACCATGATGAGGAAGGGAGCAGGGTGTCTCCAAATTTCACTTGTTAAAATAAGTATAACACATGAACCATTTGTTCAAAGTAACTGAAAAAAATAATTAAGAATGTAACACAGAAACTTATCTAAGTTAATTTATGTGAAATTTAAAGAGCACCAAACTCATAATAGAATTATACATACCTGGATTGAGAGATTGATTTTAAAACCATATGCCTCCATTTATTTTGTTGCGGATATATGGTTGTGCTTGACATTAAGTTGCTGAATCACAATTTCCCAGTTCTCTTCACTTGAAGACTATCTTTGTGCAACATGAAGCTTTCAAAATGTTAAAACAAGACAATGGAAATAACAACTGAACTATTATTTTTCAATGTAGAGAGCCTATAAGGATTCAGGGATTGAGATTTTGTTTTAACACTTTAAGGTTTATAGATTAAAGTGAAACAAAAGCAGAACTGTTCTATGATCTGAAATTGTGGCAGCCTCACCCTATACCTAAAGATATTCCTTTTGCCAGTAAAGATTTGTGCCACTGGATCTTTGCATTATCTTAGTTATTAGAAGCCCCCGTACTTTCAAATCCATTGACAAAGTCTGCCTTTCTGTCTCCACTAAAATCCTTGCCGAGCCCATTCTGCTGAAACTTAGCACAAAGCAAATAGGTACCCTTGCTTGAGAGACTGTCATTTATTAAGATCTGTGCTGATGACACCATCCACTTGATACTTGGTTGCAATCACAGTACCATTTAGGAATCTGCTGCCAATCCATTCAATTGCTACATTATCACTGAAATCAGTTTGAATCATTGTGATAGTTAATTCAAGTTTTCACTTGTAGCTTCTTTTACCATATTGGACAGACCGTCAGGTGGAAATTAAAAGAAAATACATCTGCAGAATACATTGGCCATGTCTCCAGTAATTGAGTGCTGAAAGGTAGATGATTTGGGAAGCAACTGATTAGCATCCATGGTCTCACATACTGCGGACCATTCCAGCTTTGGTGACTGGGACTGAAGTTGGGGTCACATTATCCCATTCCATCTGGCTCTGCCTGGTTCCTGTTTCCTATTTCTGGTGTATGATCCTTTATTTTCCATTGTCTTTTACCTCTTACCCATACTTCTCTGTAGACTGCACTTGGCTAACATCCTTAAATATTTCCTACCAGTCTGTGCTTTGTCCAGACATTGGAATTTTCTTAGGTCTCAAGCGCATGCATGTCTAGTAATAGTCAGGACCCCAGAATGCTGATTTGTAGCTTTTTCTAGGATCTGACATGTTCTTCATTCCCTCCTATTTGCCTGAACAGCCCAGACAAACTCTGACCTTAGTGTCTGCTCTGTTTTCTGTGAAAACTAACAACTACAGAGGTTCTCAGAGTGTTCTTGTGAAAGTTCACCGTGCTCTGGTATGTAGGTGAGTTGGAGACTAGGGTAAAAAAAGGTTCAGTGATTGCTAAATCTACTTGATCATAGAACTCCTTTCCAGTTGGAGCATCTTGTAGGGCAATGTAGTTCAGAACACACATAGAGAAATCCTGCCAAGCAGAATGCTGGTGATATTTGGAGTTTGAATAAATCTTAAGAACAGGTGTTAGCCTTTTAACAACAGAAGAACATCAGTGCTGTATAAAGCTTGATTCAGAACTTCTTGAAATTTTCTCTGTTTTTCTGTAATATCACATTAATGGAAATCTTTCTCCTAAACTCTGGTGTCTGGTTACTGAGTATGCCTTTAGTGAAAGCTTTTTTTTTCTCTCTAATTGAGCAAATTCAGAATTTATTGATAATCTCTACTACATATCATATGCTGTATTACTTGCCGAAAACAAAAATATAAACCTACCAGATCTACCCTTGTAAAACAAATTATGCTGTACAATGACCATTTTATAAAGCTGGTCCCATATCAAGCCAATTGTTTTGCTTTTCCTCCATTGTAAGCCTAAATTTTCTTTAGCAGGGCTTTATTCTGTTCCCACTCCAATAATGAAGGGTCCCCTAAGGGTAGAGAAGCATTTTCTAAGTATGTTAAAAAAAGGAAAATGTAGAATAAGTTGCATGAAAATTCAGTGGTTTTCTATGTCTAAATACAGCAAAATTGAAAGACAAATTGTAAGCCAGAAACAACCTTTATGACCAATAATTTAATATCCTTAATAAAAAGAGCACACTGTGGTCATAATGAATTTATTAGATGAATAAATGAATGGATGAATGATTAGAAGCAGCAAGGAACAAAATCAGTTTAGTAGAAAACTGTGTAAAATGTGGGCAAATCACAGAAATAAAGTAAAACAAAATAATAATAAAAAGACATAAATCCAAATTGTGAAAAGCAAAAAATTTAAAAATTCAATGAAATTTTATCTTTTTAAATTGTATTTGACACTTATAAAGCTCTTATTGTCACCATGTTGTTAATAACTTATGTTGTACTATCTAGTTTAATTTAAACAACTCATCTCACATAAATATTGTTCTCTTCATTTTTACCACTGAACATGGGGCTTGAAGAAGATAAGCAAAGTTAATGTAGTTAAGACTTACTATTGTGATCATCTTGGAATCATCTAGGTATGAGGAATTACGACTTGAACTCCTACCAGGCTGGCCCCAATGTCCCTGTTGTTAACTACCAAGGTCTTCTGTTAACACAAAAAAAGTCATGAAGCTCGATTATAGTAAATCGTTTATGAGGAAGAGATAAAGCTACATACAAAACAGTATATGTTTTCACATGTGTACTTAAAAATTATTTGTCAAAGTGATGTTATCGAGGGGTTATAGTTTCATATATAAGGCAGTGAGTACATTTCTTATCCAACTTGTAACCTCCTCCCTCATTTTTCTCCCACTTTCTCCCCTCCCCATCGCCCCATGTGTTATACAGTTGGTTTATAGTATATAGTTATTTAAGTATTGCTGTTGCATTGGTTCACCTTTTATCCTTTGTCTTTCCATTTTGATGTTCCAAACATACTTGATCCATGGAGCAAAACTTGGAAGGATGTGTATGATAGCCTGAGCAGTACTTCTCCATAACTTTTGAGAATCAATTTCTTTTTGTTTAGCTGTACTTCCTTTCTTTTATGATTCTAGGAACTGTACCCAAAGACTCGTGCAAGCTAAACATGTGCTCTACCATTGAGCTACGGTTCTAACTCCTGTTTATCTGTACTTAGTACAGATTAATTGTACTACGGTGTGTAGAATATGTGTGTGTGTGTGAATGTGTGTGTTTGTGTGTGATGTTACAAGCAGCATTAAAAATAACCACTTTTCAGATTTTTTGTGTATGTACAAACAATTGTAAAAAAAGCTTTTTACACTGAAAAATATCCAAAAAAGAGAACAGTAGTGCAGAGGTGTAAAGAAATCAGAGTGAATGGATAAATTGGTAAATGATATTGAGTAGATAACTCAGCAAATGGAAATGCAAATTCCTAATACATAACTTAGGGAAATACTTAATGTTAGTAATTCAACATTTATAAATCAAACCATCACACAATAAATATTTCTCACCTTAATGGTTAGAAAATTATTTATTTATTTATTTTAAAAAGAAGATTCACAGTGCTTCTGAAAGGTATCTTGAAGCAGGTACTCCACAGATACTACTTTGGAGAAAACAACTGGCCAGTAAATACCAGGAGTCTTAATTGTTTATACAAATCTTAGCCTCGTATTTCACCTTCTGGAACTTGATGCCACATACATAACTATGTTTTGATGAAAAGGTTTACCCACAAAGATATATAGTATTGCCTATAATTGTGAAAAATGAAAGCAACCTAAATGTGTGCTGATATTCTCACAGGGTAGTAAATGATAGGGTAATGTTTTATTGAGGAATTAGCCGACATATATTCATTGAGTGCTTTTACTGGGAAGGATTGCTTTTGGTGCCAGAAAGACAGCAGTAAGCAACACAGGAAAATTTTCCTTTTGATTTACACAATATTTGCTAAAAATTTAGCAGTTCCAACTTGATACAGAATAAAATAAAATATTAAAAATATAGAATGACCACTGTGGTATGAAAAATAGAAAAAAAGCTTGAAAGGACATATATGAAAATATTACTGTCTGACAGTTTAAACTGTCAGTGGATTTTTTTTTTTACAAAATATTTTTGCTATTTTCCAAATTTCTGTGATAAAAAGCTATTGCTTTTTTGGAAAAATAAACATAAAACTTAATTGTCATTATATATTAAATGCTTACAGTGTTCTCCTTATATAGAAAAATAGGAACTTATATTCAAGAATGATGAAAAGTTGATAGATTTAATTTAAATTACCAGGATTTGTGGCTTTATCAAGATCCTAAAACATCTTTGATTTTATAGATATATTTAAGGCCTTTAAAATGCTGCTTGCATTAAAAATGCTTCTGCAGTAAACGGTAATTGCATTTTGAGCAGATAAAAACTTGCATTTGACAGTACAAAAAGTCCAACACAGAGTCAGTTTGATTAGGTAAATGCAAATTTAACAGCCTAATGATTCTTTACACTTCTTACTTTACATGCCATAAAGTTAGCAGTAAAGCAATTAAAATTCCAAAAAAATGGCTGTTTAGGAAAATGGTTTTTTCTTTTCCCCTTTCGTTTTTTAAGTAGATGAAGGAATTTACATTTCCACTCAAACATTATTTCCTACAATAAAGCCTCTCTCTGCTGTGATTCTATGTAAACTTTTAATTGTGTTTGACACTTATGCATAAATTTATTTTGGGCAATTGAGTTGTGTTTTGAAATGTTTAGGCTGATTCCTTTAAGTTTAGGTGTCATTTTTATACTTTATGTTTGAAAATTCTTCTGAATTAGAAATAGAGATGTAAATTTCAACTTAAAAATCATAAAAGGTTTTTTTTCCCCCTACAGTTCAAAATACTGAAGACAAGGTCCGAAAATTCTGTGGTTTTGGTTGCATTAGGAGTGATGAAATGCTATGTAAATGTAACTTGAGATGAAAAATGATTACAGTTAGCAGGAAATATCAGTCACTACAAAGCCAAAGCCCAGTAGTAGGCTTTCAACCGATATCAACTAGCTTGTGCAGAGAAGAATCTCTATGAATTACATACTGTCAACATTACTTTTCTCATTAGGGACCCTAGGGATTTTCCAAAGTCAAGTTGCAGGAAAAGGGGAGAGGTAGGAAGAGAACCACTGGCCCCACATCAGAGAGGTACTGAATTTGAACACAATTGAGAACGAAGGTCATCTAGAAAGAATTCAGGTTTTCTCCCTTGTTTTATCAGGAAGTAAAGTGGCATCTGCCATTCTCCTATCACTTATTTATAAGTGATCTTTCTGAGCTTGTTAAAGATATGCTCTTTATGGGGTTGTACTTCTGATATCAGAAGGAATATCCCAGAATCAGGAATTTTGTTTTATGGGTTTCAGTGTTCCCCCTTATGTCACTTTCTCTAATTGTGACGTGGTTGCTGTCATGAGATGTGAGGAGGTGCTGCTGACAGTTCTGGAAGTGCCACTAACATTTTACTTACACTGGTGACAATAGACAAATGTGGGGTTTAGCATGTCCTCGCCCAGACTCCAACAAGGGCCTTCACAATCCTATTGCCATTATCAAGACTTTTTTTGCGGGGGTGGGGTGAGGTGGTACTGAGGTTTGAACTCAGGGCCTCATACTTGGTTTGGCAAACAGTCTACCTCTCCATCTTTGCCTCTATCCCTTTTCACTCTAGGTTATTTTTCACATAGTGTCTTTATGTTTTGGCCCATGCGTAGCCTTGGACTGTAGTCCTCCTACCTATGCCTTTTGTATATTTGAGACAGGTGCATGCTTGTATGTATGGCTTTTTTGTTGTGCTGTAGTCTTGCAAACTTTTTCTCTGGGCTGGCCTTGAGTCATGACCTTCCCAATTTTTGTCTCCTGCGTAGTAGGGATTATAGAGGCTAGCTACCTGCTCCACCAGCCTTTTTCCTGATGCATCTGCATCTGTGAGTTGAAACTCAAGACTCATTCCTTGATGTGCTTATTATTCCACGTGTTTCATGCTGGCTTACTCTGATATCTACTTCAGTGTTGTATGCATCATCCCCAGATTCAGTGCAAGCAACTCTCTTTTCTCTCATGGCCTTCATTATGGCACTTGAGGAACACTGCATCCTGTAACAGTCAGTTGAGATGGAAGAACAGTAGCAGAAAGGCAATTTTCTGCCATATAGCATTTCCTGTTAGCTAACTTTGCTCTAACTATATATAGGTCAGCCAGGATTTTCCTACTTCCTTAGAAATTTAGTAAAACTTCACATAGGATCTCTTTCTTTCTTTCTCCTTTCTCCTTTCCTACATGTCTTTACTTCATCCCTATCTTAATTTCTCTTTGTTGATACTATCATTGCCATTTTGCTCGCTAATCAATTTAAAGAAAAAGACATAAGAATATAATTATTACTTGAATTATTAAATTATCTACATTATGCTGTATTTCTTCCTTTCTTTTTATTTTTTTCAAGCAATCACAAAGGCATTGTTGGGACCCCTGACTGTTGAGATAGAATGCTTCATTCAAATCATGGCTCTGCCATTTATTACCTACATGACCTAAGGAAAGTCTTTAAGTGTTTGAAATGGAGATAATTATTCATATGTTCCTCATTGAGTTATTGTGAGGATTAAGCAAACTAACATATGTAAAACTAGTACATAGTCAATTTGGTCAATATAAATAAATGACTTACTGGCCAAATTTAGTGTCTCTGTGTGGATTATTGGCATATTGCAAAAGGCATAAGAAATATGCACCCAGGGCATGGATTTTGTTGTGTGATTCTTTTAGGGTTTTCTCCCTTCCTTGATGTAGAATAGTATATAGCATGACTGTGGATTAGCATCTGTTTAAATTCTAAAACAGAAACAGTATGACAGTCACAGAGGAGCCGTGTCAGCTCCAGCACAGCAGAATGAGATGAAGAGCACTTGTGATACATAATGCACCCTGGATATCAACAGGAATTTTACAGTAATTGTGATTATGACAACAGTTTGTACTAGAGTTCCTCACTAGCTTTTTTATTTCAGAGATTTTCAAAGGGAATGCATAGCCACTTAAGACAGCGGTAAGAAAAATGTTTTTATGACTTTTATTTTCTGTATAGAATGAAATTGAACAAGAGAATGGTAGAGTAGCTTCCTCCAGAGAACAATACTAGATCAATAAGTGGCAAATCCAAGCAGCTTAATTTCTGATTTACTACTTTGTATCTACAAATCCTGGTTCCTTCAAGATGGGAGAATTTGCATATGAAATTTAGGGGGAAAATTCTTTGGATTAAGTTCCTTAAGTGAAAGAAACATGCATTCCCTCTGCAAACCCGTTTAACTGGTAGAAGTAATGTTTTCTCTCTCTCTCCTCTCTCTCTCTCTCTCTCTCTCTCTCTCTCTCTCTCTCTCTCACACACACACACACACACACACACGCATATACCTTCCCAAGAATGAACTGATAAGGAACTCTTGGGAGAAATTGGGAGCATGGTTAGCTTTTCTCTAAGCATTAATGTATATTTCTCATTCTTTTAGACTTAAATATTCATAATTAATAGGCAAAATCCCTTAAGATTAAAACTCACTGCTCTATTATAGAAGGTTACTCAGGGTCAGCCTTGCCTGTTGTACCTAAATGAGTTATTTCAATCAAGGCTGAGAAATGCCTTTGAATTTCCTCCCAACAACTTCTTTATCAGCTCACTGTTTGAAATTCCACATCAGAGATCTTCTTTTTCTTTTTAAATAAGCTTCAGGTTTCAGTTCTTCTGTGCAGATGCAAGTATGCTCACACATATAGCAATAGCATGTTTAGTAACATGTTGCTAATATTCAGTAATTTATAGTAATCTTATGAGTGAGTTTATGACTCTTGTGGATTTTGGGGTTTTGTTTGGCCTTGTAAGTACTACAGGCAAAGAAGACTCTGGATTATTGGGAGAAGAACTAAGGTAATGACAGAGTGATGTCCCAGAAGTGAACATAGTGGACTGTACAGGCAAAATTTAGTGACTGGAAGCAGAAAGTCATTAAATTCCTTCCCTATCTCTGTCCCTAAGCTAGCTTCCTGCTCTTCAAGGGAAAAGTCTTTCTTTCACCTTGTATCTTAAGATTTTATTTTAAAGATTTTCATTTTCTTTAGGTAGTTTTACAAGAGTTGCCATTTAAAAGAGCAGTTTGTGAGTACAGTGCCTCTTGGTCAATGTCACCCCTTTTATCATTCTCACCCCTCCCATCCCACCCATAGAAGGAGGGTAAAGACGTTAAAGGCATGACACAGATCAAGATGCATTGTACACATGAATTGCTTTCTTAAATGGCAAAAAAATTCCTTAAGACTTTCAATTGTATTGTTAGGAGGTGCTGATATATTTTACAAGCTTTGTGTCACTTGCTCTTATACTCTGAGAAGAAAGATATTTGGGCACTAAGTTGAACAATTACAGCTTTAGTGAAACAGGAAGATTTTCAGACTCTTTTCAACTCCTCATAAGAGAATTTAGGACTTTTGTTCTCCAGATATTAGCCATTCTTCCTAGCAGCAGACTCCAGAAGAGCAGTCCATATAATTTGTGGCTCTTAAGAAGAGGAGAATCTAAAGAAGAGTATAGACTTCATCAGTTCCAGTGGTGACAATGGAAGTGCCATTGCTCACCAGAGGCCCTCACTCTGGGCTATCATCACTCACACCTGCAGAGCAAGCCTTGGCCTCTGCCAATGAGGAGCACACACCTGCCAGCCCTGTCTACTCACACTAGCCAGGCCATTTAAAGCCAAGACAGTAGGCATATGGCACTGCCCTGGGATCCTTTGTCTTTCCAAATTGTGCTGTCATGTGAATAAGTCCCATGTGAGGCTCTTCTCCACTTATTTCCTTGCAACTTATAGGAGAGATGGATTCAGCTCCTGTCTGCATTTTTGTCTGGTGACTGGCCTTTTTCTTCTGACTCATAGTTTAGCCCCATGTTTTTCTCTGTGCCAACTTCTATGTCTCTGGCTGCACTCTGGCCATCACCAATCACTGATGAAACATACCCTCCCACTCAGACTGTCCCTCTAGTCTTCTCTTCTGGCCTGGTGCTCTCCTAATTGTCCTAATACTAAAATTGTCCTCAATCCTGGCCTTCTTGCTACTGGTATTCTGGCCTTCTCCTAGAGCTGTGCTTGATGATTGAAGAGGTAAGAAAATTTAAAGCCAGATGCCAGGTGAGAGATTAGAGATTTAGGACACTTAAGGTTTAGGATAGAACAAATAAAGAAACAAAGTACCTGGCAGAGAACTAAAGATACTTATATCCTCTGAGTTGAAACAGAGTGTAATTACTGTGTTTTGAGATCTCTTTGACCTTCTGCTAAAGAAGAAAAGAGATTGAGAAAAGTTCTGTATTTCAATGATACGAAGCTATTTCATTTTATTATCTTATGTGGAAAAAGGGGTTTCATTTTAGGATGCTTTTATGGACAAAATCTTATCTGATAAGCATGTGCTTAAAAATTCAGTAGGCTCCAATGAAGGATACTATGGTTCATGTTACTCTGGGTTTATGCCCTCAGGGAACTTAGAGTCTAACAGATACAGCATCAAACTATGCAACATAATCAATTTGTTAATTGAAAGGAAACCTTTTTGCTCTGGGCTTTCTTATTTATTTATTTATTTTTGCCAGTCCTGGGCCTTGGACTCAGGGCCTGAGCACTGCCCCTGGCTTCTTTTTGCTCAAGGCTAGCACTCTGCCACTTGAGCTACAGCGCCACTTCTGGCCATCTTCTATATGAATTCCCCTGGCTTCTTTTTGCTCAAGGCTAGCACTCTGCCACTTAAGCCACAGCGCCATTCTGGCCATTTTCTATATATGTGATGCTGGGGAATCGAACCCAGGGCTTCATGTATACAAGGCCAGCACTCTTGCCACTAGGCCATTTTCCCAGCCCCTGCTCTGGGCTTTCTTAAGTTCACCTCCTAGCAGAGGTTGTGGTGTTGCTCAAGTGGTGAGCACTTGTCTAGAAAGCCTGAAAGTGTCATTTTTTTTTTTCCTGAAAGAGAAAAATGAAAATTGTCAAATATATTCACAGTAGTCCAGAACAGCTTCAGAATGATATTCTGGCTACATGCCAGGGAATGGCTTTGGAGTATTGACCTAGATGTATTGTTTTGTGTAGAGTTACTAACTTTTTTTTTTTTGACAATATAAGGAAATAATCCTTTCTATCTCCTTTCTAGTTGAAATGGACGGGGGACTAGTACATTAGACTTAATAGTGTAGTGATGATTATGAATAATATTAAAATGACTATATTACACTTCTCCAAATAGAACCAATAGGTGTGGGGTGAAAGGGAGATGTGGCAGAGAGAAAGGAGGGAAGGAAGGAGGGAAGGGAGAGGAGGAAAGGGAAAGAAATGGGAAGGGAGGGAAAGGAGAGGGATATGATTATATGAGTGATTGAAATTAGGGATTTGGCTTACAAGGTGGATTGTAGAAGCTTGGTAGTTTGGGAGTCCAAAATCTGTTGAGGAAGTCCTACAGGCTGGATATCCAAGGAAGAGCTGCAGCTTGAGTCCATATGAAGAATTCCTTTTGCTTTGGGGAGGGCAGTCTTTGTTTTATTAAAACTTTTAACTGATTAGATAAAGACTATACACATTATAAGTTATAAAATGTTTACTCGAAGTCTATTAATCTCAGATAAATAAACACAATGGTAAAACTAAATACAAAGCACACAATCATAGATGTAGCCAGAAAAAAGATCATTTGACCAAATCTCTGAGCAGTGTGGCCAAGTTGACACAGTACTATTCATAAAAGTAACCAACCTTTATTGATTATATTGCCAAGCCACTAAGTTCCTTCTGAACATTTTTTTTCTGTCAGCTTTTTAAATGATACCTGTCAGTTGGATGTTTCTATTCAACAGGTGGGGAAACCTTACTGATGATGTAGATGAGTTACCTGCTCAAGGTCATACAGGATGTGTTAGAGCTGGGACTCATATTTCTTCTTTGTTTAGACATGAAAATGAGAGGTTACTGAGAACTGTTGGGAGTCTCTTGTAGAGAAAAAACCTTGAATGCAAATTGCTTTTATTTACTGAGACAAAACAATCTTTATTGAAATTATAATAATGTTTGCAAGAAGATTTATATGAATCCTTGTATAGGAGGGCTCTAAGACTCTAAAAGCCACTTGAAAAAGCTATTGACAGACTAAGAAGCCTAAGTATAAAACGGTATGTGTCTGATGTTGAGAGATTTTCTTTAGTTATGTTAAGGATGATTTCAACTTGTTGGAGCAGGGACTGGTCATGTGTTATTGGAACCTACTTATTTTACCTCGCTAGGAAGTAGCCTGGAAGGGATAAGGCATACATATACTTTAGCTATCTATCCACTATCTGAAACTCAACTAATAACCAATAAACATACAGAAATGCATGTAGATGCTAAAAATCCTTAGACTCTAACCTAGCTTGTCTGTTTGAACTCTGAAACCCTGGTTTCCAAGGTGGAAGCAGTGTGAGAGACCGTGGGTTAGAAGTGTGGAGGGAGGAAAGGCTTTGTAGTGTGCATACAGCCTGAGAAATGGTAGCTGATTGACTAAACGTGTGTGTGTTTGTATGTGTGTGTGTAAAAGCAAATATAAACCTGAAATAGCCCAACAAACTTCATTTAGTGTATGTTAAAACATCCTTTCACACTATAGATCATTTGATAAGACCCTGTAATAGTCATGCATTTGAGCCATGAGGAGCTTAAATCAGATTCTGAGCTCTCTAATTAAGCAGGTGCAGTGCCTTTTGCTGTATGGAGCCCTTGAAAAGTCAGTAAGATGTTTTAGTACTTAAAGGCTAAACATTTATTTATCTGAAAGGAGGTTTCTCCATAGCTGTCTTTATGAAACAGTAATGATTGTCATGAAATCCTTTGAATTCTTTCTATTGGCACAGAACAATTAATTCAAGTCTCTTAGGAAATGGAGCTTTTGGCCTTAATTGACTTTTGACTAGTACCTACCTTGGCTGGTGTTTAAATAGTGTTAGAGGTCCTAGCTGTGTAGAATTTATTTCCAGTGTTAGAACTGAAATTCTTCCCAATTGTGCAGCTAACCTGACTGCTTTTTATCCTGCCCCAAATAAATGTGCTTTTATTTTGATACTTTTAGTAGAAGAGTCACTATTTAGAATTCATCTTTTAGGGAGGCTGTTTCTGTTAGTATGTGACATATTAAAAAACAAAAAAGGCCTGTTTCCTTTTATGTAATTTGTATCTCATGTATCTGAAATAACATGGTATTTAAGCTGTGACTGAAATCAAATGGTAGGTTTACCAGTTGTACTTAGAGAAACTTCCCAAACTATCAAAGATGTAGTATTCTACCTGACCCCAAACATAAATCTTATTTAACCTCTGATGTTCAGTAAGGTTATTTATAACTTTTAAGTTTTTAAGACCTGTTTTTTTCATTTTAAAATCGAAGAGTAAGTGCTGAGTGAGTACAGTTTGTGGTTATTTCTTGTTACATATTTGTAGGGATTTAGGGGGATGAATTTGGATATGTTGCTGTGGTGCAAATTAAAGCTTTGCCTAGTACAACTAGTATTGATCTAGTGAGTAAAGAGTCATGCTACATTAAGGCATTGATTGATCATATTTTTAAAGGTCAATGCTGGATCATCTAAGATAAAATGTGTCTTTGTAGCAATTGAGTGAATTCCAAGGGTTAATGCCGTATGATTTACACAGAATCTATGTTTGGTGAGACAGAGCAGGTAGTTGTCTGAGTGATAGTATTTCTGAGATTTTCTTCACCAGCCTTCCATTTCACAATCATATTTTGAGGTCATAAACACTATTGAGAGAATACAATGAGAAAGTTTTTAATGATATATTCATCAAAGAGTTTCAGGACAGGCTCTGTGGAACAAAATCTAAAGGCTATTATTAAGATAGATATTCTAAACAATAAGTTCTATTAGTTTCAAAATTACTGTGGAAATTTTGTGATGATTTTATATTAATATACCTTGTGAAACTCAAAAGGAGAAAGTACATTCTTTTAATAAAGACCTTTATTCTAAGCCATAGATATTAATTGAAGCTAGCTTTACAAGTAAGAAGATTCATAATATATGCTCAAAGATATTCCATGAAATATAAGGGAGGAAATGGATTTGAGTGGCAAGAATGATCAGGAAGACCTTCAGGATTCTCTCTGTATGTCCTTATTTCTGTTCTCCTGCAGGTATTTGCTTAGTTTTCATGTCTTTCCCATTGTCAGCCTCTTTAATGACTCTCCTTGAAAGTCCTACTTTCAATAACAACTTAGAAGGCTTTAATAGTTATTGGTTAGTCTTTCATGAGCTGGGCTCAGCATTGGATGGGTAGGGTACAGCTATAGAATAAAAGAGCAAGAGTAGATTGTACTGGTTAGTTTTTGTTTGTTATCAGCTTCAGTGTAAACAGTTGGTAAATAGCTTCTGACAAATCAAGTGTGTTTAGTACAGTGCTTAGTTTTGTATGAATAATACTAAAATAACCCCTTTGTTAAAAGGTTATTGAAATGTAAACTTATGTTATAATTGACCCAATATTTAGCAATACAAATCAACCATGCTTCAGCAAAGGCTACTGCTTCAGTGAAAGACTGAACTCTAATACGAGGTAAAGTTGAGAACCTTAAAATTTCATTGAGAATGAAAGTTTGAAAAACTTTTGTGGTTATACTGCATAATAATTGATAAATCCACTCAAATTTTATATATCAAAGGTATACATATAATTAAAAAATTAAAGGTATATCTATAATAAACATTAAAGGTATATATAACATACTAGAGACATGAATAGCTATGTTTATATGATGTTATTTACATATGTATAATTTGTTTTACTAGCGATATAGATAATTTTTTTACAGCTGTTTTTACTTGACTGTGATGAATACCACATATCCTTTTTGTCAAAATCCTGTAAAGTTCTATTTAATCAGGATCCAGGAGCTTAAATAATCATGTTTTATTTCTACAACACTATAGAGAATTAAGTGTTCAAAATGATGCCTTCCAGGCATGGAAAAGACTGGCTTCTGAATCTCCACAGGAAGATTGTATTATATGGGTATAACTTCAGCAATAGAGCATCTTATTTATAGACTATCAGCATGGTGTTTTAAGTTTGTGTCCATATTCCCCAAACCATATTGGTTTACACACTCATCAGAGATTCTACAGTGTTTTCAGGCTTCCAGAAACAGATGGGATGTTTATATCTTCAAATTAATATTATTGTGAGTTGTAAGAAGCATTGGAGCAGGAGAGGGTGAGGAGACAGCTTAGAAACTTTATTGAAAAGTCCACCTGGGAATTGGAGGTGAAAATAAAAATCTGAATTAGTAAGCTTAGCTGCAAGAAAGGGGGGGGGTCTTCAGGCTATAAGTGAATGAAAGGGATTTAGTTATGATGATATAACCAAGAGTATTGTGAAGGTACAGAAATGTTGGCATCTGTGTTCTCTCTTATTATTATACTTGTTTAGTAGAACAAATTGTTAAGAACACAAATGTATATTCAAGATGTTAAACAGGAGTAAACAATTGAGTATTTTGAGTTGAGGCTATTAATTATAAGCCCTTGGACAAGTCACTTAGTTGACCCAAATATTTGGTTCCAATGATAAAAGAATGTTGTTGAACTTGATGTCATTCAACTATAAATATAACTGACTTTTATGAAAGTTCAGATGGAGACAAGTTATATTTATATAAACTGCTTGCAGTGTATACTGTAATTTATGTATTTTATCCACCAATTTATTCAGCAAATACTTGGTGAACATGTATTATGTCGGGAATGGCACTGTTCTAGTGTTGAGGATGTGGTATTTTTCTCTTCTCTCAGAGCTTGAGCTTGTGGTCTATTGAGAAGCTCCCCCCCCCCCCCCCCACCACACCGTACCATTGAAAATGAGGATAAGGAAGAGACATTTTAGACAACGTGATTAGAGAAGTTTTCAGTTCTGAAATAGAACCCAGTCTATTTCACTTTCTCTTTTGTTTTTATGATACTTTTGATGCCTCCTTGTCAGTCTCACGTAGTTGTTAACCTCTCCACTCTGTGGGACCAGATTTTTCAACAAACACCACAAGCACTTATTTAAATGCCTAATCATTGGTAGAAATGCAGCTGTGTTCATCATTGTCGATTCTTATTTGTATGATGTTCCCATTCAAGCATACCTCAGGGTACATTTGCACATCTAATTACAACATTAAAACTAATAATAGCCTGATAAAGTACTACTCAGACAGATGTCTAAGCAAACAGCTGGCTGTTTCATTGTGTCTTGAAGGACAGGCAGTTTGAGACTTTGTTCCCTAACTGTAGGGCCTGAATTCCAAAGTACAAACACTCCTCCAGGAACATCCTGCTGAGGGGAGGCACAGGCAGGAAGTGTTTAATTCAAAGGATGTCCTTAAATGAAAGAACGTTCGTGAAAACCTGAGCTCTAGGAAACTGCGTGGAGGAAAAGTGTGTGTGTGTGTGTGTGTGTGTGTGTGTGTGTGTGTGTGTGTGTTCTGCTCACAGGTATACTTGACTAAATTCAAATTTCATCAGAATACAACAAGAATATTGGTACAAGGTATTGTTAAAATTCCAAACTTTCTATAGCATCCAGAAAATGCATAAGGTTTCTAAAGGCATGTTGTGAATAAAACAATGAAACTTTCCAGATATTTGAAGGGGTCACATTGTCATCACATGGAAAACAATGGCAGGGTCTATTTGCTAGAGTGCTTCTATTTGTATTTATTTATTTATTTTTGAGACAGGAAACTTGGTAAACTCAGTTCATCCTACTGGTACCGTGAGATTTCCTGTTACCCATAGCAGTAAGGCATAGTATATGGGAAATACTGTATATTCAGTCTTTTGAAATCTAAGTTTCAGTGCAGACTGTTACTCTAGCAGTAGTTAAGAGTAGGAAGATTGTAGGAAGGTAGATAGTAGGAAGGTAGGTGGTAGGTAGTTAGGTAGTAGGAAATTCTTCCTCTTAGAAGGGCATAGTTCAGAAATCCATTTGACTAGGTAGTTGGAAGCTGGTAAGTAAGCTCTTCGTTGCTTCTTTAAGCACTGGCTAAAAAATGTAGACCTATGGAAGATCTTTTCAATGATAGGGGTGGTCTTTTACTGAAATATGTTGCTGAGAGAGATGTTAACAATATTTTGTTTAAAGCTCCTAAATGACAATTGAAATTTTCATCATCCTTGAAAGATTAAGTATAAATATTCCGAGGTATAAAGATGGATTAAGATAAATCTCCAGGTATTTTTTATATTATTTTGATTCAATTGTGTACTTTTCAGATTCTACAAACACTGTGCCTGACAATTTCAAATTTATGAATTCATTTAAGGTAACACAAAATATGGATATTGTTATTTTAATAGCTACGAAGAAGCAAACTTTCAACAGGTAATGTTACTCTTTAAAAGGTACACAATTAAGATGATGTCTAGAGAGAGCTTGGGGCCAGGGCTCAGAAATCTTTGATTCTGGTTAGGTACACAATTAAGATGAGGTCTAGAGAGAGCTTGGGGCCAGGACTCAGAAATCTTAGATTCTGGTTTAATCCAGCAATGGATTCTGAAATCACAGTGCAATTACTGATACAGTTTCTACTCTATGATTCTTTCATTTGTGGAATTAGAATGAGACAGTTTGGTCTCTCCAACCTCTCTAATGCCTGATCTAGGAAAAACTTGAACAAAATTAATGTTTAATGAACATGGATTTTTCCCCTATATACTACACAAGTTTCTTATATAGTATGTATATTGTTCCTGCGATAGGAATTTTGGGTGTGGACAGTAAATATGACCTATTCATTGACCTAAGGTAGTAGTAGAGTAGTAGAATTCTCTTATAAGAATTTTCTGAGTTCTGAGGACCACAGTTCAACGCCAGCCCAGGCAGAAAAATCCATGATACTCTTATCTCTAATAAATCACAGAAAAAGCCAGAAATGGCCCTGTGGCTCAAGTGGTAGAGCACTAGTCTTGAGCAAAACCAACTCAGGGACAGCATCCAGGCCCAGAGTTCAAGACCCAGGATGGAAAATTTTTTTTTCTTGAATTTCCTTCTTATCTTTTTTTTTTTTTTAATAAAACATCTCCTTTCCTAATCAGATCTCCTATCATCTTTGTCTCCTTTGAAGTTTTCTGAGTTTGTTAGATACTGAACTTTGCTATATTTTATTATTGTCATGAATAATTATAGAGAGAAGGTTGCTTTATTCTTGAATACTGAATTTTCAGCCTAGGGAAAATGATCTAGATCTGAGCTGTACAAGCCAGTTGCCACTAGCTACTTGTAGCTAAGAAATTGAAATGAAACTTGTCCTATACTTAAAATACACACTGACTCAAAGACTCGTAAAAAAGGAATATAAATTATTTCATCAATAATTTTTATATACATGTTGAAATCATATTTCAGATATATAGGGTCAATGAAAATGTGTTATTAAAATAATCTTTTTAATTTTTAATCTTTTTTCATGTTTTGAGACAGGGTCTCACTATAGTGTCCAGGCTGCTCTCAAATGCCTGGGATTGGCTCCCCATGTAGCCGAGATTGCAAGTGCATGTCACCACACCCAGTGCAGTTCTTCTTTTCTTTTTCTTTTTAATAAATGTTGCTCTAAGATATTTAAATTTTACATGATGTTTATGCATGTAATTTTCTGTATTTTTATAGGATATTACTTTTGAGATTGGTGAGTACAGATATATCTCCCCCATCCCCACTCCAACATACATAACTTAAACTCTGACTGCATGTAAAGCTTCTACAGGGAAAACAAAAATAAATATAGTTTCTGCTTTCACAAAGCCTGCAGGCCTGTTGGTGATGGCATAAGAATTATATAATCTTGTAAAGCAGCATACAGTATTGGAAGAGAAAGGTGAGAGAAACAAATACCCCATGGATTTCAAAGGAAAATATACCATGTTTGCTTGGAGAAATTAGGAAAGTCTTCATGGAGAAATTTCTATTTGAATCATATTCCTAAAGATGGGTAGGATGGTAGTCCTTGGAGACAGTGGAAAGACATGGAAAACCAAGAGGAGCAGAATGATTAAAGGAAGAAAGAAGATATGGTATGTGTATGGGAATATTTAATTCTCAGGTTGACAAATGAGTAAAATCCCAGTGGCAAGTAATTGTAAATGAGATTATAAAATGAAAACACCAAGCAAAAGAAAACAAACAAAATACAAAAGAAAACAAACAAAACCTAATAGGACTAATATCATATATAAAAGATAGGTAAGTCAAACACAAAGGCAAGATAAGAGAGGCAAAGTTCTAGGCAATTGACTACGTACTGATAGAGTAAAGAATTAAAGATGGTGTTGGAGTTTTAAGATTGGTTTTGCAGTCATGGAAAGATGATTGATATGGGATTGCCTTGTGGAGTTTGAGGTAAAATAAGTTACGCAGGTGATGGAGAAGATGAGAAAGCTCCTGAGAATCAGATCTTGAGGACAAGCGAATGGTAAGGATTAGAGGTGTTGGAGTTATCCTGTGTACAATGATAGCAAAATCATTTTATAGTCACATGATGTTTTGTAGTAATCATTTTTTTTTTATGTTACTCCAGTAAGAAGGTGTCTGTGATGAGGCCAGGGCACATCTTTTGGCATCATTGTCTTTGGATGGTGAGAGGAGGAAGAAAAGTCAGTGAAGGAACAAAGATGTGGTAGATGCTCACAGAAAGACAATTTTGAACTTCAGAGACATTTCCATTGGGAAAGTGCCATTGTGATAAAAAGTAGAGAAAGCAGAAGATAAGGTTAAAATAATGTTTAGTCCTTCACCGTTAGAAGAATGATGGTTGCTTTCTAGCAGTAACAGAAGTGGGAAGGAGATGGTAGAGAGCAAGGGTATGGTTCCCTGTGGATCCAGATGGATCCAAAAAGTCTCTTGTGGGAGAGCAGACACTATGTTTTGTGACATTTATTCACTTAGTTTTTTATTCCTTCTGTAAATATTCATTGAATGTGAATCTGTTATCTTGCCTACCAGGAGGTTGATGGTAAAGTATGTACAATGAAGAGCAAGATTAAAATCTCTGTTATCTCTGCCTCTGCATTGCAGAATACTGAGCTAATAAAGTTATTCTTGAAATACCTGTTAGGGGATTTTGCTTTTTCAGTTAGGCTCCTACTTAGGTTTTCCTACCATCTGTCTTCTCCTTCAAATATCTGACAGACTTAAAGGTTGACATTCTGAATAAAGGATCATGTTTATTTCTATTTTCCTTTCTGCTGCTTAGCCTAAAGAGAATGTTTCTGCTAAGATATGTAAATATAAATGATGAGAAGAAGTTAAAACTAAATAAATAAACTTGTCTATCACTGATGACATTTTTATAGTTAGAATCAAATAATTTTGTATCCCACAGAAATAGGTGCTACTCAATTTGCACTAGAGCAGTATTTACATTTTATGTTTGCTTTACATTTCTGTGCATATTATTATTGATGACAACTTCTATTTCTTTGGAGCAATAATTTTTGATGTTTTAGGGAAAGTTTATAGTAAGACTCAAGGTAGTCAGACATGCTGGTGCATACCTTCAATCTCAGCACACATGAAGGTGAGGAAGGAGGATCATGAATTTGAGATTAACCTTGACTACATAGTAAATTTCAGGCCAGACTGGCTATATAGTGAGACCTTGTTCAAGCAAAGGAGAAAAAAAAAGATTCAAAGTAAGTGTTTAATTTTTCTATTGGAAGTAAGTAGTGGAAAACAGCAAACAGTCCATACCTGAAGAACTTGAATGCTTTAAAACACAAAAGTATGAAAGATACAAGAATAGAAACACCATTTCTGTGTGTTGCCGGCAGTATTGAATAGTTAAGATTTCAGTCAGCATGACTGACACACACCAGTTACTGCTTTTGAGGAACTTTGATTCTAAAATAGATGGAAAAGTCAAAGCAATGCTATATGGCTGTCAGAATTTTAGTCTGGTGATAAAAATACATCAACTTTACTTTTTTGGTTTTGGTTCCTTATTTGGCCTTGACTGAATTTTATGTAAACCTATTTAATATTTAAGCCCAAGATCTTATAAAATGAGGATGCCGATGAACCTCATTATCAGTTTAACAGTGATTAAGTCTCCAGTGTTATCTTAGATATGACAATAAATAACAAATCAAGACATTCTGTAGCAAGTGTTCTCCACAAATGGGGTTAACTAATTAATTTAAAATGGAATTATAAAGCATTGGCATGGTAGGATGTAAAAAATACATTTATTAGGGCTGTGGAAACTTTTATCACAAGGATTAATCTGAGAGTTTTCTTTGCTAGCTTCTCTATAACTTTGAATAACTACCACTAAGAACATGGTAGGAGAAAAATGGGGAGGGCCTTATAGCACTAAATCTTATTACTAAAAGATACTTAAAACATTGGGAACTATTGAATTAAAATAGTTCTTAAAAGTTATGTATGAGTGTTCGCCAGTTACCCTGACTATAGTCTAGATAGTATAGATAAAAGGGGTATAATGATATTTTCTTTTCTAGCAATCTTTTCACAGTTTCAACTTAATTACTGAAAATTGATACAAATAACTTCTAACTCCAAAATGTGATTATAAAGAAACAAACCCTATTTAAAATTAGTTCTAGTCATATACAGTATCTTAATTTTAATTTTCAGGGTTCTTGTTTTTTTTTGTTTTTTTTTTTTTTTCCTTTTTTGGTTGTTATTTTTCTGTTCTGGTGCTAAGAATTGAACCCAATGCCTTGCCAGTTGGTTGACCAGCTACACTGCTGGTCCTGAAGTTCAATTTAAAAAAGGAAATATTTGAAACGTTTGGGTTTGGTTCTCCCCAAGTCCCTAGTGGAATGCTTGGGAAGATACAGAAACCAGTGTTGGACACAATCCCTAGAATAGAATGCATGGAGTTTCATGATATATTCAGAATAAAGAATATCTCAGAGTATTACACTTGGAGGCATTAGTGAGCCCAGAAAATAACCAGATGACTTGAAAGATGCAGTGTTTGGAGGTGAGGACAGAGGAAGGGGCAGCTGTGAGCATGAGACCTGGGCATCATGAGATTGGTGTCTCCGTGGTGTATCTCCAGTGTCTACCTTTTCTTTTCTTTTCTTTTTTTTTTTTGCCAGTCCTGGGGCTTGGACTCAGGGTCTGAGCACTGTCCCTGGCTTCTTTTAGCTCTTGGCTAGCACTCTGCCACTTGAACCACAGGGCCACTTCCTGCCTTTTCTGTATATGTGGTGCTGGGGAATGGAACCCAGGGCTTCATGTATATGAGGCACTAGGCCATATTCCCAGCCCCTATCTACCTTTTCTTTGTAAAATTTCTTCTCATTAGACCCCTAAGATCTTTTCAAGGTAAGATCTAGTCATGTGATTTTTTTTTGTTTGTTATTCCTTAAAGAGTTCCAAAGGTTTTATCGGTTTTGCAGAACCCGAACTGCTACATCTTCATGTAACAACATGACCTTTGTACTGTAGCTTTAGTGAATACCATGAATACCACTGGCCCTGAATCTTTGCATAGTTCTCCTGCCTAGACATTCTTCTTTCCTAGTAAAATTTGTAACTATCCTTCTGAATATAACTCTATTGATACTCCTTAGGAATTATGAGAGATCTCTGTTCTCATGATCTCCTAATTGTGTGGCATTTTCTTGATTTATTTTTCTTGGTGCTTTTCCCTTTCATTCAGTTATGAGCCACACAAGGATAGGAATGCTTTCTTATTTTGGACACCATTATAGCCCTAGCATTTAGCATATGGCATATATAAATCTTTGGTAAATACTTGGGGAGTGAATGGGTGTATATGTGGATGTCAATGTTTGGATTTCCAAGCTACATGGGTTGTCCCTACGGAGAGAAGTACCTTAAGCAAAGGGGAGGTTACAATTATAGGAAAGCTTTACAGATTGCTCTTGATATGTCTGCCATACCATACACATTTCACAAAGTAGATTATTTCCTAAGGAATAGAATCTATTTGGAAGTCCAGAAATACTCTTTACAGCTCCTTTTCTATCCTCACAAGCTGGTGGATGTCCTTCATAAAAAACACTTTGCATCCCTTTTACCACATTTTTCACTTGACCGTTTAACTTTCTATTCAGACTAAGAGGCATTTCAAAAAGTGATTTGGATGGGAATGCACCATAAATTTCTTAAGGCTTCAGAATGTTTTTCCTCTATAATTGATTGACCATCAGATAAGAAATGATCTTAGAAAAATAATGATGTTCTGTATACAGCCGAGCCCCTAAGGCAGACAGCTAAGCAGGAGAAAGAAGAAGAGAAAGGATTGCGGTGTTGGGATTCTCAGAGCCAACTTCAAAGGAAGTAGTGATAAGAGCTATCATTTACCAAACATTTACTAGATGCCTTGCATTGTTCTGACGTCCCAGGACAGGTTTTGACCTGTTTAATCCTAATGGACACCCCTCTGAGGGAAATTCTTAAACTTCATTTAGAAAAATCTTTGTAGTGAGTAGAAAATGGAATACTGTGGGATATCAAAAATAATGACCAAGAAAACAGGCTAAACAAAACATCAAGATGAAAACTGCTCGTGGTGTTATCATTAGGTGAGGAATTGAGTATGATTGTTTTAAATAGGAATGTTTAAAGAACTTTTAACAAAGAGCATAGTTGACAGAGATCATCTAAACTTTACAATAGACAATCTTAAGTCATTAAATACACATGTTAAATTGTATTAAAAGCAGTGCTCAGGAGTTAGGTAAAAGTTGTTGAGACTCCCTGGGTAGAAAGTAGTCTTCCTAGCCTACTGCAGTAGTTCAGAACTGTAATCTTAGCTACGCCGGAGGCTGAGATCAGGAGACAATAGCCTGTGATACTCTTCTTCAGTTCACCAGCCAAAAGCCTGATAGATGCATGGCTCAAGTGGTAGGAGGCCAGCTAAGTAAGCAAGCTGAGTTTGAGAGCAAAGCCGAGAAACTGGATTTTTTTTTTTTCTTTTTGTCCAGTCCTGTGGCTTGGACTCAGGGCCTGAGCACTGTCCCTGGCTTCTTTTTGCTCAAGGCTAGCACTCTGCCACTTGAGCCACAGCGCCACTTCTGGCCATTTTCTGTATATGTGGTGCTGGGGAATCGAACCCAGGGCCTCATGTATATGAGGCAGGCACTCTTGCCATTAGGCCATATCCCAGCCCCGGATTTTTTTTTTTTTTTAAAGGCAATGTCTTAAACTCCTAAGTAGGAAAGTAGAGCAGAGAACTGCTTGCTTCTGAAGCTATACACTTGGACTTTCACAAATGTGACAAAAAAATGCCCACAAAAATAAGATAAACTGAACTAAAATAAAAAAGCTCAAGGTAAAAGAGTAGCATTGGCTAGTCAGGAATTCTTTGCGAATTCAAATTAAAGTGCTGAGAAGTCACTGTAATACATAACTGTTAGCTAATAGTTTATGCTTCTCATTTTTTAAATTTTATTTTATTGTCAAGATGATGTAGAAAGGGGTTGCAGTTACATATGTAGGGTAATGAGTATATTTCTTGTCTGTCATTGTTACCCCCTCCCTCGTTTTTTTTTCCTCACCTCTCCACCCCTAATTGCCCCCCCCCCCAACCAAGTTCTAAAGTTCATTTCCAACATATTGTCTTGTGAGTATCAATGTTGCATTGGTTTACCTTTTGTCCTTTGTCTCACCATTATGTTGTTCCCCTACCCTTCCTTAAATCAGATAAACATATATTCAAGACACAGAGTACCAAAATCAAATATGATGACATCAGGGATAAGCCATAGGGGAAAAAAAAGAAAGAAAAAGGAAATAACGTCACACAGTACATTAAAAACAACAAAGAAAAGCCTCTTCTATATCATGGAGTTCATTTTGATTAGCATCAGCCATTGAGCTATTGTGATCCTCTGCTCGGACAATCCGAGGCATATACTAATTATTACAAATGAGAGAAACCATGAGGCCTATGTTTCCTTGGGTCTGGTTTACTTCACTTAATATAATTTTTTTTTCCCCCAAGTCTTTCCATTTCCTTATGAGTGGGATGTTGTTCTTTCTGATAGAAGCACAGAATTCCATTGTGTATATATACCACATTTTCTTGATCCATTCATCTATTGAGGGGCACCTGGGTTGGTTCCATATCTTAGCTCTGGCAAATAATGCTGCAATGAACATGGTTGTACTGGTAGCTTTTCTAACGCCTTGTTTGTGGTCATTTGGGTAAATGCCCAGGAGTGGGATTTCATGCTTATCATTTCAATACGTTATTTATTTTCAGTGGAATCTGCATAATTTCCTGTATCCTGTAAGATTTCATTTATTCCCACTGGTATTCCCAAATTGTGACCCAAGATATTACCACCTGGTGGCAGATATAAGACCTGAAAGTTAAGCTCTAGGGAGAAATAATGCTTCAGTTAGGATACTGCCATAAAAAGTTTAGTACAAGAAAAGATACTAAAATTAATGAACAATGGAAAGTAGTAGAACTGACTTGGTGCTGCACATTTCTTTCAATCTCTTATTTCTGTTGAAATAAGCCTAAAATATAATAGGCAGTTTAAAATGGAATTAATTTTAAAACTTGGTTTGTTCTTAAAAGTGATTCCCCATCCCGGATTTTAATCATAGGCTATACCCTTGTTTTTATAGTCTTACTTTTATACTTGTGTTTGTTTGTTTTTTTATTCTAATAGTTGAGATGAGCTTTTAAAAAAATAGGCATAACCCAGGTGCAGGTGGCTAATATGGTAATCCTAGCTACCGATGCTTAGATTGAAGGATTATGTCTTGAGGCCAGCTGGCAAGTCTATGAGACTTATCTCAAGTTAACCACCAAAAAGCAGGAAGTGGAGCTGGGGCTCCTGGTAAACTGCTGTCCTTGAGTGAAAAAAGCTAAGGGACAGTGCCCAGGCTATGAGTTCAAGTTCCAGTACTGGCGCGCACGCATGCATGTGTGTGCACACGCACACACGGCATCAGTTCATAATTGCATTATTTTGGAGGGTTCTCCTATAATGAATTAAAGGAAAACAAATTGCAGTGAGAAAAGTGTCAGGATTTTGGACCCTGTTAGCAGGAGAGCTTCTGAGAAGCAATAATGATGAAAATGTAAAGGTAATTTGATTAAAAGGTATGTGCATTACTCATTTTCTGCCACTTAATTCTTTCACAGTACTTTTCCCCCAAGACATGCATGAGTCCTCAGTCCTTTGGGTCATCATGATTATAATCCTTTGTGTTTCTTCTTTCTCTAGAATCTTGAGAAAAAAGGGAGGGTGAAACACGGTAAGAGGAAAACATTGTTAATTTCATGCCTTGTCAAAAAGTGCCCAAAGTTTCCCAGGTGTTTTTTTTGTTTGTTGTTGTTAAATTGTCAAAGTAATGTACAGAGGGATTACAATTACATATGTAAGACAGTGAGTACATTTCTTATCAAACTTGTTACCTCCTCCTTCATTTTTCTCCCATCTTCCCCCCTCTCCGGTACCTTCCCACCTTCCCCTGAGTTGTACAATTGGTTTACAGCATATTGTCTTGTACGTATTGCTGTTGCATTGGTTCACCTTTTACTCTTTGCCTTTCCATTTTGGTGTTCCCCTTCCCTAGTTCTGATAAACGTACATACAATACCCAGTGTACCAAACAAAGTCAGTTATAGTGACATCAGGGGTAAAACCATGGGGAAGAAAGACAAAAGGAAAAGGCATAATTTCATATCATATGTTGGAAATAATATCAACAAAGATAAACCACTCATTCCCAGATCTTGTAGTTCATTTAGCTTAAGAACATCTTATGTGATCACATGTACATTGCTATTGAGCTATTGTGCTCCTCTGCTAGGACTATCCTAGACAAGGGCTTTTTGATTGTGTCAAGGTTAGCTAATCTGTAATAGCTTTAGAGGAAAAGGAAGGAAGGAAGAGGGAAGAAAAAGGAAAGAAATGGAAGTAAAGAAAAAGGAGAAAAGTGAAAGAGGGAATTAGCCTTGGGTCTTCTTGAGACCATTGGGCAAATTCACCTTGTCTCTGATTTGATCTCACTGTATAGCCCTTTGTTTGTGGAGCCTCAGGTGCTGGAATCTTACCCTGTGCAGTTAAGTAGGTGAGGAGGGAGAAAAGGGAAGGGGAAGTTCCAGATTCCAGTTTGATCTATAAATTCAACATCCCATTCAGATTCCCAATGGACTTTTTTCTTTTGTTGTAGAAATTAGCAAGCTCATTTCAGAATTAATAAGGAAATGCAAAGGACTTAAAATAGCTAAAACAAGAAAAATATAAAAAGAATATATGGATATCCAGTTTTCTCTTGATTGTGGTGATAACTTCCTGGGTGTATATAAAAGTCAAAGTTTATCAATTGTCTGTTTTAAGTATTAGCAATTTATTGTATGCCAATAATACTTCGGGAAATTGAAATAATAACTATATTATGTTTAACCCGTAAGTGTGGTTTTGTTATATGTATTTTTAAGATTTACTTAAAAATTGCATTTAAGTTAGCAGTTTAAGTTGACAGTTATCTTAAGTGCAAGTGATGTTAAACATTTTTAAATGTTAAACACTATTTGAAGGGTTAAAATGAAACATTGAAGATTCACATATCACGAGACATATATGGTGACATATACCAATATTGATGACCTATTAATCAAAACTTGCTCTATACAACATTATGTTTTAATTGAAGAATACATTTTCTCTTGTCTCAGTTCTCTACATTTATCTCATATATAGGTCTGTTTCTGTGTGTGTGCCTATGTATACATTTTCTACATGTCTTCATTTTAATAATTACATGTAAGGAATGGAGAATAATTTACTTCTACATCCATTCACCTTTTTAATATATTTACTTGAGGCTTGATTTGAAAATTGCTAATGCTATTTCCAGCTTAGTTACCCTGACTTGAAAATATAAAAGCAACAACTTTAGCAACACTAGTGTTTCTTCTAGGCCTTACTTCTTTGGCTATGTAGTTTACCAGATGAAACATACAAAGTAAAGAAACTGAAGGTGCTACCTGCCTTTTCTATGGCTGTTGTTTTGCATTGACTATTTTTCATGAGGTCTATCTTTAACATATTTCTTTTCCTTCTTTCATCGAGCCTTCACTGGTAGAGCTATAATCAGGGTCATCCAAAATGCTGAGCCTTTGTGTATCTGTTGTTCCAGGTAATCTGGGTGAGAGAGGTGTATCTGAGTTATGTCTTGTATACTAACTATGTGTATACTAACTATTGTGTAGTTGCTGAACAAGTGCTTGGATTGTCTGCACCTCCCATAGATCTGTGTATGTGTGTATGCCAGCCCTAGGAATAATCATTAATTTTTCCGTTGTGCCTGAACCATCATTTTTAAAACTAGTTCTCTGTCTCTAATCAATTGCTCTTGCTCACTCCACCCCACCTTCTTTTTCTCCCTGGTTCTGAGGATTGAACCCAGGGCCTTGCGCATGCTAAACATACACTTTACAATAAGCTGCACTCCTGCCTATTTCTGCTTTTCAGGGTCACAAATACAGTATTTTGTTCTCTTTATTAAATCTTGCTTCAGGGAAAATGTGTTATCAGTCCTGCTGAATATGAATTTGAGTCAGCTTCCCTGTCAAGTGTCTGCATTTTAAATCTGCATTTAAATCTCAGAGTGTGGTATGAAAAGCTTTTCTCTTGGATGCGTTTTAGTCTGGGAAACAAGTAGAAAGGAGGTACTTGGGGAGAGGGAATATTTACTGGATGCTTGTAAAATCGTCCTGTGGACCAGCACAGACCCGTTTCTGCTGGCTCTCTTTCTTGCCTTTGTTTGTTTGTTTGTTTGTTTGTTTTTAAACAGGGATAGAAGTGGAAGGTTCAGTGGCTCCTTTCTTTCTCCCTTTCCTGTGGCTGCCCTCAAGCACCTTCCTTGAACCTCCTAGAGTTTTCTGACTGTGATTAAAAAAAAGAAAAATCTATGTACTTCTGGTTTCATCTAAAATGTAGAAACCTAACCCAAAAGGTCATAAGAAAAATCTTAATTTTGAACCCATCAGAGAGCTAAGGGTGCCAGGAAGGAAATGAAGTAGCCTAACATCCAAGGAAAAACTGGTGCCTCTAGAGCTTTGGCTTACATGTCAGTGGAAGTTTCCAGAGGGCAGGCTTGCCACAGAACCAGGTAAATTGAATTCAGCTAACATTGTGAACACATCACTGGAAGTCACTTAAGGCCATGGAGCTTCAGGATCCAGGGAAATTCCTATCCACTAATTCTCCTTCCCAGGCTTCATTGGAATCTATGAACATGATGTCCCCAGGAAGTCTATCTGTGTCAAAGGCTTTGGAGGAATAAAAAAAAATGGTCTTGGGCCCAGACTTCTACCATTGGACAAAGAAATGACACCAAGGAAGCCGACTCCTGAGACACTGGAAGCCAGGGCTTTCCTAAGACAGAACCTAAACAAGTGTAAGAACACTTATGTCTCACTACCAGCCAAGATTAAAGTTCCATATCTGTTCTCTCCTTGTTTATGTTGTCCACTGCTGTCTATTGCTGTGTAGCAGACCATCCCAGAATCCAGTGATCTGACATATAAGCAATTTATGCCACTCAGAGTTTTGCATCTGGGACAATAGTGACTGTTCTTTTCTGCTCTCTTGCTTGGTATCTGCGGTTGCTGAAATGGCTAGAATGGCTTCTCCATCCTTACCACAGGTGTCGTAGTGGCATTGGCTGGAACTGCTCAGGCTGTTTTTGAGGACACATTTCTTGCTTGTGTCATACTGCCTTTCTCCATTGCTCTTTACTCTTGTGTAGACGAAAGAAACAGTGTATTAGAGGCTCGATAAAGGGCTGGATCGTGTTACTTCCACGGCATTCTCTTGGCCAAGACAAATTTCAGAGCCAGGCCAAATTCAGAGGATTGAGAATCTTTCTCTTAAGTGGAACAGCACGCACAGGTAGGAAAGGAAAGGATCAGAGGCAGCATCTTTGTAAATTAATACGATATTAATTTGCCTTGCTTACCACCGTCCCTGTCTCCCTCTGCATGGACTTCATATTCCCTTCTAACTTCCTAACTAAGCACCTGGCAAAATATACTTCATCCTCTTAAGATGTATCCTGATGTCACCACTTTTATGAAAAGGCTGATTGCATAATTTATCAAACAAATTTGGACACTTGGTGAGAGAAAGGGGCCACTAAAATGAGAGCAGGCGTAGACTGGGATTGTTCTTAGAAAACTAGGACATATAATAACTTCCTGAATTTTTCCATTCCTGAGTGATCTTTCCCTTCTGCTGAATTTGGTCCTATCTTGATGGGACCAAATTTAGTGACCTGACATTCAAGCAATTTAAGCTACTCAGAATTCTCTATCTGGGACAACAGTGACTGTTCTCTTGCTCTCCTGCATGGTATCTACTCTTAGAGAAACAACCGTATTCCTGATACTTTGAGTGAAAATACCTATCAAAGCCCTGATTATTATTATTAATTATTATTATTTTATTCCTGATACTTTGAGTGCAAATAAGATTTTTCTTTCCCAGAGCATTTGGTACAGTGCTATTCATCTAGTAAACATTCTATTGTTAGTTGAGGAAGAAAGTAGAGGGCAGAAAAATGCCAGCGTTGACTATTGCTGTTCCTCCTCCTCCTCCTCCTCCTCCTCCTCCTCCTCCTCCTCCTCCTCCTCCTCCTCCTCCTCCTCCTCCTCCTCCCTCCTCCCTCCTCCCTCCTCCCTCCTCCTCCTTCCTCCTCTTCCTTCCTCTTCCTCTCTCTCTCCTTCTCCTCCTCCTTTTCCCCCTCCCCTCTCCCCCTCCCCCTCATCTCCCCCTCCCCCTCTTTCCCCTCCTCTTTCTTCCTTCTCTTCCTCCTCCCTCTCCCCTGCCCTCTCCCCTCCTTCCTTCTCCTCCTTCTCCTCTTCCTTTCTTCTTTCTTCTCTGGTACTGGGGCTTGAATTCAGGGCTTCTTGATCGTGCTTGGCCTTCCTTTTTCTTTCTTTCTTTTCTTTTAATTGCCCAAGGCTAGCATTCTACCACTTGAACCACAACTCCACTTCCAGTGTTTTTCTGGCTAACTGGAGATAAGTGTGTCATGGACTTTTATAAAGCCTATGCTGCCTTCAAACTCTAATCTTCAGATCTGAGGCTTCTGAGCAACTAGGGTTGCAGGCATGAGCCACTGGCACCTGGCAAAAATTGCTAATGGAATTTAATACTCATCATTTCAGCTCAGATTTAGTAATTCTGCCTCTTTTATTAACTTTTCATATGATCCTGGACAAGTTATTTAGCATCTAGGTATTTCAGTTTCTTCTCAAAAATGAGAAAAATATACCTCTGCTACACATTTTATAGGAACACTATAAAGACCAAAGGAAATGATAAGTGTAAAAGCACTTTGAAAGTGCTTGCATAGATCCAAGACATTATTATTTCAGTATATTTGTTTCTAAAAAGGACACCAGGTGCTGGGAGCTGGTGGCTTATAGCTGTAATCCTACCGACTCAGGAGACTGAGATCTGAAGATCACAGTTTGAAGCCAGTCTTGGCAGAAAAGTCCAAGAGACTATTATTCCCAACTAACCGGAAGTGAAGCTGCGGCTCAAAGCAGTAGAGTGCTAGACTTGAGCAAAAAAGTTCAGGGTCAGTGCCCAGGCTTTGACTTCAAGTGCTAAAATACACACACACACACACACACACACACACTCACACACACACACACACACACACACACACACACGACACCAGGATTAAGCAACCACTTTATCAGATCTTTCATTTCTCCTGTTTTTTTTCCTGGGGTTTGAATATAGGGGCTCCTCCTTACTCAGATATTTGATCACTTAAGTCACACTTCCAGCCTTCATTTTTTACAATTTTAATTCTGTTAAAGAATAGGTAGAAGGGGGCTGGGGATATGGCCTAGTGGCAAGAGTGCCTGCCTCATATACATGAGGCCCTGGGTTCGATTCCCCAGCACCACATATACAGAAAATGGCCAGAAGTGGCGCTGTGGCTCAAGTGGCAGAGTGCTAGCCTTGAGCAAAAAGAAGCCAGGGACAGTGCTCAGGCCCTGAGTCCAAGCCCCAGGACTGGCAAAAAAAAAAAAAAAAAAAAAGAATAGGTAGAAGGGACAGTGAGTGTATAAATAGTTGTTAGATGCAAGCCTCAGTCCAGCCATTTTATCCACCGCTGATCATGTGAGTAAGCCAATGGCTTCTTTGAGTTTGTACCCATATCTGTCAGATGAAATAATGTCTTCATTGTGTACTAGGGAATATATTAAGACTCCAATAAAATGCATATGAAAAACTTCTGAAATAGTGGAGAGGGTCATGATTTAGTGATTTTTTTGGGGGGTGGTTGTGGGGCTTGAACTCTGGTCCTGGGCACTGTCCCTGAGCTCTTCAGATCAAGGCCAGCGCTTTACCACTTTGAGCCACAGTGCCACTTCGGGTTTTCTGGTGGTTAATTGGAGATAAGAGTCTCATGGACTTTCCTGCCCAGTCTGATTTGAATCTCAATCCTCAGATCTCAGCCTCCTGAGTAGCTAGGATTACAGGCATGAGCCACTGGTGCCCAGCTTAGTGATTAATTTAGTATGCTCCTTTGTTCTGTGGCTTCCTGCCTGATATTTGATGACCCATACATATTTGGATAAAGTCTTGCTCTTTTTAGATGACTGGGTCTTGATTCCCCTTAGTTGTGTCCACATTTGATTTGTTTTTGCTTATATTCAACATCTTTGTTAGATTTGAGTGTTCACTGGTTTTCAATTTACTTTGATTGTCCTCACATCTGATTTGCTTTGTACATTGTTAAGGTTAGTTTCATGCACCTTGTGTGGTTTTTGGGCTATATAAGCCATGTGTTACTTGTATTCAGTACAGTAGGGCTTTGTGACTGGAGTTCCCTGCTGCCCACTAGTGCTCCAATGAACACTCCAAATTTGGCCATTTTAGTGCTAGCTTCTCTGTTCTCATGACTGGATCTACCATAATCCATATGGATAATCAAATATCTTTTTTTTTTTTTTTTTTTGGCCAGTCCTGGGGCTTGGACTCAGGGCCTGAGCACTGTCCCTGGCTTCTTGCTCAAGGCTAGCACTCTGCCACTTGAGCCACAGCGCCACTTCTGGCCATTTTCTGTATATGTGGTGCTGGGGAATTGAACCCAGGGCCTCATGTATATGAGGCAAGCACTCTTGCCACTAGGCCATATCCCCAGCCCCGATAATCAAATATCTTATTATCTGTATACACACACACACACACACACACACAAATTTGGAGTGATCAGGTAGGATTTTGCCTGTCTCAATGCTTAGATTTTTCAAGTATTCAGAATTTGTTTTGTCTTTGCAGAAAAGAACTATTTAAGCCTGATTCTTTTCATTTATTCAAATATTAGCGATAAAGCAAAAATGCTATTGCCCCTTCTCTCAAAAGATAGCATCACGTGCATGTTAAGCAAATATCTAGATGATTAAAATTATTATAGTGCAAATGTCATGAAGGGCCTTAGACCACCTCACAACCCAGAGTTACATGGTGTCAGATTTAAATAGAATTCTATTATGTCCTTGAAAATCTAAATTGTTCCAACATTGAGCCATCAGCAGAAGCAGATGATAATAGTAATGATGCTGGTAGTGGGGCCTATAATAAGCCATCATCTAAGTTGTATTTTAAATTCTTGCTATATTCCAGTGCAACTTTGTTGTTGTCTCTGAAGTGGGGCTAACACTGTTTTGGAGATTCAGTAGCATTTTATGATTTTTTTTTTTGCCAATTGTTTTCATGTCAACAGCTGAGAAGGCTCCTGCAGGATGTATTCTGTATCCTTCTCCTAGAAATTGAAGGGAAATTGCTGTCTTTCCATTACAACATAGTTGAAACTAGAAGCTGGATTGTTCATGCTCTGCATTCATTTCAGGATTGTTTTCTTCTTCAGTAGCTTTGGGCATATTTGATGCCCTAGTCAAGCCATGCATTCTCTCCTTTTCTTCACTCTCTGTATTTCAGATACCCAACATGGAATTCCTGTCAAAAGTCTTTTTAGAATGCTTCTTCAAAGCTCCGAAGACTTTCTGAATTATAGAATTCACCAGGCCCATGTTGTAGTGAAGATGCCAGTCTATCTGCTGTAAGCAGGATTTATTTTAGGGCATCTCTCAAGCTTTTTGTTTTATTCTACTCAGAGTCAAGAGAACTCCCCTTGGGGACAGTGATATATACCCTGGCATATTTCTCCTGAGCACATGTTTATATTTCAGCATGAAAGAACCCCCTTAGCTTGCTAAGAATTTATGTAGCAAAGGTTGCATTTTCTCAAGTCCCTTGTAAAATCATTATGGTTGATATGACCTCTGGGATAATGCACATCTTAAAGTGCTGCAGAATATCAGATTTCATGTTTCTTGATGAGTGTAGAACTCTACTTATTGATATAATTACTGGTGTGTATGTCTGCCTGTTTTCCTAGATTTTCTCTCTTAGATAATAGGATTTATAGCCTTTAAAACGCCACAGTGCCTATTAAGGTGGCATTTTACTTACCCAGTAGAAATTCTTTCTGCCGTTCATAGCCTTTATTTAATTAGTGATTAGGATAGCTGTGTTTTTTATTTACTTAATGTAACACTTAAAAATTTAATCATTCTGAAAGAAAGTCTCTATAGAATACACCAAGTATGTCTTTGGAAGTGTAAAGGGAAAGGAGAGACAAAAGGTGTACAAATTCAGCAGTAGTACTCACTGGACACTATATTGAAAACCAACTATACAGCTTGTGGATGGGATGAGAGGGAAAAACTGGGAAAGAGCAAGGGAAGGGGTGACATTGTCCAAAAAGAAATGTACCCTTTACCTGACTTATGTAACTGTAATAACAGTAAAAATGTAAAAAAAGAATACATTAAATACTTTTCAGCTTTCTAAGTCAAAGACATTAAATGTAATTTGTTGTTTTGGGTCACTCAGGGTCATGAATTACTTGATTATACCTTTTCCCAAATTAGAGTCAGCAGAGAGGCTATTGATTACATACTTTTGTAGATCTTTAGAAAAACTATTCTCTGTGGGGCTGGGGATATAGCCTAGTGGCAAGAGTGCCTGCCTCGGATACACGAGGCCCTAGGTTCGATTCCCCAGCACCACATATACAGAAAACGGCCAGAAGCGGTGCTGTGGCTCAAGTGGCAGAGTGCTAGCCTTGAGCGGGAAGAAGCCAGGGACAGTGCTCAGGCCCTGAGTCCAAGGCCCAGGACTGGCCAAAAAAAAAAAAAAAAAAAAAAAGAAAAACTATTCTCTGTGATTATGTGTATTGGGTAAATACTGCGTGAACAAAATTAAGTTATTTTCTTTCTTTTTATTTTTGTTTCTTCCAGGAATACTCTGAGCCCTTACCATGTTAAAGGTTAAATAGGGGTTATAGAATAAAACATTTCTTAAATAGAATGGACTAAAGAACACTCTTTTTTTATATTAGTTGTAGTTCCTCTTGAGAATCTTTAGAACTAAGATCCTAAAACCCTCCTCTTAGCTCGCAAAAATTACATTATAGCCCCTAATTTAGCTATCATTTAAACCAGATTATTTCTGGAAGTGAAAGGTAACTTTATTAGTAGTTACACTGGGACGATATCTGTGAATTTTGACTTTCTGAAACAAACCAGGATCATTATGGATACCATAAAATTTAAAAATAAGCTAAGAAACTATGGAAGTATCTATTGGCTAGTAACTATAAAGATCAGAGATTCAGATGGCTTCTAGTATAGTTAGATCAAACACAGAGCTTCATTTATATGGCTTCATTGGTAAGGTTTATTCCCTTGGTTGGTTTTAGTTATGATGAAAAATATTCTAGTATTTTCAGGTTATATCTTGCCATGTATACTTGTATATTTTGTCCTCAGAAAAGAGACCATCTTTTCTTTAGAATTCTTAGTAGAAATCCTGAACTGAGCTGATTGGACGCATTTCTGATCGAATCCCTGAGGCTTCAAAAATTCCATGTTCTCGGGGCTGGGGATATAGCCTAGCGGCAAGAGTGCCTGCCTCGGACACACGAGGCCCTAGGTTCGATTCCCCAGCACCACATATACAGAAAACGGCCAGAAGCGGCGCTGTGGCTCAAGGGGCAGAGTGCTAGCCTTGAGCGGGAAGAAGCCACGGACAGTGCTCAGGCCCTGAGTCCAAGGCCCAGGACTGGCAAAAAAAAAAAAAAAAAAAAAATTCCATGTTCTTATTGGTTTGGATGTTGCACAATTAGTACAGGGGAAAAGGTGGGGTTATTGTATTACTGCGGTTGTCAGCAGGTATGACACCTGAGGGCATCTCACTCCTTTCCAGGTGGGATGGCTTGGTATAACATTGGAAGCTGGATGGAATGGATAGTATAGTCAGCCATATAACCCAACAGCCCTTGTCCTTTGTTTTTCCAACTCTTTAGGAAACGTGGCAACAGCCATCCAAGTTGATTAGAATTCCCTGTAAAATAATAGTGCTGAAAATGCTCTTTGTAATGAGTGTGCACGACTACTGAATTGTCACTCTGTTTTGACTACTCAGACTCTTTTTTGCTTTTTTTCCCCCCAATTCTTTCTTGTAGATGAAGCTCAACAACTGAGCATTAGACTATTATTGAGAAGGATTTGAACAATAAATTTTTGGGAAAACAATAAGAAATACCTCTGTCAATTATATTGCCTTTAGATTATATTTTTAAGCAAATGATGTATGTTTATTACTTTAAAAAATAGGAAAGATAGAGAAATCGTTTGAAGGTAATAAAGAGCACTTGCAATTCTCTTGCTCTGACTTTAAAGTCATTAAAATTGGACCATCTGAAATGAAAATTGCTTGTTTTATATAAGCATGTATTTATGGAAGTTGGAAGTCTATTTGAAAATTAGAAAAAATAGCATGTATTCTGTTTTGCACTTGACATTTTCCCCTCAACAAATGTTGCTCAAATTATATGATTTAATAATTTATAATATTACCTGCCTAATACTTTATGTATTTCCCTTTGTGAAATAATAGGTTTTTCAAAAAGGTGAAAACATTTTTTGTAGGCATAAATTATTTTCTATTTACACAATTTATTTAGCATATCTCAAAAGAAAATTATTAAAAAATGACTCTTTAAAGACACATTTCTTTATCATTACATTAGAGCACTATAATGAATTCAATGCAAATTACTTTTTGAGAGACTTATCTTTAGTCTTAAGAATATAAGTATAGTCTAGGAGAAACTTCTTTACCCTCTGAAGTTTTGTAACTAAGTTGATGGAATAAATGGACAGTAGACAGATTAACAGGAGAAAAGGCTTACAAATTTATTATGTGGTATCACACAAAAGAAAACTAAATACTCAAAACCCAGTGTAGGTCTGTTATGCCAAGTCGCGAAACAACCACCAAGAAGGCCACCAAGACTCAGAAATGCAAAAGCAAGGCAAGGCTTTATTTAAGTGAGCTGCAACTCGCGCCTCTTCCTACCCACCGACACAGCCGAGGTTAGGAGGGAGCCCCGAGCTACGATTACACAGGGCTTATAAAAGCAAAAAACAAAGTTACAACAATCAGGTGTTCAAGCAATCAAGATTAGGACACAGGTACAAATCTGATTGGCTCAGGGTTCGAGGCATTCTAGGGGTGGTCAGAGTTAAGCAATCCCAGCGGTTAGAGTTCTAGACCGACTGGGCCCTAATGGGCTTGTCCTGGGTCTACTCACAGGGCCTGCTTACCTCAGGTTCACGTGGTAAAGTGGGGTTTGCATGGTAAAGTGGGGCCTGACTTCAAAGTCTGGCACTTCAGGTCTACATATCTTTTTATGTATTCTTCTATGAAGGCCTGCCCGCTTCATAATTGGAAAGAGAAGAGGAAGGTAGCTAATTTAGGGGAGAATAAATGATTGTGGGGAAGATGAATGGCCTGCAGAAAAGTAGGTAATAAGTAGTCCATGACAAAGCTTGCCTGGGCATGATTGACCTCTAGTCTCCTCATCTGTAGTGTGAGCTAATCTTATTTAGTTGATGAGATTCCTTGGGAGAAGATTCAGGACAAATGAGTTCATTTTGGACACTCTCTACCCAGATAAGGGAAGTTCAGAAAAACTCCTTTCCCGAATTGGCTATTTCCTAAGTGTTCTCAGTTTGATGTCCAAAGTGGCATATTTTGGGGTGGCACTTCCTGAATTCCTTCACAGAACATGTTAGGATTTGCATGTCTATGAATTTGGGATTCCAGGCATGATGCTTGTAGAAGGAAGGATGTGGCTGAGGGAAGCTGTGAACTTTGGGATAAGAACACACAGTTCCAGTTCCATCTGGATCCTAATTCTATCCCTTCACCTTCTTTATCTGCAAAATGAGGATTTTTGTGATGTAAACTTCAGGGTGTTTCAAAGTTAAATATGTCATGACATATAAAGCTGTTGTCAGTAGGTAAGGATTAGGAAGACATCTTGAAGCTCCTCTGGTCTCAATCTCCTACCAATCAAAATGCTGTCCTGGAGCATCCTGATAAGTGGATTTTCCAATTATCCTTAAAAACCCCAAGGACCCTACTGTTTCCAAAGGCAGCCTGTACATATTATTAGTTTTAATTCTTAATGATATCACATACCTTGTTTATACTTTAAAAGATGCTCTCATCTGTTATTTCAGCTCATTTGCAGAATAAATCCATAAGGCTGATGGAACACCTGGGAATTTTTTTTCTTACATTCAAGTACACAACTGAATAAATTGAATTTATTGCTGTTTAGAATGAGGAAGCATTTTTATGTTTACAGTCTTTCAGATTTCATTCAACAACTGTTTATTGTGTGACTACTATACACTAGACACGTATCTTGGGCAATAGAGATAATGCATTGAAAAGAAACAGTCTTACTTTTATCTGATTTGGAAATTATTGTCCAGTATGGATGTCTGTGAAGTATATGCCTTTACTTTGGAGCCAGCCCAATGCCTGTTTTTGCAAATAAAGTTTTATCAGTGCACAGGCATTACTATTCTTTTGTTGTTTGCTATAACAACAAAAGAGTAGTTGCAAAGACCATATGATCTGTAATGCCTAAAATATTTTCTCTGTGACCCTTTGCTGACCTACTTTGTTGATTCCTAGTTTGAGAAATGTTTCTATAGTGTAAGTTGCTATGAATGAGATTAATAGGGAGGACCTAATTTACATGGGGTAATAATAATAAGTAAGATCCTTTTGAGAAGGCCATAGACAAGCTGGACCCTGGACAAAGAAAGATCTGAAATAATGTGAAGATGTAAGAAGCATAAAGGCAGAAAGAATTTGCATGGCATCTTGCAGAAGGAAAACATTATGGTATATTTGAAAATCTAAAGGAAGGCCAGTGTAGCTGGAACCAAATGAGCCAATTGCAAGGTTTTAAGGTCATCTGCAGAATAAATAAAGGCCAGCCTATTCAGGACTCTGAAAATATTAAGAAATCTTCTAAGTAGTTTTGAATTTTTAAAACAGCTAGATGGAGATGGAGAAAAGTGATTGCTTTTGGTGAGCCACTTACCATTTCTGGTGTGTCTGGAGGACCCAGATCAAGAATGACTCCCAGCTGTTTAGTGTAGTCTATGAGGTAAATGGAGTTTCAGTTTATGAGATGGAGAACACTAGAGGAGTAAATTCAGAATGTGATAGTGACTAATTTTTTGGAGATGTTGAGTTTGGAATGCCAGTGAGAAGGCTAAGAAGACATCTGAAGCATAGAGGAAAGATATGAGTACTAGGTATAATTTGAAATCAATAGCATTTATGGTTCTTTGAAACTGTGTTGGTGAATGACATTGAGTAGGATGAAGGATGTCAGGAGGAAGGTAATCGACTCAAGACCTTAGGCCTCAGATGCTCATAGTTCAGGTAGAAGTGAAGGGGAAAGTCTCTAAGGAAACTGAGGAGCTTTGATGAATTGGGGTCCCCATGGCAAGAATAGGAGCCTGTTTTATTTTATTTTATTTTATTTATTTTTTTCAGGAAGCCTGGTTTCATTTGCCCTATGCTACTGCTGAGATAGAAGGTGAAGATGAAGTGTCCATCAGATTGTTGACTACAGCAGGGGCAGATACAGGACTGGTGAGAGCATACACTAGAGTAGATTGGGAGACACTTGAGTAGAAGTGAGGGTAAATAAACAGTTTTCATATTTGGCCATGAAGTATAGAAAAGAAGGACCCAGCTTCACAGCAGGGGAGACTCAGGCAAATGAAGATTAGATTTCTGAGTGATATGGTAGAAAAAAAATGGGATAGTGAAGACAATAGAGATGAAATATGCTAAGTGATATATCTGAGAATACCAGAGGGGAGAGAGTCCTGAGCCTATGAAGCAGGCCATGCTTTCCATGGGGGTGGCGACCACTTCTTATGTAACAGGAAGGATCAAGGTCAAGATGCAGGTAGGTTTGCCCATATGCTGGCAGTAAGTTGAGGGAACGTCCAAGGGTGGCTTCTGGGTTCTTTGTGAAATATGAAGCAAGTTCATTGCTGAAAGAGGGAAGGGTAGCAGGAAGGGAGTAAGAAGTTGTTAGTTGTTGCTGTTACTCTGAGAAAGACAGTGGTGTTGTTTATCAGTGGTGGTTGATGTCTAAAACTTTACTATTAACTAATCTCTGGCTTTGTGGTAATTACTGAGGGTGAAAAAATACCTGGAAGATGATGATTTGGTCACACATGATAGTGTGGTAAGATAAGATTGTGAAGGGCTCTTTAAATCTTCTGTGAGGTGAATTGATAGAAAAAAGCAAGAAGAAGCAAAAAGTGAATATGGGGGGACAGGCTCTTACCCATCATCCTAGCTACTCTCGAGGCTGTGATTTGAGGACTATGGTTTGGAGCCAAACCGGGCAGGAAGTTTGTCAGACTCTAATCTGCAATAAACTGTATCTCTCCCTCTCCCCCAAAGCTGGAAGTGGAAAAGTGGCTCAAGTAATAGAGCACTATCTTTGAGCATAAGAAGCTTAGGACAGTTCCCAAGCCCTAAGTACAAGCCTCAAGACAGGCATGAAAAATAAAAAGAAAGAAAAGAAAGTTGACCAGCACCTTAGAGCACTCTATTCATGCAGGTTTAAGAGATGAGACAGCTGCAAAAAACTTGAGTTTTCTGGTAGTCAGGTTTCAGTTAAGGTAAGTAGGCGAAGTCAAGGAAATTAATCTGACTGTTAAGAAAGATACTGAGGGGTTCAGTGGTCTTTAAGTTTCCAAAACTACATTGAAGGATATAGGAAAATGGGAATGAATGGTTCTGGGTCAAGCGGAGAGTCTATTTTGGGCAGCTAGGGAGATACAAGTTGTGGTTGTCTATACCATCAGTGGTCGCTTGTCAGTTCTACCTCCATGTATCATGTGTTTGTGTGATTTAATTTGGTCCCTGTGGTATATTACTTTAAGCATAGATATAACAGTGCCAGTCTAAGACTAAGCCTGCACCCTCTTATAAGCCCTAAGCTCTATTAGAGATACCTGGAAAGATTACATGGAGACATTATATGGACCATAGAACAGGCAAAGAGGGAGAACTAAGGACTATATAGGAAGAGAGGTTGAGGGTGGGTAGAAGCCCAGGTCTCTTCTGCTGATCCCAGTCCCAGGATACCTGCCAGCTGACTACAGGCACTTCTGAGTGTAAGATCAACAGAAGAATTACCTAGCTAGGTTCAGCCAAGAAGTAGAGAAGGAATGAGGGAGAAAAGGAAGAAGGAGACAGAGGGAGAGGAAACTTGGTTTTAGCCTCTGAGTTATGGCATAGTTTGTGAGCCTCAATACAAGCTGGTTATTTTAGGAGAGGTGTCTGCATTTACAAGGTAAGCAAGGAAGCAGCAATGTTAGGCATGGTTTTGGATTGGATTTGTTGTTCCCCTAAAAGAGAGTGTTACTAGGACATAACAAGATCAACTCATAGCCTGGATGAAAGGCTCCTATCTTTGCACCCAGGTAACTATAATGAGAAGGTGAACACAATACTACGATCTGTTCCTCCCGCAGTTTTTTTCCTCCTGACTAATCACTTTGATTTCCTTTATTCCTCTCTCATATCTGATTTAAAAACTCTTTAATATTCTTGTCACCTTCCCTGGGTATATTCTAGTTTGTTGATGACCTCCTAAAATGTGTCACCCAGACTGAACTCATCAATGTCTGATATAGTTCTAACTATACATAATAGAAAATAACCACTATATATTTTTTGTTTTAGCCATTATTCTTTTAAAATGTAGTTTTAGATTGCATTAGAGTTTGGGAGAAGCTGTAATACTGTTGATTCGTATTTAGCTTGAAAGCAAATAAAACACCTATGTCTCTTAAGAATCACACAAAACTATTAGGTGCAATGTGTCCAAAAGTTGTTTGGTCAGTTTTTTAAATTCAGAAATGAATAATAAAATAGAATCTTCTATGTTTTTATATATGCATGCATGGGGAATAAGAATATGCTTTGTTTTTGTGTATTGATCTATTATTGTCTTTTTGTACTTATTCTATAGGCCTTAATTATTCACAAGTCTGGTAAATGTGTGCTCTTTTTTCTTTATATCACTGACAAAAAGTATTGTAAAGGAGCTATTGGAGATAATCATTTGGAAACTCTATCAAGATTGTCATCAATCATTAAAAACACACCTTCTAAGACAGTAGTTCCCTGCCTAGAAATACAGTCCTTGTACCCTCCACACTTTTTTTGGTGAAAACTTAATGTGGAGATATTACATGAATGTGAAGTAAGTAGCATGGGCATCACATGATGGGACCTGATGGTTGTCCTTTAGCTAGTTTCTTCAGTATAGCCTCAAAACTTTAGCCTAATTGTTTTTAAAGAGAGTAGCATTTATTTCCCCCAATTGTATATATCTGTCTTTTTACTAAATGTAAAAGAAAAAGGTACAACCTTCACTGGGTCTTCTTATTTCTCTTAGCAGATGATCATTATGTTATAGTTGGATTAAATAGCATGCCCAGAAACTAAAGAACTTTGATCCATCTGTCCATTTTAGTCATTGAGTGTATAGAAAGATATCATTTTAGGACCAGCCTAGATCTCAGGCGTTAGTATTTTTTAAGGGTGGTATTGTATAAAATGGCTTTGATAATGGTGGTAGTAATATACTGTGTACAATAAATTCCATTCCCAAATAATAGGAGACAGTGCTGTCTTGTAGCATTTTTGTCTTTTAACAGCACCAAATGACTCAATACAGCTTTGAGATGAGCTTCATGCCCTCCTGTCAAAGTTAATTGAAAGATAAGTATCTTTCTCTATGTTGTTTGCAAAGCAGGTGAAGCTAGTGGCTAATTACTCTCAAAGAGAAAGTGAAATAATTCCCACCAGCAATTAGATATACAATATCAAATATATTGCTTTTTTTTGCTTGATTCCTAAGGGAAATGATTCATAACTAATTCAATCTGGGAATACAAGAGGACATACCTTTTAAAAAATAAAAACCATAGGAAGAAAGCTGTTTTTTTTTTTTTCCTACTCGTAGAATAATTTCAGATCAAAGTTTAGGCTTGTAACTACTATGCCCTAGTGCTGTTTTATCAGCTCTAGTTTGATGTGTATATGTGCTTTTTTTTTTTAAAAAAAAACAAAAACAACTATACATTATTTTAAATTACTTTTTGAAAGTAATTAGAATATAATGATGCTTAGCCTGAAGTTAAAATGAATTCATAGACTTACTGTTTGAAGTCTTTCACGAGGAATTTTATGTGAAATGTGGTATATTGACTGGGACATATGTATCTAAACTCCACATTTCCCCCATCCCAAATAAGTTGCTTATTTCTGAGGATTTCTTTTCAGTGTTTATTTTTCTGTACATACATCTGTATTTTGAGCATTAATAAGGCAGTACCCTTTATTGTACATCTCTTCCTCTAAATGTAAGAAGAGGCAGTAAAAGCACTTTAGACTGGTTGTAGCTTTTCAATGAATATGGAAGGATTTGAAGATATTCAGTCATTTGTCAAAAAGAGAAGTTTACATACATACACATTATCCTATGTCATAGAACCTTTATTATGATTGATTCCTCCTGAGCTGTATACTATGCAGATGTTTTATTCATAAGTTATTTCTGCAAAAACTTTGTGGGTTCTTATTTCATTTCCCTCAGCTGAATATGCTATGATTTGGTTTTTGTTAAATTTATCCTTATGTAGGCAATATTATTTCTGAGATGACGATGCATACTGTGGGCCTAAAACACAGCTGTTTGTAAAAATCTAATGATTGTTGACTGCAGTTAAATCCCCAAGAGTTGGTAGTATTGGTAGCAAAGACATTGATTTTGCAAGAAAATTCCAACTTCGATGTATAAGAACTATGTCCCTATTTTCCTATGACAATCGAGATGTTGGTAAAGAGGGCAATGGGAAAAAATGACAAATGTTGTGGTCAGAATCACAAGAGGAACAAGGATGTGGAGCAAACTTACCTGGCTCTGTAGTAGTGTAGTCTGTAGTAACTGAAACCCAGGGATGCCAATGTAGGATTAGTTCATCACTCTTCTTGTTTCATTAGCTTTGCTCTTCTTTTGGGGCTCTGTGGTGGAAGCTTTTTTGGCGTTTTTTTCTGCTCATATAAGAAATGCTACAAACAGTACAAGAAAGGCCTAACGTATGAAACTGTAACATCTCTGTACATCACTTTGACAATAAATAAGAAAAAAGAAAGAAATGCAACGAACACTTTGACAATAAAGGAAAAAATTTAAAAAAAAAGAAATGCAACAGAATGTCAGCAATTATGGAAGAGGATTTAACATTTAAACATTCAAGGACTTAAAATTGTAGATTGTTAAAAATTATGGGTTGTATCCGCTGGTAATATCTTTTTGGTATTACTTTTCAGAAGAAAATAGTGAATGGATTCCTTTACTTCCCCTATTTTAATCTTGTTGCCCTGAATTTTGGAAGAAATTACAACATCAATTTGACTTCTGTGTGTGTGTGAAAGACACAACAGGAAGATTACCATATGATCTAGTTAGCAATTTAAGCTATTTTTTGCTCCTTCTTCTTACCCATCACCATTATGCTTTCTATATGAGAATGTTGTTTCTCATTCTTGACATTTAAGGGAAGCGGAAGGTCAACAGTAGTTGTACTAACTTGATTCTAACTCTGAATTAGGAATAATGAGATAGATCATTGTCTTTGCATGTTACTTGCTTTGCAAGCTGGGGAAATGGTCTTTAAATTTTCCATAGTAAATAGCAAACAACACATATAAAGCATACATATAAACAAAAGTCCTTTTTTTGTTGTTTATCTCTGAGTTGGGCTAATATACTTCCTCCATTTCTTGCTGTGTAGCCTGTTCTCTTTTGTCTTTAGGCTTTGCCAGACAGTAAGCCTCTTACATGCTCCAAAATGCCCTCTTTGATGAAGGCTGCCAATTGTAGCTGTTTAAGTGTTGGTGCTTACCTGACTAGACAAAGCTGTGGTGAAGTTAGTTTTATCTTTAGTACTCATGCTTTGTTTTTTTCTGACTTGTTCTAGGCATTTCTCCATATGCACTTAACCCTTAATGTGCTAGGTGATTTAAAAAGCAGACAATGCTTTTCCCCAATAAAATGTCTTAAAATTGATGCTGTTACTCACGAAAGTCTTGGGAGATGGAGGTTTAGAGTAGCCATTTCTCAGCAAACAAATTAGATTACTAGGTTCCTTTTCTGCACTGTTCAAAGAGAGCCAGTCTTCCTAAATATGGTCTAAGTCATCAGAATTTATTTTTGGCATAGTTAAGTAGATACTTGAATCTTCCTTGCTGTGTGTAAATGCCTATGTACCATTTATTAATGTTGTGACTAAGGAAAACTTCCATAATATTTTTGTGTGGCAGTTCGCTTACCTGAGTTTAGTAAAAATATCTCTCTTCCCTGAAGGTTGTGGGGAGTATGTTCATTGCATGCGAGATACTTGGAGCAGGTGCAGGCACACAGGCATTCTGTACATGATAGGTGCTATTATATAGTATTGGCAATGAGTGGCGTTCCACATAAAGACTATGTTTGAACTTTGACTCTGTGCCTTCTGTTCCTGAGATGTTAATCTTATTTTCCTTTGTATGATGCAAAAATTTGATGCAAGTAATATTGTCCTCAGATGATTTTCTGTGAAAAATTTAAAGAAATCATCCAAGTATACATTCAATAAATCTTAGGTAAGATTATCATTGTAGTAAATTTCTGGTAGTTTTCTTACACTCTTTATATTTCAGAACTTTTGTTTTGTATATTATTTTATTTGTTTTTATATATTATTGTTATGTATTCATTTTTATTTATTTAATTATTTTTTGCAGTTTTTAAAGTTATCTTTAAGTAGTTGCACACAGGAATTGCCATTTAACAAAGCTGATTATAAATGCAATGCATCTTAATGTTATTTCAGAACTTTTACAGCGTTATCTATCTCGGGTCAGTTGATGGCTCACTGTCATAATGACTCAAGAAGGATGATATCTCCAGGCTCTAGGATCCATATTTAGATTAAGTGTACATTAAGAATAGATAACTAGGGCTGGGAATATGGCCTAGTGGCAAGAGTGCTTGCCTCCTGTACATGAAGCCCTGGGTTCGATTCCTCAGCACCACATATATAGAAAATGGCCAGAGATGGCGCTGTGGCTGGAGTGGCAGAGTGCTAGCCTTGAGCAAAAAGAAGCCAGCGACAGTGCTCAGGCCTTGAGTCAAAGCCCCAGGACTGGCAAAAAAAAAAAAAAAAAAAAAAAAGGATAACTAGATTCTGAAATACTTGAATTTGCTTTATGAAGTATTTTTGTTTTATGGTGGGGAGAGGGTCTCTAGAATGCTTTTCACCTTCTTCCTACCACAATATGTCTTTGCTGGATCTCTATTAACAAACTAAAATATATGCAAAAAATAAAAACTGTTTATAATTCTTATCTGCAGCACTAAAAGTCACCATAGCAAGGCCAGGTTATAGCTTTTAAAATATGCCCTCATGATTTGACTTGGAGATGATTTTTTTCTTTCATTGCTTTTATTTCTTAAATATATTAAATTCCTTTTTCTTTTTAGCAGGCACATATCTCAAATCTTTGTCCATGACTGTGCTTCATCTTTGATAAAGTTTCATTATATTATTTATATACTTTATAATCATTTTATCTTTCAATACCAAACTCCATTCCTACTTTATAATAAATGGATTCTGCTTTAACTAGGAAAAGAAGAGTTATTGTTAATTTTGCTCTCTTAGTTATGATTATTCCATTCAGTCCCAGAAAGGATATTTTGTTGCCCATCCCTTTGTTGCCCATCCTTTTCTTTCATCTCATTCAATCAGTGTCCTGGGTATATTGCATGTTAATCTAGTGTGTTCTCTTCATTGCCATTGGTTTTGAAACAATAGAACTATGTCCCATTATGGGCTGTCTTCTTCTAAACAGAGTTTTGAGAGACATGGTTTTACTCATAAAATAATTTAATACAATTTACTTGGCCATCCAGGTAATTTTCTAGAATAAAACTCTTGAATTTTTTTTAGCGACTGTGTGCATAGGAAATGATTACAACTGTAGCCTACTAATTAATCTGTGCTAGTCCATGAAATTGAAACATAGCAAGTAGCTGGTGCTTTTCAGCCAATTAAAGGATTTTACATATAGCATTTTGTTCATCTTGTAGGCTAAATAAGAACCAGCAAAAGAGATCAAGGCTTCCTACTGTAGTTTGTAAGTGTTACCTTATAGAGGTGAGAGGTTCTTTACCAGTGCAATTAGGGATCTTGAGATGCTACAGTTACTCTTTATTATTTAGTGTTCCTGCAATGCTGTCACAAGTGTCCTCATCGGACACATAGAGAGGAGAAGTTAATATGAAGATAGAGACATTTAGAAGGATGCAGCATGTCCATGAAAACCATGGCAGCTATTAGGAGCTGGAAGAGTCAAGAAAGGATTTATTCTTTTTTAACATCTTTGCAGGAGTTGAAACCCTTCTCGACTTTAGACTTCTAGCACCGAAAATTGTGAACGAATACATTTCTTTTCTTTTAGTTAAAGCCAGCACATTTGTAATAGTTTATTATATACCTCCAGTAAATAAATGAGCATTTCCTTTTCTTTTGGTCTTGGTATTTTCACATAAAAATAAATGAGAAAAGGGGAACGAAATGGTGTCAGTTTTTATTTATTAGATGTCAATTATATTACAGAATTAACAGTGTAGAATTACATGATTAAAAAGTTCATTGGGGGCTGGGGATATGGCCTAGTGGCAAGAGTGCCTGCCTCATATACATGAGGCCCTGGGTTCGATTCCCCAGCACCAGATATACAGAAAATGGCCAGAAGTGGCACTGTGGCTCAAGTGGCAGAGTGCTAGTCTTGAGCAAAAAGAAGCCAGGGACAGTGCTCAGGCCTGAGTCTAAGCCCCAGGACTGGCCAAAAAAAAAAAAAAAAAGTTCATTGGAACATCACTAATGTAAACAACAAAATGTAATAGTCTACGTGTAACATATTTACCCTTCCTCTAGTTGTAGTTTTCTTAGAATGTGAAGCAGGTACAGCAAGTTGATATGGAAAAGAGGGTAGGAGGTACAGAACTTAATGAAATGTGGTATTTACATTTAGACTTTTACATTAACTTGTACATTTGGAGTTTTAGCATTTAGCAGAGAAGGAAACCGGGGCTCATTGCAGAAACTGCTATTTCCTCATTGTGTGCAATACCCAAGGGACTTTACATCTGCTGCTACTCAGCCAAGGAGAACAGAAAGCCAGTAGAGAGGGAAAACCAATGTACTAATGGGTAAGGATATGGAATTAGTGATGCTTGGCTCTATTCCCCAGATATTCTTCCCTAATGGACAAATAGCTAACTGGTACTTTGAACCAACCCAGATAAAATGTAGGTAATATTTTACTTAGAGAAGTCTCCAAAATTGCCTACCTAAAAAGCAAAAGAAAGAAGAGAAGAAATAAAAAGAAGTTCATAAAGAAAAGGATAGAAGAAAAGCTTGATTTTGTCATAGTTCTGTGGGATTCTATTGTGTCCTCTTAAACATGATAGCTTGAGAGTATAGAATGGAGAAAGAAAAATAGATAAAAATACAACACCCTGAATCATGAATTCAATTAAGCTTATGTGGCTGTTATAGTAAAAGAAAAACAATTGTTTGTTTTGTTTCTTAGAGCTCAAGCATTTTTATTTATTTGTTGCCTGAGTTGCCTTAACACTTTGAATAAAATATCTTTGCAAGAGGTTGAAGCAATTGCCGTGTAATGTGAGGTGAAATACAGTAATTTAATTCTATGTTCCAGTGTGTTCTGAGGCTGAAACATAGTATTTAATGTGTTCTATTGATATGTGCTCTATTGCTGTAATTTGTGGTGGTGGTATCTCATTTACATCTTTTAATATTTAGGTCAGTATATTTCAACATGAAGATTTCATGATTTAATTGCTCTGCTCAGGTTGACTTCAATTTTTGACAGATTGTGCAGTTCATAAACACTATGCTTTGAGCAGAAAATATTGTGCTGCAGTCCTTTGGAATAAAGAGAATTGGCTATATGTATCATTGCTCTAATAATACTGAATGTACTATATTTGTTCCCATTGAGCTTGAATCTAATATTGTCCATTTACTATTCAATACTTCCAGGATTCTAAACCTCACAAATTTCTCTGGATTTATAACTTGGTACATATTTTTCTCAGGGTATTCCTCCCACCCCCATCTTGCATGTACAGTACTGTATGTTATATTTGATTCAGATTTATTGTGCATCGGGGTAAGCATACTTGTCTGTCCAGAGTGACAATATACAAATGGCTGGTAGGGATGATGGAAGGTTGGGACCTGCTTTTGTGGCATGCCTGATTGTCTCGTGAAACCTATGCAAAGGGAAAGGAAGAAACAGGCTGGCTGATTTTGTGGACTCGTGCTAGGTAAAAGGTTTGTGACAGGATCACACACTCCATGGTTTCTGTTTGTGCAGTGGCTGTAAGGAAGAAAGCCAACATAGGATACATGGGGGTCTTGAGAGAGAACTATCTATTTCTGTCTCTCTGTCTCTGTCTCTGTTGGTCCGACCATCCGTCTGTCTCTCTCTCTGTCGCTGTGTCTATCTGTTTCTCTCTCTGCCTTTGTCTCTCACTGTCTCTCTGTCTCTGTCTCTGTCTCTGTCTCTCTCTCTCTCTGTCTCTCTCTCTCCCCCAGCAGCTACTATTCAGCTCTAGCTTCTAATTACCACAAAGGAATGCAGACACAGAGCAGTTGGATCCTGTCTTTTAGGAAAAATAATCAGAGAAAAGTTCTAGGTAATAACCTAATTTTTAGATTATGGTAATTAATTAAACATTTAATAGACCTCAGAAGGTTATACATGTGTGGATCTCTCAGTTTATGGCCTCTGGTCTACACAGATTGAATGTACCAGTCAGTTACAGAAAATATTTATTGCCCACATCTGCTGCCCACCTCTTTTTGGAGACTGCACATGTATTTTCAGGCTTCTTCTTCTCTCTCCTTTTCACTCCTGGAGCCTGGAAAAGAGAATTTAGATAATGTACAAGCTCTCAGTATAATTTATGTGGTGAAATACTTGTGAAGATTTGGTTCTTTTAAGCCAAAAAGCTGAGCTGAGCAAAATCTGAAGAGACAATCAGAACTCATTAAAAAAAATGTCCAGAAGGAACAGAGCTGGGATAAGCAAGTAGAGAAACAGAGTGAGATTGGATTAGCCAGGATGCATGTTAGAGAAGCACAAGTTAAGGCAATTTGACGTCAATGCTCAGAGGCAATGTTTGTAGAAAGATGGGAAGTCAGATTGCCCTACCTTGGGGTGTAGTTACCAGATGAAATACAGGACAACTGGTTAAATTTGAATTTCAGATAAGTAACAATTTTTTTTTGTGTGTGTAAGCATGGGCAAAATAGCATGCTATACAAAGACATTATTCATTGTTTATCTAAAATTCAAATTGAAATTGGCCTCTTGTGTTTGTACTTCTGAGCCTGGGTAAAATCCAGAGTCTAAGCCAAACAATCCACAATCCAGAATACAGAGAAAAAAATAACACATTCTTTCAATAGTGTTTAATCTGGTTGATAAGGAAGTGTGTGTTTATATACATATATATGTATGTATGTATATATACACACACTTCCATACTTCCATATATATGTATGTATATATACAAATGTTCATATATGTCATATGAGAGAGAGAGAAAGAGAGAGAGAGAGAAGTGTTCACATGAGCTGGAGAACAGGATAAATGCATACATAGAAAATGTGCATCAAAAAATTCAATTCAGTTGTCTGCACATGACTTAGTGAAGTATATCTCAAAGGATGCATTCTTTGTTGTTGTTGTTGTTTTGTTTTTTTGGCCAGTCCTGGGGCTTGGACTCAGGGCCTGAGCTCTGTCCTTGGCTTCTTTTTGCTCAAGGCTAGCACTCTGCCACTTAAGCCACAGCATCACTTTTGGCCGTTTTCTGTATATGTGGTGCTGAGGAATCGAACCCAGGGCTTCATGTATACGAGGCAAGCACTCTTGCCACTAGGCCATATCCCCAGCCCAAAGGATGCATTCTTAAAAATGCTTTGGAAATTTATTGAAATGATTGCCTAAGTTAAAAATTGGTATCCATACGAGATAGTATTAGTGGCTATCATCTCTATTATTTGGCCAAGAAAGAGTGTTGAGAAATACAGCAAATTCTTATAAAATATGTGCTTCATAAAACATTTTATATGACACTGCTTTAGATATTAGATAATTGAACATGTTTGCTATTATTCTTGTCCTTTATATTTTATAAAATAGTTGTGCTAGGCTCTGAGGATAAAAAGAGATATATAAGATGAAATTGCCTTCCCTAAGAGGTTCCCATTTAGTGACATAGGGTGACATAGACAGGACAAATTAAAAGCAGCACATGATATAAATCTGTTTGCTGTTATGTGGCTTGCTATTCTAGTAGCTGTAGCAAAGGTTTTAAAATCTTGATGGACAGGGGAAGATAGAAGGGCCCAGTTTTTGAAAGGACATCAGCATGAAAATAGTTATAGGTGAAGGAATTTGTAGGTCACAGGGAAGTGGGTATTGAGTGTAGCAGTGTGATTATCCTTATCAAACTATGTCACATTGTGATCAAAGTTTAACAGATTATGAGTGGATATGCCCATGAAATATATCTTGGTTCTCTATTTTTCTTTTTATTGTATTTACTATTAATTCTTTTTTGCATTTCTTCCTTCTTGCTTCCATAGGTGCATTAGTTAGTTAAATAGCTTTTACTATGCTTTTCTTTGTTGGTTGTCACTGCTCTTTGTCATTACTTTTTTGAGTTTTAGTTGGTTTAGATGTTCACTTTCTTGATCTTCTTATTTTTGAGTTTAAATTTTGTTTTGCTTCTTGTTGACTCGGTCAGGATCTTCCTTGAATAAACAAACAACAATGTATTTGAGCTGGATGCTGGTGGCCTATAATCCTAGCCAATCAGAAAGCTGAGATCTGAAGATTGTGGTTTGAAGCCAGCCAAGTCAGGAAAAGTCCCAAATACCTGTATCTCCAATAAACTACTCAGAAAAAGCCAAAAGTGGCACAGTGGCTAAAGTGGTAGAACAACAGACTAGAGCAAAAGAAGCTTAGGAGCGGCACCCAGGCCTGGAGTTCAAGCCCCATGCACATGCCAGTTACATAGAAAAGCTGCACGGTAGTGGTTTTAGAGCATGTGTTTGGGGATTGCTGAGTTTGAACCTGCCTCTGTCACTCACCAGCTGTGTAGCCTTGGGCAATCCTGCATAGCCTCCCTGGTTCTTACTTTTCAGGGTTGTAAAATAAAACATTAAAAGTATGTCTTTCAGGGGCTAGGGATGGGCTTGGTGTCAAAATACTTGCCTAGCATGTGACAAGGCTCTGGGTTTATTCTACAGCTATCTCTCCTACCTCCAGAAAAGCTGTGAAAACAGAGTAATTAATAGAGGGATGATTTGATGGAAGGATCATTTGAATGGACACCTGAAGAAGGGCTCAAATACCTCTTTAAAAAAAGGAAAGCATTGGAGCCTGTTTTAATGATAGTGGCTGTGGTACAGTATAGAGGAGATGTAAATACTACTGGGAGAGAGGGAAAAATGGAAGCTGTGTGTCTCCAAATGAAGGGGCTGGACTTGGTTGGAAGCTAAGGCTCTTTGTGAAGAAAGAAGGCAACATGGGCCTGATGGTATTGGATTCCTGGCCTATTGTCCTATTTTTCTCTGGGGAATGAGGTCACCTGTGGAAATTGGGGAAGGCAGGAAGTGGCAGGTAGAGGTGAAGAGGCTCGTTTGAAAGTTTGAGGAGATAAATGAATTTATGAAATGAACTTGTCAGGGATTTGCAGTGAGATTCCAGGAAATTCATAGTATCCATTGGGATTTGTGGTCATGAATTTAAAATGAGGCTACTCAGCAGGGTTGCATGCATAAAAGCATACTTTTCTCAGAAAGATTCATTGACAGTTTATATTTTTGAGATTTGCACATACCTAAAAATATGTTCTCTAATCTTCAAACCAAAAAAATTCCAACTTCTCTGTGATTACTTAGTCAACAACACTTATTAAGCCAAGTGTGGTGGTACATGCAGATAATCTCAGCACTTTGGGAGCTGAAATAGGAGGATCACCAGTTTGAAGTCAGCCTCAAGACCTAATGAGACCCTGTCTCAAAAGAAAAAAACAAAACAAAACAAAAAAAACCAAATCAAAACAAAGAAGAACCTGTTTAGTGAAGAAAACCATTATTAAAACCTTGAGAAGTATAAACTTTATCTTTGTAGGGTTTTGGACACAAGGCTTTATGCTTGCTAGATAGGTGCTCCACCACTTGAACCATTCCACCTGCCCTTGTACTATTGGTCATTTTTTATGGCAGGATTTAGTCTAATGACAAGGCTCATCTGGGCTTTGATCCTTCTGCTTGTACCTCCCTAGGTTGCTGGGGATAACCAGCACATGCTTCTAAGACAAGCCAGTAATTAAGATGAACTTTTTCACTGGGCTGGTCTTAAACCACGTTCCCTTGATTACCACCTCCCATGTAGCTAGGATGACAAGCTTTAGCCCCTGTGTCCAAATGTCAAAACCATCAGAATAGAGTTTTCTGCCGTGGTAAAAATGTTCTGCATCTGCCTGTCATAGTAGCCAGTATACACTGCCTTATATGATTTTTGAACTCTTGAAACATGTCAAGTGCTCTCTAACAAACTGAAACCTTCATATTATTGGCTCTTCACTATTTAAGAGCTGCATATGGCTAGCAGCTATTGTTTTGGAGAAGAATTGTAGACATTACCATTGCCTTCTGACATTGATTATTGTTGAAGGAATCCAGACTCAGTTTGTCTTGATTTTAGGGATTTGAAGTTTTCTGAATGGTGGACATAGTATTTCAGACTTACTTTTTTTTTTTTAAATGAAACTTATTGAATATGTGACAGGTTCTTCCCAGATTCTAGACCTTTGCTTTTAGTATATCTTTGGAAGCTCCATGGTGGAAAAAAGCAAACATTTAGAAGGCATGCAGACCTGGGTTTGTGTCTCTGCTAATGCAAATTTTAAGTTGTGTAATTTTTGGAAAATGCCTAAAATTTTCTCGGAATTCCTCCAGAAGTTGCAATCAAGTAAGAATAGATATTTTTCTTCCTTTTTCTTGCACTACTGGATTTATTTGCTTTGGTTACTATGTTGAAAATCCATATTTTTCATAGACTCCTGAACAGAGCTAACAGAGCTTCATGATTTTCTCTTTTTTAGACTTACCTTTTCCTATCTTCATTTTTCCTTTTGCATGCTGTCTCACGTTTATTCACCATTCATATTCTATTTTCTGTGGTCTAAAGAAGATTTTTATATTTTTTCTAGCATGAGTTTATTTTCTTCTTCTGTACATTTTGTTTTGCTCTCCGCTTTTCTTCTTCTGCCTTCTCTCATTTAATAGAGAAAATATGTTCTTGAATCTTGGTATGAGCAGCACACATGTGCTCTTATGTATTGCAAGCCTTGTTATGAAGCTACTCAAAAGAAGGCTTCTATTCAGTTCCAGAGAAATGTCCATGTACTTCAAGTTTGTTCACTGAAAAATTTTCTAGTAGAAGCGGAATACATTTTGTCAGTGTTGGAGATCTCAGGATCATTGTTTTCTGTTCCATCCCTCTTGTCCAGGGATTGCCAGGTGCATCTTCTTAGGTCTTCAGTAGGAAACTGTGGTGAACCACTGCCACAGTTCCTGGACTTGGCAAATCAGTTTTGGTCTTCTTTATTTTAAGAGAGTAGCACTCAGCATTTCCTTTGGAAAAAATAAGGTTGGTTTTTTTTATGTGTTTGAAATGAGGTGAGAGGTTGTTGAAAATCTTTCAGTAGGTAGAATTTCACCCAAATTAAAAGAGAAATACACATAATACTTAAATCCACTCAGGAAAATAGAAACAGTAGGTTAGGGTTGTTGGTGAAATCCTAATGTCCCCTCCCTCCCTCCCTCCCTCCCTCCCTCCCTGCCTTCCTTCCTTCCTTTCCTCCCTCTACCTTGATTTCCAGCATTGCTGGGATCACAGGCATACACTACAACTACTCCCTTTTTTCCATTAATAATTGTGAGAGGTTTATATCTTCACCTTTTTTTTTTCTCAAATTTTTATTATCAAACTGACGTACAGAGAGGTTACAGTATCATACGTTGGGCATTGGATACATTTCTTGTACTGTTTGTTGCCTTGTCCCTCATGCCCCCCTCCCTTCCCCCCTTTCCCTCCCCCCCCAGGTGTTCAGTTCACTTACACCAAACAGTTTTGCAAGTATTGCTTTTGTAGTTGTTTCTCTTTTTTTACCCTGTGTCTCTCGAATTTGGTATTCCCTTTGAATTTCCTACTTCCAATACCAGTAAACACGGTTTCCAATATACTCAGATAAGATTACAGAGATAGTGTAGGTACAAACATAGGAAGGTGATACAAAACATTATCAATAATAGAAACTACACATACACATAGGACGTTGAAAGTAGTTACAACTGTGTTATATCACTTGTTTCCATAACATGGAGTTCATTTCAATTAGCATCATCTTATGTGTTTCTAAGGGTATAGCTATTGGGCCTTGTGATGCTCTGCTATGGCTTGCCTAAACCTGTACTAATTATTCCCAATAAGGGAGGCCATGGAGCTGGGGATATAGCCTAGTGGCAAGAGTGCCTGCCTCTTCACCTTTTTTTTTTTCTGGTATAGATGCTAGGGTTTGAACTCAAGGCCTGGGTGCTATCCCTTAGTTTTTTTTCTATCAAGACTAGCATTCTGCTACTTGAGCCAGATTTTCATAAATGTGAAAGCATGCTTTAACTTTCTGCAGTTTTTCCTAGACATCCAAATTAGCCACCATTACCTTCATGTGAACAGGATTCAAGTGTCGTGTTAATGTCTATAAAGAAACATACAATGGAGGGACAAGGTAACAAACAGTACAAGAAATGTATCCAATGCCTAACGTTTGAAACTGTAACCTCTCTGTACATCAGTTTGATAATAAAAATTTGACAAAAAAAGAAACATACAATGTTTTTATATATTTGAAGATGGTTGAAAATATTTCAGCATTCCCTTGACATTTTTGTCTATTTAAGTCACTTCTGAATAGTGTTTGAATGTGTCTTATTCTGTCAAAGCATTTTCTCTCTCATACTGCTGCTGAAATTGAGGCCAACAGCTCCCATTAGTGTTGCTAATCTGAAATCTAAATTGAGATGGCCTCTGGTTGAACATACCCCAGAGAATTTAAAGAATTGTTCAGTTTGACAAATACCAGGAGTCTTATTGGGGTAGTTATTATTGATGAAAATATACTTAGTATTACTAATATATTTTGGGCATATTAAATTGCCTTTTGTGTGTTACTTTTATATTACTATTAAGTATCTAACTGGATTTATTTCAACACTATTTTTAATAAATCATTTGGGTTTTACAATATGAGCTTGTGAATATGTTGCCCATTATTGAAAAATTATGGTGTCTAAGCTGTCTTCCTATTTTTCTGTGCTCTTTCACTTAGAAATAATGATTATTTGGAGAAATGAACACAGTATTTTCATTAGTTGTTTCATATTTTACTTTTGTCCTTGACATTGATAAATATTTCTGCTTGAGTTTTCTTCATACAGCTGCATGTAAGAAATATTTCTTTTTCCTGCCTGCTGTGACAATGACTTATTCCTCCTAATATATAAAAGAAATGACGTCTCTAATAATGACTACTTTTTTTTTTTCTATTGTGGACTTTTTGTAGAGTCAGGATAATTTAACAGTTGATTGTTCCTATCTCCTAGACTGTTTTGTATTATACTAAGATACATTTAAAAAGGATGGGTATAATAGTTTTCAATACCAGTTTAAACACATTATTGTGTGATGTTGTGGTTTGTGAGTACTATATAAATGTTTGTGAGTGTAATGGGCCTTGTGGCTACAAAGCACCTCATTTAGTGTTTGGCACACAAAATACCCAACACTTGCTAGCTTCCATTTTTCTTTTTTCCTTTCTATCAGCGATGAGTTTCTTTATACCAGTAATGTTTTATACATTACTTCTGTATTTCTCAAACCTAGACGCATGCACTGAATGTTGCAAATACATATTTTATACAACTTTAACAACCTGTCCTTACATTTTTAAAACAAATTCTTTGTTGTTGTTAGGTTTCTAATTTTGTCAGAACTTGTAGTATTTCCTTCTCCTTGTTATGGCCTTGCCTATTAGTGACTTACAAGCAAATACTATATTGCTAATCAATTACTAGTAATATGTTAATATTATATTAATATTTTAATTCTTTGAAATCTTAATTTTTTTCAAGTTAAAATTCTTTATTTATTTATTGTGTTCTGGTCTGAGCCTTGAACTTAGGGCCTGGGTACTGTCCCTGAGCTTTTTTTTCCCTCAAGGCTAGTGCATTAGCCACAGTTCCATTTCTGGCTTTTTGATAATTTTAGTAGAGAGAAGAATCTCACAGACTTTCCTACCTGGACTGGCTTCAGATCTCAGCCTCCTGAATAGCTAGGACACGTGGCTTAAAATTTTTATTTCTGGGGCTGGGGATATAGCCTAGTGGCAAGAGCACTTGCCTCGTATACATGAAGCCCTGGGTTCGCTTCCCCAGCACCACATATACAGAAAATGGCCAGAAGTGGCGCTGTGACTCAAGTGGCAGAGTGCTAGCCTTGAGCAAAAAGAAGCCAGGGACAGTGCTCAGGCCCTGAGTCCAAGGCCCAGGACTGGCAAAAAAAAAAAAAAAAAAAAAATTCTGAATTCACATATATTAGTAATACATGAAGGCTCCATTATGGTAATCCCATACATGTAAATGGTATACTTCTGAGCATGTTCACCCCTTTATTACATTCTCATTCTTCCCCTTCATCATTCTCCCTTTTTTAAATAATGTTATATGGGCTTTATTGTGCTGTCGTCATATATAAAGACATATCTATATCTATATCTATATATATCATCCTTACATCCTCCTTGGCCTAAAGTGCCTTCTTTTTTCCCCCTCCCACTTTCACGAACAGTTCCCCTTTTACATTCATGTCCTATTATGATTTAATTCTCTGAAAAATACCTTGGTGCATATTTTTTACTATTTTCATTTTTCTCTTGAACTTCATAATTTCTTTCAAATCACTTATAATTCCTCTACTGCAGTAATCAATAGAGCTGATTAAATTCTTACTCCTTCAGTTGTTATTCAAATTCTTCTCAAGGTTCTGGTGCTGTCAGCCTTATGTTGGAACCTGGAATTCCATTTCATACTAACAAATAAATATCAGCCATTATTTTCTTCCTTGTATAGTGACAATGGTTTTTTATTGCAATTCTAAAGACAGTTTGAAGCTTAATTCTAAAAACATTGTATTTTAATCTTAACATATTCTGCTTAAAAATGTTTGTATGAGTGAGATGGTAGTTTTCCCTTTAATGATGATTAATAACCTATTTTGATGTGTCCATCTGAAGAACTAAAGGCAATTTTGCTATCAGGCCACTTGTATAAGGACACAAACAGATGGATCTTACTCCAAACCCTGCAGGCAAACAGACCAGACGTCCCTTTAATCATTTAAGGAAGATTTCCTTAGCTATGTCTCCCTTCCAAGGACAGATTGGTCTTCATTGTGACATCTCCCCAATTCAATACTCCTCAAAAAACAACAACAACAAAAAACCTCACTGCATTCATTCAGTAAAACCTTCCTGTACTGTGCTACAACTGGCCATTCAGAATAAGAATCAGGAATTCTCCAGTGAGTAATTTCCATTAACAGTGAAGCTTCAGCAGCCTGAGGCCTACACAGAAAAGTATTAGAGTAACACAGAAAGTCTGAGATGTCAGAATGCTGGTTGGAAGTCGCTTATGAGTCCTGGAAACTTCAGCTCTTACAGTGGAATTTTGTGATTCCCAATAGGCTCTCACAACCTGCATTTTGTTGAGATTCAGAGTACCTTTCTTAGGGGTCAGTTGTGAAGATAGAACTTTGAACTGGTTCATAGTAAGTGCGCACAGGTGGTAGTTAAATTGGCATTCAGTTCCTGGGAATATCTGTAGATGGAAGTTGCGATGACCATGTTAGCTATCTAACACAGAATTAAGCATGTTAGCAAATCTCAGAAATGGAACAACATCCTTGGTGAAGCAATCAAGTCTTTGAGGGTTAATTCGTAATCATTTAGTTTCTTAACTGTGTCTTGAATAATTGGATGAACAAATATACTATATAGTCTATCAGAATCTGGAACATGAACCTTAAATCCCCAAATCATTGGCCATAAACTTAAGCCCCTATGATCTAACATACAGACTTTGGAATAGCCGAGAAGTAGCACAATGCTATGCATGTAGCAAGTACCTAGTAAAATTTATTTGTTGATTAAAGAAATAAATGACATAATTAGACTACAAGAAAGAACTAACCAGCAACATTATTTTGTACCATTAAGGAAGATTATTGTTTGAAGTCCTTTCTTAATAACTTATTGATTTGAAGAATTTGTGACTAGAAGAGCTATGAGGTTTATCTATTTCCAACCTCTAGATTAATAAATGAGGCGATGAGGCCCTGGGAGTTAGATAATTTGACCATTGCTAGCTACTTAATGACTGAGGGGAGCCCGGAATCCAGTCCAGAGCTAGATTTACAGAGGCTTATGGGAATGGAAGGAGTTCATCCTGTGGCCTTCACAGCCTATGCTCATGTTAGTGCTATTGACTGATCATTCCAGAAAGAAAGTGATCAGTGAGACTGGCAGAGAAAAGGAGCCAATAGGAAATGTTTCCTAAAAAGTAAAAAAAAAAGACTTTAAACGAAGGGCAGGAATCCTCCATGTTAATTTTTACTGTGCCTATGGGAATGGGAAGGAGCTAGATTTGCTCTGTCATATCTACTTTGCAGCCTTAGGATCCTGGATCCTGTTAATGAATACAACTTTCTAATCTCTTAAAAAAAAAGCAGGCTTCAGGTAATGCTATTTTCCACAAGAGAAGAGAAGACCCATTGTGTTGATGGGAGTGTATTTTCTCTCAAGGCAGTGTATTTTCAAGGGAGTGTATTTTCTCTCAAGGCAATACATGTCTGTATTCCTTAACATGTGTAACAGGGAGACCCAACTCTACATGTTAACTGTATACTTTAGCATACTACCATGGTTAAGATTTGTACAAGAGAGTAGGTTGATTAGAAAGTAGAGGTCTAATGGTCAGTAGCTATTGTCTATCCTAAGAGTAAAGCCTGGATCCCCCATCTTTCAGAGAGAGAGAGAGAAAAACAGAGAGAGAGAGAGAGAGAGAGAGAGAGAGAGAGAGAGAGAGAGAGAGTGTGTGTGTGTGTGTTGACATATCTTTCTTTGTAGCTTAGGATGCTCTCAAACTCACAATCATTCTTTTCCCACCATGGTGATGGGATTACTCATGTGTGCACCACCATATCCAGCTTTTCATTTTGAGGTTTATGACTTTTTTTTTTATTCAATGTCATTCATTCATTGATTGTGAATACTGGTTGACTATCTACTACTAACCAAACAAGTGTTGTAGGAGTGGGGGGCATTGCAGTCAGTTACTGCACAGCAGTAACTCTTTTTATTTATTTATTTTTAATTTTTGGCCAGTCCTGGAGCTTGGACTCAGGGCCTGAGCACTGTCCCTGGCTTCTTTTTGCTCAAGGCTAGCACTCTGCCACTTGAGCCACAGCGCCACTTCTGGCTGTTTTCTGTATATGTGGTGCTGGGGAATTGAACCCAGGGCCTCATGTATATGAGGCAAGCACTCTTGCCACTAGGCCATATCCCCAGCCCCCCAGCAGTAACTCTTGTCTTCACAGTATCTTCATTCTATTAGAGAGACAAGCATATTTCTCTCTTTCTATCTGTTCTTTTTATACCCTGGTGTCTAACTTCTTAACCCTTCCTTTTTTTTTTTTTCCATAGAAACATCCTATCATTCAGTTCTATTCTAACCTACTTAACCTTTCCAAAAGCCTGTTGAGCTTTACTATAAGGTGGAAGGCATAAATGCTCTTGTCAAATCCTTTTATTACTTATCTATGACCATAAATAGGTAAAACACTAGTGTACTGTCTCTTTGGATTTACATGGCATCTCCAAGCTTCTTAGAATTTTCTTTTGGGACTCCATATGACTGCAGGTAATTTTTCAAATAGAAAATTACCAATGCAAATGTATTATTTGTTTGAATTAGGGTGTGCACTTAAAGGGCATATAGAAATAAAACCATATGATTGGGTTAAAAAACATGAAGTATTGGGCAGTTAGGGGAAGGACATTTCTGCTGGAGAACAATGTTTTGGGGTGAAGATGATTATGAAGTGAAAAAGGCAGCACATCTGAAAAGATGGCCCTGAATTTTAGAGACAAAAAGCACTGCGTAGTTGTAATCAGAACAAAGTCAATAGCTGTTGCTGGCCATTAACCAGAGGCACATGAATGACCATGATGGAGTTGTTTTCTAGTGTCTTCAGCACAGGATCTATAAATGACATGCCATCTTGGCAAAAAAGAAACAAGATTTTGATTTATGGTGCTCTTTTAGGGTAAGATGAAGTATCAGAGGTAGTAGGTATTACTTGAAATGGCATTTTATCTTTGAAAGCCTGAGTGGCAGTACTCATTTTTACACTTTAACTTGATGATGGAAAAAAAAATCTAATCTTTAATAACATCAGTCCTGAGTTCCCTAACTATTCCCATTAGAAGAATGATTCAACTTCAAGTTTGGTCTCTGGGAAGTTTAAATTAAATCAGACACAATTATATATTGTAAATCAGAATGTCTTGGAGCCTAGGATAGAAGGAAACTTGTATAGTGTAAATTTTGTTTTAAAAATAACTCACAAAATAGATCATTATAGTAGGATATTGTTGACATCACTTATTTACTTCCTCTATTTATTGTGTTAGGCCTACTATATTTAGATTTTGAATTGTTCTAATTGCCCTGTGTGACATCATATTTTCCACAGATGGTTGACACAAATATATTATATAGCACAAGTTCTTCTTACATGGCATTGACATTCTTTCCATTGACTATTATGTCTATTGTCTCTCTTTCAATATGGGCTACCTTTGTGACTGCCTTGGCTAGTAGTTGGAAGTGATACATTTGACTTTTGAAGCTATGTCATAAAAATGATATGTACTTCCACTTATTCTTTTGGGATACTTGCTCTTGGAATCTAGCCAACATTCTATGAGAAAACAGATAGGTATACTGGCTGGCTGCCCAAGCTGAGATCCTTACTGACTGCTAGCATCAACTCAATGAGTGGATGAGCTCTCAATGTCTTCGAGACCTCAGGCACTGACCTAACCTTTCTCTCCACAACCTTTTAGCCATCCCAACTGACAATATATGGAGCAGAAAGAAACCCCACCCAGATTACAGACTCATGAGCAAAATAAAATGATTATTATTGTTTGAAGCCATTAAATAACTAGAATAAATTGTGAATATTTTCAAACATAAATTTAGTATGCTAACACATTTGTGTAAGAGGAGTTGATTATTATTTACTCTGTCCACATGAAACAACATTATCTTGACCCTAATAGACAAGTCTATGTGTTCTAGTAAACAAATACTAGCATCTGGATGAACTCAGTGGTTAGAAGTAAGAGTGTCCACAGCTCTATTACATCCTACTTTATGTGCAAGTTACTTAATAGTTTCTCCATTTAGAAAATGGAGGTAACCATAATATAATTAACTCCTAGAACTCTGAATGTTCATGAATTGCTACATTTAAAGCTCTTCAGTTAAAACTTGGTACATAGAAAGCACTTAATATGTGTAGATACTATTAGCAGCTTTAAAATACTGATGTTTGGGGCTGGGAATATGGCCTAGTGGTAGAATGCTTGCCTTATATATGAAACCCTGGGTTCAATTCCTCAGCACCACATATATAGAAAAAGCCAGAAGTGGTGCTATGGCTCAAGTGGTAGAGTGCTAGCCTTGAGAAGAAAGAAGCCAGGGGTAGTGCTCAGGCCCTGAGTTCAAGCCCCAGGACTGGCAAAAAGAAAAAAAAAAAGAACTGGTTCAAAATACTGATGCTTTATGAGAATAACCCTAGGATTTGTCAAGATGTATCTAACCAGGAACCAGTTATCATTATTACCTCCATTTTTTCTATATTTTCTTAAAACTGATAGATTGTATAAGCCTTTCAGTGGTTTTGATATTGGTCCTGGATTTCTCCTTAGTATCATGCCTTGATGACAGTTTTTAACTACTGAGGGTATGGGAATAATTCAGGTCCATACTTAATCCCTCTGGAGCTTTTGCAGCTGTGAGGATGTCTGAGTTTTGCTGTAGGCTCATTATAATTCTGGTTTTTTTTTCTTATGCTCTCGAAATGCAGCTTTTAAGTAGAGACGAGAGGTTTGATTTATCTGTGGAATTCTAAGTGAGGTTTTGCTTCTCTTGAGTTTCTCTCTTTCTCCTCTATGTCTGCAAATTGCTGGCTGCGGTCACGTAATGCTGTATTTCCAACCGGAACATCCTCATCTCTGTTGTCTTTGCTGTAATCGCTGTCTTCTGTGTGCTGTGAAGATAGGAGGCAGGCTTTAAATCTCCTTGGTAGGAAGAAATGCTTCCTGCTTGGAGTCTGATTCAGAAATAGATAAACCATTGGGCACAAAGAGACACCGTCATACCTCCCAGGCCAACACCATTAAGTACACCCTCAGTAGCATCAGCCAAGGGCATTAGTGTAATCATAGCATGCACCATACACTGTAGGTTAAATAGACATGGATGGCTAATGAAACGCAGGTATTCAACTTTTATTTATGAGGTTTATATTTTAGGTATTGTGATCTATTTTAGAAATGTGGACACAACTCCATCAAATCAACATGTAGCTATGTAGCATAGAGAAAAAGATTCAGAATTTTTTGTTTATTTATTTTTGTTATGGTGAATAAGTAAGCTTTTGTCCATGTGCACATGCGTGTGTGTGTGTGTGGGGGGGGTACTGGGACTTGAACTCAGGGCCTGGGTGCTGTCCATTAGTCTTTTAGCTCAAGGCTGGCAATCTCGAACTTGAGCCACAGCTGCACTTCTGGCTTTTTGTTGGTTACTTGGAGATAAGAGTTTCACACAATTTCTTACACAGGCTGGCTTAGAATCTCTTAGCCCACTGAATAGCCAGGATTACAAGAGTGACCCATCGGCATCTGCCAAAAAACATATTAGTAAACCTATAAAACAGGTGACTGAGGGTTAAAATTATGTAAACTTGTTGATTTATTGCCACTAATATTGTACTTTGTCTTGGCGTTAAGCATTAATAATATTTTGAGTTCTCAAAGTAACAGTAAAGCTTATGTTTACATTGCATTGAAAAAAAACACTTCAGTTCACCTATTGAAGGATGCTATTTGTCGTCTATTTTATAGAGAAAGCACATTCCAGAAAGAGATGGAAAGGGGAGTAACTTAGAATTGCTCTTGGCTCTAAATAACAGTCATTAAAGGTTTATTTTCCTTCTGTAACCCAATGTCCAGGGAAAGGAAGTCCAGTTTGGGGAAGATAGCTCCATGAAGTTTTAAGGAACTCAGGTTCATTGAAGGTTTGTGCTCATGGTTAAAAGATGATAGCTTTATCTAGATTCTAGCAAGGAAGAAAGGAAGGAGAAAAAATAGGAAAAGTAAAAATTTATGAAAGCAGTCAAGCACTGGTGGCTTACATATACAATCCTAGCTATTTAGGAGGCAGAGACCTACAGGAGCACAGTTCAAAGCTAGCCACTAACAAAATGCCAAAGTGGCGGTAGAGCAACAGAGCAATGATCTGAACGAATGTGAGCCCCCCTGAGTCCAAGCCCCACTGTTGGCCCCACAAAAGCTTAGGAATCAAATAACTTTTGACCTTCTGTTTTCGAAAATCATGAAGTCATTGTCCAAGTTAAATGAGATTATGTAACATAAAATTGTGCTTTGTAAGCTTTCAGTCAGTGGTAGCTTTTGAAACTACAATTCAGTTTTTCCAAGGACCACAGCATTGATTTACACACACACACACACACACACACACACACACGCGCGCGCGCACACACACACGCACACAGAGCATAAATCTGAAGATTGGGATGGTAGAAATCTAACCCTAGGCAACTGACTTCCTTTTCAGAAGGTACCATCTTTTTGAATATTCCTCCTCACCATTTAGGCAAATGTTAATGACTTAAGAACAGTAAAGGTGAGTCTTCTTTAACTGTGCTATTAGAACCCGGCATCATTCCAATAGTGCATGTTTCCTTTAGTCTTGAAAGTTGTTTTTTTGATTATCCTTTTGTATTCTTAACTCATGTTTGGGTTATATAAAGATGCACCAGAACTTTGCAACAAAGCCTTTCTGTTCTGCTTTTCAATCTTAATTATAAATTTGTTTTATAATAGGTAGATAGATGCTGATTATTCAGGTAATTTTTTTGTGTCAATTTGAGTGGATCAAATGGAGTTCATCTTATTGTAGTAGAAGCACTAGCTTATTATTGTTGTCATTATATCTATCAGTTTCCATTTGACAAGGATGTTTTAAGCTACGCAAGCAAACACCAAAGAATGTCATTGGGGGAGGCAGTTAAAAAATGCTGTTTTTCAAGATTGGGAAGAATGATGGAAAGGGGAGGGATTCTGATCAGGAAGTACTGGATATGTAGAAGCATATGTTGGATTGTAACTCCCTTGTGCAACCTTTTGAAGTTCAGGGAAAAAAAAATCCCAAATACATAAACACATAGTCACACATTCCTCTCACCATAGAATGTCATTTTGTCAATGAACTTGTGAAAAGAGAACCCAAATACAAATTATTCCAATAAGATAATTCCTGCTCAGCATCATAAAAAAGCACTAAATATGAAGAGGAGTTAGAGAGAGGAAGGAGTCACTTCCAGCTTTTAGTTCACGAGGAAAATCACTCCAGTGCAGAGCCTACTTTTGATCGATTATGCCTATAAGCATTTAAAGGAAGGCTTGCTGACATTGTCACCTTTTTTACTTAAGTGCTTGATTGAAATAAATAGTAGTGTTGTTTACTATCATGTGTTGGAGCAGAAGACCTAATAGAAGACCTTTTAAATCAAAATACTTAATCTCTCTGCCCAAGGAAAAGTAGGAAGCAGCACATTTGCAGGTAGGAGTCAACCCTTTACATCAAATAGTGGTAATTTGGCCAGTGACCCAAACACGGTAATGGAGAGCAGGTTGGAAAAAAAGGAAGACAAAAGGAGCAAAGGCATAACAGTAATGTGGGTGAGATGAATAGTCAGCATTTCATCTCATGTGGATATGGAGGCCCTCTTGTGTGGCAGTGAGGAAACTGTCTCTGGAGTCAGACCTCTTGTAGTTGTCAGTCTGTGGTTCTCATGGAATCCTTCCTACCCTCCTTTCTCCCCTCCCTTCCCTCCTTCCCTCTTTCTTTCTTTCCTTTTTTAAAAAAGGGCTGTTTTTTATATTAACTTTAGTTGTACAAGGGGAAGAAGATTTCATTGTGACATTTCCATACATGTATACAATGTATCCTGAAAAAACTCATCCCCTCTGTCACTTTTTCTAAAGCAATTTCAACAGGTTTCATTGTTCTATATTCATATATTAAAATAAATTCCTTGGGCCATATTATCCTCATTTCCTCATTCACCTCTTTTTACTCTCTTACCTTTTGCTGGTATCTAACCCTCATGGTGACTGTTTTACTTTCCTGTCATTCATTCGTTCATTTGTGTTAATTATATTAAGAGTTTTTTAACCATATTTCATAATTTGCTCATAATAATCCTCTCTATTTCTGTTTCCTTGCCACCAACTCCCGGATCATCAACAACTTTCATTGATATTCCTTATTCCATTTTCATATATAATTGCAGTATGTTTTAGAATTGCTCATTCTTTTTTTTCATCCACAGACAGATTACATCTCCTCTTTTACTATATGTCTAAATTAAGCAAAACACCAGATTAAGCAATTCTAATTTTATGATATTGGAAGACATACAACATCTTTTGATACAGAAAAGTTGCTTAAAGACATTGTGGAAAGTTGTAAAAAGGAAAACAGAAAGGACATCTCTAGTTCTCCACATTTCTTGGCTCCTACTAAAATATCTTTCACATTATCCATCCATTAGGGTAATTCAAAGACTTCTTGATAAAAGTCTTAATAACTTCTAAGATGTGTAAGGAAAATCACAGTAGCAATTGAAAGTAGAGTGGAGATCAACCTAATTTAAGAGAGTGATATTACTCATTATCTTTCATTTTCTCTCCTCATTCATTCTTTAAAAAGTCCTATAGTTATAATTATGCTCCATATATGTTGTATTTTATGGATATAGGTACATGTGTACACATGTGTACATGTGTACAAATACTTATGTACTTGGCTACAAATATTCTATAGATCTGCTTCACACAAATGAGTGAAACCATATGATATTTGACTTTTTGAAGTCAACAAGATATTATCTCCAAACCTATCTACTTTCTTCCTTTTTTTTTTTTTTGCCAGTCCTGGGCCTTGGGCTCAGGACCTGAGCACTGTCCATGGCTGCTTCTTTTTGCTCAAAGCTAGTACTCTACCACTTGAGCCACAGCGCCACTTCTGGCCATTCTCTATATATGTGGTGCTGGGGAAGCGAACCCAGGGCTTCATATATACGAGGCAAGCACTCTTGCCACTAGGCCATATTCCCAGCCCCCCATCTACTTCCTTAAAAGGACATGATTTCATTTTTCTCATGATGTGACTTTGGACAAGTGAGTGTTTTCCTTACAAGGACAATAATCACCATAGATGATTGTAAGAATTAAATGAAGTGACAAGGGAAATCTTTGAGAACCAAGTATATAGTAATCAATCAATAGATGTTTGCTATCATAGTTTTTGAAGTTTGATGCATTTCTAAGAGGCCAGTCACTTAGTACTTGGATTCAGAAACAAGTACAAATTACTTTTTCAAAGGCAAATTGATTAACAGCTTTATCATTTTACCTATTCATAGTGAACTGAGAATGGAAAAAAAAAATCAAGTGAATGGAAATGGTACCAAATTAGACTTCTAATCAGGCAGACTGGTGCTCTCTCTAATTAATATTATTATGCTAGTGAGTTTCTATATCCCTGGGCTGCCACAGATGACTAAAACCTGGATGGCTTTAAACAACAGAAACTTATTCCTTCACAAATCAGAATGACAGCAAGTCTATCCTCCCTCTGAGACTCTGGGTGGGATCCTTGCTTGTCTCCCCTAGGCTTCTGTTATTCATCACCATTGCTGACAACGTTGGCTTGCTATGCAGTAGTTGCATCCCTCTAGCATTTGCCTAGTTAGTCCAGTGGCATTCTTGTGTGTTGTCTAATTTCCCATTTAGCATTTTTTTCTACTGTAAGGATACCAATCATACTGGATTAAGTCCTATCTTAATGACTTCTTTTTTTTTTTTTTTTTTTTGCCAGTCCTGGGGCTTGTACTCAGGGCCTGAGCACTGTCCCTGGCTTCTTTTTGCTCAACATATATATATGTGGTGCTGGGGAATCGAACCCAGGGCCTCATGTATATGAGGCAGGCAACTCTTGCCACTAGGCCATATCCCCAGCCCCTTAATGACTTCTTAACATGATTACATCTGAAAAAAATCCCTATTTCTAAATAAGGGCATATTCACATTGTAAGTGCAGATACATATCATTTTAAGAGCTACAACTCAAGTCATAACAAGTGTCTTCAAACACTGTGTGTGGGTCTGTTAGGGTTGGGAGGTGTTTCAGTGGAGGTGTTCATGGAGATAGAAGCTGAGCTTTGACTAACTTTTGAGTGGTGGTGAATGTGGGGCAGTTGCCAATATAGGTAGGTTGTTGAGCATAGACTCCTAGGTCTATACATTGGGATATTTTCTAACTTCTGAAATACATGAATTTATATAAGAACAAAAGCAGTTTCAGATTTACCTACTGGTTCCTGTTTTGTTACTTTTGTTTAATATAAGTTTCATGTCTTAGGGATATTGTATAAATCAAATGGAGTCATGGGGATCAAAATGTTTCCAGTTTATTGTTGCACAGGAGGCATAATGTCTTTCCTGCATAATACCTTTGGAGGCGTCACACATGGGATCCCAGCAGGTTCAATAAATCATATAACCTGGAGGAACAACCCAGATGGTGTAAAGCCACTGATGTAACAGAGCTGAGCATGCTGCTGAAGGCTGAAAGCTTGGCTGGATTTTGTGGCCTTGAGCTGGGGTATGTCATGGTCTACCAATTTGCTATTTATCCCTGTGAATCCTCAGATAATACAGATAGTATTTTCAGAGGCTCAGTGCCGGCAATTTAAGAATGAACTTGGTTAGTAGTCAGATCAAGTAAAAGAAAATGAGAATGTCATTGCACAAGAGAAAAATGAACAATCCAGTGGAGATGTCATGTTTTAAGAATAGAGTGTTTTGAGTTTCCTGTTTGAGCTTTTGAAATAAATGCTTCTCTTTTTGGCTCTAATCTGGTAAGAGGGTTTGGAGGAAACAATAGAAAACAGCTTGTGTAGGACTGCTGAAAGGAAGGGATGCTGTGATGTGGTATACGAAGCAATATACTGTACAATACCATTTCCTCCTTCTGGAAAAAAAAATGGGCAGCATGAGGAAGATTGGAGCTGGTAACTCTACACAAGATGGAGGTTAGGGAACCGCAACAAGGTTCCTTTGGAATAAGACACTTAAAACTAGATACAGGAGTTATGTGCATAGCATTTGATATACCTGCATTGATTTGATCTATAATTGAAACTACTTGATGTTTACAAAAGTGGTGTTTTTTTTTGTTTTTGTTGTTGTTGTTCCCGTCCTTGGGCTTGAACTCTGTGCTGAGGCTGTTTCCCTGAGCTGTTATGCTCATGTCCAGTGTTCTTCCACTTGAGCCACAGCTTCACTTCCAGCTTTTTGGTGATTAATTAGGCTAGGCTTGCTTTGAACAGCAGTACTCAGATTTCAACCTCCTGAGTGATTAGGATTACAGGCATGAGCCATTGCTGCCTCATCTATAAAAAATATTTTTAATAAAACTTTCAAAAACTTTGGAGGATAACATTTCATTATTACTAATTTTAGTGTAATGAAGGACAGTTCCTTGCTCAGAATAAATGTATTACCTTATTGAAAAGTCATCCTAAAAACCACAAGGGTTGAAACAGTGCATTAACTATTGCTGAAATCATTTCTGTATTTAGATTGAAAGTTTGAATTGTAAAACAGCTTTTGGAATTTAGAGCCCAACTCTAGAACCAACTAAGTTAGAAAGACTAAAGGAAAGCATTCTTTGCAGATATGATACACAAAATAAGAATTTATGAACAATTGTTGTTACACAATCTAATTATAAGGAAAATAAGCCAGATACAGAAAAACTACATAGATTCCCATTTATTTCATTTGTTTATTCTTGGATTTCCATTTGTTTAAACTTAAAACTTGAACAAAATGAATCTACTGGATTACATGAAATGGAATAGCTTCTGGTAATCAGTTTGATCTGGGAGCTGCTGATTTGAATGTGTCCGTTTTGTGAAAATTTATCAGGCTGTATACAGAGTCATTTGTTTGCTTTTTATTACCTTATATTTTAAAAAGTTAAGAAGATACGTTATAGAACTCAACTGACATTTGGAAGCTTTCTTATGATAATTTTATTCTGAATAAACTTTAATTTTGTAAGCTTTCTGATGTGTCTTTTAGAAAGTTTGACCAAAATTGATGAATGCTTTTCTGAAAACTGCCATTGATATTCCTTGTAATTACAACCTGCTTATGTTCTAAAATTATATTTTTGAGTCAGAGTGTGTTCAAAGGCTTCTGTTATTAAAGTATTAGTTATAATTTATATTCATTTCAGAACATAGAATTTCTTTCCCAAATGTCTTGCTCATTTGGTGCTTCATAAATTTGAGTGTATGTATTTGTCTGTCTCTGGAATATAGATGATTTGACAAAAGCAAAAGACTAAGAGAACCTGGAACTGATGTAGAGTAGCTTGAGAAAAGTGGGGAAAAGATGTGAGTGCAACTTTTCTCTCCAAAGCAATACGTTGGAATGCTTTTTTGGAAAGGCACATCACACTTCCAGTTAAACATTTGTCTTCAGTTCCAGTTGATTGAATGAACTTAGCTGTTCAGGTTGCAGAAGTTCTGGTAGTGGTAGTATAAACAGTTTAGATGTTGTTTTGAATATCACTTGAATAAAAGACTTTTGTTCAGCTAGATGAAACATAAGATATAAAATATATGTCACCTCCTTCTTCCAAGGAGGAACTTGGTCTCTAGTTGGTAAAACAAGTCATTTAAGGGAAAAATATTTAAATCAAGATATATGTGCATGGTAAGTATTTAAATATATATTCAAACCAGTAAAAGTATCTAACACCATGCATTTATATGTTTGGCAGTCAGATGATGAAGAGAAATTTTTTAATGGAAAATGATAAGTAGGCTGGACCAGACATTCTACAAGGAAAGATATAGAAATACTAGGTAAAAATGTACATATTACCTATTGTCTAAGTCAAGAAAAATGATAATGTCTACTGTTGACAAAGGCTTATGAAAATTAGAAATGCCTATTGGCATAATATAGACATTAAACAGCTAGATTCAAAATGTAAAATATACATACCCTACAGCCAGAGGCAGAATATCATATGGCCAGTGGAAGCCTGAGCCTTATGCAATTAAGGGAGGGGAGTTTTTTCTTTTAATCCAAAGTTATGAATACAAAATAAAACATGGAAGCAAATAGCTTGTATGATTAATAAAACTACAGCAAGGGGCTGGAATGTGGCCTAATGGTAGAGTGCTTGCCTAGCATGCATGAAACCCTGGATTTGATTCCTTAGTTCCACATAAACAGAAAAAGCCAAAAGTGGTGCTGTGGCTCAAGTGGTAGAGTGCCAGCCTTGAGCAAAAGAAGCTCAGGGACAGTGGCCAGGCACAGAGATCAAGCCTCAGGAGTGGCAAAAAATTTACAGCAAATTGTTATGAAATTAATACATACCACAAACATAAAAGAAATCCATCATTCTGTAGCAAACTTGAGTCAATCTGGCTCCAGGGCCTGCCTCAGAACAGCTGTGTTCTGTGTCAGTATCATTTTTATATGTCTTGACTACCAAAGACCAAAGTATATTTGGGAATTTTTGCCAGCCACTACTAGTGTTCTGGTCCAAATCTTCATTGGGTTTTTCCTGTATCACATGGAATTGGTTTACATTCGTCTCTTTGTTTGACTCGAACACAAAGTATGTGTTATGTTTATTAATTTTTTTGCAGTTAACTTCCCGATATTTCTCTATAGTATATTACTTCTTGATATTAGTTTATTATCCTTTGACTGCCTTTGTGTATGAAAATGATTTCATACTGTCACAATATGATAGGAATATTATAGGAATGTATAAGTTATTTAATAAGGTAGGTGGACATGTCTTTTTTTGTGTGTGTTATTAGTTGAAATGGCTAGGCACTGGTGGCTCATGCCTGTAATCCTAGCAACTCATGAGGATGAGTTTTGAGGATCATAGGTTAAAGCCAGCCCAGGCAGGAAAGGCTATGAGACTCTTATCTCCAATAACTATTCAGAAAAAGCCTAAAGTGGCACTGTGGCTTAAGTAGTAGAGCGTTAGCCTAGAACAAAAGAAGCTCAGGGAAGCACCCAGGTCCTGAGTTCAAGCCCCAGGACTGGCGTGTGCATGTGCGCACACGTGCATGTGCGTGCACACACACACTCATATTGAAATATATTAAAGAAAATTTAGTAACATCAGTATTTAGTAACATCATATTACTGCTAGACATTTGTTGCATTGATAATTATATGTTACACCACTTAATGCATTCTTGGGAACTTCCATTTAGTCTAAAAACCACTGAAAATTGATTCCTTTGTTTATAATTTTAGACACCTGATGATTAGAAGACTTACAGGCCAGCTCCTGGCTCTTTACATTTCACATATTATTTCTCCTCTACTGTACACATATTTCTGGTGCAAGATGTGACAGAGGGAAATTTCACTGTGATATGATCTCTGGCTCTACATAGTGAGCTGCAATGACTGGCCATAGAGATATTCTGGGAACTTTTTACTGTGGAGCAGCTATCAATAGTCCTGGAATCTACCATATTTCAGTTAATAAAATTGTATACACTTACATATCACCCAATGTATTTACTTAGAAGTTTATAAGCTAAACCTAGTTTTCACATATAAGGAAAAATATGTATCCTTTATCTCTCTTGGCCTGACTTATTTCACTTAACATTCCTTTGTACAACTGCCTAATGATAATAATAAAAATCCTGAAAATGATCTCAAAGCCCACATTTAAAAGGCACTAAACCAAAATTAAATATAATTCCCAACTCAGTCTGTTCCACAGATTCCAAAACGCCCATAGCTACTTCATTATCACTTAATTTAATATAGGCTTAGTGAAAGGAAAATTGAAATGTAAGGAAATAGCAGTCATTAACAGATGCAGTTAAAAGATCTGACTTTTGCAAATTTAACAAAAGACATATGGTCAGTAAATACTCAAGTCTTTGAAGAGACTAGCAAAAGAAGTCCCTGAAGTTTAATTTTTTTATTAGGTACTTAATATACATTTCTCTATTCATACCCCAAAATGGTACTTCCAAGAATTTGTCCTAAGGGAAATACACAGTAAAGATGAACAATACTAAATATCCAATTGCTTACTCTGTACTTATACTTTAAGACTTTATTTTGATTTCATACTGAGTTTTTGATTACTTACACAATAAAATTGTATTTCTATTTAAAAATATTTCAGAAAGCTAAGCATGAGAGCACATGGTTGTAATCCAAGCACTGAGGAGGTTGAGGCAGAAATGAACTCGAGATTGGCCTGGGATACATTGTGAGGCCTCGTCTCAAGTTGCTATGAACAATAGCAGTATTTAAGTAAAAATTCTAATTTAAACAATATCAAAGTCATGATCTTTTTTTTTTTTTTTTTTTTTTTTTTGGCCAGTCCTGGGCCTTGGACTCAGGGCCTGAGCACTGTCCCTGGCTTCTTTCCGCTCAAGGCTAGCACTCTGCCACTTGAGCCACAGCGCCGCTTCTGGCCGTTTTCTGTATATGTGGTGCTGGGGAATCGAACCTAGGGCCTCGTGTATCCGAGGCAGGCACTCTTGCCACTAGGCTATATCCCCAGCCCAAAGTCATGATCTTTTAACCTTACTTTCTGCCCTCATATTTTATATGAGTTTGTATTCATTCATTTTATGCTTTAACTTCTTACTGAATGCTAAATGATGTTCGGGACATTAAATCTTCATCTTCATGAATATTACATTCTAGTTGGGGGAGATAACAGGTAAATGAATTGCCAAATAAGACACGTAAGTAAAGTCTATATTAATTTGGAGAATTATAGGCACTAAGGTGGGAAGTTAAAGATGTATGAGTTTGGGTAAGAGTTTGAGATTCTGGTAGAAGTTAGATTCTATCTCTCCATGGTGAAGATAACATTCACCTGAGGCCATATAAAGATCTGAGCTTTTCCTTTGAGTCAAACTGTGTTAAGAAAAACATGATCTGGCTTATGTTTTAAATCTCTCTGTGGCAGTTGAACTGAAAATAGGAGTAACTAGGTATGGAATAGATGTGGTATCTTATTCATCTGGTGTGGACAATGGGGATGTAAACATGGAGGGAGGTGCTGAGTATAGGCCAGATTGTTTGGTGTTCAGTAATTTCATAGAGAGCTGAATGGCAGAATCATTCAGCTGGTATGCAGGACATCAATAGCCAGGGGCTGTCATTCATGCTTCCTCAAGTGTAAGGTAGTGGCCTACCTGCATAGTCTAACCAGACTGACTGCAGGTCCTGCCACTCATGATGGGAATGATGACTTAGACTTGTCCATGTGTCATTGTGATTGTTTTCTTTAGAACCAAGAAGATAAAAATAAATGTTCTGAAGTTTGTCAGGAAGGCCTAGTTGCCAGAAGATATATTTTTAAATATTTCATACATTGTTTTCTAGTTACTTGTTATGTAAACAACAACAACAATAAATACCTCTACAGACTGGGGGTAAACAATGTTAAGATAGAGGCCAGAATTTTTATATTCTAGCCATTTCAACTATGTTTATAATTGTAAAAAAAAGAAATTAAAATGAATAGAAAAGGAAAAAGAATGCTTCCAACCTTCAAATCCTGGAAAGCTCAAGAATTAAATATTCAGTATGTCAGAGGGTCTTCCCATGCGATTTTAATGCCTGAATTATATTAGGATGCAGCTAAAGAGAAACCCCAATTGTCAAGCAGCAAGTCATTCCAACTTGATTCCAACTTTTAGAAAGGTAATAGAGTACTTACAAAATCATTTCAGTGATATATTATCCTTGATCTTTTGTTGAATGGTACTGGAATGGGTTGCCATGTAACAGAATTACCCTCCTTGAAGTTCTTTAAAAATAGGATAAACACTGACCAAGTTATGATGTTTTGATTTAGGCCAATAGAGGTCAGATTACTTGGCTGCCCATACGTCCTTTGATTTTAGTAAGACAAATTCATTCAGAATTCTTTTCAAAATACACTATTCTATATGGAGGCAGCAGGAGCTGAATGAAGGGAATTACAAATGGCTTTAACAGAGTGAAAGAAATGTTCTGAGGTGCATTTTCCTGAAGTGCTTGCTTTTCAGTTGTCATGTCAAAGGAGAAAAAATTTAATAGGGAAAAAAAACTACCCTAAGCCTTTCAATAACCTACATAATGGATTTTTTTTCGTATGTTAAGGAATGCTTTTCAACACATTCACACACACACATATACACCAATGTTCAATCATAACTACATGGCATATAGAGATTGATAAAAATTGCATATTGCCATGTCCATGTTTATAGAAAAAGAATGATGGCTATGTTTTAGAAAAAAAATCAAAGCAAATTTTTGTGGAAAAAAATGCATAGGTGGTGTTGAAACAGAAACTGGATGAAGCACCAGGGGTCCTAAGGTCTTACTTTCATCTCAGCCTCTTATTTGTTATGTGATACTTCAGAGCTAACTTTAATACTATTATTGTGTCCCATTTTCTTTTATCTTCTCCTCTCACCCCAACTCCCATTTGAGGGTCAGGAATTCTTTTGAGAATCTGAAGGCAGCCAAGAAAGCTTTCCTCTAAAAAAATGTGCATATGTACACAACAGTTTGCATAAAATTTCAGGGGTTTCTTGGTTCCTAGAAACCATCTGTGAACCTCAGCTGAGTGGGAGTGAATGAGAATGTTTCAGTGAGAACATAGGCACTAAGAAATACGCCACATGAACAATGGTTAGAGCATTGCTATGTGATGATTAGCTAAAAGAAAAGCATGGATGACAGGTAAATCATGAACTGCCACATATTTGAGGAGTTGTTGTGTGGAAGAAATAAGTTTATTTTGGGTTGTTTTAGATCTAGGCAGTCCAGTAGCCACTGGCCAAATTTAAGTTAAAATTAAATTAAGAATTTACTTCTCTTTTCATAGAAAATATGTTTTTATATTCTTTTTTTTTTTTTTTTTTTCTGGCCAGTCCTGGGCCTTGGACTCAGGGCCTAAGCACTGTCCCTGGCTTCTTCCAGCTCAAGGCTAGCACTCTGCCACTTGAGCCACAGCGCCGCTTCTGGCCGTTTTCTGTATATGTGGTGCTGGGGAATCGAACCTAGGGCCTCGGGTATACCGAGGCAGGCACTCTTGCCACTAGGCTATATCCCCAGCCCTGTTTTTATATTCTTAATAGCTTAGTTGTTACTGAATTGGACAACGTAGATAGAGAATATTCATGTTTGTAGAAAGTTCTGTTGGACAGAGATGCTCTACAATTGTGCAAATTAAATGGAATGAACTGTGTAAAGGCAGATTTCAACCTACCTATGACCAAAGGACTTGCCAAATTTTAACTTCTTTGTGTCTGTTGTGTTGAAATGATGTTTCAAAAGGGTAGTGACACTTCTTGTCATTCAAAAGACTCCTACAGAGATGGACTCTAGTGATTTGAAATGTTACAGAGGAGATTTCTACAGAGAACATTGGGATACTTAAGTGGGGAAAAGGACTTGGCAATTTAACATTTCTTTTTGCTAAAGATGAGGATATAGAATTACATAGATTTTCAGACACATGGTTTTTGCCTAAAGACCTACAGCTGATTGGTGAGAAAGGCTCTGAGTCTTCATGAATCCACGTTCAATATTTTACCCATTTTAATCTCTGGCTAGTACCTTTGTTTTGTTTTCTTACCAGCACTGGCTCTTGAACTTGGGACCTTTCACTCCTGCTTGGCTGTTTTTCACTCATAGCCAACACTTTATCATTTGAGCTATGTCTCCATAGCTCAACTCCATGGAGTTTCACTGGTAAATTGGAATTAAGAGTCTCTCAGTTCTATCTGTTCTGGCTGGCTTTGATCTTGCTATCCTAAGATCTCAGTCTCTTGAATAGCTAGGATTACAAGTGTAAGCCTCTAGTGCCTCATCTGACTAATGCTCAAACAACGACTTCATAGTTCTTGTTGAACAACACATTCTGGAATCTGGCATTAGCCTTTTTTTTGTTGTTACACTATTCTTTCCTATAATTGCAATGAAAACTACACTACAGACAAGCTAATTTGACTGTATTCGAAAACATTGTTTTCATTCCTGAATCCAAGTGTTTGCCTTTGCTGTACTCTTTATCAAAGTGACATTCCTTTACAACCATAATCGTACTTATTCTCTAACTTCTGCCCAAGCCTCAGCATACTCAAGCACACATTGTTTCTTTTCATTGCTGAAGTACTTACTAGAGTACTCAAGTATATGCACTTCCCACGACTGTTGCATTTTTTTCATTATTTAGAGAATATGTTATTAGTTTCTGTAATCAAACCCATGTAGATAAGACCTTCCATATTTAATACAGTACATTTACCCCTGTACAAATGGAAAAAAATTAAGTTTAACGTTTCTAGACCAATATAGCTATTAATTTCTGTACAATGCCAACTCAACACAGTAAACTGGGATACTTTTTCCAAAGTTGACAACAGCGCAGCTAAAGTTTCCAAAAATTCAAATTATATATGTATATTTATATAAAAAGACCAATAATAGCAGTATGTTATGCAGAGTATTAGTTGAATTTCAGACAGTCACAGCTAAGATTTGTGGCAGAGTATTAGTTGAATTTCAGACAGTCACAGTTAAGATTTGTTTCCTGCCACAAAAAAACCAAACCAATTAATAGGAAGAACCATATTTATAATGACCACTTAAATAGTATTTTTTATGAACTAGATACACAACAGTCCCTTAGAGAATGTCTCACACTTACATGGGTTTTACCTCCAGGAAAGTCATCAGCTTTTCATAGTGAAAAGCCAAGATTCTCTGTCTTCTCTAATAAGGGCTAGGGAAAAGTCACCTCTAGGAAATATTCTGTGTATAGGCCGGTTCGCCAAGTGAGAGAGTGTTACCTGAATCTTGCAGTAGACTTTTCTCTACTACCCAACAGAGGAGGAAAAAGGCTCCCAAAGGACTGAGTACAGTAATAGGCCCACCAAAAGACAGATTTTAATTGTAAGAATAGTAGGAGGCCATGGTAGGTCTCCAATATAAAATAACAGTAGATTACAACCACAAGAGGTTTAGGATGCGGACACCATACAAGGAGAGGTTCTTAGTAAAACCCAAAGACATAAGAGGAAAGAAAAAAGGGACACTAGAAGAATTTGAAGAACCAATGTGTGCCTGAAGCAAACATTAATTAGCTCAACTCCCATCCAAATTAACATAAAGCCCCACTAAAACCCTTTTTATCCCAGTTGTTATTATCTAATGCATTATCTCTAAATTTCAACAAAAAATTAGTAGGCATGATAAAATGTAAAACTAGGTTCTAGAAAAGATAAACCAAATATCAGAGCCAAATTCAGGGATGGCACAGAATCTGAAATTATCAGGCAATTTAAAGTAACTAGGATATGTATAGTAAGGTCTCTAATAAAAAATACAACATACAAAAACAGATGTAAACAAAAAATCTGTGGACTGAAAAGTCAATGTAAATATGCTTACATATGTTCATCTGTAGAACTCTTACCTAAGACCATTTGATACAGTTTCATGTATTTCTGAAAAATAAACTATTGGCATTTATGATATTTAGTTTATATCCACATTATATCAATTCTTTCATTTTCCATTGCAATCACATGTGAGTACATATAGTCACTAAAAGCCTGTGTCTTCTATACATATTTTTCAATGTCCATATCATTCATTGTCATTGCATATCTTGCTCTTTAAAGACAAAATATGTAGAGCCTCAAATGTAAAATAAAGGAAGAACCATTTCTTTCATCTTCTTGCTTTATCATTGTAGTATTAAAAGCCAGTATGAAGAAGGCATCAACTTGAAAACAGTGTTTGGCAGAATCTACAAAACTGTATTTTACAATGGTGTCAACTGAACTCTGGGGAGTTCTGTTCTTCAGAAGTCTCCCTGGTTCATTCATGCATTACAAGGGCGAGCCTTACAGATTTCTCATCCTGACAGAGGAGCTAGCTTGTTGCCATGACAGCTGTTGGGAGATGTGGAGATGCTTTTATGAGCATCCATGATGAAAAGGAAAAACAGTTTCTTTAGTCTCATTGTTGGTGCATAGAATAGGACTTATGGGTTCTCAAAATTCCATGTGAAAATCTGTTAGCTTTATTTTATACATAACACTTTATATATTCCTATGACTTGAATGTAATTTGCCTTCACTTTCCCAAAAGAGTCCATTGAGGTGAGGGAAGGTTTTGTCTGTGTGGCAGTGCTATCAGGAAGCGGTGGAACCTTTAGGAGGCAGGACTTAGTAGGAATCCTTAGGTTATGGAGAGTGTGAGGCATTTCTTCCACAGAAATATCCATGAGGATTTCCCTTTTGGGCATTATTGAAGTTTGAACTAAAGGCCTCATGGTACCTAGGAAGGTATTCTCATTCAGCCAGTTTGCCAGTCCTCCTTAGTAGCACTTGAAAGAGAAAGCATTGTTATAAAAGGAGGAAACCTGGTCCTATCCATTCTCTTTCTATCTACTTCTGGTTCAAGATACAGTCACGTTCATGTTCCTACATAACTACCCACCATAATGTGCTGCCATCTGCTCCCCTCACCAGAGGCCAAACCAGTGGGGCTTTCAGATTCTGGACTTTAAATCTTTCCAACTGTAAGTGGAATAAATCACCTTTTCTTTAAAGTAGACTGTGTCAAGTATTCCATGTGTTCATAGGGAGCTGAGTTGTACGTATACACATAGCTACCTACACAGAGTTTCAATAATCTAAGCAACCATTTTCAGTTTTCAATAGTCTAAGCAACATATAAGAAAATTTAAACCTCAACTAAAACTACCTATGATAGTTCCTCTTTTATCTTGGGAGTGTAGAATGAAGTTTTAACATACTGAGCATTTAAAAAATTAGAATTGATTATTACAGAGGAAAAGATTTTTCAAATAAGAGGAATGTTTTGTTAAAAGCCCATTGGCTCTCACAACCATAACAAATTTCAAGGAATAATCGAGGAGCTAGAAGGACTTATTACTGTTTCCCTAGAGGGAAAAATGCATTGCACTTAGAATTTTGTCGGATTAAAGGATATGATGTCTTGCATTTGCATCAAAATAATATGGGTGTAGGAAGTATGTGTTAGGCAATCCAAGATTAGCCAAGAGTCACTTGTCAAATATTGATATGGATTGAGTTGTGCTATCTTCAAATTTATGTATGAAAACTCTCACCATCATTGCTCATAATGTATCTGTATTTTGAGGTAGAACCTTTGAAGAGGTGATGAAGTTAAAATGAAGCTAGGTTGGTTCCTAAAATCCAGTTGGACTTCTGTTCTTACAGGAAAAGGTTATTTGAGCATAGAAGTAACCACTAAAATTGGGCATGCACAGAAGGAAGTCCATCTTAAGGACATTCAGGAGGTGACCATTTAGCCAAGCAAGAGTCATCAGACATTTAAACTCCAGAACTGTTAGCACACACATTTCTGTTGTTTAGAATATACAATTTATGGTATTTATTATGAGAGCCAAAGCCAAGTAATACATAAAACCCGCTACTTAATGAGAGTATAGTTGTTTTTTTTTTTTTTAACTTTGTGGGCACATATAATTTAGAGCGGAATAGTTGAATAATTATGCAATAGTGTGGTAAATGCTATTGTGGAGAAGTTTAAGTTGGTTTGGAAGCCCAGTGATGAGCAACAAGATTGGTCTTGGGGGAATCTAGGAAAAGTTGCTGGAAGTGGGTAGGAGGTACATCAGGTAGAAGATAGATCAAGTTCCAACACATGGTTATGGAATCCTGACATGTTTGAGAAATTAAAAGTAGTTTAGACTATGTAAATGAGGTAGCATTAATATTCGACATCAGCGTAAAGATTTTTACTATCCTCTAATACACACACATAACATACATATATCACATGTCACAGAAATGTACTTTGTTGAACTTCATTCCCTCTTTTCTCACCAGAATATAAGCCCTCGGATGCCTTTTCTTGTTCCTGTGGATTACTGCTGTGTTTTTCCACTGCCTGCTACAAAGCTGATACAACAAAATTGCTAGAAAAATAAATGGATAAATTGTAATTTGTTCTTTAGGAAAAAGTCTTCCGCGACACTGTGGAAAATAGTTGAGGGTGGCCTTAAGCAGACTAACAGGAGGCTGTTGCAGTAATGTTGCTAAGTTGGTGGTAGAATTATGAAAGAGAATATGACTGATATAGGCTTTACCAAGAACCGTAGATTTGGGAAGTGTATAGGAGATACTGAGTTCAGTGCATGTCATGTTTATTTTTAGATAGCAGAATGATATCCAAGTCAAGATGTCTATATGACAGTGACAAAGAGGAGACCATCTGGGCTGAATTTAGAGTTAGGAATCTTTAAAGAAAACTGCAGCCACGAAAATGATGGAGATCTTCAAGAAGAGTATGTAGACACAGAAGATCACAGGAAAAAGGAGTATTGAGTTTGGAGTGGAAACAGGAAATCGAAGCAAGCTGTCAGAAGTTTAGTGTGCTTCCCCAAAGTTCTGTGAATTCCTTATTGTTATGTTTGTCATTACTTTATAGACCCTTAAGAAGAATGCATGCCTCTGAAGCTATAAACTTGGTAAGTTGTTTAACCTCTCTACATCCTATTTTTCTTCATCTGTAAAATAGGTATCATAATACCTACCTTTTTATAGGTTTCTTCTAAGGTCTAGATGAAATGGATGGGAAGCCTTTAACATAATATACACTCAATAATTGTTAACTGTGATGTCATATTTAATTATTAAGCTAACATTACTTGCTGTGTTTGGTGTAGAACATTAGTATTCATGGCTTCTAAGAGCAACCATGGATTTGTCTAGGTGTGGATTGTTGAATGAGATGGATGTTCCTCTTTGCTATGTTTGGAACACATATGTAGTAGGTAATTTGTAAAATACACAGTAAGTTCTCATTAATAGTAAGTTACTAATATGCATGCTAGTTACCAATTATAAGTTGTGAACAAAATGACATGAAAGCTAAAGCAACATTTAATAAAATACAAACCGTAGAATAAAAGTAAGCATGCTATTGACGGACTTTTATTAATTGTCATTTGATCAAGATCTTACTGTTTTCTTCCTTTTATTTTCAGGTGGATGTCTATGAATATATGAAAGTTCTGGACCCTTACTGGCTAATTAAAACATGTGGTTGCAGTTTTTATTTTATTTGTGGTTTTCTTAATTGACGACTTAATGACATGGCTTTTTATGGGGTATCCAATCTTGTTGCTTTCTGCCTGCTTTCTGCCTGCTTTCTGCAGAGACTGCTTTCCGATTCTTTGGTCTAAATGGTTCCCGTTAGCTCTAAGACAGGCATGCTACAAAGGCCTCATGTTTGAGTGCTCTGCGAAATACTCTTTTATGACCATCTTTTCCTAGTCAGAAAAGTACTCGCCACTTGACCCACTTTTCCAGTCTTAATTCCATTCCCTTTGAAGTCCAATGAGGAAGTTCTTTTGCATAAAACTGTTTATAATATTTCAATAATCCTGTTAGCAGGTTCTGTACTTTCCAACACTTGCGTCTCCTGAAGATTTTCTGAAAGAAATAGGCTGTTTTCTTTATAAATTTAAAACTGTTAGCTTGAACTTTGTTTGGATTACACTGTCACAACCATGCAGAATAGAGACATTACAGTATTGCAAAGAGAGAAAGATACATGTAATTGCAAATATAAAAACAGTATAAGTATATGTATGTACATACATGCATATGCATATATGGTAATATTATGCATATATAGCACCCCTCTTTAGTCTGTCTGGCCTCTGGGTTGGCTTTCCTATAGGACTGGACTATTTGGTGGTGACTTTTCTGACCCAAAACACTATTCTTCGAATTTTCAGGTTATTTGAACAAAAAATTTTATAGGATGATCTTGCATTAAAAACCACCTTTTGAAGTTCAGTAGGGCTCGAAATTCAATTGAAAGATAAAATACACTGAAATACAGACATTCTCAAAAATAGTACTGTAAGCTTATAGAATGTCCCCCGGCCCATAAGCTCTGCCCTTGGCAGTGCGACTCCGCCCCTGGCTACCTGAGGGGCAGGTGGAGCACCTCCCATCTTAGTTGCATGAGGGTATAAAGACCCCCCTAAAAGAGAGTTCAGATGCCATTTTCTTCTCCTCTGTGTGAACTTGGCCTTGCCGGTCCTGCTGGCAATAAACTCTTTTGCTCTACGTGACTTTGTCTATGGTCTGTGGTTCTTCTGGGACAATTTTCCTTTCAAGTACTGCATTCACACTTTTGGATTTAAAATATTATTATTTAAAATATCTTTAATTGTTCAAAGGAGGTGCCACATAACAAAGCAGTATATGAATACAGAGCATCATGATCACTGTCACTCTTCCAACATTTCTTCATCACTAACCATTAATAAGCTATAGTTACTTTGGATGTCAGTCAGCAATGGTGGTGTTCTAGCATTTCATAGTAGACATAGTAAAACATGCTGTTTGCTTAACATTTTGTGAGGGACACAAATATTAAACAAAATACCTAAGTCTTTAATCAGCATTTAATGAACAGATGAGCTCTTTAAACACAGATTTGCTGGGTGTGGTGCCTCATGTTTGTGATTGCTGCTACTCAGGACTCAGACATCAATAAGATTGTGATTTTAGGCCAGCCTAGGGAAATGGCTAGTGAGGCCCCAGTTTCAACCAACAGCTGAACCTGATGGGGGGATGTGTTTGGTTCCAGCTTCAGGAATCATAAATAGGAAGAGGTCCATCTTATTCATAAAATAAAGCAAAAAATGCTGGAGGTATAGTTCAATATTGAAGTGGTAGAGCAACTGCCTAATAACTGCAAGGCTCTGAGTATGGGGTGAGGGGTGGGGGAGAATTTAAGATGTTTTGAAAAGATTAAAGGAAATGATTTTCAAAAACTTCCAAACTTCAGGAGCACATGCGCTTCATGAATTGTCATTCCTACGAAAAAATATTAGAGGCCAAACCGGTTTTGCAGTTTTCCCTTAAGCTCAACATCCTTACCCATAACATTGTCTGGAATTCTGCATTCAGCATTCCAAACAACAAACTGTAAACAATCATTTGGAGTGCTTTATATCTGTAAGTGGCACTTGATTGTTTTCCCATATAATCATTCATCCTATCTAAATTCCCTAGTCTTTCTCCCTCAGTCAGTAGTCAGCTTGTTCTCCACTGAAGTAAATCTCTGGGAAGTAGGAAAATTTAGGGAAGGTGCCTGAGATTGGGGATAAGGAGAAGTGATACAGAATCCCATCTTTGTTTCTACAAGTAGAGGCCTATTTTGTGGCCTGATGAAAACTAAAAGAAATCGATCAATATTTGGTTCTACCTGGTTCATCATCTTCTGCTTTGGATGCACTGTCTTCATACAAACTTTCTACTGGCTCACACTGGATTATATTCTATCCTAGTTTCTCAGAGTTGGCACTGTTGACATTTTGATCTAAGTAATCTTAGCTGTGGGAACTAGACTACACATATAATAGGCTAGTTATGAGCATCCCTGACCTCTTTTCACTAGATGTTCTCGGTTGTGGCAAACAAAAATGTCTTCAGACATTGTCAGATAGCCCTCGAGGCGCCAAATAGGCCTTACCCTAGTTATACTCATTGCCTAAACCATCCTGTTCAATTTGAAGGCTTAGTTGTGAGCTACATGTTAGTCAAGCTCATTATATGGCCTACAGTCAGACCTTCTTTCTGAATCCAGTGACATGTCTTCTTGGATACTTCAAAGACATTGTAAAGGCAAAAATCAAATGCTGGGTGTTCTTACCATACTTCGGTTCTTCGTGTTTTCTATTGTGGATGGGAAACTTATCATCTTACCATCTCCCTCATTCTCTGCTTCTTATTATTTGCTAAGTGATTTTTAAACTTTGTCTTCCAACCATAACTCAAATCCATTTCCTTCTTTCCACATTTATAACTCTTCCCAATGCAGTTCAGGGCATCATTATTTCCTGGACAACCAAGGATCCTAAACAGTAGACTTGATGAACTTTTGGTTCCTTTTAATATATTCTCCATATTACTCACTCTTATAAAGCCATAAATGTGAAAGGTCACTTATGTGCACCTCCATCTGCCTTATGGCTAAAATCAGGTTAAAGACTAGATGGTCTGTGTGACATGGCCCCTGAATGGTTTTTCTCCATATCCTGAACATATTATGTATCTTCTTACCTCCATGTCTCTACGTGTTAGTATAGTCAACTACTCCTCAACCCCTCTATTCCATTTCCTGCTATTGAGGATATATACTTTTCCTTTTCTGATTTAAAATTTTATCAGTGCTATTACAATAAAGATGGTCTTCTTTCCTCCCTCCTTCTTTTTCTCCCTCCCTCTCTGTCTTTCTCCCTGTCTTTCTTTTTCTCTTTCTTTATGCATGTCTCCTGGAATTGGGAAGTTAAACCTGACAACTTGAATGTCTATATAAATCCTTTTCTTTCAATGAGAACATGTGTTTATAAATAAATGAACCTAGCATGAGAAATGAAAAACTGGAGATTGAATTATCAACACCACCACACACATACATTTGAAATTGTATTTAAAAATATTTCCTATTTATCAATTTTTAGTGTGTTTCATCCTTTTCCCCCTAGAATGTATCAGGATGCTTAAAAAATGGTCCGGGTAGAAAATGTACTGTATTCTAAAGATTCAAAGGAGGTAATCTGTGGCTACTGAGCCAGAAATGTGTATGAGTCATAAATTAAACCTGACAAACCTGTCATAAAATATCACTTTTAATAGAAGCATAATCTCTGCTCTCATGACTGTGTCACAATTGATAAGACAACAGCAACTCTCTTTTAGATTGGCTCACATAATATAAGAATGTGAAAGTAAACACATTTTTTTAGTTCAGGAATAAAATTGAAAAGTGTAAATGTACCTAAGGAAAGAAAGGCCCTATAAATTAGTTTAAAGTGTAGACTATAGGCTATAGAATACGTTTTTAAAAAAGAAGTTGCACACACAAAATTAGGAAACACCAGACAACTAGAGAATGATGGTTAAATATAGGTTATGAGTTAATTTCTTTAATGTACAAGTCATAATACATATTGGTCTACCTATAAGAGCACAATGAACAAAGAGATTTTGAAAAGAGGATTCAAATTCACCCACACATTTAAAATAGTATTCTAGCTAGCAATCAGTAACAGTGACAAAGTTTGACCATTTATTTAGGGAATTATTTAAAAATTGCAACTGTGAGACAGGCCTGTGATTCAAGCCTGTAATCCTAGTTACTTTGGAGGCACAGATCCAGGGGATCATGATTCGAATTCATCCAGGCCAAAAAAAAAGGAAAAGTTCTCAAGACAATCTCAACCAATGGCAGGGCTCTGGGGCATGGATATCTTATTATCAGTGACTGTGGGAAGCTCAAGTAGTAGGATTGAACTTCAGGCCAGCCCAGGCATCGATAGAGATACTTCTTCAAATGTAACCAATGTAAAAAGGAACTGGAGGCATGGCCAAGTGTTGGAGCATCAGGTTAACAAGTCCGAGGCCTGGGTATTTCTCCTACCCCCCAAATTCGCAATAATAGTAGGCACCTGAAGATCTAGAGCTTGAAGGGCAGGGGGTGCTCATTCTATATGAGTGGAGCTCTGCAATCTTCTTCATGACATGCAATACAATATCCCATTCTAGGAATTTATCCTGCAGAAGTAATTAGATACAAATAAAATGATTGGGATATCAGATATTTTGTCCCAGCATTGCTTATAATATGAATACCTATAAAAATGGGGTAAATGACCTGTTAGTAGAAGGTACGTCCATTTGCTTCCACAGTGAATATGCACAGTGGATTATACATTTCTACAAATTATAATTTAAACTACTACCCATATGGAGAGAAACCATTTCTGGTGAATTGGTAGGCTAAAAAATTAGGGCATACTTAGAACCCATATCTTGGTGGTTCAATGTTGACATTGCTTAAAGCCTGCCATCTCTATGATTTTACTGAGCAGCACTTAAATTTTCTTGATGTTTCAGTACAGCCATTGTGGTTCATGCTAAAAACAAACAAACCTAAAACATCTCTCTGCAGTTTAGTTTCCTTGTGTTCATATGTGAACAAGGACATGACCAGCGATTTAGAGAGCTGATGTAAGTACCAAATGCCATAGTCTTGTGACTATGGGACTAGTCTTGTGACTATCCTCTGGGCCTGGTGCTGGAGAAAGTACTGAATGGTGCGATAGTGCTGTAGCTGCCAATCCGATCCTCATCCTCTGGCCTCCCCAGACTGTCAGATACTTCTGTCAGCCTCATCATTCTTTCTGTCATAGTCTTGCTTTTTCTTCCCAAATGGATTATATTTGTCCTGTTTACACCCGCAGCTTAGTACCCAACAAAAGCTAGCTACCCAACTGACAGTGACAAAATGAGTTACTGGATACATGATTATTTTGAACTTTTTTTTGAGATCCAAAGTTATGAAAATTAACAACAAAAAGGGTATTCTTCATTTGTTACTGGATGAATAATTTCTTTGGACACACAGTATAATTTCCGTGCTTTAAAAATCAACGCTAGCATAACATTTCCCCATCAGATGTGTGTTGCAGCTCTGCTCGACCAACTTCAGCATTTAAATTACTATGTGGCATAGTCAAGCTATATAGAATATTTATAAAAACCCCATGTAACTCTATTCACAAACTTGAATAACTTTGCAAGTATGCACAAGAAAAATGAACTGCAAATAGCATGTGTCTACTCATCAGAATCATGTTCTTTTCAGTACTTTAGGGCTTGGATCATGTATGCAATTTACTACATCATTCATCCAATAGCAAACTGAGAGTTTTTTAATAAGATGTCAAATCAGATTGAATTGTGGTCATGAAAGATGTTAAATACATATAGTTATAGAGATTTGAACTGTTGAGCTGCATGCAGCCTAATACTTTGTATTAAAAATTAAAAAAGGGACTGGGAATATGGCCTAGTGGCAAGAGTGCTTGCTTCCTATACATGAAGCCCTGGGTTCAATTCCTCAGTACCACATATACAGAAAACGGCCAGAAGTGGTGCTGTGGCTCAAGTGGCAGAGTGCTAGCCTTGAGCAAAAAGAAGCCAGAGACAGTGCTCAGGCCCTGAGTCCAAGCCAGAACTGGTAAAAAAAAAAAAAAAAAAAAGGAAAGGAAAGGAAACGCTTAACTGCTTTTAAGTCCTTATTTTACCACTGCTCAGGCTAGATGATATGCTCAATCATGGAAAAATATGAACAAATTCTTCTATTGTTCTTTGTCCCTTCCTTGTGAAGGAGACTCTTCTCCACTGTCTTTCTCTCTCTTCTCACTTTTAGGCTTATCATTACTGTCTATGTCTTATCATCTTTCTTTTTTTTTCTGAAATATGCTATTAATTCTAACAATAACAATCTTCAGCACAGGTCTCTTTTTTAAACCCCAGACCTGCCTGTATAAAAAATTCACCTTTGCTTTTGGTACACCTCTGTCATTGAATTTAAGCCCTCCTTCACATGACAATTGCCCTATAAATTGAACCCTAGGAGATAACCAACAGTACCTCTTTTACTCAATACCCTTCCACATTTCCAACAGTTTCCGGTGTTTTTCTGTTCCTTATTTAACCATGTCCATAGTACAGACAGACTAATTGCAGATTAACAATAAAACAGGATTGGTTATATCCTGTTCCTCTTGGACAGATACCTTCATGGTTCCCACAAATTCCTTCATGGCTTGCACTGATCTCTCCAGTGATTCCAAGATTATTCCCCTCTAGTCCTGTTACAGCCACATTGTTAGTCTTTCAGGTTCTTGCAAATATGTCCTGCTTCCTCCTGCCTTATGGCTTTTATACTTCCTGTTTCCTCTGCCTGAAATGTTCTCATTCCTCCAACACTCATTTCACTTAGTTCACTACTTCCTGTTCTTAAGACTTTAGTTTAAAAGTTAATTCCTCCAGGAAGTTAATACTACTTAAATGTAGTTAATATTAATAAACCTGACAGAGGGGTGAATATAATCACAGCATGTATGGAAGTGTTGTGAAACCCCTTAGTATGTACAATTTAATACATACCATTATAAAAATAAAATAATAAAAGTTTAAAAAGTCTTATGCCTCTATCAGAAAGAATGACATTGCCCCGTTCATAAGGAAATGGAAGGACATGGAAAAAGTTATACTAAGTGAAGTGAGCCAGACCCAAAGAAACATGGACTCTATGGTCTCCCTCATAGGGAATAATTAGCACAGGTTTAGGCTAGTCACAGCAGAGGATCACAAGAGCCTAATAGCTATGCCCCTATGAATGCATAAGATGATGCTAAGTGAAATGAACTCCATGTTATGGAAATGACTGTTATATCACTGTTGTAATTACTTTCAACATGCCATGTGAAACCGTAGCTTCTATTGTTGGTGATCCTCTTGCATCCCTTCCCTGTGGTTGTACCCGCACTATCATGGTATCTCATCTGAGTACACTGGATACTGTATATACTGGTACTAGAACTAGGGAAGTGAAAGGGAATATCAAAATTGAGAGACAAAGGATACAAAGACAAAAGACTCCAAAAGCAATACTTGCAAAACCATTTGGTGTAAACCAACTGAACAACTCATGGTGGGAGAGGGGAAGGGGGAGGGAAGAAGGAGGAGGGGAGAAGGGGGAGGAGGGAAGGGGGAAATGAGGGAGGAGGTAACAAACAGTACAAGAAATGTACCCAAGGCCTAACCTATGAAACTGTACCCTCTCTGTACATCACTTTGACAATAAATAAGAAAAAAAATTTAATAAAAAAAGAAAATAATGCTTTGAAAAAAATAAAATAAAAATCTTACTACATCATTGTGAGCTTTATATCCATGGATTTAAAAAAATGGATTGAAAATACTTAAAATTTTTTTTGCTGAATATGAATAAACTTTTTCTTGTTATTTCCTAAACAGTATAAAGTAACAAGTACTTAAAGGTAAATATTTATATAACATTTAGGCATTATATGTAATATAGAGATGGTTTAAAGTATTTTGGGAAATGTGCGAAAATTATCAGCAAATATTATTCCAGTTTATATAAGGGTTTTGAGCATTTATGTGGTTTAGTATTGCAAGGTACCCAGAAAATTAAACCTTCTCCCACAAACCAAGAAACAACTGGAATGTTATTTTGCGAAGCCCTAATCTGCAAAATTGAAATCCTAACTACTACTCTAACACTTTTGCTTCATCCATAAAATTATTTAAAATATAGTTTAAAGTGGGGCTGTAGAGTGCCAATCTTGAGTGGAAAAGCTAAGAGACAGCTTCTAGGTTCCAAGTTCAAGCTCCAGTACTGTCATACACAAAAAATACTATTTTAAATTACTTTTCAGTTATGTATATAAGGTTATTTGAAACATAAATGAGCTTAATAGTTATACTGTGTTATCACTAACATAACTCATGTATATGAAAATATTACTGAATTAAATTGAAATTTAATCCACTTCTGGTTGCAAGCATTTTGAGTAAGAAATACTCAACTTATATTATCATTGAGTGTTATTTTCTTCTTTTTGAGGTGACAGTCTTGGGCCTTGTACTCAGGTCCTGGGTTTTGTCTCTGAGCTTTTTCGCTGAAGGCTAGCATTCTACCACTTGAGCCACAACTCTACTTCTGGCTATGTTGGTGAGTTTGGGGAGATAAGAGTCTACCAGACTTAATTGCCCCGTCTAGCTTTGAAATGTGATCCTCAGATCTCAGCCTCCTGAGTAGCTAGGATTACAGGCATGAACCATTGGTGCCTGGTTTCTTTCCTTGATGACTCCCTTTTCTTCCTTCCCTCCCACCCCCTCCCTCTCTTTCTTCTTTCTTACCTTCCCTTCTTCTTTCCTTTTTGCCAGTATTGAGGTTTGAACTCAGAGCTTTACACATCCATATGCAGGTGCTCTACCACTTGAGCCATACTTTTATCCCTTTTTGCTTTGGTGCCTTATACATATTATTGATTAGATTGGTAAATTTATAAAGTATTACACAGAAATATCTTGTCTCAAAAGATATCTCACTATTGAGAAGATGCTGAACAGTGGCTAAAATTTTGGTTACACTCTTCATGCACAATGCCTTGTTGATAGTGGTGTGAAAACAGGCATTTAGTCAGAACATCAGTCTTGTCTATGCCAGAAGTCACCCATCTGTCACCTGCTCAGAAGAGTACAAAAATTATTGACACATCCAAAAGCTAAACATGAAGCTGTGTGTACCATATCAACTGTTTTCATCTCCAGAGTTCTTGATCTGCATATTCTCTCCCGCCAGCATTCAGGAGCAATCAGCAACAATCACAGTGATTAAGGGGAAATGGTGAGGATGGAAAATGAGCATCCTCTCCTAAACAGCTTCACATTTATAATGTAAGCCCTGAGCATATCCGTATGGCTACTGCAATGACAGGAGTCTGAGAGGGGTAATTAATATACAGATCATAACAGCTAATGCTCAGAAGATCTTACTGAAATACAGGTAGAATCTGTGTGAGCAGCATTATTCATCACCACATGTGGGCTGAAGGGGAAAGGTGAAAGTATTTGCTACCTACACTTTCAGCAGAAAGCCCCAGCCCCTCCCTATGTTAATAACAGCATGGAGATGCACTTCCTCCCCTTCTCATATGGAGGGGATGAGAATTTCTTTTTAAGTATCCATTCTAAAAAGGACACGGGATGCTGAAGTGCAGATTTCCAAGCTACTTCAACAGAAGCCTTGGAGGTAGGGCCCTCCAGCTAATTCAGAGGGTAGCTGAAGTTTGAGGGTAACTATCATAAAGTATACAAAGAATAATATACTCATACCATTTTTTGGAAACCATAGTAATATATTCAGGCTAATTTCTATTTAGAATTAATATCCTTTATTTTAAAGACTACACACCTATTGGGAAAAATGTCATATTTAGACTCACAACCTCTATCTGGGAATAGGCTATATACATTTTTTTTCAGTCTGTCAGCTCAGGTTCTCTATTGAATCTACATTACACAAAACTTGATCTGGAATTGATTTTATAAGATAGGTCCTGAGAATACTGAATTACTCTAAATAAAAGAACAAGATTATTTAGACTTTCTTTGGACATATATGGTGGGGAGTTGAGGGAGATAAAACAATGAGCACAGAGTGAGAGATGGAAGTTGAATGCCCCAGTGAGAATTATGGGTAAGAAAAGAGATCTTTCAAGGGAAGATTAAATTATTGACTGTGCAGCACCCCCCCCCCCCACTCCGCCCACTTTGTTTAAGTGCTTTGCTGAGTAATTGTGAGGCAGGAAGAAGGGAGGATATATGGGGATGAGACAAGGAAGCTCCACTTTTGGTTCTGTGCTGAGGTTGAGGAAAAATACAGCTGCCAGTCATTGAGCAATGAATGAGAATTCAGCAAGAGTGGAAAATTGCAGACAGAGCCCATAAGCCTTCAAAACTGACTGAAATACTGAGGAATATACTGATTTTTCCCATAAGATGCAGATGGCCCTTAGACTCTATTTTTATTGCAACAGTCAGTATGTTTACAATGAAATTTGTTTTTTGGTTAAAGGGAATGGCAGTTCATATTACAACTTATGATCTTTGATTTTAAAACTCATGTTTTAAAAAAGGGTTGTTGGGAGAAAATGAGGGAGAGGTTAATAAGTTTGACAAGAAATGTACTTACTACGTTACATATGTAACCGTAACCCCTCTGTACATCACCTTGACAATAAAATTAAATTTTAAAATAAAATACCCCCCTCCAAACCCTGGTAAGATCTGAAAAAAAATAAATAAGGGGTTGGAATGGCTTAGGAGCTGTCTCTCTGACTCCTTGGGCCCTGCAAGTATAGGGAAGATAACATTTCTCTTACACTCTAGCATCCCTGGGTCACTTCCTCCCCTGACCTCCACTCCCCCTTCTGAATAGGTCCTTTGGCCACTGTGCTGTCTCAAACTTCACAGAGATCTTTAATTGACTTTCTGCTCTCAGACTGCCTGACTCTTATCTCTCATGGCTTGGGGTGACCAAACCAGTACTCAGTCCATCAAAGTAGCTGTTAAAGATGGCAAGTGCTCTAACTAAAACCACTTAATAGTCTATCAAATTTAAGTTCAAGCTGTATGTCAGATTTACCGAAAAGGACATAGCTTTTTAAACCAAAAAGATAGATTTTTATAGTTGTCACATGGTCACGCTATCCATCAGGCTCTAACTTATGAAAAGCAAGCTACCTACAATTCACAGATTTGAGAGCGGGGAGGACCTTCAGGGAGGCCTGTATCTAACAGATCAAAAGCTTGACAGCAGATGAATTCTCTGCTTGAAATGAGTGCCCTTCTACTCACTGAGAGGGACTCTGATCTTGTCAATGGCCTTTCTGTTAACAGGTCCCTTCCCTCAATGAAGTTTAACCTGGCAATATTAATCCATTGTATTAACCCTGCAGAAATCTTGTAATTGCAATTGCTGAATATCTCAGGATGCCAGAGAGAGATGGAAGGTGATACATTTAAAAGAGATTGTTAACTTAGGTCAAAATGACTTTGGAAAAAAATTATGAGAATTTTAGATAGAACTCTGCTGTCTTTTTCTAATTAATATGAAGTAAAGTGTAAAATTAAGAATGTGTCAAACCAAATATGTTGGATCAAAGTCTCCCAATCTTTTAGTAGATTTTTAGTTATACTGCCTTTTAAAAAGATCATTGAAAAGCCATTTCTTTTTTTTTTTCTTCTTTTTCTTTTTTTTTTTTTTTGACCAGTCCTGGGCCTTGGACTCAGGGCCTGAGCACTGTCCCTGGCTTCTTTTTGCTCAAGGCTAGCACTCTGCCACTTGAGCCGCAGCGCCACTTCTGGCCATTTTCTGTATATGTGGTGCTGTGGAATCGAACCAAGGGCTTCATGTATATGAGGCAAGTGCTCTTGCCACTAGGCCATATCCCCAGCCCACCCCCCCCCCACCCTTTTTTTTTTTTTTTTTTTTGGTCTTGTTTTTGCCAGTCCTGGGGCTTGGACTCAGGGCCTGAGCACTGTCCCTGGCCACTTGAGCCACAGCGCCACTTCTGGCCATTTTCTGTATATGTGGTGCTGGGAAATTGAACCCCAGGGTTCATGTATGTGAGGCAAGCATTCTTGCCACTAGGCCATATCCCCAGCCCCTGAAAAGCCATTTTAATCAAACAGTGAACACTAAAGACTTTCTTAATGTTCTGTGGTCCAAAGATTTGATTTTTTTTAAAAGAACAGTTTATGGTGCCTACAAATGAAATTTTACAAACAGAATGATCTGTAGATGTGTTTACTGTAATGCTGCTTCCCTTTTAAGAATTTCATCAGAGGCATACTTGTTGCCTTTCTTTCCTTTTGAATTTTTTTTTTTTTTTTTTTTTTTTACAGAAAAGAGCTATCTCAATGATTCGTTTGTGGGTACTGTTTGCATATAGCATGCTGTCTTTGATATGTTCAGCAAATGTTTGTTGTGCAATTGGATTAATGCTGTTTTTGAATACAAAAGCTGAAGAGATTTGATAACCTTATTGACCCTCACAGATGTGGGTTATAAATAATACTCCTCTGAATAGTGCTAGGCATTTCAAAACAATGAATAATTCATGAAAATGTTGTTGGCTGCTGTTTAGTGGTATATCCTTTTCATTTTCAGCATATTTATAATTTTGTTTTGGTTACCTTCAGAGGTTGTATGAAATCAACATCAAAAGATGATAAGGGAGCAGGAGATGTAGCTTTGATGGCAGAGCACTTGCCTAGCTTACATGAGGCCCTGACTTAACCCCCCAGCATTTGGTATGGGATGAGATGGAAAGAGGCAATGGGAAGTAGTGAGCAAGGATATTTAGACATGAGACTTCGATGATATCCACAGTAGTGCCTGATGGTAAAAACAAAACAAAACAAAACAAAAAAAATCAAAACACATGTATTAAAGGACTGTGTAGTTCTGAAATATACAACGTTTTAAGGAACCTGTGCTTTTGTGGTAGAGGATTAGATTTATGCTATTGTATCCCAGGACGGAAGGACAAAAAATAGCTGGGGAGAAGATTTAGACTCATTGTAAAGAAGACATTTCAGAAATGGCAACAGAGGCCTCACAAAAGAGGTGAGCTGTTAAATAGAGACTAAACAACCACCAGCTGTGAATGTTATTGATAGGATGAGTGTGGCGTAGGAGATAGAACTGAAGAACCTTCTTGGGCTGTTTAAACACTTAGTTTTTACTGTTTTCTCTTTAAAAAGTTAAATAAGAAAATGTAAGTGGTATGTAAGGACATAAAAGATTGTACTTATTCATGGGTACTGGGATATGTCAACACATGTATCCATTGTGGTAAACATGTCCTTAAACATTTATTATGTCTTTATGGTAAACCCCTTCAAAATCTTCTAGCTTTTTGAAATGTATACTACCTTACTATAATTAGGAATAACCTTAATGTCAAGGAGAACATCAGATGTTCCTATGAAACCAAAACTTCATATGTATGATCAACTTTCCCCATCCCTCTGTAACTCTTTAGTCTCTCCTGAAATTTTTTTTTTTTGTAGGAGGACCAGTTCTGGGGCTTGAACTCAGGGCCTTGGTATGGTCCCTGAGCTTTTGTGCTCAAGGCTAACATACTACTGCGTGAACCAAGCTCCACTTGTCTTTTCTTTTCTCTCTCCTTCCTTTGTTCCTTCCTTCGTTCCTTCGTCCCTTCGTCCCTCCCTCCCTCCCTCCCTCCCTCCCTCCCTTCCTTTCTTCCTTTCTTCTTCCTTCTTTCCTTCCTTCCTTCCTTCCTTCCTTCCTTCCTTCCTTCCTTCCTTCCTTCCTTCCTTCCTTCCTTCTCTCCCTCCCTCCCTCCCTCCCTTCCACTCCCTCCCTCCCTCCCTTCCTTCCTTCCTTCTTTTTTTTTCTTTCTTTCTTTCATTCATTCGTTCATTTGTGATAAGAGTCTCATGGACTATTCTGCCCAGGCCAGCTTCAAACTGAGATCTCCAAATCTCAGCTTCCAAAGTAGCTACGATTACAGGCATGAGCCACTGGTGCTTGACTTTTCCCTGAATCTTTTATGAGTTCATCTTTTTAACATGCATCCATATATACATGAAATCATATGATAACTTTCTGGAATTGATTTGTTTAACTTACCTTTATCATCTCTAGGTCTGTTTTTGTTATTGCAAATGAAAATATTTCATTCTTTAAAAAAATGGTGCCAAATAGTATTCAATTGTGTGTGTGTGTACCACATTTTCTTTATCCACTCATCAATCAAATGGGGACATCTAAATGTTTTCCATTTCATGTTTATTGTGAATGGGGTTTGAAAGAAGACAGAAGTGAGATGTTTCTTCAACATAATGATTTCATTTCCTTTGGAAATCTAGTAGTGAGATTGCTGAGTCATGTGGTAATTCTAATTTTATTTATTTTTTGAGCAGCTTCTGTCATGTTTTCTATTATGGCAGTGCTAATTCACATTCCCACCAACAGTGGGCAAAGGTTACACAGTGTCTACAACATCGCAGTACTCATCATCTGTGTTCTTTGTGAGAATAGCCATTCTTACCTGGATAAGGTGATATTGCATTGCAATTCAACACTAAGTCTTTTTTTAAAAAAATATTATTTTCTTTAGGAATGTTTTGATAGAAATTCTCCTATTCAAGTAAAATATGCTAATATCCAAAATGGAACGTTTTCCTTGATAAAAGGGAGTAACACTGTTCAACAAGAAATGTACTCATTTCCTTACTTGTGTAACTGTTACCCTCTGTACATCACCTTTACAATAAAATAACATTTAAAAAAGTTCAGATCTCACTTCTTTGCACAGAACATGTAAACTAGGTATTTTTTCTGATAAAAGCATCCTTCTTTAGGGGTATTTTTTAGATGCTATTCTACTGCAGCTGAAATTGTTGGATTTAGTGAGTGAAGTTTTTGAGCCTGAAATTTTCACCATGCTGATAAGGATGAGATTCTCATCAAAACTGTCTGTAATTGGCTTTTTTTAACTTTGTAAGAACGGAATCAATAGTCTGTGATGACCCTGCTGATTTTCCTGCTTTCCAAGGACTATTCAGTTAACTTGAATTAATTTTGCTAGAAAATCCTCAAGCATTTGAGTTTTCAGTAGAAATTCATGAGAATTTTACTCTGAACATTTTCTGCTGCTTTAATACATTGTGTGTGCTTGGCTACCTCTGTAGCCACATTGATACTATTGGATCAATCTCAAACAACAATGTACTGTGCTGACTCCTGCAATTTTTGACATTCTTGGGTCAGGGCCTTTTGGGGAAGGGCAATGGGGTTTGGAAGAAAGGAGAAGGGTCAGATAGTAACACTTACTGAGAACACCTTTTTGTCAGATTCTCATTTAATTTTGACAACTCCAAGGTTGGTAGTGTATGGTCCCCATTCTAAAAAGCTGATTCTAATGCCTACATGGCTTTTTCTGGGGTTGGCCTGGTAGCCAGGAGGAAACTGAGATTATACATTCTTGTCCCCAAATACATATGCTGTGTATGTACCGACACATGCTGGTTGTTCTCATTGTCACCTTTGCTGGAGTGCCTTTGAAGATATGAGAAGAACCTGAAAGGATAATTTTTTTCTTATGGAAGAGTTCTTTTCATATTATCCTTTTGAGAAACAACTATATCAAGAATGCTTTACTTTTGAAAGAAATCAGAAAATGAATAAATATTACTCTTTTGTAACCATCTGGCATCTTAAAGATAGTGAAAGCAGGTAGCATATGAACATTTTGTTTCCTATAAAGATATCTAAAAATAGTGCTATAGAATATGAATTGTTTATTTATTTCTTCTTGTGGTGCTGGGGATTAAATCTAGAATTTTCACATGCCAGGAATGTGATAAGCTACTCATCTACACCCTCAACACATACAAGTAGCATTTTTAAGGTTTTTGAATGACATTAACTTATATGAAAGGTACTGGAATACATTTGCAAACTCTTTTTTACCTTGATTCTACAAATGGCTTTGTTTTAAAAAAAGTAGACAACAGGTTTGCTGTTTTTAAAAAGAAGATGGCATTACCCTTTTTTGAGGCTAGAATTGATATTCTGATTAATGAACTATTTCTTTAGCCCATTGCAATTTTGGCAAACAATGCAAAGTGTGTATGTTTCACTCTTAATTCTGACCTTAGGGCATAACTGTACTTAATTACTGTATTTGCTAAGTTATGCATAAAAATTTACCTATTTTTATGCACTCATTTTTCTACCAGTCTGAGCAATTTGAGTGCAAGACTATATTCATTTTTAGATCCATATAGGCTAGGAGACATAGATTCTCTAGTAGGTGATTGTTGATTGTTGATTAATATTACAGTTGGATGCCTCACTCATCCACCCTCATCCCCAAATGAAACTGTTTTTAATTAAAGGATTTCTGGTTTGGTTTGCACTAGTATGGTGTAGATGAACATCTACCTCTTCTATAGTTTGATCTACCCACCTCAATTACACCTTTCCTCCAATATGTATTTTATCTATTCCATGATGTTGAAACGTGGCTTTCTATTAAAGATACTCCTCCTCTAATGAAGTCATGACATCTCATTTTTCTTGACTTCAGGGCACTGATATCAAATGTGCAAAATTATATATATATATTACACCTAGACTAGTGTGGATAACAAAAATGGTAGCCCTTATATGTGATGTTAAATATTCTGTTTCCACATTTAAAAAGTAAAAAGAAACACATGAAATAAATTCAGCTTTATTTAGCCTAATGTACCTCTCCATTTTCATTTTAACATCTTATTCAAATAAAATTATTGGTGAAGTATGCTAAAGTCTTTTATTTTCACTAAATCTTTGAACTTTGTTTTGCATGTTATACTTTCACAGCATATCTGAACATAGATTAGCTACATTTCAGTTGCTTAGTTGCCCTGGTGTTTAATTGGTACTGAGTGAGACAGCTGTTTTAAACCATTGTTCTGCAATTTCCCACTATTTCTGAGTCTTTCTCTTACACCATTTGTTTCTTGTAATCTTTACTGTGACCAATAAGATTTTTTCCACTCTTCTGAATAAGTATGCCATCACTTGTTATACAGTCTTTCCCCATATTACTTCACTTGCTATTATATTTGAAGACTTTAATATCTGTGGTCTCACTCTTTCTCATGTCTTATACCTAATTCAGGTGTTCATCATCTTTGTTCCCTGATTCTTGTTATTGTCTTTTAAGTTCCACACATCCTTACTCAGTCCCTAGCTTTCTGTTATTTATCTGTCTTCATAATTTTATCCCTTTTTTTGACTTGGGAATTCTTTTTTTTAACAATTATTTCAAAGATGAACTTGTTATTTAACTATGCTACAGAGTATGCCAGATCTCCAGAAAGGTAATCATTGATCCATATGTCAACTGTTTACTTACCATACACTTTTTTGGTAGGTGCTAAAGTAAAGCAGTAGACTGACTAACAGCCATATGTCCTTGTCCCCATGGAGTTTATATTAATACGAGAAGCCATTATCACATGGAATGGCAATGATAAATGTTGCCAAGTACAATACAGCTCTGGATGGGGGTTGAAATTATCTATAACATGTCTAGTGTACATCAATCGCAACTGCTTTGAGGGGGCTTGACAGTGATCCACAAATATATGGGGGAAGTATATTCCAGGTACAGTGAACAGCAAAGTTGTCTTCTTACTCTTGTTAGTGAAAGAAACAGTAGAGAAAAATCATCTAAATGCAAAGGTGATCATCACTTTTTTTTTTTTTTTTTGCCAGTCCTGGGGCTTGAACTCAGGGCCTGGGCTGAGCTTCTTTTGCTCAAGGCTAGCACTCTACCACTTGAGCCACAATGCCACTTCTGGCTTTTTCTGTCAATGTGGTACTGAGGAATGGAACTCAGGGCCCATTCATGCTAGGCAATCACCCTACCATGAAGCTATATTCCCAGCCCCAATCATTGCTTTCTCTGGTGGAAGCAATACAAATATGGTAAATGACAAAAGCCAAAGAACTCAACTTCATTTATGGATGATAAAATTGACAGATAAATGGCTTGCTCCAGATCACCATATCAAATGGTCTCAGTTTTACCCCGGATTCAAGTTCCATGACTATCGGTCTGCCATGTTAAATTGATGCTAAATGAATGTATGGTTCTCATTGTAAAATCATATAATAATGGCACACAATTCTGATGGAAATCCCCACCCAATCTCATTCTCTTAGCAAAAATTCCACTGAGAGATTACCCAACAAAACTACCTCTCTTTTCAGATGCCAATTGCATGTTTGGGTGTTCTTAGGCTACCTGTATTTCTGACTAGGCACCACAAATTCAGAAGTTTCCATGCCTTTACAGGATTAATATTTCATCAAGATGTTCTTTTAGAGCTCAGGAAAGCCCTATGCTTATGATTGCAGTTTTATTGTAAAGAGTGAAAATTAGAACCAACAAAATGGGGAGACATACAGGGCCAAATCTAAAAGTGTCTTGAACATAGAACTTCGTGTGTTCTCTTAGATTTAGATACATTGCTCTTTGGAAGATATATCAGTGTGTTTACTTCCCTTCCAAGGAACTCACCTGGGTGCTGGTATCCCTAGTTTTTGTTGGGATGGCATTACCTAGGCATGGTTAAGTGATTTGTCAGCTATGAGACTGAACTTAATCATTATTCCTTTTTTCCTCAGAAGTTGTCATCTCCCTGCTCACATCTCAGCCCTCCATAATCACACCGTTGACTTTTCTAATGCAGCCGGCTGCCATCCTAAAATTGTGTCAGAGCCTATCATAAATTACTTTATTAGCACAAACAGGTGTGGTCTGAGGACCTGAATAAGGAAGGTATTTCAATCACCTGTGGGATTCCAAAAGTGTAGGGCTTCTTTCTCAGGATTCTGGAAAAAAGACTAGACTTTTTTTGTTTGTTTATTCAACAGATACGTTCAAAAACTGTTTTGCTTATGAATATTATTATAAGACATCTGGTGCAAAAATAAAAAGTAGCAATTACTTGAGGCAAAAAATCCTATCAAGAGAATTTTCACAGTGAAAAGCTCAGGATCTTTTCTTTGTCAGAGGGTCAGCCAACTGCTAAGAATATTAAAGAATGATAAATGAAAAATGTACTTAACACATCCTTTTCACCCAGGCCTTCTCTAGAGGACATGGCATTGTAGAAAGATTTAAAATGTTCAGGATAAAGTTGATGTCACCCATTTGTTGCCTTGAGGGCTTTGGCAATTCCCTGTTCATTACCTCATAGATGAAGGAAGATCTTTGCTAATGAAGTTCTTTCTACTGTCTCCTGGGCAGAGGGTAAATCTCATAACACATATTTGTTCAGTTGCTTACTGTGTTTTCTCCATCATCTTCCATGATCCCTGTAGGATTTTTCAAGTTTAAACAAGCACTTACTTGTGTTTGATATCTAGTTAAAACAAGGAGCTAAATAAATAGCTTGCATTGAAAAATAAGAAGAATATTGGACAGAAAACTAAGAAATATTCCTTGTAAAAAGAGCTTGGAAAATTTAAGTTTTTGCTGTTTTTACTGTTAAAAATGTACTGATGTATGTTTTTAAAATGCATGCATATTTTGAGTGTTTATATGAACAACACTATGAAACTCAGGGAACAGACATGCATAGAACTTCATTCTTCTTTCAGTTTTTCTTTTTAGTTAGATGTTTAGGATACCATGTGGTAAGTTTAATTGGTGTAGTTATTTCTTATGTATTGTGGAAGCAAGGAGGAATAATTTAAATGATCCCAAGGGAGGAGAGGTAGAAGGGTCAGGGAAAATTTCTGGGAGGAGATACTATCTGACATTTCAGATGTTATAAATGATGCACAGATATTTGTCTGGAAAAAGCATGGCCAAAGACCATTCCAAGCAGGGTATGAAACACAAACAGAGGCCTGGAGGGAAGATGCTGTGTCTGAGAAACAAAAGCATTACTGAGGAATATTAAGTGAGCTATGAAAAAATGACCTGAAAAACTAAGGAGTGATCACATTGTATGCAATATTAGTAGTTCTTCTAGGTCTTTTAGAGGAGATCAAGAACCATTCAAAACAACGTGGTCTTATATGAAAATATGAATTGTGAGAGCATACTTTTTATACACTTTGGGAGAATGAGTAATCCTATTTAGGAGGATGATGGATCCAGAAAAAAAACCGTATTGATGGTAATAAGGTGAAGGTTATACAAAGAGGAAAAACCCTAGTATAAGTGCTCCGTGTTATTATGAAAATCTAAGATTTAGAGAAGGGGTACAATTTAATATTGTGTGGAAAAAAAGTGGTTTAGTGACATGTTTAGGTACCTGATTGCCATTTGAATATTTCCAAGTTTAGATGGAAAATAGATTCCACTTGAAAGTAAATAAACATTACTGATGATTGCCCTATGCATGTAGTTGATAATATGTATATTGCCCTATGGATGTAGCTGATAATATATATATTGCCCTATGCAGTAATAGATATAGGTGGACCTTTTTATGTCATTGAGGGCAAATATGCCATTTTATTAATTTAATTTCATATTTTTAAGGCTTATACATGTTTTACACATCTTTTTTTTTTTTTTTTTGCCAGTCCTGGGCCTTGGACTCAGGGCCTGAGCACTGTCACTGGCTTCCTTTTGCTCAAGGCTAGCACTCTGCCACTTGAGCCACAGTGCCACTTCTGGCCGTTTTCCATATATGTGGTACTGGGGAATTGAACCCAGGGCTTCATGTATACGAGGCAAGCTCTCTTGCCACTAGGCCATATTCCCAGCCCAAACCTTTTTTTTGGCCAGTCCTGGGGCTTGGACTCAGGGCCTGAGCACTGTCCCTGGCTTCTTTTTACTCAAGGCTAGCACTCTGCCACTTGAGCCACAGCGCCACTTCTGGCCATTTTCTGTATATGTGTGTGGTGCTGGGGAATTGAACCCAGGGCCTGATGTATACCAGGCAAGTACTCTTGCCACCAGGTCATATCCTCAGCCCTGTTTTACACATCTTATATGCTTTCCACCCAAACATCAGTGTTACATGTTTTGTCATTTGAAACAACTTTAACCTTACAGTTAGACAGTCTACAGGAAATGTAAATTGTTCCTTACAAGGGATCTGCTAATGGAAAATTCCCCATTCAAGTACTTCAGACAATGTTTGATTGCTTCCATTTTGTATAAAAAAATCTCTAACCAATTTTTATTTTAGTTGGAAAAACTTAATATATTTCTGATTTCTTCTGGGGTTGAAGATTCTTCCCCCCTTTGCTTTATTTATTTATTTATTTATTTTTATTTTTTTATTGTCACACTGATATACAGAGAGGTTACAGTTTCATACATTAGGCAGGCATTAGATACATTTCTTGTACTGTTTGTTACCTCTTCCCTCATTTCCCCCTCCCCCTCCCCCTTTCCCTCTTCCCCCATGAGTTGTTCAGTTGGTTTATACAAAACAGTTTTGCAAGTATTACATTTGTGGTCGTTTGTCTTTTTATCCTGTGTCTCTCGATTTTGGTATTCCCTTTCACTTTCCTAGTTCTAATACCAGTATACACAGTTTCCAATGTACTCAGATAAGATACAGTGATAGTGCAGGTACAACCACAGGAAGGGGATACAAGAGGATCATCAACAATAGAAGCTATGGTTTCATATGGCATGTTGAACATAATTACAACAGTGATATAACAGTCGTTTCCATAACATGGAGTTCATTTCACTTAGCATCATCTTATGTGTTCATAAGGGCATAGCTTTAGGCTAGTCACAGCAGAGGATCACAAGAGCCTAATTTCATATTTTTAGATCCTAGGACAATAGCTGGTATAAGGTATTCATTCAATTATTATTATTTTTTTACCAAGGGAACTGAATATGAAGAAATTAGGATGTATACTATGGCTAAATTGTGTAAAAAAAGAAGTGTAATCATAAATAATATGTATTTAGTATGGCAGGTAAATTTCAAAATCAACAAAATGCTAGGCTCATTTTACCCTGACTAGAGTTATGTTTGGGGAAAATGACAGCAGTGGTTTCCATATAAGACAGAATGTATTTTTAGCTTAATTACGCAGAAGTGAGCTCATGATTTATTGTACATTTCTCTAGAGAATCAACATGTTGATGATCTTGAGCTCTTTGTAGTTCCTCTGGGAAGAAGTACATAGTCCTTTATATTGGTGTAAAACTTGGAAGAGTGGAGACAGCCTCGGTGTTTGTTGAAGAAAACTGAAATAAAAAAGAAATAATTTCACATAGTACATTAAAAATAACAACAATAATGAAAAATCTCTTGTTTCCATATCATGGAATTCATTTAGCTTAGCATCATCTTATATGATCATATGTACACAGCCATTGAGCTATTATCCTCTTCTAGGACTATTCTAGGCAGAGGATTATTATTACCAATGAGGGAAACCATAGAGTCTATGTTTATTTGAGTCTGGCTCACTTCACTTGGTATGATTTTCTAAATATGTTCATTTCCTTATGAACAGGACAATGACATTCTTTCAGATGGAACCATAGACTTCTGTGAGTGTGTGTGTGTGTGTGTGTGTGTGTGTGTGTGTGTGTATTACATTTTCTTGATCCATTCATCTACTGAGTGGCATCTGGGTTGATTCCATATTTTTAGCTGTGGTAAATAATACTGCAATGAACATGGTTGTGTTTGTGGCTTGAGTATGGCCTTGTTTGTGGTCATTTGGGTAAATGCCTAGAAGTGGAATTGGTGGGTCATAGGGGAGCTCTATGTTTAGACTTTTGAGGAACCTCCATACTGCTTTCCATAGCCCCTGTTGTCACTGTATTTGATTTTGGTACCCTGGGTATTGTATATACATTTATGTGAATTAGGGAAGGGAAGGGGGACATCAAAATGGTCAGACAGTGGATAAAAGGTGAACCAATGCAACAGGGATATAAGACAATATGTTGGAAATTAACTGTACAAGTCAGTGTTGGGGGTGCTGGGGAGGTGGGAGAAAAATGAAGGAGAAGGTAACAAGTTTGACAGGAAATGTACTCACAACCTTACATATGTAACTGCAACCCCTCTGTACATCATCTTGACAATAAAATTAATTTTTTTTAAAAAAGAAAAGAAAAAAGTTGAGTCAGGTCAGTAAAAGTTTGTTTACTTTAGAAAATTAGGTTCAGTCTCATAGCAGTTCAACAAAACATTTACTAGAGATATGAAAAACATTCCTCGGTGATTTAGCTGAGTTAAGGAAGAAATACTTGAGTGCACATTTAGAAAATTATGGAGTCTTGTGGCACTATATTTTTTCTCATAGTTTATGTAATATTTATTAAATATTTTATTTAATATTCTCAGATTTCCTTTTTTCCCTTTTCTTTCTTTTTTTTTTTTTTGCCAGTCCTGGGGCTTAGACTCAGGGCCTGAGCACTGTCCCTGGCCTTATTTTTGCTCAAGTCTAGTACTCTACCTCTTGAGCCACAGCACCACTTCCGTCTTTTTCTCTTTTATATGGTGCTGAGGAATTGAACCCAGAGCTTCATGGATGCAAGGAGAGCACTCTACTGCTAAGCCATATTCCAGCCCTATTTTCAGATTTCTAATGTTTGTGGCTTAAGTTATCTCTTCTCATACATTTTGTGCCCCTTTACTTAAAAGATGGTTTACACTTGAGATAGCCTTCCAAAACTCAGAGAGCCCTAATACATTTAATATTTTTGCTTGGAGATTCAAATAGTACTTGTAGTCTTTAATATATCTTGGACTTAACAGATGACTGCTATTTTTCCCTATATTTCACTATTAATCTTTCTCAACAATCATTCCCTAGTTTCTCTTTCTTCATCATTCTACTCATTGCTCAATCACCTGCCAGAATGATATTTTTTGTTATCCTTCTTCTAACAGCCCCAAGGACATCAGGGTCCTCTTAATCATGCAGTATTCATTCTTTTTCCTTGATGAAATCATAGACATTGACTGTCACCTTTTGCAGATTTCAATCTTCTCTCTGTCTCAGGTCATCTTATGAGATGATATGAATACCATTTAGCTCTTATGTATTTCCTCTTTTTCCTCTTCCTCCAGTTCGTAAATTTAGCAAATTTTAAAGGCTCAATTCTTTGCTTCTTGTTTTTTCCCTTTTATTCTGTCTCCTGTGGAGAAGCTTTAATTTTGTTCCTCTGACTTTCAGTGTATACTCAAAGGCAATAAATCCAGAGAACAACAAAGCAGAGCAGAGTATAGAGAGAACAGAGAGGAAAGCATTAAATCTTGAGAAATCTTGTACCCTGTACATGCTTTAGTGTCTAATAGTATTGCATCTTAGGAAATAATTTCCCTTGTCAAAGAGTTCAAAAGTCAAATGAATCTATACATTTGACAGAGTTGCAAGAAGATCACACTCAAGTCCACTTGCATAGCTCTAAATTAATGTGGGCTCTGGGAGCTAGGATAGACACCAACTTTTCCTTTGCTTCAAATCTAGAATTCAATATGTTTATGGATAAAATGTAAGTTAGGCTGTGAATGGTGATACGGTATTGTAATCAAGCACTCGGGAGGATCTCAATTTGAATTTAGCCTTTACAACATAGTGAGACTGTCTTTAAAAACAAAATAAAAGGGAGATAAGGCTAACAGTTCCATAAATTACCTCTTACTTGTGTAGTTTATGATGAGTCCTTCAGCACTGGGATTAAAGCAGAAGAAATCCTAAATGTGGGGTCTTAAAATAATAGTAAATATTAAAAGAAAAACAGTGATATTAAGGACCAGAGAAAAAGGATGTTTTAGAATATAATTTACTGTAGAAATTAACCTGCTTTTAAAAATAGCTTTTAGGCATCTTAAGAATACTATTAAGATGCTGAAGATGAGTGAAAGATGAGTGGCCTAAAGGGAAAAATACATTGGAGTAGAAAGAAAATCTAGCTGAGCAAAAATTGGAAATGAAAAATCAAGTATATGAGATGACAAAAGTAAATTTTCATTGGATTAAGTGAGAAATAGAGTTAACAGAGTAGATCAGATAGTCAATCATAGGAGGATAATCTTATAGAAGGACATCCATGTGAAGGGAAAGTGAGCAGGTGGTGGATGGAGAAGGATTGGGATTTAAGATCTATCTATGTTGGGATTTGGGAACAAGACTAGTTTTCTCTTCTAAATATCCTTACAAGCTTTTCAGTTACACAGAACTCAGGATAGCTTCTGAAAGGTGGGCATTAGAGTTGAACTTAGAATGTAGATTTACCTTTTTGCTACTATAACAAATACCTTAAATACCTAACTTAAAAGGAAGAATGAGGGGACTGGGGAATATGGCTTAGTGGCCCTGGTTTCAATTGCTTAGTAGCACATAAACAGAAAAGGCAAGAAATGGCACTGTGGCTCAAGTGGAGAGTGCTAGCCTTGAGCAAAAGAAGTCTAGGAACAGTGCCCAGGCACTGAGTTCAACCCTCAGGACTGGCAAAATAAAAAAAGGAAGAATGGTGTATTTTGGCTCATAGTGTCATCAGTTTTAGTCCAGGCTCACTTGGCCTTTTTGCTTTTTGCCTGTGGTGGCACACAGTTCATCAAGGAGTGGGCATGTGCTTCAGGAGACTGCTCACATCATGACATCCAAAAATGAAAGAAAGAGAGACACTAGGGAGCCAAGGTTTCAATATACACTTTGAGGTTTGTCCACACAATGACAACTTACTTTCCCTAGAAGCCACCTCTTAAAAGCTCTACTACCTCCTAACATCACTGTACATTGGAGAAATGTCTTAACCCACAGTTCTTTGAGAGACATTTAATATCCAAATGATAGCAATGGACAATAGTTGATCAGGCAGATGTGGAAGAAGAATGACAGTGGTAGCTTGGATAAAGATATGTTGGCAAGATAGTGTGCTATATGTATTTATTATTCAAAAAAATTAAGTACCATCCATATGTGAAGTACCAGTTTTGATGTGATCAATTAAAAATGGAAAAGAACTGTTTCTTTTTGGAACTCATGTTCAAAAGAGTGAGAGGGAGTTAGATAATAGAAAAGGAATATATACTTATATGTGGCAATTCATATGGTGATATGTTTTAAGAAGGAAACAAATCAGATACGTAGAGAAACTGGAGAAGAGGGACCCATTTAGATGGAGTGGTTTCATCTGAGACAGAGAACGGGATGAAATCAGCCATGCAAGAGTTAGAAAATCCTTCTAGAGGGAATGAATAACATACAATGGCACTTTGGGTGGGCCTGTTCCAGAAATGCTCTGTAACTCCTGTAAGCGCTGAAAATTATCTGAACTTGTACTTTCAGTTCTTATTTTCTCACAAAGGTCGAAAGAAGAAACTGGAGAGAATACTAGTTTTCAGAATGATAATGAAGTTGGTTCAGTTCTCAGCTCTCCCAGAAACTATCTTCAGGATGTTGGGAAAGTTATTTAAGCTCCATGTTTGTTCTTTTATCTGGGATGTGTGGGCTATAGACTGTGCTGTGTGTTTGTGCTTGGGTAAACATACCATCTGTCCCTGGGGATACACAGTGGGGTGCCAAGAGCAGTCAATCCAGAGCCATGGTGTCTACTCATACTAGATTTTGTGGGCTATTAATTTCCCTCAGGGCTTGGGAAAATGTGTATATAAATATTTTGCACTAGAATGCAAAATTCTTTTGCATTTTTAAGATTAAGAAGTCAAGTGCCAAGAGATTTAATGCTTTTGACAAGGTACTTTGGGCACTGTGTCCATACTCATGAAAATCATACTTCCCACATTAATTTCAGTGGAAAAGTTTCAGAAGAATGAACTGCACAATCTCTACAGTTTTCCCAGCAGCGATTCTGTGATCCATGATTCTTTAAAAAAAACAACAACTCTTCATGCTTTGGTTATTATTAACATTTCTTCCTTCTGCACATGAATGAATCATCAAATATAGATTGTTTTACATTGCTTTTAATTCAAAGGAATTCTTTTCTAATTCAAGGAAAGAACTTTAAGACCAAACACTTAGAAGTGTTTTGGAGGCTATCAACACCAAAGTCAGAAAGACATTAACTCTCACACATGCTTATGTATCCATCACATTGTATTTATGCCCAGAGGCCAGGTTGTGCCAGACAGTGTTCTCTGGGAATTTAGTTCTGCTCTTTTGTGTGTTGCCATTTTTTTCAAGTTGTTTTCTGTCCTAGTCACAAGATAATTGCCACCAACAGCAACATTTGTTCCTAATCATACTGGAAGTAATGGCTTGTTCCCTACCCATAGACTGACAATCCATCCCTCCAGGCTGACTGAGTAATTTAGGTCATGTACTCACTCTGAACCATTATCATGAAGGCTAATAAGAAGATCATAAGAATAGGCTGTGTCATGCAGCCTTGCAGTTGCTCAAACTGGAAGGTAGAATACCTTAACTAAACGATGACTCAGGTAGGAAAGAGGAAGAAAGAGTATGGCTATTCATTGGACTGTTCATTCAGTCCTACAAGGTGAACGTCTACAAAAATAACTAGAGATGTTTTAATGATGGGATCTAAGTTGTGGTTTACTGGCCTCATCTAAGCTTTATGGATGAGCAGTTCCCTTCTTGTGAATACATTTAAGTAATTGTACAAAGGAGGTGCCATTTAACAAAGCAGTTTATGAATGCAATGTATCTTGATTAGTGTTACCCCTTCACAAGCCTCATCCTCTTTGGCCTCCCCCTTCCCTTACTCTTCTTAATTTTGTGGTATATATTATGAGTTCTTGACTGCATTTCTCCTCTCATCTTTCCTTCTTTATTGGTCTACGCCTCTCCTCTGTCCCCCTCCCTTGCAAGTATCCATTTCCTGGTGTTTATTTTATTGGACTATACTTTGTTATTTTACAAAATTATACTATTTGAGCTTATCATAGTTTCTACTAACTTCAGTTGATTCATTCTTTTTTTGGCCAGTCCTGGGCCTTGGAGTCAGGGACTGAGCACTGTCCCTGGCTTCTTCCCGCTCAAGGCTAGCACTCTGCCACTTGAGCCGCTTCTGGCCGTTTTCTGTATATGTGGTGCTGGGGAATCGAACCTAGGGCCTCGTGTATCCGAGGCAGGCACTCTTGCCACTAGGCTATATCCCCAGCCCCAGTTGATTCGTTCTTAACCACCTGCAGACTACCCAGTGTGTTTACTCACAGGTTTATAGGCACATTCTAGCTACTCAAAATGAGGAAAACCAGGTAACCTTTGTTTCTCTTTGTCTGATTTACATCAATTAATATAATTTTTTCCAAGTCTTTCCATATCCTTAGGAATGGATTTTGACTACATTTTAAGAACTTAAACCCATACATTGGAAACATAAACAAAAGTTAATGCTAGCTATGAGAATGACAGAGAATGTACGCATTGATTTTATTGACCTTAATCACCTTAAGAACTAGATGTAATAGGGGACTTGTTTCACTACATTGTTCAGTCTCTCTATTTTACTTCTCTCCTCTCTCTTTTTTTGTGTTTCTTCAGCCACTTTATTTATTTATTTATTTAGTTTGTTGGTTGGTTGGTTGTGGGGCTTGAACTCAGGGCCTAGGCTCTGTCTCTGAGCTCTTTAGTTCAAGGCCAGCACTCTAGCACTTTAAGCCATAGTGCCTATTCCAGTTGTTGACTGGGGACTTTTCTGCCCAGGCTGGCTTTGACCTGTGATCCTCAGATCTCAGCCTCCTGAGTAGCTAGGATTACAAGTGTGAGCTACCAGTGCCTAACTTAAAAAAATTTATTGTAATTTTTATTGTAAAATGATGTACAGAGAAGTTACAGTCAGGTAGTGAGTACATTTCTTTTTTAACAGTGTTTCCTCTTCCCTTGTTTTCTCCTTCACAACCACCCTTCCCTGCAGGCTGTATAGTTCATTTTCAATATAGTGTCTAGTGAGTGTCACTGCCGAACTAGTTGACCCTTTCTCCCCCCACCTCTGTGCTTCTCTTTACCTTCCCCAAATCAGATAAATTTACATGCATGGTATCGCTGACACATGCTGAGCACATTCACATATTTATTTAAATAATGGTTCTTTTGAAGTCCAAATTAGTGATTTTGTAAAGATAATGAATTAACAGAGGCTTGAACAACAGGAACTTAGTGATAAGATTGAGGTAAATTTAGTCCTTTTCACTTGGAGGGTATGAGTAGGTAATAAAAGACTTGATTTCAGGAAAGCTGTGAAGCCTTGATGTAATATGACAAGTTGGAATAGTGTACATGCCCTAATAGAGTTTTTCGTCTTGAAAATATTTAATATGGCACCTAACATGTAGTGCGAATTCAGTAAATAATTGATGAATGAATGAATGCTGTGCTTTCTAATTAGATTTGGGAGACTAATATGATTACATTAAATACTTCATATCCCACTGTGCCTTTATTTACTTATTCTTTTCCTTGCTTTTAGAAGTATGATTTGTGGTCATATTACTACTTTGTTATTTTAATGGAGAACTATATTTCTAATGGAAAAATATAATCTAGTAAAATGTGCTTTGATTCAGTACTCCATACTAAACAAGAGCCACATTCTTTCGAGCACACACACATTGATGTTGTATGTAGTATAGTTGTCTTCTTGTGTCTGAGAGAATAAAACCTCAAGCTTAATAAAGTGATGATTAAAATCATACAAAATATTTGAGACCCTACTGAAGAAATATTTGAAAGACCTCTAATCCAGCATTTCTGTTTCGCAGATGAGAACATGTAAGCCCAGAGATGCTGGACAATGCCTGGAAGATTCTATGCTATGAAGTGGTAGAGGCAGAACATGAACTCAGGTTTCTCAACTGTACTGGGTCAAAGGGCTGAACAGTACAGGCTAAGTGAGAGCAGCAGGTTTAGTTTGAAAGTTAGATTTCAGACAATAGCTAGCTTTCAACTATGGGCGTCTTGTAAATCTTGAATAGACCTTTATTTAGCTAATGGGCCATTTGGAATAAGAAAAAAGTTATAATAGTCTACTTAGGTGGTAAGAACATTATTACATGTAGAAAAATCGAAGTTATTGTCGGTGGAACTGGTACTGACTATAGAACACTGAAAAATTTAAACAAAAGCTTCTCATTGACTCAGAGTTATATTGAGAGATAATGACTGCTAACACTGAGGGAGGAAATATTTCTTTGAGAATGACGCTGTATTTTAGTTGGCTTTGTTGAGAAATGTCTATATTCACCTCTTAAAATACATGTCATTATGATTCCTATATTAATATGTCTGACAAGCTTAGTCTATTGAGTAATTTAGTAGGATTCATACTTTCCATACCATTCTCATTGTTCAGAATTTTTGAAACATTTTTGACTGCAATATACAAGGCTTTAGAGTCCTCTCCAGGATCAGAAATTCCTGACATCCCTGTCCTCTCCATGTGACTTCAGATAAATGGAAATTGAATGTGGTCACCCACACTTCTGTATAATGTAAGAGGGATGCTTCATAATATTTCTCATTTCCCATATATGCTTGAGCATGTACCTGTATTTCTTTTTGTCCTTTTCAGTATATTTACTACTTTCCATATTTAACTCATGGAAGATTAGGTAGTTTATATGCTGGTTAGCAGTCCACCCTAGTCCCATTCAGTTGCTACTTCCAAACTGTTTTACTCCTAAGCATGAATGTGTTTGTGTGGACTTCTTTTTACCCATTAAATAACTCTCTGAGTTTTGTATATGGATGCCGATTTAAAATTCCTTTTGGCATTGTTTGCTGAACTTATGCATAGATTTCATTTCTTATTCACGTATTATTTGCTTAAACATTCTCCTTGTGAATGTCATCTACCTACGTTTTCAAAATCTGTTAGAAGAATGAGTCTTGAATCTGATCATCGCTTTTCAAATGATGTATCACTAATATTCGTATTTGAATGAGGTATTCTAATTTTGTATATACAATATTCTTATTATATACATGACTTCTCATTTGTTTTGTGAAATCCCTTGACATTCTTACCCATTCCAATACAAAATCTGCAAAGTACTTTCCTAAGAAGGTTTTAGAAATTCTACTATTCTATGTTCATATGACTGGAGAAGACAAGAAGAAATTCAGGAAAGGTGGCTGCCTCTTTCATCTGAAGATATGTCTCTAGAGAAATCACAGTCTTTCTTCTTTGGCTTCAGATATAGACCATTTTTATTTTTCAAGGATTTCCCTAGATTTTTAAATGGAATTTGTTAAATATAGGTCATTTATTAACTGTTTACCTAATGTCCACTGTGTGCCAAGCTTTTGTCACTGTAGAAGTTTGCTCAATGAGATGTGGGCTTCATCAAAATAGGAACTAGCAATGGCTTGGTGCTTCCTATATTCTAGGCATTGTGTTTAAATACCCCCAAAGGGTATGGTATTTCATTTAATTCTTTCAAAAGACCAACAATCATTCCAATTTTATAGATGGTGAATTGAAGTTAAGACAGGGTTAGAGACCTTCCAAGACTTCTCAGTAAGTGGATAGCAGAGCTGGGTTTCCAATCATGACTTCTGAAATGAGAGTCTGGGCTCTGGACTCATGCTGACTGATAGCACAAGTGGTGAATGGGTTTGGTGGAGTGAGCTATGACGGCCATTATCTGATGCTTTCTATACTCCTCACCCCAAACACACCAGAGTTAAAGGTGAAATCTGCTGATAGGTGTGTGTGTGTGTGTGTGTGTGTGTGTGTGTGTGTGCATATGCGTGTGTGAGAGAGAGTAATGAGGTTGGTGGGAAGTTGAGACTGTGTATGAATTCTTGCTTTTACTTGTAGACTCCTTCTTGGAGTAGGTGTTGATTTAGAGTCTGAGATATAATGCCAGGCATTTCCAAGGAATTTGTTGATGCTGTTGACAGTGACTTAGTGGGCATCAAACTGCCAAGTAAAGTTCAGTGTTTTAGGAAAACATTTAAAAAAAAAAAAACAGAGTCAAAGGGCTGTAATCCCCGGACTTCCCTGAGTTAAGCAGTATCCATAAAGCAAAGACATGGACAAGACTGGGAATATACTACAGAAAGAATTGACTGGATTGTGGACGGACTTTACCCTCCTTCCTTTTCTCCTACTCACTATTTGGAATATGGAAATGATAGCCAACTACAGCAGTTATGTCATGTCTATGAAATGGCTTCAAGGATAGGAGGTGTGACCAAAAGGAAGAAACAACAAGATCATTGATGACTTATTTAGATACAAACCCTGACTACCTACATCAAGACTTCTGCTACATGAGAACAAGACAAACTTGTATTGTCAAGTTGCTAGTATCTTGGGTCCCTATTACTAGCAGTTGAAACTAATCCCAATTGATAAAAAATAATTATTAGATGCTTGCTCTTTTTTTCTTCCCTAGGGCAAGACTTGTGCCATGTAAAATGCTTTGGGGTTACTGATGTGTTCTAGAGGCTGGGAAGCTGGAAATACTTTTTAAAAAGTGTTTATTGCTGATGGTTTTGTGTATTTGTTAATTGGTTTTCTGCATTATTTTCCAAAAAGAATTTCACAGTGGCTGGTTCTTCTTATGAACAGTTGGTCTCTAAAGGAAATATAAACCAGCTACATTCTTATAGATAAGGTAAAACAAACACTTTTGAAGCAAAAACTTTTTTCATGGTAATAATTTTTATATCTCTATCCCTGGCATCTGTGGTCTCTTCTGCGAACCCAAGTGATGAGAGTAGCAGAGTTCCTAATAGCTACTTCATAGTTGCAAAAGAAGAAGTGAAAGATGTCTGCAATCGTATCATATCAAAGAGGAACATTCAGAGTAGAGGATTAGGCAGTACTTTTCTTTCTATGGAAATGATTTTTTGATCATTTCTGGGCCTTCTGGTGGAGATTCCAATGTCTCTGGATGGTTTTAAGCAGATTAAGATGGAACCATGATTGACTATGCTATGTCCTGTTCCCCAGAGTACAGATGGATGAATTTATAAAGGTAGTGCCACCTGTTGATTCCTGAGTTTCTGGGGTTCCAAAGCAGGAATGTTAGCACTGGAAGGATTCAGTACACAACACTCCGAGGTGCTCAGAACTACAACCAAAGGACAATAAATGGCTTAGGAGTCTGGCCATGGACTTGTCTGAGCCTCTGGCCACCCATGTATTCTCAGATGACTCAGTGGGTTTTTTATTTTTGTTTTTATTTGTTAGTATAGAAGAGCCACAATGCATGAGATCCTTCAGTATTTTGTGTGGACTCTCACATGGGGTTTAAGGCAGTTGACACATGGAGGATTTATGGGAAACAGTTTTCTTGGCTATTCCAGCTGTCTCCCAGAATGACATATCAGGTTGTAGGCTATCCTAGCATTTTCTTTGCTATTATAAACAGTTCTCTGAACAGAAAGGTTTGGATGTATTATTTCCCTCAGGGTGGGAAGTGATGTCTCATGACTGGTAACAAAGGCACACAGATCACCTGCCTTCAGTGGTCACATTGGGGCACTGCATTTCTCAGCGGTGTGAATTTAATTTCCTGTCATTGGGATGGCTGTGTTCAGAAGCTCTATTGTGCCATCCCAAATGAAAGGGAGTGACAGGATGTGTACTGGCCTCATGTTACAATTCTGTCAGGGGAAAGCCAAAGAATTTCTTTTATGCTCTGTTCCAGTGAATGTACTACATAGTTTCATTCCCATGGTTTAGTGTAGGATGGAGGCATTGTGAGGGTAGGGAAGATTTTCCAAATCAGTGGGAGTTGTTGTGAGACAGCAGTAGTATTTAGCAACCCAGGGTAGGCACAGAAAGAAATCAATGGTATTGAAGTTATTTTTTTTAAATATGGAACATCTGGATAAGATAGCTGAAAAAAAATGGAAAACTTTTTAGAGGTCTGGACTTATTAAAGGTTGTTTATCTTCTATTATTTAATTATTTAGTTTTTTCCATAGAATTATGACAATATTAAGAGCAATCAGTGATTGGGAGGTGATTTTTTAAGCAGATACCAAAAGTTTCCTCATGGATTCTTCCCCTCTCCTCCCCATCAATTCCTCAATGGTATTTTTCAGTTAGGACAAATTGTCTTAGCATCTCTGAGAGTCACAGTACAGTACCAAGTGCTCTTTGGAGCTTTTGGTATATAGATGTGATTGTGGGTTCTTAGAAGACGCTTTGGGTAATTAGGTGATCATCATTGTAATGTAGTTGATGGAGAGGACCAGAAATAAATCCAGAAGACATAATGGTGTGGATTTAGGTGGAAGAGAGCATGGCTTGACAGTGCTGGGCAGTGGAGAATTTGATATTTAATACTAAGTAATCAAAGTTGGCAATTTTTAAGATTAAATTTTTCTTACCTCATTCTAATGCTTTAACATTTTAAAATCAATACATAATAATGGTACACATTTATGGAGTACATGTTACTATTTCAATATATTTATGTAATGTAAAATGATCCAATCAGGTTAACAGGCATATCTGTCACCTCAAACATTGATCCTCTTTTAATGATGAACTATTCAATCTATTCTCTGCTAGATGCTTTGAAATGTACAGTAAATTACAGCTTACTATAGTTACCCTATTGTTTTATAGAACACTAGGCCTTACTGAAATATAATTTGTACCCTTTCACCAAGCTATTCTTATTTCTCCTTCTTCTTACCACATTGTAACCTCTGATAACCATGCCTCTTTACTTTTATGAGAATCTCTTTTAGAACATCATCTAACTTGTTTTGTCAGTTTTGGGGCTTTAACTTAGGGTCTGGGTGCTGTCCCCTGAGAGCTTCTGTTCAAGGGTAGTGCTGTACCACTTTGAGCCACAACTCTATTTATGGTTTTCTGGTGATTAATTGGAACTTATAATCTCATTTACTGCTCAGGCTGGCTTTGAACTGCGATCCTCAGATCTTAGCCTTCGATCCTTAGCTAGGATTACAGGCATGAGCTATCAGCTCCCAGCTTCAGATAATTCTTGATAAGCCTTAATATTTATGATTGGTTTGATTTATTTATGATTTTAATTATTGATATTACCATTCATATGATTTATATTTTCTTATATCTACAGCTTTTTTACTTATTCAGATGTCACTATATCCTACTTTAGTGACTAGGAGGAATATACACTATGACACATTTTACTACTTTATCTCACTTTCTATTCCCTTTCACTAAAATGGGTAACATAGGTGATTTCTTTTTTGTTTGTTTGGATAAAAAAATCATCTCGAACCAAATTCTTGCTTCACCTCACTGGTGTCATTGAGGTACCTCCCTTTACATCATTAGGAAGCAGATGATAGCCTATTATGTAAGCTAAAGTAAGAGAGAATGAGGTAATGAAAGAGCAAACACATTCTTGTTGTTTAGAAAAGAAAATGGAGTTACAGAGAAAGAATTTACAAATTTTTCTCCAGCACTACCTAGAGGGCAGGTGTTCTGATTATTAATGAGTCATCTCACTCTTTACATAAAAATATCCCCAAGGTAGAGAATCAGGCTACTGCCATTCAGGTTCCCTAAGGAGGATGATAATCTTTGTTCTACTCTGCTCTCACCAAGCCAGCTGGCAACTGCTAACTTTGCTTCTAGGTGAACACTCTCCCATGACAACCCCTAAGATGGATAGGGTCCATAAAGATGGGCACTTTAGTTCTTGAGCCAAACAGAATCTTTCACTTACACAGTTGATGGATTAAAGCTTTAAATAGGCTTCTTCATTAGAATATAGTGAATCCATTCCTTCATACCTATCATAACCTGTGGGGATGTAAACCACTGCTTTCCGAAGCTCATGGTGGATGCTGAAATACTTGTGGATTTTTTACATGCTATTTAAGGTTATCCAAAAGCATGAAATTAAGCCTAAATGGTAAGATTCTGTGACATTTGTATTAATGTATTTTTAGCGTGCATTTTACATCTTTATACAGTGTCTACACCTTGTAGGATTAATGATATTCTGGGACATTTAAGGGGGAGTTACCAGATGAAGACTGGTATTTAAATTAAATCTTAACATTTTCTTTCAGTTTATCTTGATGATATCATTATTTCATGGGAGAGCTAGAATAAATAATAAGGAACTTTTATAAAAATGTGAAAGGATAATTTTTTTTGCCTGACAAGGTAACATTCTTGCTGGTACATTTCTTAGTTATTGTCTAGAAACATTTTAATACAATGAAACTAAAATTTGAATTAGAGGAAAGTAAAGAATTTTAAAAACATACATTTGGAAATAACATTTTTTGGTCTGATAGGTAATATATTCAACTTGATGAGACCATAGGATGCCCAGATATTTATTCAAACATTCTTCTGGTGTTTTTGTGATTAACATTTAAATCAGTAGACTGGATAAAGTAATATTTATTGCCTTCTTTAGTGAGGATGAGTTGCATTCAGTCAGTTGAATAATATAAAAGTATTAACCCCAAGTGAAGGAAATTTCTCTTGTCTAACTGCTTGTGAACTGGGCTATCAGATTTTTCCTGCTTTTGGACTTAATCTGAAATACTGATTCTTCCTGGATTTCAAGTCCACTAGCTTCTTGCCTGTGGCCATAGCACTTATTCTGCCTGGTTCTCAGTCCTTTGGACTCAAACTGCAAAGGAACCTTTTATTGTACTCTGGTTCCAGCTTGCCAATTCACATTGCACATCTTGGGATTTGTCAGCTTACACAAGTGTGAACCACTTTCTTATAGTAAAGTTCACATTCTCTCTCATTCTGTGAGTCTCTGTCCTCTTTGAGTCTTTCTCCTCTGAATTTCCCTCCTTCCCTCCTTCTTTGCTGCCTTTTTTTCCCCTTCCTCCCTTACTATTACCTTGTTTCACTGGTGAATCCTGATTGATACAGTGGGACTAAGTAGTTTGGGTTCAAAAATATCAGGAAAAGATAATGAAATAATTTGAAAATTACAAACACTAGGGGGAACCTTATATAAAATGACTTAATTTATTCTGTTTATGTTTTCTAGAATATCTGATTTAAAAAGCATGATGCTGAGAAAGCAAAGAATGGAAATAATGTTTTTAAAGTTTTTAAGGACATTCTTTAATGTCTAGTGGCTGAAATTAATGCTGTAAATTTCCTATCTGGTATTTTTTTTAAGGTGTTGAATAAATAATGTCAAAGTGAAGCCATGCACTTAGTATATACTAAAATAAAATTATTTCTTTGCCTCCTGTTTATCAATTAATGTCATATTAATTTTAATATCATGAAAATGCAATTATGAAGCCTAATTCATTGTTGACATGCATTGTGGCATAGTTTTACCTTAAGTAATTCTGAATACATCTGCTTAATAAAACTTTTCTCGTGGTTTAACCCATTAGTAGTTAATTCTTTGATTAAAGAAATTTCCTTCACATGTTTGGACAACAACTGTTTCTCTTTGTCATGTAGCATGACTGTATTTGAAATAAGTGTGTTAGGAAATGTTAGAGATTGTTGGTTATTGATTTTGTTGCTTTGGATATTGATTAGAATGGCAACACATGAACATATCTTAAAGTACTGCTTTGGTGGTAAAAGTATGGAAAGGTAAAACTAAACATAGGCAAAGTATACATGAAAAACTTATGAATATTTAAAAATATATGGGATGCTTTTCTATTTTTTCCAGCACTGGGCTATGAAGTCCTTCATGTTTTGTGCTTGCTGGTTCTTTACCACTTGAATAATCCTTTGCACATAGCCCAAATTCCTAGTCCTTTCTTTGCTTTATTTTTTGGTGCCAGTGCTTAGGGCCTGGGTGCTGTTCCTGAGCTTTTTTGGCACAAGGCTAGCACACTGTCACTTGAACCATAACTCCACTTCTAGCTTTTTGGTAAAATTTATTGGAGATAAGAATCTCATACACTTTCTTGCCCAGGCTGGCTTTGTACCATTATTCTCAGATCTCAGCCTTCTGAGTAGTAGTAGCTAGGATTGCAGGTATGAGCCACCACTGCTTGGCTCTTTGCTTTATTTTTGAATCAGCACTCTCTCACATTTATATCTAGGCTGGCCTGGACATTGTTACTTCCACTTATAGTTCCAGTAGCTGGTATGACAGATGTGCCCCTCCATACCTAGCTTTATTGGTTGATATGAGAGTTTTTTGTGTTATTTGCCTGTGCTGGTTTAGGACCACAATCCTCCCAAGTAGCTAGGATTACAGGTATGAGACAAGGACATCTGGAAGGCATTCTTAAAATTTTAAATTAATTAGTTAATTAATTTAAGATGAGATCTTGCTATGTAACTCAGCTGGCCTTGAATTTATAATCCTCCTGCCTCAGCCTCCCAACTGCTTGGCATTGGCCACTATGTCCAATGTTGGATGTAATTTTTAAGAATAAAGTAGTGTATTAGACAATTTTTAGTCATGATGATATATCTGAGCAAAACAACTTAAGTGAGGAGGATTTATTTGAGTTCTTGTTTTTAGAGATATCTCAGCCTATCATGTGGAAAAGAAAATGGTGGAATAAAGCAGTTTCCATCATGCTGGCCATGAAGCAGTGATAAAGGGACTAGGTATGCTCTTTGAAGACAGCCCCTAGGGATCTACTTCCTCAGTCAAGGCCCCACCTTCTAAAGTTTCTGTCATTTCCAAAAAATAGCACTAGTAGCTCAGGATCAACCCTTCAACACATGAACCTATGAGGAACATTTCATATTCACATCATAGCAGTAGTCTCTTCTCGTTAAACACAGCAAATCCTCTACATGTGTTATGGACTGGTAAAAAGTAGATAACAATTTTGGATCATTTGTTTGGAAAAAACTGTCTAGCATACCAACCAAAGAAAAAAATGTACATTGTAATTTCATGTATAAAACTGTATCCCTAGTGCTATAAGATATCTTGTACTGAATAAAGTTAATTTTAAAAAGCAACAAAATTAGGATGTTTCTTAACCATATTTAGAAAGATAATAGAGTAATACATTTCCATCCTAGTCAAAGAGTGTAGTACCAGAAACACATTCTTTTTTTCCTTAAGGTATTTATATTTTGCTTGAGGCTTTGGAAGTTCTTGGGTTTCTTGACTGTTCACTCCCCGCTCGCAATGTGGCTCCTGCAAGACTTTTACAAGAAATAGAATGAAAAAGAAAAAAAATTTAATTCTAAATTCTAATTTTTAAAACTCTTTAAGCAACATTGGAATGTGAGGATTCCAAGTGTTGGTATGTGCATTTTTGCTTTCTTTTTTTTAATTGTTGTTTTTGTTTCTTTGTGTTTTGATTTTTTTTTTAGCATGAAAAACACATTTACAGCATATTAGCAGCTTCTGAAGGAGGCTCTGGGAGGCAACTGCTGAGACTGTTGTCTGTATAAAATCAGGACTTCCCAGGGGAGTTGAGATCTGCATGCCTAAACCTGATTAGGTAGAAAGTATGCATGGGTGGAGGGTAACAGGAAAGCAGAATTCTCTCTCTCTCTCAAATGCTCCACATAGGGTTACCTTAGCCTGAAGGGCCCCTCACCTGGCATTCCAGCCTGAGAGGGAAGATATATGGATACCTTCCTTTCCCTGCATGAACTTGGCCTAAGATACTGCATGTGAGTCTTTGGCCTTTAATTTGAATGAAAAACATTTCATTTGTGACTTTCCTTTGCATTAGGCATTCTTAACACATCAATTTTATATTTTAGGTAGAGATGAGCATACCTTAGAGCATTGGCTCTACAATATGGACGTGTGTGTGTGTGTGTGTGTGTGTGTGTGTGTGTGTGTGTGTGTGTGTGTGTGTTGGGGGAGGGGAACTTGCAGGTCACTTCTGGCATCACCAGTTTTTCACAAAGCACTCCTATGAGAAATGAGTTCTGAGCCTTTCCTCTATATTTGCTTCCAGTATGGATTGTTAATAGGCACTTAGTAGCCTGAGGGTGGTACTAGGTTTTACTCTTGTATCAATCCAGTGGCTAACCTGATGTCTGGGTCTAACTCATTAGACTTGCTCAGTTGAGCAGCAAGACCATTTCTGAAAACAATCCTGAGTAGTCAGATTTGGGTTTCTGCAAGTTTATTGCTCAGCATAGAGGATGCAGGTCCATCTCATCCACCCATTTAATCTATTTCTCCTTAACTGGAATACCCAACATAGAGAAGCTTCACAGTTGGATTATCTGCGCCATCTCCGGAACCTGCCTGGTGACTAATGATGGACAGCATATCCATTCTCTCACACTGCCTAGTTTCCACCCACACCCAGTGACTGATGAGAACACAGACTATGTGTGATTCCCACCCTCTCTCTATAGCACTCTCCTTTGTTACAATATAATCTTCCTCTTCTTCTCCACCCCCTCCCCCCCAAAGTTGCTAGCTCCTTGTCTAGACAGTTCTATATTTTGTCTCCAGATGGCTTTGTCTGGGAAGTTCATAGGCTTTCCTATTGCTACCCCAGGATGCGTGGCAATTATGCCCTTCATTCTCACGAAGTTAGTTACTGCAGTTAATAGGCGTTTGCCAATAAGTAGGCATTTGCCAAAAAGAAAATGACAGCATTTTCCTCACTTAGAGAATTTGCTGGGATGGTTATTGCTGTTAGTGATAATAGCCCTCCATTTGATGCATGTCAGTTGGGCATATTCTGGCCAGCTAAGGTTTCTATTGGCTTTTATGTCCGATATGCACTCTATTTGCCAGCCAAGGTACCTGGATTTTTAGAAATGATTTCCCTCATGACCAAGCAAGTTAGAAAACACAAAAGTGGGCCACCCAGAATCATGCTTTATGTCTCATAAAATAAGAAGCTCCCCTCCCCCACCCCACCGGCTTAATCTTATTTTAACTCAGCTTTCTGATTAGTTCCCCTGCAATGACTTCATATTGCTTGTATTTCTCCTGCCAAAGTGCATGTAGATTCTTTAGTTGTCATGTTTTGGAAGTTTTGTTTTTATTATCTTTCAAATGTTGTATACATTGTAAACTACAAAACTGTCACCAAGACAGATTGGACTTGGAGGATGGTCCTTATATGCTGTGACTTGATGTATCAGCCGTGAGTTCTGTGGTGTACTGGAATCCAGCTCCAAGATTTTAAACTGTTTTTCTCTTCAAAATGTACTGTTGGGTAGATTCAAACATATACCCATTTGTTTGTGATGTGCTTTCTTTGGATGAAGAAAGCAGACCTGAAACTAAGACACAAAGAACATACTACTGTCACTGCTGATGTAGTAAAAGTTTTGGCATCTGACAGCTATATTAATATCTATAGTCACATTTATAATTAGCAAATGAAGTAGAAAAGATGAAGATGGAAGTAGAATTTGTAACAACACAACTCATATCCATCACAATAAAAAACTTACAAATTTCATGTCATATAAATTCTGTGCAATTTGAAGCAATAAAGTAGTAGATTTTAAAATTTCTTCTCTAGTAATATATCTCTTACCTGTTTGACTTTATCTATGGAAAGCATTTGGAGAAGGGATTCACATTTCAATTACCTGGAATAAATACACATTTATATATCAATTTCCCACATATAATGACAATAATTTAAGGTCTTTTAATTTGTAGATTCTTGACCCATATACTTATGAAATAATTTTTGTACATTTTAAGTGCAAGGCCTTGAAATCAAACCTCAGTCCAAAAAAGGAGGTGATGGTAGTGGAAGAGGAGGAGAAGGAGGAGGAGGAGGAGGAGAAAAGAGTATCAGCTTTACCTGTATTGTTAACAACAACAAATTAGGCAGAAAATCTGGAAGCATTTCTTTCATTACTAAGGCTAATATTAATGACTATTGCCTACAAGTTTTTTGAGAAAGGTATCTTAGATCATATTAAAATCAATTACTTTTTACAATTTGCTATCTTCACAGTAAGAAAAATGATAAAGTGTGGCAATATGAAAAAGGTCTCCTTAAGTTCTCCTAGTTGCCTTCATGGTCTATAGAATATTTCTCAGTGGCTAAGCAAGGATGGTAATAGTACTAGTTTCATAGGAAGATTCTAAGAATTTAATGAGACCACAGTCAGTTTGGGCTGTTATCATAATTGGGCCCATGCTTGTAATGATCCTTCAAAACCAGTGTTTACATACCACTTTGATGCCAGGAATGAAAAGGAATTATCTACTGACAGACTAGTTTTCATATCAAACGGTTTAAATCATACAATATGTAAATGTCCTTCTATTTGAATTTATCTTACCATTACAGTTCCTGGAATCATGACTTGAATGACGTGATGTAATTGAATAGAAAAAGTTCTTCTTTAGGCTGAAAACATTGGATTTCCTTCTTCAGCTTTGGGAAGTGTTGATCTTGTTGCATTAATATTTTAATGAGCAGCTTAATATAAATATGCTATTTTCTTAATTATAATGTAATTATAATACCATATAATACATTTTTAATAATTTCCCAACAATGATAAAAACAATGTCTGTTTCACTCAGTTGTCTGTGGACATATTTTCAAGATAATTTGAGGAAGAACTTTGAGGAGGCAATGATGATACAATCCAGGCATTTATTGGAATGGGTCTGGGATTGCTTTTTTTGGTTGTTGTTATCTTTTGGCTGAAGTGGTAACACTTGTTTCTAAAACATTATTGAGTTCTGGTGATATTTCCCCAATTGCATCCCATGTGACAGTCTTGCAAGATGCTCCAAGACATGGGACATGGTTTCTGGGTAAGTTTACTGCACATTGTGCACATTGTATGTCTACTTTTGTAGTTCTGCACTGCATATTAGCTATTAAAAGCTCTAGGAAGCTTTGTCATAAAAAACACAGCAAGAAAAAATATTCTTTGATATGATATTCTAGAGCTTCAAACAAGAATAATTTTCAAGAGCTGGAGTAGAATCAAAGCTGTTGATGAGGCTGAGTTTGGTTGTGGATGCTGCTGTGGCTGACATACTTTCACAAGGAACTGTTATGTAATTTTTCAGCTTGTAAAATGGATTGTAAGTTTGGTGCTTTCGTATTTGGTATGGAAAGTGCTTCATTTAGACATGAATATAAGATACCTCTAGGATAGGCTGTTTCTGTAGTTTACACTTGAGGTACCACTTGCATACCATTTCTAATATGCTACAATAGTCTCAACTCAGGATAGAAGTAAAGAAACTAGTAGCCTTGGTTTTTCTATTAAGTTCTGCTCATAAACTAGTGATCCCAAGAGAGATGTGTTTCTTGGCTTCTTCAAGATATCCATCCATAAAAATACCCTTAACAAATGACATTCATGGTACTCTCATATTTAATTGAAGATTGAAGCAATACATAATATTGTTAGGATTTTTAGTTTTAATTTTCAACCGCATATTTTGATGAAAACATGGTATTGCTAAATGTCCTTTCCTTGAATTTCTTTGATGCATACTTTTTGAAAAATTCTCCTTATAATTTAGTGCTAAAATATTTTTCCTACAAGAAGGTGAATATTTTATCTTATCAAATAAATCAAGTACAATTAACTCTCCTTTCATGTTTCCTTTTTTATTTTTGTCTAGGTAGGCTGCCAAGATCAAAGTCAAATTTAATACACATTATAGTAATATCTATGCATGACTTAAAAAAGGCATATATTTCCTTGAAAGCAGATTCGAGGTTAAAACTGAAACACATTTCTTATGCAAAACCTGTACTCAGAAAATATACATTCAATTTTAAGTGATGATTTTTAATAGAAATAAAGCTATGTGTGTAATAGCTTTCACACTGGACTTCATGCCTCATTCTCCTTTATATATAGCTGGATTCTTGTATACAGAATTGGGATTAAAAAGAAACATGAAAGTATCTTCTAACATTAAGTATGCAAAGCATAATGTATCTTGCTAGTTTTCTGTAAGTTCACTTATTAAAAATATATTAGTCCTTGCCCTTTAGCATAGTATTTGGCACTTTGTAGGTAGTTACTACAGGTTTGTGGAATGGATGAATTTATGAGTGGTTTCAATTGCCTTTTAGATCCCTGCCCCCGCTCCTTTGTACGTCCAGTAAGTAAGAGATAGAAGTAGAGCTGTCTTGGTTATGTAAAATTCTAGGGCCCTTAGTCCTTGATGTAGCTCTAAGTTCCCTCTTGAGAGTGAGAGCCACACTGGTCCATGACTTTAAACTAAGAAGACTTCTTCAATTTAATATGTTTTTTATTCTTTTAGAGACAGGGTCTTTCTCCATAGCCTAAGCTGTTTAGAAGTTACTGTTGCCCAGGCTAGTCTCAAACTCATGATTCCTCCTGTCTTACCTTCCTAAATTGCTAAGATTTTAGGCATATGCCACCACATTGGAATTTTAGTTTACTTTTAAAATTTGTAATATTGTGATATATGATCTCCACATTTCCAGTTTCCTTTGCATTTTATGGAATCCTAAAATAGAAAACAATGTGAAGCTGTCCCCTAAAGATAGAAATAAGTTCTACTGTGAGGCCTGGATTAGGGGGAGGATAGAATGAGGGAGTGAGGGGAAGAGAAAGACAGAGAGAAAGACAATGTAGACAAAAGTCTAGAAAGAGAGAATAAAGAACATGAATGACAGGAAGAGAGGAACAAGATGGCTCCTTGGCATGAATGTCTCCTTCCAGAAAAGAAATATTCATAATTAATGTGCTTCTGTGTCTGGAGTTGCATGTACTGCCTGTGTAGTCATCACAGTTAATAGTGCTTTTCAACCTTGTGAGTCTAAAAGAAATTTTAATGAAATATATGGGCCAGAGGCTAGGAGAATATTGTGATGGATGATGTTTTGCTGACATTAGATGAGATGAGACACTGAAGTTGTAGAAATGAGACCATTTAGATGCTGTTAGTTTAAGGAAAGTCTTTAATCCTATTGGTGTGAGATTTGAAATATTTTCTAGACATGGTCTTTTAGAGTTTGGTTCGTCTAATATGAAGAGAAATAGTCTAGGGTAAAAGAGATGGTAGAAAGAGTAGATAGAAGAGGGGCTAACGTGGAAAAAGAGAGCCTTGGTTTTCACCTCCACATCACCAGCTTTTTAAAATGTAATCACTTGGATGAATGAAGCCCTTTGTCTGGCACCATATAAACATCAATTGGATGTGAGAAGAACAGAACCTGAAGAGTAGACTGTGAAGGTGTCATTGATGACACACAACAAGGTTGGAGAAGAAGGTTTCAACTGGCCATGTGAATTGATGATAAAACATCCTGGTTGCAACGTTATATAAACTGATTTTAGGATGAAACATTTTTTGCACATGGAATGATTTTCAAAATCCTTATCAGTCTGGAACAGATGAATTCCTTATTTGTCTGAACCATCCTAATTTAGCATTCACCCCAAGCTGTCTGCTTCACCTCCATCTTCCTCTCAGTACATGACCTTCGCTCCTCCATCACAGACAGGATTGGAAGGGCTTCATGACTGGAGCCAAACAGGCTATGCATGGTGGCAGTGGAGGAAGTACAGGAGTTCATGTCACTAGGTGTTAAATGTGCTAACAGAGGAAGTGAGTGATTACAAGGACAAAGAGAAAGAATGAGGTGAAAGGTGAAAACAAAGTAAGTTAGCAAGGAATGTAAAAATAAGTCAGTAAATAAACTGTCTTAAAAAATTAAAAACAATAAAAGAAAATTGCAAAAATATTGAAAACTGTGTGAAGAAAGAATAAAGAGATGATTAGTTAGTGCTTGTACCATATAAAGTCTCAGCACCTTCACTGAGGGGTAGCATTATTACCTGGGGCAATCCAGTGGCACTTCAGGCTTCCCTTGGGTCCTCTCAAATCTCATGGTTGTTTTCAGGACAAAGGTTTGAGGTGGTCAGTTTCAGAGCAAACATTGCCCTTTGCTTATACCTGCAGTGAAGCATTTTCTTACCTGAAAGTGTTTGCAGCTGCTGTCTTTATTTGAAAGGGGAGATAGCTGTAAATGTGCCAACCTCTCTTGGCCAAAGCTCCATCTTGCTTATTCCCCTTGATCTAGGAACTCAGTGTCCTTTCTATGCAACCCCTGTACCCTACAGACTATATTCTGATCTCACTCATTTCTTATGGACAAACTATGAAGGTAGTTTTCAATATATAATACTCTCTCTTCAGATCATATTAATACAGTCTTTCTCATTACTGTTCTGAAATGATTCTCACAAAGGTCACCCATGATTAAAAAAAAAAACATGCATAGGAACAGATTGTATGAATCCTTTCTTAATGCATCCTATTTCACTTCTCTGTGGGAAGAAACACCTCCTGGAAATTCTCTCTATCCCTAATTCCTGTAAGGAAATTTTCTCAAAACTTTCTGTGTTCGGTGGTTCAGTCTGCCTTGGATCCTCTTTTGTTTCCTGCCACTCAAGTCCTGCATGCCCCTCTTCTCCTGTCCTGTTGCTAAGCTGTGTTCTTCAATCTTATGAATCTCATGTTCTGGTGGGGTTTGAGATTGAATGGTACAAACATCTGTAGTTTCAGTTAAGATCAATACATTTAGAAACCATAAATCTGGACATTTTATTTCCTCGCAGATTCAATTCATTACACAAATAATATTAAAGTAGGGCAGAAGCCAAGGGATTATGAATTGTAGGGTAGCCTATACTACATAGTAAGACCTGTCTCCGTAAACCAAGGACATGGGGTGTAACTCAGTTGAAGGTTTATTGCCTAACATGTGAAAGCCCTGGGGTTGGATCTTCAACACTACAAAATAAAATAAGGTAAAATAAAATGCCATAAAAATTACTTCACAGAAGTTTAACATAGTTCTTATGATCTTCATAAATACTGAAGTTTTGAGAAGAAACTAATCTCCTAAAATATTTATTCTTACTTTTGGTATGCCACGTTTGCTGATGTTCTAATCCTCATCAATTTGTAGGGCAAATCAACAATGTTTGTGCCACCTTGTATCTGTGAACCTTTATATATCTTTTTCTTAGGTTGGCAAGACTTCTTTTACTTGCTCCAGCCATTCTTCCCCTAAATAACTCAGAAAATAAATGGAATTGATTGCTATAGAATTGACTATCAGTCTGTTGTTTTTCCATCCCTATTTTTCCTTCTTTCTTTTTTTCTTGAAATTTCTTGTCATATATGCATCTGGCAGTTTCTCTCTTCCCTGTCTCATCCATTCTGCCTTCTTCACAATATCACTTTCTATCAACTGTCTCAGTAATTTGAAATTACTGGAGTGTGACAAGTGTTCCTGAATTAGCATCTTATGTCTGCTTTTCCTCCTTGGAGCACTATTGCTCTCACCTTTACCTGATTGATCTCCAGGTATTACTCAAAGGTCAACCTTCTGCTATTTCCTTAAGGGAACCTCCCCTGACCTCTTATAAAAGGTGAAATTTTGTTTGCTGATTGTTACCCTGCCCTCCTTGCCTTCTCTTTGAAGTTCTCAATATTGTCATCATGTTGTGTGTGTGTGTGTGTGTGTGTGTGTGTGTGTGCGCGCGTGCGCGCATGTGTGCATGCATGCATGCTCAGGTACCAGAGCTTAAACTTCAGGCCTCATGTTCTTGTTTGACGTTTTCACTCCACTACTTGAGCCACACCTCCTTTTCCAGTCCCTCTGCCCCACCCCAGGTTAATTGGAGATACAAGTCTGTTAGACTTTTCTGTCCAGGCTAACTTTGAAACATGATCCTCAGAGATCAGCCTCCAGGATAGCTAGAATTACAGGTGTGAGCCACCAGCACTCAGCTTGTTTAATATCTCATTAAATATCTCCATAAAAGTGGAGACCATTTCTCTCTTGTTTAAGACCCCCAAGGTTTGACATCTTTCCACTACTATAAACTTATATTGAGTTGATGAGATGTAAACAAAAATCCTATATTCTCCTTCTAGTCCATTTCAAATGCCGTCTTCCTGCAAAAGCCACCCATCTAGCAAAAACTACTTCCTTCATTGAACCTACTAATTCCAATATAGTAGTTTAAAAGTTGATTAGTATAGATATGAAGAGCTCACTAAAGACAAGGGATGAAGGAAGAACTTTAATGGAAGAAAAGAAACTAAAGAGACTGGTAACCAAATACAGTTTGTAGGAGTGAGAGTCCTTGGATAAAAAATTGATAAAGCCAAGTGTGTGATTTTTTTAAAAATAGAATTATACCAAGGTCAGTTTTAAATAGTTGACATGAAGGTTATGGGAGATATTAACATTGGAGCAAGCAGAGGGATAGATTCATGGGAACCTTTTATGCAATATTTGGAACTTTTCTTAAATGTTTTTCAAAATGAAATGTTAAAAATTAAATTAGGAGCTTCCACAGATAATATGTCTTAATATTTAGCTTCCCACTCCCCCTAACATTGTTCAGTGTAGTCAGTGTTCAAAAACCACCAAATTAATTTGTTCTTGCTTACTCCCACTTTGAATATTTGCTGTCTATGTTGTCTTATTTTTCTTCCTCTCTCACCTAGAGACAGCCTAGCTCCTTTAGGGAGGTTCTGGTCCCAGAGTGCTTGAGAGGATAGCATTCTGCATTTTGGTGCAATAGAACTATAATACATCTATCAACAGCACCACACTAGAATGTGAGAATGAAGCGATGTGCTCAAGAAAAATGGTCTAAAAAAATGCAGATTACAGTACATTTCCTGATATTTCAGTTAAACTTCTAATTGATCATCTTTTTCAATTTTCTTTTTTTTTTTTTTTTTTTTGCCAGTCCTGGGGCTTGGACTCAGGGCCTGAGCACTGTCCCTGGCTTCTTTTTGCTCAAGGCTAGCACTCTGCCACTTGAGCCACAGCGCCACTTCTGGCCATTTTCTGTATATGTGGTGCTGGGGAATCGAACCCAGGGCGTCATGTATATGAGGCAGGCACTCTTGCCACTAGGCCATATCCCCAGCCCCTTTTTCAATTTTCTAAACAAATGAATGCAGCCTTTTATGTTTCACACGTTGAGACTTAGTCACATTTCCATTAATAGCATCTCACCTCAAAATTTGTGTCTCTCTAAAATGTTTTAAGCAGATAAAAGGGCATTTTTATCCCAATGAATTGCGACAGAAATCTAAAACACTAACTTTTATTAAGATAACATGAAAAAGTTGAAAAATAAGTTTAAACCTTAGAAATATTGTAAACACCTTTCTGAGCATTTTGAAGAGCGTTCTAAACTTAGTTCATTGCCTTAAAATGACTGGATAATAACACATGCAATTAATAAATGCTTTATCAAGACTTTCTAATTAGCTGAAATTTAAAGAAAGGTTTCCTAAAGGTAGAATCCTTTATAGAAATTTAGGGTCCATGTGAAATTATTTTCTTCTTGCTTATAAAAACCTTTGAATTACAATTAGTCTCTATTGAACACATAGTTTCCATTTCAATCATAGCTGACTAGTCATTTGCTTTTTATAAGCCATGTATTACTAACAACAGAGTTAAGATTGCTTTAGCAAAGAAAAGCCTTTTTCTGCTTCTCAACTTTTTCCCTAGAGCTCATTGCTACACATAGCTCCCTAGCCATGTTTCTTTATGGCATTTATTACCCGTGTGTTAAGGTGCTCATATTGCACACACACAAGCATCCATATTTGGAAAATAGGGGAGCTTGGAATAGAGGCTTGCTACAATGCAAGAAAGCACCTTTCTATACTCTTGTTCCTTTAGCATGCAATTCAGATAACTGGATGGGGGACAATTTCAGCTAAAATTCAATTACCAAAGAAAAAATATACTTGGACATGATTAATTAAATGGAACTCTAAACATTTACACAATAAGACAAGAAGAAGATATCCTTGGGAGAGGATCTCAAGGGCTCAATAGCTATGTGCATATGATCAGATAAAATTGGCTCAATAGCTGTGCGCATATGATCATATAAAATTGGCTCAATAGCTATGCACATATGATCATATAAAATGATGCTTATCGAAATGAACTCCAAGAAATGGAAACAAGAGATTTTTGGTTGTACTGTTTTCAGTCCTTTTTTTCCCCTTCTGTTTTTTCCCTCCCTCTGTTGCTGTTTTTTATTTCTGTACCCTTTGTCTTATGCATAAGTTTATCTGATTTGAAAAGGGGAGGGGGAAGCACAGGAAGTGGTAGGACAAAGGGTGAACTAATTTATTAGCAATTCTCACTAGACACTATGTTGGAAATGAACTATACAGGTTGAGGGGGAGGAGGGTTGTGAGGGGAAACTGAGAGAAAATGAGGGAGGGTATGGCATTGTTTATAAAGAAATATACTCACTACCTGACTTATGGAACTGTAACCCCCCACCCCCTGTACATCACCTTTATAATAAAACAAAAGCAAAAAGAAAATCAGGAGCCTTCAGTTTTCATCTTAATCTCTTAAGAATGTTAGTTACTGAGTACCCAAAAGTTGCTTGGTTTTTGAAGCATTGTAAATGCTTTTTTTTGAATAATTACTTATTTATTGTCAAAGTGATGTACAGAGAGAGGGGTTACAGTTTCATAGGTAAGGCAGTGGGTACATTTCTTGTACAATTTTGAGCTAATTGGTATAGAGAATCAGTAACATTTTCTGTGTGGAAGGACTTCCCATGGTAAAATCTCCTTTCTCTAAAACACTGCAGAGTGATCTGTCCTTGACATTGCCTTTTGCTTTATCATTATAAAGATGAGCAAAACCCCATCTATCATTTTTAACAAGCTCTATATTTAGAAAAATGGGGAAAGCTATACATAAAGAACTAAATTTATGATAGAATCCTTAATTACAAGGTTGAACTGGGTGGCACCTGCAATCCAAGCACTGTAGAAGCTGGGGCAGGAGGATCAAGAGTTTGAAGCCAACTCAGGCCACTTACTGAGACCCTGCCTCAGAAAAAAAAATCTCTAATTATATATGTCTTTAAAGTATAATCTTAAAAGGTAAATACTGAGCATTAAATATATGTTGCTTTCAGACCTGATTTTTCATAAATGATCTTTGCTTGTTAGTATGCATATCCATGTTCAGTAATTTACAGCAAAAAAGTGGGTGCCATGAAATAGTTAAATGAGCACTTCTGATTACTTTGAATGTCACTGTATAGCATAACCATGTTGTAGTCTGAAATATTTGTTCAATCACTGATGAGGAGAAAGGTTGTAGACATCTCTGGATGACTTTAGGGTTGTAGACATCTCTACTAAGATTATGTTAGAGTGCCCTCTAGCCTATATAGCAGGAAGAAAATGTTTCCCCTTCCTGAAGTTCATGTCCAGTGGTATGGTATTTGTTATATAAAGGACATTATTATTCCCTGGATACTCCCTTAAATCCTTTTACTTATAGCTGTCATAAAGTCATGTTCTTAAGGAGTCAGCACCTTTTGCAAAAGAAATATCCAATATCCCAAACTGTCAACACCAGGTGCAAAAACACTGTACTGCTCTGTCTGAGGGGATGTCATCTTAGCAGCTGACTGAGAGATAGAAGGCAAGAGCTCAGCTTCCCACCTCTCTTCTCTATCTCTCACCCTAAAGCTTCCATCCACAAAGCCTATCCTTGAGTATGGCAAAAAATACCCTTGGTGTTATCTAAGTACCATTGTTCCTTAACCTTTTCTTGTCTACTAGGTACATTCTGACCCTTTATATCATTTTAGGAAAAAGAAAGAACTATAAATTCAAACCTATAAGGCTATCTTGATTTAAGTATAATAAATAGACTTTAAAAAATTAATAGTTCTTAGAATCTTTTTTTTGTTATCTGTAGCTTTCTGGCTCACCTCTCATTCATTCATTTATTCATTTATTCATTTATTTATTTATTTATTTATTTGTTTGTTTGTTTATTTATTTATTGCCAGTCCAGGGACTTGGACTCAGGGCCTGAGCACTGCCGCTGGCATGTTTTTGCTCAAGGCTAGCACTCTACTACCTCTTGAGCCACAGAGCCACTTGTGGCTTCATCTACATATGTGGTGCTGAAGAATTGAACCTAGGGTTCATGTATGTGAGGCACGCACTCTACCACTAGGCCATATTCCCAGACTCACCTCTCTTTTAGAGAGAAACCTGGACAAACTAATAATCTGAATTCATTACATCTAATTTCATTAAATTAGACCCACAATATATTTTTCAGGATTAAAAATAAAATTACTATATTTTTCTTTAAAACTTTAAAATTGTAGAATAGTAGAACATATTTTATTCTGTTCTATTGCCATATAACTTATGCAATTTTCTTAAAAGATAGGCTCTTTCCTGATTATTGAAAACACTTAATGGAGAAAAAACATTCTTGAGATATTGGAGTACATAGACTTTTTATAACTTAAGAAAATGTACTCCAACACATTAATATGCTGCTGTAGAGTACTATAATGAATAATTAAGATGGAACTGGAATTGTCTAAATAAGTGATAACCAGAGATTGTAGTGTACTGCTCTGAATTTTTTCATGGATTTTTTGCTTGCTGATTTGCATAGCATGGTATCAGGCAAAGGATTCCCCAGGCATTAAATGTGAATTAACATGTTACTTAGTGCTTTCGTGGATATTTTAATCTTATTTCAGAATTTGGCCAGGTATTTAATTTTGTACCCTTCTCCTATGCTTACTACTCTAAGAAATACAATATATGTATTAATGAGTTTTTGAAAGTAAACCTATCAGAACTCCATGGTTTGACAAACAAAATCTGGCAATTCATTTTTCATGTAGACATTAAGCTTTCCCTCTCTGCTTGATTTGGAGCACTGAAATGAGCATTTCAGACGGAACATATATCTTTATTGTTAAATAATTTAGAAGCAGTAACAACAGTGTACATTTAAGAGATGTTATGTTTTATTTTGAAATGTAGTCTCATAACAATATCAGTGTTTCTGTTTGTATATCTAAACATACGAAATGATTTCTAAGTGAATTTTCCCAGAAGACTGTCACTGATTATTGGTACAGAAAATTCCAGTTCATTTTCAACTGTTCCTTGTATCTTTTTTGCAATGTTTTAAAATAGCCTTACCTGGTGACTTCATCTTTGAGCTGATAAACAGAGCTGGCAGTTTTCACATGTTGTCTCCTAGTCTTGGTACAAAAGACTGGATACAGATCACTCAATGACATCCGGGAACTTATTGTGGTGATGGAAGCTTTAAAACTGATAGCATTCCCAAACCATGATCCATTACAGTTTAGCCCTGAAATCAGCTTTCAGGCCAGCTGTTTCTTTTACACTGTGAAGGAGTGTACATTTATGTTGTTACTGCTATTGTTACTTAAAAATGTAAAAGAATATACTATTGAGAGTGGGGAAGAGGGAAGGATGAGTAGACAGGTGGAAGACTAACAGGAGAAGACAGGTGGAAGTCTAACATTTGTTGAGTGCCTAGGACCAGTACCTTGATGTATATCAGCCTGATGAATCATTACATCATCAATGTAAAGAACTAACTTCCTTGTTTTATATGTGAATAATATGAATTTATTTCCCATTGATGTTGCTTAATGATTTTTATCCTGGATTGTTAAATTGGTATTTCTGGCTCGTGCTTTCTGCACATATAGCTATATCAGGAGAATCATATATTCATTTTCTCAGAAATATATATATGTTGTTTCTTTGTTGTTTTTTTAATATATTGCAGCTTTGAGAAGACTTTATGTACTGTTAGTTGCTCCAAGCATTTCAATATACTTGTGGAACTCTATATAGACCATTGGTTTGTTATTGCAAGTGATAAGCCAGCGAGAGTATACCTTTCACCTTCCTCTTGCTTCTGTCTCTTGCTAGGCACCAATTTTTCCTTAGAATAGCAATAATTTTCCTTGGACCTGTGTTTTACATATCATTTGCAAAGCAGTGGTTCCCAGGTCAATACTCTCTTAGTCTGTTTTGTAGTTCTGTAACAAAATACCTGGGGTCTGGATAATTTATAAAGAAAAGAAACTTATTTAGCTTATCGTCTGGAGGTCAAAGACATGTCCCTCGCTAAACTTGGCTTCTGGTGAAGGTCAATTGCTGCCCCATGCAGAAAAAGACAGTAGAAAAGCAAATGAGTGAATATAAAGAGATCACATGACAAGGGAGGAAGCAAGGACGCAAGGAAGTTAGACTCAATTAACAACCCATTCTTATAGTACCTAACCCACTGTTAGAGTATGTTACGGTTTTGCAACATACCTGACAGTAACAAACATAAAAGAGGAAAGGTTCATGTTGCTTCATTGTTTCAGAGGTATCACTCTTTGACCAGTTGTCTCCATTGTTTCCGGGCCTATGATGAGTCAAAACATTATGGTGGGGAGCATATGGCAAGGCAAAACTGCTCACCTCATGGTGGCTAGAAAACAAGGAGAGCAAGCAGGTTCCCAATAGCCTCTTCAAGCGCCTGCCTCCAATGATCCAACCTCCTTCCACTAAGCCCCACCCCACACATATCCTAGTAGTTCCATAGGCTAGAAGCCTAGGCTTCTACAGAGGAGCCTGTGGGAGACCTTGAAGATCCAAAGCATAACATATAGGAACTACATTCATTTGGAAGAGTAGGGTCTTCCTTACCTCTTATAAGTGCCAGTACCTCTAACTACCTTTACATCAGTGATCAGGCCTCAACATGAATTCTGATAGAGACAAACCACAGCACAGCCTCAGTTCCCACCTATGAAGCTTCCCTGAGACAGCCTTGGGTTCAAGAGCATTTTTTCTTTGACATAAAAGGAGTATTTAAAATGTTCTATTTGATCTGTAATCCTAGCTATCCAGGAGGCTGACACCTGAGAATTGAGGTTCAAAGCTAGCTTAGGCAGAAAAAAAATCCATCAGACTCTTCTCTTTGGATAACCACCAAAAAGTCTGTAGTGGAAGTGTGGCTCAAGTGTTAAAATACCAGCCTCAAGCAAAAAAAAAACCCCAGCCTTGAGTTGAAGCCCCAGTACTGGCACACACTTAGGCACACGTGCATGTGCACACACACACACACACACAAGTAAATAAACACATATGTGCCATTCTGCCTTTGTAAGAGTTCTATACCTCTAACAAAGAAATTTTTAAAAATCCCTTGTCAAACACTATAGCCTGGTTTTTCAGTTCAGCAATTGCAATTCCTATAGTCACAGGGTCTCAGGAAACATAAGCTCTCCATAAAATATTTAGGACCTTTCCTTCCTACCAGATGTGCCACACGTGGCTGAATGAAACCACCCTTTATGTCAGTGAGAGTGACAAGTCTTAGGCTTGATTCTGCTTTCACTTTTTCTTTTGTCTATTGCTTAAAATAGATGAGATTTTTCTTATCTTTTCCCTTACCACAGGAAATAGCAGACAGTTTACTGGTTTCATTCTTTCTTCTGTTGAACGAACTCCCCCTCTAGGGTGGCTTTTTGTTTTCAAACTGGAAGTCTACATTTCATCTTGAATAGTGCTCTCTGATATGATAAAGTTGTGGTTTTTTTTGCACATATAATCAAGATTGCTTTTCATTTGAAAATGTAAAAATAATCTAGATGTGAGTGATAAATTCCCATGCAACTGACTTAAATAACCTGGTCCATTTGAATCCTCATCTCTCTACTCTGTTGGGAAAAATGTAAAAGTAGGTATATTGTGATGCATTTCCTTTTTTGCTTTCAAATATACAGGATTTAAGAGCCAAGATTAAGTACTTCATCTTAGATTTTAGCATAGAAACTGCTAGTTACCTACCCAATATCTATACTCAGTCTACTCACAGAAATCTGATAGTTTTCCAACTGGCAGTGTGCCCAGATAAACATTTATTTCCTTTCTTCCCTTGGGTAGTCAAGTAGATTAAATTGAAGTCCTTGGGTGGGCTTTCAGGAAGGTTACATAAAGCTGGCTGACTCAGGTAAGAACACACTTTTTTACCCTTCCCTTTTTTCTCCTATTTATTTTTTAGGCAAAGTAAAATATTCAAAGTTCCACAAGTACCTTGAGGATGAATTCAGGTAGAAAGTAGAATTGGAGGTTTTGATGCTGCTGAAGCTGCAACAGAACATGAATTTCTGTCTTAGTTTGAGATAAAACTGAGTGACTTAACCAAAATTTATTTGTCATGGTTCTCAAGGCTGAGAAGTCCAAAATCAAGGAGCCAGCAGATTCAGTGATTCCTGAGGGCCTGTTTCATGGTTCATACAGGGCAGTTTCCTCCTTGTTCTTACAAGGCAGTAAGGCCAAACAAGCTCGCTGAAGTCTCCATTATGATAATCCAATACATGACTTAATTACCTCCTAAAGTCCCAACCTATTAATAGCATTACTTTGGAAGGTAGGATTTTGACATTTGAATTTGGAGGGAGTGAAAACATTTAGTCTATAACAGATGCTTACATTATCCGTTTTGTTTAAGCATGTATTTAGGGTTTAGGCTTTGTAGACAAACCTGATCATTCTTGATACTATTTCCTCTGCTTTCCAAGGCTAAAATGCAAAACCATCTATTCCTGCTTCAGCCTCTTCGCTCTTCCAACCCTGATTTCCTTCTTTAGTGCTTTTTATTACCATTCAAAAGAACATTTTCAGGTTGGAGCTCCCTTCCTAAAGATCATGTAAGCAGACTGGTCCAGGTACTACTGCTGTTCCTTCCTTTGTTCTGTACAAACACAGTTTTATAAAGAGGTGCAGAAACTCATGGCAGTACTCATAGCAGTAGTTGTGAAGTGGGAAGGCAGGACAGGGCAGTTGTTTTCCTCATGAACAGCTGACATCTAGGTTCTTTTTCTACAGCAAAGATGAGTGAACAGGGTTGGAATCTCAGCTGGATCAAGATTCTTTCCAGTGCTATTGATAGGATACAGGGCCCATCCTGCCAGCAGCATCACCCTGAGCAAAGGTCACATTGTTTAGTGAATGAGAGAACTCCCTTGAATTCTTTATTGGATCTTGGGACCCTTCTTGTCTTTCCATCACTTTAGGATGCTAATGTCAAGGAAGGTAGAGATAAAATTCAGCCAAGGAGGGCTGCAAATATGGCTTAGCGGTAGATTGCCTAGCATGCATGAAGCCCTGGGTTCTGTTCCTCAGCACCACATATATAGAAAGAGCCAGAAATGGCACTGTGGCTCAAGTGGTAGAGTGCTAGCCTTGAGCAAAAAGAAACCAGGGACTCAGGCCCTGAGTTCCCAGTGTCAGGACTAGAAAAAAAATTCATCTGAGTGATAATGAAAGGAGTGAACCAATAAAAAGAAAAGATAGCCAAACAATAACATCAAGACATAAATCAAGAAAGTGGAGTGAGTTACTCAGACCCAATTCTGAAGAGAAGTTCAGGGATACAAAAATCAGACAGACAAGATAGCTGGATGAAATCCCTTTCTGTGCCATGTCATTACTGAAAGGAGAAGACAATGATGCTCACATGCAGGCTCTGTCTCTTTGCTCTATTGCCCCCCAGCTACTGTCAAGAGCTTTAGCGTTGAGGCCTTACATGAACTTTCTTGCTCAGCAGCAACCCAGTCTCTCCAAACATAGCCTGTTACTCCTCTAAATGTCTGAGCACTTGGCATGCTTTTAGAGAGTAATTTCAAGGTAGAAGGCAATTGTTGATAATAAACACACAATCTTGGGCACAAGCTGGACTAAGAGAGTGTCTTAAAAAGAAATTTGTAATGACAATGGATTGTAAGTTGATGATGAATATCCTAACAAGATGGAGCTATTATGAAATTACGAATATCTCACATACATATGAACTGCCAGGGAGTTATTTCAGCTTTGTGTGGCAGGGGCTCTTCAGTAATAGCATAACTTGAAATACATATATAATAGTTTATAACCATATATATTATGTGTATAATTTGTAGTACATATATTATATACATGAGTATCTATATGTTTACACATACACAACACAACACAACACATATACACATACACAAACACAAACACACACACTATGGCAACATCAAGACCCTAGAAGAGGTCCACAAAAGAACAAATGCAGTTTTTGTTTGTTTGTTTGTTTTGCCAGTCCTGGGCCTGGGGCTCAGGGCCTGAGCACTGTCCCTGGCTTCTTTTTGGCTCAAGGCTAGCACTCTGCCACTTGAGCCACAGTGCCACTTCTGGCCGTTTTCTTTTTCTTTTTTTTTTTTGGCCAGTCCTGGGGCTTGGACTCAGGGCCTGAGCACTGTCCCTGGCTTCTTCCCGCTCAAGGCTAGCACTCTGCCACTTGAGCCACAGCGCCACTTCTGGCCATTTTCTATATATGTGGTGCTGGGGAATTGAACCCAGGGCCTCATGCATACGAGACAAGCACTCTTGCCACTAGGCCATATCCCCAGCCATCTGGCCGTTTTCTATATATGTGGTGCTGGGGAATCGAACCCAGAGCTTCATGTATACGAGGCAAGCGCTCTACCACTAGGCCATATTTCCAGCCCCCAAATGCAGTTATTGATAGGTTGAAATGTCAACTCTTCAAGAAAAGGCTAAAGGAACTGGATTCAGTTAGCTTGGTGGTGAAGCAGTTTAATAACTGTTAGAGAACTCTTGAGTAGGTAGGACACTGATGAATGCTCTTTCTCCTCATAGAGGACATAAATGAATTGTTTAAGCTGAAAGATAAGAGGGTCTTAGATTGGATATAGAAGGCATTTCTTCAAAGTGAGCATCATTAAAGATGAAAATACCACTAGCTATGATCAATTTCTGAGGAGTACTGTAAACTCTGAGTCTCAAGATATTAGCAAACTTGGCATAACATAGGCTCTGAACACTTGGGTAACTGGTTTTGAATCTCAGTTCTTGCCTTAGCTTACGTAAGTAAAATGGTGTTTAAAAAACTCTCCCATTTTGTGCGTATTTAGAGGGTTTTAGAAGATAGTGTTTGGTCAAGCATTTATGTGATCTACGTGGTAAATATTACTTTCTAACTGAACTGTTAAACTATTTTTTGTTTGAGATTTAATAGCACATGGTTTTGACAATATGTTGTTTTCAGCATTGATTGTTCTTTGTTTTGTAAGGATTTAGCTTTTGTAGAATAATAGGCCCTAGCATTTTATGGCAGATAATTATTATTGCTTGGTTTTACAGAGCTATAACTGATGTGTATGTACGTGTGTGTGTGTGTGTGCGCGCGCACGTACATATGCTAATGTGGATAGATACACATTAGTACTGTGAAGAAAGTCAGATAAGAAATGTAGTTCAAAATTAAACTCAAGAAAAATTAAATGTTTACATTAGAATTGTTGTTCCCTTCCCATGAAATATTTATGATCACCTTTCTGTAAAGAACAGCCTGTTCTGATTTGTGTCATCCACTGTCCATCAGTGCTCCCTTCATGTGCATTTCTATGCTGATCCTCGAAGCTTATGTTCTGAGGTGGCTGCTTATCTACTAATCTCTGGGTCATTTTCTTTTTATTCTTTTCTTTTTTTTTCTAGTCCTGGGACTTGAACTCGAGGCCTGAGCACTGTCCCTGGCATGCTTTTGCTCAAGGTTAGCACTCTACCACTTGAACCATAGCGCCACTTTTGCCTTTTTCTATTTATGTGTCGCTGAGGAATCGAATCTAGGGCTTCATGTATATGAGGCAAGCACTGTACCATTAGGCCATAGTCCCAGCCCATCTCTGGTTCTTAATTACTCTCTGGTGAATTTTTTTTGACTCAGTGTTGGGTATGCATGTACAGTTATTAAACTAGTGTCAGTTTTCTGTATTGCCAGAGGTTGATTTGAAAGGGGGAGAAATTGAGTTATTCTGCCTTAACCCTTGTCTTCATGGTAGACTCAGAGTCTTAGACTGAGATTCATGCTTTTTTGCTAAACACTAGAGGCTGATTTCTGGCTCCCAAGGCACTTTGGGAGTGTTGTCTGAGCTCTGTGATTGAAAAAGAGCTAAACATACTGAATACCTCGTGGGTGCCATTGGCTAAGTGCTTGACTGCATTAATTCATGTCATCTTCTCACCTGTTCTGTGATTGAGTTATAGTATATACAAGTAACACACCTTGGTCCACACAGTGGGCTGCTGGCTGGGCTGGCATTTGGACCCAGCAAGCTGCAATGGAGCTTGCACAAATGACTACCACATAACAGCCTCTCAGTTTGAGCAAGGACTTTTTTGGAAGAGTGTCTGGAGAATGCCTTAACACATTTTTTGTGTGTTTTTTATGGTGGAAATATTGTTGAAATTCTAGGACTGGAAAACTGTCATACTATTTCTTAATCCTATTTCATGACACTTACCTTGCAGTCTAGAATTTATTAATGCTGGTTACCTTGGAACTCTCCTGATTCTAAGCACGTCTTCCCAATTCATTCTTCAGGCTGCCAACATCGTTCTTTTCACCAGCCTTTTAACCCTGTCACATCCTTTCTTTACATCATTACAATATTAACATACCACCATGTCACTTTGAGAAGGAACATACATTCACATGCAGAGCATAGCACAGATGACAGCTTAGGAGACATTTGTTGGAACTCATTAAATGCTGACTTAAATGTTCCAGTTTACATTCATTGAGGAATTTAGACCCACTAAAGTTTTTTTTTTTCTAATTACTTAATTACCCAGTCACTTCTCACTTTAAATTTTCTTTCTCCCTGACTATTATCTCTTTGGCCATGTCCGTCGTTATGTTCCATTATTTTCCCATACCTGGCTTTGCTTACTCCTAGAGTTTCCAGCAAGTTACTCATACAGTGCAGTCTTCATTATAACAGACTTTATTGCATCTTTGATAAAATGGGGGACAATTACTAGTTATATCACCACAACACAAACACCTTTGAACCAAGTTCAGACCTTATTCTAAAATGCTTCTAGAAATCCTATTACAGAGAGCATTTTCATATCCTTGCAGGAAGTTTCAGTCTTTCATTCAGCCTCTTCTGCCCAAGTTCCCACCATGCTTCAGATTTTGTTATATTTTATGCAGTATATTCTGGCTGACACCCTTTATTTGGCCTTATGCTCACCTTTGTCTAAGGATTCAATTATAGCTCACTAATCAAAGTGGCCATTGATTATTTATAAGAGCTATCACTGACTCTGGACTTAGTCATTTCAACCTCTGTTCAAGTTCTGAAGACAAGAAGATGACTAGAGAAAACATTTATTCTCAATGATATGAATTTCGACTTTCTCTTTAGAACTGGACATATAGTCAATTTAAGTTTTAAATATAATCTTTAGGCTGAAATAGTAACAAAGGCATGTTAGTTTTGTAATTTAGTCACATAGAAACAAGGTACTATGAGATGAGTATTTCCCTTCTTTCCGGTAATGAGAGTAATTTGAATGTAAACCGGTAGCCCACTTACCTTAACTGCAAGAGGCAGTGTGAGACCTGGGGCTACCTTTATCTTTGAGGACAAATCTTTGAATAAGGCAGTGATTGATAATCAAATCCAATTTTCATTTATTACTTGTGTTCAGTAGAGCACTACAGTGAGCTTGAGACACGCAGGCCTCAGCAAATACATGGGGAGAGAATGGATTCAGATCATGTGAGACCGTGATCACTGACTATTGTAAGGGTATCTGAGCAATGAAGCAGTTGTGGTGTCAGAGGCAAATGCAGTGAACTGGGGGGTCCTGGTGGAGCACACAAGGCAAGATCAGGCATAGCATAGCAGGCCCACATCAGAGAACTTTATGGCAGAGTGCGGCCACTGACCAGAGGATGGCACTAAGACTTTGAGAGTGAGACAAATTGGCCATAGCCCCAGCCCAATGGCTAGATTTCTAGGCTTAGGGGAAACCTACGTTATTGATCAAGATATCTAGGAAGACACTGGATTAGACTGTGTATTTGTGAATTTTTTAGAATACATGGGGGGGGGTTTGGTTGCAGCACCACTGACTGACCTCACATTGAAGGAGAAAAATACTTCCTGGGGAGACAAGGCACCAACACAGTTAACTGAAAATAAACAATACTCAAAGGCTACAATTCTAACTAGATAACTGGTTGAAAATAGCACAATCATGGTGATTCAGATGAACATCATGGGGAACACATTAGTGGCTGTCAGGGTTAGGGTGAAGATGTCATAGGGTTAGGATGTAGGTGTGACTGTGAAGGACTAACATAGATTTTCTTTATGGTTGCAAAGAGGTCTGATTCCTCATTGTAATGGCGGCTGCTCATAATTGACATGTGATATTGCCCATAATTTTACAGTAGAAGTCTTAGGTAGAAAATTAGCATACGTTTATTTGAATTAGGGAAGGGAAGAGAAACATCAAAATGGTGAGACAAAGGATAAAAGGTGAACCAATGCAGCAGCAATACTCACAAGACAATATGTTGGAAATTGACTGTACAACTGGGAGTGGGTATGGAGGGAGGGAAGATGGGAGATGGGAGAATGAGGGAGGCAGTAACAAGTTTGACAAGAAATGTACTCACTACCTTACATATGTAACTGTAACCCCTCTGTACATCACCTTGACAATAAAGTTAAATTTAAAAAACAAGCAAAATTCTAATAAGGTCTGTAGGTTCATAGTTAATACTATGAGATTTGTTTTTATGTTCTATGATTACATAAAGCATTTTCATTGGTAGGAACCCTAGGAAGTGTATACAGAATTTCTTTCCATATGAGTCTAATTATTTCAGTTTCTAAATAAAATAAATTATACAGTTTCTAAATAAAAAAGGAACTGTTCAGCAGTTATATTGAGCAGACATTAAAGAAGCAAAGAGGGTATCTTAGGGAAAAAAAACAACACTTAGGAGACCACTGGATCACCATCCCAGTACAAGATGGAGGTGGCTGAGTCCAAGGTGTGATGGCTGGTGCAGTTCTTCCTGGCCTGTGTAGGTGTAACAATGGAGCCACTTTCTGAAAGGTCAGAATACAGGTGGCCACCCCACTGTTGGCCACCTTACTGCCAGCATCTCTGGAAGCAGCCTTGCACCTACTTGGTGCTAACCCTGGCACTACTTGTTGCTATTGTGGGTCCCTCACAGTAAATGGGGCATTGCTTCTCTGGTGATGGCATGTTTCTCTTCCTAGTTGCTAGGGTTGCTGTAAGCTATCATAGGTCCTTGACTTTACTGTCTGAGCTGCCCATCTATCAGGAAGGAGATAGCTAGGTGCTGTGTGTGGTTTGAAATGGAATTACCCATGTGTTCTCACTGTAGGTGTTTGTCACCACAGAGATTTTTCCAGTGGCTATCTACTCCCCATCTATCAGTTCTTCCTCAAGACACCTTATCATCTGAGAGAAGGAAGGAGATTTTTAATGTCAAAGCATTTTTCTTCCCACAGCTCCAATATGTTCTTCCCTTTATCCTCCCACTCTTTCAGGAAGGAGTGTGGCTAACTCAGTGTTCCGAGGAGGAAGTAGCAGGATGGAGATTCTCCTGCCCTCCATCCATGTTGGTGTGGAGGATGTAGCTGCTCCACTCTTGCTTTTGGCTTGCTCACCTTGAGTACCCCAGCCATACACCTCCTGCACATCCTTCTGGTGGGTGACAGATCCTTTCCGTGGATTTCTGGCAACAACTGGGTCCTGCCCTGTCCCTTCCTCCCGGAGGCTTATGCTGGTGACTGTGATTATTCAGATGTGAACACTTTCCCAAGGCTGGCAGCTCTGCTAGGTCCTTGATACAAAAAATTTTACATTAAGCCCTTGAGTGGTTCTAAACCATTGAGTCACAACTGCAGCCTATTTCTTAGTAAGGTTATGCAAAGTCTTGTAGAAATTTTGAATCATCATTGGCATTATCTCAGAAAAGTCGTGGGGACTTTTGCTAGTTGCTTTCCAAATAGAAGCTAAAACCTTTATGGAGAAATGCAAAAGCTTTAGCTTGTTTTGAGATTCCTTCACTGTATTATTTCATCAAAAGAAATTCTTTATCAGAGACTGTGTGTCTTCTAGGCACTTTATAGCAATCATAAAATTGCTATTAGAAAATCAATTTAATAACATTTATTGAATATAGCAATGAATATAGCAACACCTTATTTGTTCTCTCCCAGATTCATGTTTGCTATGGCGGTCTTTTAAGTCTCAGAAACGGCATCACAAAGTCCTTGAGCCCTGGTGATCCTTAAAGATGGAGGATCCCAGTCTTCATTGTTTCCATCCCACAGTTGTTGTTTTCCTGTTACTCTATCATGTTCTCTATCCTCCCGGCAAAATTTATCTTGAATTGTATGATTTCATTTTACATCTAAAGGTTGATCCATTAACATTTATAATAAACTGATTTGTATTCCAGCTACAGTCATCTGAATTATTTGCATTTATTAAAAATTTCCCCATGCTTCTTTTTTTCCCCACTTTGTATTCGTGGTACTCACTCTCAGATATGAAGCAGAGAATATTATTTAGTTTCTTCCAGAGGTTTGCCATCTTTGTCACTCAGCTAACAAGAAGATTCCTTGGAAGAATTACATTCAGTTTCTACTGTTCTTTATCCACACTAATGGAACCACTGTTGTCACAGACAATTGTTTCTTATAACCCCAATTATATTTAAATTCAATTTTATCTAAATGCCTTAATCTGAATTAGTTTTGTATTCAGTAAAGTCAAACATTGGCTTCACATTGGTTGTTAAAATCCTTGTTTTACTACAAATAGCTATATGTTGATGAGCATTTCAAGTACTCTGAGTCTCAGTTTACCTATCTATCACACACACACACACACACACTCAAAGTATGTACAACATTTGACATGCAGTAGGCATTCAGTAAATAATAGTTGTTCTATTGTTAACATTCAGCAACAAATTCAGTGATATGAAATATACAATGACATTTCTTTTTTTTGTGTTTTTTTTTGTCCAGTCCTGGGGCTTGGACTCAGGGCCTGAGCACTGTCCCTGGCTTCTTTTTGCTCAAGGCTAGCACTCTGCCACTTGAGCCACAGCGCCACTTCTGGCCATTTTCTGTATATGTGGTGCTGGGGAATCGAACCCAGGGCCTCATGTATATGAGGCAGGCACTCTTGCCACTAGGCCATATCCCCAGCCCTACAATGACATTTCTTGAAATTATACAAATAGAATGAGTTCTAAGTTTAAGAATATATCATTCTTTTTGTTAAAATTAAAAGTCAATGAAATTTATTCTGAGGAAGCAAAAGATGTGTTTTAGCTTAAACCAATTCCTCTGACTTTTTTTTTATTAGCAAGTATTCTACAATATGTAGCAATATGTATAAGAGTTCAGTATTGGATTGCAGTTTTCTAAATGGGTAAAACTAGTTTAAAATGCTGTGTATCACATCCATGCACAGGGACTTTAGACAAGAAAAGTGTGGCAGAATTGGAAAAAGCATCTTTGAGATTGAACTAGATACAGCTAGCTTCATTCTCTTGCATAAATTGTGTTAACTCTTTACAGTCTTAGTTTTTTCCTGATCAACTGAGTTTTCAAGCATACCTCTTCTTTAATATTCCATTGTAGTATAGAACACCAGATTGTTTGTTTAAATGTAACCTTTAATATTTTAAGGTAGTCTTTTTTCAAATCAGAATATTTGTTTTTGATTTACTTGATCAATAATATTTGATTAGTTAAATATGGCTTTGGAAATTTGATGATAGCAATTGGGTGGCTCAGTAGAAAATATATCCCAGATTTATAAAACCTTAGCTCCTATTAGTTCCTATTAATAGGAAGCAGGAGTTTTTAGGCCCATGGTTCTTAGCCTGTCTGCATATTGCTGGAACTTCACTAGGCTTAAAACGTGAGTCAGTTCTTGCTTCCTCACCCCTGAGCAGCTGAATGAGTCACCTGGGATAAAACTTGTCTTTGTTTGTTAAAAGCTCTTGGACCCCAGATAATTTTAATGTACACAATGGACAGAGAACTGCTAATCAGGCCCATCCTTATCTAAATTAAATTTGCTTTTAATTAAAGTAGCATTTTTTTTCTCTTCTGGTGAAAGGGAGCATCTGGGAATAAATACCACTTCTGATAAAGGAGAAACAATTTAACATGAAATCCATCTTTATGCTTCTTATCGTAACTTGAACTTTAAAGTTTATGAAGGAAAGTATAAACTTATAATACTTACATGATGATGTCTATAATTTATTATTTTATCATTACAAATGACACTGTCACTAACATTAACTGACTCAGGTGTGCCAAGAAGTATCTAAATGCTTTAGCACCAAATCTCATTCAGTATTGACAATGGCCTATAAATAAATATCACCTACCCCACTGTACACATTAGCACACTGAGGCACAATGAGAATTTTACCTGCATAAATATTTGATAAAGTTATAGAATTAGTTATTATGGGTTTAATGCCAAGCCTTTCTTTCTCAAATATGTCTATACTTCAGTAGTCTTGGTTATTTCCAAACACTGCTAGAATTTGAAATGCTTACTTACATTAGAATATGTTTTATTCCCAAGGCAAAACCAGAGGGCAGATCTCCAAACAGCTGAATCTCCCCTCTTATGCTGACATAGTTACAAAGCCAGAAAAGGAAAGCATAAGATCAAGTGGTTTACACTGCACAATTTTAATTGCTTTGCTTTCTCATTTCCTCAGCTTTCAAGATTACTGTCTGAGTGAAGCTGGGGGATAGAGATGGGCAGTGTAAAGATCACAGGGAGACTTGTACTTTCATTGTAGCTTTCACTTAGGCATGTGATCTTGCAAAAGTCAAACTTGATGAGACTCGAGCATGATATAAAATTAAGGGTGATTGCATAGTTCCTAATAGTTCCTAACACATAAGCAACAGCTTCTTCATGGTACTCTTGTTCTAAACGTGGCACATATCTGTAATACAAACTTCTCTGGAGGCATAGATATGAAGACTGTGATCTGAGGCAGGCCCAAGAAACATCCTAAGACCTTATCTGTAAAATAACCTAAAGTGAAAAGGGCCATAACCATGACTTGTTTGGCAAGGCCAATTTAGCTAAACATTTGACCAAAGAGTGAGAAGAACAAAGAGAAAGTTACAATTGGGCTTCAGGGATAAGCAGAAATTGCAGACCAGAAGCCCCCAATATGTCAGTTTTTGTAAGGCTCAAGTGAGACTCAAGTGATAAGAGTACAAGACCTTAAATTCAAACTCCTAGAAAATAAAATATAGATCATTATTAATTTATTAGTATTAATATACATTTTTATTTTAAAATTGGTTGTTTTATTCCGTTATGAACATTTTTACCCTAAAAGCCTTTAGTGCATAAAATTTGAGACATTTCCACAATGATTTCCTTATCAAAGTCCATATTCAGTTAATGACATCTCTCAGATTACTCATTTATTTGTAAGTCAATATTTTCACTGGCAGTTGAAAGAACTCTCTTTGAGGGTCTCCTGTGTACCCTACTGGAGTTTTGATTTCAGTGGCTAGGTTCATGGTAGGAGTTTGTAGTCAGTGCTTCAGGCTGGTTTTGGTATGTTTGGAGTACCCAGATCCTGCAGGAGAGGTCAATGTTTTCATGACCTTTTCCGAAACAGGTCTGCTGTAAATCCAAGATGGGCAATGGGCTCTTCTTTTGACCTCCTCTTGACTGACCTTGTCTTCTCCTTTGGATAATTGATACCTCAATTCAAACAGGACAAGACTGAGACAACAAGAATTTCCAGAAATGAAGAATATTACAGATGATATTTCAAATTTTTATTGTATTACTTACAAAAGTAATAGTTTGCTTCCTGTTCTTTTATTTGTCTTTTGCATGTCTTTTCTTCCTTCTTTGCCTTTCTGTCCAAGTAATTGTACCGAGAGTATTCACTGGATCGATCTACTCCAGGCCAATCTCTAACTTTAGGAAACTTACAACTTGCAATGCTTCTTTCCCTTAAAGTTTCTGTTTCCACAACTTGTACATGTCACAATCATTCGCTCCCAATTGGTGTCAGTTCTGCCAGATCATAACATTTTAAGCTGCTTTACCTGTTTAGATAGATTTTACTTTGTTGCCCTATATTTTCATTCTTATTCTTCTATCATTCATCCTAAACTTCTAAGGATTAATAGCTTCATTTTCTGCTCTTAACCTTCTATTCCAACTATAGCTTCTCCATGATACACGTCACATAACTATTAGAGATGGAAGAGAGTCAGTTTCTCAAATAGCTCTCTTACTCCCTTGTGGTTGGCAGAAGTTCTAATACAGCAGAGGGAGGTTCAGGTCTTGGCAAGAACACTAAGTGGTCTCACTTAAATTATTAACAGCACACAGGTCAGGGTTGCACACTCCTGCCCTGTTTCCTCCCATTTTTCTACTTTTACAAGAGTCTAGCTGTTGTAGTGGTGTACCAAATGCAGTCATACATGGTTTGAGCTTAAAACCTGGTCAATTTGTCCCTGGAATATGTTGGTGTTTTTTGCAGTTGCAGTTCATGTGTTCTCACATACATGCATTCTAGAGTGGTCAAACTTCTCTAAGTCAATGAAAATACAGTAGCTAATGTGTTTTAACAAGAGGCTAACCATGATGATCATTCTGTGTGTACTATCCTATCTAATCTTCACAATTTCCTGAAGTAGATACCCATTTGGCAATTAGAGAAACAAGGGTTAAGGAAGTTGAACACATTGACCAAGATCACACAGCTGGAAGATAATAAAGCTCAAAGCCAGATGGTAGGGAGCCATCTAATATAGTATTCACACTAGGATGCCCCTGACAGTGAAATGAGATATTTTTACTCTTTATATTAGAATGATGGTTAGAATCAGAGCTTTTCTATACAAAAAAGTACCCGTGCTTCCCCTAATTCCAAACCCTCTCAGTGGAAGCTTGCAAGTATTGAGACACTACAGGAGATTCTGAAGGTCCTTTCCAATGTTCTTCCTGAGGTTAGAAAGCCCTGATCTCTGAGCAGAGTAGGTTTCCACAGGAGGAGGCCACCTTCTCTGAACGTGCCCAGGGATGCCACGTGGGCTGGGTTGCATGTGTTCCTGTGTTTACATTAAAGAGATTGTTTGCTCGTTCAACATACCTTGTTTGAGCACATACCCTAAGAAGGGTATTTAAGTGGTTCCTGCGAAAATAAAGATGAAAAGATATGATCCACACCCTCAGGAAATTTATAGTCTATTGTAAAGCCAACAATTGAAAAGGAAAATGGTTGGGTTGCATAACAGGACAGGATGGCACAGATGTAGAGTGGTGCCTCAACCAGAGAAATCTTCCAGTGCCCTGAAGGAGAATGATGTAATAGGTTTTTATGTGTAGAATGGCCATGAAGAAGGTTAGAGAGCAGAGGGACAGAATGATCATCAACTGGCAATTGTAGACAGTTAAGTGAGAAATGATCAAGGTAGTGAGGGTGAGGTGGGAAGAGCAGAAATGGCTGAAATAGAGTGGGACAAGAAGCCTATGACTTGGTGATGGATGAATTGTGAGGGGGAAAGAGAACTTTCTTCTCAATTTTGTTTCTAACTTGACTTATATGGTTATATTGTCCCCACCCTTATTTCTGAAGCCAATCTAGTAATGATGTCTCTTTAGTTATGAACCTTACAGAAAATGGAGAAGGAGAGCATGCATTTAAATCAAGCTTGGTCTTGGCCAGTGATTCACACCTATACTCTTAGCTACTCAGGAGGCTGAGACCTGAAGGTCACTGTCCAAGGCCAGTCCCGACAGACAAATTCAAGAAAGTATCTCCAGTTTACCAGCATAAGACAGAATAGGTGGACAGGATGCATGGCTCAAATGGTAGAGTGCCACGTGTGATTGAAAATGAGAGGCCCCAAGGCCCTGAATTAAATGAATAAATAAATAAATAAATAAATAAATAAAGCAACCTTGGGTGCCTTATCTATGAAGTAGAGATAATTACCCTTCTGGCCTCAGGCCTGACAGGAAGCCAGGAGAAGACTATGAGGAAGATGCTTTTGGATTTGAAAAGCAAAATGTGAAATGAGAAGAATCTTGTAGCTATTGTTAATAATGATGATTAAAATACTCAATCTTAAAAAGTCTTGAAATAAAATATGATGATGGTGTAGTGATCATCCTAGCATTTTATTTGGCATTTGATATGATCTTGATACTGTTCTCAATACATTAGATATATTGACTCATTTTGACTCACTCTCCCAGTAGTCTCATTCCTCAATAAGAAAAATAATTAGTCACGTTTACAGCTATTTGATGGGGCTAAAAATGAGCCTTTTTTCCAAATCTACTATGTTTGTTTTATTTAACTTATTTTTCTCCTCTTTATCCCATGCTTATCAGATCTCAAGTATAATATAACCGTGTAGTTTGCCAGCAGAAAAATCCTGCCTGCATACATTGTCCTGTTGAACAGTATCCAGGCAGAGTCCTCCTTTATGTGGAACTAACAGGGTACTGGCTTAGGTGTTTCACACCTGTACTGACAGATGAGTGTTCTTTTATACTGGAGAAAATTATGTGTATGTAGGGACACAAGGGTTTGGCCTCTGCTAGATATTAACATCTAATTTCCTCCTCCTCCTCCTCCTCCTCCTCCTCCTCCTCCTCCTCCTCCTCCTCCTCCTCCTCCTCCTCCTCCTCCCCTTCCTCCTCTTCCTCCTCCCCTTCCTCCTCTTCCTCCTCCTCCCCTTCCTCCTCTTCCTCCTCCTCCCCTTCCTCCTCCTCCTCCTCCTCCTCCTCCTCCTCCTCCTCCTCCTCCTCCTCCTCCTGCTCCTTGTCCTCCTCCTCCTCCTCCTCCTCCTTCTCCCCCCCTTCCTCCTCCTCTTCTCCTCCTCTTCCTCTTTGCCAGTCCTGGGCACTGTCCCTGAGCTTCTTTTGCTCAAGGCTAGCACTCTGCCTTTTGAGCCACAGTGCCACTTCTGACTTTTTCTGTTTTTGTGGTACTGAGGAATTGAGCCCAAGGCTTCATGCCTGCTAGGCGAGCACCCTATCACTAAGCCACATTCCCTTAACATCTAATTTCAGTACATGTTCCTTCTGTGTGCTCCAGAGGAATTAAATGGTCAACAATTTATGTGACAGATACCTTAGACTGAGAAGAGGGATGTGCTAGCTTTCCATCGCTATAAGAAACAACTTATGAGAAGAGGTTTGTTTCAGTTCTGGTTTGTAAGGTCTATGCCCCATGATCAGGTGGTTTCAATGCTTCAGGCCCCTGGTTGGGTGACAGTACCTCATGGTGGGTGAATATTATATGGCCAAGTGAGTAACCTTATGGGGAAAAAATGAGAGAGAAAGAGAGAGATGAAGGAATCTGGGGCTCCACATTCTTTTATGACTCTATCCACCAATGACCTCAAGACCTCCTCTGGGCCCCATCTCTTAATGGTTCCGTCACCTCCCAATCGTATCTCTCTGGCCAACAGCCTTTAACACATGGGCCTTTGAAGGGCAGTAAAGATCCAAATTATACCAAGGAGAACGAAACAAGTATGCAGGAGAAGACAGAAATACAGAGATGACAAGGAAAATGGAGAATAAAAGGAGTTAGAAGTAGAAATTAGATGTCACCTGAATAAATGAATTGATGAGTGAAAGAACACAATTTAAGTACTTGCTGGGTACCAAGCATTCTGTAGGCCCTTTTATACCATCCATTATCTTAGTTAATCATAACAGCTACTCTTTACTTAAGGAAATACAGTCTGACCATGTTGTTGGAGCTGTGTTTTTTAAATACACCTTCTGTGTCTGTCTGACAGCCCACACGTTGTGATTTCAACTTTTTCTTTTTGCTGGATCCAAAGGTTTTTATGTAGACAAAATTGCTAGGAATTTTCAAGCTGTTCACCCCTCCACAGCCTTGTGATTTATCCTTTCCCACTCCTTTGTGATAATGTCTGTGGGTTACATTTCTACAATCCCTGGATTCTTTTAACAAGACCTTCAAAGGTTGTAAAGCTCAATGGTGTATATGATGGATGAGACAGGAACGGTAAAAAAAATAAGTTCTCAGTTCCTACCAACTCGCAGGAAGGAAAAGCTATGAATAATGGGTTAAACAGAGCTCTTAAATTCTGAAAGTCACAATTATATATGCATGTAAGTTTTAACACAGATTTATTAATTTGCATTCAGATCATTAGAGCCAATTAGTAGCTTCAGCTTCTCCAGTGAGGCTCTCAGCCTTTTTAAACCTGTATTTCCCTTCAGTCATTACAGACTGGGGCTTCAAATTGACCTCTGCTTTTAGAGTGCAGAATAAAGCAAGTTTTACTGTAATTCCTCCCATCCCTGCCCACTCCCATACACAGTACCTTTATACTTGCTTTCACTTGCTGTGCAGCACTTCTATCTTCTGAGACTTTTTTTCTGTTAAAAAATGCTACCATTTATGAGATAGTCCATTTGGAGCACTATCAGCAGGAATTAATACATGAAAGGAAAATAAAGTAAAAAGCCCCTTTAGTCTTCTTTTTCCTCCTGAGATACCTATTATTTGCAGGAAAGACAAAGAACAGAGGAGTAGCAAAATTCTGCTTGGGAACCTGGCTTCTAAGATTGGGCCCCTGATGGGAACTCAAGTTATCCTTTTTTGTCTCACTATTTGTAGAGCACAAATATCAAATGAACTTGAGAAACATTTCCAAAATTCTATTTAAAATTTAAAGGTTTGCCGTTGGAGCTGTACAGGTCAATCAGTTTGATTGCCTTTGGGGACTCTTTTGGCTAATCTCTGGCTGATATTAACTAGTTATACATATTCCATCACGTGTCCAACATTTATTTCCTATAGTTCTATATCTTTTTTGGTTTTTGTACTGCTCCACATACAATATAAATTCCTTGGCACATAATTCAGGAAACCAGGTAGTCTATGTTAATTAGCACTAAGCATTGGATCCTTATTATAGATTTGAAAAGTAGCCAAAAGAATCCATCATGCCCACCATAGTTTTATTCATTCCCTTGCATTTGCTACAATCTCTCTGACCCTATACAAAACATAGAGAATGGGGCGGCGAGGTATCCTAACTGTGACGTTGACTCACATGAATGTTAGCAAGTGAACTCAGAGTCAATGTACTTTGCCTCCACCGCATCATCAGTTTTGCCATGGTAGATTCTTTTGAAATTCCTCTTAATTTCATGGCTATTTGATTACCATGACCATTTCTGACCTCTATGCTAACGCTGCCAGCTGCCCTTACTTCCCTTTCTCTGAGCCGATGATTTTACTACTCAACAATCCTACAAAATGTGAGGTTTCCAGGCTTTCTGCTGCCTCCCTTGCACATTCATACTCTCTTAATTATATTAATTCTTTAGCTCCTTAATTCCTTTGTGTGACCAGCCATTCTATTTCTGACTTTTGTGAGCTAATTTCTGTTTACTATCAGGTCCAAATTATGTGGACTTGATGTTTCATTCCCCAGTAACTCTCATTTTCCTCTCTCTCCATCACCATATTACCCACTTTTATCATGTGAACATTGCCTACCATGGACTTTCACCTTCTGCCTCATTTTTTTTTTTTGGTCAACCTTGGGGCTTGAACTTAGGGCCTGAGCACTGTCTCTGAGTTCTAGACCTCTAGAGCTCTAGAGCACTTTACCACTTTGAGCCACAATGCCACTTATGATTTTTTGGTGGTTTATTGGAGATAAGCGTGTCATGGACTTTTCTGCCTGGGCTGGCTTTGAATCATGATTCTAGAATCTCAAAGTCCTGAATAGTTAGGATTACAGGTGTGAGCTACCAGCACCTGGCTTGCCTCATTGTTTATAATCTTCCTTACCCTGAAGTTGGCTCTGAAGTCCTGGCCTTACATTTGCCTTTCTCGGGAACTTCCTTCTGTGTGTCCCTTTGTTAGAGCACTAATCACTCTGTACACCATTTGCTGGTGAACTCTGTCCTATCTATTCTCCCATTGCTGCACCTACTGTAGGGCTTGGCCTATATAGCCATCATGAAATAAATGTACATGGAAAGTTGCACCATGAAGGAATGATGAATGAATACCTGGTTGCCATTTAACCCATTCTGTCTTGCCAGTGCCTTGTGACTCGGTTACTTGTTTATTTTTCTCTTTCACTGTTTGGCTATTGAGCTAAAAAGCTCAAACTTTTATTTCATATTTTTTGAGTACAGTACGGAGAGTGGGATAATGCTTAGTATTTGGAGCCTGATTATCCAGGTTGAAGCCTGTTTGATTAGGTTTGGTATCTGTGTTGCCTTGCCAAATTACCTAATCTCTGTGCCTCATTATCTTTTTTTTATTTAAAAGGATTGAGTTGGTGTCTGACATATGCAAAGTACTTAATGTGTTACTGAGCTACACTGCCAGCCCCATCATTTATTTTTATCTATAACTGAAAGATAATAATAGTACCCTTTACTACAAGATTATTGTGTGGATTACTTGAGGTAGTTCATGTTCAGCATTTAGTACTTGATACATAGTCATCCCAGCCACCTTAAAAAGTTTATTTATTTCCAATGAAGTATTTTAGAAATAAAAATTGAATAGAGGTAGATATAGCAAATATAGTTGCTTACTCCAATTTAAGAAAGAAAACAGGGAAGAGGACCCTCCAATTCTTCCTCTCAAAGATAACCACTGACCTAAATTTATAAAAGAAAGATTAAAAATGACCAAGAAATGCATGAGGAAATACTCAGTATCCCTATCTATAGAGGAAATTGAAATAGAAATGACATTGAGATTTTTTTTTCTCATCTCAGTCAGAATGGCCACCATTAAGAGTACAAACAACATCAACAATAGCGAGGGTATGTAGAAAAAGGAACCTATCTATATTCTTGGTATGAATACTCATTAGTACAGCCAAGGAAAGCAAGATGGAAGTTTTTCCAAAAACTAAAAACAGAACCATTCTATGATCCAGTGACACCACTCTTGAGAGCAAATATGAATGTAAGTAAAAGGATACAATACAGATACTTATGCACTCATGTTTATTGTAGCCATATTCCCATCATCCAAACCATGAAAGCAGCCTAGATGCCCTACAGTTGATGCATGAATCAAGAAAATGTGGCACACATACACAACTTTTTTTTTTAATTTTTACCCTCAAGAAAGAGTGAAATTATATCATTAGTAGGAAAATGGATATGTCTGGAGATTATCTTTTTATTGAAAGTAAGTCAGGTTCAGAAGAACAAAGTCAAATGTTTTTTTCTCATCAGTAGAGGCTATATCTAAAAGATGTAAGTATACCACTGGGTGCCAGTGCCTCATACTTATAATCCTAGCTACTCAGGAGACAGATCTGGAGGATATTGGTTTGAAGCCAACCTGGAAAGAAAGCTCTGTAAGATCCCATTTCCAAAATAACCAGCAAAAAGCAGGGCTGGAGGCATGGCTCAAGTGGTAGAGTGCTAGCTGACCAAGCAAGCTAAGCAAATGTGAGGCTTTGATTTCAAATGTTGATACCAGAAAAAAATCAAATGATAAAATAGTCAGACCTTTCTTAAATAGCTTAAATTTACAACACCCATATTCCTCTTTTTTTCCCCCCATTTCTCTCCATAATACTTTCCTCTGACATAGTCTATGTTCTTCTTTATCTCATTTGTCCAGTCTCTGGTGTGTGTGGTCCATGAAAGCAACAATTTTATTTACTTATTTCTTGTTTTATTATTTTTTGTTGACTGAGACTTACACTCAGAGCCTTACAAATGCTAGATAGGCACTCTACCAGAAACCCATGCTCCAATAAGTACATAATATGAATATGTACTTTTTTTTACTGATTATTTTTGAGCTAACTTAGCTTTCACCTATGATCCTTCTATTTTATACTTCCCAACATAGGTAGGATGACAGGCACACAACAGAACTCTCAGCTCCTCTCACTGAGAGGGAATCTGTAGAATTTTTTTGACCTTGAACCCTGAGCCGCCTGTTCTCAGTGTTCTAAGTACTTTGTTTGCAAGTTTCTGCCTTATCTCTACTGCTTATAAAAGAATCTACTATGCAGTAGTCATGTTGCTTTAATGAATGTTGGGTATATAGAATGTAGTTCTCACTCTTTAGTGTGTTTTGCATTTATCTTTATCTTCTCCCCTCATCTTGTCTCTTGTTTCTACAGCCTCACATCATCCTAGTAAAAGCTAGCTCAAGGTCTTCCTCTTTCCAACAGCCTTCTTAGACGCCCCTGTGTGTGTCAGCACGAGACAGAGGAGATGTGTCCTGTCCCAGGGTCCTTTCCCTTTTGTACCTTTTTTATAGTGTGTTTCAATCTTATTTCACTTTTGTTTATATCCACACACACATATACACACACACAAACATAAACACATACATACATGGATGTGTGTGTGTGTGTGTGTGTGTGTGTGTGTGTGTGTGTGTTTTCAGGAATGTGGCTATAGGAATATTTCCACCCACTTCTTAGCCCCCAGCTCTGGCCTTTGCCTGTCTCTTTGGGAGCTACTCAGCATATCTATATATAACCAGTTGAATTTGAACCTGAGAAGCATCTTCACTAAGGTCACTCACATTCCTTTGTAGCATTCTAAATTTTTCTTCTTAGCTGTGGAATAAGTGACTCCATTAGATTGCAAAATACAGTAGAAAACTTAAGTGTGCTGCTTTACATTCCTATTATGTAGATATGTCTTTAATGTTGACTTACAATATAAACAAATCATTTTAGTTCCAAATAATTTCTCTCATTTTCTGTTCAGTGTTTTTTTTTGTATGAGTCCTTTCACTCTTTTAAATTTTTCTCTCATTTGTTGGAAATTCTGTTACAATTCTGCAAATCAAATGTAAGTAAAATATATTTTTACTATATGTAAGTATATAGTGTGAAATATATAATACTGGTAATGCTAACTAATTTCAGGATACTCACATATTTTTTATTTTATTAAGTTTCTATTTTTCAAAAAAGTAAACAAAATCTCATGAATTGAATGTCAGGATTTGTGTATATGACATGCAAAAAGGATAAAGCAGAGATTTCATTTTTCTAAAATTTCATTATAAAATTTACAGGTATAGTTTTATTTTATTTTCTCATCTGACAGGCTTTCTGTCATGAACGTTTTATGGGTAGGGCAAAGGGAGAGGACTGATAAGTGAGCGTATGTAGAATGCCATTTTCTGCCTCACAGACTAGGAAATAGGTTTCCCATTATAAAGAATATGTAAATTAGGGAAATTCCAGAAATATCAATGTGTTCTGTGAGCAATAATGTAAATAAGAGGTGGTGCATAATTTACTTTTGATTTTTGGCTACAGCCACTTTTGTAGAGAAAAATTGCTCATTATATTGGCTATATTTAATAGGATGGAATAAAGCTTCCCAGTGTGTGTGAGACCTTAGCTATGCTTTAGTCCTAAGTTATTTTATCAGGACTGTTGCAGCTTTTTTTGGTGAAAACTTTTTTTTTGGCCAGTCCTGGGGCTTGGACTCTGGGCCTGAGCACTGTCCCTGGCTTCTTTTTGCTCAAGGCTAGCACTCTGCCACTTGAGCCACAGCGCCACTTCTGGCCATTTTCTGTATATGTGGTGCTGGGGAATCGAACCCAGGGCGTCATGTATATGAGGCAGGCACTCTTGCCACTAGGCCATATCCCCAGCCCTTTGGTGAAAACTTTAACAATACTACCTTTAGTGTTCTAAAATAAATTTCACCAGAATAGACATATAGGGATCTGAAAATTCAGTATAACGTTCTTAATGAAATACAAAGGCAGAATAACAATAAAGTAATCCACAATAAAGCCATACATATATATATATATATATACATATAGTATATGAAAATTAAGCTGAATATAATGGTTCACACCTATAACCCCAGCTACTCAGGAGGCAGAGATTAGACAGGCTGGATAAAAATACAAGAGCCTATCTGAAAACAAAACTGAAACAAAAAAAGGCTACAAGTTTGAGTCAGGTAGTAGTGCACCTGTTAGCAAACGTAAGCTTAGGTCAAACTCTAGTATACATAAAATATATATACATACTTATATAATACATATATACATATATATATCCTTTTTCCTACATCCTCAAGTGTCCTTTTATGTATCCCAGTCTAGCCTGAACTCAGATCTTCCTGCATTTCTGACGCAGTCTTGAGTGCTGTGATTACAGATGACACTCTTTCTAAAAGGTTTATGTTAAATTTTTATATTTTTATTTCTAACAACTTAAACTTTTTAAGCTTGTATATCTTATTCTAGATTGTTCATTATTATAATTCTGTCAGATTTATTTGTTTGTTTGAAATGTCTCTTTTCATGTTAGCTAATACTAAAATTCAAATTGCCTGGCAAGTGAAGCTCTTTCTCTACCAGTACACTGGAGGTCTGCATACATGACTTGAAAGTAGTAATACTATAGTTCTCTTATATTGGTAGAGAAAACATATCTAAGTTTTACTGTGCCACTATTTCTGAATGAAATTCTTTCACGTTGCGGGGGTTGTTTTCCCAGAACTTAGCTCTTGTAATGTTTTCTTTAGTGGCGTACAGATTCTATATTAATCTCTCAGCAGTTTTCTGAGTTAAGTACATTTTTATGCTTGGCAGGATTAGGGTAGTCTAGGAAAATTAGTTTTCTTTTCTTATTACTTTTCCTGTTTAATTTGTAACCAGTTAAAGCACCACAATATGATGGATGACTGAGCCTAGTAAATCCGCAGAGTGAAGGGATAATAGGCAGACTTTGTTAAGCAATGGAGTCTTCCAGTACCTTTTCAACAGCTTTTAAGACAACCTCATTATTAAAGCATACATACAAGCAAAATTCTGGATGTGCAAGGAATTTAATTACTGACTAAGTAGCAATGATGCCAGATTTTATTTTTATGGTGGATGTGCAATGCTTGTGAAGTAGCCTATGCGATAGATGAGCACTTGAAACTCCAGAGGAGCTTGCATGGAGATGTGATTTTATAGCTATTTAACCAGTCAGGTCACTTCCTTTTCTCTTAACAGGGAACATCAGTATTAGGCATCCAATTGTTGAATGCAGTCAATCGTCATTTCTGGAAAGCTAGTTAAAACCTCCTTTTTTTTTTTTTTTTTTTTTGGTAGAAAGTAAACGATGTCTGTATTGGATGTAAATCAGCATTTCTTTACAAAGGTCATGTCTGATTTTTTTTTAGCAATGTGGATATTTATTTTTAGGGAAAGATTGATCAAGTTCACGAGGTGACAAATGAAGACCCCTTGAAGACAGGTGACTGAAGAATGGCATTTTATCATTCTTTTTTTTTTTTTTCCCAGTTGTAGGACTTGAACTTGGGGCCTGGATGCTGTCCCTAAGCCTCTTGTGCTCAAGGCTAGCACTCCACCAGTCGAGCCATAGCACCATGTCTGGTTTTTGAATGATTAATTGGAGATAAGAGTTCCCTGGGGACTTTGCTGCCCAGATTGGCTTTGAACTGGATTCCTCAGAACTCAGCCTCTTGAATAGCTAGGGTTACAGGTATGAGCCACTGGCTCCAGGCTCATTCTTTTATTTATTCAATCAACCATTTACAAATCTTTATCAGAAACTACAAGGCACTGTGGTTGCCTCAGGAAATATAATAGAAATGGTTCCCAGCTTAATGAATATTTTTACTTGTTCTGTTGGGATATTTGTATGGAATGTAATATATCTGAAAATGTGAACATGATAATCAGCTCATGAACCATCAGAGGTTTAAAAGTCTAAAATCCTAGCCAAATATGAAAGGATCAGCATTTTGATAAATGAACTACAAATTCATGGAAACAATGTTCACTCATAAAATTCACGTCAACAGATTTTTTTTTGACCAGCCCCTCTACAAATGTATTGGGCTACAGATTAGTAGGTAAGAGAGAAGCCTGGGCTTGAGGAAAAAATGCACATTCCATTAAAAAAAGGATAGAGTTTCTTTGCAAGGATTGGTACTTTCAGAGTAATTGATCTTAGGTGTTACCTTTGCAATCAGATAGCCAAAGCTTTTAAATTTATCCTAAGAATAACTGATGAGCATTTATCTCAAAATGACATATATCTCTGCCAGATCTCATGCTGAAGAAGAGAAATGTCCTTCAGGAATCTTAAGATATACTTACTTTTGCCTAAAAGGGAACCAGGAAGAATTTCAATGCATCTCTTGGCAGTAGTTTTAAAATGGAGAGTAACATGATCACATTTTTCAATGGAAAACTCAAGCTGCAATGATCTGCTCAGTGAGGAGTTTGATATAAATTATCATGCCATTATCAACACCATCTTCCATCTATAAAACTAGAGGAAATACATGAGCATCATAAAAATCCTTTTATCAAAGGATTTTATATCCACAGCAGTGTTCTGAAAGCAAACACAAGCGTTTGCAGGAGATCCTTAACCTGTTTTGCAGAGGAACGGTATTAACAGGGACTTAAAGTTGGAAGAAACAATAAATGATATATGAATTTGGACATTATATAATTGAGAGGTTTTACAATTGCAAAATAAGTACTCACTAGATTCTTATAATTCTACAGTCAAATGATATGATGATTGATGAAAAATAGAAAACAACATTAAGAATCTCAGCATATCCTTTTGAGATCTATACCAAACAGAGTATTTATTGTAAGTAGCAATCCTCAAAATACTTGAGAAGTCTAAACTTCTGACTCTGACTTTGGAGAGCATAAGGATTAATATATGGATTCTGAGTGACTGTGCCAGCATTACTGTGGCAGAATCTGTACTTGAGATGGATGCAACTATACCTCTATTCCATATGTTCTTCTACAGTGCAGTGTTGTTGCTTACCTCCTGGACAATAAGGTCTGATTCATCTCTTGATTCCTATCCCTCACCACTGCATTGACAAACAGAATAGCACCATGTGGTGTCCAAGATGGGTCATAAAAGAAGATGTATCTTCCTCCTTATTTATTACAATTCTCCCCCTGGGCTTTGAGTTGATAAGTAACAAGTCAGACTGCCTTAAGACCACCCTATTATGAAGAAGCCTATGTGAGCAGAAACTCCACAAAAAACTACCTTTGTCAGTTGCCTAGTTTTTGAGTCTAACCACCCCAGGCAATGAGAAGATCATGGAAGAAGAGATTACCAAATGATTCCAACTCTTAACCATGAATCGCCCTTCAATTCTTCTCTGCTCAAGTCCCTATCTAGGAACAGAAGGAAGACATTTTTTCTATATCCTAGCCAATATCTAGATCCAATATCTGAGCATAATAAAAGAGTTGGTTTGTTTTTTTTTAACTCACAAGTTCAGGGGTAACTCATTTTTGTAGCATAGGTAACTGAAAACATATTGAAGTGACAAATAGCATTAAGTGAGAAAGCATTGCTGTCAACTTCACAAAAATGACTTGGCAAAGCCTTCTCTGTTCTGTAGACACAATATTCATTAAAAAATAGAAGAAAAAAATTTCACATTTAGATAGATAACTATAGAAGCTGCTATAATTATGCGATAGACATTTTATGTCCAGTAGTAGTTAGTGCCTGGGCTTATTAGTAGATGATTCTTCTTCTTCTTCTTATTATTATTGTAGTAGTAGTAGTAGTAGTAGTAGTAGTAGTAATGGTAGTAGATTTGTTTGTCTGGTTTCCTGGAATGTATCAGTTTAGATTTTAGCTAGCAGAAAAATTAACTTTGATTAATCACAAAATATTTTATCATAAGAAAATTGTGTAAATTATGTATATATGTGTGTTTATATATGTGAGGGATCACACACACACACACACACACACACACACACACACACACGCACACCTTTACCCCAATATTCAGATAATTTTAAGCTTCTGTCAACAAAAATCCCTACCCGGCATAATACAAAGTTGATTAATATTGCTAAAAGAGATGAAACAAATCAACATAATTCTACTGTCTTTATCTTTTAGTCTAGGAGAAAATCTTCTGTCCATTTTTTACTATCTCTTGGTGTGGTGTGATCTTGAATGGTGGTGGTGTTGGTGGTGGTGATAATGATGCATCATCGAGATTTAGTGCAAAGAGTTCCTACCAGCTCTGGCGACTTGCATGAATGGAGAATTCTGAGCTTACATGCCTTCTTCACTTCCTCAAGTTGTTGCGAGTGGCTTCGAGTGGCTGGTTCTCTATGATGCCTTTGTGTTTCAGCCATTACAGTGTACTTGCTTTCAGTGACACACATCTGTCACCTTTCATTCCACTCAACATTTTTTGCCATTTTCTTTGCCATTTATGTGCATCGGTGGACACTTTCTTATCTTCAACCTGCAACAGTTTATGGCTTCCTCAGCCAGATGGTTTATGTTTTTAAGAAACACTAATTAAGGCCAGTTGTGTCACAGACTTTGCCATCTTCATCTACAGAAATTATATATTTATCTTTTCTACTTGTTTATAGCCGTGAGCTTATTCTTTTCTTTCCCTTGACAAAACATTTTCCTAGTCACTATGCAGTTCGTTTGGGTAGGTCCTTGTTCATGTTTTCTTGGCTACAAACCAATTTCAACCTCTTAAAAAAATTCTTGTAGCTCACTGCAGTTGTATTTGTTTTTTCCAATAGAAGCCACAGTTGTCTTTCTGCTCAGAAGTGGAACTTATTTATGTGGTCAGGGTTAATGCAATTCAAGACATATTGAATAGAGATCAAGTACAAGTCAGTTTGCCACACTCTTAGAGAATATAAGCTCCAAAAGAGAAATAACCTTTGCTAAATGGATTAACTCTAGTTAGAAGTGGTAAGACAGGTGCATGCATTTTGCAGTGTGCTGAAAAGAGATGTTTAAGATGGTATTTTTGGAGTGTTGAACTTGTACAGACTGCCTGTCACCATGCATGAAAGTTCTGACCATGAATCTAGGTTTTTGGAGTCCCTCTCCAGTGTTAGACATGGAATGATCCTCCATACATCTTGTATAACGATAACTTTCCAAATGGCAGGTTTCCATTTTGGCCACACACTTCCCTGTCTCATTCTGAAACAGCCTTTCCTGGTGATATGTTCATGTTCATTGTGCCAATTTGACCCCGAACATCATTTATTCTTAACAATAACTTGACCTCTCTGTTTAAAAATGAGATTTTAGTTTTCATATTTTTTCTCTAATAGTTGCTGGCAACAAGAATTCAAATAAAAATATTTGAATTTTCATGTTGTTTGTGTTTACCATTTTACATGGTAGCTAACTTCCCTTTCTTTTCCCCCCACCTAAACTATTATTTCTAAACCTTCTTTTTCTTGGAGTGGTGTGGTAGAAAGATGATAGGGTGTAGAGTCAAACATATCTGAATTTGAATCCTGGTTATAACTTTATGTCTTGTTGAGATTCCTTTCTAATTTCTTAGAGCTACAGTTCTTTTATCTGTGTGAACAGAATCCCATGTATATCTCATAGTTTTGATCAGATTAGTTGAGGTGACATCTGCAGTATCTGCCAAATGATGCTTAAGTGAATTTTCTCCTTACCTATTTATCCCTGCCATGCATGAGATATTTCTATAGCAGACACATTCTCTTCTGTCTCAGTAGGGGCTTCAGTGGCTTCATGGTTACTGGAAGAAATATCTCCCTGTCACATGGTAGACTTTTTGGTCATCAGCATACAGTTCTCATTTTGTCTTCTGATCAACCATGTTTCATGTCAGTTTGCTTTGCTTTGTAATTCACAACAGTGGAGAGGAAAATGCTGTTTGTTGTAAAAAGTAGGAGAAAAAAAGTGATATAGGTGGATAGTTGGATAAGTAGATGGATAGAGTGATGAATAGAATGTGTTGCTGACCTATATATATGTATATGTATATTTATATATTTATAATGTATATATATGTGTATCAGATTAATGATGTCCTTCTACAAATAGAAAGGGATGATTTAGTTCTATACATTAAAAATTTTCAGCAATGATCTGCTCTAGGAAGTCTGTTTTATTTACTTTTAACATATTTTCCCATTTTATATATGAAAAGCTATAATTTTAAGGAAAGGATAAGTTTCTCTAAGTAGGAACTGTTTTTTTTTATTTAAATCAAAATTACATTACAAATGTTTCCATTCAATCCAAATATACAATCAAGAAAGTAAAGCCAATTGCTAGTAAAAAAAAATGAATCAACATGAAGTTTGTCATATTGGATTTTAGAGCAATAATCATTTTGCTATGCTTCTTTGAGCTAAAGTACTGAAAACCCAATTTTCAACTTGCTGCTGCATTTTTATCTTTTCCTTCCCCAATCCAGATGTTCAATTATTCTCTTATTCATTGAACATAGCAGATCATTACTTTTAATTTGAAAATTAACTGTAGGACTGGGACATATACAAACAATACAGTTTCTTGGTCACTGGCTTTTTAAAGGTACATGTAAATTCATCAGCACTGGTGCCCAAATTGTACTACAGAACACTTTATTACAAAAAAAGTTCATGTAGTACTAAGATGGTAACAGTTCCAGCCAACTGTGAAATACCTAGCTACACACCACAGGGAAGTATGAGAAATACAAAAGTGTTTGGTGTTAGGTCTGGGGATATGGCCTAGTGGCAAGAGTGCTTGTCTTGTATACATGAAGCCCTGGGTTCAATTCCTCAGCACCACATATACAAAAAACAGCCAGAAGTGGCGCTGTGGCTCAAGTGGAAGAGTGCTAACCTTGAGTGAAAAGAAGCCAGGGACAGTGCTCAGGCCCTGAGTCTAAGCCCCAGGACTGGCCAAAAAAAAAGTGTTTGGTGCAACAGTGGTTTTCGGGATTTGATCAGTAAAGTAACAGGAAGTTTAATATTTTTTAAAAAAAACTTTCCAAAATATAAACCTTTAAAATTATCCTATGTGGATTATACTATTGATAACTGATAACATTATAAGTCCTAAGTTTAAGAACATTTATTCAGTGAAAGGCTAACATAGTTATAGTAACTTAATAAAGGTGTATAAAATAGTATCTGATATCTAGGGGCTTATAGAGTGAAGATATATATATATATATAATATAGAATGTAGAATAGACAAATATAGAATAGACAAATATAAAATAGACAATATAGAATAGACAAATATGATATGGAATAATATAGAATATATTATATATAGAATTATATATATAAATTTATATAGAGAATATATAATATAGAATAGACTTGTCATGATGAGAGGAAAAATGGAAAGAAGGAAGGGAGGAAGGAAAAAGAATACATAATCACTTTTGGTTGACATGGCAGGGGAGGCAAGAGGATCATGTTCTTATTGATGTGGTTTGCTTAGGGGGTTTCTGGCCAAAGCTGTTCTCTGAGTGGTGGTGTGGTTGAAGGAATGAAGCCAGAGCTTGAGGTATTGGACAGTAGGGACATTACAGCATAATGAATTTTTTCCATCTCTCTGCTTAAGAAAGCAGAGCTCTGCCCGATTACCATGTTCAATCTTCATATCTTCTGATGTCTATTCCTATCATTTTGCATCCTATTCTTGCTGATGTACCACCTGGCCCCTTAGCTATTCCTCAAACACTCTGAACATATACTCCTTACCACATTTGCGTTTGCTTTTCCAACAGCTCCTCTGCTTGGAATGCACTTCCTCCAAACCACTATGCTCTTCTCTCCTTTGCTTCCTCCAGATTTTTATTCAGATGCATCTGGTTAGAAATACTTTGCTTCATGACTTATCCATACTTGCTTCCTTCCCTTGCTCTATCTTTTCTTCTATAATTTGTTATTATATAATAAGTTATATTTCCTCCTATAAATTTTTATCTATGAAACACACTGGTGAGAGTATGATTGCTTCATTCTTCTAAAATTCAATTCACAAGAACAGGTACTCATTTATTTTATACACCACTATATTCTTATCACCCAGAGCAATATATGATCCACAGTTGATCTTCATAGATATTTGTTCAATGTACGTATTCATGAATGATGATATGAACAATTGAATGATGATAAAAACTTACAGGGGCATCAAGAAACAGTAAGTAATTTAATATAGGTTTAAAAATGGAAGAGAGTCAGCCATAGTTTCATTCCAGGTGAGTAGAGTCATATTTTGATCTTAGACTTGCCTTTTACTTAGTTTGACTAGATGCCTTTTCCCCGCAACCAACTTGTGTACACTAGTTTTATTTTGGCCTTTCAGTCATAATAGTATATTTTATATTTAAATTTTTATCAGCGTGCAATTTAAAAGTTTGCTCACAGAATTCTCATTCAATTCCTCTGAAACTGCTGCACATCAGTTCTTAGGATGTGGGAAGAAAAGAGTCGTGTTGTCCTAACCATTCCTAGAGATGGAGTCTGGTGTGCAGTCTTTCTTGCACACTCCTTTGCTTGGCTATCAGGCAACCCTTAGTTCATGAAAATTTAAAGGAAGAAACCACTGTGGGTGATTGAGACTTGGAGGAAGGGGAACTAGACAATTGGAAAGGTCAGTTTTCCTCTATACTGAGACCCTATAAGATGAAATAATACAGTCCAATGAGAAATTGGTGCTATTACCCTGCTTTCTCTCCCCTACTCCCCAACTCTTGGCATTGTGACTAGCTCTTTGAAGAGACTTTCAGAGCCATGAAGAAGCCAGTCTCATTCATAACAGCATGTAAGCCATTTGCTCCGTTTGGAATGGCCAGATAGCCTACATAATTAATGTGCTCCACAAAGCTGTGTAAATTAATCATGAAGCTGGCCCCCAAGATGGAGTCCACAGGAGAAAGTGCTTTTGGTGTTTTAAGCTAGGGCCTGGGAGTCTCAGGTTCATTTTTTCCCCTTACCATTAGGACATTGTGACCCTAAGGCAATTCACTTAATGCTCTTCTAAAGTACCTGTGAGGTACTTTATTGATCCATATTTTATTCATATTTTCCACTTCTGAATCTTAGGAAAACCTCAGCAGAGCCCCACTGGAGTCGTTGGATGAATGTTACTGAGGCCTTCTGAGGATCCTCCATGGAAAATTACTTCAAAGGACCTGGTTACTTATATTTTTCTAATATCCCCAAGTAGACATTTCATAGTACTAATCATCATTCTTTAATAGGTCCAGTTAAGTCACACATCTGTTTAAATTTTAAAACTGAAGTCTGCCTAAAATGTAAATGACCTGTTCTTGGAACTAGCCTGAGTGCTAATTCAAGTAGGAAAATGAGAAACCATTTCAAATTTATGCCATTATTGGACTAGGATCAAGTTGCATTTCCTTAGAAAGATCCTGGTAAGAAAGATTTAGGTAAAACCCTTTGTCTTTCCAGTATTCAGAACTGAACTGGAATAAAAATGTGAAGATTCTATTTGGTTATGCCAATTTCTTTTTTCTTCTTCGTTTTTTCTTTTTGTAAAGGAGGCTGCAAAATTGTAAGGAGTGCTGAAAAATTGCATTCATTAGAATTTTATTGATGAAGCATTGTGTAAACTCAAGTGGTGCCCAGAAAAATAGTGTGTGGGTGTGTGTTTATGGTATGTTTGAGAAAGAAACTATTCTTTATTCTCCCTTGGCCATTTGGGATTTCTTTGTTCAAACTTTAGTGTTGAGCAAAAATGTATTTCTACAAAATGTTTTTTCCCTAGGAAAAATGGAATAGAGGATATAAAATTCTCTTCTTCCTAAAAAAGCCACCACACAGCTGTAGTAAGTTGCTTTCATTTGTGTAAATCTGAAAAGCTGCAGAAAAATTCCATGTTGTTTTTCCCAGAGGGCATCTTGTGTTTTTTTTTTTTTTTTTTTGCCAGTCCTGGGCCTTGGACTCAGGGCCTGAGCACTGTCCCTGGCTTCTTTTTGCTCAAGGCTAACACTGCCACTTGAGCCACAGCGCCACTTCTGGCCTTTTCTATATATGTGGTGCTGGGGAATCAAACCCAGGGCTTCATGTATAGGAGGGAAGCACTCTTGCCACTAGGCCAATTCCCAGCCTTGCACATCTTTCTTTCTTTCTTTTTTTCTTTATTGTCAGAGTGTGGTATAGAGGGGTTACAGATTCATATGCAAGGCAGTGAGTGCATTTCTTGTTCTACTTGTTACCTCCTCCCTTACTTCCCCCATCCCCCTTTCCCTTCCCCTCTCCCCCAAAAGTTGTGCTGTTGGTTTACACTGAATGGTTTTGTAAGTGTTGCTTTTGAATGGCTTATCTTTTTGTTCTTTTTCTTTCGATTTTGGTATTCCCTCTCCCTTACCAGTTCTAATACCCGTATAAACAGAATCCAGGGTACTCAGATGTGATACAGTAGTAGAGGGGTAGAGCCACAGGAAGGGAGTAAAAGAGAAACAAAACTAAACAAACCAATCAAATAAACAAACAAACAGACAAGGAAAAAGAGAAAAAAAAGTACAAGTTCACAAGGCATGTGGAAAATAATTACAACAGCTGTATAACTCTCGTCTCTGTAACGTGGAGTTCATTTCACTTGGCATATTTTTATGTGATTATATGGGTGTAGCTATTGGGGTATTTTGATCTTCTACCATGACTAGCCTATTCATGTACTAGATATTCCCTATGAGGGACACCATAGAAGCCATTCCCTTTAAAATCAGGAGAAAGACAAGGATGTCTGTTCTCTCCTCTCCTCTTCAACATAGTACAAGAATTCCTAGCCAGAGCAATTAGGCAAGAAGAAAACATAAAGGGGATCCAAATAGGAAAATATGAATTAAACTCTCTCTCTTTGCAGATGACATGATCCTATACCTAATGAACCCCATGGACTCTACTTCCAAGCTACTAGAGCTGATCCAAAGCTTTGGCAAAGTAGCAGGATATAAAATAAGTCCTCAAAAATCAATGGCTTTTATATATGCCAACAACCTGAAGAGCAAGGCTGAAATAAGAAAAGTTACACCTTTTGCAATAGCCTCAAGAAACATAAAATACCTAGGAATAACCTTAACCAAAGAAGTGAAAGAACTCTATGATGAGAACTTTAAAAACCTGAAAAAGGAGATTAAGGCAAAACTTAAGAAATGGAAAATCTCCCATGCTCCTGTATTGGGAGGATTAACATTGTGAAAATGGCAGTATTACCAAAAGCTATCTACAAATTCAATGCAATACTCTTCTGCACATACTTAGTAATCCAGCAGATGGCACTGTGGGGTAACTGGATGACAACTTCTTTTCCCATTTGTGCCTGTGTCCATTTCCAGCATGTATGTTTATAAATAACCATTTTGTTAACATTGTAGTGAGAGGAGTGATACTGCTTTTTGTGAATACAAAACATTTAATGTAGGTGGTTTATATGTCTGTATCTTGTGCTGGAAGCATAATAGAACTGATGGTGGCTTTTCAAGGGCTTTTTATTTTTATACATGTTAATGTTAGGGTTCACTTAGTAGCTTTTCCTAATAACCCAGAGACAAATGAACAAAAATTTTTCTCATATTAATCTTGATACCCATTTCCTGTGTGCTGAGAAAGGGGTATGTGTGTGAGTAATACAAAAGTACACACTCACTATTACCACCTTATGGAGTGTTATATAGCAATGAGATAGTTACCCAAAATGTGGCTCAGGAAATAATGGTTCTACTAGTGCATGGGAAGAATTCAGTATCTTGGGGCCCACCCACACTTTATGTATTATATAAATATGAAGGCATATTTATAATTATATATTAAATTATCCACTCACAGAGTCATTTGCACAGTGAAACTTGAGAAGCACTGATGTTGAATCCCATTGCCTTTTTCTTATATACAGCAGGTGCTGAGAGCTTAGTATATATCAATTGGTGCATTCAGCCAAGCCTTCCATTTCAGAGATAACCCTTTGAGGACACCAGCCCTCACTGAGCTTGTAGTCAGGGGATGGACACCATATTAAACAAAACAAAACAAAATACTTAAGGCTGAAGCATGGTTCAAGTGTTAGAGGGCTTACCTGGCTAATACAAGGCTCTGAGTTCAAACCCCAGTACCATAAAGCAAAACAAAAATTTCCCAATGCCTGCAGCAAGGTAGGTGCTAAAAGAGGTATCTACCGGGCATGTTTATGTATTTGGTAGACATTGTTTTGAAGCTTACTTTTAATCTTCATAACAACTCTTATTTATTTATTTATTTATTTATTTATTTATTTATTTATTTATTTATTTATTTATTTATTTATTTATTTATTTTGGCCAGTCCTGGGGCTTGGACTCAGGGCCTGAGCACTGTCCCTGGCTTCTTTTTGCTCAAGGCTAGCACTCTGCCACTTGAGCCACAGCGCCACTTCTGGCCATTTTTTGTGTATGTGGTGCTGGGGAATGGAACCCAGTGCCTCATGTATATGAAGCAGGCACTCTTGCCACTAGACCATATCCCCAGCCCCCTTCATAACAACTCTTGAGAGATAGATATTAGTATCTCTAAGCAGGAAACCCTGCAAAGATATTCTCACACAGCCAATCAATGATGACTTGGATAAATGATGAACCCAGTTGTGCCAAAGTCCAAAGCCTAAATTTTACCACTGAGTGGCCTTCTAGAAACCTAGTTTATTGTAAGGCCCTCAAATTCTTAGTCTGGAGATGAACTTTCTTTTGCTATCAACTATTAACTGAAAGTTGATCTCCAGACTAAGAATTTGAGGGCCTTACAATAAACTGTATTTTGGCAGTTGGTAAGTGGGCACCTGAGAGGGACTTGTAAGTGATATTCATGATCACTTAAAATGTGCTTCTTTCTGATCCTCCATCAGGGTGCCTGGGGGACCACAGGGTACACCTCCATCTTCAGGAGTAGAAAAAGACTGCAAGTAGTAGCTCTGTACATGGAGACTTTGTGGCAGAACGGATTTGTATTCATGTTAAACTCAGGGTAATTGAACTTCACTTATTCTCTCTCAAATTTAACTAGGTGCTGCCTGGAGTCAGAACTAATCAGCATGTTGAATAATCTAGGTTCTTCACCACTCATGTAATATTGGTATTAGGAGTTGTGCAGGTTAACCATGTTTCTGAAAAGCCAAAACATTTTTCAGGGGTTAATATGTATATAATTACCCCCCCACATATATATAACTATATATAACTACCTGTCTCTCTATATCTGTCTATCTATCTATCTATCTATCTATCTATCTATCTATCTATCTATCTATCTATCTATCTATCTGTCCTGGTTGTTTTATCTAAGCTCCTTGATGAAGCTTCCATGAAGAATAAAAATCAACATCTCTGTAAGAGAAGGAAAAGAGCATCTGCTTCTGGTTCTAGGATTACTGCTCAGTCTGAGAAAATTATTTTAATCACAGTCTTTCTGAAAATGTGTTTTATTGTTAACTCATGTATTATAGGTATCTGCAAGCAGAAAGTAGTAACATTGCAGTTTGCAGAATCATATGTATTCGGCAAAAAATAAAACGTGCTTCTTGTGAGAAACCCATGGATCATACACTAGTGTTACAGGAACTAAGGGGTCTATAGTGATGGCTAATGTTGGCATTTTTAAGGAAACTTACAAGGAACATTTATTCTTGTCATTTAAGCCTCATTTTAGTATTTCCAGACAATTTGTTGCACCTGTTCTGAGTAAAAAAAGTGGTTTTGCTTTTTACCTATTTGGTTGATGTCAACGGTGAAGGGGCTTGCCAAATAGGGCTCATATTCCCAGCGTACAAAGTAGTACATGGTAATTTAGAAATCTTTAGGACAAAAATGCCTGTACTACAAATTCATGGGGATGAGGTAACAGAAAAAGTAGGTCAGCATTGAGTCACAAATCATGATGAATATGATCCCGTCGGTGAGCACAGTGATCTCAGTCTTTAACGGAAGAATACTAGTGCACCAAATTTTCTCTAAAACCAACAACAAAGTGATACCAAATCCATGCTAAGAACACTGGAGGCTGAACATCCCTCCATTACATTCAGCACTCGTTCCATACCCATTCCTTAGTATCACTGACTCAGCTCTCTTTTTTTTGTGTTGTTTCTACTCTCTGGTTTTTGGAATAGAGGATTTTGTTTTAAATGTGAAGAGATGAGATGACAGTTTCTAAAAGATGCGTCTAGTGAACTCTGTGTGTGTGTGTGTGTGTGTGTGTGTGTGTGTGTGTGTTACAAGGCACTTTTAAAAGGGGATACTTGAAAATACAAACATATACACACATGCATGAGTGTGTATGTGTGTGTGTACCCATATAGGAGTTTGAAATCGGGGCCTTGCAACTGTTAGACAGATACTCTCTCACTTGAACCCCCCCACCCCAAGTCTCTTGCTTTAGCTGTATTTCAGGTACAGTCTTCTACTTTTCCCCTGGAGTCAGATTTCAGATGATGACCCTCCTTAAATCTCCTTGTATGCTGGAATTACAGCATGACCCACCATACCCAACTTGTCTGTTGAGTCTCACACAAATTATTATTATTTTTAGCCTAGGCTATCCTCAAACCATGATCTTCTCCCCAGCTTCCCTTTGTATGTAGCTGGGATGATAAGCATGCAACAGCATGCTCTGTCTTTGTCATTTAATTTTTCTCATAATTCTCTCCACAGGAGGTGAAATGTTTATAGGAAAAACAGTAGATAGGGCTGGGAATGTGGCTTAGTGCTGGAGTACTTGCTTATCATGTATGAAACCCTGTGTTCGATTCCTTGGTACCACACAAACAGAAAAGGCCAGAAATGGTGCTGTGGCTCAAGTAGTAGAGCACTAATCTTGAGCAAAAGAAGCTCAGGGACAGTGCCCGGGTTCTGAATTCAAGCCCCAGGATGGGCAAAAACAACAACAACAAAAACCCCAAAACAGTAGACACTTGAATTCAATAATCCATTCAAGGGAAAGCATAGTAGCTTGAATCTAATTTAATTTAATTTAATGCAGGGAAAGAAGTCATTTTGGGTAATTCTGTGTGTACACTCATATGCGCATATGTGTGCATGCATATTTGTGTAGGTTTTTAGAGACCCAGGCTGGTTTTAAACTTGCAGTCCTCCCTCCTCAGCATCTGGAGGTTGGGATTAAAGACATGTCCCACCATGTCCAGCTGATTTGTATCTTTAAGAGTAGTTCTTGTACATATCACAGAGTGGATTCAATTTTGTCTTAATTCCTTAAACATACACATCTCAGAGTTATGAAACTTATGGTGATAAAAGCTAATTATCACTAAGAAGTGGTAAGGGTGCCAGATGTATTATAAAATATGTTGAGCTTTGTTTTAGATAAGAACATATGGACCATTTTGAAAATTACAATAAAAGATTTGCTCACATACATAGTCATCGCCTACTAATGATATTATTTAATTACACACAGCGTACACATTCTTTGACTAAACTGAGTAATTTTGTAGTATTGAAAGTGACAAAGTACATTATCACCTCAAAAGCAAATGAAAACCCCATGATGAAGTTTGTTGGCATAATGGCCTCAAAAATCTGATCTGAGTGAAGTAGAAAGCATTTTCTCCATAGAAGCCCATGTTCCAGTGAAGCAGAGATCCCGAGTGTCCCATAAATGTGTTCTGTGTGCCATGTCACACTTCCGTGCTGGACATTAATACTGTCCTTCCTGCGGTGAACCATTGCTATCATTTTCTCTGCACTCCTGATGATCTCACCCTTCTGCTTCATGACTAGCATGGGTCCTCTCTAAAATCTCCACTTTCTATGATTGCCTCATGTTCTCATTCCTGTCTCACTATATTGAATTTATATGCTGATATGCCTCACCTCACCTACCCCCAAATTAACTCCTTAATGACAGGAGCAGCACTGTGTTCACATACATGGCCTCAGGGTTAATTCATGTATTATATGTGTCAAGTGTTTAATCTATAGACTGGTAAATTAATCCATAGATGAAAACACAAGGTGCATTTACCTTCTGTCTTCAACCTTTGCTATTGGTCTTTCAAAACACTCTGCTTATTGTTTTGAGACAATCAAATATTGCCATCTTATTTGCAAAGTGATTTTTGACCTTTTATGAAAAATCACATAAAAGCTAGATGCTGGTGGCTCATACCTGTAATCTTAGCTAATCAGAAAGCTGAGATCTAAGGATCAAGGTTCAAAGCCAGCCCAGGCAGAAAGTCCCTATGAGACTCTTATCTTCAATTAACCACTCAAAACATGAAATGAAGCTATTGCTCATAATGATAGAGCCCTAGCCTTGAGCAAAAGAGCTCAGGGACAGTGCCCAGACTCTGCAAAAAAAAAAAAAAGTAGAAATATTAAATTTTCCAACTTTCAATCACTGAGATTCATTATTTGCCAAGATCCCAGAATTTAGTAAGGTCAAATGGCAAGGTATAAGAAATGTACTCACTGCCTTAGGTATGAAACTGTAACCCCTCTGTACATCACTTTAACAATAAAGAAATGAAAAAAAATGGCTCCTTTAATATTTTAAGGTTTATCAAGTCTATTGTATGTATTTGGAATATATAAAGAGAATAAGCTGTTTAGTTTTTCACAGCCTACTTGAAGAATGCTGTTAGCTAGTTGTAAATATATGTATAAGAGCTTGCTGGAGACCTGAATAGAACCACCAAGAATCTGCTAGAACAGTGTTCCCTAAAGTGGTTTCTTAAGATCCAAGTCCCACAAGCTGGCTCATGGAGAGCCATGGGTAATGAGTTAAGCTAGTTTATTGCTAGCTCCATCTTGTCAATCTCTTCTTTATGCTCTATAAGTGCTCTCTCAGCATACTCACTCTCCTCTCACTTTATGTACTTGGCTATTTGGTTCTATACTTCTTTTCCTCCAGAGCCCTTCCCTGACTGCCCTATCCTCACATCCATTGGCTCCACTCTCTCTCCTCTGTGCATGCCCTTGTAACTTCATTTTCATACAATCTGTTTATCTTTCTGCTCTCCACAGAACTTCACATTAAGGGTACAAAAGTGCCTTATTTATATTACTACTTGGTGATAGCTGGCATAAAGCAAGTGTTAAAATACCGTTGGCTCATGAACTCATTCTTGCTTTATTCTTTTTCTTTTTCTTGTCAATCCAAGGAGAGTGAAAAAATAGTATTATTTGTTAATCCTAATAGAGCTAGTAAGGCCCAATCATACTAAAATTTTGTTGTTAGATCCTCTAAAAAATGAACTATAAATGAACTTGAGATATTTAAATCTCTTAGTCTGGAGATATGGTATTCATTTGATTAACTTGGCTATTGGAAATCATGCGAGTGCATTTTAATGTATCACCAAGAACGCTGATACTCATCTGTTATCAGCTATTCAGGAGGCAGAGGCAGGAAAATTACAAATTTTAGGTCCCAGCAAAGTTAATGAGATTGTATCTCAACAACAACAACATAAAAAACTAAAGCAAACAAAAAGAATGCATGCTAATGACTATTAGAACAAGAATTAATGAAAGGCCTTACTTTATGTTGAGGGTAACTTTGATCCATTTATAGTATAAATGATAAATATATACTTACAATTTTATCTTTTATTGCATATGGTATGGTGTCAAAGCTGCTGAAGAAAATCTCAGATTCTTTAGAATTGAATTGACATTTATAAAGATATAAAACTCCTGGGCAGCAGCAGCTTTAATTATTACTTAAAAGCAGAGTTGTTAAAATGGCTCCTCAGATACTTGAGCTTTTGATTTTTTTGGGGGGGGGGATAAATTTTATAAATGAACTTCAGTCAAATGGTTTGCACTGCTAAGTACTCTAATAATTCATTTTAGTATGGCTTATAGATTTGTTCCAGAAATAAAGCCAAATATCAAATATGTCACTGACTGCTAACAGGTAATGACAAGGGTTAAAAAAAAAGTCTCGATCTCATGTGAGGAAAAAGTTAGAGATATTTACTGAACACTTTGAGCATCTTCGGTGTTCATGAGCTCCGAACCAAGAGATTTTAAATGTCTTTTCCCCATTATTTCTAAAAGGAGCCCTCTTGTCCTTGCTTGGGAATTCTCCACTCAAAGATATGAGACAGGAGACATGAAGTCTTAGCAACATCTTAGCTCTCTGTCACAGCTCATGCCAATTAAGGGAACTTGGAGAAGAGTGGTTAGTTGCCTAAGAGGGTTATGATGCTAGCTTGGCATGTTTTTACTTACTCCTATGCGGGCAGTAAATGGAGATTGGTCTGTGTTAGCATGTGGGTCCATTCTCCATAGGCATATATACTGATAGCACTAATGATCTGCAATATTTAACAATAAAACTGTTTTACTTGCAGTGACTCCAGGCTTTGAATTATAAATGCAACCATTTTATATCTTCTGTCATTTGGAGAAATACATGGGAATTGGCCCAGATTTCACATTAATAATATAACAAGCTAATGTTTCAAAAATAATTAGAGCTGATATCTCAATTTAATTGATATTTGGAAAATACATTTTATTTATCAAAATATATATTTATTAAGTTGATGTTAATTAATAATAACTTGAAACAACCCAGATTTCTTTTAATGGGAAAATATCATCATAAATACACACATATACACGCACACATGGATGCATGGTGATTCACATGTGGTTATGTATGAATATGATATTTTATTTATATCATTTTTTGCTTGTTTGGGGTAACTAAAAATCCTACAGAATTTCAGCAGTACTGTATGAGGGACAGGGTAACAAACAGTACAAGAAATGTATCCAATGCCTAACGTATGAAACTGTAACCTCTCTGTATATCAGTTTGATAATAAAAATTAAAAAAAAAGAATTTCAGCAGTACTGAGAGATTGTTCTCTAATATGGAGTGAATGTAAATGATATTTATTTTTATTTGATCTTAAATATAAAACTTGTGGTAAGGCTAATTGAACAAACCAAGTAAATTTGATCTCTTTCATTATTTCTTGCATAAACCATATGAACTTTTGGAAAGATATGAAATTTACCTCTGTGAAAAAGTTCCATTTCACAACTAATATGAGGTAAGATATTTATGAAAATGGTGCACTCATTTCAAGAACTCAGAAATGGATTAGTCACAAACACGGTGACAGAATTAAAGTTTAACTAATGATCAACCAGTTTTTAGACAATTTTGTGGATTAAATGTGTACTACTTTAATTTCAAAATTTATTTTCAATTAATGGATTTGTGATACAATTCATCTCTTTGTTTTTGTCTTGTACTGGCTTGCATCAACTGTTATCTTTCTCTTTGATCAGTTACCCGTCTCTTTATCCATATGCATTGTGTGTATAGAGTGTAACTACATAAGGCAGAGTGAAAGGGACTTCATTTTTCTTCTTCTCTATTGGTATTTTCATTTTTGTAGAGGAAAGTTAGGGAAAACAAATTAAGTTTCTTTCTTTCTTTTTTTTTTTTTTTTTTGTAAGTTTGGCTAGTTACATTGCAGTGAAGTAAAGTGGTTATGTTCCTTCATGCCACTGTTTATTTATTTATTTATATTTGTTGATCATGGATCTTCAACTCAGGGCCCGGGTGCTGTCCTTAAGCCTCTTTGTGCTCAAGGCTAGTGCTTTACCATTTGAACCACAGCACCACTTTTGGCTTTTTCTGAGTAGTTTATTGGAGATAAGAGTCTCTTGACCTTTCCTGCTTAGGCTGGCTTCGAAATGCGATCTTCAGATCTCAGCCTCTGGGATAGCTAGGATTACAAGTGTGAGCCAATGGTGACCGGCCATGACATAGTTTAGATGGCACTTACCCTAGAGAAGCTTCTATGACCAATAGATTCAGCTTACTTTTTTTCTTTTTGTGTGTCTTCATGGTGCAATTACTCAATGTTTGGTTACTCCTTTTATATTGTGAACTTCTGCAGAAAGGATTGTCATTGGACTGTCTATAGGACTGTTCAGTGATCATTAAAGCCAAATATTGAACATATTAGAAAAAGTCTGGAACTTTTGACTTACTGAAACATGTCTGGCTAGGGAGGAAGAGAAAGGAAGAGGAAAAAGAGAAGGAGAAAAATTAGGAAGAAGAGTGAAGAAAAGAAGGGGAGAGAGAGAATGGAGGAATGATTAGAGATTAAGGCATAAAGTTATTACAAAAGAACTTAGTTTTCAACTTGGCCTCATATGTCTTTCCACAAAACCCCATTAATATTAATTTAAGTGATGTTGGCATAACAGCCTTTGAAAGTCATATATGGTGTAATTCATATCACTTATACCAGGTTCTAAATAAAGAAATTTCAAGTTAATGAGAAAAATTATGATAAATCTAAGGAAGAAATAAACTTACTTGCTATGTCTTAAATAAATACAACATCTGAAACAATGTTACTATATCAACAAAAAAGAAATTAAAACACACACTCATCCTGTTTCCGCAATTTAAATGCTATGGGAGAATTTTCATTTTGAAATGTTTTTTAACTTGCTGCCATTGGGTTTTAAGAGTGTTTATGAGTCTTGTGAGTTTGTCAGGCACATTCTAAAGTAGAATTTGTGGCTATAATTAGTTCATAAAATTTCTAGATGCAGGATTTTTTTTAGACAGAATATTTGTACTGCAAGATTAGATAATCAAACTGAAGATGTCTGCCTGAAACTTACTCATTATATAGAAATAAATTCAACCATTTCACTGTTAACATTCATAATTATCCAGATAAGTATAATGGATAGCAGCATCTGGTTAAGTGAAGTTAAATAACATTATTTAATTTGTCAAATAAAATTAAGTCATATAACTGGAGTTGTTTTAATATGCGCATCAAAACCCTTACAAGTGATATATGCTCAGCAGGAAACATGTTCTGTAAAGCAAATACCGTAATGTGTGTGTGGGGGGGAGGGGTTGGTATCTAGACAATAAAGTGTGAGGTTAGAGGAAGCAAGGTACTGCTCTACCTAGAGAAACAGGAAGCATCCAGGGCTCAGCACACCATGGTGGGGAAGTTTGTCTTTATCATAAGGAAACAGGAGCCCTGAAAGGGTTATAGGTGAGGTTGGAAGAGTTAGGGATAGATGTGTGCTTGCTGGGTCACCTTTATGGAGGCTGCTGAAGTCAAAGGTCCATGTTGGTGGTGCTAGGAGTATACATTTTTCAAAGATTGAGATCCTGGCTAGAGGCTGCTCCCTTTCCCCTCTGGAGGAGTTCGTTAAGTCCACGTTTCCATCCGTCTTTCTTATTGGGCTCAAATTGTGGACCAGTATCCACTTGCCCTATTCTTTCTAGGGTCAGTCACTAGACAAGAGAGCTAGAGCCTGCTGAAATTCCCCCAAATCAGCCAATCCTGAGCATCCTTCACCCCTTTCTGGGGAAACATGTCTACCTCTCTTCTCTTTCCTCTGCCTTATGGCTGACCTTGGTGATGCCTCCTGCAGCCCCCATAGTGGGACATATACTCCTCTTGGAAATTGAAGGTAGAAAGAAAATCATTCTCTTTTCTCTTCTTTTCTGGTTTGTGAAAACAATTTTATTGAGGTAGAATAGAAACATTACAATAATTCACCTAACATATACAACATACGCACATAACTAGGTAATAACCATATCTATAACTTCCAGAATGAAGTATGTTTTCAAGAGCAGTAACCTCCTGATCTGTTGGCCTTTATAAACCTAATTAATAATGACCCCATTAAGACAACACTATTGTGCTAGGCTGATGGTGGAGACAGAAGAAATATTTAGGAGATAAAATTAGCTGAAGTCCATGATAGGTTAATGTTAGGCATCCCAGAAAAGTAGGGGATGTAGATGGCTGTGATGCTTTTGGCTGTGTAATAGGAGTAGGAGGGGAAGTTAGTGTTTAGAGTACACAGTTACTGAGTTGTTCTACGCTTGAAGGCCTGGTGGCTAAGGAGTGTATTAAGTGTCAGTAGTCCACTGGACACTTCATTAAGAGAGTTTAATAGCATTCCTGTTGTTAAGACATTTCTGTCTTTTAGAATAGATGTTTCTGCTAGATAGAGCTTCTTCTTTGCCTACTGATTATGTCCAGCTAGATGGGAGATTTTAATGTTTGAGGCTCTGAAGAAGATTAACCACACATTTTTAAGTTAATTTTATTTCAGTTAACTCTCAAAGATTTACTATAAGTCTGCTGCATGCTCAAATCATGGGAGCCAGTCTCTGATCCCATAGAAATGATACTTTTGTTGGAAAAAGACACAACTTATGCAATGAATCTTTTAAGTTTTCCCTTGTATTTTCTTGTTTTACAGTTTTAACAGGTAGGTTTATGTTCCATTTTGAGTTAATTTGATAGATGACATAAGAATATTTTGCATATGAATACCCAGTTTTCCCAACTTTATTTGTTGAAAAGACTGTCTTTTCCCCTTCAAGAGATGGCTGTAGCACCCACTTGAAAATCGTTTGGCCATATATGAGAGGTCTAATGTGGAGGCTTGCTATACTAAGCCTTGGGTCTCTATCACTGCTTCTATAACCTGTGTTCTGAATACTGGAGCACTGTAGTGTTTAAACATTATAAATTGTGAGACTTCAAATTTGAACTTTTAAAAAGATTTGGCTATTTGTGTTTTCATGTGAATTTTAGGACTTTTTTTCTATTTCTATTGGGATTTTGGTAAGTATTACCAAATATGTTGGGCAATCTGAACATCTTAATAATATTAATTCCCTGGGTCCATAGAGGTTATTGTTCTATTTACGTGTGTCTTGACTTTACTCAACTATACTTTATAGTTTTCAGTATACATTTATTCTCAGTAGGGGGACTTAACGTACTTGAAATTAATCTCTATGCCTGGAAGACATAGGTAGAGGGGTAGAAAAAATATCGGTGATCTTTGCCAAAAGACTGAGCTATGAAGACTGGTTATGCTTGTGTTTTAAAATACAGTCTATTTTGCACATGTGTGTATTTAGTTGTTTTTCCTCCTTTTCCTTTGCAAGTATAATTTTCAGAGTAGGGTAATATAACTCTGTTTGATATTTGTGAAAGGAGGATGTTGTTTACTGGAAAATGAACTCTGTAGCAATAAAAGCTTCTGAGGGCTCCAGGTATGGCTCCTCAGTTTCTCTGGTCCAGTTGTTTTGTCAGCTAACTGTAGCCACATTTAAGGGCATACTTCATCAAATCCCCTTTGAGACTTGAAATTTGACACTAACAAACAAAGGCAGGAGACTGAGCTTGTACCCATGGGAAATGCCACCAGCTGAACTGCTAGGTAAGCCTGAAAAGTCATGAGTATGTTTTCAGGAATGTGAGGAATATAAGAAAAGCCTCTTGCAATGCTTTGCTGCATCTTATGTCTTTCTCTGTTCTGGATGTTTGTTAAAAATACTTCCTTACTAGATAGGGATTTGTATTTAACTGGATAATATTCTCTGTGTCTCTGTCTGTCGTCTGTCTCCCTCTTTTTTGTTAAATCAACTGGGTTGGAAATAGAACATTATCTTTCATTAAACTATTGTATTTGTTTTGTCCTAATATGCTTTCAGGCACAAGACTGTGCACCTTTCTTTGTGGCCTAGCAGAGACAAGAGAAGAAAGAGCAAGAGGAGAAGCAACCAGCACCTGGAAAGCCTCCACTATGTGCTGCTAGTCAGCCAGATTTTCTTCCTTTCTTGCTTCCTATTCCTCCCTGAGGATTTTCTGCATGCACCTGGAAGCTCAGCATTTTATACTAGACATTGTACATATAAATATAGTTGCCCATTTACATTTTAATTTAAGAAAAACAATAATTTTTAATGGAAATATGTTCCATAAAGTGTTTGGAACACAATGTTACTAGCCCTGAAGGACCAGCAGCTGCCATAAACCCTTCTCTTTCCTGCCTCTTACTCAGCCCAAATGACCAGTCAGAGGGTTAGCACTTAGCCTAACATGTCATAGGAGTTTGGTAGATTTCATTCTAAACACATTGCTCATTCGTGGTTAAAGTCTTAGGTAGTTTAGAGTTCACACTATGCCCTTAGGTGAAATGAATTCACTTTACAAGGTGAGTAATAACATCACTGGCAAGAAAAATGTCAGCCAATCAGCTAGGCAAAATTTTACATCTGCCTCATTAACAGTGCAGCCCTTCCTGTCATTGTCTAATGATTTTGTTCCTGCCTTGCTCTTGTATAGGACAAATATTCTTCCTTTAAAGCTACCTCTTCCATTGTTTCCTACTCTGAAGATTCACATTACAAAACTGTTGAGTTTCAGGATATTATTAGTGAATAGAAACCACCACGCCAAACAAGGAGCTCATTGTTGTGCTTTAGTAAGAATAACCCTCAATGCTTCATATTTGAAAAAACAGCTTTGGAGACTGAAAGCCCTTCAGATTTGCTTTCATTGGCAATTAATACCAGGAGCTTATTATATTATTATTTCTGTTATTTTTACAATTTCAATTTCCAAGTTGGAGAGATTTTCCCTTTAATTGTGGATTTGAGGGGCTGTTTTACCCTCTGTGCTTGGGGGCACTTGTAATTTGAAATCATTAATGGCTTGAATGGAAAGAATGTGCATGCTTAAACCATGAGCCAGCAATGCAAGATCAAAGCCTGGAAATTCAAATATCTACAGTAAATTCATTTCCCATTTTTCACATGTAGTGAGGTGTATTAAATTTGTACCCTTCTGCATTCTATTTGGTACCTCTAGTGTCAACTGGGTATACATAAGTGGTAACAATATAGATATAATACAGGAGATGGGGACAGAGGGTCAATGAATGGGAATTCGGCTGTCCCCCTGTTAATTTGACACAGTTACCATAGTGCTTTGCAAAGAATTAGTGCAATTGTTGATCTGGCCTGGTAAGATACTAAGTTATCACTTACCAGACTACTAACTATGCTGGTTCACAAAGCCATTGCTTTATAGGTTCTTGTTTTTCTCTTTCTTTGGCTTTTGAAGCCCAAGTTTGTCTTTTCTTGGATTATCTTTCTTCATTGTTCCTTGTGATATAAAGCTGCTGCAACACATAATTGAGTGAGGTGAAGTTTCTAAGTATGTCTTATTTGATCACAACTCTTCATTATCCCACTCTTCATTATTTTATATGATCATGACTGTTCATTATCACTGAGGTACTGGTGTGTATATACAAATATCCATTTAAGGGAAATTCACTGGTGAATATGACGTGCAAGCACGTTGAAGAACTAAGTCCTTGGGAAGATTCTTATGCCACAGAATAGTGTCATTAGAGGTTGACCACGTGCATGGGTAGCCGAGGAGTCATCTGGGCTATACATGTCTCTTAGTTCGCTGCAGTGGCTCTAATACATTCATTAGAGTCTTCGAGGGGGACCCATTTGACAATTTTGCTGACCAAATTATTCCAAATGTCCTATATTTACGAGCACTGAATAAGAGTATATTTTCTTTTCTGTAAGTGAAAGTTCTTCTAGTTCTATTTGCTAAAATTTCTTTCATATTTTATCTCAAATATGAGTCTATTGGGATCAAATCAAAATTAGTCTTATTTCCCTTCATAGCCATAGTCATATTACAGTAATTCTCATCATTGCAACAAGCATTTAGTGTCTTGGTTTCATCACTGTGAGCTATAAAATCTTTGAGTCTGTGGTAGAGTTGTTGTAGTAATTTTGTCTCCATGCTTCTGACTCCACTCTGACTTGCCCTTTAAAATGTCTCATTCAGTACTTGTACAAATTAGCTTTTATATATAGGAGGCTGCACAGACCTAAGAACTCAATATTTTATTCTGGAAGTTCAGTGATCCCTACGTCTCCCTCTCTCATCTTTTTTTCTTCAGGGAGCTTCTCTTAAAAAATCATTGTTATTATAAAGGTAATGTACAAAGGGTTTACAGTCACAGAAGTCAGGTGCAGAACACATTTCTTTTTGGACAATGTCACTCCTTCCCCCTTTCTTAACCTCTCCCAATTTCTCATCCTCCCAATCACCACCATTACCAAAGTAGAAAGAATTACCTGACTCACTCACCTATTTTCATCAGTTCAAACCAAAGCACATCATGACCCTTTATCAGATGATGCTCTGTCCTTGTACTTTCCTCTCCTGTTATTTTAGCCCAGCCACTGAGCCCAGACATTCCTAATCAGATTCTTTGGCTTTATTATGTCTAAGTTGATTTGGCCCCATGCATGAATGAATGTGTCGTGCCCTGCTTCTGGCAGGGTTCTTGTCTGAACAGACTTTTGCATTGTCTGTGATCTCTCTAAGCAAGCAGAGTCCTGTCTCATTAGTGTACACTTGATGTTCCAACGTCCTCTCTTTGGTAACTTGTTTACCCATTATATACAAGCCTTTTCATTTTAAAACAATGGAAGTATTTTTACAAGTTTTTGGTAGGGTGTTATGAAACGCATAGAAGTATAATTAGTAACTGGTGATATATTAGTAAATGAAGAAGGGTATTTTGTACCTCACCTATTGCAGTTCTGAACTCATTGCCCCCACCTCCATTTCCAGTTTGGTTCTCCTGATGGATTCATTTGTCAATGTATGTATGCTGATAGCTGGTTTTATCTCAAGGCTCCACCCTCACTTTCACCTGGCACCCTACCACTTGAGCCATGTCTCCATTCTAACATTTTGCTGATTAATTGGAGAGATGGAGTCTCATAGACTTTTCAGTCTGAGTTGGCTTTGCATTGAGGTCTGCTAGGTCTTAGATTTTTGACTAGCTAGGACAATAGGTATGAGCCACTGGTGCCTAGATCAAAGGATTTTTATTCTCTTTTTATCTTTTTTTTTTTTTTGCCAGTCCTGGGGCTTGAACTCAGGGCCTGAGCACTGTCCCTGGCTTCTTTTTGCCCAAGGCTATCACTCTACCTCTTGAGCCACAACTACTTCCACCTTTTTCTGTTTATGTGGTGCTGAGGAATCAAACCCATGCATGCAAGGTGAGCACTCTACCATTAAGCCATATTTCCAGCCCCCATTCTCTTTCTCAGACAACTGAAGCATAAAACTGGAACCTTGTACTTTCTTAGCTTCGTCTTCATTCCATTACTCAGTCTTAAACATTTGATCTTTCTTCTTTCTTCTTTGACTACTGCCTTTGTTCATTGAACCCCTCCAAAGTTAAGAAATTTTTCAGTAGCCAATCTCCCTACAACCTTAATAGCTCATACACAGTAATGTTTTGTCCCTACTGGGAACTTTTCCATGGCCTTATATTGCTTGCAAAATAAAATATGAACTCCTTCATATGCCTCAATTTCCTGGCCCTTGCTGACATCATTACCCCCTTTCGTGTCTTCTGCACATTCACCACACAGCTCATGGCAGGAGGCCTGTGGACTTTAGCTCTTGTTATTACAGCTGTAGGAATACCCAGTTTGTCTGCCAGTGAATGCCTTCTCCCCTCTGCAGCCTTTCTTGACTTGTCTATGTTGTATGGATCACTTGCTTCTTTATTTTTCTCTGTGTGGAGTAGATAGCTTTGTAAACACAACTTCCCTCCAAATCTCCTTTCCTTTAATGTGAGAATCTGAAAGATTAGAAACAATATTTTTGTTTACTTTTGCATCCTGTAAGCTGTGGTAGCTCACAGTAGGTCCTCAGAACATCTGTGTTAAGTCCATACAAGTTAGAGTATAAAGAATTCTAACTTTATTTATTTGCAAGGTTGTTTTTTGAAAGCAAAAAGCCATGAGTGTGGGCAGTGAGCTTAAAGAGAAATAGAAGTGATAGATTCTGAGGATTCAGTGCACAATAGAAGTGATTTCAGACTAGGCTGTTTGAAAGCAATTATCATTTGGATTAAAAGCAGGCATTCCCCTTTCTATAATCTTCTTTTGAAAGAAGAGCTTTGAGGGGAAAATAAACAATGTGAATGTACCCTTCTCTTCTTTGAAAGAACAGTGTGTTTCTTTGGTGGTTGGTCTTCCCAACTGTGAGCCCTAAATATCCTCCCTTTCAAATAAACTGATCATCACTCATGCTTTTGGTGGGGCAACCTGCTGCCAACCAGTAAATGAGGCCAATAAATGATATTACTCAATTCAAACTGTAAATGTGTGCACAAGGAAGGGCGATCCCAAGCATTGCTGCTGGCCACTAATCCACATTATTAATGGTGGCATCTTTAAAAAAAATCAATGCCAGTCTCTCATCCTCCTCATGGAGAGGTTCTCATTCTTTCATTGTTTACAAGTTCAAAGGTATGCATGTTTAAAAATAGAAATTGATGAGCAGAAAAACATATTGCCTCTTGCTGTGTTTTCTGTCCAAATTTAGTGAAATAAATTTAAGGAAGGGCAGTGGTGGGAGGGTCCTTCAAATGGACATTCTACCCCAAGATCTGTGGCCTACTTTAAAGGATGTATAGAAGTGCATGCTAATGTAATTGCCACTATGTCACTGCCTGAAAGCTCCCATTAACTAGTAGCAGACTCATATAAAAAGGCTGTGCATAAAGGCTTTCAGGAAGTGTGGGAGCCAGAGAAGGCCTGGAGGAGGCAGGTATCTTCTGGTAGAAGGGAAGGTTGTGGGATTCCTGGGCCTGGGCTCTTTTCCAAGCACTTAGAAATGTTGAGTTATGTATGACATTGTTAACCATAGTAATGCATTCTTGTTGTATTTGAGATAGGGACATAGATCCTATAACATACCCGGATGGTACTAAGGATGAAATAATTATATCATTTATTTTATTAGAAACTTGATTCTTAACCAATAATAGCAGGCATACATAAAACATTTATTACTTTAAAAGTAAGCATTATTTACTTTTTTAAGATCTGGCATTTGAACTAAGGGCCTAATGCTCATCTGGCACCCTACTACTTGAGCCATTCCTCCAGCCAACTCTTTGTTGATTTTTGGAGATGGAGTTTTCTGAAGTTTTCCGCCTGGGCTGGCTTCTAATAGCGATTCTCCAATCTTAGCCTCTTGAGTGACTATGATTACAGGCATTTGCCACTGGTGCCCAGCAAAAACGTAGGTTTACTTTTAGAACAGTTTTAAGATTCACAGCAAAATGAATGAAAGATAACAGAATTACCATAGGCCTCCTAATCCCACAGTTTTATTTGGGTTTTTTGTTTGTTTGTTTTGGTCCTTGGGATTAGAAACCTTCATGGTATTTCATCTTATATCTATTAATTCCAAGTTATTGTCTGTTATACAAGTCTGATATTATAAGTCAGCCATGGGAAAGAGTTGGTGAGAGGAGAGAAAGAGGGAAGATGTGGGAGAAACTTTGACCCCTTAGCAGAAGAGAGAGGAGAAATGAGTGAGTACCTACTGAGTACTTACTTCCCCATGAGTACTTACTTTCTAAGCCTGAAGCTATAAGAAGAGAAGCAAAGTAGATTACCTGAGTAACATGAGAAGATTCTAAATCCGTATGTAAGAGAAAGATGAGGGGGATTCTGTGGGTGTCCTTGTAGCCGAAGAGTGGCTTTTAATATGAGGATACTCAGAAGAAAATGCAAATAAATCAACCTTACCCTTGTTTTAGAATAAAAGGAGCTTCAAGATTTAGAGATTGCAGAAGGACTACCATAGAGTAAATATACTGCTTCAGAAACAAGGCTGGTCCAGTGTATACTACACGATCTACGTTTCACCTGTACTGATCTAGTTTTGTTCCTAGAGTGAAATGTATGAGTCTGGGAAACATGATAAAGACAAGAAGTTGCTTTTTGTTCTCAGTTCTGGAGGTTGGAGGTTGACAGGCTACATCTGATGATGGCCATCTTGGTGATAGTGTTGTACAGGACTTCCCTTGGCAAGAGAAAAGGAATGTGTGTGTATATCTCTGAGTCTTCTGGTCACTTTCCTCTCATACAAAGCTATTTCAGTCATGGAAACTTTACCCTGATGACTTCATTCTATTTTAATAACCTCACAAAGGCCACAATCTGAGCACTAATGTCAGATGAAGTTTCCACTCTCCCACGTGGGGATTAACACATGAAGTCTTGCGGATACCTCAAACCACACCCACACCACAGCCTCATCCCAGGTATAATCAGCCTCTTCCTTCACATGAGAATTTGTAGCAGCAGCCACAGAAATTGACTTTATCACACCAGCTTCCCTCAGCTCTAGGAGAAAATTGGCTTCATGACATTGTGAATTCAGGGTCAGATTTCCCTCCTTAGTTGGTAAGATCCTCTTTGTCTCTATAGGAGTAGTACTACCCAGAGAGCTGCCAGGATGGACATATCTCAAAGCAAACCCAAGTCTGCGGGGGTGGACAGAAGTCAGCAGGTTGGGGTGTCTGTGGGCATGTGTTAATCATGAGCTGGAGAGTTTAACTTGGTGGCATCATAGTTCTTCCCTTGGGAGCCACCTCATACCCCATCCATTAGCATCTCTGGTACACTTTACTTACTGTGATCTCACTGGATGATTACTACAAGCCTATAAAATAAACAAGTCAGTTATTACCATACCCTTTTATATGGGCTTGCCTAAGGCTACACGGTAATGAAGAAACTTTTTGTAGAATCTGTTTCCCATTTGCAATCTAGATGTTTTCCTAGTCCCCTCACTAAAACCAGTTGAATATTCTTTATTTCTCAACTTGCTCTGTTAGTAAGAATTTGTTTATAGTCAGTCATTTTATATGACAGTGCACAATTCTAAAAGGAAAGTAAATCTCTTCCCATACACGTGATGGAGATTTTTCAATTGAATTTTTCATTGGCTTGAAGGAAGAATAGAAGGGAGAAAAGAATTAAACATTGATTTAGAAAGTGGAAAACCAGCTAAAGTTTAGAAAGCTCCTTTGTGAAATAGCCGAGGTCCTTATAGGAATATCTAGGATTGAGTTTTATGTCTTGCTGACCTTGAGCCTGAAGTGAAACACAAGGTCTTGTTCTCATGACCTTGGGTCTATCGAAGTCTGACATTTAAATCAATTACCACAGGAAACTACAAAATCTCTTTCTCTGGAGGTGTCTGAAACTGAGGTAGATAATTTCAGAAGGGACTTGGCCACAGCTTGAAGCTGAACTAAATGACCTCTTGATATTTTCTAAGCATGAAATTCATTCAGCAGCAAAGCACAGGTCTTAAGAGGACCCAAAGTGAGTCTCAGAAGTCACTTGTCTCAATTCACAACTTGTCTTGCTCTTTTGCAAAGTCCAGAATTTTTCTGAACAAGAGCTTGGATAGAGCAAGTACCACTGCAGAATGATTTAAAGAGAACTGAACTCGAGACTCAAATCTATAATAATAATAGTTATTATTGTGATAATTATAAAATGGCTAAAATGTATGAAGTACTTTTGTTCTAGCATCTAACATGTCTATTTCATGTAGACTTTATTGAGGTCTATGTGTTAAGTACCACTATTTTCTTATTTTCATAGAGGAGGTAAACAAATCTTCAAAGTTTAAATTGCAACTAAGCAAAATTTGGATTTTCAAAAATGTATTTCAATGAGCCAAACCCAGAGAAACATGGACTCTGTGGTTTCCCTCATAGCGAATTATTAGTACCTGTCTAGGTTAGTCATAGCAGAAGACCACATTACCCAATAGCTATGTCCGTATGATCAGATAAGATGATGCTAAACGAAATAAACTTCAAGGTATGGCAAAAAAAATGTATTTCAAGTGTGTTATCCTCAAATGCCTCCTTGATATAAATCTAGAAAGACCTTATAGTATTAGAGCTATAAACTGACCTGGGTCTAGACTTCAGCATGGCCATTTTCCAGCTGTGTGACCACAGCAAAGTCATTTGATCTCTCTGTGTCTCAGTTTGTTTTGGAGTAGACTTAGGGTTTAAACTCAAGGCCTTGGTAGGCAGGTGAACTCTCTCTGAACCAAACCCCCACATCTTGTATTGGTTATATTTGACATAGGATCTTGATCCCTGACTGGTGCACTGCTGAGCTGCAGTCTTCCCATTTTTGACTATAATTAGGATGACCTGTGCTTGCTGCTGTGACCAGCTTCTACATAGATGGAGTCTCATGATCTTTACTGCCCAGACTGGCCTGAAACAGTTGTCCTCCTAATCTTAACTTCCCATAGCAAGGGTAAGAGTTCATGCTACCATAATCAGCTGTTAGCTGAGATAGAGTCTCATAAACTTTATATCTGGGCTGATCTCAAACCATGATCTTCCTGATCTCAGCCTTCCAAGTAGCTTGGTAATGCCTATAAATCTGAAGCTGGCACCCAGCTTCAGTCTTCAAGATAAAGTACTTGTTATGACATGTTGCTGGTGGACATACAGGAAGCATGTACTCAGTAGCTGATGTAATTTTGAAATATGTCAAGGGAACCAGATTGGGCCAGCATATGACATGTTGAGATTTAGGGTGACAGAGTCAACTCATTCTTTCCCTGTTGATCTTGGGAGACATCTTAATGTAAGACATCTCAAAGTCCTTGAAAATATCAATAACATTAACGTAATGCTAATGTGAATAAATCAGCAGGAACTAATCAACATTGTTGGAAAAAATGAAGCCAAGTGTCACCTTGTAGAAGTAAAACAACAGCTTACTGTGCATGTCTGGACCTATGTATGTACCCAGCAACCAAGTTATTAGTAGTACTGAGATTGAGAAGTTCTTTCCTTAGAGGATAATTTTAGATTGTATAAGGTCACCTACCAGGTCTTTGGATAAAGTTATTAACTGACTTATGTAACTGAAATCCCTCTGCACATCACCTTTACAATAACTATATATATGTGTGTGTATATATATACTGTATATATAGTAATATATTTTATATATAGTATATATAGCAATGTATATGTATAATATGTGTATATTACAAGATACACACACACACATATATATATTGCAAGATAGAAAAGGAGAGACTTTCAATAGAGTTTGTGGAACAAAGGTTAAGACTGCGCTCTGGAGCAGCACACTTGGGCTTGAATCTTGGAGCTATTATTTAGTAGCTGTGTAACTTCGAAGCAAGCTATGTAACTTCTTCGTGCTCATTTTTTAAATGGGTGTGGTGATAATTTTAGTTTCCTATTGCTTCTACAATACATACATCTCTGACTTAGTGGCTTTGAAGAACACAAATTTATGATTTCTCAGTGCTGAAGTGGGAAGTAGATTCTGTTGTGCCCAATCCAAGGTGTTTGCCTGGCTCTGCTCCCACTAGAGGCTGTGGGAAACATTTTATCCTTCCACTGTCAAAGGCTGTTGTAGTCCTTGTCCCAACATTAGACCAATGCATAGCATTTTTAAATCTCCCTTTGGCTATAACCTCTACATCCTTGATTGTGCCTGTTGACTTTGGCCTTTTGCTTCTCTCGTATAAGCCTTATATACATTGAGCCCCCCCTACATAATCCAAGAATATCTTCCATATGTAAAGATCTTTGACTTAAGCATGGCTCCAAGATCCCTTTTACCATAAAAGGTGGCATATTCACAGGGCATCATATTTTGAATATTTGGCCTGTCACAAATAATCAATAGCACTTGCTATAATAGGTTGCTGCATGGACACAATGTAATGTGCATCATGAGTCAAATGGCACTTGATACCTATGAGCTAAACACATAGTAGCTATAGTTGTCATTCTAATTAAGTTAGATTTTGACAATAAAATGTACCCATCCAAGCCTGCAGCTCAGTATGTAGAAAGTGCATGAGTTTTGCAAATTGATCTGCCTATGACACTTTAGATAAGAAACTTAACCTCTCAGATGCCCAGTTTTTCAGTCTATAAAATAGTAAGCTGTAGGGGCTGGGAATATGGCCTAGTGGCAAGCGCTTGCCTCGTATACATGAAGCCCTGGGTTCAATTCCCCAGCACCACATATACAGAAAACAGCCAGAAGTGGCGCTGTGGCTCAAGTGGCAGAGTACTAGCCTTGAGCAAAAAGAAGCCAGAGGGGCTGGGAATATGGCCTAGTGGCAAGAGTGCTTGCCTCGTATACATGAGGCCCTGGGTTCGATTCTTCAGCACCACATATACAGAAAGTGGCCAGAAGTGGCGCTGTGGCTCAAGTGGCAGAGTGCCAGCCTTGAGCAAAAAAGAAGCCAGGGACAGTGCTCAGGCCCTGAGTTCACGGCCCAGGACTGGCCAAAAAAAAAAAAAAAAAAGAAGCCAGGGACAGTGCTCAGGCCCTGTGTCCAAGTCCCAGGATAGATAGATAGATAGATAGATAGATAGATAGATAGATAGATAGATAGATAAATAAATAGAAAAAATAGTAAGCTGTACTTCATAGTGCTGTGAGGATTAGGCAGATGAAGTAGGTGGCTGCTTCTGGTAATCTGAGTGTCTTTTCTAAATAGTTGTGTTAGGGATAGTTGTGTTAGGGATTCTTTAGACCTTCTTATCCTCTCAGTAGATGTTCTAACCCAAACACTGTGGGTGATAATCCCCACTAATCTTACCGTACTGTTTAAGGATCATATGGTTTGAAAAAGTGCTTGATGAACTACAAAATATTACATGAATCAGGACTGCCACTACCATGGTATGTTGTATTTTTTTTCTCATTGAACAAAATTACTCATATGGAGATTGAGTTTAACAAGATTTGAGGGAAATGGTTGGAGCAAAAGACGCATGTCTTTTCTATGCCTAATTGGAAAAAGGAATTAGGAATTGTACTAATTTCCTGTAATAGTTTAAACTTGGTGGCTGAAAACCATGTACATTTATTTTCTTAGAGTTATGGGGTAGCCAGATGTCCAAAAATCTGTTTCTCAAAGTTGAAGTCAAGGTCAAGAAGACCTTGTTTTGTCAACAGAACTAAACTTCTTCCTCATGTTGAGTCCTTCCAGAAGAGCCTGATTGGTGACCCTTAACCCTTCTAGAGAGTTACTGGTGGCTGCTGACATGCTTTAACTTGTGGCCACATCATTCAATTTCTACCCTCATGTACAAACTTCCTCTTTTCCCTCTGCCTCTGTTTCTCTCTCTTAAGGACAATGTGGATAATTCAAAATATGTTCATCCTTTCAAGATCATTAGCTTCATCAGAACCAGTAAAGGAAATTCCCTCTTTTGTCATGTAAAGTAATATTCCCTGACACTGGGAATTCAAAAGTGAATGTTCCTTGCTGTGGTGGGAAGATGGTAGTGTTTTGTTTTTTTTTTCCATCTTATCATAGGATTATAGGGAAAATAATGATGATTCTCTGAAAAATGAACATTCTTCCATCTGCAGTAGCTGTCCCTTGCATTTGTTGAATGTGAAACTAAAAAAGAGCATTTATGCGCTATCACAGGAGCCATTTTAAACAAAAATGAAAATGAGAGAAATCCGGGAGGCTCCATTTAAGTTGGGATCTTAATGACCTCAAGAGTCAATATGTTGAAGGTTTGGATACCAGCTGATTGTGCTATTGGGAGGTGGCAAAGCTTTCAAGAGATGAGACCTAGGGAACAGACATTAGAACATCGGGGGAGGGGGCACCTTGAAGAGGATGTTGGGACTCTGGCCTCTTCCTCTTTCTTTGCTTTTTGGTAGCCATGAGGGCATTAATTTTGCTCCATCTTATACTTCCCATCATGATTGCACATCTTACCACAAGCCCAAAGCCATGTGGCCATACAACCACAGACTGATGCAACAGGCCAAAATAAATCTTTCTTAAGTTTATCTCACTATTTAAGTTGAGAAGCTCATTATTTATATTAACAGTCAGACTAAAAATGGTAGTGGCAAATTATGATCTGTTCTGTTTTTGCTTATCTAAAATGTGATAATAGTTATGAATGTGTTTTGAAAATGGAAAAACTATGCACATGTAAGGTGTTGGGTATTAATAATGCCAGTAATCTCTAAATCATATTATGTAAGTCTTGCTTGTCATTGGGTTTGAAATGAATGGATAATGAGGTCCAGAATGTTGAAGGGTGAACTGAATGCTAAGAATGCCAAGTATCATGCCTATCTATTAGTGGTATTTTTAAAGGCTAGCCTTTGTCAATCTCTTTAACCTTGTGTTATGACAGTATCCATAATCATGATCATATCATACAATTCACAAGGACTACAATTCTGTAGTTTATTAAAGCTTGTAGGAAAAGTGGTGTTTTATGAATGCTAAGGTAAATAGAAATAATTGCCTTGCTGTAAAGCTGGTGCCTTATATTAGCTTAGGGCTAGTATTTAGTCCCTGAGGCCCGGGAGTTCCAGGCTTAGGGAAAGTTCAGGTTTGATAATGATGTCTTTGCTTTGTGGTTGAGGCTAGAATATTTCTCAATGAAATGTCTGTGGTGAGATAGGCTCATATGTTCCTCAGTAGCTTCCAACATCCCATCAAGGCCTGCAAAAGTTTGTATTATTAGCTTGTACTGACCAACTAACCAATACCTTTTAAAATTTTTAATAAAAAAGCAACTTATTTGTAATTGTTGGCAAATATATGTCAAGGGTTCATAATAGTTTCACAATAATGCATCAAAAAAAGCAGTGCTCATTACTGAGGGGTGGAGAAGGAAATGGTAGTAAGGACATACTTTTCAGGCTTTTTAAATCAATATACTCATTATTTTCTTCCACTAAAGAGTGATGTAAAAATTAAAATCAGTGAAAGTTGCAGAGAACACTTCAGATGTCCCGCACATTCCCTCCTTGTGGTATCTGTCCTAGTGCAATCCTATCCCTTTGAGTGTGGACAAGACTTGTGACTTCCTTCCTTCCTTGTGACAGAACAGGGCAGAGGTGACAGGATAGGTATTATTACATGTATCTACCTCTGAGGGATTTTTCCCCCTGTCTCTTTCTCTCTTTTTGTGGTTTTGAGGAGGTATTCAAGTTAGAATCCAGTCCTAGTGACGACCTTCTTTGACTATAGGTAGTCTTGTAAAATCCTAAGCAGACATCCTATTGATCATGCTAAGCATTTCCAAACTCCTCCTCTCACACAGAAGAAGAAAGGTAAGGATATGTGTAGGTTTAAGCCTCTAAGTTTTGATAATGCTGTTACAAAAGAAAACGTGCTATTTCAATGAGTTTGACTTTTCCCTTATGTACAGTAGCTTTATTCAAGGAACAAAGATAGAGAAGCCTAGGAAACAAGTGTTAAATAAGATGCTAAGCACTTCGGAAATTACAAACACATTTAGGATGTATATTGTCTGTATTTCAATTTCTTTCCACTTACTCTCTGGTGTATTAAGAAACACAGAATATACTTTATTTTTTTAATATTTTGGAATGAAGAAATAAGCTTATATTTAGAAGTTGAGAATTCAATTTTGTAGTTTTATTCTATGAAATGGGAGGGTTTTTCTATTAATCAGTACAAGTTTATTTCTATGATTATGTTATAGTAGGAGCAGCTACAGAGTGACAGTGGACATTAGGAGAATTATTTGGTGAAAACTAAATAATTTGGTAAAGGCAAATAATTTGGTAAGACTGAGGCCACTTAACTTTACTTATAGCTAATAATGGAGGCACTGTAAATATGCCCACTTCAAACCACAGATAAAGAAGAATAGAGAAAATAATGATAAGAATGCTACAAATGCCAAAGCAAGAATTGTTATAACAGGAACAAAATTCATTGGTGAACTGGTCATTTAAAAATGTGTCCCTATGAAAACGTCCCTTGCTTTGTCCAGCAGCTGGTCTCTCCTCTTTGTTAAGTGATGAAACAAATGTATGTTGTTAAAAATTTATGTCCTTGACAATGAAGAGTAGTGTGAAATGAAAATTTTACATGAATTTTATGAGATTGATAGAGAGATGTGGACAAGTTACTCAGATCCAAAGATAAAGTTGGTTGAGCTGAATATTGAAGATGAAAACTAGACATCAATAATGATATAGGTTAAAGAGAATAATTTATGGATCAAAAGATTAAATGAAGCCCTTGGGAAAATTAATTATCTTTTAAACTATTGAAAAAATAAAAGTGATGTATTTTATCCTGAATTACGGAAATCAAATATGAAGTAAAGGATGTTAAATTTTCCTGTCACATATTTTTGTGCCTTTGTATACATTTCCAGAAATTTAAAAATTATGTCTTTTCTTAAGAAGATCAAAGTCAATACTCTATTTTAATTTTTCCATTTGTCCTTCAGGCCTTTTTATTTCTGATCTATGTTATAAAATTTGGCTTCTTCTATAAGGAATGTCCTTTTCATGGTATAATGATGCTTAAAAAATAAGTGCCCCTTGTGCTTCCTATAGACCAAGCATCGTAAATGAATCCTAACTAAATAAACTCCTCACTGGACACACTATAGGACAAAGTTGACAACCCTTGCCCTAGTTATTGGGAGGGCATCCAAGTTAGTGAGGATAGAGCAGGTATGTGCTGCAGGACTGCTAGGGCAACTTGCAGTTTCTAAGTCCTGTGAAATCCTCTGAGCTATGTCTACTCAGAAAGACCCAGGAAAAGCCTTGCGGCATGTAGTGAGTGTTAAGTACCATTCACGGAATGACTAATCACACCTAACGCTCCTAGAGCAGCAGGGCCACTGCAGCATCTCACACTTTGTCTTCACTTTTCTTTTCCTTACACAAGGTTACGTTTCTTTCTTCTTCTTCTTATTTATTGTGAAAGTGATGTACAGAGGGGTTACAGTTTCATATGTAAGGCAGTGAGTACATTTCTTATCCAACTTGTATGTCCTTCCTCATTCCCCCCTCCTGTCCCCACTTCCCTTTTCCCCCCATGAATTTTTCAGTTGGTTTACACCAAATGGTTTTGTAAGTATTGCTTTTGGAATGGTTTGACTTTTTAGCCTTTGTCTTTTGTTTTTGTTATTCCCTTTCCTTTCCCTATTTCTAATACACATATATACAGTATCCAGGATGCTAAGATAAGATACAGTTATAGCAAGGATAAAACCATGGGAAGGGAATACGAGAGAAAAAAAGAAAAAGAAAAAAAAAGGTACAGTTTCATATGGCATGTTGAAAATAATTACAACAATGATATACCACTTGTTTCCGTAACGTGGAGTTCATTTCACTTAGCATCATGTGTTTATACGGGCATAGCTATTGGGCTCTTGTGATCTTCTGCTATGACTAACCTAATCATGTTACCTTTTAACTACCCAAACCCAAACTCAGCCTTTAAACCAGTCCATGACTGTACACTTGGGTGGGGATGGAGATGGGAATGAAGGCAGGATAGGAGTGGAGGTTGTTTTGTTGTCTGGCTGAGAATTAAAATACTTTGTAGCCAAACCCTTGGTGGAATTGTGCTCCACCCACTTACATAAAAATCCTGGCCCACCCAGGCACCTCTGGTAGGGTAATGTATTTTCATTGATAATGATAGGAACGTTCAAAAACTTGTCAGGCTGTAAAAAGAACAAAACATTAGAGCCCTGTGACAGCTGGGTCCTGTTTCTTAGAAAAGACAGCGCAGTACATGTGACCCTTAGAAATGATCGGACTCCTTGTTTCAGAGTTGAAGTATGGTGTTAGATTTTTCTGTTTTACATGTGGTTCAACTCATTCAGAGTTCTCATCCACATAGGGCAGTAAATAGCATGCAGTCATGTGTTTTTGTCTGAGAGCAGAAAGGGAGGGAGATGATACTCTCTCATTGAAATCCATTGAAAACCCAGAAGGCAGTAAGTGCCAGGGTGTGGAGAAATGACTTCCTGGTATTATTGGTGTTGGTTACTCAGGTTACTGAATAAATACTTAATTTCCAGTGTTGCTTTTTATTAAATATGTTTCTTCTCCCCTTCTTTCCTCCATTCCCCACTTTCTATCTCCCTCTTTCTCCCTTTCTCTTTCTCCTCCCTGCTCTGGGCAAGGTTCAAACTCATAATTTGTCTATTCTAATATAGTGAGGTGTGTTAAGTGTCAGAGTATGTACTAAATACTGATGAGGGGAAGAATAAATTTTCATAGAGGCATAATTTTCTTCTAAACCAATACTTTAGCAAGAGAGAAGCTTTAAATGTTTATTGATCATTTTTATCATGGAAATGTAAATGTGCAGTGCACTTTACTAGACATTACTGGGTAATTAACCAAACAGAAATCTGAAGATCTTTATCCTGAAGGAATTTTAATTTCCCCAAACAAATACAAAGGCAGCGACTTGAGAACCATTATCAAATGTATCTTAGAACACATAATTATAAGAACAATTTTCTACAATATTCTTAATATCCTAAGAAATTTTGATATTCAAGATGTTTATATGTCTGAAGACATTTAATCAGATTGATGGTAGAACTTTAAAACGACCAAACAAAGGCTCTCATATTGTTCAGTCCCCTCATTTCACAGATGAGAAGGTAAATCTAGCAAGGTCAACAAGCTGACCTAGGCCATGAGTTAGAGGGCTCTGTTGGAACTAGTTACAAATAATTTTTTTTTTCCCAGTAAGAGACTTCATTTCTGCATCACTGACTTTGGCTTTCTAAAAGGAATGGCATATTGACCTTTGCAACCTTTCACAGACATGCGGAGAAAGTAAGTGGTTTTGTTAGCCATAAAAACATTGTGGGAGAAAGTTAGAACAGAGAATGATGGTACCACCTCCTCCCAGGTATTTTGCTTCTATGCGGGTTGCAAGATAGCTTCTGTACTTTTGTGAGTCACTTACAGTCAACTCTTTTATGTCTTCCTAGGCTATCTACATGACTGAATTGCATGAAGCTTTGTTAAAATCAACTAATTGAATGGCGAAGGAGGCATGTTTATTGGATTTTTATTGACACATACATACACCCACCATACACAATAGAAGTAGCATCATCACTCGAACCCTACTCTCAATGTCAGTCTGGGATAACAAATGATCATCATCCAGGCATTCTTTGTGGGATGATCTTGACTGATCAAGGACCTAATTGATACTCACATCCGCTCCTAAATCATGACCTGGTTTCAACTTTTTGTTGCTGTATCAGAGGTACATAGAGCTTCCTCATTGGGGGGAGGGCGGGGGGGCATCCAGGTCTTTGTCTTGCCCTTGCCCATCAAGCCTTCTTCTACAAGTCTTCTACAAGACAAGTGAGGAAAAGGGCAATTGCTAATGATCCCAGAGTTTCATGAAGTTCCCAAACCCAGAAGAGGAAGGACTTGTAAGAGATATTTCTAATTATGACTGCTTCAATTTCTCTAGAGAGACTAATTCACCATTGAAAATTAAAGCATAACTTTGACTGAAGTGCTTTGACAAGTTCCTCTTTTTTGTCTTTTCAGGATGATTTTTGTTTTTTATTTGATTTTGTTGTCAAGGTGATGTACAGAGAAGTTACAGTTATATGCATAAGGTAGTGAATCAGGCTGATATTTGTTTAGCATTTCCCCAACCTAAGCTACCAAATTACAAACAGAACTAAAGAAATTTCCTTGAACCCCACTATTCATGGTATCTATAAAGTTATAGCAGTTGTTAATACACCTAATAATTTATAATATTCTGTACTTTTTGCTGAGATTCAGAATGTTTCTTCACATTTTCACTGTATTCATCACCCTAATAGTAAGTTTAACCATGTCAAACAAAAACTCCTGTGAAATTTCACTTTTCTCTCCTACATGTGGTAGAAAATGATTAGAATTTATTTTCTTTAAATAGATTTTATATGTTACAGAATGTGTATATTGATGGGGAAAAACATCCATCATAAAAGTATAGAATTCTCATGTACCTCCTATGCTGAAACACATCCACTCCCCTTTATTACCAACAGCTGCCACCAGAGTGGTGCATTTGTTACAGTTAAGAAACTTATAATGACATCATTATCAGCCAAAGTTTTTAGTTTACATAGAGTTCACTCATGGTGCTGTATATCCTATAGATTTTGATCAATATATAGTGACACATATTTGCCATTATCATATCAATCAGACTAGTATCAATGCCCTGAAAATTCTGTGTACTTCACCTGCCTATCTCTCCCTTTCCCAACCTCTGGCAGTGACTGATCCTTTTACTGTTTCCCTTTGTTTCCTCTTTCAAAAACAGATGTCATACATTTGGAATCATATAGTTTGTAGCACTTCCAGATTGGCTTCTATCACTTGGCAATAGCATTTACTTTTCCTTCATGTCTATGTCTTGATAACCTATTTCTCTTTTTGCTACAGAATATTCCAGTTTATCTTTCTAACTATACAAAGGCCTTTTGGTTACTTCCAACTTTTGGCAATAATTAACAAAGGACAGTCTTCCAAAGTGGCCATGCCATTTTATTGCTCTGCCATCACCAGCAATGAGTGAGTTCTTGCTGCTCCTCATCCTCATTTGCATTTTGTGTTGTTAGTGTGCCGATGTTGGGCTTCTTAAATAGATTTCTAATAGTATCTCATTTTAATTTGCCTATTTCCATAGGATGGCTTATTTGCCATCTGGAGATTTTCTTTGGTGAGCTATCTGCTCAGTTTTTTTGCCTGTCTTTACTTCCATTATTATTATTATTATTATTATTATTATTATTGTAGCAATTCTGGGGTTTTGGACCAAGGGCTCTGTCATTGCTGGTTATGTGCTCTTTCACTGCAACATGCCTCCAGCCCTGTTTTTCACTGGTTATTTTTAAGCTAGGGTCTTGCTTCCTGCTAGAGGGCATGTCTGGACCTCAATCTGCCTATTTTAGGCTTCCTATAGTTACAGAGATGATAGACACACACCACTGTTTCTAGCTTCCCACTGTAAGGAAGGAAATTAGCCTTTTCTACTCAGACTGGCTTCAACTTATGATCATATTCCTGCTCTAAACCTCCTAAGTAGCTAGAAATATAAGTGAGCCACTAGCCCTTGGCTTATTTTGCCTATTTTATTTTTTGATGATACTGGGGCTTGAAGTCAGGGTCCCATCCATACTAGGCAAGTGTTCTATAGATAAGCCAGACTTCCATCCTATTTTGTATTATTTATTTTTGAGATAAGAGTTCACTTCCTTCCCAGGTGTACACTTGGACTGTGATCTTCCTATTTTAGGCTTCCCATCATACCTAGCATAATAAGTGCTCACCATTGCACCCAATACACAGTTGAGAAGGGGTTTTCAAACTTTTTTCCAAATCTGTCCTTGAACTGTTGTCCTCTTGAGCTTAACCTCCCAAGAGTCTAGGATTACACTTGTAAGCCACTAGTACTTTTTTCCCCCTACTTTTAAATTGAGTTGTTTGATTCTTATTGTTGAGCTTTAAAAGTTTTTTAAAATATGTTTTGGATAACTGACCTTTAATAGATGTACTCTTTTAAAATATTTTTTTTCCAGCCCATGGCTTATCTTTGTACTCTTTAAGTAGCTCTGTCTGTATCACAGACTTTTAATGAAGTCTAGAATATCAATTGCTACTTTCATGAATTGAGCCTTTGTTGTTGTAGCTAAAGTCACCTTTACATCCAAAGTCACCTACGTTTTCTTCTTTTATCTTCTGTGTGTTTTGTAGATTATATCTTACATTTGGATATATGATCCATGTTGAGTTGATTTTTATCAAGAGTATAAGGTTTGGATCTAGATTTCTTTTCTTTTTAATTTAACTTGATAGTTCTCACACTCAGGTGAAATTCTATTTTCTGGAAAACATATGTCTGTGAGGAAAAATTTTGTGCTAATACTGCTTTAATTTTTTCTTGTTTTGATGGTCTTACACCTTGCATGCGTTTAGGATGTTACAATGCTCCCCATTTCCTTAGTATAAAATATAACAGGTGAGAAAACTAGGTTTGAGACAAATGACATGATAATATTTAGTGAGCATAAGTAACTAAGGATGTTTATTTTATCTAAAATGTTTTCAAGTTTCTGTAAGAAGTTCAAACTTTTATCATCAGAATTCTGTGTCTTGTAATTCAGGAAAATTCATTGGCACATGATAACATTAAGTTGGCTATCATGTGAAATTTCCAACATTTCCCCAAGGTTTGAGGCCACATTTAAAACAATAGTGCAAGTTTTATCTGATAGTTACATGTTTTGTTTCAAGAGCAAGGAATTTGAGGAGTTACACAAGCTTTGCTTCAAAAACTAAGTCGCAATGTATTGGATCTACCATGAGTAAATTTAAATGTTAGCACCTGTAAAGTAATAGTATTATAATTACTTTAGCAGGAGGCTTTATGAAGCAAATGAAACTGTATTCTAACCCTTTGTATAACTGATCCACAGCCACTGAAAATGTATCAGAGGCCAACCTCTGTGCTGTGCAGGAAACAGGATAGATAAAGCGATGCTCTCTGCTGAAGAAACTACTAGGTTAATTTCAGGGAAGGCCAAGAAAGTCTTGATTACAAAAACGAAAAATCCGAGTGTTAGAATAAAGCCAGTGGGGAGAGATGACTGGCTACATATTCATCCCTTTTCAGCTAATAGAAATTCCCCTGTTTAAGTCAAACACAGCCACTCAGCTAGTTCAACCACCTTTGCCATCTGCAGATGCAGTAAGAGTTGTAAAGACAATAGCCTGTGAGAAGATGTGAAAGGTGCAACTTACTGCTTCTCTTCTTAAATGGAAACTGCTATTTTCTTCTTCCTTTGGGCTGGAACTTAGCCATGGTAGTGAGTCATGTTCATGACCTTTGCGGGAATAGGAACCCACATCCCTGGATACCCCACAGCAATGCCACCTTCTCTCTCCCACCCCCTAGACACCCATCTACCACTTTAGAACTTAATATAGAAAAGTAATCAATCACTTCCTTGTTTAATCTATTCTTACTAATGCAGAGTAATTAGGACACTATCACTTCTGAGCCCATGCTCCTTGGAAGTGGGGGCATGTAAGCATTGGATGAGGCTTGCTAGAAGGGGGATTGGATTCCTTAGGATGAGTTTTTGGAAGAAAAAATCTCCCCAGGTGATTTTGACCCCATCCCCTCTATGACTTCCCATTTGAAAATCTCTGATTCTTGCCTTATAATGAGATTCAACTCGTCTTTTTTTTTTAAGTTCAATTATAATCTTCCTTTAATGAGTCAGAGGCTTTCCAATATGTAGCAATAATGAAAACTCATCATTATAAAATCAATTGGTCTTTGGTTAACAATATTCCGGTAGAAGCTAGCAATGCAACATAATTCCTTCACTGTTTAGGTGTCTTCATGTGGAACACTTAACCAGGTACATGTTAATGAATGATTTAAATGTTCAGTGTAGGCTCCTTGTTGATCTTCTTTATTTTTCTGTAAGTTGTTATTCCTTGGCTCTTAAGTATCAGCTTCATTAAGACATGGTCACTGTTTTTGTTTTGGGGGATGTTACCTGTACCCAGTACTTCTCAACATTTGGTGTTAATCTACAAAAAGGATAGTTTTACATTGAATCCATAGTTAATTAAGTAGATCATTACAAGCATGTATAAGGAGCAGCTATAACAAGGTAAATGAAGATGAATGAGAGAATGTTTTTTGTAGGTGATAAGAGTATGGAAAAATGAAGCAACGTGTCCTTAGTCACACAGCTGGCATGAAATTAATAGATTCTATGACAATATATGAAATATGAATATATAACTTATGAACTATTTTAAGACACAATCCTTAACCCTATATACCTCTCATCATTCTCATGTAGTAAACACATTATCCTTTATTTACTACTACTGGGAATCACTTAGTGAGATGCTGTGCTTACCTGTGTGTTTTCTGGTTCCCCCACTTAGAAAATGACCTCCCAAGAGCCAGGGCTTTACTTTCTGGACACCGCTCTGACTTCAGAGTATAAAACGTGCCTGGCACCACAGATATACAGAAAGCATTTGTCAAGTGAATGAATCAGATTGAATGTGAGATGAACACACATTATTTATAACTCATAGGAACAGACTATTTAAATTATATAAGGGCCTTTAAAGTTTGCTTCCTGAAAAGTGTGTCAAACACTAAAATGAGCCTGAAAGGATATAAAATAGTCCACTTCTAAAAGACGCTGAGAGTTGGCATGGATTAAGCATCTAGGATGTGACAAGCACTAAATAAATGAGTAAGTGATTCCTAAAGCCACAGACACTTCTGAAATCCCATTTAAGTTAGTGGTTTCTTTCTCAAGGAGAATGATGGGTAGAATTTTCTTGCCACCTCCTGTTGCAAGCCCAGGGCATGGTATTGATTTGCAATACATGTGTGAAGAGGCAGTTGAGGAAATTAATGAAGGAGCTTACAAATGTAGGAACCAGCCAAAGACTAGTAACATGTATGTTACTAGAGGACAGGTATGAGCATTGGTTAATCCATATTATTAAAATATCTCCATGAAAGGAAAGAACTCCAAAGTACTGAAATATTGTATATCAAATCAAGTAAGTTTGCCTGGGAAAAGGACCAACAGTTGGGAAGTCAAAGAAATGATTTTAAGAAACAAAGACAAAACAGTAGAGAAGATGAATCAAATGACTTCCTAAGTGCTTACTTAGGAAGATGAAAAGCAAGAAAAATCTGATTTTGATTAGTCATGACAAATCTAGGAAAAGGGAGGTCACAGGAAAATATTTTAAATACCAAGAAATTTTTTAGTAGCCAAATGAAACAAGGAAAGACCTGAACTTTAAAAAATGTGGTGCTTTGCAGTATAGAGGTTCCTCAAAAGGCTAAACATAGAATTCCCCTATGACCCCGCAGCCCCACTTTTGGGCATCTACCCAAAGGATTACAAACAAGACCACACTAAAGCATCAAGCACAACTATGTTCATCACAGCATGATTTTCCATTGCTAAAATATGGAACCAACCCAGATGTGTCTCTCAGTAGATGAATGGAACAAAAAAATGTGGTACGTATAGACAATGGAATTCTATGCCTCTATCAGAAAACATGGCACTGCCCCATTCATAAGGAAATGGAAGGACTTGGGAAAAAAATCATACTAAGTGAAGTGAGCCAGACCCAAAGAAACATAGACTCTGTGGTTTCCTTCATTGGTAATATTTAGTACACATCTACAATAATCTTAGCAGGTCACAATAGCTCAATAGCTATGTACATCTGAACACATAAAATCATGTTACATGAAATGAACTCCAAGCTATGAAAATAAGTGGTTTATCATTGTTGTTGTTATTTTCAACAACATACCATGTGAAATTATGCTATTTTCTTTTGTCTTCTTCCCCAAGGTTTTACTCCTGATGTCACTGTTACTCATTTTGGTACCCTGGGCTTTGTATATACATTTATTGGGACTAGGGAAAGTTAGAGGAACATCAAAATGGAGAGACAAAAGACAACCAATGTACCAATGCAACAGCAATACTTATAAAACTATGTGCTGTAAACCAATGTTACATCTCATGGGGGAGGAGGGAAATGGGGAAGGGGAAAGGTGGGAGAAAAATGAGGGAGGAGGTAGCAAGTTGGATAAGAAATGTACTCACTGCCTTATGTATTAAACCGTAACCACTCTGTATATCACTTTGACAATAAATAAATCAATTTAAAAATGTGGTAAATGAGCCATCTAGCTTCTCCAGAAGCAAACACAAATAGATAAATGTGTGTCATTTTAAAAATAGATTTTTCTTTCTCTCAGAATAATTTGAAAGGTCAATGGGGGAAAGGGAGAAAGGGGGAAAGATTAGGAAAATAAGCTTGAGGAGGGTAATTGGACAGAAGAGGAAAGAGAGTAGAAGGAGAGGGAAAAAACAGAAATGTTCTTAAAATACAAGTCAGTAGGTAATGTATTCTCCAAAACCATAGCATGACCCTTAAATAAATTCTGTGAAGTTTTGCCCTTACCCTAAGAAATTCATAATAATCAGCACTATATTTTTCATCATTTGAAAGCACCTAGTAGCATAAAAATAATCACATCTTGTGGCTAGAAGAGGCTTTCTAAGTCTAAATTTTTCCTCCTAAGACACATTACACCTTCAGGGAAAAACAACCTTTATAATATTGAGATGACACACATAACATTTCAAATTTGAAAATGATTTTTAAGCTTTTATTTTTACTCTCCCATGCTCATTCCACACTTGGGCTTTGGATGAAAATACAAATTAATTCTGTGTGGTGAGAAATACAGAAATAATCTTTGAAAACAGAAAGACTAGCCCCAGTTATCAGAGCACTTTGAAGCCGAATACATTTGGAATCTCTGAATGACTGCTTGACATTTCATTTTGCAAGAAGTCTAAACAACCACAATAAATTTACAAATGCAGACATGCCACAGTTAAATTTCATTTCACGCTCAGTAAGCAAACATTATCAAACTCTAAGCACTGTCCTCCTCTGTCTTTTTAACTCAAAATCTTATCACCAATGGAGAGTCGACCTTGAAATATTTCACAGATGAATGGATTAGCTTAGTTCATTCCCTAGTTTGCCAACCAACACATTTAGGCTAAAGTTTGATGCTTTATTTAATAAGCAACCCAAATAATTAGTGAATGGGCAGAATCAAATTAGAAACTCAATTAGGAATTATTCCGGGCAAAAGTCTTCTTAAAAACAGAGTGTTTTTCTGTTTCAGTTTCTCATAATGCTAAGGGGTGGATAGAATGGGAGGGAGTTGCCAGTATTTTGAGGACAGCAGTTTGGGGTTCTAAAAGTGCTGAAGCAAGAGAGAAGTGCTTACAAGTGGGAAATTTGTGAGTGCTCTGTATCACTGTCAACTATTTATATGCATTAATATTTCTGGAAATAAAAACTTATTAATAATTATTTCAGTCCAGATGTGAACTTTCTAGTTTCAATATATAGGTAGTGTATATGTATTACTTTTTATTCTGGTGTCTACCCCTTTTTGTTTTCTGTGTCTTTTATTGAATCTTTTCTGATTCTTTCTCTCTCTTCTCCCCCTTCTACCTCTCCCTACCCTTTTACCCCCTCCTCTTCTGCCTCCTTTTCCTCCTCCTTCCCTTTTCTTTGTTTCTCAGTATTAGGGTTTGAATTCCAGAAGAGGACCTTGTACTTTTTTAGGCTGGCTTTCCATCTTCTAAGCTATGTCTCAAGCCCGGTGTTTTCAGTGGTTGTTTTGAAGTGGCATCTCACTTCCCACTTGGGGCCTACCTGATCCACAATCCTCCTATTGTCCAGATCATAGGCACTCACAATCATGACCAGAATTGAGGTGGAGTCTCGTGAACTTTTTTTTTTTTTTTTTGTCTGTGTTGGCCTGGAACTGTGATCCTCTCAATCTTGGTCTTCTAGGTTGCTAGGATTACAAGTGTTATTAGCATCTGGCTTGATTTCCTTCTTAAATTTAAAATTATTCCCCAGAAGTGATTTCAAAGATCTAACACCATTGTGTGTAGGTATGTGTGTGTGTTAGCATATGTTTGCTATTCTTGGTTGAATTATATATTCCTGATTGATTTAACTTCGTTTGTGTTCTTCTATGTATATATTTTTCTATGAAATTTGATATTATAGTTTTATGAATATTAGTTCCATTAAAACAAATGTACTATAACAGCTCATTTTCTTTACGTGAAAATATAGGAGTGTTGGCATTGTTTTAAAAGTAAATTAAAGTTTGTTGGGACCAGCTAGACAGAATAGCACCTCAACCATGGTTCACAGGCACAAAGGACTGGGGCCAGGAGATAAGTGAAAGAGAACTGGGACCAAAGGTAGGGAGGGCTGTAGCAAATCATGTGGAAATCATATGCTAATTTATGTGCTCTAATTCATTGGTGTCATATAGAATTGGAGCCAAAAGATACCAATTTTTTTCTAATATTTCAAGGAAAAAATTCAATGTCTCATTTATTTGTGAAATCTCCCTGTCTTCTATTATTAGGACTAAGACACATACACATGCTTCTCTTTCCTCATGTTGCATCCATTGCTACATTATTGCAGTCTTCATTCTTCAAGAAACTCTGCTCTAAACAACTTCCTGCATTCCTGCTTTAATAAGGCAGTTACACCGCCCTCATCCAAATACAAAGGTACATTATAAATGCCTCCCAGGACCACAACCACAGCTTGTATAAAAACCATATCATTATAAGCAGATTCTAATACTTTAACCTCCCAAGTAAAATTCTTCCTAAGAGAAGTAAATGATAGCAAGGTGTTCATGGCAATTTCTGTTTATTTCTGAAAACAAATGGATAGATGGAGAGTTTTACTTTGTAGCACTGGATCTTGTACAAAAAAAGTGGTTGCCTATTAGGCAATCAGCCTCTTTATTAAATACTAAAATAAAAACTCAGTAAACTTGAGTAGAATGCTTTAAGTTGTATTATGCAGGAGACAACTTTAGTACTAAAGAGCAATGCCTTATGTGTTATTTAAGTCAGGCTTTTTAAAATCAACTGGGAGCTTATCACTACAAAATTTAAATATGGACTGTGTTAATAGAGTAGCTGTAATAACTCAGGTGTAGTTGGATAAAATTTGTTGTCTGCATTATCTCTGGGGAACAAGTATATTAGACAAATTAATCACATAAATCATGTTTGCTTAAATTAGGAACAAAAACTCAATAACTATCTTCAAGTTCCATTGTAAGGGCAAACACATAGGAAAGACTGGATCTTGAATTCGAGAAGCTCTTAGATAAGGTCTGCATGGTATAAAAAAAAATCCAATTCTATCTTCTTTGGCAGTGTTCATAACTTTAATCATCAGGGTCATTAAAACATTTTTGGACCCTTCTTTCTTTCTTCATAGGGAATTATGATACCTCATTATAAGTGCTTTAGATTAATTAAAAGGTTGTTATTATTATCAGTTATTTATTAACATATTCAAGGTTAAGACTCCAAATCTTCAAGTTTCTGTGTGTGTGTGTGTGTGTGTGTGTGTGTGTTAGTGTGTGTGTGTTGGTGTGTGTGTGTGTGTGTGTGTGTGTGTGTTGCTTCTGGGGCTTAAAACTCAGGGCCTGAGTGCTTTCCTTCAGCTTTTTCTTTTGCTCAAGGCTAGCACTCTACCACATGAGCCACAGCTTCACTTCAGACTTTTTAGGTAAAGATAATAGAGAGAATAGAAACTCTTGTGAACTTTCTTGCCTGGGCTTGCTTTGAACTGTAGTTCTAGATCTCAGCCTCCTGATTAGCTAGGATTACAGGTGTGAGGCATCAACATCTGGCAACTACTTTGTTATTTTTTAAACTGTTATGCTTTAGTTATGAAGGTCAGAATTCAAAAAGAAAGAACTTGGAATCTAGGGACACATGACTTTTGGTTTTTTTTTTGCTTAAGATGTTCATAAAACATTTTATAGTTTCTTTTTAATCAGTATCATTAAGTTGTATATCTCCCACAGCCTCCCTCTAAGGCATAAAAATGGAAAATCTTTAAAAATAATAGAAATTTGTGAAAAGGAAGGAAATTTGTAAAAAGCTTGAAATAATGTATTTCAGAGCTGAAACATTTTAGATTAATGTATGTTTACCCCTCTTTTTTGTTAGCCAGTTATAGCTGAAAATATAGCTCTGTCCAAACCTAGAAGGGAGACAGATTGCTTGTGAATCTAACAACAAGTAATGCAAAGTGCTGTCAGTCCTGTAAACTTGATGTTACATGAGTACTGAATGGCCTGCATACAGTAAGAAGCATTTCTTTAAACTGCATTTCTGGGAACATGGAGCTGTTGACCATCATTAGTTTACTACAAAATATGCTGACATGCTTCATTAATTACATTGTGAACTAATCAAATTTGGTGTTAAAATTTCCTCTCCACGTAGGAACCTGAAAAAGAAAGGTTCTAGAAGGAAAATTACCCATCATAATTCTAGATCTGTCTGGTCTACAGTCAAGTTCTGTCTCAAAGTACTTCTATCGCATTTTGAGTTACTTTTAAATTTGTGGTTTTTAATAAGGGCGAAATGGACAGTGAACATATTTCAAAAATTTCCCCCCTCAACCATCTTCACCAAGAAGAATCAAGTTTTACTTGCTATTTAGCCACTTATTTTCATGATTTGGGAAAAACCCATAACCACTCAGCTAGATTTATATTTGAGTTCAGTGTAAACAGAGTCGCATTGTTTGCATTTGGTTTCTCTGAAACCATGCAGTTTCCTTTATTTGCTGATTATGGTATTCTGTTACTAAGCCTATGACGAGCTACTCTGGGAAGTGCATTTTAATATTTAGATCAAACAGCGATTGGAATACATTAATGCCCCGTGGGTAAACGTGTCATTTGAAAGCAGCTGCTGAGCCTTCTCCCTGCTGCTCCAATTAACACATACAGCACACTCTGGTAGCAAGAGGGCTGTGCATATGGGGGAAACCACTTTGCTGCTCCTTAATTCCATAGGCAGGAGAGCCCAAAGGGTTAATGAATCAATGCTTTGTAAAACAATACCTTCCAGAGAAGTTTCCCCAAGCATGAACAGTGCTTGGAGATAAGGATGTTGAGATTATGGGAGTGGGATTAGCAGGTAGGACAAAAAACAAAAACAGAACAACAACAACAACAAAAAAACCAGTTCTGTCCCTGGTTGGTTCAGTCCATTGACAAGCATGCCTCCCCGGCCCGCCCCTCTCTTCCCCTGCACCCCGCCCCTGATGATGGAGATACAAGATAGTGACAGTCCAGCGCTGGGACTCCTCTTGCCTCAATCTAGTCTCTGGAACTTTTGTTTCGTTTTGAAACTATTTGAAGTCCAAAGCTTTTTAGATGCTAGCTTGATCTCTTAGTCTTTTGTGATCATTTCACTTTCTTTCTACTCCTTGTCCCCTCCCCACGTTTTTAAATAGCAGATGGGACCGTTTGTTGAGCTAAATGAGAAATCTTGTCAAGGTAAATAAAACCACATCGCTGTCATTTTTTCCCGGCTCCCATGGCTGTTAGGCAGCTAGGAGGGTAATGAGCCCCGTCCCAGACTTGGTTGGTTTGGGTCATTCATGCTCCATCGGCTCCCTGGGCAGCGGGGCTGTTGCTGAGCTCTGGTGCTGACTGAGCCAGGCTGGGTAGTGAGCACGAGATGGACCGCTTCCTGGGTTTTGTCAAGCAGATCCGAAGATCTAGGAGAAGAAAGGGGAAAAAGTACCGACCTGAAGAAGATTACCACGAGGGCTATGAGGATGTCTATTATTATGCTTCAGAGCATTTTCGAAGTAAGCGCTTCCCTCCACCCTCCTCTCCTGTTCCCTCTAGCTTGCTGGGGCTAACAATAAACCTTGAGTGGAGCCTTAATCTTAAATGCAAAAGGTTTCCCAGATGGTGTTCTTTCTGAGAAGTCTGTAAGTACTAAAGAGTTACATTTTGCTTGATTTGTTACAAGAATAGCCAACTGATAGGATCTATCAGTCAGCTCAGCACTAAAAGCATGGTTAATATTCTAGATAGAATTAATTGATTGTGTTATCATTTTAATGAGTTATTCAAAAAGGATGTTCCAAACGTATGTAGCAGTAAGTAGACTATGTTCTGTTGCAGTTATTTTTCAATAACGTGTGTGTGTTTTCCCCTTTTCAAAATAGAAAAGGCTAACTCATTTGGAAGAAATATTTCTTGATGTTCAAGTTGATGCTAATGAGTAATGTCAGAATACAGATTTCTAGACAGTTACCTGAGATTAATCTGAAATGCTGTTTATACAAGGAAGTTCAAATGTGTTTCTCTGATGCATGTTAATAATTTTGTTATTAAATTAAGGGAACTCTTACTTGCTGTCAGCTAGAAACAGCAATACTTATCTCATAAAATCATATATCCATATGGAGACATTTGTACATTAGCTTAAAAGTAGCAGAATAATTTGAAAAAAAAAGTAGCAGAGTACTAGAATTTTTCTTGTACTCATCAGTGCTTTAAGCTGCCAGTGAGGTTTAGACAGGTCCCAGTAGATTGAAAATGCCTAGAAATGCCACAGGGTGTAGACAGAAAACAGCTCCATGCCAGAGGAAGGAGGTGACAGTTAAGCATGATCTGTACTTTAAAGATTAAAAATTACTTTTTATCTTCTTGAATAAGAATTTTTGTAAACTTGTACTCCAAGCCCAATTTTTCCTGGCCTTTTGATGTCTAACCATGAATGTCTTCCATTTACAGCCTCTGAGCATTGACTAATAAATAATTTAGAGCCCAATTTCTGTGGCACTAAAAGCCATGTGAATTAAGTTCAAATGACAAAAATTCTACTGTGATTGATGAAGAAAGGCTGAGAGTTGAAAATTCATATGGTGACAATAATATACTAATGCAAAATTATACTTCTTTGATATTTTCCTGGATTATATGGCTATGTTGCTTTTACCCAATAATCTCTGTCATGTTGGAGATTTTTCCCTTCTATGATGCTTTTGCATGAATAATCTGTTCTAATGTAGTGATAGTCTATGTTTCCTAAATTTAGTTTCCATAATATATTCTAGAATTTCATTAAGATTTGTATCACATCAGAAATACTGTCAGCTTGTGTGAATAATTCTAAAAACTTAGAAACTGGGACAAAATGCTTAAGAATTTTTAATTAGACTGGCATTCGTTGTACAGATTTATTGCAATTAGTACATACCGATTCAATTCATAACCTCAGATTTGTATTATGTTCTATGCTTGTACAAATCACATCAAACAAAATTCTTAAATACTCATTTTAATAAAAACAAAAACTAGAAATACTCTAAGTTTACAAAACGTGCCTGTAAGGAAAAGTATTTTGGAGTATACAAGAAATATCCCTTAAATAGAGTTAAAATAATGATGCAATGATGATAATAATACATCAAGTACAATAATGCACTTGAGAATCATGTCTGATCTGTCTTGTCAAGGTCAGGCTAACAGTGAAATGTTATCCATCAAAAGTCATTTGCCTATGCCTTTTTCCTGTGACTTATTAGAAAGCACACATTATGTAACACAGTCCATTACTTTGTGGGCTCAGATGCTTATCAAGTCCCTAACTTTAAACTGTTACATCATAAACAGAATATGTCACAATGGACTCAGGCACTTGGGATTTGGCATTTTATCAAATGTCAAATTGCCAGAGCTTTTAAAGAAGACATGTCACATTGGCATAATGACCTGTACACATCCTTTGACTTTAAATTCAGGACCTGCCTCTCAGAATTGGGAAAATACCTCCTTACATTTAATAGCTATTAAAAATGTGTTAAATATCAAGGCTGATTTTTAGGGCCAGTCCTCTCAAATGAATAATATGATTGAATTCATTTACATCTACAATGTATCTATTTTAGTCTTTGGTGTAATTTGAAAAGTAAAGACCTATATGTTTCTTTATATAACTTGGAAGCGCTACTTATATTAAAGTCTAAAACTTGGGTGAAATTTCTCATGATATCTAGATCTTGGCTAATGATACCATGTACCAAACGTATCATTCTTGTATTTTTTCCTATACAGTTTGTGTCTTCAGACTTAACTCTGTCTTGTTAATTTCCTATTGCTTCAAATAATCATAAGAACTTTAATGTATTTTTAAATATTAGTACGAGCTAGTGAGACCTCCAGAAAATTCTTCAGTAAGTGTACCCTCGTACATTTTCAAGTGTTCACTAATATTTAATTTCATCCTAAATGAAGTCTCCTCTTAGAGGCTCTGATTTAGAACTTCAGCAACCTTTCCTTTATCTTACATACAACATTGCTAAAGCCTAAATCAAATTGCAATGGGGTCAGATGCTAGAAAAAGAGATGTTTTTCCAAAGTTGGGTTATTTTATCCTATAAATCTATCAAAACTGGCCTTTACCAATGATGGTGATAGATTGATTTTTTAATAAAAATCTTCCCGACTTTGTGCTAAACTGATGTGTTTAGATGTGTATGAGATGACCGTTTTTGATGTTTTAATCAACTACTTTTGTCACTCATCTACCCTTTCATAATTCTGAAGTTCAAAATTTAATAGATAAGTTCTATGGGCAAAGAGCCAAACATTTCTGGTATTTAGTTTCCTAAAATGTGACACAAAGTTTTTATTTCTAAATATTTTTCTGATTATAGAATTATAACATTTTTGGTTTTGCTTAATTTCCATAACAATTCAAATAATGATATTGGTGCAAGTTATTATTAATTTGATGGTGGTGGGGGTAGACAATAAGGTTATTCTAAGTGGCCTATGATGGTTTCTAACTCTGGAACTAAATTAATCCTACCTCAGCCTGTCAAATAGCTGAAACTACAGGTGTGCACTATTGTACTTGATTCAGATAGAGATGTTGATTGAAAGACTTTATCTCCAGTTTAAATAAAATAATTCACTTGAATATATTGGCAGACTTGATTTTCGGACAGTAATTGTCAGTGGGGAGGATCCCCATCAATTTAGATCATAATGTATCTTTGGATATTAAGGATCTCTGGGAATTCTGGTAAACTTACACAGTTCTGAATATATCGATAAGTCTCATAAGTCTTTAATTTTATTCACAGGAAGCACAATTTTCTCTAAATTCTCACAGGGATTATTCATTTGGCATTTTTCTTTAACAACAACTTGGCTTGACTATAAAACTTCATAAAACTGAATGTAATGAAAGGATAGGATAGACCCTAAAATTCAGTTATGCTGTTACTTTTGTTTTTCATCAGGTGATATGTTATAGAAATGTTTTAAAAGATATGGTTTTTAAATTTAAACTTCTTTCCAGAAACATTGTCTATCCCTTTTTAAAACATATATTTTAAAACACTTTTTCGGGGGGGGGGAGGGAGGGGGCATGAGGGACAAGGCAACAAACAGTACAAGAAATGTATCCAATGCCCAACGTATGATACTGTAACCTCTCTGTACGTCAGTTTGATAATAAAAATTTGAGAAAAAAAGAATAATTATTAGGAGATTCTAATATACTTTCCACTTCAGTTTATTTTATTTGAGCTTAAATCCTGAAGTATAAATGTTGCATGTAATTTCTTCCACAAAATGTGAATGAGAAAATTAAAACAATAAAGCACTTAAATAAAGCAAAAAAAAATCATACTAGATAGTATTTAAGTTATAATGAAGTGTGTCTTTTTTTTTCTTGGCCAGTCCTGGTGCTTGAACTCAGAGCCTGAGCACTGTCCCTGAGCTGCTTTTTGCTCCAGGCTAGCACTCTACCTCTTGAGCCACAGCGCCACTTCTCATTTTTTCTGTTCATCTTGTAATCATCTTTTAGGACTATTTTTAACCCCATGATTCAAACCCTTTCCTGCCACTGTCTGTTTTGAAATGAGAAGAGAGTTATTTATCTCATGTATGGCCCTGGCACCTTTTGCACCAGTGTAATGGCACTGAATTGAAATAGGTATGGGTTCCTGCATGGCATGTAGGTTATCTGGGTTTTCATCCTCTCTCATTTCTGCAAGATAGTTTTTGTAATAAAGCTGCTCCCAGGAGGCTTAGTGACCTATTCAACTTTTGCTCCTGAGGTTACTTCAGGGAAACTGGAGGAAAGAGGGAAAATGGCTGCAGAAAGAAGCATTCCTATTTACAATTATTTCACTGGTTTTATTGCTGTTATTTACCTACTCCAATAGATATTGAACACCTTGTGATGTGTTCTGTGTGTATGTGTTTCTGTTTATGTATGAACATTAGTCATTGGATTTTAAAAAGAGGTTGTGTTCATTTAAGTCCCTAGTTAGGCAATTGAAGATTTAAATTTCCTTGGACGTTTTAACTACATTGTAAGAGGAATGTTTCACTTTCTTGGATTTCATTTGCAACCATTGTATATTATTATTCTTAAAGAAAAAAACTATTTTGGTGATTTTTTTATAGTGGATAAACTTTTAAACATTGATATGAGTGATAAAACAAGTAGTTTTTTCACTAGTATTATTTCGTGTGTGTGTGTGTGTGTCTGTGTGTCTGTGTGTCTGTGTGAAGGGATATGCATCAGGGGACTGACATCTAGTTAGAATTCTCTCTTGATAGATGGGCCAGAAGGATAGAATGGAAATGATGACATGTACTGATTCCTCTGTAATATATCAAGAACCGAATACATAAAGAAGTGGTTGCCTTCCTCAGCATTTGTGGGGATGAAGGGAGAGAGGTGGGCAGGAGAAGGATAGAGGAAAGGACATTTCTTATGTGGGTGGTCTTTCCTTCTCTAGAGCTTAGAACAGAAACCATTCATTTCTGTTCAAAACAGTGATCATTGAAGTGATAGATACTGGGTCATGGATGAGTCAAGCCTAGAAAATAAAAAGTCTCTCAAGAATTAGAAGAAAGATTATCATCAGGGCTTGCCTATAAAGAAACAATTTTCTTGTTTTGTGACTATCCTGTTTACTATGAATTGCTTTCAGTCTGTCATATATTTTGGTTGAAAATTGACAAGCTAGCTTATTCCACCATTTGTTGGGTAATTTTTATCAACAGCTTTTAAGTTTGAAACTGTGTTTTTTTTCTATATGGGATGATTTATAAGAATATTAAAGATGAAAGAGACCTTAGGACCTGCTTTATCCAGCCTGAGTGTTCCTTAGATTAAAAATAACTAGGATGGACAACAAGTTAAACAACTTATAGGGGTTCTCACTGTTCATTGCAGAACACACTAGACTGTTTTGAGGCCTAATTCTCCATCCATTCTGCCACATAGATATTGAATTCTCTAATGACCCTTCTGGTCATACTTAAGGCCCAGGATTCATCTATACATGATAGAACTGATCATTTCCCTGTAAGTAACAGTCTTTTGAATATTGCATCATCTTATACTAACTCTTGAACAGAAATGGATTCCTAACTTGAAATTTGAGTCAGCTAATGTGATTACCTTATTTACAGACTATACGAATAACTAATTGTCAATGAGTCAAAAAGCCAGCTAATAGTATTTCCTGTATCACAACACGTTTGCCTTGTGGTTTGTAAACACAACTCTTAATATCAATGGTTATCTTTCCGGGGGCTTCAGATAACATAATCTGATCTGGGACTATCTGAATTAGGACTGTTTGGAGTTCAGTTAGGAAAGCACACTATCTGGTATAGGAAATCCTTCCTCACCATCCCACCATGTGGACATCAGCTTTTCTGAAAACCTTCCAGTGTAAACGCATTCACTCCTACATAAGAAGAGTCTCAAGATAAACCTATGTTTCCTTTAAATGGGGCCTAAGTTATATGTGAAGTTGCTAGCATATTCTAATAAATTACATTTGTTGGATTTAGCATATTCCAAAATTAATACATTGGCCAAGTAAATAGAGACTATATTGAATTTAATGCACATTTACATTTTATGTCTCTTCCCTACTCACATTTTTCTTTCACTGATATAACATATGGCTTGTAGAGGTGAGTAATTTCTTCAATGCTATTTTTGCCTTAACTCTACAAACCCGAAAGATCTCTATTGGGCCCACATCCATGTGGCAATTTAAAATTACTTTTTCATTTCCTTTTTATTTTACTTCTAAGAGATTATCAGGGCTTCCATTTATTTAGTGAAAAACACATTTTACTGCTTTCTGTTTGCATGATGTACTAGACATCTATGGATGTCCTGAAAAATCTTTTTTTTTTTTTTCACATGTTAACCACTCCCTAGAAAGAGTACTCCTCATATTTAGGATACCCCTTTTCCCACTCCAGTTCTGTTAGTATTGGATGACCAGAACTGTCATGATTATAGTACATGTTCGCTGGCCTACAGGGATTAGTCTAGTAATGGACTCCTAAGCTACGCCTGGTCTCTCAGAGCACTTTGTGTGAGACTGCAAATTCAGCCGGATATGCTACTATGTAGAAAACCATTGTGGAGGATGATGGAGTCACCCAGTATGCAGAGGGGGTAGAAGGGAAGGATTAGACCAGGAGACTCCTCTAGATGTCGTTCTGCACTTAGAGGACTACATCTGAAGCTGCTGTGATAAGAAAGTGCCAGAAACAGGAGGGAAATTTAGGTTGGCTATTTTGTAGTCTGGTAGTGTTGGTAATATCTGAATTTATAAAAGATGGATTATTTGATTATTTGCATTTAGTAGAAATAAGTGCCGGGAATATAAAAGAGACCCTTTCCACTTGTTACCTTCCAAAAATATTATTCTCTAATGGGGCTAAAGAACTATGAGACTTTGGGTGATTCCTTTGGATTCTTATGCTACCTTAGTGACTCTTGTATAAAATGTGGGTTCCAATTTTCAGCTCAAAGCATAAAAGACCCAGGAGAGAAAAATCAGTGATGGGTGTAGTCAGCAGCCTATACCCCCTGGTGAAGCACAGTCCAAACAGTAGAAGTGGAAAGTGAATGGGCACATTTGAACAGAAGGCTTTTCACTTAGCACAACAAATGTGCCTTTAATATTCCATGTCCTCACTTTCCTTTCAGAGAGATAATGCTGTTGAGAGGAAAGCACACAGCTTCCCCATGTACCTCTCACAAGATTCAGCCTGACATCAGAGGGAATCTCTCCCAGTGGCATTTTTGAATGTATAATAGAATTGTTGGTCTGCCATTTTTATTTGAAGTGTTGCAAATATACCTTACCAGTTCAACTATTAAATTATATTAGAGCGAAAAGGATTTTCAGAAACCTTCAAGCCAAGAACTCACATATTTTTATTTGTGGATTCAGACTATTGTAAGTAGGTGTACAGATATGTAGAAATTAAGTTCAGTTTCTAAATAATAAGCTTTGAAGGTCATTCTCCTGAAAATTGTTTAAACTGACTACAGAATATGATGGGTTTATAAATAGGTAAGGTACAGATAGATAAGATATTCATAATTAGCTATACTTTAAATAACGATAATGCTGAAATTCCCTCTCTTTACCCAGAGATTGAATCTGTGGTCTTATATATGTTAGGAAACTGTTCTACAATTGGGCTTCATCCCAGAACATTAAAAAAAATAGAATCTCACTATATATCTCAGGCTAGCCTTAAACTATACATCCTCCAGCCTCTGCCTCCTGAGTTTTGGGATTGCAATCATACCACACTGACTGGTTATTATTTCTTCATCATACGAAGAATAGGAAAATTGGGCTGTGTGTGTAGTGTAGTGGTAGAGTGCATGTACAAAGCCCTGAGTACAATCCCAAATTTTTAGAAATGAGTAAGAAAATTGAACTTATGTTGAGAATTCCATAATTTTTGTTCATACTGCTAGTCACAAGTTGAGCATTGCTAATTCACATCTCCAAATTTGGAAGTGCTCCAAAATCTGAAACTTTCTGAATGTGGGCATAACACTACAAATGGAAAGCTGCTCACTTGACCCCCCACATGATGGTTCCCAGTTGAAAATAAGCAAATTAAAGGTATTTTATGGCATTTGGGGGGGGGTTATCTGTGTTTACACTTAGTTCCATGATAGCTCAATATATGTATGTAAATACACACACACACACACACACACACACACACACACAGAAAGAAAAACCCTGAAATTCAACATATTCCTGGTCACAATCATTTCTGATGAGGGATACAAGGTTATTGCAGGAGATTTAATTCAAAATGCTAGAGATTGTGGAGTACAGAAGACTAGCAATGCTTGTCCTGATGGAATCAGCTAGCCAGCAAGGGAGCAGAATATAAAAACCAGTGGTAAGTGCAGTAAGTTCAGTGCCTGGATTGTGATGCAGTGTCATTGGTGGTGAGAAGGGTTAACGTTTTAGCTAAAGTGATCTGTCTTTGAGAATAAGGGGTTGATCTGACCCTGATGAAAGAGACAGAGCCACAGTGTTAGGTAGGAGGTTAGGGCATAAAACACTATGGGTTTAGAAGTGTACTTGTTCATGTTAATGCAGTACTTTCCTAAGCACCTTCTGTATGAGTTGCTTCCCTCATGTTCATTCATAAAGTTGGTTGTTTGAAATTCAACTTCATTATACTTAAAAATAGGGAAAGTGTAGATTTGCACTACTTATAAAGACTTTTTAAATACTTCAGTAGCATGTAAAATGTGTATGCCAAACCTGATATGCTTACTCAAAAAAAGTCTTAATTTCAAGGAAAAAGATAGGGCAGCTGTTACCATTTTTATATAAATGTCTTCTGCTAGTCCAATCTTGCTAAGTTAGGGTTTACTGATGCAAGGATGGTGTTTTCAGTAATAACAAAGTGATTTGTTTTACCTTCATAATAGTGCAAGTATGTTATAATCTTTATAGGGTTTTAAACACCATTGAATACAGTTCCTAAGCTGTGTATTCAGAAAATACTACAATGTCTGATTGTTTCAAAGTTTACCATTGGACAAAGATACATCATGCTTCGTCTTAGCCTTTGAAATTCATCATATTATAGATTCTTAATATTTTGTGTATGTTGTATGTCGAAGAAATTATTTCCAAAGTATGAACAAAATTTTATACAGGTATTTTCTGGTTACAGCCCAAAACATCATCATTCATCTGTGTTCCTGTTGGTGATTGCAACTAGTAATACATATGTAGATAATTTTATGTTGCATAGTTGTCACCTAGGTCAGTTACTATTTGTTAAATATGAGTCATGGGATTAATATTTTATATTTAGGAATGTATTAAATGAAAAATAAAAATTTTGGTTATCTGCTGATTCTAAGAAATACTTTTTATAAGATAAGTCTAAGTTTGTTGCTTGTTTGTTTTTTGTAAAGTGTATACCTAGGTTCAGTATAGTGACAAACATTTTAGAAACACAGATGTTTCTAGTTACTGTTAGGTTGGTCTATATTTTCATGTTGTGCTACTGCTGACATAAATTTTCAAGTATAGGAAATAACATTTGATTTGTGAAACTCCACTTTTTAGATGAAAGCAAGTTAATGATAAATGTAGCCAATATAAAGTATAAAGTCAACAGAGGCATCTTTACTTGTTCTAAAAAGTGGACATAAAGGAACAAATATTATACTGGGAAGTCTTACAAAAGAGTATAATTGTGGCTAGCTCTTATTTTTGTAAATAGTGATTTCTGTGTGAAACATATTCACGCCAAGCATTTTTAAGACAAGGATATAAAATTAAGCTTTGTAGATACTTTGCCTTATATTTAAAATCACATGAGATATATATATGGTGGTCAGTATTTGGATATGTTTTTCCTTTATGGATTTACAGTGGCTTCCATTATGAAGTAGAATTGGGGACTTCTCAGTACTTGGGAACTCTAGTTTGTGGCTTATTTTGTCTACCAATAGCAAAACTTAAAAATATATAGGAATCTCATTCTTAAGATTCCCAAAGCTTCTAGGTAATAACTCATTCTTTCCTTTTTCTATCTTATTATAATCTTTTTTTTTGGCTTATATATGGAACGTGTGTGTGTGTGTGTGTGTGTGTGTGTGTGTGTGTGTGTGCATGCTCACATGCACATAATAGTGTTAAGGCCATTTGTAAGATTATAGACATAAAGCTAATCTTATAGCTAGGAACTACTGGAACCCTCTGATTTTATGTATTAACCCAACAACATAGTAATGTTTAATAACAATTTTATTACATGAAGGGAGAGATATATCCAGCTCAGAATTACATAGCCAACTAAGAAGAAAGTGACATAAGTAGATCTATCTGTGAGTATTTTTCATGCTGCCTTCCCCACACCTTCCCCCTGTGGCTTCATAAATTGATCTTAGGTAAAGCTCCTCCCATTCTACTCCCTCTCCCCAAGATAGATCTAGGACCCAGTGTATGTGTGGCATCACCATGACTCCATTGCTTTGTGATTACTTACACATATGTCCCCCTTGTGAATGTCATTCTTCATATTCCAGTACAGAGCCTGAGCCATAAATGTTTCTTGCTTGTGAAGCTGTGAAGGAATCTGATTTCATGTGCCACTTACAGAAACTTAGCTTATTACTCTGTAGTAACTATTAATATATCCAGAATAGTTAGACTATTTAGACAACAAGACAATGGCCATGAGAGCTTTAGTCATCCATTCTCATCATTCTGATATTGTCTCTCTCTTTGTACTATACTATCCTTGCTTCCTGCTTCAGCCTTGTACACTTTCCTCTCCCATTTCATGGTTGAAGGCTGTCAATCCTCCAGAAAGGTTGGTAACAACCTGGATGTGAGTCCATGTCTCTACAAGAAGAAAAAGCCACAGATATAGTGGGCATTTGTGCTCTTTTGTAATATAATTTTCTTCTTAGTCCTGCTCATTCAATTATTTTGAATTAAGTTGTGCTTTCAAGAAGATCATACGTCATACATTTTGATGTGACTTCTTTGTGCCTTTTTTCCTCCACCATGTCTTACATTAGGAACTGATGAATGTAACTCACTATATGTTTTTATTAGAAGATAGTTGGACTCATCACCAACTTGAACAAGCAGGTCCAGCATAGGGTAGATGCCTTCTCTAGGCGGTGTTCATATTCCCTCCGCAACTTGAGACTGAGAGCCAGAAAAGCAATGTTACATTTGGATACTTAAGTATCTGCATAAGGATGCATTTAGTTTCAGTGAGACCTAACATTCACATGATCAAGAGGTAGACAGTAAAACTATATTGGAGCTCTCTTTTAGAGAGTCACATACAAATCATTCTCCTCAGCCTCAACTAGAATAAATAACCACATATCAAATTTCCTGATGGGACATCTTTCTCAAATAGAGGGAAATTCACAATAAAGTATAACAATTTTGAGTAGTTATTATTATCCTTTCTAACCCAAGGGGTCAAGGAACTAGTTGTATCAGATTATTTTACTTACATTATCTAGTTTGTGACTGGCTTTATCTGTGTCCTACTTATAATGTTGTAATTATCTCAAACAATTAGCCATATATTTTTTCATATGGAAGGTTTTTTTTCTGTTTTTTTTTTCTTTTTTATTGTCAAAGCGATGTACACAGAGGTTACAGTTTCATACGTTAGGCATTGGATACATTTCTTGTACTGTTTGTTACCTCCTCCCTCATTCCCCTCTCCCGCCTCCCCCTTTTCCTCTCCCCCCATGAGTTGTTCAGTTCATTTACACCAAACAGTTTTGCAAGTATTGCTTTTGTAGTTTGTCTTTTTATCCTGTGTCTCTTGATTTTGGTATTCCCTTTTGCAAGTACAACCACAGGAAGGGGATACAAGAGGACCATCAACAATAGAATCTATGGTTTCACATGGCATGTTGAAAGTAATTACAACAGTGATATATCACTCGTTTTCATAACATGGAGTTCATTTCACTTAGCATTATCTTACGCATTCATAGAGGCATAGCTATTAGGCTCTTGTGATCCTCTGCTGTGACTAGCCTAAACCTGTGCTAATTATTCCCTATAAGGGAGACCATAGAGTACATGTTCCTTTGGGTCTGGCTCACTTCACTTAGTATAATTTTTTCCAAGTTCTCCCATTTCTTTACGAATGGGGCAATGTCATTCTTTCTGATAGAGGCATCAAATTCCATTGTATATATGTACCACATTTTCCTGATCCATTCGTCTACTGAGGGTATCTGGGTTGGTTCCATATTTTAGCTATGACAAATTGTGCTGCGATGAACATTGTTGTGCTCATGGCTTTAGTGTGTTCTTGTTTGTGGTCGTTTGGGTAGATGCCCAAAAGTGGGGCTGCTGGGTCATAGGGGAGCTCTATGTTTAGCCTTCTGAGGAATTCTCTATATTGCTTGCCAGAGTGGCTGAACCAGTTTACATTCCCACCAACAATGAAGAAGGGTTCCCTTTTGGCCACATCCCCTCATCATGGAAGGTTTTTGTTTTTTCCTTCTTAAAATTGAACACTGTTGGGGTAAGCCCAGATGTGCTTAGATCTCAATCGATAAACCAGACATGGTGGTGCATACCTTCAACCCTAGCTATGCCCGAAAGATGTGGGTTGGAGCATCACTACCCAAGGCCAGCTCCAGAAAAAAAAAAAACAAAAAAAAAAACCATGAGACTATACTGGAAGAATAACTAAAGAAAAAAAGGAGTGACTGAATGCCTCCAGTGTTGGAGCACTTACCAAACAAATGTAAGGTCCTGAGTACAATAGAAAGTTACCATTAAAAACTTTTGCAAGTTTCCCAAAAGAAGATATTACAATATTTATTAGTATTTTTAGTTTGAGGTTTAATCTAACATTTCAGGAATGGTGTGATATCACTTGGAATTACTTAATGGTGCACAGATAAAGTAAAAATTTTAAGCTACACTGAGGAAACTCATATTGAAATATTGGTTTCTTTTTTTTTAAGTGTAGGCTCAATTCTTCTGCTAAGGTACTGGGTAAATCTTAATTTTGTTAAGCTCTTCATTTTTATATTCTCTTTATCCTCAAATGCATTCTGTTTTCCCACTTATTTTTCGTCAAATCTGAGTGTTAAACTCACCAGGACTTTCTGCCCCCTACCTGCCAGAATGTTGCTGACTTCTCTTTTCATTAGGTATTCTGGTTCATTGATAAATCACCAGGCCCTTTAAGCATTTATCCTTCCATTGACACTTCAGCCTCTTGTGTCTGCCAACACTTGGCCTAAGTGCTGTCAGGCCATCTGTGGTCCACACTCCTGCATGCAAGCTATTGATGTGACTGGAAGGGAAAACTGTAATCATGGTGGTTGGCTTCATTACAGACTTAGAGCTCCAACCTTAGCTGGGCTCTCAATACTAGTCATATATCTTTTGTCTTTACCTTCAGTCATGTTTGTCCTTTTCCCTGAATATTTGTTCCTAAATCACAGGTCTCCTCTTCTCTCCATATAATCATTCTCAGTGGAACATACTTGTTATTTCTCTTGAATAGATTTTCCCAAACTACAATCACCTCCCAGATATGTTTTTCAAGAAATTTTGTAAGTAATTTGCACTTTTCCCTCCCCAAAGCACAAAAAAGTGTTGAAGCTAAAAGTGAAATGATTGCATAATAGCTTGTGACCCTCTTGATTCTGCACTTGCCATTCCAGTGCATGTGAGCACCAGTGATGATCCAACTCTTAGCTCAGTGATCTTTAAGACCTGCCTGATTATTATTTCTGTAGCAGTTGGTAATTGGTCATCAGTTTGGCCTTTGTGTCTTTCCTGTGCTGGCATCTCTGACGCATCTGTTCTTCCTCTTTCCAATCAGCTTCTCCTTCAGTTTTTCTCTCTGTGTTAACTCGTTGAATTCCCTGGAGTTTAGGCTTCCTAAGACTTTCTTTTGGCATCTCATTCTGTAAATTTTCAATGGCAATCCTGCTGCCATTTTTTTTTTGTAATTTAGTTACTAGAAATGAGCTCACGTTCTCTGTTTCCAACTGTTACCTGAGTCCTCTATCACCTCAGACTTCAACGTTTCCTAAACTGAGTGCCAGAGCATTATCTGATCCTGAAACATGTTCAGTCCATTGTCTTTGTTGGTGAAAGTCATTGTTGTGTTAAGATTTGTTCAAAGTAGGAACCTTAAGTTCATTCCTTACTTCCTACATTCTCAGAGTTTTTCAATTATATTTTATTTACTTCATTTATTGTATACTTCATCTTTGTATTCCCTTTGTATCTAGCCTAGCACAGAGTTAAACCTTAATAAATGTTTGATTTTACTTTATTTCTCACCAAAGTATAGGCAACTAGAATGTAACTGCATTCCAAGGGACATATCTATCTTCAACTTTGATATGTATATTAATGTTCAGGTATGCCTGAAAGGTACAAGGTGGTTTATGATACCTCAAGGCTAAAATTTTTCTGAGGCAAAGTACGCTTTTAGAGTCATAGCATTGCAATTCATGATTTCGACCTTATTCATTAAAAGCAAAGTGGGCAACTAGAGTCTCAAGGACCTGGATTGCTGGAAATATTAGCTTGAAGCCTAGAATTCAATAACCATTGATTTATTAGTCCAAAGCAGTTTATTGTTGATATCTTTTTCCTAAAACAAAATCAATTATTCTTGCTTGTGCATTTTTATCAACAGATCTTCTATTTAGACTAGATTAATGAATTAAAATACAATGTCATATTGAAAAGATGGTAAAAAGTAGAGTTTTTAGAGACCACAAAATGTTAATTTAATGATTCACAAAGAATATCAGGAAGCATAGTGGGAAAGGCAATGGGCATAATGAGAACATTTAATTGATTCTATATAGTAGATTTAAACACTTTAAAGTTTGTATCAAAGAAAATTCCTTTCAAAGGAAAGAAGCTTTCTACTTATAAAAAAAAAAGTATCAGTTGACCACAATAATTAGAATTTGCATGGTCTTCGTAACTTTAAGTTTGTAAATTTTTCTATAAATAATTACTGTAACTCTCTTACATAGAATAAAGATGAAAGTATTAGAAGTTCATATTCAGAAACGCAATCAGATTATACTGGTTTGAAAGGAATATTCAAAACAGCTGCTTTAGGGTACAAATTTCAAACATAACATACTTAAATAGATAATGGAAAAGGTTTTCAAATGTCAGTAAGCAGCATATAAATTATGAACTGTTACCCTGTATGTTTTAATTTTAGTAATGAACAGAGCAATAATTACGGTTTTATTTTATTTTAGAATTTTACTCTGCTTTAGTATATATTCACCTTTACAGTTCTTCATATGAAACATAAGTTGATTAATCAGCTATTATTATTTTTAGATGAGGAAACAAAAGCACTTCAATGTTAAATGGATTTTCTAGTGTCATAGCTGGTAAGAAATGTCAGTCTTTTTTATTCATCTGCTTCCAAGTCTTACAAGTTTTTCTCATCTTCTGAGTGGACTTTTGCTCTTAGCAACAAGCTATTTTCCCAATGTACTCTCCTTTGTGTGGACCACAGAGAGTGTTGGATGGTGTGTATATGTGTGCACGGGGGTGTGTGCGTGTGTGTGTGTGTGTGTGTGTAAAATAGATTAGGCTAATCTCGAGTGAAATTTCAACTCTTGGACTTTCTCTTAAACATCTTACTTACTCAAATAGTACATTGTATCAGCCTAGTAGAATTATGCTCTAAACTTCAATCTAACAAAACTATATTTGTTAAGCCCTATGAATAATTGGAACATCAAAATCGAGAGACAAAGGATAAAAAGACAAATGACTCCAAAAGCAATACTTACTAAACCATTTGGTGTAAACCAACTGAATAACTCATGGGGGGAGAAGAAAAAGGGGGGAGGGGGAAATGAGGGAGGAGGTAACAAATTGTACAAGAAATGTATCCACTGCCTTACGTATGAAACTGTAACCTCTCTGTACATCACTTTGACAATAAATAATTATTCAAGAAAAAAAGAATAATTGTATAATTTTATTATATAGAATCTATATAGCTAGTGTACAGAATCAATTAAATATTCCTATTATGCCCTTTGCCTTTTCCTACTAAGTTTCCTGATAGTCTTTGTGAATCATTAACATTTTGTGGTCTCAAAATATGACGTCTTTCAACTAATTAATCTAGTCCAAATAGAAGATCTGTTGCTAAAAATGCACAAGCAAGAATTGTATAATTGCTTTAGTTATTTTTTGCAGGTTGTTTTAGGGAACATAACAAATAGGCAAAAGCTGAATATTTTATTGTTAATCTACTTGAGGTCAATTTCATTCTATTAGTTAATAAACATTTGTTCACAAAAATATTATCCCAATTGTTAGCATCTTGAACTAACAAACATTTCTTGGAGCTTGAACTCAGGGCTTTATGCTCCCACTTAGCTATTTCTATCATCGTCGAGGCACTACCACTTGATTCAACACCTCCACCTTCAACTTTTTGCTGCTTAACTGGAGATAAGTGTCTCAAGGATTGTGTACCTGGGTGGTTTCAAACTGAGATCCTCAAATATCAGCCATCTGAGCAGTTAGGATTTTAAGTATGAACCACTAGTGCACAGCAACAAATACTTCTTTCTGTAGAGTTTCTGTGTATCTATATTAAGAATTTAGTTGTACCTTAGCTTGGTCCTTGAGCTCTTTGTATCTCAGGAGGTTGAAACCCACATGTGCACTGTGGTTGTAGGTGTTGCATGGATAGACTAGGGAAAGAACCCTATCTAAGCTTATTTATGTGACTGTCAGAAAGCCTCAGGTCCTTGTTAGATAATGGTTGGAGGCACGAGTTGTTTTGTGTTTCCCATGAGACACTGTATTTTGGGAAGTTTTGAAGGAAAACAAAATGCATCCGACCCTCTTCAGGGCCAGAGAGAGCAAGAAAGGTCATGCTAGACAAAAGACAGTCCCTTTGATTCTTAATCTTGAATTTGACAACTTATTATTCTCACCTCTTCATTAGAAGAATGGTCCAGGAGTTGCTCTATACTTAGAAGGGGGCATTACACTAGACTGTGAACACAATAAGATCAGCATCACATCATCAGGCTGCCTTCCATATTTATATCAAATGCCAGTGTTTGATGCAGTAAATCGAAAGAATCAGAATTCTAAAAGTCCTACTTTTACCTTGTCCAGAAATTCGGTTCAAAGTGACTTTAGCCAAATTAAAAAAAACAACAACAAAAAACTTATTTAACAAAAAGCCTCAAGGTTGTCCTGACATTAGGTCCAGTAGCATTCCTGCTGACCCTCCACCACCTGCCCTACCAAGTCTGCTCTGTAACCAGTTTTGAATGGGTTTTATTGATTGGTCGGTCTCATGCTCTATGGTGGTCCTCATGGCCAGGAGTTGGGACTGGAGGATGTGGAATGACCAGATACATCAGTTTTAGGTCGTCTACTCACCCTAAAGCTTTGAAAAAAGTATTAGGAACAGATCATTAAATCATATGAATTGAAAAGTACAAAATAGAAAAATTGAAATGCTATTATACTAGTACTGGCTAAAAGGCAAAGAAATCACTGAGGGCAGGTATACATGTCTGTCTCCTGCATGCCCCTTCCTGTCCCAATTTATATAGTTTATTGTGTTTGTAGTTTCCTCAGTACATTTAAACTGTTATAACAAAATTCTACACATTGGTAGTGTTACAAGAAAAAAAACACCTTAATTTTTCACTGTTCTGGAAGCTGGAATGTCTGAGAACAAGAACCTGGAAGCCAATGAGGGCCTGTTCCCCACAAATCACACCTACTGTGTGCCCTCAAATTTGAAGTGTCTGTTGATGGAATGGGAGGGCAGATCTCCAGGTTCTCTTTTATAAAGACACTAACATCATCCACGAGAGCTCAATTCTGCTGATGTCATTGCCCCTAGCCTACAATTTTAATGCTATACATATTTAGACCATAGAAGTGATGGACATAAAGATGCACAAGTTGATGTATATCTGTTGGCAGGAATCAGAGCAGAACTACATTCCTCACAAAACAGTTTTATGCTGAATGACTGTTTAACATCCACAACAAAAGTAAACCATAGCTTTGAAATACAGATGTAACCTTTTGAGTAACCTTTACTGGTAGAGCACATCCTATGACTAGCTCCACTCATCTAACTAGAGATGTAGCATGTAAAACAAAGCTTTAGTCATGTTTTGATTTATAAAAAAAACAGGTATCTGTGACAGATAATAACTGGCATCAGCTGGTTCCATCTGGGGGCCCAAATACTAGGTGTCCAAGGTCACATAGACATTAATAAACCCACAGTTTCTTTGTCGATAGATGTATTGTTGGATCTCCTCACTTTCAAGTATCTAAAAGGTTAGATCTGGTGTGGGGGTGGAGGGAGGTCAGCTCTAGCTCTTTTTCAGCTATTAAATAGAATCCTTGGACTACTATTGTGATTAGATTAAATTGCACGAGGTCAGTTCAAAACCACAAATCATTTGTTCAGACCTCCATGTCACGTTCAGTCGTATGGCTCCATGCACACTGCTCCCGGCTCCTAGGCTCATTCTGTACCTTTATTCCTCATGGATCACTTTTATCCAGGACCTGGGAGGACCTCTGAAGTCGGTCTGTCCCAACATGCCAAAGCTCTCACCACCATCCTTCCAGCTACAGCATTTTTGCAGAGAGGATGTTTGGGGGACAAGCTGTTTGAACAATACTCATCTGTGAGTGCTCATCACTAGACATTATGTGGAGCCTGACCATGCTGAGAAAGACAGCAAAATCTACGTCTGAGGATATGATAAGAGAGAAACGACACCTGTGCTTGAGTCAGAATGGAGAAGAGCAGCTTAACTTGTTCCAGGTTGCATGGCCACTGAAGCATTAAATTTGCAGCCTGACACTGTCCACACCTCCTTTTGATGGTGGTGGGTTGCCACATGGTTCACAGAGTGCTGTCTCTCCAGGTCTGTCACTCACAAAACACCCACCACCTCCATGTGTTGAGGCACTTGAGAATGTTTGGCCATGGTGCCAGCTCACACTTTTTTGCTTGCTATCCATTCAGGTATTGATGTCCTGTCACAGGATTGTTTTGGTTTCTTTCTTTACTCATACTCATCAATTCACAGTCTTTCATACTTCTCCTAATCAGAACACTATACTAACAATGACTTTGTGTCAATCTCTAAGTCAAATGGCTTTCTACCTAAAACTCATGTAATGTTTGTGACAGTCCAGTAATTCAGGATACAATGGTTACATTTTTTATTTGTTTTTGCCTACTAGGATCAATGAATAACAAGTATTTTGAGAGAGAGAAGAGAGCTAGGAGAGAGAGTTAAGAAATTTTTACTAGATGTTGTTTAGTATACTCTACATAATCTATAGCTACATGGTGATACCTTGAGGTGGAAAATCTGCACCTCTTCTGATATAAATATTCATATGACCTCAAGCATTTTTCTTTACCCAGTCCTCAGCTTCCCTCAACTTTCTCCCCATACCAACTGTTTTGTTGGCGTTTGAAACCTATGCCTACTAGTAAGATATCAAGTGGACAGTATACATTAATGGAGTTATAAAATTGGTTTGAGAATTAGTCTTAAGGGCTAGAGAGGCAGCTCAGTGGTGCTAACCCTAGTCTTTTTTTTTCCTTAAAGAAGCTTTTTCTGTATTTATTTTTTATTTACTATTATTTTTTAAATTTTTATTGTCAAACTGATGTACAGAGAGGTTACAGTTTCATACATTAGGCATTAAATACATTTCTTGTACTGTTTGTTACCTCCTCCCTCATTTCCCCCTCCCCCTCCCCCTCCCCCTTTCCCTTTCCCCCCATGAGTTCAGTTCATTTACACCAAACAGTTTTGCAAGTATTGCTTTTGTAGTTGTTTGTCTTTTTACCCTGTGTCTCTCGATTTTGGTATTCCCTTTCAGTTTCCTAGTTCTAATACCAGTATACATGCTTCCAATGTACTCAGATAAGATACAGTGATAGTGCAGGTGCAATCACAGGAAGGGGAAATGAGAGGATCATCAATAATAGAAGCTATGGTTTCACATTGCATGTTGAAAGTAATTACAACAGTAATATAACAGTCATTTCCGTAACATGGAGTTCATTTCACTTAGCATCATCTGTGTTCATAAGGGTATAGCTATTGGGCTCTTTTGATCCTCTGCTATGACTAGCCTAAACCTGTGTTAATTATTCCCTATGAGGGAGACCATAGAGTCCATGTTTCTTTGGGTCTGTCTCACTTCACTTAGTCTAGTCTTGATTCCCAGTACCAGTAAGAAAATGGAAAGTATGTGTAAGGTCCTGGTTTTGATTCCCAGTACTAAGAAAGAAACAGGGAGAGAGAGGGGAGGGAGGAAGGAAGGAAGGAAAGAAAAAAGCAAGGGAGGGAAGGAGGGAAGAAGGAAGCCAGGGAGGGAGGGAAGAAGGGAAAGATCAACAAACAAGTAAATCAGTCTTCAAGTATACTAAGTGCCACAACTTGGAAAGTACTAATAGTCCCACTGTGTGCTGGGCTAGGCTCATGGGTTCAACCTCACTGCTTCAGGGAGATATGAACAACTCAGAAGTGCCAGAGAAGTATGGCTGAACACAGGAAGGAAGCATAGGGCCTTACTTAAAGAACAGAAGGTGTTTAGCATAGCCAAGAGAAGATCTCACAGAAAAACATCAGAGGAATGCTTCTAACTCATGCAATCTAAGAATTTGCTTTGTTTAAAAGCAAGGCTAGGATCAGTGAGTAGGAAATCTCTCTGTATTTCTGTCTGTCTGTCTCTCTTCTTGAAAGCAACACTGCTTATTTCCTTTGGCCACTATTATTGATGCTGGCCAAGGAATACTGAGGAATGAAGGAATGAATACTGAGAGCCATGATGTCTACCAGTATATATATTATGTACTGACACCAGTCAACAGATTGAATCTGGATATGTCATGCTGTTCTTGTGAGCACGGACACTGTGGGAAAGTGACTCGATTTTCAATGCTAGCTCAGCTCCTTCTTGTTGTAAAAGTATACACCCCTGACTCTCTGTGTTGAACTCCCTAAAGGAGAATAATACTATTACCAGTTTGAGGACACTGAGGTGATTCACTTCAATGTAGTCACTAGAGTGCCATACACACAATAGGTGATCTAGGTTATTATTGGGAAATATGGTGAGTTCAAAGAATTTGTATATGGTAGAAAAGCAGTGATATTTGCCATAGGAGTAAAAGTAGCATATATGTCATCTTTGGGATATAGTGGAATGAAACGATTACTTATGCTCAATCCTTTTATTTTATTTTTTTATGTTACATACTTAACTACTTAAGAAAAGTAACCTAAAGGAAATCTTGGTTAAATTTGGGTACTTCTCCCTTCCATTTTCTATTTTGGATCTCCTTCCCTGCTTATACCATAAGTACAAAATCATAATAATTCTTTGGAAAGGAAATACCATTTTTGTTCTATTTATCCTGATAAATAAGTAAAAAAAAATCATTTCACAATGAATGAATTCAAAGAAAATGTATTTTTCAATGCTGAATGGATAAATTTATACTTCTTTACTGTCTGTTATAGATTAGATATTGAGAAAGCATTTGAAGAAAACCAAACCATCAAATATCTGTCTTTTGACAAATAAAATGTGCCTATCTGAATACATCCTTTCTTATATTTGTACTGAACTTAAAATGATGCACTAAGCACTTTTGGGAGTAAGTGGTTATGTAAACTCTATTTGTAGGACCTGATCTTAAATATCCATGAATATTTAAGGAGAAATCTATGAAATTGATGTGTTGGCCATGACTCTTTAGCCCTGCTTATTCTATATTGTGAAAAATGTTGCCAAGGAAATAAAGATGTGTCATTGAAAGAGGTACTATTTGCAAGATCATCTCTGGCTGTTGAATAATTCCTGGACCTCTGAGGGCAACTGTTTCACTGATTTCTCTCAGCTGGTTGCTGAGAGAAGGATGGTGCCTATGAAGATAGCTTTGGTCCAATCCAATGGATGCATTTTCCTCAGGTAAAAATGAGAGCAACTGCATTGTATCCTAGAAGCTCACTGTTTTGTTTCCATGGCATTAAAATGATCAAGAAATATACCTATGTGTTTCTTTACTCTTAAGCTTAGAATTACTACAATGTATTGTTAATTCAAAGAAGCAATATTACATACACCTTGGTTAACATCTTACAAATAGAGTGTAAAAAATAGTAACTCGAGCCTTGACACTTCTACTTAGTTGAATTTTAACCTTGTCAAAGGATATTAGCTTTTCCAGCCATCTTTAGTTTCCCTTCCCGTAGATTGTGGGTAACTACTAGACCTGTTGTCTCTTGTGAAGATTAGGAATGCCTCTATTACAAGATTGCTACTTGGGGGACTGGGAATGTGGCTCAGTTGTTGAGTGCTTGCCTAGCATGCATGAAGCACAGGGTTTGATTCCTCAGCACCACATAAAGAGAAAAAGCCAGAAGTAGCCCTGTGGTTCAAGAGGTAGAGTGCTAGCCTTGAGCAAAAAGAAGCCAGGGACAGTGCTCAGGCCCAGAACTGGCAAAAAAAAAAAAAAAAGATTGCTACTTGGTAAGCAAACAGAGTAACTACTGTTAAAAATAGGAAAATGGTTTATGAATCGGTGATTTATGTTAAAGCTAGATTATGATCCCAGCTTTAAAACAAAGTAGCTCTGTGATTTTTGTACTGCTTATAGCAGTTTTCGTTAATGAGAAACTAAGAAAAATGTATCACATGATCTTGAATGTTATGTCTAATTCTAAAGAACATTCCTGAGCATCAGAGGTAATTGAAAACTCAAAGTATAGCAAATGCCTTCACCATTTTGTTTAATGATTTCAGTCTTTACTTAAACATTCCCTTATGTATGAGAGAGACCATAGACTTTCTTCCACCTTTATGTTTCTCTAGGAATTTTATTGCCTTTAGTTCCATGAAAGGTGTGAAGGAGAAAATTAACACCAACTTGCTATTGTGTGAACACTAACTGCTCTTAATTACTCTATTTAAGATAACTCTCTGTTCACAGGGTTTGCAGATCCTGTTTCAACCTGAATTTTTAGTGTTCTTTTATCGGCCACCAACTGATAGAGCAAAATTACCCAATATTTGTATGAAAAGTGAACCCATTATCAATATACTGCCGGTGCTTGACAAATTTTTAAGACCTGAGCCCACCTGTGTAACCAACATCCATGTCAAGAAATAGAACATCACAAACCTTAAAATTCCCAGCATTCCTCTTCCAGTCACTCATTTTCAGTGGAGCTTACCCAGTATCCCAATGTCTAATAGAATGCCATAGATCATCTAGCATGTTTGTGAAGGTGATGTAAATGACGTAGTACATTAGGCAGTTGTTTCTATTAGATAAATATCTTGGAGTAGAATTGCTGGGTTGTGATGGTCATAGTGTGTGCAAATATGTACAGTTGTAGTTGACACTCCCAGTTTTCACAAATGGTTATACCTGTTTATGTGCTTTTCTTTTAGCCCCAGAAGTGAATAAAAATTTCTGGTTATCTACATGACTGCCACCGTTCTTCCAGCAGGCTCCTATTTCCCATTAAGTCAAACATATTTTGGCCCAATACCAGTGTCCTCTGTCTTGGGGGATTGTTTACTAGGGTCTATTCAAGGTAGACCCTAGGCATATGAAGTACTTGTCATTCTTGCGTATTTATTGTTAGAGTGCCTTTGAATTTTTGTCCTGGGTTAGAGGGATTGCAAATGTCCTAAAATGAGGTTATGGTGCTGTTTGAAGATTCCTGTGATTTCAGGAAGAAACCACTGAGGTGTGCACTTCACATGGGTGTATTTTATGGCATGCGAACTGCACCTCAAGCTGTTTTAAAAAATTGTCCTAGCTTGGATGGTAAATTCTGTATTCATCCCACTTTTCCTATTTCTACTTTTTGAAAATTAAGTTTTATTCTTGAAGGCAGAAAGAAAAAAGAGAGACAAAGAGTTTATATGAATGTAACTGCTTCCTTTATGGGCAGTGATGGAGAGAGACACCAGGCACCACCTGTAATCCCAACTTGGGAGGAAGAAAGAGGACTATTCAGGTTCCAGGCTTGTTCCAGTAAGAATTAGGCAGACAAGATCCTACTTCAAAAATGAGCAAGATATTAGTAATGAATGTCTATTACCCCAGCTACTTAGAAGGCAGAGGTAGAAGAATTATATACAGGTCCCAGAGGAAAAAAGAAGCTGAGATCCTATCTGAAAAATAAACTAAAAGCTAACACATTGGAATGTGGCTTAAGTAGTAGAGTCCTTGCCCAACAAGCAAGACCCAGAGGGCTGTCCTTTAGTGCTGGAAAACAAACAAAACAACAACAACGCATTTCCTCTAGCATAGTTGTTGGTATTCCCTACCCCCCAGCTAACAAGAGATGCCATATAAAGCAAAGGAATATTGGCTATGCTACACTAAGAATTAACCTACTTTTTTGAAAAGGGAACCCTTCTGCAGACATTGTATTCATTCTAAGGCTTATCAGAAATAAACATAGCTTTTAACATAAACATGCTTTATAAAAATATGCCACTAGGGCTGGGGATATGGCCTAGTGGCGAGAGAGCTTGCCTCATATACATGAGGCCCTGGGTTCGATTCCCCAGCACACATATACAGAAAACGGCCAGAAGTGGCGCTGTGGCTCAAGTGACGGAGTGCTAGCCTTGAGCAAAAAGGAAGCCAGGGACAGTGCTCAGACCCTGAGTCCAAGGCCCAGGACTGGCCAAAAAAAAAAAAAAAAGAAAAAAAGAAAAAAAAATATGCCACGAGATTGAATATCTTAATTAAACCTACTATTTCTGTTACTATGGCTTGGTAACACATCATTCACCATTGTTTACAATAGCTATTTGGTCATGCTCTTGGATTTTCTGGGCCAGGGGTTCAGATGGAGCCCAGCAGAGAGCATGTCTGCTATGCACTGTCAGAGTTTCAGGTTGTCGTTGGCCTAGCTCACTCAGCTGTCAACCAGAATGCCTACATGTAGCTTCTCTGCCAGGGCCAGTTGACGCTTTCTCACAACACAACTGACTCCAGGAGGCAGCAGTCCAAGAAGGCAAGGTGCAAGAAGGCAAGCTAAACATGTAAATATGTATGACATCTTCACCAATATTGTTACCATCTGCTTGTGCAAAAGCTCATGGAATCACTAGTATTATACACTGTTGATCAAATCACAAGGTTTTATCCAGATCTAGGAGAGAGCACACAGAACTCATCACCCAGTGGGAGGCATGTCGAGGTCACAGTGTGGAAAGAACATGTGCAAAGAAATTACTGTAGATTCAGGAGAACAGGGAAATGTTGCTGTTGAGCTGGATTGCCTCTTTTCTTCCTCTCTGTTGTTGCTGTCCTGTTCTATTTGATTCCACTTCCTATAGTTTCATCTAAGGGTAGGGTCTGCCCCAGGAGGGAGTTGTGATTGCTCAGATTTAAGAGTTCACAGTAAGGTGAGTGTTGTCTCCTCCTGACTTTGGGGCCTTGCTATGAACCTCAGCCCTTCTGGACTGAGCATTTCCAGCCAGTTATCAAATCAGCCTGCAATACTCTCCAGTGGTTTTCTGCTGACTAGGTGGAGGTTTCCCTGTTCTTAGACCCAACAAGATAATGCTACAACTTTTCTCTCATTTCTCTTGCACATACATTGATATCTCATTCTTGGTGACTTGTCCTCATCTGCTCCAAATGTAATTTTCCTAGGGTTAGGGCTACTTTGTTCTGACTATTTTTAGGTAAGGAGTTCAGAAGACCCCTGAATCATGTTGCTGGTACCATCAGTATCTAATCTGAATTTAGACAGAGGATGAATTTTTAAATGTGATTTTGCTCCTGTGTTTACAGCCTTTCTGTGGCATCGTATTATAATAAGATTAAAATCCAAGGGCTGGGGATATAGCCTAGTGGCAAGAGTGCCTGCCTCGGATACACGAGGCCCTAGGTTCGATTCCCCAGCACCACATATACAGAAAACGGCCAGAAGCGGCGCTGTGGCTCAAGTGGCAGAGTGCTAGCCTTGAGCGGGAAGAAGCCAGGGACAGTGCTCAGGCCCTGAGTCCAAGGCCCAGGACTGGCCAAAAAAAAAAAAAAAAAAAAAAAAAAAAGATTAAAATCCAAGGCTTTACCCTGAGTACTTGAGAATGAGGTCAGATGACTGCTTCTTGTTATGAAAATATTTTAAATATCCTATCACGTCCTCACACAGGCTTGGCTTTCCTGTCTGTAGCGACTTCTCAGTCATTCTCTACCAGGCTTTTCATTGTCTATCAGCTTCCTTTTTTATTTTCACTGCTGGATATAACATTACATGATGGTGTTTATAATTTCTTATTGGGTCCCCTATAATGTAAGGAATTTTGTCTATTTTCTTAAACACTGTACTTCCAGTGTTGGGCACAGTTCAGTATATGTTAATAAGTTGGATTGGAGCAATACATGAATGAATGAAAAGTAGATGACCAATAGATTCCTTAGTTATATGATAACTATCATCACAATCTCTAAGTTGCTTTCTTATGGACTTTACTGAAAAAAAAGTCTTTCTACCTTTCAATATTCTTTGGTACAGTAAACTTGTGATGCTTGTAAGAAAAATGTGTAGAAGGCCTTCTTGTATTCACAAAGTCACAAATATTATATCATAAAAATTCCTCCATAAAGTGCACTAAAGTATAACTGAACAATTTAAGTGACCTCTTAATGTTTCTTCAAATACAGAATGAAAATGATTTCCAACGCCATTAAAATAAATTCAGCCACCAAAGTAAATGCTACCCTATGTAACACAAGATTATTTTTTCAGTTTTCAAACATTGTTTTCCTTTTCTATGCCTTATGGTTTAGCAGATCATAGAGTCTGGTTTAATTTGTAAACCTGTCATATTGACCTGCAAGAGGGAAGACAAATTGTCCTTGCGGAGTTTCACTCTGATTTTATTTGTATTGACTCAAAATTCTTTGTTAGCAAAGGCATTTTCTTCCAGTACAGCACTCAATCTTCATTGAATAGTTTTCTTTGTTTTCTTTCTTCTTTTTTTGTCTTCTTAATGTCACCCTACCTAAAGTTTCCTCCTGTGCTCAGGCTGACACTGGCTGGAAAAGTGAGGTCAGGTTAAGCTCTGTCTTCCTGCCTTCATCTCCTGTCAAATCTTGACCATGGTGGAACAAGGTGCACAGCTTTCCAAGGATACTCTTGTCTGTTGTTTTGATGGGAATGTTCACTGTTGACAACTTTGTGCTTTTATTGAGTATGCAAAACTGGTTACATGATGCAGAAATGTAGTATAATCCACAATGTTACACAAAAAAACTCAACTGTTTATTCCTTCACCTACATACAGCTTATGTTTTTCGTGCAAGATTGGGTGTCTTTATTTTCCTTTCCTATAATAAGTATAACCTGCTCAAGTATGCAAAAACGCTACTGCCCCACTGCTGAGTAGCAATGCTCCTGTTTTCCTACCAGCTTTAGGACCTGGAAAAAATACTCTGGAAAAATATTCTGGAGAGAGACATTTTGTGTGTTACATTTGTGTACCAAGGACCGTAGATATGTTTATCTCATTTAATCTCTGCCATACTGCAGAAATAGCAAATATGCGATCATATCTCCATTTCACTAACAGTAGAAACTAAAACTCAGAGTTGTTAGGTAAAATCAAAACTGTCTTATTCTGAGTTCATCTGTCTCACCTCACATGTTTTTGCCATTGTGTGTGTGTGTGTGTGTGTGTGTGTGTGTGTGCGTGCATGCATGTGTGGTATTCTTTTTGGAGGTATAATAGCATTGTCCAATAGCAATATAATATGAACCATAAATTTAAATCACGTGTGATTTAATATTTTATTGTGACCATAAATGTTTATTAAAGCACAAGGTGAAATTAGTTTTAATAATTATTCTTTTATTATACTGATACATCTCAGTATAACTTCAACTTGCAACCCATGGAAAAATTATTAATGGGCTTCATGCTTTATTTTATACAAGTCTTCAAAATTGTCTATGTATTTTATACTTACAGTGCAATTCATGTGGTCTAGCCTATTTCAAGTGCTCATTGGTTAGGAATAGCCAGAGACAACTGTACTATATTGCCAGACAAAGGGAAGAAAAGAGGGAGAAAAGAATTAATACTGTGCAAAGAGGTAACAAGGGCAAGTAAGACTCCTTATGCTTCATCTTTTGCTTGGTGGTACTGGGGTCTAAACTGATGGCCTCATGCTTGCTAGTCAAGTGCCGTACCATTTGAACCATGCCTCCAGACCTTTTTGCTTTTTTTTTAATAGGGTTTGTCATCTTTAACATCTTTGCCTGAGCTGGCCAGAACTTTGATCCGTGCATTTATACCTCCCATGTAGCTGAGATGACAGATCGCCATGACCAGCTTTAGTGGTTGAGGTGTACAACGAGGAGTCTCAGTAACTTTTTGCCTAGATTGTCTTTAATTGAAATCTTCCTGATCTTTACCTCCTGTGTAGCTGAATTAAAAGAGTGAGCCAACACCTTTGCTGTAAGATTCTTTGAACTTCTCTCTTCTTTCTCAAAGCCAAATTCTTTCATATTTTTCAGTTATTTTGTTCCTTGGATATATTATTCTTTGTCTTTCTACACACATAGAAGTATACCATTCACACTTACATTTTCATTCAGTGTTTTGTTAAGTTGTAGAAAGTGCATTCCTCAGTACAAGTGAGTGTTTATATGTGTATGTATATTGCTTGAGTATGTAAATATACTCTGTGTGCATATGTGTGTGTCCCATTTGATTACTGGGGTTCTACTTGGTACCATATACTTATCTAGGGAATTTGTTGCCACAGTGAGCAAAAGTGATAAACTCTATGGTGTACATAGACTTCACAAGTTAGAGAGCAATAATATAGCCATAAATAAATGATTTAGTGTGTCAGGAAGATGTAAATACTATAGTTTAAAGAGAAAAAAAAGGCATGCATGTGGGTGCTTGTACTTATTTCTAATAGGATGCTTAGAGCAGGACTCATCAGGTTGAGATTTGCCCAATGCCTTGAAACCAACATGGGTCCTCCATGAGTAAATATGTATTGGAAGAGCATTTCAAGCAGGGGGGGAGGGGCAATGCAAAGGCCTGAGTTAGGAGGCTAACTGGCAGCTATGAAGGGCAGAGGCCAGTGTGGCTGGAGTGAGATGAGGTAGGGGAGCTGGAGAGAGTATGGGCTATAGAAGGAGATCAGATCCTATGGGCCTTTGTCTGGCTTTGTAGGCTTCTGCAAGCTCTGGGAGCTTTTCTGTGCCTGTGAGGGGTTTCCCATGTTCTCATCAGTGACCACAAAGGAGCCCATATATGGATGGACCATAATTTATTTACCAGTCTCCTACTGAGAAGGAGGACTAGGAACCTAGTTTTACTATGAATCGTGAGATAGCATATGTCTTTGAATTTACATGTTTTGCACATGTGTGAATTTATGTAGAGAATAAATTTCTAGCTATGAAATAACTAGGTTAAGGAATGTCTATTTTAAATTTTTCTATATGTTGCCAAATTGCCCCTTAAAGAGGTTATAAAAATTACATTCTTATCCATAAACTATGAGGGTGATTTTTTGTCTTGATACCATTATGGTGATTAATGAACAATATTGTTTTGCCAAAATGGTAAGTAAAATAGTTTTTTTAATTGGGATTGCTTAAACAATCTCTCTATTCTAAATCATATAATAATGTGCTTGTTACCCCATCAGTTCTCTTCTCAGGGCTCCCAGATGCCCTTACATCTGCTGTATTGCTTTGTATTTTAATGGTTCAAGCCTTTGTATTCCTCCCAGTGACTGAACTTTGCTTAATACTTCATAAGCAATTATTGTATGTTGGCCAATTAACAAGTAAATGATATAATTCTGTTTGATTTATGCCATATGATCTAATATGTGTTGCCATTTTCTTTAAAGGACAGCAATAATTTTCAGTGAAATGGTTCAATTTATTGGTTTCCATGCTGATGACTACTAGTTGAAATCAATTATGTATTCCATCTATCATGGAAAGTCAATCAGTTATTTTATTTCTAATCCCCAAAGTAAGCATTTCCTTAACTATACAAAAACTTAGTAGGCCTGAACTGGATAGTGCTTTAGGTGACTGTAAATGCAGCTAAAGCAGGCTCCTGTACCTTTATCTGCTTCTATCTGGTTTATCATCTTGCAACTAAGCTGCTGTTTCTGGGCTTTGGCCTGGGGCAACTGGCTCCCAAGGTCATTGGGCCAGTGGTTATAGAAGCACTTCCTTTTGAGAAGAGTGAAAATGTAATTCAAGAATAGAATTAGACAGAGGAGTGCATGCTGGCTTAGGAAGATGTGCAGGTTTCCTAGCTCTGTTTCCAGCACACTTGGTCCCTGGAGAGAATAACAAATGTTCCATTTGGGGAACATTTTCCTATGTCTCCCTTCTCCATACACAAAAGCATATCAAGGGTCTTGATAAACTCTGTTTTAAAGATATCTTTTTACCCTGTTACCTAAATCAATGTGAGGAGAGAAAACTAGTGTTTTAAATAAACAACAGTAATATACCAATATATCAGAGAGGACCATTATCACACAAAATAGAATTGGAGCAAAACACAAGCATTTGTTTTTCTCTTTTTTTTGTGTCTCCTAGGAATAGAGACAAAAAATGTATTTAATAAATATCACTATGTACATTTTGGATTTCTGTGTGCAGCTATTAAATAAATGAAGGGTCACTATCCAATGTGTCAACTAAACACATAAGTAGCAGATGAACAGAATACTTTATTTGATAATCTTTTAATAGACCATGTCTTGTGACCAATGAGAAGCTAACCTGAGAGTTTAGAAACAAGTTTCAAAATTGATATCTAAAGGAAATAATAATTTTTAAAAATCAGCTATTTTTTCTGTTTAGCATTTTCAGATATGAGAAATTTTTTTGAAGAATGCTTCTAAATCTTCTACCCACACTGTTAAAGATGTGAACAGTTGACTGCTCTTGCTTATATTTTAAATTATAGAGGTTTATTTAACAGACTGTGAACTTTAATCTGTGCATAAAAATTCTTACATGTCCCTCCCCCATGTCACAGATTGCAATTTTTTATGCTCTCCAGGGCACTCACCTTGCCTCTTCCTCTTCATCTCATTTCTCTCTCTTCCCTCTCTGTGCCCCTTAAAATCATCTACTAGGCTGGCAATTAAGAGCTGAGCACAGATGCATCCTTTAATTTAATTTCACATTCCATCATCTGAAACATGACCAAGTGTGTGCTACTTTTGGCCTTCAGAGTGCTGGGAAATCAATATGTTAATTTACCTTCATCCTTTCAAATCATCTGTGTGAGAAAGCAGGCACCTCCTATGAAATGAGTGGTTCACACCATGAAAGAGGGTGACTGGGAGGCGTGGTCCCCAAATACTGGTACTCTCACCCCTATCCATGAGTTGTGCTCTAAAGTGTATTTGTAAATTAACTGTTTGGAATATTGAACACTTTTTTCTCTGGATGAATTATGTTTTTTTGGTCCTTCTGATCTCATGCCAGTTCTTTAACCCCTTATGTGTCTCTTGTGTACCTAGATTGTGCCCTAAATAGTAAATACATCAAGGCTACAGATGATACAAGTCTAGCTCCAGGACCTCTGTGTTCTGTTTGCAGGATATTTCCATTAGTGTCCCTGATGGTGGCATTCCTCATTATCATGTTGAGTTATACTTAACTTGTTGGTGAAGCAAAATCTCCAAGGTTTTTCCTACATCAATGTTCTGAAGTTAGGGCTAGACCTCTCTACTCCTTTATACCTAACTATGCAATGGAAATGTTTTACATTAATGACAAAGTAACACTGTTACATGCTATCCTTTTGGGGTTTGTTTCATTGTTCATGCAATTGGAGTGCTTTGTGAATCTTTGTTTACCTGTGCTTCAGCAATACTTGTCTTAACTGGGTCATGTCTCCTGCATATCAACTTAGTTTTATTTCTATACCTTCATACTAACCCTGGATAGAAATATGATGCATGACACCCTTAAGAGCATCAGCTTTCAGAGTTCTCATATACAAATATTATGAGTCCAGCTTCCCTCTAGTCTTCTGTCTTCTAATCTTTCTCTGGCAATTGTGACAGAAGCAGTAAAGTTGTTCTCAAGTGTCATAGAGAGTATATGGCAATATACCTATCCATTTTCTATTATGATAATACTATACTGAGGGTTTTTTGTAATTTATTAATTAAACAAAAATTTTTTGACAAGGTGTTGTGCAAAAAGGGTACAGTTACATAGTAGGGCAGTGTGTACATTTCTTGAGATATCTTACACCCTGTTTTTCTTTCCCTTCCCTAGGTCAGGTAGACATATATACAATACACAATGTACCAAGAACATATACAGTAGCCACGTGGCCTATGCCAAAGAAAATTCGCCTAGGGCTTTAAATGTAATGTCGACATTAGACAATATGTCGACAGTAGTCTTATATGAACGTACATACATAGCTTTTGAGCTATTGTATTCTACTGAGAGGTCAGTTTTTGACCTTTATATGTTGAGTAGTTGTTTGGTTTTAGTTACATAATGTTGGGTCGCTGACCCAATCCTGTGGGAAATACCATTTGACAAGCAGTTTTTGGTTTCACAGACCTGGTCTCTTACTGCCTCTCCGTCACCCCATCTCAACAGTCATATATCAGGGAGTTTGATAGCAAAGATATTAGTCTCTATTTTTAGTCTTATGATAAATATTTCTTTATTCTCATCTTCTAGCACCGTGATTGTACAGAAAATAATCACAATGTCTCTAACCTCACATCTTCATCTTTTTTATTTTCTGATGTAGACCATTGGTTCTTGAAGAGTTGTGCTCATTGAAACTAAAGCACTAAGCTGTTTCCCTGAGCATCTTTTTGCCTACATGTTTTTCTGATGGGGAAAATGAATCCAAAACCAGAAGCTTGCTCAGTACTTGTGCTTGCTTTTGATATTTCCTAACATTACAGCATGTAACACCTTCCCAACCCAAACAAAAACAGAGGTTGGGTAGCTTTCTTTGTTCTTGCCATGAGACCTAACATAAATAATCCCAGTTTTGGAAGGTTCCACTGATGTGAGGATAAAGGAAGGCTTCAGTAACTAGAATGTCATTTGGGGTCTCTACTGTCCATCAGCCATCCCATGTGTGTCCTCCCTACTAACAGAATTGTAGAACTTCTTTCTCTTGAATCTCCTTAACTTATCAGCACTCTGATGCCTTTTGGAGACCTTTGTCTACTTTCCCATCTGTCATGAGGGTGGGGAGAAATATGGTCTTCTGGGGATTCTTCACTCCTAATGCTCTGAGGCATGGCTACCAGCTATACTCAGACTCTCAGGTCTTGGGACTCAAGCACTGGGTCCCCAGTGGCTTTTAAGAATCAAACCAAACAGAATAGTGGTCTTCCTTGTGCTACTCTTTGTCACAGGAGCCTTATAGCTAGGCTGCTCTGTGCTTCCCAAAGCCTGAGGGACTTTAAGGAAGCAATGTTTTTCTGTCTCCAGTCCCCAGAGCTTTGGCATAAACCTGAAGGTGGAGAGGACACTCACATTGAACTCTTCATGAAGTAATGCTCCAATCGGATGCCTTTATCCTTTTACACCAAACCTTCCTGGAACAGCAGGCTTCTCCCTTGGTACATATTGGTCTCTTGGTGTTTTGTCTTGTTTTTTTTTCCCTTCTGGTAAAGATGTTTCTCTTTAGCTCTTCAGACTCCCCAGCTGTGACTGCAGCTTGGAATCCAGAGAGTTGATGCTCTTAGTCTTTGACCCCATCAATAAAATATCTCTGGTGATGTTTTTAGCACTTTTCTAAAGGTTCTGAGCCATTTAGCATTTCAGCTCCCACTACTGACAGTAGTAGGACTTCACTGCTCTTTCTAAATTATGTGTTATTAATCCTTGTTTCATCATTTTTCCTTTACAATCTAATCCCACTGAAAAGTTATGTGCTTAATTGTGTGCTTTCTCCCCCTTCCCTCCCTCCTTTCCTCCCTCCCTCTTTCCTTCCTCCCTTCCTCCCTCCCTCCCTCCCTCCCTCCCTCCCTCCCTCCCTCCATCCCTCCCTCCCTCCCTCCCTTCCTCCCTCCCTCTCTCCCTCCCTCCCTCCCTCCCTTTGCATGGCTTTGGACAACTCCATGTGAATAAGGATAACTGTCTCAATGGACTATTAGATAATGTATACATTCATGCATTGTATCTAAAATACAGCTTGCAAGAAATAAAAGTATTTAGACTTTTTCAAGAACCAACGAAATCCATTTTCTTGTTTATTTTAGGGCTTAAGGAAATTACTATTTTCCCCAAAGTCATAGCAAGGGATCATCTAGCTTTGAGGTGGCTTTTGTTGCCCAACAGTCATCTTTAAAGCCATGTTAGTTGTATATCTAAGGCACTCTGAGCCAAGGAACTGGTTGATATTTCTTTGCACTGGGATTGACCAAAAATAAATTGCCTCCAAATCTCGTTGGACAAAAATGAACCCCAAATTGAATTTGGTCTTCTTATATACTCCATGAATCTATTGCAATTAATGACACATGAGCCTTATTTTATGAGATACTTAAGGCTTTGATGTTAGTTTCATTATCTGCTCTTGGTAAAGTTGGTCTCATTATTTGCTCTTAGTAAAGTTGATCTCATTATTTACTCTTGGTAAAGTGGTTGCTACAGCTATCTGTGTGTGCAAGATCTTATATGCTAATGGAGGCAGATACACATTTAAACATAGTTGACTTAATGGGGCATTGTTACTATATTGCATTTGAGTATTAGGCTGGAAAAATTTAATCATGAGCATAAAAGTATTATCATTAAAAGTGGATTTCTTTTAAATAAGCATTTACTGGATTTAAGTGGAAGATTAATATTACAAAAGATGAAATGGACTGTGGCATTGAGTTTTTGGAATGTTTTTGAATATAGAATAAAACAGCACATAGCCCAACTGCTGAGTTTTTAACTTTAGTTTTGACTAATGAACTACACGATGGTTGTTAGTACCATGCTGTAGGGAGTATATTTGTTTCATTGATCAGAATAAAGGAGAGAAAGCTCACCCTTTCATACACTTTATGTACTTTTAATTTCGTTTGGTGGTACTGGACTTTGAACTGTGGGTCTTGCCCTTGCTAGGCAAGTGCTCTGACACTTCAGTTATAACTCCATAGGGTATTACCATTATGATTTGGCCAGCCGAGGTCTATTAATGCTTCTAGAGCTGCTGGGATGACAAGCATCTACCACTATGCCCAGCTTTAATTGATTGAGATGGGGGTCTAGTGAAATTTTTGCCTGAAGTTAACTTGAATTGCCATTCTCCCAGTCTCTGCCACCAGAGTAGCTAGGATCACAGGCATAATTTACCATACCTAGCTTCCTTTAATGTGTTCTTAAGACTTAGATGGTCTGAACCATAACAGTCTGAATTTAAAGTATGATAGAACCAAAGGATTACCTTTCCTATTCCTTTTATTAGTTGTTCGCTTATTACATTCTTGTTTTAGTATCCATTGTCAGCTATCTAACTGTATTAGTTATTTTGCTTAGTTTGGACCAAACATCTGAAAGAAACAAACTAAGGTGGAAAAATGTATTCTAATATATGGCTTCCGAGGATTTGTTTACTGCATGGTTGCTTGGCCTCATGCACTTGCATAGAACATCATTTTGATGAGGGCATATAGTAGAGGAGAGCTGTTCACCAAATAGAAAGCAAGAAGCAGAGAAAAAGATATGAAAGGCTCAGGATAAAATACTCCCAAGGACCCATACCTAGCGACCCCCACTTCCTTCTAAAGTTTCAGCAACTCCCATAATAGTGCCACCAGTTTAGGGATCAGCATTTAACACATGAGTGTGTGGGAACATTTCATATTCAAACCATAACAGTCATCATAAAGCAACAGATCACATTTATCCAACATTGTTATATGCTATGCACCAATTCTATTTTATGAATCCCTGAGTTAGATATTCTTTTACTCACATTTTACAGGTGAGGAAATGGGGGTATAAATGGCTAAATAATTTCTCCCAAAGCTGTCAGCCATTGAATGGCATATTTGGGATACATTATTATATTTGAATATCGCCAATACCTATCCTTCAAACCAGTTGCCAGGGCAATTCTCAAATGATAAACAGGTTAAATATTCCTACTGTTCAGATCTCCTTTATGAAAACTGAATATCAACAAGGTAGGATGGAAAGAAAACAGCAAACTTACTAGAATAGGACATATTTTGTACTCTTACATTCAGAGGGTGTGCAGCAATAAGACACAATGAAGTGTGTGCACGCGCAGTACACTGGGGACTTTTATCCATGGTTGAGTCAATTTCTTGACATTGTGTTCTGAAAACACCATCTGGGACCTTGACCTCTGGCCCAGAGAATAGTTCAGCAGTGAAGAAGCATCACCCCAGGGGAGTTACTCATCACTTCTCAGGTTGGAGCCTGATGGTCTTTTTATGCCTGAGTCATTTTGGTCAGTAGGGGAACTGTTTCCTAAGCACACCGGAAAAGGAAGTAAAGCAACAATTTCCACACATCAGGGAGCAAAAGCATAGGGTGGAGAGAGTATCAGCATGAAGCCTAAAGGGTCTCATCCACCATGATTCTGATCAGATACATCTAACGGGGGGACCTAAGAGTCTGTACTTTCAGCAGCATGACAGGCTTTCTGCCAGTGATTTGAAGAATATACCTTCAGAAAGGCAAAAAATAGAGAATTATCCATCCTGCTGAATACATTTTGACGGTGGCCACAATCCTCCAAGTTCAGTCCCTAGACAGCAACAGCATCACCCAGGAACTTGTAAGAAATGCCAACCCAAACCCTCTGACTTCACAAGCTATCCTTTAACAAGGGCTCCAGGTGATTTTATTGCACCAGTGCACATTGGGAATACCTAGGGAGGTTTAAAGACTGGGTCACCTAACCAGAGATTCTGGTTAGGTTGATCTTGGAAGTAGATTCAGTATAGTAGTTTTATTAAACATGTTCTCAGTTACTCTGATGTGAGAAGCTTTTCCCTGTAGGTCAGGTTACTTAGGCTTTTGTTTGTTTGTTTCTATGTTATGTGAAAATGTTTTAATGCAAACATTCTTCCCTAGACACTAATAATGAAATGGCAATGTATTAAGCAAAAGATAAAGGTTATGTGTAAACAATACCTGACAACATGTTTATTTTTAATAGTATGTCTTTATTATTTTATAACGTGACCATACAAAAGATGAATAACTTCTTCCAAGTCATCAGGAATACCAGCTGAGGTTGAAGAAGAACAAACTGTTTAGTCTTCCTTCCCTCAGCCTGCTGGGCAGTCCTCTGGGTCACACAAACTCTCACATCATTAGCTTCCTCAGTTCCCTCAGGTGCATCAGCCTCCGTGTTGAGAATTCTTGTCTTTATTGCCATGGAAGCAATTGGCAAGGTTACAAGTCACAGCCAAAAAGTTCTGTAGCAGTTACATGTAGCAGTGTGCAAGCAAGCATTTGTAGGCAGATATTGAGCAATTGGTGGTAATGAAAAGAAAAAAAGTCAGCTGGGTAAGCTGGTGCCTGCTAAACTGTGATTATATATGTTCATTTCTGCTAAAGTCCATCAGAAAGTGCCAGTAATTTGCAAACAACATTTCCTAATAGATGGTGTCCCCTTACCTAGTTTCTCAGTGCTGCTCTTAGGCTACTTTCCCTCCTCCACCTGCAACAAAATATATAGCAAATAGAGCATTTAATCAGTGTCAGTGGCTGTATAGTTCTATGACTCTAACATTTCTCCAAGTGCTTCTTCAAGGACATAGAAGTTATTACTCATTGCTGAAGCGAATTGATTCTACCTTTTATATGCCTGCAGGATACACAGAGCTGACAGTTGTGTTGATTTTTAACCCCTCCCCACTTCTTCCTGTTATGGAGACTGTGGTTGTTTTAACAAGGCACATCGCAAGTGAGTCACTGCACCTCAACATTGTTCAAAAGGGAGAAAAAAACTCAGGGGTTATTGCCTTGTTACATATAAACATATATATTCCCTCTGGTAGGCAAAGCACTGGAGAGGCGAGCTATCAGGCATAGCTAGGCCACTCACTCCATCTCAATTGACTCATGTTTAAATTATTTGCTTGTCTTCTGCTTCAATGATTATGTAATTTTCTCTCATGTTACTTGCAGTTTTTCAGCCTACTGTGAGAAATCCTGCCTGGTAGCCCATTAATCCTATCAAAGGTCAGTTATACTGATTAAAGCTGTTTTTAACATGGAACCAGCTACTTTCAGGAAGGCAAAAATAATGATGTATAGTATTCTTCTTCAGCTTATACCATTTAAGTAGATGTATCAGAAAGCTCTAGCACCTTTAATCTTGTCTCAGACTTTTCTGTTTATGTAATTCTTTAAACATCTCAGCAAAGAGGCTATTGATAATGAAAGTAGTTTTGTTTGTTTTATTCTTAGTCAGTTAACCTGAGTTGTTCCAGAGAACTCCCTCTCAACTTCCTGCTCTCCTCCACCCTTTTTGGATATAATTGGATCCTTGTAATTCTGAGAGTTTCTGGAGATGTGTTGTTAATGCAAAGTATTTTTTGGAAAATGAGGGATTTAAAGATACCTCTGTATGACAAAATGTATTTGAGAGTGAATTTTCCAAGTGAGTCAAATCAAAGCATTTACATTCAAAAGTTGCCCAATTGATTTTGGAGGTAAAGCTTATTGGATTGAGAGCAGGACTAAAGACATTAACTGAGAAAAATTTTGACCATTGCTTCTGGAAACCCAAGAAAGGTTGAGTGAAGTTTATGGATGCAAAGGTTTTCTAAATTACACATTATTTCTATAATTTTTGTCAAACTGTTCTCCTTTCACTAATAAAGAAACTGAGTTAAATATGTTTTATGACCTTTCCTTCACTCATAATTCCTGTTTGGGTTGTTTATTTCGAGAAATGTAAGCATTTTAAGTCACCTTTTAGTTTTGATTTCATATATGCATTTTTCATAATGTCAGAATATTCTTTTATAGGAAGCATGTTTTCAATTAGTGTATTTTATCTGTGATTTATAGGATATATTTTTATTCCTCTTAAACAAGTGGACTTAAAGCATATTTGTGTTAAAATAAGGTTATATTTTTATAAAATTAGAAACAAATATTAAAAAGATCTATTCTACCTTTCCAGTGGCTGTTATAAGAGCATAGCTATGTTTTATAACTTTTATTCCTTAGTCCATTTTTTTGGCAATTAACAAAACAATTAGTTCAGCTAGTCTACACTTCAATCATCAAGCTAGACTCTTCTTCATATTTAGTTAAGGCTATCTGCTTCACCTTGAAGTCATTTCAGCTTTTATATAAATGCCTTAAAATATTATCATATAAAGTTTTGAGTCTCCTATAATTTAAAAACAATCAAACTCAACCCAATTTGTTTCTCTTTTAAAATGATGATACTGGAGATCCAATTTGAGATCTCTGTGCTTTCAAGGCAGGTGCTCTACCACCTGAACTATGTCTCTAGTTCCCTTTTACTTCTGTTATTTTTGAGGCAAGATATGGCTTTATGCCCAGGCTGGCCTGGACTGGCATCCTCCTACTTGAGTGGTATAAATGTTCTGAAGGTCAGCTGTGCTCTACAGTGTCCAAAGATATCTTCTTGGCTTCGCATTTGTTCCTTTGGTCATATTCCCCTCTTATTTCTTCCTGCCTGTACCTTTCTCCTTCTACTTGTTCCAATCCAGTGTATACTTCTTTTGCTGAACTAGAATGAGGGTGAGGAGGTTACCATTTGCAAATGAAACTGCTTTGGGTTTCCTTTTCTTTATCAGGACCTTCCTGATCAACATGTTTTACACATTGTGTCCAGTGTATTCTCACTAAGGCAGTATGAACTAGCCAGCATGTTCAACTTTGGAGAAGCCAGATGAAGGCACTGGGGAGTTTGAAGTAAAGAGGTTGACCACCAAGAATGAGAATTAGATATGCCTATCTACAATTCAAGACCAACCTTTTCATTTCTGTACATCATCCTAGTCTATTTAATGCCATCACAGATAGATGGAGAGGTTATAACTAAGTGTTCTATCAGTAAAAGAAGAACAAATAATGTGCTTTCAGTGAAGGCTAAGTATTTAGTGAGATATGGATGGCATGGGAGTTCTATCTCCTGTCTCGTTCTTCACTTATTGTAATTACAAGAAAGAAACCTTCTTTAGAAGAAAAAAATATATACACACTTTAATTTCATCTATCCAATAATTATAATAATAGAGATTTCTCGTAAGAGTTTGCGAGGATTCCACTGAGTCCCCCAAAAAAGCACTTAAAACAATGTCCACAACATAGGAGGCACAAAACAGGCATTATCTAGGATTAATACTGTATGTAGCCATTATTGTTGTATTTTTAAAATTACTTAAGCTATTCTCCTTGACAGTAGAATAATTCAGCAGTACCTTCACTACTTACCTTAACAAGCTACAGCTTTTCTCAATCACCGCGGAGATATTCCCTGATATACAGCTACTTATCACCGCGGAGATATTCCCTAATATACAGCTACTTACCCCGTTCGTACCTGTAGTCCCTAAATGAGCCTTTATCTCTCTTCCATCACCACAAAGCAGATTCTCCAGCAAGAACTGGAGGACTTTGCTCGAATTCCAGTAATGTTCTTTGTGCCTGGTTATACTTTATTCTAACAAGAGAAATTTAAACATTTTTGTTTAAATAAAACTTTTTCTTTCACTCACCCTTTCAAATAATTGAACTTTAATCATTTTTAATAACTAAACCTTCTGGATTGTTTTCATGACTGAAAAATGATAGATAAGGTTTCACCATGTTACTTACTTATTTGCTATCAGCTATAGGTGAAAGTCTGTGAAATAAAAGTGATTTTAAATCAAATTTTGCTCAAGGATGTCAGTAACTGTTATAAGAGCTATTTTGTTACTTATTATCATTTCTTTGCAGTACCTTGAGATCACAGTCGGTTGTTAAGACTGTCCCTGTAATATCACCAAACCACATTAAGACTACTGATTATATGAGCTGGTTTAAGTGTAGAGACAAGATAAAGGGATTCTCACTTCTATCTAGTATTCAAACCAGAGTTTATATTCCTTATATTGGTCAAATATTGGGCTCTGATTCTTTCTAATTTGTTTTTAACTGTCTGCTCATTTTTTTTCCTGTGGCCAAAGCACAAATGAAACCTCTTTTTCTTAAGTGATGGTTTATATCCAGTTTTGATGTGGACAGCCAAATGGCCTCTCTGCATGGCTTACATCTCTCTTGTCTTTCTTACTCACAGCTGCATGGTTCTCTTGGCACATGGACTAGCACTGGGGAAGCCTGGCTGCCCATGGCAGGCTGCATTTGCCTTGTTAGGCAATATAAGTGCCTGCTGCGCCACTTTGTAATTTGTGTCACTTGAATCCAAGTGGGAAGACTTTAGAAGAATATTCAGAGAGAAAAAATATAAAACAAACTCTTTGAAAATGTGAGAACTTAATACATGCTTAGAAGACAGCATTGCCATTGGTGATTTGTATATAATTATTATTCCGTTTTAGGTGGTACTTAAATTCTTTGTCCAGGATGTGAAGATTCATTTGTACATATCATCATTATCCTTCCTGACATGGGCTTTGGTGACATTAATCTCTGTTTTATTTCCTGCAGCAGTAATGATGGGGTTGTCTTCCATGGCTTTATTATGTTGTCATGTTTTGTATTTTTTTCAGTGATTGTCCTCACAGTATAAAAGAAGTATCTCATGTGGGAATAAACTACAAAATAGCTGACATTTAACAGTCATGCTGGCAAGCATCTAGTTTTCTTCCAGTTCATTGTTTCTCCTAGTCAAGCTGAGTCTTGGAGAATTATTGACTGTGGTCTGACCAATAGTTGTTTGTAATTTTATGACAAACTACATTTCTGAGGAGGAGCTCATTTCTAAATACTAGACATGAGTAGGCTAGATGCAACCGCAAGTCAAGCCTACAAATGACTAGCAGAATCAAGGAAGCTTGGAGAAAATGGTGAAGTGCCCAACTCATATGGTCTTGTAGTTCAGGAAGTCAAATTCTAAACCTGATGGTAGATGCAGAAATGAGAACAAATGCTCCAGGTCCTGTTTTGAAGACAGCAGCAGAGAGAACCAGTGGTGCAATTTTAAAAGTCCAGTTGAAAAGACAAAAACATCACATATCCCTTTTGTTTTCATTTTGCATTTACAGAACCAACTATATGGGCATGACTTGTATAAACAGAATATTAAGAAAGTAAAGATTAGAGGGTGTTCTGTATGTTGTACTTCAGCAGGCTCTGGTAACAACCTGATATATACAACACATTATAGACAGGGAATGATGAACTGAAATCGACCAGTATTGTTTATTAATTTGTGAGATATTTTAATAAATCCATTCCCCAGGGCAGAATCAATCTGTGTAACCAGTGTACATTATATATGCTCCTTGTAAGGAATTTCAGTACGTTGGGTCTTTTCACGTCTGCTTCTGGAGAGTCAGGGACTTTTGCCTCTTTTCTCTTTGCCATCTCAGCATAAGCACCTGTGTGTAGCATAGACTGGTGCTAACAGTGTTTACAGACTTGAACCAAACCAAGTATTGCATTTGTTTGTAAAGGTTTTTATCCAGTGTTTAGCTACACATTTTAAGTTGTACAGTACACAGTGTAAAATTAAAAGTAAAAGGAGAAAACTATGAAAAGTACTAACAGTATTTTCCCCATGAAACTGGAACAATGGATACTGCATGGCCCACTCCTGTACCTTGTCCATCATTTCAGTTCCTCTAATAAAGAGGCTTGGCTTCCACCTTCTATATACTGTGATCAGTAGGGAATAAAACTATCAATGCTCTTTTGTAGCTGGGAGCTTCCTCTGGGCCAGGTACATTGACTGAATTCTAGAATCCCCTTATAGACAGTTATGCCTTGACACTTAACATTAAGTATATAAATTACCAGAAAGTTTCTCCACTTGTAACTAAAAGTAAAATGTGACAGTCATGGACAGAGCAAAAACAGGGAGGCCCAATTTTAAATGTTATTTTTTACTAGGTAGTAAGTGCAATGTAAATATTTCCTCATTTATTTATCTTGATGTCTATGCAGAGTAAGTAATTATCCATATAGGTGAAAAGAAAAACTGAAACAGATAGAAATAAAGTCACTAGCATAAACCTGTGTCAGAGCTAGAATATGGATGAGCAGGATTCAAGCCAGGCATATTTTTTTTTGATTTTTTGCTCAAGACTATGGCTCTACCACTTGAGCCATGGTTCTACTTTCAACCTTTTGGTGGTTAATTAGAGATAAACGTCCCATGGACTTTCCTGCTCAGGCTGGCTTTGAATTGTGATCCTCAGATCTCAGCCTCCTGAGTTGCTAGGATTGCAGATGTGAGCCACTTGCATCCAGCTAGGAAATGAATTTTTTAAAATCAGGTCTTCAGACCAAATTCATACCACTGCCAACTCGATGAAAAGGTATCAGAATGAGGCAGGCTGGCCTAGGGAAGGGACTATCCTCAAATACTGGAATGAAAAAAATATGTCTTTTCTCCATTACTTTCTAGCCTTCCCATATATACATGGAAAGGTGAATCTTCCTAGGGATGTTTGCAAACCAAGAGGATTCTACATTAATTACTTTTACTTATTCTGGAATAATAATATATAACCCCTATGTATTAAATAGCAATGATTAAGAAAATTGTATTCCCTAATCATGTGGGCTTCAACTTTGAATAGACCGTGTAGAGATATATACTTCACTGTGGAGTTCTAATGGCCTATAGAAGCTGTAGGGCAATAGATATTTAGTTTGTCATTATTTAAGCCAGAGACTCAATCTTGTCTCTTGTATGCATCTGTGAGAGTGTGCCTGTGTAGCTGCTCTTTGCCTGCTACAACCACCAGGAAACCCTGTAGTTTGCTAACGCAGCTTGGGAGGAAGGCAGGCATATAATACGTAAGGATTTCTATGGAATGTGTGGCTTTATTTCAATTAGTGGTATGTTCTATAATTTGAACTGTCATTATTTCTGTTTTAATGCTTATCTTAAAGACTTTTTTAAAAATTAATGTTCTTTGTGACTAAATATTACTAATACAAACTAGATACAAACATCCATCAATCTATTTTCCTTTATCCAAAGGAAAAATAAATTTATTCTGAAAATCACAACAGATCATAATTATTTACCAGCAGGTTTTCACTCATGCTCTAAGGGGCTATTAAGAAACAGTAAGAGCAGCTGGGTGCTGATGGCTCATGCCTATAATCCTACTATTCAGGAGGCTAATATTCCCATGGTAGCAGATTGAACCAGAAAAGTCTATGAAACTTCATCTCCAAAATAACCAGGAATAAAGCTGGGTTGGAGGCCTGTTTCAAGTGATAGAACTCCAGCCAAGTAAGCATGTGACCCTGAGTTCAAACCCTTGCATCAGAAGAAATAAAAATCAGTAAGAAGACATGTGTTTATGGTGGTTGGATTTGATGAATTTACATTACTGTGTATCAGAAAAGGATCCATATTTATTTAAGAAATATTGACATTCAAGTTAGTTGAATACATTGCTGGATATAATAGCAGTATTTCCTTACCATCCACTAAAAAGAAACAAGAAAAATGTTTTCTCAAGTATTCTAAATAAATTCAGGTATAAGCTTTCTACAAATTAATGTAACTTTCTCCAATACAGTCAGTCACTTAATAAATTTCAGCAAATGTTCATTGAGTGTCCACTGTGGGCTAGGTGTATGGAGTTCACAGACGGAAAAGAGTACCTACCCTTGGGGAGCTCAAAAACTGGTAAATGATTCAGGCAGCAATAAATAATAAATATACATAATAAATGCTCTGGGAGCACAATGAAAAGGGTGATTAATTTAGCCTGAGTGGGTGTAAAAGACTTTGCAGAGGAGGAAACTTTGATCTATGACTAAAAGATAAGTTGACTTATTAGTTAAAGCGAATAATGCTAGTTGTTCTAGCAGACAAATCTCAGTGGCACAGGATTTATTTATTTGTCATAGGTCAGTAACTCAAAGCAGGTGAGCAGTGCCGGAAGGTGACTCAATTCAGAGACCCTAGGCTCCTCCCATCATTGGAATTTCATCTTCCAGGTCCATGGGATGAATAAGTGATGTGCAAATAGAGTTTGTATAGGAATGACCAAGAAGTAGCCACTACCACTTTCACTCACATTCTATTTTTTTTGGCATGATTACATCAAACTTGAAAAGAGGTTAGGAACTGTATGTTAACCTTGTTCCCTAGCAGAAGGGAACATAGGTAATTAGTTAGTGCTAATTACTTTGCCATATTAAGATTATTTTACATTGCATAATGTGGTTGGATAGTACCATTAACTAAAGAGAAGAACCTGAATGCATTTGGAAAACTGGAAGTATTTTGGCTAGTGTGCAGCAAGATGGACAAGGCATGGTCAATAAGAAATAACACCAGAAAGATACTTCAGGGCTAGGTTTAAAAGAGCTTAAATGCCTAACTAAAACATTTCCACTAGTTAGAGTTATAGCCTGCCATTTTTGTCTTATAGTATAAGTAAATATTAATTGACAGATTTGCTTGTTTGAAATTTACTTTCAAAACAGATGCTATAGCTGGGCACTGGTGGCTCAGGCCCATAATCCTAGCTACTCAGGAGGCTTAGATCTCAGGATCACTGTTCAAAGCTAGCCCAGGCAGGAAAGACCATGGGACTCTTATCTCCAATTAACCACCAGAAAACCCGAAATGATGCTGTGGCTCAAAGTGGTAGAGTGCTAGCCTTAAGCAAAAGAGCCGAGGGACTGCGATCAGACCCTGAAATCAAGACACACACACACACACACACACACACACACACACACACACACACACACAATGTTATACTTAGTACTTTAGACCTGAGACATTATTTTTTATAATTCAGTATTAAAACATTCAGGTCTCTCTTTTTTCCAATAGATTTCAATCATCCTGGAAGTAGAGGTTCTGTCTCATTTTATATATTTCCCTATAATTTTCCTAGATTTTGAGATATCGAAGTGCTTAATACTTAACACTATATCATTTACTTCACAGAAATAGGTATTATTTAGATGATAAATGCATTATCTGATGCATTAACTAATGCTACTGCACCTATTTCAGTTCAGATCAGATATGTTAACTGCTTATATATACAGGCCTTGAGTTGCACATTGTAGCGAGAACAAGTAATTCCCTTTGAACAAGTAATTCTCTTTTCACTAGGTATTTAAGGTATCAAATAAATAAGTGGTATGTCCTTGAAAACATATGCAATTTAGAGGAGCACTGTATCTGTTTCTGTATTAGAAAATACTTGTAGGATTCATTTATTGTAAAACTAAATATCATGGCTGGGGATGTGGCTTAGCGGTAGAGTGCTTGCCTAGCATGCATGAAGCCCTGGGTTCGATTCCTCAGCACTACATAAACAGAAAAATCCAGAAGTGGTGCTGTGGCTCAAGAGGTAAAGTGCTAGCCTTGAGCAAAAAGAAGCCAGGGACAGTGCTCAGGCCCTGAGTTCAAGCCCCAGGATTGGCAGAATAAAATGTCATTTTATGCTTCAAGCCAGAAAACATTTTAAATATGCATGTGAAGTTCATCTCCCTTAAAACAGTAGATTAATGGAACTCTCAGATGGAAAAATATGCAAGTGTTCAATAAAAATGCCTGATACTCCAACCAGTTCATTTCATTTATTCCGTGCTATGGTCCTTAGCCTCTATTGTGTCTTAAATGGAAATGTATAACCATAAGAAATGATTATGGCAAGCTTTGTTATGGTTTATAACATGGATAAATAATCTCTGTCAACAAGGAGCATTTTCATTAGTGATTTGTTGGAAACTTGAGGGCCTACCAGTAAGGAATACAATCTAGTGTTCCCAGTCTCCGTGTCTTTCCGGCGAGTCTTGGATTTGTGGTTTGCTTCTATTATTGGTAGTCATTCATGATGGTGCTGTGCTTTGCATTTGTCAGAAATTGCAGTAGAGTAATAGGAGTCACTTTAGTTTTCATGGCCCACCAGTGGATCATAATGTAGACATTAAGCTCATGACACATGTTGTCAGCACTTCCCAATTGTGTGTTAAACTTAAAAGCAAATTTGCCAAGTTCCTAAGTGATGTAAATGGATACAAAATTTAAATCTATTTATTTTGACTAAACAAACTGTAAAATGCTTCTCATTAGGATTAATAAAAGCACCACCTTAAAACTACATTCATTCTTAATTCCACACAAATTAAGGGCAACTGCCTAAGATCCAGTCATGAATACTGAGGAGAGGCTCTAACTCCACCCCTCCAGTGAGCAAGAAAGCTTCAAGAAGGACCTGCTTTCTGAGCCAGGCTACCATTAAAATGCATTCAATTGCTTCCTGGTGTCTACCTTGTTCATCTGAAAGGATAATTATGTAAATGTGTGCGTGTATGTGTGTGTGTGTGAGTGCACATGTGCTGTTCCTGAGACTTAATCTCAGTACCTTGGTGCTGACCCTGAGCTTTTGTGCTCAAAGCTAGCACTTTTCCACTAGACCCACAGCTCCACTTTTGGCATTTTGGGTGGTTAATTGGGCATAAGAGTCTCAAAGACTTCCCTGGCCAGGTTGCTTTTGAACCATAATCCTCAGAACTCAGCCTCCTGAGTAGCTAGGATGAAGGGTATGGACCACCAGCATTCAGCTACATAGTTTTAAAAATTTTGCAGGGTGTGAACTTGGTTAGATGTTTGCACAATACAGAATACAGAGTATAGGAAGAGAGAATAGTCTCTTAATTGTACTGGTATTTTTCTTTGATCTTCTATTAACTATCAAACCTTAGTTTCTCTACTCACCTTTTCTTCTGTGCATGTATTTTATTCACTTTTATTCTACTCTTCTTTTCTCTCTCCATTACGTTTATGGCTGATAGAGGGAAAGTGGTTCAATGATGGAATGAGAGGGATGTCTCTAGCTGAGATCTTATGAGAACAATTCTATAGAGTTCCACAAACTGTGGCAATATTTTTCTCCCAGTTTCTCAGTTGGTATATATTTCTTTTTAAACTTAAAAATTTAAAGTCATGCTATTCTTCCAGAAATATACTACTATCATAAATATATGAAGATGAAAGGGAATAAAGTTATAGCAACCTTACACTATTTTAATCTTTATTGGTTTAAATCAATCTTCCTATTACTGTAGGAGATGAATTACAGTCATTGCCTATGCTCTTTTAATGAGTACATGTAAAGAGCTTATTTTAAATTCTTTTTGATAGCTATAGCTTGGTGACTTAACCCCTGTTTGATTAGGAACTTATTATAAGAAACTCTACTAATGTTTGGATATATCCTTTAAGATTGATTTTAAGATTATATTCTTTGTATAATGTATACATATATTGTTGCTCTGTTCTGATTTAAGTAAAATATTCAGTGTTATTATTCAAAAGGAACTGTTTGTCCTATTACTACTCAGAGAGTATCCAACCTTTGGCTCACCCTCTTAACTCTGGGCTGACTGGACCAGGTCATCTAAGACAAGGCAGAAGAGGCTCTATGGCCTCGTTTTTCCAGAGAAGAAGAGCCTGTTGCCTTCCTTCCCATAGACAAATACATCCAGGTTCATGACTGTCTTTGTTGATAGACACAGCTGCCCCTCCTTGAGCTTCACTAGGCACCAATAAATCTATTCACATCTTCCCCAATAAAGTAGATGGTCACAGAAGAATGGACTTCTCCATTGAAAGACAGTGGTCCTCTCACCCATGGCCCCGACATGCTTCTCTGTGGAATGCTGCTGGGATCAAGGAGCATTTGGCTTAGATAAAGTTTCCTAACCCATGCTAGAAGATGTTAAAGAATTTTCTCCAAACTGTAATGCTTTATAATGAGATTCATCCGGAATGATACCTTCACATAAAGGAAACAAAGCTCATATAGAAGAGAAGGAGAGGGCAGAAACTTATCCTGTGGCATATGTTACAACACCGCCCCCCCCCCCCACAAGTGAATTGAATGGTCTGGATTTGGGGCTAACATTGTGGTATTACTGGAATCAGTATGGGATGCCTCTACTGGTATTTTGTTATTATATTAAGAAAAAACAAGAATATAATGAGGGAAGAATCTGCTTTTCTATTAGAGTTAAGGTATTAATGGAGGCAGAATATATTTCTCTCATGTGGACATATTTCTCTATGTGGACATAAGCAGTCTATTATAACAAGGACTCTGGCTCTTTTTATTCTGTTTCTGTGTCATCCTCAGGGCATTTTTGTTACCCAGCATGTCTCACCACCAGGATATCTGCATTTTAGCTGACAGAGAGGGTCAAAGAGGAGAGGAAGGGTACCAGAGGCGTGCGCGTGTGTACGCACCCTCACACCCACACCCACACCCCCCCCCCACACACACATATCAGTTCTGCTCACATCCAGTTTTTGCAAGGGCAGATGGGAAATGAAGTCATCCCTACTTATCCCCAGGTGACGAAGCTGCAAAATTACCTCCACAGGAAGTCTGAGTGGTAGATACTGGTTAGTAAAAAGGACTACAGTTTTACAAGACCAGCATTTAAGAAGAATCGGTAAAACTCTGCAGAAAATACATAAATTACTTACAGACAACCCATTTACAGAACAGAAATAGCTTCATCAGTGTGTTCTTACATGAGCCATTGCCTGACACCCAGCTGAGAAGAGGCAAGGGGTCATTGACAAATGAGCTGGTTTCCTTCATAGATTATACTGAGTAAACGATATGGAAAGACAGTTGGATCAATAAATTGTGTCATTCATTCAACCTTCACTCTCACCTGTCTTGATGGGTATCAAATATTAAAAATGAGATGCTGATTAAATGTTTTGGTTCTTGAGTAGCTCACATTCTAATAACAGAGGGACTAGAAATACTTAAAATATTATATTAATAATATAAAAATTAAAAGATATGCCAGGATAAAAGATAAAAGGAGAGGTTATGTAAATAAAAAAAAGAGTAGGATGAAAAGAGTAGATACTAGTGGGCAACTAGTGGTCTCTGGTAGAGTTAGTAAGCTGATTAATTTGCTCAGCAAATGATTATAATAAAGTTCCTGGTAGATATTATGTCTGCACTGGGGACAGTTCTATCTATCTATCTATCTGTCTATCTATCTATCTATCTATCTATCTATCTATCTATCTTCTATCTGTCTGTCTGTCTGTCGATCAATCATACAGTTCTCTCTCTCTTTTCTCTCTCTCTCTCTAAAAGTCTGGAGTTTATCCATATAAGCATTATAAAAATGGTTACTATAAGAAATGTACTCAATACCTTATGTATATAACTGTAACCCCTCTGTACATCACCTTGACAATAAAGCTAAATTTAAAAAAGAATGGATACAGCTCTGATAATACACATATTTTGTAGAATGCATGTCTAATTCATGGAATTTAAAATAATTACTTTAAAAATAGTAGTAGCGGTCAGGCCAGTGCTGTAATAATAATATATAGCCTGTAGACTTCAGGAGGATCATTTTCGGGGGTTACCTTGGCCAGAAAGTTAGTGAGACCCTAACTCATCCGATAGCTGAGACAGTGATGGTACAAGCCCATGGTTCCTACTACATGGGAAGTATAACTAGTTGGATCCTGGTTCAGACAGCCTATGCATAAATGTAAGATCATATTTGAATAAGAACTAAAGAAAAAAGGGCTGAGGGCATGACTCAGCAAGCACAAGGCCCTGAGTCCTAACACCCAGTATTTCCCATTGCTCTCTCACACACACACACACACACACACACACACACACACACACACACACACACACACACACACCCCAAAGCAAAACGAATGTGTAATAGTAAAGAAATTAGAGCAGAGTTGCAGAGTTTGAAAATCTACATAATGAACATCCATGTGGAAAATTCAGGCGAAGAAATTGTGGAGTATTTGTGGGCTCAGAGCTGGTCACTCATCAGAAAGCAGTTCTCAGCTTTCTTCTCAATTGTTAGAATTGGATACTAAATCTATCTGTCTGGATTCTTTTTTTTTTTTTTTTTTTTGGCCAGTCCTGGGCCTTGGACTCAGGGCCTGAGCACTGTCCCTGGCTTCTTCCCGCTCAAGGGTAGCACTCTGCCACTTGAGCCACAGCGCCACTTCTGGCCGTTTTCTGTATATGTGGTGTTGGGGAATCGAACCTAGGGCCTCGTGTATCCGAGGCAGGCACTCTTGCCACTAGGCTATATCCCCAGCCCCTCTGTCTGGATTCTTAAACAATATCCTAAGGCTCTTAGGTACAGTGTTTTCCAGACAACCTGCAGTTAGTTGCTCCTGGGACTCTGGGATTCATACTATTAGGTGTGGGAGATGGGGGATTTATTGTTGTGAGTGAAAAGTGAAAAGCAACTAGACAAGAAAGAACCCCATGAGAAACATAGGAGACACCAAGAAATTACTAGTGGTCTTGTATGATAGATGAGGAAACCAAGTCACAGAGTGTTGCATAGAGATTCTAAGATTGTACAACCCAATATGGTGATAGCAGGAGTTTCATTCATGCTAACTCAATAACCATACAAGTAATTAATATTGATAGCTTAGAACTGTGAAGTTATGATAAAAATATAGGATTAAATTACAAAATTATATAAATGCTGTGTACTACCAATTTAAATATTTAAAAATCTCTAAAATCTAGTAGTTGCAAATTCTATTTAAACAACTATTATATTGTTAAATGAAAAATGTAAAGAAAAAATTTATAGAACTTTGGTATGGATGCATTTATTTTCAAACATTGTCCATTTGTGGTTAATTGAACCTATGAATGTAGATGCATCGTGCCAACACTCTGCATAATTTTTCCTCACTTTCTTTTGTAATTTTTGTATTGAAAATGATATTATAATTTATCTTTCATTCTCTTGGGAGTTTTAAAACAAATTAAATATTTGTAGGGAGCAAGACACTGTATTTTCTTTTGTTCTCGCGACAAACCTGAGACTTAAAAATGGTAGTTAATATGAAGCCTATTTTCTGAATTAGAAGGAAGGGTACATACTTAAACTGCTATATAAATACTTTTGCCAAAATCTGGATACAGATTTTGTGCAGCTATTATTTTTTTTCTTGTGGTATCCAACCAATTTTCTATGCTCTATTGTCCTAAAATAGTAATCCTTTTTCAGCAATTTTAGTTTTGTCTTAAGCTTCACCTGTGTACTCATCTACTAAAAACACATAGAAAAAATACTTTTTAACTTGATGTCTTTTCACTTCGTTAAAGATTAGTTACATTTAGGATCTCTGTCAGAAAGAGGTAGTTTGTTGGGGCTGGGGATATGGCCTAGCGGCAAGAGTGCCTGCCTCATATACATGAGGCCTTGGGTTCAATTCCCCAGCACCATATATACAGAAAATGGCCAGAAGTGGCGCTGTGGCTCAAGTGGCAGAGTGCTAGCCTTGAGCAAAAAGAAGCCAGGGACAGTGCTCAGGCCCTGAGTCCAAGCCCCAGGACTGGCAAAAAAAAAGAAAAAAAGAAAGAAAGAAAGAGGTAGTTTGCTTGATTGTAGAAGCTTCTACTAACAAGATTCTTCTCATGTGCACAATTATCTCTGGGGTGTGTAGGCAGTAATGATATGGTCATTATTCAAGTTAAAAATACATTCCTCTGATATATTTTCAACTTGGTTTTACATTCTTAATAGATACAACCAAACAATCTGGATATAACATTTGTTTACTTATTTTTATTCCCTGTATTTTTTCTAGATGTCATTTTAAAGCTTTTTTTTTACTATAAAGTATATAAATTTTTCATTCCTTTCACAGTGCACTTTTTTCTATGTCCAACTAAATATATTCTAAATGCAATTCTGCTCTACCTATTTGTGTGCCCTTTTTTTTTCAGCATAATATGTGATTTAATCTTAGGTGGCCAACTTAACCCCTCATTATCATTGTTATCCTAATTCAGATGAACATGGTTTAATTTGTTATGTATGCTTAGTCCATGAATGGATTCTAATAATTCATTGTTCTGCTACTGTTGGCCTGTAGTGGGCAAGGACAATAGATACCTGGAAGCTTTCCCAGCTGGAAAAAAAAAGTCCTTCCAATCAAATACCCATTAGAAATCCATGTGGATTAAGCAATTCCTTTAACATGTCAATGCTTGCTTGAAATGTTATTTCAATCATCCTTTCACACGTTAGTGTGTGAGGTATTACTTTAATGAGATAATCATATTATTTTCCTTCCTGCTACCTAATTAAGCTCAGTCACAGTAATGTAGGTAAGTAGGTAATGCAGCATTCTGAGGCATTCCTGGGACACACTTGGCACAGACCAGTGGGATTTTAGCCGAAAGAGCAACAAAGGACATCAGAGACAAGGAGGGAGTGTCCTACTTAGCGCCTCAGCAACACTTTCCTGGCTCTCTGTGTAGCAGATTCCTCAGATCTATAAAACAAACCTTCTCAAATGCCATTGTACATGTGATTTACATACTTAATGAACTACAGAATCTGACTCAACAGACCTGGCGGGCAGCTGAGATTTTGCACATCTAGCAACTTTCGAATGAATGCCAGTGTTACTGGTCTCAGAACCATTTTTTTTAACTAGATAGGCTATAAAATATCAGTTACCAGTGAGTAAGTTATGATAGTAAGTTCCCTATTGAATATTCTTCCCTTTCCAATTTTTTTATGTTTTTTTCTTTTTTATTAATCTTAAGAGTAATTGATCAATATTCATCTACATAACTGCACCAATACTCAGCTTGATAGTTCCTCTCCTTTGATGTCCATGAGTTTGTTTTTCCTCCTCCTCCTCCTTCTCCTCTTCCTCCTCCTCCTCCACCCTCCTTCTCCTTCTCCTTTTTCTTCTATTCAGATAAAGCCATCTTGGTGTGCTGATGTCCACTCCTTTCAGCCCTTCTTGCAGAGGTTCTTCTCAGTAGGTCCAGCAGCTCTATTTTTCAAGCAAACAAGAATTCTAAATGCTTACTCTCCCCCACCCACCCCACACCGACCTCTCCATCTCTAATATGAATGCTAGTGAATCCTCCCAGTGGAAAATTTATCTTTTCTTATGACAGTTCCTTCATATATTTATTTTGTGAAATATTCTAAGTTTATTTATTTGAGAACTAATTTCAAACAGAAATACAGCATTTCAAGCATTTCAAGTTTCAAGCTTTCAGTATGCTTCCTACCAACCAGAGTACTCCCTGTGGCTGACTGGTTGTTGGTGGTGATGGAGCCTGTATTTTATTGGTCCATGTATGCCACTTCAATGTGCAGACCATACTCTGATCATTGGACAGTTCTATTTTCTGGCTTCTGGAACCATTCTTTGTTCTGTTCTGAAAAGGTTTTTTTCAGTGCACTGTGTTATCTTCACTTCCTGTTTTCGATGTTTCTAAACCTCTTGCACTATTAAATGTCCCTATGTTCCTATCCCCCCTCTCTGCATGTTAAATCTTACTCCTTTCTGTGACTCAAAGGTTACTTCCACTTGCTCCAAGATGCTGGTTGTGTCTCTCTTCCCTGCAAAGTACTTTGCATAGTTCTTCCATAGCACTTACTTCCCACTGACATATTTTATTTATGCATTTGTCTGATTCACTGAATATGAGCTGCTCAAGAACAAAAACATTGTTCATCCTTATTTCTAGAACTACTAGTTCAATATCCGGAAGATACTAGGCACAGAATAAATGTTGAATGAAAGAGCACGTCTATTGATCTGCCTGTTTTTCCTTATTATTTACTCTGTATGGTTTTTTTTGCCAGTCCTGGGGCTTGGACTCAGGGCCTGAGCACTGTCCCTGGCTTCTTCTTGCTCAAGGCTAGCACTCTGCCACTTGAGCCACAGCGCCACTTCTGGCCATTTTCTGTATATGTGGTGCTGGGGAATCGAACCCAGGGCCTCATGTATACGAGGCAAGCACTCTTGCCACTAGGCCATATCCCCAGCCCATGGTAAGTTTATTATAATGTTTGTCATGAAAACATTAACAATTCTGTGGACAAAGACATATATGCTACTATTTTTCAAAATGAATTTAATTCTTACATTGACGTTTTTACCTCTTACTTTTACTAATCATTAACTGTATTGAACTATCTGCTAGTTTTAATTATCACAGTATAGATAATTTGACTGACATGCTCTGTTTTTTTATTGCCCCATTGTGTTTTCATTTGCCCTTTTCTCTCAGCTTACAATTTAATATTACCACCTTGGGAAAAACAGCCATTTCCTCAAATGTTACTGTTTTCTGTTTCCTATTACATGTTGAAGACATTTTACAGTGTTTACAAGTACACTCTTGGCATTTTTCCAGACAAAGTGCATATAGTGTAACACACCAGACATTAGCACAAGTACTTCTTGTCCAAATAGTCTAATTCCATTTATCAGCTTATTTCCTATCAGCCTTCCTTCAGGATGATCTGGGAAAGACTGTGATTATTTTTTATTGACTTCTAATTACTTTTATGTAGTAATACATTCTTTTTCCAGAGGTGTGGATAGTATGTCTTGGCAATGTAACTCCTTTTGGCAACTTCAGAGGGCTCCTTGATCATAGTAAACATGTTTGTGCAGGTCAGTTTCTCACTTGTGCTTGATTTTTATTCTCCTTTCTGCCATTCCTCCTTCACCTACTCTTTGTGCCCCAACCCCCACCACCAACAAAACAATTTTTTTTTTTTGGCCAGTCCTGGGCCTTGGACTCAGGGCCTGAGCACCATCCCTGGCTTCTTCCCGCTCAAGGCCAGCACTCTGCCACCTGAGCCACAGCGCCCCTTCTGGCCGTTTTCCATATATGTGGTGGTGGGGAATGGAACCAAGAGCTTCATGTGTAGGAGGCTATATTCCCAGCCCCAACAAAACAATTTTTATTAGTGGTTTATGTGTAAGAAATATCTCAACTTCTTTTTCACTTAAAGACTTTTGAGAAAGTTTCCAGTAAAAATGTAAATAGAACAGGACAGTTAACTTCAGAGAGATCAGGCCTTTCATACAGGAAACCCGCTATTGAATTTTTAGTAGTAAACCTCTGAAAAGCTAGCAACTCGTATAAATCAAAGCAAATGGTAGGACAGTAAAATAATGCAAGAGCAGAGACACAACTCAGATACTATGTAAAGCAGAGAAGAAAAGATACAATGGTATATAATTTTAAACTTCTGTATTGTGATCTGTTGACAGAAAATTGTTTTCTCAAGTATGATTTGAAGCAAGAACTGGTAGGGAGGATGGGAAACTGCAAAAGGGAAATGTACCAGGCGAAGAAAAGGTAGAAGTAAGAGTGAGCTATTTCCTTAAGATGGAAAGCCATGATGTTCTAGAAACTTAAGGAATATTCGCAGGTGAAACATGGTATACCTCTGTGCTCTCTAATGCTGTGGCTATGGAGTAGTTGGAATGTATCTAGTTCAAACTAAGATGTGTCATAGGGCAAAACTATGTAAGATTCCAAGATTCCAAAATATAAAATATCAAAGCCGGGTGCTAGTGGTTCCTACCTGTAATGCTAACTACTCAGGAGGCTAATTGAGGATCAAAGTGCCAAGCAGGAAAGTCCATGGAGCTTTTATTTGCACTTAACTACTAAAAGTCAGAAGTGGAACCAGTAGAACACTAGCCTTGAGGAAAAAAGGCTAAGAGACTGGGTGTAGGCCCTGAGTTCAAGCCCTATATATTCAATGTCTTATTAAAAACTTTCAAATAATGGTATTCATAGGGAAATGGTCAGATCTTGACAAATAATGTTGAGCGAGACAAGCCTAGAACACAGAGAACAAAAGCACATTATCTCCTTGATATATTATTGTTAGGGAGGATAGGGGAGGGAGAACAGTAGAGATCAGGTCTGTAAAATAACAAACTTCTTTTCAAATGGTATTTCCACATGTTTGGGTCAGCAACTTTACATTATGTATCTAAAACCAAACAATTACTAAATAATCATAAAAAGGTCTAGGATAGACCTATCAGAGTATCACAATAGCTCAACAGCTATGTACATGTGATTATAAAAGATGAGGCTAAGCAAAATGAACTCCAAAAAAATGAAACAGGAGGATTTTATTGTTGTCATTATGCTTAATGTACTAGGTAAACTTCCTTCCCCATGTGGTTACTGTATATGATTTTGGTATGCTGGATATTGAATATATGCTTACCTGAGCTAGGGAAGGGAAAGAAAAATGAGGTAGGGTGTAATAAATATGACAAGAAATGTACTCACTACCTTATTATGTAACTGTACCCCCTCTGTACATCACCTTGTCAATAAAATTTAATTTAAAAGAAAAAAAACTTTTAAATTGATTGCACGTTAAAATGGAAATTTTATACATATGGGGTTTTAGTTAAATATTATTAGAATAAGTTCCATTTGGATTCCAAAAATATTAATGGCATTAGAGAATAATTTAAACTACATAGAGTTTCATACTATATTTCTTCTGGACAGTGCTGGTCTTGCCTGTGTTGCTATAACTGAGTCTCTATGTCAAGTCAGCTTTCTTTGCACCATTTTACTTATTCTCACATTTTTTTCTATAAGATAATTTTTCAGTTGCTTTATTAGCTTTGAAATTTTTTGTTTTTTAAATTAATTTTTAATTAAGTTCAACTACCAGCTAGGTGTGGTCAAACTCAGAGGCCCATGCTTGCTAGGCAGGCTCTCTACCACTTGAGCCATGCCCCCCAACTTTTTGGATATATATATATATATATTTTTTTTTAAGTACAAGGTGGATGGCTGGGAATATGGCCTAGTGGTAGAGTGCTTGCCTTGCATACATGCATACATGAAGCCCTGGGTTCGATTCCTCAGCACCACATACATATAGAAAAGGCCAGAAGTGGTGCTGTGGCTCAAGTGGCAGAGTGCTAGCCTTGAGCAAAAAGAAGCCAGGGACAGTGCTCAAGCCCTGAGTTAAAGCCTCAGGACTGGCAAAAAAACAAAAAACAAACAAACAAAAAAACGAGGTGGCTATGAATAAGGGAAAATATATAGCATAATGGATTATTGAATTGTTATTTTGACTAGGCCCTGGAGATTATCATCTGAAACAAAGTTTTCTTAAGTACTTTTCAAATGAGAACTGTTATCAAATTTTCATTTTTGATAGATACACCATGGAAAAAAACACCTAGGAGGATCCATTGATTTGGAATAATTCTCTTTGTTCCTATGAATTGGAGTCAATGTTGCATGTCCTTTGAAAAAGAGAACCTTTTAAAGTTTTACTGAGCATCATTTTTTCACACCCTAACCCCTTTCTCTAAGATATAAAGGGCTTGGTCAAACTGGACATTTCTATCTGTGAGGTTTAAATTTACATACATTTGGAACATATGTGTCTGTATTAAATATGTATCAGGCTACTCTCAGTCTCTTGCAACCAGGTAGAGACAGATGGCTTTGGCTTCCTCCTAGTTCCACCTAATCATAACTCTGTGATCTTAGGCAAGTCACTTTCATCTCCAAAAGCCTGATATTTCTCAAATCTAATATTCCGATAATCTAACAGCTTCTCGTGGGATTGTTGCAAAGGTTAAATGAGATTCAAGGGTTATAGTACAGTGTTTGGTGCATTGGTGTTAATAAATATTAACTGGTCTTGCAAATAGCATCTTTGATTCTAAAAAGATTCTTCATCTACCTCCCCATAGTTTGATCCTGTATTCTTCTAATAGGCAACACAAACTTCAGTGATTTCCCAGCTTCTTGAATGAGTTCAAGGCATTCCTGCAAGTAGAGTTCAACTTTCAGACCTTTGATGTCCTGAGCAGGAATTGGATATGTTTTGCTGACCTTAGGTCAACTTCGAGGAAAAAAAAGCTGGAGTAACTATAGTCCTAGCATCCCTTCTTGAAATGGGGGATCTCTCAGTGTTGTGTGTTTCACCTGTGTTTCATTGACACTGACAGGATTGAGAATAACCCAATTTAATTTTGATGGACAGGGCAAGTAAGAGAACGCATGACCTGGACTGAGTAGAGTTGGGACTGTGATTTCCTCACAGAACACAGTATTGGGTGATTTTCTCAACACAGACGAATTCATCAAGGATCTGATATGCATGGCATAGTAACAATGACATCTCAATACCAGATCATGCCCAGCCACTTGGCTTCTTGGAGTTACAGTATTTGAAGGTCCACTCAATTTACCAGTCAAGTAGGGGCAGGGTTTACAAACTGGAAAAGGAATATTGAGTAGAGGACTACAAAATGCTTCTCTACTTCTCTTAAGAAGGAGAATGATGACAGAGAAATAGTCAAGTTGTGATGTTCTCAGTAGTAAATTTGGTTAATGTGGCTACCACTGAGAGACAATGGGAAATCCCAGCAATGCTATTCCTTGTACATGCGAATGGAGCCAAAATTTCTCCATAGAAGATAAATGTTCTTCTTATGAGATGAAGACTTATTTGCTTGGCAAATAAGCCAGACAATTTTCCTTAGAATTCTGACTCTTTCTGCTTCTGTGTAAATTACTTGTCTATACTAAGCCTCAATTTCCTCATCTATAAAATGGAGATAAATTGTAGGTTCTACAAATTATAGATCCTATTTCTTAAGAGTTCTGCCTTATGTCATGAAACAAGAATATTTGGCATATTTGTGCATATACAGTACATTTTAAAATAGATTATTGTAATTAACTTTTCTTTTTGACCTTAATTCTCCTTTTGGTAGGAATTATTTTAACAAGTTATTTCTTTAGTGATTCAGTAACATGCTCCTCTTAGACCAAAAGACCATGTCAAATTGTAGATGTGGATGCGGCATTTATAGTCATTGGGAAATGTGCTGGTTTCATGTCACTCTATTAGCAAATGTCTAAGTGTCTCTTGGTCATCCATCAAAGTTTCCAAAGAATTGTTGAACAAAATGAAGAGCAGATCACTGAATATTGTAAAGAGGGAGTTATGAGGAGGGGTTTTAGAATGTGTGGAAAGGCAACGTAAGAAAGCAAACTTGCCTCTGGGCCACAGATCTGCCCCTTTGTACTATTGCAATAGGAAAAAAACCAAAGGTATTAGTTAGTTACTTTGGTTCTCCACATTTTCTCTCCCTTGTTGTTGTATATCCTTGTATCATCTGTGCCCCCTGAACTCTCACTGTGGCTTCCTAGCTAGTCTCTGGGCTCCTTCTTGCTCCATCTGATCTATCGTCATCATAGCATGGAAAGTATCTTTCTCAAAACCTACCATGGACTTATGCTTTCTTTTATGCTTAAAATTGCCCGATGGGTTCTTGTTGTTCTTAGCATTAAGACCAATCTTTATTATCAATTATCAGACCCTCATGTTCTGACTTCTCCTTGGCTACCCAGGTCTTGTGCTCTATTCCTCTAAAGTTTTCTGAAGTCCTCAAATTCCTGTGTTTTTGTCAGCACTGAAGCCTTCTAAACTGGGGTACTGGACACCAGAAATAAATTCTCCTCTTAGTCTCTTTCGTCTCTTTGTTCCTCATCCTGATTGTAACCCTATTCAACCTCTTTTACCTGGTCTGCTCCCATTGTTTTTAAAGCTTTTTTTCTTGGTATCCTAGTTTAATGCATTACTACAGCTACCTTCTCAATTAGAGTCTAAACATTGTGAGGGCATAAAATTGTCCTACTCATTTCTTACCATATCCTGAATGCTGATTGTGGCACCTGCCAAATGATCCGATTAAGCATTTAGCATCTTTTAGCTCCAGATCAAACATCTGCAGAAATAATGGATAAAGAAAATGCTGAAATAGGTGAGAGGCAGAGCAAAGCAGTATGGCAATATTTGTTCATTTAAATAATTTGGAGGGAGTATTGGGTTGAAGGGAGAGGAAGAGGAAGATAGAGATTGTGCTGAAAAACTGGAGAGGAGTGATGAGGTGATTTTAAGAGGTGAATCTGTGCAAGAGCCAGACAAGAAGACACCCTGGGAATCACTAGAGGTAAAACAGAGGACAAATTGCAGGATCTAGAAAGAAAAAAGGCCATCTATCACAGTGGCTGCAACCTAAGCAAGCAAGCACCTTATGCAAGGTGGGTTAGTAGCACAGCACACTTCTTGTACTAACAGGAAAGTAACTGACCCTTGATCAGCCCCATGCTTTATTTATCCCTCTGTGATTTACAGATGATTTCAGCCAACTCTTTAAACATTAGTCTTTATTGCTGGTTTGTAGCTGTTCCTGAAAATCCCTGATGAATAGTTGTCAGTCTGTATTGCCTACTGAATTTTAGGATGTTAGTTTTTGTTACAATTCCAGAAAAAGAAAACAAGAGGCAAAAGGGGCTTTCAAAGCCCCTTTCTCTTCCAGAGAATCCCATAATGAATATTGTCAAATTCTAAATGTATCTTTATGATGATAATTCACTTACCAGTTTAGATTTTTCATATATCTTTTTAGGGATGTTTTAGCATCAGATAAGCATTAATTTAAATACTAGGTACTGTCCCTGAGTTCTTTTCCTAGATGCTGCTGCATCCATCATGTACCTGTCTAGATTCTTCTTCTTATTCAACAGTGTGATATCCTAAGGGCCATCTTTGCTTACTAGGAAGCAGGGAGTAGATGGGAGAGCCTGCTGTCTAATGCAAGAGCATAGTCCCTGAGGGATGGATTTGTGCTGAAAGCAATAAGAGATGGGAGTACGGAAAAGATTTGTCTTAGTAATAGCAGCTTTGTATCTGGAACTCCCGCCTCCTATGATCGATTGCCCTCCTTATTTGGCCTATTTTCTCAGACAGCTTCTTGATGGCTTCTTCCTCCAGACACCTTCCTCTTTCCCTTCCTGCCACCTTTGTTCTCAAGTTCCCTGCTCTCTTGTCACCTCTGTTCCTTTTCTTTCTTTGCTGCTGCCACTTAAACTTTTTATCTTCCCACCAAGTTGGATCAGATTTTCCCTTTTGTCATAAAAGTGTCTTAGAATGACTACAGGCAATATGGAGGGAGTGGGAATTTTCTGTGTGGACTGTCAGCTTGTTATCCTGCTAGGCTCCCCAGTTGCCACTGCCACTGGGCATACCAAGTGTGTTTATTATCGACTTCACATCCCTTTTAGTGACTTTGTTCCCGGAACTTTAGTTTGCTCCAGAATTCTTTGTCCATTGAAATCTTATAGCTGTGACTCAGACAACTCTTCTTACCTTTATTTCAACATTGCAGACTTGCTGTTTTTATTTCCTTGTTTGAGTATCTTCAAACCTGTTTATCTGTTTATCATTCTCTCTGAAGACCAAAGAGGTCTGTTAAACAACGAAGCTTGCTATCTAGTGAATTTTCAGGACCTGTGACCGTTCCTTTACCCCAGTTTCCACTCCTGTGAAATGGGAATAATGAAACAATCTACTTCCTTAGGATGATCATCCATGTTCATTCAGTTCTTCTCTGTAAAAATGTTGTCAGAAGACCTGTCCATTGTTAATATTCAATAAATTGTAATTATCTTACAAAAATTATACTTATTTCTATAAAATTGAAACCTGAGCTAAGTGCCAGGGGCTCATGCTTATAATTCTAGCAACTCAGGAGGCTGATATCTCAGGATCGCAGATTGAAACCAGTCTGTGCAGGAAAGTCCGAGAGATTCTCATCTCCAATTAACCATCAAAAAAAGCTGGAAGTAGATCTGTGGCTCAAGTGGTAGAGTTCCAGACTTGAAGGAAAAAGCTAAGGGAAATCTATGCCCTATGTTCAAGCCTTAGTATCTGTAGAAGGAAGGGAGGGAGGGAGGGAGGGAGGGAGGGAGGGAGGGAGGGAGGGAGGGAGGGAGGGAGGGAGGGAGGGAGAAGCCTGGCTACTTTTTAAGCCTCATTTTTTCTCAATTCTCTGGTGTCACTTTTCTGCTGTTTTTGATCTTCCTATCACCTATCACTTAGATGCTGTTCTTATCCAACCATGAAGAGTTCTATTTCTACAGTTGCCTTTTTCCCACTCGGGCCTGCATCCACCCTTTCTTTGAGTCTCTTTCTTCATCCATTCCTCTCACATCATTCCATCATAGCTATGTGTACTGAGAAAAATGAATTGTATACAGCTTGACTCTGATCCTCCCCCTCCTCCTTTAAAGTACAGTTCAGGGAGGTGATTTTAATTTTTAAGCACTAATCATTGTAAGTGGTTGTTACCGTAGAAACCACATTTCTCATCCTGAAACGTCACAGCACTGATCGCCCCTGATGGTTCCCAGACCTGAATTTCAGACAATCAAAGGCAAGGCAATTTGGAAGTCTGTTCATTTAGAATTTTCTCTTTCATGATTTCAGGGAATCACAATGCAGGCTCTCTCCCAATTTGTCAGAAGCAAAGAAAGGTGTGTAGCTGGAAAGCTGAATACCAACTTGCAGCCCAAGGTATCAGTCCCAAACACATTTTTATTATTCTCTGGAAAATAAGGTTGTAAAAAAAGTAATTGCTGACACAACCTTAATGACAGCACTTTAAGTATGCTGCTGTAATTAAAGTAGGGATTTTATTATACTAGACCTTTGAGAGCCCAGCATATATACCATTCAGAACTCAGGATTTACAAAGCAAGCAACTTTGGTACCTGCCGCTTTTGCTGTGTGGGCTGCACATTTCCTTTGTGCCTGTCCATGTAGCAGCTCCGGTAGAAAACCACCTGTCTCCTGGCAAAAAGCAGTAAGCATCTGTGTTTAGAATGTGCCCTATGGTGACAGTGCCCTGCTGTCAGCAGACTTACACCTGAAATATGATGGAAGGAGCAACTCTTTCTCCTTTGATTTCCCTCCCTCAGAATGAAACTTTCATGTGTTGTGCAATGAGGTTAACCTGGAAGGCATGTGAGTTGCAATTCAAAGAGGGCTTTTATATTTCGGTGGGATACCATCCCCGCTTTACTCTTTCTTTACTTGAAAGACAGAGTCAAAGTTGTATACAGCTACTAGTAGAAAGACTTCTCATTGCTTCCATGATGAGAATTTTAGAGTTAGTGCTCCTCCAGTGTGGTGATTCTACAGTGTTTGGTGGGGACCAACGATCCTGCTTTTCCTGATGGAAATCATTAACATGTGGTTGTTACCTAGGACCCCAGCAGAGCTGCCAGAGCTGAAGCTGTCTCATCTAAGTCCCAACGAAGAAGGAAAGGAGTCAGGTCCCACCTAAGTCAGATTCTGGTTTACAGGATCCTCCCTGAGAAATCTTATTCTGCTATTTCTCTGAGACATCACTGTGAATTATAGAAGGAGAAAAGAGCAATTAGCAGTCCTTGCTGCATCTATAATGTAGAGATCTATACTTCTTCCACTTTATAGTTTCCCGTGACAAGTACTGTTGTACATCTATTTCTGTGGGTCTCACATCCATGTAATCAGCCAACCACAGATTAAAAATGTTTGGGGAAAAAACTGCCCCTGTACTGAATATGTACAGAGATGATTTTTCTTGTCATTTCCTCTAAAACAAAGAGGTGTAGTGACCATTTACATGGCATTTACTTTGTATTAAGTATTACAAGTAAGCTAGCGATGATTTAAAGTACATAGAGGATTTGCATAGGTTGTAGGCAGATACTTACTTTTATAGAAGCAACTTGAGTTCAGAGATTGTGTGTCTATAGGGGGATCCTGGAGCCACTTGGGATGATTGTACTTACTGTTCAGCATATAAGAAGTCAGAAGTTGTAGTGTTTTCTTGCTAGAAAAATTAAGGCTTAGTGCACTTTTAATAACTTCAGAATAATCAAATATTTTTCTCTCATTTTCTTATGGTTTTAGTGTTTTAAATTATTTAATATTGAGATATGGCATTGCTGCTTTCTGTATCAGCTAGAAAGAATGTTTCTGATCACCATTATACTTTCCAACTCTTTAAAGCAAGTGTCTTATAAGCTAAAAAATGTTTGTAAAGATAGAAGACCCCAACACATTTCCTATACTCGTAAAAATATACCTTGTCTTTGTTCTAAGCCCAGAACATTCTGTTTCATCTGCAGGACAAGAAGACTATTTTAAGGCATTTAAAATAATTGTGGTAAGACATGCATACAATAAAGCTTGACATTTTAACCAGTTTAAAATATCAGTGTACAGACCACTATCATAATGTATCATTATTGTGTAATGCCCTACAAATTCGTTTTTAATTTCTTGATTATAACCTAGATCTTTTCTTGTCCATTATGGTATTTGACACCAAGGAATACTCTTATCAAGGTTTGATCATGCACTTGAATTTCCAGGTAACAAATAATCATTTCTCCACCTTTTTAAAATTTTTAAGTTCAGTGATATTTAGCAAGGCAGATATTTAGCAAAGGGCTACAAGCAGGTCTAACAGGACATGTTTTCAATGGAGTCTTCTTTCCTAAACACTTCCAATGTTCTTATAGTCCCTTTCACCCCACATTCCTTAAACTAAGTTTAAGACACTCGTAAAATGCCAAAAAAAAGCATTTTATGACACGAATAATTAAATAACTATTTTGACCCCTGTGTATTATAATAGCAGCTTAAGGATGGCCCCAAAGCACTTCTCTTTTTGATCCTTTTAAAAGCAGTTGTAACTTAAGATGCCTTTTTATTCTCTATTTTATTCTATATTGTTTAAGATCTATGAAACTTGTCCCTTACTTCTTCAGAAATCCAGTGGTTCACCATAAAATAATAAAATCTACTCACTAGGAGAGAAAATGTCTAATGAGATCTGCCCAAGATTAAGAGTCTAGAAGACCTTCTGGGCTCTTTATGACTTCAAAGCTAGAACTAGAGGTTCATAGATTCCTGTTATCACTTAACAGGGATAAGAATAGCTTTTATCTTAATGTTAATAGCTATGCTTTCCACATTTATTTAGTATCGTTTCTTTACAGGAGCCAAGACATTATATATTGATAAAACGCTATTAAGTATTCAGTGACAGGCAGGGTAACCAAAGGGAGTGAGAGAAGAGGAGGAACTGGAGAGGTTCAGGAAGAGGTAGAAGGTGTAGGAAAGGGAAGGAGAGACAGGGATGGAGGAGGGAAGGAAGGAGTGAAGAAGAGAAGAAAGAAGAGAAGGAACAGGGAGAGGAAGGTTATATAATAATGCACATATGCAAAATTGGAGTGGTCATTTTCTCTGAACATCAGCTCAGTGCTGTGTTCTAGCACCTTTTCTTGTATAACTGGTACCAAAAATAAATAAATAAATATGAGCTAAATGTCTTCTTTGTGGATGAATCAAAAAATCTTATCCTTGGACTAGTGTCCAGTTAGGTCGTTGGTTAAGAATAGTATATTTTAGGGGCTGGGGATATAGCCTAGTGGCAAGAGTGCCTGCCTTGGATACACGAGGCCCTAGGTTCGATTCCCCAGCACCACATACACAGAAAACGGCCAGAAGTGGCGCTGTGGCTCAAGTGGCAGAGTGCTAGCCTTGAGCGGGAAGAAGCCAGGGACAGTGCTCAGGCCCTGAGTCCAAGGCCCAGGACTGGCCAAAAAAAAAAAAAGAATAGTATATTTTAGGTTACTATCATTTGTCTTCTTTGAGAAACTTATTTTTGAGAAAAAAATGTAATTCACATTTTTTTAAATTTGGGTCGTTTGGGGGAGAAAATCATAAGTATTGTAAACTCAAGAGATTGCTATTGATCTGTAAATTAGCAAGAGAAATTGAAAGTTTGATCTTAAACAATGAATAAGGCATTTTCTAATCATTATTTCTGGTCCTAGAATGTTTCAGTACATTGCAGACATACAATTTGAGCTTATAACTAAGAAATTTATTTTCATTTATAGCTAAGAAATAATTTTCAGTATTTTAAAAATCACTATTAACCACTAGTGATAGATAATTTGTGTGTGTGTGCGCGTGTGTGTGTGTGTGTGCGCGTGTGTGTGTGTGTGTGTGTGTGTGTGTGTGTGTGTGTGTGTGGTTCTGGACTTCAATGCAGGGCCAGGGCGCGGCCCCAAGCTTTTGTGGCCACAGCTAGCATTCTACTGAGTCACATCTCCATTTTTTGGTAGTTAATTGCCAAATACCAAACTACCAATTTTTGGAAGTTAATTAGAGCTAAGAGTTTCTTGAACTTCCCTGTCTAGGCTGGCTTTTAACCATGATCTTCACATCTCAGTTTCTGGTGCCCAGCCAGGTGATATTTTATAATAGAAACTCAAGAGTTCTGTAATTGTATATGTGTATGTTATTAGAAAATAACCATGTATATGATTATAAAATAAAAATCATTAACATTTGGAAGATTCAATATAGAACTTCTAATAAGTATTACAAATTTCATAGTTTTTTTCAGTCATTCCACAATTATCCAGTGGCTATTGTATATGGGCCAATGTGCCAGATACTGGTTTTGTGATTAATTGGAGTCAGAGTTTTGTGAATATTTGTTTAAATAGAAGATGATAATCAGCCAACAGGAAGTATAAAAATAGGGAAGATCTGTACTTAGATAATTCCAAAATACGCAGATTTGCTTAAGATATATTCTGTAATAAATCAGTGGCCAATCTTTAGTCCTACAATCCAAGACACTTAAGTTTGTATGTTGGTTTCTTTCTCCATCATTGGACCATACTGTGCCCATGAGAAAATTACTTACTTTTTTCAAGTTTCTCTTCTGGAAATTGGAAAATATGTTGCTCTACTTCCTTGATTTATTCATGAGAAAAGGAGTTATGATATAAAACATTAAGTGCATAGCATGTTGCTGGGCATAGACAATATTCACCATTTGCTTACTGATTATATTACAGAGAATATATACTTCCACAGAAAAACTACACAATTATATTTTTGTTCAAAACTACTAAGTAAGTAAAAAAGTATGAACACTAGTACACTTTTTTTTTTTTTTACTATGCCTGAAGTTAAATATCAGAAGGCAAAGGTGACATGTGCCTCCCTTCCTTAAATTTATGCCATGAATGTTACCAATCAGATTTGATTGTTTTGTCTAAGCAGAGGATTCTTAATCCAGTAAACCCACAAAAGCTTTTGATTTTGACTGGTGAAAAGTTTTGGAGAATGTTATTAACTCTGGACTTTATATTAAAATCAACATTAAAATAAGAAAGATAAAAAGGAAGAAAAGAAGGGAGCAGGGAGTGATTTATTGATGCTACCTTAGTTTTGTACATGTGCTGGGATTCTGAGAGTTAATACTGTTAGTGTTTTATTTAGATCTCAAAATGATGTGTTTTATTTCTGTAAAGATCTGTTTTGACTTGCTGTAGTGGTTTGGAGGAGGCATGGTGTTTGTGTGTATGTGGGAGTTTCCACACAATAAGAATGGTGGGCGAAGCTACTGGTATCCTACTCACTCTTCTTTTCTTTAATAAAAGATCCTCCAACTTTTTGGTTTTGCTTTTTTACCTACACACATAAAACTATGCACATACTGTAAAACTATCTGTGAATCCTAGTTCTGACAGATATATCATATCAAAAGAATGCCTGGAAGGTGCTCCTACAAAGAGCCTGATTTTTTTTTTTATCTTTTTCTCTATTCTGTTTTCTTAATATGGACGTGATGGCTCCATACTAGGAACACACTTCAGAGCTTAAGGAAGTTGAAGGAACTGTGTGTGCTAAGAGCTGTGGCACAATGAGGGCTCTGTGACATTGTGAAGGCCACGACAACCCTGAGTTTATTGCCTCTGCACTTTTACAAAGATATCTTCAAAAACCACATTATTTTTAAGTCATTATTAATTTGTATTAAATGTTACTCATGACCAAATCTAAGCCTAAAAGACAAAACAAAAATAGATGTTTTTACACATAAAATATGGACTACATTAAAATCCAGATTCTTTTTCTCCATTGCATTTTTATAATGAGTCAGCCCCTGAGGCAGGTCTTTTGACTTTGCAGTATTTGTTGCAATGTTTTTCTCTTTTGAGTATCTGATCTCTTACAAAATCATATCAACATCTGTAATTATTAATTAACCTTTCTAAATTTAAAGGCTTGTCTTAGGTTCTGATTTAACATCATGAAGGACAGCTTTGTTTTTAAAAAAATGAGATTCTTTCTTTCTTATGTTGTTAGTTAAGCCAAGCCTTTCTCTTTATATGGAATTTTTACAGCCTTCTCTGAAAATAGCAGCTCCTTGGAATTTATATTGCCAAGTGCATTTCATCTATTTTATCTTATCTATAGATATTCATAAATCTATCATGCTTCATTTCCATAGTATTTTTGTTCCTTCTTTACCCTTTTTTCTTAACTGAGATTATGTGTTTTAAGAATGGAGAATTTGTAGTGGTTTGGGAAATAAAAGGATTCTGTTTCTGTGCTTCCCCCTTTTAATCAGTTAGGTTTGCTTCATTAAGACAACATAATACACAATCCTAAAGTCTCACTACTGTACTTAATCTCTCCTCCCTGTTAATTCTCCATCTGTGGCACGTCTGGGGCAGCTTTGTTTCAGATGCCGCTTGGCTTCATCTCTGCTCCACGTGTCTCTCATTCCTCAAGGGCAGCTGCCCAGTTCCTGTTTCCTCCCTAGCAGATGGCAGAAGAGCAAGAGGACTAAGCACAAACATGAGATGCCACACAGCTCCACCTCACTAGTGTCTACCTGTCATTCATGCCAGAGTCCCTGGTCAAAGTCACTGGGAGGCTCTGTAAAGTCACACACTAAAACAGGGGGCATAGATCTAGAATCCATAATCCTGTTACAATAAACAGAAACATGTGAAGCAGTGCTTTCTACTTCCATATCATTAGGTGCGGCTATATTTCTCTTGATCTCCATCACACACACTCATGTGCATTCTTTCAAAACATAACAGAATCATCTAATTCTGACTTTAAATCATAGAAGCATATGTTTGAACTTCAAATTTGAGAAATTATGACTTTTATGTCTCTGTAAAGAGACATTTACATTTCATGTTGTTACAATAGAAGTGGTTTGGTTAGTTAACTGAATCCCATACTGTATGTGTTTAACTAGTTCCAAATTCCAAGGCCAGCAGCTAATCTTCTGAAGTGCAAATTGGGTCACAAGAGGAAATACACTTTTACTTCTGATGACTAGAGTCATAGTTTTAAGGCCCAGCTGATCTTACTTAATGGATAAAATGAAGACAGTGGTTAACTTTACTGCCTCAGATTTTTCCAGCTCAGTGATGCTTTGAGAACAGTGCTAAAAATACCTTGCCCAACACAGTGCACTTGCTATATGTGAGTACAATATACTTTGGGGTCTCTGTGAGCATGAAATATGACAGCACCATGACAGGATGCTTCACTCTTTGTTAGAGGTCAGATCAATTAGAAATCGGTGCTTAAGCTTTTAAAAAGTTTATTATTCATGCCATCGGATCACAATGTGGAGCTAGAAGCACTAATCAAGATGATTTGTTGGCTACTGCAGTTTTATTGTACTGCATAGTGGAGGAATAGGCACAAATACAAGTCACTATGGTTGGCCAGTTTCTAAGAATTTTGGCATCATTCTTTGTAGTAAAGACATTTGCTGCTCATGCCATACCCTTCTACTCTTCCACACTTAACCTTGTAGTTGGCCAGGCTAGATATAATGGATCTGGACAAAAATACTCTACGTTTTCTATGAAAGAAAAATAAATTAATGGAATGGCTAATCCATGAACCATGAGTTTATTTTCTTTTACCACTTTACAGTTTTCTGAGGCAGCAGGTCTAGAAATTTTGTTTCAAACAAATAAAGATCAAATTATTGCAGGCACAAGACTATCATTAGAATAACTTTAAGTCATAGCACTGGAAAATAGGTTAAATCACCACTCAATAGATTGCATAAATGTATTGATTTTGTGAACTTCAGTACTGTCGTTATCTGTAATACAGAAATGACTGCAGTACACACTGGAAAGAATTAGGACATATCTTCAAATGAACTCTAGTCCTTCTTCAGTGCTATTACTGGCAGTGTGAGAATCCAGGAGAGCTGTACTCCAGGTGGTAGCACTGTGACCCTGGCTGCTTCTGCCTGTGGTACTATCCTCTTCACGTGTGGCTTTCAGATAAACACAAGGAGAACAAAACAGAGCTAGGGAGTGGCATTCTGCCTCATAAGTGCATTGGCCAGACAGTATCATATCACCTGTAAGCCCTTCTACCCTAGCTTCGACCAGAAAAGATCACATTAGTGATACGCTGCTATAGGTATCGACAAAGCTGCATCTCTTCTGTGAAAGTCTCATAGAGGCAATTTCCTAAGAATAGAAGGAAAAAAAGTGTGTCAAAATCATGTGTGCCAGCAGCCTTTTTGGATATTGCAGCTTCTCACTGTGGAGGGCCCGAGTTGGCTTTCCAGAAACAATTTCCAACATTGCAAGAGTTACATGCAAACCATCTTCTCACATTCCTCAAGTGTGAATTCCCAGGACTCTCCTAAATATAATTGTGGACAGATTCAACTCTAAACTATTAGTTTGGAATAGAGGAATGGCAAAGTGTTATTGACACATGACCATGAAACTCTCTCAATCCTACTGTTTCCACAAAGCACCATATCTTTGTTTTATTTTGTTATGGTTTTTTAGCCCATCTTTCCCCTTACCTCTTTGAAACTTAATTTATAATATACCCCTATTTAATAAAAGAAAAGGACATTTCATTGTGCTTTATTCATCAGATGTCTATTTCAAGATGACCATCAATATTGGTAGCTCTGTGTGGATTCCTTGCATTAAAGCTAACATGTCAGTGTGACTCTACCCTTCTTGATATGAATCATCTGACATTGTTTTACACAAAGACAACTTGCAATTGTATGTTGCTTCACGGTGCCTGACAACATGCCAAGCTATAGCCAAGTTTAAGAAAATCCTTTTTTCACTCTTAAGCCAAAGAGAAAATGAGAAATTCATTTGGAAGTTTCCCATGAGTAGAAATTCAGCTCATTGTATTTTTTCATTTGTTGTGAGGACAAACATCCTGGATGGACGGTTTTCTGATTTGATTTGGTCTGTGGGAGTGCTTTGCTATCACAAAATATCAGAAATAGTTTTGGAAAAACAAATTTATAGGAGATAGGTAAGTATGATAGAAATACCTTTATGCTTATTTTTAAACGATATGACTGGAGTTAGAATTCCCATGCTTCCCATGATAGCTGTTTAAACCTGATCACATAATTCATCATATCATTTGAACATGGGATGTTTTGATCTTATATTACGATATAATATCATTAGTAAAGAAGAAGAAAGCAGAAAATATTGCTTCTGCATTATCATTATTTTCCATTTCTATTTCAGGAACTAGAAGGGATAGAGATTTAGTTTGAGGCTATACACACACACTCACACACACACTCACACACACTCTCACTCACTCACTCATACACATACACAATTAGATAACCCATTTCCAAAGTCTGAAAATCAATCTCAGTTTGTTAAGATTTGTGAGAATAAATAAATCAATTTTGAGTTTTTTCTTTTTCTTTTTTTTTTTTTTTGGCCAGTCCTGGGCCTTGGACTCAGGGCCTGAGCACTGTCCCTGGCTTCTTCCCGCTCAAGGCTAGCACTCTGCCACTTGAGCCACAGCGCCGCTTCTGGCCGTTTTCTGTATATGTGGTGCTGGGGAATCGAACCTAGGGCCTCGTGTATCCGAGGCAGGCACTCTTGCCACTAGGCTATATCCCCAGCCCCAATTTTGAGTTTTTTGTACATGCCCTACTCAGATTCATTTCTACGAGATGATTTAAACTCTAATTTACTGTGTAGTATTGAGTAAGATACTTTACACTCATAGGTCTGTGTCCTTTGAGAAAATAAATAAATGGAATATGAATGAATTCCAGGGTTCCTTCCACTCTTTACCCTTTGTTAATCTATTGATTATATCTAAATCTGAGCCTTCCTATTCCTTAATTCTTGCCTTGCTGACCCTAGACATTTCAAAGCATTAGTTTTTACATAGATGCAAAGACATCTTCAGAAACTGAGACCTCAAGACAAAGTGTTCAGCATGGTTTTTTTTTTGTTGTTGTTGTTTTTTTTTTGGCCAGTCCTGGGCCTTGGACTCAGGGCCTGAGCACTGTCCCTGGCTTCTTCCCGCTCAAGGCTAGCACTCTGCCACTTGAGCCACAGCGCAGCTTCTGGCCGTTTTCTGTATATGTGGTGCTGGGGAATCGAACCTAGGGCCTCGTGTATCTGAGGCAGGCACTCTTGCCACTAGGCTATATCCCCAGCCCTTCAGCATGGTTTAACTTGTGTAAAATTCAGTTATTCAAACTTAATGCTGTTTCATTTGTTCAGGAGTACCTATGGTAGGCAAATGGTGAACTTGAAATGGCCAGATTATAAAACATTCTGAAACTCTCCCTTGAATTCATCATGTTTCCTGGATTAAAATACATTACTATCTCAGTATTTGTAATAAGTTCTTATTGATAAAATTATAAAATCATTTAAAATGTTAGTTGGTTCATAAAACCATTACTTCCAGTTCATATAGCATCTTTTGTTGCTTAACATCTACCTCTGGAGAAGGAAGGAAAATTCATATCTTTGTAGTAGTACCATTACCAAAATGTTCCTCTTGCCATTGTGTAAAAAATCTTTTTTCATGTAGAATATCATTGTTGTTGCCTTCTAGAATAACACAGAATGCTTTCTTGCATGTTATGTCCTTCAAGTTTAGAAATCAGTACTATAGTTGCCTTTCTATTTTTTTTTTTTTTGGCCAGTCCTGGGGCTTGGCTCAGGGCCTGAGCACTGTCCCTGGCTTCTTTTTGCTCAAGGCTAGCACTCTGCCACTTGAGCGACAGCACCGCTTCTGGCCGTTTTTTGTATATGTGGTGCTGGGGAATTGAACCCAGGGCCTCATGTATGGGAGGCAAGCACTCTTGCCACTAGGCCATAGCTGTCACAGCGTTTTCTTTTATTTCTCTGTGTGGACATTATAATCTGATCCAAGACAATCCCAATGGGTAGTTTTTTTCACCTCTTTTCATTCCAAAAACTTCCTAACTGGGCAAGATGTTATAAGGTCACCTGTTGTCTCTAGTCATAGTGTCTGCCTAACTTTTTCTTGCACATGTATAAATATAAGTGTTCTCTATGAAGAGAGAGCAAATTTTTGTATATAAATTATCTGTGTATATTACAGTTCAGAGTATTCTTTTAGAAAAATGGCATGAGAATTTTAACTTTAGTTCCAATTTTTAATTATTTTTCTAAATGTTAGAAAGAACCTTAAGTGTTGAATAGTGGAGTGGGAGATGCACTCTTAGGCTGAATAGCAAAAACACTTAGCAATTATCTTTGGAGGAGATTCTTCATTTTGTTTTTTGAGCCCTAGTAAGTCATAATGATTCAGAATCATCAGTATATTAAAGGTTAGAAAAATCCTTGAGCTGTAATTAAGGGCAAGATTGTAGCCTGTGAGGACTGACCAACAGCCACTGTGTGAAGAATAGTGGGAATTGTCTGCAGCCAGAAAACAGCTAGGGACTTTAAAGGACATTGAAAGCCAATCACCAAAGTATAGTGCCAGAGAAAGATCTCCATGGAAACTGTTCTGATGACCCTGTGTAGCACTGATTTGGTTAGTGCTTCTATGCCTAAGAACACATTGTCCAAGGATACAGGGTTTATTGTTTACCTATGATCTCCTGCACAGACAGCCACTGATTTACTATCCTCTAGACAAATAGCTACTTTAACCAAAGCACAAATATGAGAAAAAGACTTCTTATAGAACACCCAAGAAGATTTAAAATCAATATCTTTTAAACTCCACCAATTTAATTTTGTCACATGTGTATATTGGATTTAAGTGTGATCATTTATAATTAAAAGAAAGACCGATATAATTCAATATGCGTCACCATTTTAAGGCATGGACAACCATAGAGAGTCAATTTTAAAATTTTATGCTGAAGATTACATTTTAAATTCTCTCTCAACTGCACTAATATAAATCACTTTGGCAATATGTTTCTTGAATTTGCATAATGACAGAGCATGACAAGATCAGTTATCATTTTTAATTACTGAGCTTTCTGGCGCTTGCCTATCCTCACATCTGTGTGTGCACACTTTCCAAAGCCATGGTGACATCAGATGCATACATTTTCTGAACCAAAAAAATAAATAAATAAACTCCTCTCTGAGTCATGTAATGATTTTTTTTTAACAGGGAGTTCATAAATGACAAAACCATCCTTTGAGATTTACAAAAGCCATTACACAATGAATTTTTTTAATTTTTCATTGTTATTTTAAAGATGATGTACGGGGGTTACCGTTATGTAAGTCAGGTAAAGAGTACATTTCTTTTGGGACAGTGTCACCCCTTCCCTCACTCTTCTCCATTTTTCCTTCTCATCCCCACCCACAAGTTGTATAATTTATTTTCAACATACTGCTTAGTGAGTACACAAAGATATCTTAAAGGAAACTGTAGAATTGGCACATAGACTTTTTCTTACACTGTTGGCTTGTACATACTGCCCTCTGTCTACAAAATTTGAGGAAAAAAATTCTTCTATGAGTTATCTAGGAATAAGGACATTTGAAAATATTATAATTGTTATAAATATTTATGCTCCATAGCTTTCTGATCTTTTCTTTCTAGGGTAACAGGAGGGGACTGGGAATATGGCCTACTGGCAAGTGCTTGACTCATATACATGAAGCCCTGGGTTCAATTCCCTAGCACCACATATACAGAAAATGGCCAGAAGTGGCGCTGTGGCTCAAATGGCAGAGTGCTATCCTTGAGCAAAAAGAAGCCAAGGACAGTGCTCAGGCCCTGAGTCCAAGCCCCAGGACTGGCAAAAAACAAAACAAAAACAAAAACACAGTTTCTAGGGTAACAGGGACCACTTTCAATACAAGATAACTGATGTTTCTAAATATCACTCATGAGTAGGCTTTTAGAAGTTGACACACACACACACACACACACACACACACACACACACACACACACGCATGCACTGGGTGTTCAGCTATTTCAATAGTTCCTTGCCTGGGTTGTATTCGCTTGTGAGGAGGATAGGAGTGAGAAGAAACTGCTAAATATCTTAACCAGAATACTGAGAACCAGTCTGAGAGATGAGTACCATGAGCTATCTAAGGGTGGTGTCTAAAGGTTTCCGGGAGGTTAAAGGCTCCTCTTTCCCTTCTCTGCTACCCTGACATGCTAATCACCTGGGGTGTCTCTCCTGCTCACACTTCCATACCCATAGACGCAAAGAGCAAGGGAGACATGGTAAACCTCTAATTCTGCCTGCTTGTCTGGGATCCAAATGCCTGTGTTCTTAATCCAAGATGCCACTCTGAGAAAAAAACCTTTTGAAAGAGCAATAAAAGACATCAGGATATGGAGTACCTTTAGCACTATCACTCAACCCAGCTGATTACCATACCCCCTAGGCTAGTATGTTCATGCAGATTCTCAGGGCTTCTTCCTAGAGCCCTGCCTTCCTTGTTCTGTGGTGAATCTGTCCCCAGGAGCCTCTAAGAAGTGGTCAGGGAGAAAACCAATCATGAAACATCAGAATGTCTTATCTCCTGTTTAAAAACATGTGTAAACAAATCAGTTTAATTTGGCTAAAGAAAAATATAAATGAAAATATTAATATAAGTTGGGAATAAAAAATGATAAATTGAAAATATTTTATTTTTTCTGCACTTCATATTTTTACTTTTTATTACAATTGATAATCCTAGCAGAGAAAAGAGTGGGCATTATAGTTTTTTAGATAAGGAAACTGATATAAAAAATAAAACCGGAGGATAATCCGTCTTTCACAGGGAAATAACTGTTAACCAGTATTGAGCTACAGGTAATTTTCCTTTGCAGGCCTGGATATAAATAAAACTAGAGCGCATTATCAGTGATAGAACATACAGATGTGTGGGTGAAATCTTTATGTTGAGTGAGTAATAGTCCATAGGTCAAAGGGTTACCTAGAGACTGACTGGCCTGACTGACTGAATGTTCTCCTGGGGTGGGGGGTGGGGAGGAGCTTTCTTAAATTTTTACAAATTGTTATACTTTCTATGGGCTCAGGGAGATAGCAGCAATTCCTGTGTTCTAACCTAGAAGTGATTCGTAACTGCCTTTGAGCACTTATTGCATGTTGTAATGACTCTGGACAGGACCAATCTTAGGCATAGATAAAGCAGATAATTATTGAGTTATTCAACTTTTATTTCCTGGCTGTCTTTCTTATGCTGGGCAATCACTTTGACCACATGGGTGACACAGGTGGTAAGAACTGCATCTACTCTACTCACAAGGTATTTAGTCTAGATGACACACACACACACACACACACACACACACACACACACACACACCAATCTACAATTAGAAGGTTGTGCAATCATGCTTAGAGCCAGATAGGATGGACGTAATAAGAATTTGTGAGTTCCTTAAGTGAAGAGATGATCCTGTGACCAGGAGTAGCACAAGCTTTATCTGAGGCAGAGCAAGAACTCGTGACGAGTTCTAGAATGTATAGGAAGGATAGCAAATACTGTCTGAGGTTCCAGAGCAAAATAGGAGATTTACCTGAGAGGCAGATCATGGCAGGTCTGTGTACCTTGCTGAAGATTATAGATTTTATGCCCTTGGCGATAGAAAATAATTAAGGGCTTTTCAGCCATTGGTTAGAAAGGTTACTGGCTATAGATGAGGAAAGAAGAGGCAGACATAATAGCCTGAACTACAACAGTAGAAGGGAGATAAACAAGGAGGAAGGAGTCACAATAAATGTCATGAAGTACATTCTGAAGAATCTTGATTTGACTAATAGTGGATGGATGGATAGATAGATGGAAGAATCAAAGCTAACTTTTATCTGAGTTTGCCACATAGAAGATGAAGAACACTATTCAAAGTGTACATAGGATTACAATTTTGAAGATACCATTATAAAAATGTTTAACAAAAAAAACTCAAGAGCATGCAATATTCTAGTATACTGAAGAAGGTAATGTTCACTATAAAACATGTACTGGAAAAATGCAATAATCATTTAAGACTACCTGTTGCTTGTCCAAAAACTGTAAACGTAGTAAACATTTTATGCTGTTCTCCTTTGAAGAAGTAATATCCTTGTCAATTACAGACAAATTGAGATTATGTGATATATTTTCTTTAGATAGGTTCTGACATAAACTTTTATAGTAGCTGAATGGAAAGTGAAAGATTTATTAGAGTCTGCATCTGGCAATCAAATTGATGCTTAAACCTGTTCATCTTGTCACTGATCATCCTTGCCATATATATTTCATAATCTCTCAAATATCATATTATTTAAGGGTTAAAGTATCACTTTAATAAAATATAGTGTGAATAAAAAATCTCCACTTCAAATCCTTTTCATCCCTGGTACACAAAATCCTAAGGTTGTGAATTGGATCTGTATCTGTGTGTGTGTGTGTGTGTGTGTGTGTGTGCACATGCGCGTGTGCGTGCTAGTGCTCTATCATTTGCGCCATAGCTTAACTTCTGGCTTTTTGGTGGATAATTGGAGTTAAGAGTCTTATTGACTTTTCTGTTCAGGTTAGTGCTCAACTGGATCCTTATTTTAGAGAGAAAGAAAGGAAGGAAAAAAGGAAAGGAAGAAAGGGAGGTAGGTGGATAGAGAGGGAAGAAAAAAGAAAGGAAGGAGAAAAAGAGAGGAAGAGAGAGAGAGAGAGGAATAAGACCAAATTGAATGGATAAATAGACTTAAAAGGGGACTCAAAGATAATCTTTGAAATTCACTTTAAATATCAACCACTAGACTTAAAAGTTACAACTGTAGGCATGCACTAGTAGCTCACAACTGTAATCCTAACTACTTAGTAACCTGTAATCTAAGGATCATAGAAGCCAGTCTGGGCAGAAAAGTCTAGGAATCTTTATTAACAGTTAACCACACAAAAAGTCAGGAGTGGAGCTGTGGCTCAAGTATTATAGCACCAAAAAGTTGATAGACAGCATACAGGCCCTGTTTTTAGGCCCAGTACACACACACACACACGCACACACACACACACACACACACACACACAGTACACATAAGGTACAATGGAAGGAAATGTTAGGAAATTTAAGAATAATAATATGTATATCTTGCGGAAAAAAAAAAAACCTGAGGAATTAAATTATGTTGGATCTCTGAATGAACACTAAATAATTGGACCTTTGGCTACCTCTGACTTAGGAAATTCTCACCTTTCTCTTTTAGGGAACTCTTCTAATTTTTTTTTTCATTTACAATTTAATAAATGTTTCCTGGCCACCTTCTGTATACAGTCTCTGAGGTTCCAGAATACAGAGAAGAGCACTGATTTCTGGTGGCAGGTTTGAATATGAAATATCGTCCACAGGCTCATGTACTAGAGTTGTTGTGGGACAGATAATGGTCTTTGGGAAATGAGGGATTCCTAATAGGATGGAGTAGGAGGAGGAGGGACCTATTGGAGGAAGTAGGATCCTGGGAATAGGTCCCTGGGAATGTGTTCTTAAGACAGTGTCCTATCTTGACTCCCTGTATTCCCATGTTTCTTCTTCCTCTCCATGATGGGATCACTAGCTTCTGCCACATGATATTTTATTAATATGTGTCCCAAATCAGTGGATCCAAAGAACTATGGACTGTTTGAAACCTCTGACACCATGCAGCACATTAAATACTTCCTCCCTTAAATTATTTGTTTCAAGCATTCTATCCTTCAGTCTAACGCTCTCCCAACTGAGCTATTTCGGCTCCGTGGTCAAGCATTCTATTCTAACATAGCCACACAAAGTCCTACTATCACAACTAGTAAGAAAAGAAGATGTGAAATCCAGAGAATGACACAATGACGCAGTTAAGTTCGTTGTTCACGGAGATCACAAACAGTCAGAGAAGGAAGTTCAGCCTCGGTAGGAAAGGGAGGGGTCAGTAAAGATGTCTGGAAGAGGGAGCACTGCAAGACATTGGAGGATGGTAAAGGAGGCACAGGGGGCCTTATGGTCAGTGGAGGACACCGTAGACAAGCAGCCCAGTATGGGCAGTGGAGCTGAGAATATGGGCTCCAGGAAGTAAACTTGCCAACTTCTGTCCCCACTGCTGAAGATTCTGGTTCCACTTTTCTGCGGGGGAACCCAAAGGTCCCTTCGTGATTCCTGGGTAGACTACATTTTAACTTAGTGCAATCCTTCTTACCTTATTTTACTTATCACCATTTTCTATATCTTGCACCCAAATAAACATATGTTGAGGAATGAGATCACTGATTCCTAGTCATTTGATTTATCCGGCCTACTCCACTGTTCTCTGGCTTTGAGTAAGCAAGTTTACTCCCACCCTGCTCAACTTTGAAAAAGTAACATTAACTACTTAAGATAAATGAAGGGAGTGTATTGTTGATAGGGTAGTAAATTACTTTAGGGAAAGTAAAAGAATGCTGTTGGTTTTCTATTTTATTCTGACTTGTTCTTATGGTAAAGCTGAGACAGGTCTATGAAAGCACTTTGAACTTAGCAAATATGTAGCGTTCATCTTGCTGTAGATAGCAGTTGTTCTGGCCACAATGAACTGCGGATACAGCCCTAGGAATATAGAGATGTAAGAGATGTAGCTTCTGCCTCAATGAGGCCTCCCAGACAAACAGGAAAATCTATTGCTCACACATTGATAAGTGCTGGGATTTCAGAATTAGTGCACTGACTCAGGCTTTTATTTTTATCTATTCCTAATAACTTCATAAGAAAAAATAATTTTACAAGTTGTACAACTATGGTTTTGGAGAAAAGTGGTTTGTTGCAAGTCATATAGCAGCAGAGGGCAAAAGGGGAATTTGATCTCAAATCTGTAAAAGTCTAGTAACCACAGCTTATTATTACTCATTGAATTTTGTTATTAGAATATCCTCTTTTTGCTTGTGTTAGGCTTAATTTATTCATGTCCAGATAGTCATGCATTTTAGGTGGTATGTGTGTGATACATTAACACCTTAAAATCCATGAACATTAAAATTCAAACTTAAGATATCTCAGAATATTTGTATAATGATCACATATCATCTGACTAGCAGGCTAATTAGAATTCCTGTATATAGTTGCTAGTTTCATGCTGAAATTCAAGTTTTACCATCTTTATCAACTTTTTTCTTTTTTTTCTTACCAGTCGTGGGGCTTGAACTCTGAGCCTGGGTGCTGTCTCTGAGCTTTTGTGCTCAAGGCTAGTGTTCTACTACTTGAATCACTGCTCCACTTCTAATTTGTTGTGGTTAACTGGAAGAAAGAGTCTCATGGACTTTCCCACCTGTGCCGACTTCAAACTGCAATCCTTGGATGTCAGCCTGGAAGTTGATAAGATTACAGTCATGATCACTAACATGCAGCCATCTTATCAGTTCTTTGGGGATCTTAAGAATACCAGTTTTGATGGGATTTTAGTAGGATTTATCCATAAATTAGACCCACTTTCTTTGACCAAAAACATTATAATTCTGTATAATGATTTTATTAATATAAAGTATTTTTCTACTCATGTGATGCAATGTTTAAGGTAAAAACATGGAAGTAGAAATTGTGGTCAGAAATCAAGCTACATAGAAATAGTACTTTGCAATGCATAATAAGCCAGAGATACATATGATTGCATTAAATGTTCAGGTTTGAAGTATCCATATTAAGAATACAACAAACCACTGGGCTGGGAATATGGCCTAGTGGTAAAATGCTTTCCTTGTATACATGAAGCCCTGGGTTCAATTCCCCAGCACCACATATATAGAAAATGGCCAGAAGTGGTACTGTGGCTTAAGTGGCAGAGTACTACTAGCCTTGACCAAAAAAGAAGCCAGGGACAGTGCTCAGGCCCTGAGTCCAAGGCCCAGGACTGGCAAAAATAAAAAAGAATACCAGGACCTAAGGTCAAGTGTCAGTACTGTCACACACAAAAAAAATTTGGGCTGGGAATATGGCCTAGTGGCAAGAGTGCTGCCTCATATACATGAAGCCCTGGGTTCGATTCCCAAGCACCACATATATAGAAATTGGCCAGAAGTGGCGCTGTGGCTCAAGTGGCAGAGTACTAGCCTTGAGCAAAAAGAGGCCAGGGGCAGTGCTCAGGCCCTGAGTCCAAGGCCCAGAACTGGCAAAAAAAAAAAAAAAAATAGAATACAACAAACCACTATGTCACTGACATAAGAAGTGAATGCAATTCTTGGATTGTTTTTCACTGATGCTAGTTGCATATGAATGTTAATTGCAAAAAAAATTGTTTGGGTCTTAAACCATTTGAGATTCTTTCCATCCAACAGAATTCTCTAGCCTTGACTTACCATTTAGGATCTATGACTCAGAGTGTTTGTGCAGCTTGGTGAATAACTTTTTGGATTTTCTCAAACTCAGACTAGAATTGTTAGTCATAGTTTTTATGTATAACTCATCAAGGCGGAATCATATAAGCCAGTATGGAGTTCAAAGGGGCAGTACAGTATTGGCAGGTGGGTTTTGGCATACCCCTATTAGTGAATTCATGCCCTTTGATGTCTTTTAGTTTATAAATTTTCCAACATTTGGATCACTGTGCACTCAATTTTTCTATTAAGAAAAACCTCAAAGTGAATGTAGATATGTGTTGTACCTGTTTTAGGCCTTTTAATATCTACAAGCACAGTAGATTTTGTTTTATTGATAAATGTCAAGGCTGAGGCAAAATTTAATTTTCTTAATGTCAAAACCTTTGGTTGATCTATGGAGAGGTAAAATTTACTATGCTTGAAAACTTTCTTGATGGTTTAATTATGCTCGTAAATTCTTAGCAACCTCTAACTTATTTGTATAAACACACACAAAATTATGTTTCCAAGACGTGCACTTGCTAATGACAACTGCAAAGCATCCATTTTGAATCCATTTATAGGAAATTTGACTTTTCATTTTAAGATGCTTTCAGGAATACCATTTATTAAAATTCTGTGGTCTCATTATTTTGCAATTAATTATGTTTTCGACCAAACATTTTGAAAATACTTTTCCTTAAAGCAGGAAACCGGGGAAGCAAACTAAATCACATTAGCCATATGAGCTGTAAATCAATACCAGAAGCGATTTTACTGTTCTAGTAAATTATACCACCATATCTGAAGAATGAAGAAAAAGATATACTCTATAAAATCACAATAGATTGCTTGAGGACAGACCTACCACATCTGACCCTTGCACACTGTATTATCTAGTGTTTCCAGAGACACCATGCTGCGTGTTTTGTATGTCTATCATAAACTATGTGGAAGTCATCCAGAAAGGTAAATTCTATAGAAAATTCTTCTAGCAATTTACTTCAGAGACAAGAGATTCAGACTCATTCATGTATTGTGTCCCTATCCTTTCAGAATTCTTGGTCTGAATTGCAATCTGTGGTTTTATTTCTTTTACAGAATTGCATGAATATTTTAAATGCAATTTTGTATTCTACATTATTGATCTTGCATTATTTATGTTAAGATTCTCTTTAATCATAAAGGCCTTGCAAAGTGCATGACAGGGGGAGTGGGTCGAATTTCTTCTTTGTATTTAAGGTCATTAAGTCAGGGTCTTGGCAGCAGTAAATTTTCAGGGAAAGTGCCTTGTTTATAGACAGAAGAAAGTTAATACGGAGACATGACAACTGAATGGAGCCTTACTCTGGATGAGATCCTAGGAAAAGGAAATATTAAGTAAAAGCTAAGGAAATGTGAAACATATCAGGTTTGGGTGTTTTTAACTCATGAATATGCATTCATTCCCTGAGACAGATATTCCATACTAATATAAGATGTTAGTAAAAGGAAAAATTAGCTATAGCATATACTGGGATTATTAGTACAATATTATTTTTTAAAAGATAAAACTTTACTAAAATAGCAATTTTATCCAAGAGAAAATCTAGAAAGTTCTATGCTGAAATAGCTACATGATAACCATAGTGTATCTACAGGGTTTGTGTTTATATTGGGCTTGTTGGATTTTCTTTCATTTTTAGAAAGGCATATTTTGTTCTACCTGTTCAGAATTAGCATTCTATATGTTATGCCAGCATTATGTGATGTTGTTTCTGAGCCCTGGATTATCCAGATTTGTATTTCTAAACCGAGATGTACAACCTTAGGACTCAACTTTTCTTGTAGAGGGATTGCAGGTATTAGCTCTTCTGTTTTACATTTTAAAATGGGGTTATGTGCATTCTGTAGGGCAAGATTTTTTTTTCTAAAATGCAATGTGTCATGCAGAAAGCTAAGTTATTATGATGATTCACTTCCACATTCATTCAATAGCATTTGCTAAACATCTGTTCTACATTCCGATTAGACTAGAGGCAGGGAGTAAAAGGATGGTACATGCCTAGCTTAAAGAGCTCACCTAGTGCGGGAGGGGTGCAAAATAGACAGTTTTCCCCCAGGGTATCTGCTGGAAACAGGCAAGATTAGCATGATGGATTCCCTGGGATGGGGCCACTACTGACGTCAGACTCTCCCTCTCATTCCTTTGTCAGCTCAGTCATTAATCCAGTAGGTATTTAAAGTATGACAGTATATAATTGGCTGTGTCCTAGCCACCTGGGATCCATACTCATAGCTAAGGACCAATACTTCTATTCATGTGAAGCTTACAGTCTCTGAAAATTAGAAAATACCTCTTTATCTTAAATGCAGTCTAAATCCCTATAGCTCGCATTATGTAACATTTATTAGTTTTTTTACACATAAAATCATTTTTATATTTGAGGATAATAGTTGTGCCACCAAATCTTGTTCCCACTTTAATCCCAGCAAATCTTGTTTCCTACCAATACATCCTGCATTCTAATATTTTCAACAAGATTCAGATTTGGGCCCCTCCTGTTTTGAATGGCAGTTTCATTATTAAAAGTCAAGAGGAACAGGGCCAAAAGCCTTACTCTGCCATGCAGTAGCTATGATCTTTGCATGTATAATTTGACTTCACTGAGCCTTGGTTTTCTCATCTATGAAATGAGCCTGCTATTTTTACTTTGTACAATTACTTGGAAGACTACAGATGATTTATATAAAATGGATAGCCAAAAACTAAGCAAAGAGAAGGGTTCAAAAATTAATAGCACAGTATAAATTAATGAAGCTCCTTTTATTAAATATTCTTTTACACCAAGTCTGTCCTTCTACACACTACCTATACACTGACATTTCTTTATTTTACTTCAGGTTTTTATTTTGGTATGAATTCATAATCCCTCCTGGAATCATTAAGGCATTTGTGTTCTCTGGGACTGTAGAAAATAATACTCATATCACTCATAATAACTGTGTTACACAATATACACCTCTTACTCCCTGAGAGTCTAGGAACATCTACCGATAATCCATTGGCTAATATGAATGCAGCGAGAGGTATGGGTATTTATACTAAGTAGGACAAATAAAGCCTTAACCACTCATCAGCTTTTGGTCAGGTTTTTTTTTTTGTTTCATTAAAAGGGTTAAAAGGAGCTGTAGATATAGGTTTAATTTTGGTTGGCGCACTGTGCCACTTGTTCAGATCATTTGGAATCCCAAGTCTTTGTCAACAGTTTATTGACATTTCTATTTTATGTACTTTAAAAATCCTCTCTCAAGTCATCAGTAACAACCTAGAGGAGAAATATTTTTTATCACAAATCTCTGACCACATCCTGGTTATGTTTTATTTTCCATTCCTTTCAAAGAGCTAAAATTAATCAAAATGCTTTATTTTGAGTGTTAACTTTTTTATGCTCTGTGGTAAATACCCTGGAAGCCTTCTTTACCCTTTATTTTTCTTTCTATTCTAACTCATGATGATACACTATCTTTTATTTTGCATTAACTTTCCTCTAGCTGTGAAAATCTTGTGCAATGATGCTATTAGAGATTTGGCAAATTATTCTTGTTTCAGGTATCAAATCTTGATGACCAAAAAAATAATCCTGTTTTTCTCCCCTCAAAAATTATCATGTTAAGCCAGTAGAGGGAGACAACTTCAACTAAATGTAGTTTAGCACAGCTATTCAAAGGAAAAGTAAATGGGGACTTTTATTTGTGCATTTTAAAATGTGTAAACATACCACTTTAAATGTCAACATAGAACAACATACATTTATGTATTTTTATTTTGGACGAACCACAAATTCATTTCTTTCCAGTTTCACAGATCTTCACCTATATTCTTATGTTTATCTGCCTTATATAGTGTTTTAATTTTCTTTTAGTATGAAGTAGAGAAATGGTTTGAAAATAATATGAATATAAAATGTGCTTATTTTCAAGAGCTGCACAAAAGTTATTTTCTCTTAATAATCTAAAGAATTCGAGTTATTATTGGCCCTAATTTAGAATCACATCAACTTGTACACTAAATCTATGGCTTACCAGTATCAATTATAAAAGCAAAACAAAACCATTTAAACTGTTATAAAATCTAAAGATGAAAAGCATATTTCCAGCTTTCTTAGAAGCCAAGTATGGACCCTCTGGCAGACCGTGCAGACTAACTAACCTCAAACTGTTAGAGAAAGCTCCTGTCAATTTCTTACTTGGCAGTAGCAGTTCAGGAGTTTTCCCCTCTCTACTTCTCACATCTCTGTTCCTGATTACACTACAGGCCTCGTCAATGTTAATTTAATTTTGCTGTATAGTTGAGGAAGTATTTCAGTAGTTTCATTAGCATATCTAGTGACTAGGCAGATCTAAGGACACATCCGATTCCATGTCACAAACTCATCCCCCCCGTAGGTGTACTACGTGAACACTGTTAAAGGTCCGATATCACGTGGCTACCCTCTCCATCACAGTCCTCTGTAGCTGTCCCTGCCCACACACTCACTAGAGGCTGTTCTTAGCCAGACAAGCTGTTGTCAGATGCTACTGTTTCTTAAGTTCTGAGAAGAAAACAAAGGCAAGTATTTGCATAGTGAAAGAATCACTGAGGGTTTGGTTTTATTTTATAAATACATAATCCTCAGTGGGATGCTCTGGGTTATCATTGATTAGCCTAATCAAAGACTTGAATTAGGAAACAAGTATTGCAAATTAAACTTTCCTAATAGAACTTCCAAATAAGCCAATATAACAGAACTCTTGGGACTGTACACTTTTACCATGACCTTGAATTAATAGCCATAAAAGATGTTTTCTTACATTAGACACTTAAAAATGTAAACAAAATTGTAGGCAAGAGTTAAGTTTTTTTCCTGTCTTTTAATAAATGTTTTTCATTACCTTTAACTTGCCATTTGTGATTTTTTTGGAGGTGCTATACCTGATTAGCTTCAGTAAATACCCTTGTAAGAAAACATTGTGAGCTGCCTCCTTGCACTCTCCCTACTGCATGCTCATGCTGTACAGGCTGTCTTCACCCACTGGCCATTTCTACTGTAGCTATAGCAACTTTATGACCTTCATTCATTTGAAAGATTCAAAAGGCAGTAGCTGGGGTCTAAAAAGCTGCCTTTCAGATTATTAACAGAATTATCAGAATAGGGTTCTTATGCAAGTACTCATTTCTTCACAGAAAAAAAAACAAAACACCAAAACCTGGGAGTGTTGTTAAAGTGTTCAAGTGTGAGAGCTTAAATTTAAACCCTCTCTGTGTGTATGTCTGTGTGTGTGTATGTGTGAGTGTGTGTCTGTCAAACCCACATGCACACACACACACACACACACACACACACACACACACACACACAAATTAGACTGATAAAGGCAGGATAGCAAGATGTCTTGCTATCCTGAAAGCAAAAACCAAAACCAAAAAATGTTGTCAAGAAAGGGCATTGGAGTGGATGAACCTTTTGGCTATCTGCAGGATTGGGATATTTTCTGCTCTAATGAAAACCATAGCTCTCAGCAGGTAAACTGCAGGATGTCTCCATTTAACAAGGTCAAGTTTATATGGAGGTGGAAATAACTGACACTTCATCTCTCATATCCTTTGGCCTAGTATTTGGGGTACCTCAGTTTGCTTCTATCTGTTTGATTTTAATTTTTCTCACATTTGTGTATTAATATAATTAATATTAATTTATCCCCTCATATTGTTTCAGTCTGTCGAAATAATTGGCTAAATCAGCAATAATGATAGATAATTCCTTACATCTCACAAATTAAGGACCAAGTTTTGGAAGTTATCAGAGCAGCAGCTATAGAAGCCTGTGCTCTGAGCTCAAATGCTGTTAATGTTTGGGCTCTTGCAGAAGATATGGACATTCATGTGGAAAGAATGGAATGTAATGGGGTGAACTCAGCATGGGCAGCTTTATATATGAGAGCTAGCACTTAGGTAGAAAGATGGCTTGTTTGTTTCCTTTTTCTCCTACTGAAAATCTTAAAACAAATCTTACATGGATTTTTAAAAATTGGTCTTATTCTCCATGGTAAACATTTCATAGTTCAAAATATTTACCTTTAGTTCAATATGTGAATTATTCATTGTAGTTATTCTGAATTTAAAAGTCCCATGGGGATATCAAAGGGAGGTGAAGCAGACAAATGGAGAGAAGGGTTAGGCAAATACAGCCATTACATTCAATGTATATATGTAAAAATGGAACCCTGTAACATGTGGGTGTAAGTAGAGTTGGGAGAGATGGGAGAGAATGATGGAATGTGTAACACTGATCAAGGTGCATTGTACTGATCCAAACTGATCTGTTGAATTGAAAACATTTTGTATAGCTATTTAAAGATAATAAAAAAATTAGATGAAAACAAGAGTTCCATTATACCAACAATTAATCTTAGAGTGAAAGGAGCAATTTCCTGCTTTCTATCTAGGATGGTTCACACTTTGCCCTGGCTATCACAACACTGCAATGTAAACAAGTATCTAAATGCAAAAGCTTTCATTGAAAGGTCTTAGTCTCTCACTAGCACATTCATGGCATTCAATATGCTTACTTACACTTCATTTGTTTTGTATATTTCTTTGAACTTGGGGCCTGGGTGCTGTCCCAGAGCCTCTTTGTGTTCAAGGCTAGCACTCTACTACTTGAGCCACAGCACCACTTCTAGCTTTTTTGGAGTCGTTTATTGGAGATAGAGTCTCATGGACTTTCCTGGCTAGGTTGGCATTGAACCATGATCCTCAGATCTCAGCTTCCTGAAAAGGTAGGACTACAGGCATGAGCACCAGCACCCGCTTGTGCATTTCTTTAAATCTGGTGGAAGTTAATAAGGATTATCTGAAATAATTTTTCACAAAATTACTTGGGTTGTTTTCTCCCCTGGATTATGGTATTACTTTTTGTTGACTTCAGAAGAGACCCTTATTCTTTCCTAGGCCTTCTCTGGTTATATAGAATGCGTTGTTAACCAAACCAGGAAACATTTTCTGCCACCCAATGAGCTATTAGTGTGCATCGTGTGCTGGGTCTCACTGTGCCTCATTTTTGCTTTGTAATGGCAGTTGTTAATTGAGGCTGTCTTAATTACCCTACCTCTACAGCCAGCCACTTTGTTGTAACCCATCTCCTAGTAATTGGATATGTACCTTCTCTGAAATATGATTTCTTTGGGGTTATAAAATGCACAAAGCAAGCCAGACACATGAACTCTTTCACAGAACTTGAGCTGTCATTACAAATAAGGATCAAAAATTACTGCCCTGAAGCAGAACTCTAGGTATTTAAGCCATGACTGGAAACTGTCAAGAGAACAAAAGAAATGAATTTAGCATAAGAGATGCCAAATTAGGGGAGGAAAATGTAATTCCAGAGCATTATTAAATGAAAACATCACTGCATCATGGTGAAAAGAAGCATGTGGATTTTCTCTGACAGATTATTTGAAATTTATTCCCCTGAAGAGTAAATCCAAAGTATCTGGTGGCACCTTTCAATGGAATTTCTTGAATATAATAAAGCTAATATTTAAAATGTATCTCTAGTGGGTATGTGGGCTCATGTAACCAGATAAAAATGGCAGAAATTTTAGTCTTTTTGTGGCAATGTAGGAAGAATCTGCATTTCACTTTTCCCATCATTTATGACCAGACTTCTGAAAGTGAACTTAGAATTCATGTTGCATAACCAGCTTTAGGAGACTAGGATATCTTAATCATTAGATTTTTGAGTGAATACATTGCTGTGGTGTCAGCATCCTTAAAATGACATTTTGGACTGCTTACTAAGCTAGATCTCTAAAAAGAGACTAATGTCTAGTTAAGTAGAGAGTTATTGTTGAAGTAACCATGTAAAAGCAATGTGTTTGGTCTGTTAAGTTTGCATGAAACATGCCATTTCAGCTGGCGTGGGTAATCCAAGTAGGTCTAATTAATCAGCAAGTGTTTATTGAGCACTTATGGTAGGTGTGTGTCTAACACTAAATGAGCCTGTAAGATTGCCCTCAAGGAGACAAAGCTAACATTCATGAAACAACTTGAGCTTAACTGTGGAAACAATTCTTGGCCACTGCACTGTGGATAATACGAGGAGACCAGGGAAGGGAAATACTGGAAGCAAGGATCAGAGAAATCTTCTTAGGGCTCACCTAAATAGATGGGAAAATTGTGTGTGTGTGTGTGTGTGTGTGTGTGTGTGTGCGCGCGCGCGCGTGTGCGCATTTGTTATTATGTAAAGGTGATGTACAAAGGGGTTACAGTTGCGTAAGTCAGTTGAACAGTGTCACCTTTCCCTAGCTCTCTCCCGGTTTTCCCCCCACCCATATGTTGTATAGTTTATTTATGTTGGGGTTCAGCTTTGGCCTTGATGGGGAAGGGCAAAGGGGAGCACTTCTGAGATGCCGCCCTTTCCCCAGCCCTGGGGGAATGCGGAAGCAGGCCACAATTCTCTGGGTCAGGAACCAGAAGAACTGGCTTTGCAACCAGCCCCCAAACCTTCTCGCCAGCCCATGTGCTCCCCATTCACGGGCTTTCCCCCTGGGGTGGTGCTATCCAAGTGACGTTAGCTCATGAGGGGGTCCTATGACAAGCTCGCCAGCCTATTGCCAGCTCTCTGGTCGATGACCCCTTTTCTCGTCGCCATCTACTATATCAGCTGCTAGCCCCTCCCTTATTAAATCAGATTTGCTCTTGAAGTGTCTCCGAGATCCGCGTAAGCCTGGCTTTCTTCACGGGTAAGGAGGGAGGTAAAGCGATCTCGTACGGCCGCGTGCACCTGAGGTCTTTCCTGAGCCCCCCACTCCACTCTGGCCTTACCTGCGGGTCGGGTGACCAAGGGAGAGGGTGAGAAAGGGAGCGGTTAGAGTAGAACAGAGCCTGAATCCCCGCGCCAGGGGAGGCGACCCGAGCCCGGCAATTTTCAACAGTATCTAGTTAGTATCACTGCTGTATGTTCACCCTTTGTCCCACCCTTTCAGTGCTCTACTGACCCTCCCAATGACAGATAAACTTACATACAAGACAAAATGTAAAGAACTGAGTGAAAAAAATTGTTTTCATTTCTTTTTTTTATGTTTGTATGTTTATTTTTCTTTTTTTCTTTTTTAAAGTTTTTATTATAAAACTGATGTACAGAGAGGTTACAGTTTCATACGTTAGGCATTGGATACATTTCTTGTACTGTTTGTTACCTTGTCCCTCATATTGTTTTCATTTCTTACAGTTCATTTCAATGAATATTGTTTTATATGATCATATGCACCTAGCTATTGAGCTTTTGTAATACTTTCCTAAGAATATCCTCCTTTGGTCTCACATAATGAAGAAGATAATAGAAAACCTACAGAATGGTAGAAGATTTTTACCAGCTCTTCATGAAACAAGGGCCTTATATCTAAAATATACTTAGAGCTCAAAATATGAATACCCACTCCCAAAACAACCCTCAAGGACTTAAAGAGAGACTTCTCCAAATAAGAAGTAAAAATAACCAATAGGCACATGAAGAAATAGTCAACATCTCTGGCTGTATAAGAAATGCAAATCAAAACAGCATTAAGATTCCACCTCACCCCAGTTAGAATGGCCATTATGAAGAAAACTAATGATAACAAATGCAGGTGGGAATGTGACCAAAAGGAAACATTACTACACTGTTGGTGGGAATGTAAACTTGTTCAACCACTTCGGAAAGCAGTATGGAGGTTCCTTAAAAGACTAAACATAGAGCTTCCCTATGACTCAGCAATCCCACTCCTGGGCATTTATCCAATAGATCACGAACAAGACCACACTAAAGCTACCAGCATAACTATGCTCATCGCAGCATAGCCAAGGTCTTACTTGTTAATTGTACTTCTAAATATATCAAATACACTTTGCATCTCCCTTATGTATATTTTCTGGTGACAAAACAAAATGTTCTTGTGCCTGACTCCTTCATGCAGTGCATTCTGTAAGCACAGGCTTCCTGCAGGGGACTCAGGCTGTTTTGCACAGCTACTGACTGACAGAATATGTGTCTTTGACCTGCTAGCTAGACCTGTGGATGTGATGCTAATCCACTTTTTTCAATATCAGCTCTACTAATTACAGAGTCGAATCCTTTGATGCATGTCTATTGTTTCTGACCGTGGATGAGGAAAAATAAAAAGTTATTGTACTATTGGAGACTCATCAGTACTATTTTACTGCATATTTACATTATAATCATCAATATGAGTTGGTTTTAGACACCAGAATTATCTTCTGAAGAAAGGACTTTCTTACTTTTTGTATCCAGATTCATTTACTTTGGGAGAAAGGTAGTACTTAGTGTGTGTTTGCTTGTTAAAGACATATCAAGTACCCTGTGTATTGTATATACATTTATCTGAATTAGGGAAGGGAAGGGGAACAACAAACAGGTGAGACAAAGGACTAAGAGTGAACTGATGCAACAGTGATACTCACAAGACAATATGTTGGAAATTAACTGTACAACTTTGGGTGGGTGGAGGGAGGGAAAGTTAGAGAAAAATGAGGGAAAGGGTAACAAGTTTGACAAGAAATGTACTCACTTCCTTACATATGTTCCTGTAAACCCTCTGTACATCACCTTGACAAAATTAAATTTAAAAAAAGACATATCAATAAGTCTATGAGGTGGACATTGTTATTTTTCCCACTTACAAAAATCTGTGTGATATCATAGTAGGAATGGCTGCTATGAGGTTCCAACCAAGGCAGTCTTACTCTAGAAATTGCTCTTTAAAAAAAAAATCAAAGGGGCTGGGGATATAGCCTAGTGGCAAGAGTGCCTGCCTCGGATACACGAGGCCCTAGGTTCGATTCCCCAGCACCACATATACAGAAAACGGCCAGAAGCGGCGCTGTGGCTCAAGTGGCAGAGTGCTAGCCTTGAGCGGGAAGAAGCCAAGGACAGTGCTCAGGCCCTGAGTCCAAGGCCCAGGACTGGCCAAAAAAAAAAAAAAAAAAAAAAAAAATCAAAGAACAAAGTAAGTTTTTATTATTGTAACTTTGGTAGAGGACCATATAGTGTTTCTACCCACTCTACCTTGGACTTTCTGAGCAACTGGGTAAGTCAGATAGACCCAACCCCCTAGAGTGATCGGCCAGAGAACCACAGTGAAGCCAATGAGAGGGACTGAGTGAGGAGAAAGACAGTTCTTAATTTTGACTGCAAAGGAAAACACCATACCCAGAAGTTAAACAAGTCCCCCCATACAAATTTGGAAATTCCCTGCCCCCCAGTTTTAGGGACAAGATTCTGGAGAACAAACACAAAAGAGAAGGAAATACTTAGACTGGACATCTATTCTAAAAGTCTAGCATGTTGTTGTCCAAATTGACTGAATGAAGGCAATTGAAAAATAACTATCCTGGGAAAAACTAATTAAGTTCTGGGGAATTTGAGACTATAGTGATACTTCAAGTGTTGATGTCTCATATTCAATTGAGAACCTGAAGTGGATACAAGTGTAGCTTTTGTTTGTCAATATTATCTTTAAATAATCTGACATATCCAAAAAGAAATATACTCATTACCTGACTTACATAACTATAACCCCTCTGTACATCACATATACAATAGCAACAAATAAATCTGACACAGACACTGCACACACATGCACTCATATCTATATATACATACATATCTATATATGATATGTGTATATATATATGATACTGTAAATAGCCAAAACATTCTTTTTAACTCAGGAACAGTTGTCATCTTAATGCCATTACTATCATGTTCTTGGTGTGTTGATTCTTTCCAGTTCATGTTCAGGTCACTTGTATATTGGTAGCCTGAAGACTGAGAAGAATCTTTAGGAAGATGTCAGGAACCTCTGAAGTCCCATTTAGCAATGTGTCTTATTGGCTTTTGACTTCCTACTGTGATATTTTAAATATTGCAGAAACTCTTGCATTTTGTCATTTTTCAGTACTTTATTCTGTGTACAGAAGACTTTTTTCCTAGTTCAAGAATCCAGGTAAATCTAGATGTATGTTCTGGATCAATAATAAGAGGATCAATAAGCTTTTATTCTCTCCCACCTCCCTTTATTGAAGGGATCTTGATTTGCATTTACTGATTAAAGCAATTTATCTTCAATGTTGACATGAAAAATATAGTTTGAATAGGGTGAGAACTTCCTACAGAGAGAAAAATTTTACCCAGGTTAAATACCTTCAAATCCAACGCTTTTTACCCTTTATATCATTTGCCCTGGAATTTGGTTCCAAATCCAAGCTTTCAATAATAGAAAGAGAAAGATGGTGTATCATTCCTGCCCACACCCATTCAGCTTGGTGCAGGCAGGCAGAGTACTTCAAAGTCATTACTACACAACCTAAACAAATATATATAATTGCCCTATATTGAGCCCAAGGTAAGTCCAAGGCTAAGAGCCAGGTGTGTGTGTGTGTGTGTGTGTGTGTGTGTGTGTGTGTGTGTGTGTGTGTGTGTGTGTTTCTGGCAGTTTCCCTATAGGCACAAAGCCCATTCCATTTCTACTTTTTTTTTTTTTTGCCTTTTTTCCCCCTTTATTGTCAAAGTGAAGTACAGATGGGTTACAGTTTCATATGTAAGGCAGTGAGTTAAGATTACTAACAAAAGTGTTTGCTTAAAGGTGCAATAGCTGTGTTTTCACCAGAAGCCTGTAATAATGAAATTAATACCTGTAGTGACTCTCTCCAAAGATTGCCAGAAGCTTTGTACATTTGGACATATTTATCCTTTCCGTATCTCTCTGAGGGGGAGAGAGGTCACTATCATTTTTAAGCTTCTCTTTATTGAAAGGAAGTAAGATATATAGAAGTCGAAGGAAGACCAGAAGACAAAGAAAATAGGATTTTTTTTGCCTTTTTCCTTGTATATTTTAATCCTGTGGGCTGTGATTCTTAATGTTCAAACTAAAACATGGTGCAAGTGGCTCACATCTATAATCATAGCCACTCAGTAGACAAAGAGGAATGAAGTTCAAAGCCAGCTTAGGCAACAAAGTCTATGAGACTCCATCTCCAAAATAACCATTAAAAAGCTGGACTGAAGAATGGTCCAAATGGTAGAGCTCCAGCTCAACAAGCATGATAAGCGGGTTCAAGGCATTGAGTTCAAGCGCTGGCACTGACCTTTCTCCCAACATTAAGACTATTCCCTTCTGCTATTTATTAAAATATTTGCTTATTTCTTCATTCCTTACTAGACTTTTAAAAAGCCTTTTTGAAATCATGGGTAACTTTCTTATCATTAGCAATATTTTAGCTACATTACAGTTTAGTTCTCCCCACCCCTCCCCTCTTTTTCACTTAGTTCTTTAAATTCCTGTTGAGCTTCTTTCTCATTTTTCCGTGTTTCATGCTGCTTCTTCTACCTAGAATATTTGTGTCCTCCTCCCTTTCATCTTTCAAGACCCATCTCCAAATTTTCCTCACCAGGAAACTCCCACTATTCCCTCATCCTTGTGCTTTAGTAATTTGCTTCCACCTTTTGCTTCCACATTTCCTGGTGATAGTGTCTAGAACACATCTCCCACTTAGCTTTTGTTACTTAAAATAATCTGCACATATAAATGACACTACTGAAAAGACAATCATTAAATTATACTTTCCTTCCATTCTGTCATCTTAGACATGACAGTAACCCCCTCCCCCATGAAGCTCCTTGAGGAGCTCAGTATGCCCACTTGTGCACCTCTAAAGGCTTACATAGTGCCCTAAACATGTGCTTTAGCACAATTGCAGCACATGACTTCCATGTTGGATAAGATAATCTACCACATGTCAAGCAAGGGCTTTTGGATGCATGGCCATGGATCAATCCCATTAGCTGTGGACATGGACTAGAGCCAGGAGAAGGTACAGAGCCAACAGCCCACAAAGCCACAGGATCCCTTCCTCACGTGTTGCCTGGAGCCTGTGCTGTGTCTGCCAACCTCAGGCTAATTGGTCCATTTCTAGAACAGGTGTTCTCTGTCCTGCATCATGTATCTGAGAGCAGAGGGGAGGGGTTTGCCACCTGGTCAGAATTTATATACACAGGTGCTGGAAAGGGAAAGCTTAGATATCATAACTATGTTACCACTGGAGGGGAGCTTGGAGCAGTGTCTGCCCCTAGGATCAAGGCTCTTCTTCATACACACACCCTGAATCCTTCTTCTCCCAATGGCTCAGCTGATTTTAGGCACTTTCATCTTTTATACTGCCCATTTCTCCTGCTGGACATCTCAAGCCTGAAAATCTTTGTGACTTTAATAGAGCAGAGATTGGAAAGTGTGAATTAGAAACATTTCTCCCTTATTTTATAAAAAATATTCCTTTTTGGTAAAATTAAGATAAGTGTAACCATCACAAAGAAGACTTCATGCTCTGAAGAGGTCGTCCCTCAGCTAAGGCATGAAAGTAGAATGTCTGGGGTCTATGGAGCCCTTCCTCAGCCTGGAGCTGGCTCTGCCCTCAGCCTCACCAGAAGTTCAGACAAGTTATTCCTAGGCACTGGGGTGCCCACTCCGTTCCAAGTATGGTCTGCTTAATCTCCCCTCATGATATAGGAACAGCTAAGTAGTAGTGATTACTTATGATTTTATATACAGTCAGCTACAGTAGCAATAGACTAGGAAACTAGATTGGGAGAATATTAGACCACAAAAACAATCATATCTCCAATATCAACTGCAGTTAATATTATTATAGAGCAAATACGGTGCTAAGAATTTTGCCTGTGATTTAATAGAAGCCTGACCACTAGACAGTTTTCATTATCTTCATTTATAATTAGGGAAACTAATGCTAGCAGATGATAACATAAAACATAGACATACTGAGCATTTTCTCTGTGCTGGTGCTGTGCCTGCCTGCAAAGATCCTGTCTGAGTCATAATTCAAACACTGGGTGTTATGGCTATAGTACTGAACCTCCTTGGGAGAGAGGCAATGGGTATATCAACATTTGGGTTCTATTTCTGAGGGCTTTCACTGAGTTTATAAGTAGTTCAGGGATTTTAAAACACTGCCAACAGTGAAGCCCATAGAGCCTGCTTTCTCTCAATAGCAGCTCTGTGTGGTGATGGTAGGACCAGGATAGGATGCCCACAACTCACAAACTTGGGAACTTGCCTGCAGCTGTGGCATCTTGAGGACACCCTTTCCAGGGGAACCATTACCCTAGACATAGTGAAGTGTGTAGTGACTATGGTGCTTTGCTTCCAGCAGATGGCACCCAAATATCTTGAGTAGTGGCTTTCCCTAGCTGCACACAGTGTTAAGGCTGAATGAGGTGACTGAGTTGAGAGGAGTTTAGCAGGTGAAATTAAGGTGTATTTTTAAAGATGTCAAATTTGACTTGCGACCAGATCCACTACTAACTTTTTCATCCATAGAAAACATCTGTTTGGGGGGAGGGACAGTACTGGGGATTGAACTCAGAGCCTCACACTTGCCAGCCAAATGCGCAGTCACTTGAGCCATGCCCCCAATCCTCAAAGCAATGGTCTTCCTAAGCACTGTCTTTCATTATAAAATCACAGCATGGACATATTGAGTATTTACTATATGCTGGCAATGTGCCCACCTGCAAAGAGCTTATCCAAATCATAAAACAAGCCCTGTTTTTTTGTGCCTATAGCTCCTTGGGGGCAGAGACAATTCTTTTTAATTGAGTTTCAAAGTAGTTCACACAAAAAAAAAGTTTTGAAAACAAGAAGCCGGGATGACTCCTCAGAGCACAGTGCCAGCACATAGTAAATGTTCAAGATGTTTCTGTTATTATTTTAAAACGAAAGACTGCACTTGGGAATTATAACTACTTGGAACTGATGATAAATTTAGTGGTTGCTTTGTCTGCAGTCAAGTTTGACATCTTTAAAATAAAAGTATCATCCAATTGCTCTCTACGTTTCCCTTCTAAGCTCTTTCTCAATGCTCTCCCCTCTTCTCCAGATATCAAGTATAAGTGTAGCTCACATTTTTCACCCAGGGTCTCCTCCCCCTTGCAAAAGCATGGGATGCCATCTGAGGAATGCTGTGGGTTGATGGCCTGTTTGTGTCCATGATTAAACTCTTGACATCAGGAATCTGTCCATGTGTATCTTTATGGAAGAGCCCATAGCACCTTTGAAGTTGTCATGTAATATGAGCATGTGAATTTGTGTGCATTACCGGAGAGCACTCCATAACAGTCACTCGATTCTAAGGTAAATTCAGAGCTTGTATTTCTTTTTTCTTTTGATTTTCTTTCCTATGGGTTATCCTTTATTGTCACTGCATTTGATTTTGGTGCCCTGGGCATTGTATATACGTTTATCTAAATTAGGGAAGAGAAGGGTAATAACAAAATGGTGAGACAAAGGACAAAGGGTGAACCAATGCAACAGCAATACTCACAAGACAATATGTTAGAAATGAACTGTACAACTTTGAGGGGGGCTGCTGGAAGGAGCAAAAGTGAGAGAAAAATGAGGGAAAGGCTAACAAGTTTGACAAGAAATGTACTCACTACCTTATGTGTATAACTGTTACCCCTCTGTACATCATGTGACCTGACAATAAAATTAATTTTTTAAAAATTGGTGGGCATATTGTTCAAAGAGGTCTACAAGAGATATGGGTACGGGTAGCAAATTCAAGTTCATGCAACAACTTGGTAGGAAACAAAGTGATGAGGGCCTGGTAGGGGCTGGAGTGGAAGGAGAAGCCTCAGCTCAGTTGCTGTATTAGTCACATAGACCCAGGCTGGGGCAAGCTCATAGACTGTTAAGAGAAGCCACAAATCACTAACTTAAATGAAATTTCTGGGGTATGCCACTAGTTGAAGCCACTTATTTTTGTTTTATATTTTATTTTTTGTGTCCTGGTACTGTGGCCTTGAATTCCTGGCCTTGAGTTCTCACTTGGCTTTTTCACCAAGGCTGGTGTTCTATCATTTAAGCCACACCTCTGCTTCCTGAAATCACTTCTGAATGGCTTAGGCAAAGCATGTGTACGTATAAGTCATATGTGTCCACTGGGCCACCTGCCAATTTGATCATCTGAGTTTAAATGTCAGCCTGTGACTGATAAGTTTAAGACCTCCTAAGTTCAAGACCTGATAACATCAAGTCTGGGGATGAGAAGGCTTGCCAATGAAAAAAATTCTAATGTACTACTACTAATTATTGTTGTGACTATAATGGCACACAAATAATGGTGGTTAACTTCCCATGTACCAAGGACTATTCTAAATATCCATAGTAACTTTAACTTTCTCAGCACTATTGTGAGATTAGATTACTGATGGTTCTGTAGATGCTAATCTAGCAGTTATTGCATGTCAGCTACTGCTCTAGCTAGGAGCTTTTAGATGAAAATATTGACCTGGTCAAAATCCTTACAACAATCCAAGAAATAACGAGGGAAATGGAGGCATGAGGATTTTTAGTAATGTGCCCTCATTTATCTTCTAGATTGCAGCCCATTCAGTTCCATGCAGATCCTACATTTAGCACTACACAGTTCTGGCTGTTTGGGGAGTGTTTCAGGTACCAGTTATCCTTCATGTAACGCAGCTGTGGCATATGGCAATCCCAGGCACACCCCTTCCATAGCAGCATGGCTATGTGACAGTTCTAATGCAGGCAGCCCCAGGTCTTCTGTGAAATCCTTCTCATTTTTATGCATCACCAGACATGCTTTATTCAATCTGTTTTATTTTTTAATCTCCTCTGAAACCAGCAGATCATAAATCCTTTGTTAGATGAGATTTCCAAATAATGGTGATAGATGGCCTTGTCTTTTGTCTCCTGACAAGTTTGGCCCTGACTGTCATCAAGACCATCAAAGGGGTTGTATTAAAGGAAGACAACACCTAGATGCAGTGCGGGGGTAGGGAGGGGATGAAGAAAGTGACAGCTTAATTCTCCGCTCAGATTCTAGTTTCATCTGAACTTCCTCAAATGAGCAGCCCTTGCTGAAGGTTTGCACAAAAGAAGCGCCTGAAGTAGGTGAGAAATTATAGTATAATGACAGACAATTGACTTTAATCTATAGCAGCATGGTGGAGTCTGTGTCTGATGAGCCAGGAGGAGATGACGACAGAGGAGCCAGCAGTGATTTGCCAAACACACTTATTTCCAATTTTGTCTGCTGGTGCCAGTGCTGAAATCCGATCCCTGCTGAGAGATTGATAATGGAGCAATGAGGGGAGGAAGAGGCCAAAGATGGCAGGAGGAGGGAGAGGATAGGGTGTAAATTTTCTACAGAGCTACCTTAGGCTGTGAATTATATCAAGTGAGTCTCTAATTTTGAATTTAGAAGATGCCATTTATTGCTTGGGGTGTGTGTGTGTGTGTGTGTGTGTGTGTGTGTGTGTGTGTGTGTGTGTGTGTATAAGGTGAATTTGGCTGTTACTTTGCAGTTTGCCAGTTTTTTAAGGTGCTTCTGAAAAGCAGTGGGTATTAGAGACTGATACATTCCCATTAGCACAGGCTTCTGTATAATATTTTCATCCTTCTATGACTCCTTTATGATCTGTTAAACCCCTCTGTTTCCTTCGTGTAAATATGTTCAGAGAGAGATCTAGTTTTAGTGTCATTTTGGAAAATAAAACATTAGTATGAAGCCAAAAGAAAGGTAACATTCAAATTTTTTAAATGCAGAAAAAAAGAATTATTATATTCATCAATGGGATTCTTAACCAAACATCTTAAGACTGTGGTCAAGGGCAGGCTGGGAACACTAGAGAATGAGACTTGGTAATACGTCCAACCATTAAATACTATTCAGACATCTATAACACAGGAAGAATAAAGTTGTTGAATCTTACCTTTTAGAAAATATGTCTATGCTGTAAGAGCTTCATAGTAAACTTTCCCGTTTTATTTTTAATTAAATGTTTTGACTTTACTTTTGCTTTGTGGGAGAGAAATCTAGTGTGTCCATTTGATTGTGTTTTTTTTTTTTTTTTTTGAATCTAAGCATAAGTCACAGGAAGTACACAAACTGAATGTCTCTAGTAGTTTTAAGTTATTTTCCTGAGCCGGTACTGCAGTTATAGATGACTGAAGACACATTGCTTGGAGAAAACATTCACCATGAGAAATAAATCAGAACTCACTTAGAAGGTCTGTAAGTTTAATGTAAGTTCCATTGGCATTAATGTTATATGGAAGTTGGTTCTAAAGTTAGGTGAGGTCACAATCTCATAGAATTACAATTATACTTGTCCAGTCCTTGTGTTTCTTGGATAGAGCACCTAAAAAACACTGGCTAAAATAGAGAAGTTGGGCCATATTCAAAATCATATTCAACCAATCACTGGTGGCTTACCCCTGTAATCCTATTTACTCAAGGAGGCTGAGGTCAGAAAGACTATAGTTCAAGGCCAGCTCAGACAGAAAGAGTCCATAAGGCTCCATATCCAAAAAGACCAGGAAAAAGCAGGGCTGGAAATATGGCAAAGCTCAGCAAGTGTGAAGCCCTGACCTCATGCTCCAATATCAGAAAAAAATCCCCCCACCAGATCCAATGTAGTAAACGCTTGCTTTTTGAGAGTGAAGCAAGAACTGAGAACTGAATATATGGAGAGAGACCCAGATTACTGACATCACAATATGTTAAATGTATGATTTATTTAAATACTTCAAACTTTTTCTTCTGAAGTAATGATTCAACCTTTTGAATTACCTACTGTAGGGATCAAAGTGCAGCATAAATTGCTAATGTACCCATCAGTAATAATTTTCCCTGGAAATCAAAATATATAAATTTCATAAGAAGAGATACATAAAAACATATCATGCCTGAAAGACTCGATTTAGAACATCCATCTTGTCTAGGAGTATGTCTCAAGTGGCACAGAGCTTGACTAGCAAGCATCAGGCTCTGAGTTCAAACCCCAGTTCCACTAAAATAAAATGAATAGAAGTTATATGCACCACCTTTCTCTTTTTCCCCTTCTGAACTCCTTCTGTCTTTAAGAAAGTACTGTTTTCCCTTTACACACCTTTAGAGGGTCATCTTCAGAGACCAATAAAAGAAATACCTCAACTTTTTTTTTTCAGAGTCAACCATCAGTGTTGGCAAAACTAGTATTGGTAAAACATTACCAAGGATCCTTTTCATGTCATTTGTGTGGGATTACCAAGGAAATATAGCAGGCACTGTTTTTTATCTGAGAGAGAAGAGACTTTCTGGACTGTGGTGATGAGTTTAGAAAGACAGGATATGGTTAGGAGAAACCTTTGAGATTTCCTGTGAAATAGATTTTCTATGAGACAAGCATAGGAGACAGACTTTTCCCTTTATTTTCATGCATCTGTGCTTCTTGTAAAAGTGTATTACGAATGACTGGACTCTGGAGCCTCTTAACTTGTTATTCACACATGTATATGCACAAATAGGATACTATATATATTGTAGTTAGTTTTTGTTGCTGTGCTGAAGTAAAAACTTAAAGGAAAGAAGATTCACTTTAGCTTATAGCTACAGAGGTACCACACTCAATTTCATTGCTGTGAGCCTCTGGTAAGGCAGGGCATCATGGCAGAGTGGGCAGAGTGAAATGAGTAATAGAGCAAAGCAGCTCACCTTGTGGTATCCAGGAAATAGAAAGAGGGACTAGGCACATGGTAAACACTTCAAGAGTATGCTCCCAGTGATTTACTTTCTCCAGTGAGGCCACAACTCCTGCTTTCACCACCTCCAAATAATACCATCAAATTATGTATCAACCAATGAATTAATCCAGGTATCTCCATGAAGTTTTCATGGTTCAATCACTTTTCAATAATACCAACAGCTGAGGACCAAACCTTCAGTATATAGGCCTTTTGGTAGGACACTTTTTGTCCAAAACATAACACCTTCAGATACATATTCATGTAGACAGATTTATCTATTTGAATTTAAAAAAGCACCCTGATACTCTGGGTATGTATGTATATATGTATGTTTTAAATCATTCACTGTGTTTACTTTTAGATTTATAAGCACATTCTAGTTACCACAAATGAGGGAAGCCATGAAGCCTATGTTTTGTTGTTTCTGGCTTTCTTCACTTAATATAATTTTTTCCTAGTTTTTCTATTTTCTTACAAATGCCACAATATATCTGGAGCAATCTTTGTGGCTAGAGATTGGTATGCTGTACTTGGCTGGTCCTGATGGAGAAGACTAGGTGAGTGTCGGCTTCATTTACATTATAAGAATGGAGAGGGGGTTCACAAAGGAAAACAAGGTGTTATTACTCTCTAAACAGAACTCTTGATGCTACATAGGCTTAAGCAGTTAATATAAATTAAATGATATTCTGCATATAGATTAGTCCTGTAATGTTTTATTTAGAATTGTGGACTATGCATACAGTGCTCTGACATAGACTTTCACTCACTAATGTACTTTTCCAGAAAAAAAGAATTGTATTCTTTCTCACCTTTATACTTGGATACTGCCTAATCAGAGAGGTATCCAATAAAATTTACCCAACATTAAACAACCCTTATGTAACTGCATAAGAATTTTAACCCAACACTTCTGATTCCTTAGACATCTTCCAGGTTTGACATCTTATTTCCCATATCTAACTTTCTCCTTTTAGACTTTCTACCATCACTGCCAACAGTGTTGATTAATCTTATCCAATGGAAAATGGCTTGCATCACCTAATTGAATGACTTTTAGTGACCCATAATCCACATTACTTGAAGGAACAATGACGTTTGTCCATTTTGTTGTATCAGGAATAATCTCGAGATTTACTGTTCCCTCCTTTTCTTTAATTAAAAGTTCATAAGTCTATAGAATATTTGAAAATGTTGCCAATACCATTTTACTTGAGTGAATAGATTATGTTAGACTGAGGAGACTTGGTTGTGGTAGGCCGTTCTTGCTCTGGAAAGCTTTGACTGCTATAATACAAAATGCAAGTCATCACAATCGCAGCAAAAAAATAGCAAGCAGGTCAGATTGGAGGATGATTGGGAGGTTGGGAAGATGGGGCGACTAGGTATTTTAGCCTGTGCTACTGATGTGAAAACTGAAATATAGACATGACCCCCTCGAAATCCTGCCATTATGAATATTGGACCAGAATCTTCTCTCAGCATGAAAGTGGATTGGCTGCTTCATTCATCAAGCCAAGTCAAAGAAAATTCTTTCAATTTTAGCATCTGTTACATTACCTTTTCCTTTGTTCCTCTGAGGAGTGAAAAACTAGGTGGGGTTGTATGTTTCTTTGTAGTTGGAAAACAGCAGAGCCATTATGAATCATCTTGTCAGGAGCACCAGAAATAAATCTGAGGTGTGCTCAGGGCATATCCCTCTCCCCTTTCCCTCTACAAACAGACAACATTCAAGAAACATGCTGTTAGTTAGAAGAATTTCCTCTTAAAGTAAAAGAGACTTGCTACTGATGATTCTTTTTTCTCTCAAGTAACTTACTGACTTCGTTTTTGTAGAAAAGCTTTAGAAACACTATTGTATAAAAAAAAGTCCTACTAAGAGGAAACCCCACAAATTTACTTATTAAGTGAAATTTATTGAATGTTGAATAGAGTCTAGTCACTGATCTGGACAATGAACAGAATAGACTAAAAAATCGTGTTAAAATACAATTCCGTTGGGGAAAGGAGACAAACAATCCACAAATAAATTATTCAAATATCCAGTGTGGTAAGACAGTGCTTAGTCATATGGAAACAATAAAGCAAGAAACAGTGATAAGGTGGATGTAGAGGAAGTGTGGGAATAACTCACTTCAGCTAGCCTGCTTTTGGAAATCTCATTTGATCTGACCTGGTTTCGGTGCACACAGCAGCACCGTTCCTTATGGTTAGACTTTTTAATTAGTTGTGAGTCTTGTTTCTCAGTAGCACAGGTGTCTACCACCACATTACAGGATGGTAGAAAATGCATTGTTCATGAAGTTAGCTTTTGTCTATACTTTCACAATTAGTCTTTTTAAATATAATTTTGTTGTTACTACTAAGGGGTTATATAGAGGATTACCAATTCATAAGCCAGGTAGAGATTCTATTTCTTTTTTTGGACAAAGATACCCCTTTCCTCGATTTTACTTAGTTACAATTAATCTTTTAAAAGCATTGCAGACAAGGATCCAAACTTAACAAGAGTGGGAGAAGGTATGGGCAGGGGAAGGATGGGTGAGAATGTTGAAAGGGGCGACATTGATCAAGATATATTGTATTCATAAACGAGTTTGTTAAATGGCAACTCTTTTATACAACTACTTAAAGATAATAATAAGTAAAAATCAAAAATTATCTTAGTAGCTATAGATTTTTTTCTTATTGGACCTCCCACATGCCTTTGTTCTTCACACAATATACCCATTTTCTAAGTGATTTGAAAATTGCTGGCCACTGGTGTCCAATATAACTCATAATATAGCCCTAACAAAATGAGATTATTTATATGAAAGTTCTCTAATTTAGCCCTAAGGAGAAGCAAAGCAAATTTTTTCCTAACATTATGAAATGGAAGGGTTTCCTTCAAAGAACTACCCAATTGCTCAAAAACTTAGAAAAAATGAAAGTAATGTTGGCCAATAGTTGAGGGATAAGTCAGGAGGAAGTAACTCCATGTGGTGTTAATGCATTAGAATCTTGGAAAAAAAACAGTTGCTAAACAAAGCAATCAATAAGTGTCTGCAAGAGAAAACATCTGTGTGCAATAACTATTCAGGAGTGACCTAGGATGCTGGCAGTCCAAAACAGAATGTGTTGAGAGGAGTTTTAAAGGTGAACTTGAAAGAGATGACTGTAGAAGATTTGATGATATCATGGAGCAGGCAGCAGGCATCATGTTGAGGAGAAAATGGGGAAGCGTGATTTGACTCAAATCTAATTTGAGATAGTCTTGATGCACAATCACAGATGTTGGAATCAAGAATAAGGTGACTTTGGAGTAAGAGCAAATTTGGGCTGATAATCATGATTTGGGAGTCAAAGTAGAGAGCTCATAGCTGAGGAATAGGGGTAGATTAGAGGCACTAGAAGGGACCAAGATGCTGTCAGAGAATTTGAGAGCATTCGTTTGTTTAGGAGTAGGGAGAAAGAAACATGAAGGTAGAAAAAGATTCTGAGAGTTGAAAGGAAAGGACTACTTCCTATGATTATGACCAGCAAGACAGGAAGGATCATCTTGGTTGTGAACCCTAACTCTAATCCCCTAGTGATTGCCTTGGCCAAAAAGAAAAAAAAATGCATGTTAATCACATGGAACCAATTACAGAGAAAAGCGTGGGCTTTTTACCAAGTGCTAGGTGTACAATTGTATTTCCTACAATGTACATACTGGTTATTTAATAAAGTCTTTTTTTATCCCCTTTGCCTAGAATGAAAGTGATCTCAGTAACTGAAACTACCCTGGGCATTATTTTCACCATTGTACAAATGAAGACAATATTAGCTGAGAAACTTCTCCAGGGTAATACAGCCATGTAATGATAAAGGATTTCAGATTATTTGATTCTAAAGCCTATGTTTTGGGCTTCTTCCCATCTTGTCAGTACACAGCAAGCACCTCAGTAAATATTTAGATTTAAACTGAGCTGCTAAGAGGATGATTTCTAGCACACCTCATCTTGCATAGTGTCTCAATTTCAACACACCCCATTCTTAAACATTTCTCACTAGATTTTTATTTTCAGTCCTGGGTTTTGAATTTGGGACAGTCTACCACCTGAGCCACACTGTCTGGAAATTTTTTTTTGCATTTATTGTTTTCAAGATACAGTCTCATTTTATGTTCAGATTGGCCTGGCTCACAGTTTTCTGATTTGTAGTTTTTTCCATGTCATTGAGATAGTGGGTATTGCACTGTACCCAGCCATTGTGCTTTCCCAATAGCTAGAATGACAAGGGTGTGTCACCACACCCAGCCATTGGGTTGAGATAGAGTATTGCAAACCTTTATGCCCACGCTGGCTTTGAAGCAGAATCCCCCAATGTCCACTTCCTCCATAGGATTATAAGCTCTTTTCTTCCTCTGGCTTTTCTCATGTTAAGCAGAGGCAGCCTTCTTCCCATTGGCATTGTGAAGGGCATCAGGGCTCCAACTAGATAAGCAAATAGCACACGGACTGTGCATTGAAACTACCCTTTTATATCACCACACACCGGAGGCTTAGAGCCACTAAGTGCTTTTTAATCACCCCAGATTTGCAAGAGTATGTGCTAATAACACTTCCTAAAGGGCATCATTACTTCTACAAAAATGTTTTCTCATGAAATATTTGTTAGTTTTTTTTTAAGTGCTTGATAAATCCTATCTTGGGTAATTACACCAAATCTTTATGACCTAAGAATTCTGTCAGCAGACCAGATACTGCTAGCTCTATTTGGAGGCATCTCTTTTGACTGTTCTTAACTTGTGGTCTCACATGGCACACTCCACGAATGGAGAAGCAGACAGCCGTTACAGTAATTACAGCACGTTTGAGGCTTGTGGCTGTTTTCTGCGTCTTTTAGCCTGGTTGATTACAATAAGCTAAGAATGAGTTGATGAGATTGTCTAGAACAATATGGAAAGAAGGTAGAGATAGAGAACACATTTTTTTCGAAATTTAAGAATATTGTACTGCAAAGTACTCTAAAGATTTGAGAAATGCCCAGCAGTTATTAGCTGTAGAGAAAAATAATTAGTATATTCAATATTATCCAGTTCAGGATGTCCTGTGCTGTTCAAATAATGATTTAATCATGTTTAGCGTTTTAAGGAAATTACAAGCAAAGAAAACAAAAGCCAATAATTGCTTTCAAAGTGACCAGGGAACGTTATCAAATGTTTGGTAACACATTCATGAAACTAGTTGAAAAGAGGAAGAAAGTGCAAATTCTCGTAGCATTTTTATCGAGCTTGATTATAATGATGTTAAATAGTCGAGTTTGACTTATAGAGTGAATCCCACTGTTCTGTTTATTTTCTAAATGAATTATCAGGTGTAGATAAGTATATAGGAGGAAATACCACTGTTTATTTTGGAGGGGCAGATGTTAGACGAATAAATGCAATAGAAGAGAATCAAGGAGATACTAAGTAGGCTATATATCCATGCACTGATGTGCTATGAAATGCTTTGATTTGAAGAGCACGTTGTAATCCTTTGGCCCATCTGAAGGTTTTGTTTTGTTGTTCACTTTCCCCAACTCTGCTCTATCCTGTGATCGAATCAGTACCCTACTTACTAATGTCAATAATAGCCAAAATATTTTATATCAAGATGACAAAAACAGCAACCAGTCAGAAGGGATGGAGGTATAATCACTTGGTCCAAGATGGTAAGATGGTCTGTTAAAAAAAAAAAAAAGACAATCTTAAGGGTTTCCCTTTTGTGGCTACTCATTTCTGTGTTCCTGGACACAGCCGCTGTGCTGTGGATCGGCCTGGCACAGTGGGAAGCTTGAGGTGAAACACTCCTTGTGTTCCTCTTCTTGGTCCTAAAATGTGACTGCACTTGAAGGTTCTTTGCTATTTTGTCCTCTGTTCTTTGGTCCATGCTTCCTAGAGTGAAGGGAATGATGAGAAAGCTAAGAGTAGATGGACATCTGGATAGTGATGAGAAACTTTGGTTCTTCTTGTCCTTTATCATTCACTAGCCATGTGACCTTGATGAAAATTCCCTCTTAAAAAGTCCCTTGCAGTTGGGGAAAAAAACATACTAAGCAAAGTGAGCCAGACCCAAAGAAACATAGACTCTATGGTTCCCCTCATTAAAAATAATCAGTACACATCTAGAATAGTCCTAGTAGAAGATCACAATAGCTCAATATCTATATCCATATGAACACATAAGATGATGCTAAGCAAAATGAACTCCCAAGTTATGGCAATAAGTGGTTTATTGTTGTTGTTAGTTTTCAATGTACCATGTGAAATTATGCCTTTTTCTTTTGTCTTTGTTCCCCAGGGTTTTTACCCCTGCTATCACTGTAACTGATTTTGGTACCCTGGGTACTGTATATACGTTTATTGGAAGGAAGGAAGGGAAGAGAGGATATCAAAATGTAGAGCAAAGGGCAAAAGGTGAACCAATGCAACAGTAATACTTACAAGACAATATGCTGTAAACCAACTGTACAACTCAGGGAGTGAGGGAGGAAATTAGGGAGGGGAGAAGGTGGGAGAAAAAATGAGGGAGGAGGTAACAAGTTTGATAAGAAAGTACTCACTGCCTTATGTATAAAACTGTAACACCTCTGTACATCACTTTGACAATAAATTAATTGATTTTTTAAAAACTCCCTTGTAGAATGAGAATACTAAAAATGAGAGACAAAGGATACAAAGACAAACCATTGCAAAAGCGATACTTATAAAACCAATTGGTGTAAACCAACCTTACAACTCATGGGGAGGGGGAGGGAACTGGGGAGGGGGAAGATGGGGGAAAAATGAGGGAGGAGGCAACAAGTTGGATAAGTAATGTACTTGCCTTACATATGAAACTGTAACCCCTCTGTACTTCACTTTGACACTAAAGAAGAAGAAAAAAAAAACAACTCCCTTAATGAGAACCACTTTCTTGATGGGAACAAAAAATAAAAACATAAAAAACCCCAATAATATGTGATTTATTAAAGTGTTGTGTAATCTACTAAATCCTACGGAAACATGGTACACTTGTATTATAACTCAGAAAAACTAACATTTTTAAGGAACCCTGAAATGAATTGTCATTTTTAGAGATTGATTTGCTCCAAATCTTTTTTTTGCCTTTTTAAAACAACTTTACTGAGATATAATTGAAATATAAAATCACATATATTTAACACATACAACTTGAAGTTCTTTTATATTGGTACACACTACATACAATGATGTCAACCAAGCAAACTTACAATTGTCACTTCTTTTTTTTTTGACAATGTGTTGTGAAAAGGGGGTACAGTTACATAATAAGGCAGTGACTACATTTCTTGTGATATCTTACACCCTCATTTTTCTTTCCCTTCCCTAGATCAGGTAGGCATATATATAATATCTAGTGTGCCCAAATCATATACAGTAACCATGTAGGGTATACCACAGGAAATTCATCTAGAACTTTAAAGATAATGTCAACAATAGAATCCTCCTGTGTCCTTCTCTTGGAGTTGTTTTTGCTTGTCCTCACCTTATATGATCATGTGTACGTAGCTGTTGAGCTATTGTGATCCACTGATAGGTTTATTCTAGACCTTTTCATGTTTAGTAGTTGTTTGGTTTTAGATAAATAATGTAGTGTCGCTGACCCATACATGTGGAAATACCATTTGAAAAGAAGTTTGTTGTTTTGCAGACCTGGTCTCTACGGTCCTCCTCCCTCCCTAACAGTCATATATCAAGGAGACCATGCCCCTTTGTTCTCTGTATTCTTTTTTTTTTTTAATGGTTACATAAAAACATCTATTTATTGAAAGCAAGCTTCTTTTACACATGACTCCTAGGTTTTTTAATCTTACAAGCTCATGTTTTCCCATATATTGAGGTTTGGCTATCATCATCATTTTTAAAGAAGAGCAAACCTCTAGATGCAATCTTCATATCACATTGAAACTTAATCACATGGGTATTTGGTACCATTTTACCTTCCATATTCCCTACTTGGTGAGCCTTGAAGAGCACATTATAGACTGTGAGCTATCTAGAAAGCTGAGCCACTATCATTGATATGGGTTGCTTGTAGAATCCAAAGTCCTACACTAAAGTAGTCTGGCAGACAAGAAATGTAGGTTACTCTACCCAGAGTAGTTCATGTTGGGACCAATTGTCTTGGATATTTGTAACCTTAGGCATGTGATCAGTAATTTGTACTGCAGGCAGGTATTTTGCTGGTTCAGGAGTTAAGGATGTGGGGCTAAGTTAGTTTTCAGCAAAGAGAGGACAGAGGGTTTGAGACAGGAAGATTGGCCTGGAAATAGCTCCCAGGGCAATTTCTGAGCACCAGAAAGATACTGAACTGAAGGAGATGGGACTGTGTGGTAAACTTTATTTCTTTCAAAGGACCTTTTTCAGGAATTCATGTCTAGAGCTTTGCCTGAGCTGGCAAATGGGATATACCTAAACAGACTTCATAATATCCAAAAGGGGGAAGGGGATGTTACTCTAAGTTTGGCCTCTTGGGAGCTTGCCAGGGTATTCCAGGGTGGGTTATTTCTCCTGCTAGAAAAATGGGATTATTTTAATCATTCTGATCATCTTTCTTTGGACCAGAGGATAGAGCTTTTTATATAAAAAATTGAATGTGCTAGTAAACAGGGAAAATATTTGATCACCTTAGCCTTATGGAAGAAGCAGATTAGATCTGAGTCTGCATAATAGCAGAGAGGCAAAAGATTTCTACATGATTTTGAATTTGATTTGAATAGACTTTAGTAAAAGGGACCAGAGTACTGATGTTCCATGGACAAAGTTTTACTAATACTGTCTGACAGCTGTAATTCCAAGTGCCTGGATTTCAGGAAAAATGTTAAATTTGGAGAAGGAGCATAAAAATAACCTGCCTATAAATATTTAGCTCACTTTAAGTAATAACTCAATTCTCTTGTACTGAGATATATTTCTATTTTAAACACACACACAAAATCAAGGAGGCTATTATTACTAGGGAAGTCCTAAAAGAAATGAAAATAATATGGGCTGTAATTAAAAAAACATTTTTTTCTAATTAGAGCTATTAACAAAAATTTGGATCTATGTTAACAATCCATTTAATATTGTCTTTCCTATTGATTAATGGTAGCAGATTGCTTTATCTAGACCATTCTTGGTAAGGGACTTCTGTTCTTTTTAACAACCTTTGAAGTATATGCTTAATGATATATACCTATTTTCCACACAGAAGTTATTCTTTTCTGTGAGACTAAATGAAAAGCCTACGTATGCATTTCTGTGTCAGCAGACTGAAATTGTTTGTGCTAATGCAGAATTTATGAATGAAGAGGAGAAAGCTCTAGAACTAAACTTGGAATATTGAAAGCTATTTTAGAAACCAGCTTGAAAGGATTTTGTTTTTTAACTTGAAGTAGAGACTAAAAGTGCATGAATAATTCATATACCCCCAGAAATATTAACCAACTAGTTTTAGACAGAGATATACTTTTCATTTGAACTAATTGTTTCTTTTTTAAGTGTTGGCCAGCTATCTGATTTTCCCCCCTCTCCAGTGTTTGTGTTAACTTCTGTGCAAGATTTCTAAATAATGATTAAAATTTCATACCAAATGTCAGTTTGTATTGACTATATCACGAGTAGGTTGGTGCTGACAGATGAAGAAATATGCTCCGCCTTCTTGTCACTTTGTGAATGAATGGTGACGGGTTTTGTAATTAGCTCTTCACTCCACTGGAGCAGATACTCACAAATATCTGCTATGTCTCAAGTCCATTTTATTTGCATAATGAGAAGAATGGTTTGGGGGAGGATTGTTTGGGAAATAGGATAATAAGGTACATTAAAATTAGAAATACTTGGCCTTGTTTGCTTTTATTCCTGGTATCTTTATGAACAGTCTTGCCTGTGTTGCTTTCCAGCCAAGTTCTTTTCTGGAAAAGGTAATTAGGGGGCTGGGACTCCATCTGCCTGATGATGTGCCTTGCCCAAACCTTTCCCCTTGGTTATTATTTCCTTTTATCCATAAACCTATACTGTCTTGACCCTCAGACATGTGTAAAGTGCCAAATAGATCTTTCTGGTTGTATCAAAGGGCTGCTCTCTTTCTATAGGCAAAGATATATATATGCTTCTGTCCATAATCCCAAAGATAAACTGCCAATCCTTTGCCTTCCTTTTTCTGGTTACTGTTGTTAAAGAACATAGTATATGATTCATGCATCCCTTACTTTAGTAAAGATTACAAGCCTTTTGCTTGCATTTCCCAGTAAGTGATACCTCTAAAAGATATTGACTAGAGGCTGAGATGGCAAAGGGCAGTGGTTGCTGAAGTGAGTGGAATGCATAACCCTTTGCCTCAAACAGAAGGCATTGCACAATGCTTAGTGTTAGATTTATGGAATGGCTCCTCTCCCAGCGTTGTCCCTGCTTTATACAATTTGGTGCTTTGTTGCTATCGAAACAGCCTTATTTTCTAAGCCATTGTGATTGTGCAGGGGGAGGAGGCTGTGGCGGGCAGGGGTGGTAGTAGTAGTGAATGACACAGCTTTGCCGGATGACATGTAGCGGACCTCTGCATCAGCCAAGAGGAATTAAGCTTTGTCACTCCCCACTGGGACTACCTTTCTCCTGGTATGTGCGCAAGGAATTCATATGCTGCTGCCTGCCGCTGCAGCCACCAGAGCAGAGCCCAGAGTACACTTTGCCAGAGAAAGCAGTGAGCAAGAATGATAGCTGTCTCTTTTAAATGCCGCTGTCAAATTCTGAGGCGACTTACTAAAGGTATCGTGCTTTCCTTGTTATTCACTCAGTGAGTCTGTTACAGCATCCTCTAGAAACACAGTTTAACCGTCTTTACTTTCAAATATGACTGCCTTTGCAATTTATTGTCAGGCAACAAAGAACTCAGAGAGAAATTATGTATAGATCTAGATGTACAGGTAGACTCAGCTTGGTGTTCCATCTGTACCTCCGTGGCTATGTCCATGCTGAAATCATAAAATGAGCTTTTGTGGTTTCTTTTTCAAATTTCTTCATGTCTTGTTGAAAAGCCAATGTGTTTGAGTCCGGAGCTGAAGTTATTATGAGAAACCGTCATTTTGTTGGTAACTGGTCTAAAGGAGTCAAGTGTGTGTTAATGTTCTTTCTGTGGAACATAGACTAAATGCAGCTGGCAGCTTCAGGTCCTGCACAGCTGGAGAAGCCACAGAATAAGTATTTATTATCTTCATTTCCAATATTTCATGAGCTTTTTTCCCAGGACAGCTCTATTTTTTTTAATGCATTAGAATTACATGCTCAAAAATGTAGGTGATTCAGAATGCTCTTAGTCCTGTGTGATATCTGAAGTTTATTTTAAAGTAAGAAAAAAATCATTACTTACTTTCTATCTTACCATCAAAATTAATTAGCTCTTTCTTAGAATTAGAAATTATTAATTAAATCCTACTGTATTCTTTTCACATGTGCTTTGCCTTGAAATCGCTCCGGCTATGCTATCGCATTTACTTCGTGTGCATTTCATTGCAAAGTTGGTGAGGAGCAGCTTGAAAAATTCTGCCTGTGAACATAGAGACATTCAAGCTCCTCTCTCCTTATTTACTCTACATAGAAGCTTTAGAGCAAACTTACTATTTAAAATGAAATTTCACAATGAGTGAAAGTATATAGCTGCAAAAGCCTTTTCTTTTTTAGCCTGTAACAGAGTACTGTCAAGTAATTAATGGATGTAATTATGCACTAGAAGCTCTGAACCTATAAATATGCTAATGGATGCTATTTCTATCAGTTTAGCTTGACATATCAGAGTTCCTTGATCACCAGCAGAGCAGCTAAAAATGCAATTAATATTTTATTTGGTAGAAGAACGAGCACCAAGCAAATAGTGAAAAATAGATCTGGAGTCAATAACAGGAAATAGAATAAATAGTATAGACCAACTTACTGAATGCATTTGTGAGTTGTGTGAATAGCAGACTAAGCCCTTAAAAGGTACTTTAGGGAGAATAGAGGAAAGACTATCCATTTTAAATTAGGCTGTAAATTCAGTTTTGACTTTATCCTATGTAATTGGTACAAATGTACAATTTCTGTTTATACATCACAATTAGGAGGCTTTCCTTTATGGTATGGGTTTAGCTAAAGATTTTAGAAATAAGTCTTAATTTTGGAGGTTTTTAAATATTTTCACCACTTATTTAAGTTGATGAAAAGTTGACAGTCCTCTTACATTATAATCATCAAGCAGCATTACTATTCATGTGTTTCAAACATTTGTATCAGTTCTACAATATAGGAAGAATGTAAACCCAAATGATTTTTACTTTTTGTAAATAGTTTTAACTTTTTCCAAATTTCTGTATCTTTTGCAAGCATCTGTCTCCTACATTGAAAAGATATTTCAATGTTTCCTGAGACCACTGCTAAATACCTAGATAATTAAGCGCACTGGTAATACTTTCTTTGTATTTACTTCTTTGTTTATTTGGTTTTTTTTTTTGTTGCCAGTCCTGGGGCATGGACTCAGGTCCTGAGCACTGTCTCTGGCTTCTTTTTGCTCAAGGCTAGCACTCTACCTCTTGAGCCACAGCTCCACTTCCGGCTTTGTTTTTTTCTATATATGTGGTTCTGAGGAATTGAACCCAGGGCTTCATGTATACGAGGCGAGCACTTTACCACTAGGCCATATTCCCAGCCCTTGTATTTACTTCTTCCTTCTTCCCTCCCCAAACTTCATATATACATCGACATGTGCATACACATATTTGGTATTTAGGTTCATGCTGCTAATTCAGTGATTAAAATAAAATTTCTGTGTGGAATCAACTTGCCACAATGGAGCTCCTCTTTATAGTTGTGTGTTCAAATATTAGCACAGATATTCCTGAATGACGTGATGCCTTACTTGCGATCTACATGCAGCCTTGTCCAAAGTTCACGCCTCACAAATGCTACCACCCATGATGGTATATCCTTAGGCTGTCATATAAAACCAAGAAATACATGAACAATAACCTTAAATTCCTCTTCTTTAATATTTTGAGAAGGGTATAAGCATGTACTTGGATAAAGTTTCTTGTCCTATTCTTCCCACCTACACTCCCTCACCCTCACCTTCAACCTGGAAATGCATGTAAACTCTTTATCCTCACCAAGGGCTGCACCTGATACTCATTCTTCCAGTTACTTAGCACAGTGCCTTGCACACAGGAGGCAATTACAGACTATCTGTTTAAATGAATTGGGTTTGTCTAGTCAAAGTAGTAGGGCATTTGAATTTTCTGGGAGCTCTTATGAAATGCTTCAAGAGCTTTATTAGACCCCTTGCGGCTAAAACCTTACCTGGATATTGGTGTAGGGGGGTGTTGTCTCACGTCTTGGAAACTTCATTGCTATTTGTGGCTGATATTGCCCATCAGAAAAAGCAATATGGCAATTTCAATATCTTTTTAATTCTCTTAAGGAGAAAATGATGCAATTAAGGAAAACTATTTCTTACAAATACCCATGGTGTTACTATTCTACTTGTTCTTTCTTCTCTTCGTATATCCACCTGTTATCCATTTAACAAATACTTAGTACCTACTATGTGCCAGGCACTGAATCCTGAATGGGATGTTTTATAGGTATATAAAGCATTTTGAAATTAACATGCTGTTAAATAATAAAAGAATCTTCCTTAGTTGAGGTATCATTTTAAAAGATCTATAGAGTAAAAATTTTCTAGCTAACTCTCCCATGTTCCACACTAACATACTTCAGATAAATGTAGCACTTCTCAAACTCAAGAATTGAATCTTATTAAAGCTTCCTATTAAAGTTTCAGGTTAATTTCCTCTTTATGTTCCTATGAATGTAGAACAAAAAGAAGAAGATATTCTTCACTCCAAACACTTGTTCCTGCATTAGGACTGGAACACTGAGTTGCCAAAGAACCAGCCACTGACATAAAGTATTCTTTTCACCTAATATTAGATTTCAGAGTTTGAAGCATGGTCTTTTCCCATTGCTCTTCCCCTTCTGTCCAGGAGATCTGTCTACCAAACATCTAGCCTTAGGGCCAGATCCAAAAGTAACCTTTTCTTAGGCTTAGGCTGGCCAACCTAGGCTTCATGGTGCCTGCCCTCACAGGTGCTGAGCTCTGAGACCCTGATATCTCAACTAGGAAACCCATACCCTACAAGTAGAGGGACTCTCAGAGGAGGGAATCTATTACCATGGCTCTCACAGGCTTTGCTATTTTCTCGTTACTTTCTTAGAAACATATTGACCTCATTTACACAAAATCTTTTTCATTGTGCTGACTGGGTGACTCTTTCTCAGGAACTATTTTTTTTTATTTGAGTCTTCAAACTTTTCATGCTCTGTTGAACATGGCATTTTTTTCTTCTCATGCTTTACTCTACCAGTGTCAGCATCAGCTGATTAATACTTGTTGGCATTCCATAGGGCATGGCTCTGCTTGCCTTTATTGTGTTGTTGTTGTTGTCTGTTACATGTCCTATCTTCTCCCTCTTGGCTCAAAACTCATGTTCAAAACCTTCATATTCATGTATTTTTTTTCATTGCATGTGACTTTAGTATCACTATTTTTTATTTGCTTCACTTCCTCTCTCTTCCCAAACTGTTGACCTTCACTGCAGTGGGGCACCTCAATGAGATTTGTGTAGCTGCATCTACCTGCTCCCTGCTGGGTACTCTACTTTCTTTCTCCGTTCTCCCTTTTTTTTCCTTTCCAGCTTCTCCTTTTACCTTCAATGTCCTTTCTTTTTTTTCTGCTTGCTGGACATGTATAGGTATAACACTGAGAAAAATTAAAAGGCTGTGTGTTGTGATCACACCCACATTCTCTACTTTTCCTTCTTTGTTCCTAACCGATATCCCAATCACGAATCACCATGCTTGAAAGGAAGGTCAGACATTAATCCAGTACTGTTCTCCAGGGAGAAGTGAAACTCAACTGTCTTAGACAACCAGCAATCTTATGCTTAATTCTCTCCAAGAACAATTTCACAGTGTGCCTGGTTACCTTTCAGGTGGCCTCTAAGCCCCTGAAAATCTTGGACATTTGTTCAGTGTTTAATAAAATCACCTATTCAGAAATTGATTTACTATGTGTAGTCTCAGTCAAATGTAATCATGCATTGTTGTTTTTTTGTCCTCGAGGAAGGGGAAAAAACAGTTCCTCTTTTCCTGTCTGAAAAATCTTTTAATCCAAGCATGTATGAATCAGTCACTGACTTCAGTGTCATTGTTCTCAACATGTTTGTGACTTTTTTGATAGTCTCAAATTTTCTGTTCAGGTCCCTCTGCACTTTCCCATCTGTCTGTGTCTACTCTCATGGCTTCGGGATTCTCTAATGGTCCTTCACCCACTAGCAATATGATTCAGAATTGATTATCATCTAGGTTGAGAATACTCTCTCTGCTGGATCTTATTTCTCCTGCCTCTCCATTCTCATCTCTTCTGCTACCTCTCACTGATCCTGCCCTCTGTCACATCCTGCCATCTGGAACAGCCCAAATCTATCTCTCCACCTCATCTCTTTGCAGATCTCATCTGAAAACATGTCCTTTCTCCTTTCCCTTTACCCTTAATTTCATACCATCCAAGCTAGTTTAACTGATTTACCATTTGAGCCTATCAACTTTAAAAAATAACATGCACTGAAATGATTATATGCTTCGCAAAATACAGTTGTCCTATTTTGTTAGCATCTATCTCTTGTAAGGCATGGGACACATTTCTCTCACAAGCAGAGAGAGGCTGTGCTTCAATGGGAGAATTGTGAAGGAGGATCTGCAGCAGGTGTTGCTGTTCTCATACAGGGGCTATGGATGGAACTGGCTATGTGTGATGGATTTCCTGTGCTTTTGCACTGATACTTTCAGAGTGATTAGATTGAATGAATAGAGGCTTGGACTTCTTTACTCCTTAGTGATCTAAAACTTCTCTTGCATAAAACTCACTGGGCTTATCTTAGTCTACTTCCCCCCATCCTTTCTCACTAGGAGTTGCATACCAGAAAGTTAACTCTCCATCTGTCAGATGGAGTGATTGGCTGAGCTTCATATATAGCCTCATAGGAATACAAGAGAGTTTCACTCCTTCTGATTATGATTGTGGTTGATCAGGAAGGGAAAAAAATTCATTATGGGGAAGGGTAAGGCCATTATAGGATGGATATTCTAAGTTATTAATTCATAATGTTTTGGAGAAATACTTAGAAGAATTTAATATGGTGTTATCTCCATCTACTCACTCTGTGTCTAGTACAAAGTATACACTTTACATGTCCTGTGCTTTTAATTCCGACGGCAGTACCATGGAGATTATCCCTGTCACACCTATGAAAACAGCAACAGTTCAAAGACAGTAAAGAGTCCTTCTAAGACTTTTAAGTTTGGAAGAGAGGTGGAGATCAGAGCCAGTTGCTTTTTTGCCACCACTTGGTCCATGGAAGGATAATGGAAAGGGAACCATAGATCTGGCCTGTGCTCTTTTTTTTTTTGGCCAGTCCTGGGCCTTGGACTCAGGGCCTGAGCACTGTCCCTGGCTTCTTCCCACTCAAGGCTAGCACTCTGCCACTTGAGCCACAGCGCCGCTTCTGGCCGTTTTCTGTATATGTGGTGCTGGGGAATCGAACCTAGGGCCTCGGGTATACCGAGGCAGGCACTCTTGCCACTAGGCTATATCCCCAGCCCCTGGCCTGTGCTCTTAATAAGAGCAGTGAACCAAGGTGATGGATACTTCATGAATTCCTTAGTCTTTTGTGTAGTTTTAAGAGAGTAGAAGAGACTTGGAAATGAGATCTGTGGTCCTGTCTTGGCCCTCCTATTCTTACACATGTGGCAAAAAAAAAAAAAAACCCAGAACAAAACAAAATATAATGAAGTCCCCTGATTCCTCCTCACTGAGTCTCAGTATATTTTTTTTGCTTAACTTTAAAAATCATGTGTTTAAACTATTTTGTATGACTTTATGCCCATATAAACTGTAACCAAATTGTTTAACTTTCTATTGCAATCGATTTATTTGACATTTTTATCTTAGTAAATTCATTTTATCCTGGCAGGAATATATATTTTGGTAATTTCCCACAACTTGAGGAGAAACAAAATATATACTTTCTCCTGGAAATAAATGGCATTCTGAGATTTTTTTCAAAACTGAAATAGCAGTCAATATTTGGGTTCTACCTCTTTATCGCTTTTTTTAATCCATGGGCCATTTGCCTACATGAAAATTATATGTTACACATAAAATTAATATTCCATTTTGAGGTAAGTTTCTTTAAAATTCTATTAATGTTTCAATATTTTATGTACATCAAAGGCAGATAATATGCCAAGATTTGGGGGTTAGGAGTATTGGAATTTAAACTAAGGACTTCACATTTGTGTTATATAACTTGAGCCACATTCTCAGCCCACTTGACTTTTTTTTTTTTTTAGTAAATTAGGAGATTCTAAAACCTCATATTTTTATGAGTTCCTACTCCAGAGTTTTCAACAATTTTCTCTGCATCAGAATCACCTGGGGAGCTTAAAAAAATAATGATGCCTGAGTCCACCCCAAGAGATTGTAACTTAATTGGTTTGGGAAATAGACTATGTTTTAGAATTCTAACAAATTCCCTCAGGTTGATTCTGCTGTGTAGAGACTTGAATGGCCACTGACCTAACTATGTATGTAGCTTCCCAGAGACACTTTATCATAGAGACTCAGCATCAAAAATCAGGCAGATTTCAGGCAGAAGTAAGCAGGAAAGTTTACTCACTTGCTGAGTGAAAAAACGGATGACACATAGGGTCCACAGCTTCTTTGGCTTGCATGTGATTTTGATTTCAAAACCCCAAATGTAAATGGAGCCAAAAGACAGAGACCATGTCTTAAGTGCCATTACTTCTTAGCCGACTTCTTAGCCTCTTAGCCTAAGTGAGCCCTCCTAGACATTTTCGGTTATGTTAGCCAAAACATCTGTTTAGTACCTAAGCTAGTTAGAGCCAGATCCTCTGTCAATTGCAATCAAAAGAGACCTCACATGGGTTATGACACATTTACATGTGTTCATTTTGGTAAGAATTTTTAAGAGATAGCTTAAAAAATGATCATTGAAAGACACATGTTGAGTCTATTCCTTAATTACTCACATTCTACAAGACATAGTTTGAAGAGACTTGACTGGCCGCTCAGCTCTGTGTTCTAAGATTTCCCAGAGATCATTTTGTTTCATTATCCCTTGGATAAGTTTTAAATCCTGTAGCTCACATCCAAATAGCTAGAAATGGAAAAGAATATCTCATTCTTATGTGACTTTTCTCTTTGGAGTGCTAATGGAGAACTGGTTGCTCTCTTTCCCATAGATAAAAAAAAGTTAATATTTAAAAAGAGAATAGTTAGAAAAGCAGGTTTACGTAAAAAAATTTTGGTTCTATAGACAGTACTATTTCTCTGCTTATCAGACTTCCTCCTCACCCCAGCTTCCTCCTGTTTCCTTTCTTCTTCTTCCAGTATTATCAGGTGTTGTTCTACTCGTGGTGAAAGATTGTATTGTATTAGTCTGTCACTTGAGGTAGATGCAGCTTGTATGGCGCTAATAACTAAAACTTCAAGACTATTGTGAGCCATTTGTTAAACACAACTATTAAGAAAAAAGTGTATAAACTAACAAATTATGTTATCAGTATAATAGTGAGTTAGGGGACTAAGGGTGAGGCTACAGGGAATAAGGAAGACTATCATGGGATTGGGAAAAGTGTGGTTATTTTTTTTTTAGAAGAAAGACCCCATAGAGAGGAAAACTATAGAGATGACCCTTAAAACAAGGCAGGTCAGGGCAAGAGGATGCAGATGAGGGCCTCTGAGAAAAGAAGTATAGATCCACCAACTATTTACTTCCTGATTATTGCTTTACTACATTTATTATCTGCACTCTTGAAGTCTACTATATGTAGTGAAATTATTATCTATAACTGCACTACTAAACATTTAACTCCACATTCAAGGACATTGATTGCCTTAAACTGACCTTAGTGGGCATATTTACATCAAGAAAATTGGCTGAGCATCCCTTCCCCCACAGAAAGCCAATTGTTTAACATTTGGTGAGACACCATGGAATAGGAACTCCTGTCTGTGTTATTTATAAGTCCTGGCTAGAAATCCTTCACTGTGCTCTCTAAGTTTGATGGCAATAATATATCTGTATATATAACCACCATACTATGAATTTTATGAAGTTAATATCCATACACCACTTATCACTAATAACACCAGCAAATACAAAGTATGTTGTCAAAAATAAAATGCCTAATATTAATCTAATCTATCCCATAGGTCATTTCAATTTCTAAAAAATCTCTTGATTCAACCAAGCTCATGCATTTGCTTTTGACTTGGAATAGCTTGTGTCTGCCTTTCCTTTCTAGCTGAACACTTGATTTTTGAGAATACTCTGTCAGGTTTTCATGACGCATGCGGAAGGAAGCTCCAGGGATGTTCTGAGGATCTTGAACAGCCTTTAACACCTGCTAATTTCCCAGTTTCCCTTTTTAACCAGAGGGGTGTTCCTTTCCCTCCTTCTTCCCTCCTTCTTCTGCTCCTGGCTGTCTGAAGAAAGATACTGGCAGGAGGCCAGGAGCAGCAGCACTAGGGAGCTAGAGGCTGAAGGACAAACTATTGTTAAATTCTGCATGACAAAATTCCCAATTGAGTTCAGGCTGAGGAATATTTAGGACCCCACAGAGTTTCTGATTGAATTGAGTCTTTCCTATTTTATCAAGCTAGGTGACTTCATAGAGTTCAAAAACTGAATTGCATTTATTTCCTTTGTTTTCTAAGTGGTTTATTGATAAATTTGATTCATAAACTATGAAGATTCAACTATGAAGTCTCAGAATCAAGAGTTTCTCAAAGTGATTAATTCCTAGTACAATCGTATATACATGCCATTTATTTATTTGTTTTGGTTGTGTTCCAAAAATAAATGTCTGAACCTTTTTAACAGTTATTTGCTCAATGAATATTGATCACAATCCTTTGCTTGAGTCAGCTGCCATGAAGGTAAAAAAGCAAAGCAGCTTAGTTGCTGGTAGCACAGGCCTGTAAACCTAGCACCTCAGGAGGCTGAGATCTGAGGATGGGAGTTCCAAGCCAGCCAGGGCAGGAAAGCCCCTAAGAGTCATAGCTCCAATTAAGCACCAAAAAAAAAAAAGATGGAAGTGGATCTGTGGCTCAAGTGTTAGAGTTCTAGCCTTGAGCAAAAAAGCTCAGGGACAGCATCCAGCACCCAAGCCCTAAGTGCAAGCCTCAGGATTGACACACACTAAAAATAAAATAAATACATGCTTGCATGCATAAATACATGCATACATACATACATAAATAAACAGTCCTAAAAATGGGAGGAAAGAGCACCAGGAGACAAAGGTCTGGGAGAAAAGAAATAGATGAAGCGGCTTCAAATGAGAAAAGCTAGGGAAGACACTTCCTTGAAATGGAGCCACAGAAGGGTGGCTTCCTCCTGCTGTTGCCGCACTTTGGTTAGACCAGTCAGGCAAATGTAGAAAACAGGCTCATTTTGGAAGGAAGGAGGAGATGGGATAGTTAAAACTCCACCCATTTACATCATGCATTATTATTCCCTAATTAAAACTAGAAAGCCAATATTTTAAGAAATTCACATATCTGGAGAGATAAAGATTCCTCCTTTGACTTGGAATGGGCAAAGAATGCACAAAAACACCTCTACTTATCTTGGTTCCTATGGCCAACCTGAGTTCCCCCTGTAAACCTGATGGTTATCATGCTCTGATCTTCTAAAGAAAGGCTAGTTGATGAAACATAGCAAGCTGGGTATGGTGGCTCAGGCTTAAAATCCTTGCTACTTGAGAAGTTCAGATCAAGAGAATTTAGTTCCAGACTATCTCAGGCAAAAAAGTTCTTGAGACCCGTCAGTCAGGGGCTGGGCAAAGAGACATGCACCTGTTGCCCCAGCTACTATGAGGGAAGCACAATACCTGAGGGTCTGTGTTATGTACCTTTCATTTCCAGTGACACAGGGAAGCACATGCCCAGGCTGACCCTGCCTGAAAAATAACCAAGGCAAAAGGGGAGCTGGAGGCACATCTCAGATGTAGATAGTAGAGTGCCTAGCAAGGACCAGAGTTCAGTCCTGAAACAAAAAATTATTTTGCTTCAGAAGAGTTCAGGAAGGCCTTACCTCACCAAACAAGACCAACTATAATGATGTTCTTAAGAAAACAGATACACACAATACCAATTAGATGTGATTTTAACCTAAAAGGCATTGAGAAGAGAGAGGAAGAGGGGAAGGAAATCACATCAGGGATGGTTGGTGTGAATTAGCATAGTTGAAGCATGCTTTCAGATCCAGAAAGGGCCATGGGAGCCCTAAGTGAATGACTGAAAAAGACACAAACAGATTATTTTCAAATTCTAGACCATTGAAAATAGGAGAGACCAGGTTGTGATGTGGCTCAGTGGCATAGCGCTTGCCTAACCAGTGCAATATCCTGGGCTCAATCCCTAGTACAAAAATGAACAAAAAAACCCAAAATGCTGCTTAAAGAGAAAGAGAGAAAAAGAGAGAGAGAGACCATCTAAGAGCATCTCAAGAGACATAACAACAGGTTTCCTAGAAAGAACCAACTTGGTATCAGACTTTTGTAAATACTATAGTTTAAAAATTACTTGTTTATCCTTTCAGTATTCTAAAAATAAAAATTTGAAATTTTGAACTACTTTTTCAAGAGTGAGCCTATAATAAAGATATTTTGCCTAAAAGTGCAATAATTTAGAAAGTTTGAGTCTAATAACTATTTTCAGAAAAAAATCTGCTGGAGTGTATACATAAGCAAATTATATTATATATAATTATATCATATTATTACATTATATATGGGAAGTATGACAGTTTTATGTATATACTATACAGAATGGGGATAGGAAGTATGACAGGCTAGGAGAAGTGGGGTTAATGGAACAATGCAGTAGAGTAGTATGTAGTAGAGCATTTTTAGTCCATGTTAGAATATATCATCACCATTTTGCTGTCTTTTCACTGAGGTCAAGTGTAGAACATTTCATCAGAATCAGGGGTCTGAAAAGCATTTTCCAAAGAACATAGATCTGTTATAGGAATTAATGAGTGTATAATTTCTTTATATTGTATAGATTATTGCCAATAAAAGTATCATTAATAGACTTCATGATGAAATTGAGATATAATTTTTTTTGTCAAAAAGGAAAAGAAGGACAGTTGGAAAGCTAAGAGGCCCCAATAGCTAGACACATACTGAATTCCTATGTAAGGGTGACATTTAACAAGACTGCAAGGTCCAGATCTTAAAATGCTTTTAAAATCTATTAAACAGGGGGGCTGGGGATATGGCCTAGTGGCAATAATGCTTGCCTCGTATACATGAGGCCCTGGGTTCAATTCCCCAGCACCACATATACAGAAAACGGCCAGAAGTGGCGCTGTGGCTCAAGTGGCAGAGTGCTAGCCTTGAGCAAAAAGAAGCCAGGGGCAGTGCTCAGGCCCTAAGTCCAAGCCCCAGGACTGGCACACACACACACACACACAAAAAAAATCTATTAAACAACTAAATATCCAATTATGAAGCATGAAAATTTTGTTGTGTTTTTAAATAATTAGCAGATGAACTTTTTATACTAGGAATAGTCTCCACTGAGTAACACAGTGACATCAAATTGCAACTCTTGCTTTAGGGAGTCTCATCATATTATTGAAATTCATCATAAATGATATTTACATAATCATGATTTTGTAATCATTCTTTTTTTAATTTTTATAGTCTTTAGAGAGAAATCTCAAAACATAAATAGAACTAGAAAGATAATATAAATGTTAGAAAGCTTTATTTATCACATAAATAATATTTTTTTCAGTTATGATTTCGTGCCCAACAAGCTTATGGTTTCTGGAGAGAAGTATGTATAGGCTTGCAATTTCCTCAGCTTAGGAAGAGTATATTGTAAAACTTTGTTTGTATATGACACACTGAAGGAAAAAGAAAGACTGATGGTATGAAAAATTGGCCCGGATATGAAGCAATTGAATCTTTCCTCTGGGAAAGGCTAGATTCTACTCAAGCAGAACACCTACATTATCATATAACCTAGCAGGCACACTTTTAGTTTTGTGCTCAACAAAATGAGTAATATAGGATGCAAAAGACTTTATACTAGAACAATTCTAGCACCATGACCCATATGAGTTCAACATGAAATACCCAAATACCCTTACCAGTACTAAAGACAAATAATAGATTATAGAGTTACTGACATACTTATAAGAACTGAAAAGAAGCACTGCTACAATGTGTAGTAAAAGGAATGATACACAAGTACAATATGGAGTCAGCAATGCTTAAGTACTAACATATAAAATTTACTTTCTTTAACATTTCAAAACTAAACTAATGTACACAGATGAAAGTCAGGATAGCCATCAACTTCAGGGCAAACACAGGAGTGAGGCCTTCAGGATGCTGTTTCTAAGTCTTTTTCTTTATCTGAATTGTGATTACAGTTGGTGAAACCTCTTCTGATTGTTTATGCTTGATTTAGGGTGTGTGAATGTGTGTGTCTGTGTAGGTGTGTGTATGTATGTGTGTGTGTTCTATCTCAAATAAAAGTTAAAAGTCATCTTTACTTACTGTTTAAATTTTACAAACATAACTAATAGAAGAATGAATAAGTACTAGGATAGCCATGAGGGGTGAGAAACGGGATTTCAGGGAGACACATTTTTCCCTCACAGGCCATTGACACTGTTTAATATGGATAAGGAAGTGATGTCATTTATTTAATATTTTCAGAACTTTGGAAGTTGCAATGATAAAAAAAAAACAACTTTTTGGAGGGGGGAATGAGGGATGAGGTAACAAACAGTACAAGAAATGTATCCAATGCCTAACTTATGAAACTGTAACCTCTCTGTACATCAGTTTGAGAATAAAAATTTGAAAAAAAAACAACAAAAAACCTTTTTGTATTTAACAATGGGAATGGGGCAGAAAGAATGGAAGAATGAATTTCTATTGAATGCTATTCTATACCATTAAAATTAAACAAGAAAAGCAAAATAATTAAAAGTAAAATTAATATTAATTTTAGTAATAGCTACCATTTGTTTCATGTTGGCCATTACTGAGATACTAAATTAGATATCCTATTTTGCTTACCTCCGTTAAATCACCATAGTCTATATTCTTCACCATATTTAAAAGATAAAAGGTCCAAAACCAATTTTAATAAAAAGCAGCTAAACTTCTGTATTCTTAGTTATAATGGAAAAGAAAGAAAACATTGTTTAGGAAGAAAAATTTTCAGCAAGCAAGAATATGCTTCTTATTTTATTAAAGTATATTTACACTTGAGTTCCTAACCCCCAAGTACATGGAGTACAGAGTACACAAACTGGATGCATATAAGAATCTCTTTGACTTTTTGAATACCTGGAGAGATAATTAGTACTTGGCAATAGATTCTAGAAGGAATTTGGATCATGCTTCTTTAATATATGTTAGATAATATAATTATAAAATGACAAAAAGATAAATAAAGTTACTTGCAAAATCATTTCCTCTTGTTGAGTCACTATAAAAGCCAAGGGCATGATATTGTATCATAATGAGGGAAAGGAAATAAAGACTGTAGAGTCCAGGCATATTGACCTCTGGAGTTCTACTTGAGAGTTTCCCATCATTGTGCTTTCAGAAACAAGTCCTACCAGATTTCAATAGCTTCTTCACCTATACTGGGCTACCATTAAGTTATCTTGGAAAATACAATGAAGTGAAATCTTTCTTTGGAGACTGAAAGTTATATTAGCCTATTAGAGACCCTTAGACGTTCAATGGGAAATAAAAATAATCAATATTGTTTAAATCAGGTATTTATTTGGCCTTTTCTCAGGTAACACTTGCACTGCAGAAGCCAGATTTAGATAAATGTTAGTTTACTTCAATCCAGATTGTAGCATAAGGAAAAATGATGTGTGCATTATTTGTAGATCTTTAGACATTAGCTTTTGTGCGCCACTTGTTTCAAATGCACTCTTTATAAGTGCCAGAAAGTGGAAAGTTCTCAACTGGATTTTGAGAATTGTCTGTAGTGTAGTATTCTCTAATGTTGTTTATAAATTTGGACCCATATTCTTTAGAGTTGCCATGTGTGTAGAAGGCAATATCTGTCCTGTGAGAAAAATTTAGGAGCTAGACATGAAAATCCTCCCACTCACTTCCACACAGATTCCTGCAGTTGGAATAGCCTCCCTCCCCCCAATATCCTCCCAAACCAACAAAGTATTGTCTACCTTTCGAAAACATCTTGGGGAAGTCCCATCAATCCATTCAGCTGTCTGTCACAAAGCACAATAGAGATGATCTGAATGCACCACATTTAAAAGGAAGCTATTACTGTCTAACCACCTAAATGATTCTGATTACTGCTCTGCCCTTGTCACACTAAGAGAAGGTTAGACTTCTTGTTGTATTCACTGATCTTCAGTTTTGAGTTCAACTCCTTCCTAGAAAGCTTGGGAAATGAAGATCTCTGTATAGGTTTGCACTCTGACACATACCTGGAAAGGGAACTTTGTAAGTTCAGTTTTTCAGCACTATAGTAGAGAATGTTTATCAAATATAAACATTGTGAGTCAATCTTATGTGATTCTTAAGGGCAATAATGAATCAATATATCCTGATAATAAAATAGTGGTGTTGAAGATGATAGTCATCTTTCAATTTGGTAGAGCCTGTGGGCGTAATTCCAATTGATCCCAAGGCACTATCATGTTGTCTTGAGAAAGGTTAACAATAAAGGGGATGCTATACTATTTAGAATTAGAATTTTATCAGTCAAACAAGCTTTTTACCCTTACTGGTTCTGACACCAGTATTGTGGCATACCCTTTGAAAAAGCATTAATAGCCTGGGCTCTAATCCAAGACTGTACAGTTTGACTCATAGATAGTTCCTGTTTGTGGAATCAAATGCAAAAAGATCAATGGACAGGACAATAAGCCTAACCTCCTCTCAGTGTGATAAGGAAGATTAGAGCAATAGTCATCACAAGCTCCTTAATGGGAGATATGGATTGATTCAGGCTTACCACTGTTTTCTCTTTGTGAAAAAAGTAAAATAGATCTCAATAATTCTGAAAGGAAGAGGAATTTTTATTAAGTAATACAATTTATTTTTGTCAGTCATGGGACTTGAACTCAGGGACTATGCAATGTCCTTGAGCTTTTTTTGCTGAACACTTGAAACCACACTACCACTTCTGGTTTTCTGGTGGTTCATTGGAGATAAGAATCTCATGGTCATTTCTGCAGGGGCTGGTTTGAATTCCAATCCTCAGATCTCATCTTCCTGAGTAGATAGTATTCAGGCATGAGCCCCCAGCAGCCAGCTAGCAATAGAATTTTTAAGATAGTTGTCTTATCAAATCATAGGAAGGAGTGGGTTTATATACTATAAAATATGAGGAAAGCATCATGAAAATTTACTCAATATAAAGAAACGTGTGCCTTGACTATTCCCTCCTCCCCATGTTTCTGAAGTTATAATAATGAATGAGCTACAGGTCATTGGTAAAAATTTTCCATAATGTCTTTTCCTTGCAAAGGAATTGTATATAGTAAAAGGAAATTAAAGTTATGCCTGATCTCCTGCATACTGTACAGGGGAACTGTGATCTTGGAGTGAGGAAAGGGGAAGAGTGGAAGGGAGGAAGCAGGATTCTGTATTTTTGGCTAGTCTGGAGTTTAAACTCAGAGCTTCATGTTAGCTCAGCTTTCTTATTGGCTGGCACTCTACCATTTGAAGTGCACCTTGAGTTTGACGTTTTGTTGGTTATTTTGGAGATGGAATTTCTTGGACTTTTTTACTTGCTGGTTTTAAAAAGTGACGATCCGGACCTCAGTCTACTGAGTATCTAGGATTACAGATGTGAGCTATTGACACCCAGTGTAAGCGGGATTTATTACTATATCAGGCAGTGAAGTGACAAGTCACAGCAGATAGTAATGATCATAGACATTAGTTGACCACAGTTAGAAGGGAAAACTTAATTTTGAAGAAGACATGAGGAAGTGGAAAGACTTTCCTTGCTCCTAGATTTGCAGAATTGATATCATAAAAATGGCAATCCTACACAAAGCAATCTATACATTCAGCACAATACCAACCAAAAACCCAACATCATTCATCATTGAGGTAGAGAAAACAACCCACAAATTCATATGGAACAACAAAAGTCCCTGAATCACAAAAGCAATCCTGGACAGAAAAAGTAATGCTAGAGGTTTGACAATTCTAACCTTCAAACTGTACTCCAGAAAAAAGCTTGATACTGGCACAAAAGCAAACCTGAGGCACACTGGAACAGAATCGAATACCCAGAAATAAACCCACAGACATACAACTATCCAATATTTGATAAGGGACCCAAAAACATAGGCTGAAAGAAAGCTTCTTCACAAATGATGCTGGGAAAACTGTATATCCACATGCAAAAATCTGAAACTGGATCCCTATTTATCACTTTGTACCACTATTAAGTATCCAGTATTATGGACCTCACTATAATACCTGAAACCGTGAAACTTACAAGAAGGTGCAGGCATGGGGGCATTTTCTGAGTAAAGACTCAGAAGCACAGCAAATCAAAGAAAGAAGGGATAAATTGGATTGCATCAAGCTAAAAGGTTTCTGCATGGCAAAGGACACAAGTAACAAGCTAAACTGCCTACAGAATGTGAGATCTTTGCCAGCTATATATACATCAGAAAGAGACATAATATCAAGAATATGTGAGAACCTAAGAAACAAAACCATCAAAGAATCAAAAACCCAATTAATAAATGGACTAATGAATTAAATGGAGACTTATCAGATGAACTAAAAATGGCCAACAGATATGTGAAGAAATACTCAACATTTCTGGCTAAAAAGGAAATGCAAACCAAAACACTGAGATTCTACCTCATCCTAGTTAGAATGGCCATCATCAGGAATACAAAGAATGAAAGATGCTGGTTTGGGCATGGATAAAAAAGTAATCCTAGTACACTATTGGTGGGACTGGAAACTAGTACATCCATTATGGAAAGCAATATGAGGGTTCCAAAAAAGAAAAAGAAAGAAAGAAAGAAAGAAAAACTAAACATAGAACTACCCTACGATCCAGTGTATCCACTAGGATACACTAAAGTCACCAGCACACCCATGTTCATTGCAGCAACATTCACCATACCCAAGGTTTGAAATCAGCCCAGATGTTCCTCAATGGACAAGTAGATCACGAAAATATGAGAGATATGTATACACACGCACGCACGCACGCACACACACAATGGAATTTTACTCATCCATTAGAAAGAATGATTTTGTATCATTTGCAAAGGATAAAAGTATCTGGAAACAAATTGTGTTTAGTGAAGTAAGTCAAGCACCAAGAGAGAAAAGATATGTTTTCTCTCATATGTCAAAGCTAGAATTAATTTATAAACATGCAAATGCACATGGGGGGGTATCCAAGTTTACACAGAGTATTAACTAAAATATGGTAGATTGAAGGGAGAACTCAAACAATATAAGTCCTTGGAAAGGCTAATGCAAAGTCCAGCCAATGGGTACTTATAAGAGGAGGGGTGAAATCGAAAAGAGCATAGACAAATGAAGAGAGAAAAAGGATAAAATGCAATCGTATAATTCAATGCATAGTCTACAAAATTCATAAAATTGAGGGAAGAGGTGAGGTTGGGACAGATGGGGAGAATGATGAAAGGGGTGACACTGATCTAGATACATTGTATTTACTATGTTTTTGAATTGCAACCTTTTGTACAACTACTTAAGGATAAAAATAATTATAATTAAATATTTTTATTGTTATTATAAAGGTGATGTACAGAAGGGTCACTGTTTTGTAGGTCAGGTAATGAGTACATTTCATTTTTGGAAAATGGCAACCCTTCCTTTGCATTTAGCCAGTTTTTCTCTCCCATCCCTGATGGAAAGTTGTATACTTCAAAATAAAATTTTTTAATTTAATTTAATCTTCAAGGTGATGTGTAGAGCGGTTACAGTTACATACGTAAGGTAATGAGTACATTTCTTGTCCAATTTGTTACTTCCTCCCACATTTTTCCCACCTTTCCTTCTCCCCGATCCTCCCCCAAAGGATCACAAACAAGGCCATACTAGATAAATGGATTGAGTAAATATGGTATTACTACACAATGGAATTCTATGTTTCTACCAGAAAGAATGACATTGTTCCATTCCTAAGGAAATGTAAAGACTTAGAAAAAACTCAAGTGAGCCAGACCCAAAGAAACGTAGACTCTATGTTTTTCCTCATTGGTAATAATTAATATATGTCTACAATAGTCCTAGCACATCATCACAATAGTTCAGTGACTATGTACATATGATCACATGAGATGATGCTAAGTGAAATCAACTCCAAGATATGCAAACAAGTGGTTTTCCTTTGTTTTTATTTTTAATGTACTATTTGAAATTATTTATTTTTTCTTGCATTTTTCTTTCCTATGGTTTAGCCCCTGTTGTCACTGTATTTGATTTTGGTACCCTGGGTATTATATATGTTTGTCTGAGTTAGGAAAGGGAAGGGAAACATCAAAATGGTGAGACAAAGGATAAAAGGTGAACCAATGCAACAGTGATAGTGTATTTCCTATTTCTTCCAAAGGTGATACACAATTAAAGTCATTCTATATGCATAAGAGTACTGATACCATAAAATAGTGGGACTTAATTACCTCATGGATCCTAGAATGGGAATGGCTGTGTTGTTACTTCTGAGTGGGGGTTGGGGGGTAAAACCAAAAGACCTTTCCAGAATATAAACCTTATCTGATCAAAATTTTGCTTTCCAGCTAGTCTACATGATGAAATCTTGAAGTGGTTGTATTAAGTACCAAAGACTGTTTCACAATAAATTGTTTTTTTTGTTTTTGTTTTTTTGTTTGTTTGTTTTTTGGCCAGTCCTGGGCCTTGGACTCAGGGCCTGAGCACTGTCCCTGGCTTCCTTTTGCTCAAGGCTAGCACTCTGCCACTTGAGCCACAGCACCACTTCTGGCCATTTTCTGTATATGTGGTGCTGGGGAATCGAACCCAGGGCCTCATGTATACGAGGCAAGCTCTCTTGCCACTAGGCCATATCCCCAGCCAACAATAAATTGTTTTATGTAAAATTTCTCAAAGGACAGAGATGGGAGAATAAAATGCCTTTATAGCTATATTGACAGGCTGCTGGCCACTGGAAATGCCTGAGATGATCCTTTAGCAATGCTCAATATTAAACTGGAAGAAGACTCAAACATTTGTTTGGGGGTAAATTATTGGATGCTGTGCATCAATATGTTTACTTTTGATAAACCCACCCACTATTCTAATGCATATAGTCCATGCATCACTCCTTTCCCCATACCCAGCACCTACCACATATATAAATATCTAAATAACATTGAATTTGTAATCAAACTACTAACTTAGTCTTCTATTTACACATCACTCCAAAACCCAGACACATGTTAGTAGGTGGTACCATATTAAACAATGTGCTGAAAATGGTTTATGACAGAAAAGTTTATGTGAATTTCCCTTGCAAAGGTTTATATGAATATTAGGTATGGTTATGGTTTTGCAAAAGACAAGTATTTGAAATATGATAATAATAAATGTAAGTATTATGTTAGTAAGAGACACTGGATTAATAATAGCCAGTTAATAGGAGGTCATTAACTAAGGGATAAATTCTTGATTTAAATATCAATGTCCATTAGAGGCTAAATCATAGGTTTGATCATTTTTCTCTTGCCTTTTACACCCTTCACTGTTTGGCTATGCCATAGAAATCATTTGATAAATATTTTAGTACAAGTCATTGCCATTTATTTGAATGTGGATGTACATCAATGATATTGATTGCAATATTTAATATGTAGTTGTTATTTTAAGGTATAAATGTTATTTTAATAGCCAAATTAAGATGTGAAGATAGATGAAGAAATGTTAATAAAGACTCAGTATTGATTCCTTAGCTTCAAAGATGTCCAACAGTTCAGTAGAGAATATTTGGGCTGAAGTTGTTGAATCTTAAGTAGTTCAGACACCAATGTAAGAATCATAGAAAGCAACAGACAGCTTAGCATTTCTCTCTAGAGAAGCATGAACATTGATTTATTTTGATGGCTTTCTTTGTACAGCAAACAGAATCATTTTAATAGAAAAACAATCCTTTGTTTATTCTGTGTATATATCCTGTGTTAACTTGAGATTTGTTTGCGGAGCTTATACTGTATAAGACCGTTTTTCTGGTCTAAAAGCAAGGTGGAACTTATTTCTCCTTCACTAGAGAGAGTTTAAGGAAAATTACAAGACAACAATTTGCCATGAGTTAACAGTCATTGAGCGCCCAGTGGATATGTGGTACAAAACTGAGTCCTGCAAGAAATACATCAGTGAAATGTCCATGTTGAGAAAATGTACTAGATACACTGCCAGGATGAAAAACCCTTTGAAAAGGAAAAAAGAGTGGTTATATTAAACCAAGTTCAGTGTACATGTTTATGTTAAATTAAAATCTGTATGGAAGCTGCTGCATGCTTTTTTTTGAATAGCCTATAAAATGGAAATAGCATATTAATATTCATATCCTCAAGGTTTGTGCTGTACTGTATCATATACCAGTGGAAATGTAGCTGCTAAATATTCTGTTCTGTAGGAAATAGTTTGAAGTTGTATTCAAAAAGAAATACAAAAGGACAGCTTCATTTATTCATCTGTAAATATTTATCGAACACCTACTACCATGTGTGAGATGAAGCTCAGGTTGGTGAAAATGAACACTCTTAATAAAAAAAAAAAAGTCCCTAAAGGGGCTGGGCCTGTAGAGTAAGAGGATGCACTGATAGAAAGGAGTGGTCAAGAACCACATCTGGGGGCTGGGGATATAGCCTAGTGGCAAGAGTGCCTGCCTCGGATACACGAGGCCCTAGGTTCGATTCCCCAGCACCACATATACAGAAAACGGCCAGAAGTGGCGCTGTGGCTCAAGTGGCAGAGTGCTAGCCTTGAGCGGGAAGAAGCCAGGGACAGTGCTCAGGCCCTGAGTCCAAGGCCCAGGACTGGCCAAAAAAAAAAAAAAAAAAAAAAAAAAAGAACCACATCTGTGAGATGGATTTGAGTAAAGATATGGAAGCCATGTGAATTCTGGAAGACAAGAACTCTCTACAGAGGCAACAGCAATTGCAAAAGCCTTGAGGCAGAACTAAGCTGGGCATTCGGGGGGGCAAAGGGAGTAGGGAGAATGATGTTGTAAGAGCAGAGGCGGCAAGGCAAGAAGTGTAGGAATTGGTTCTTCTATAAGGGATTTTAAGTCGGTTATGATTGTGTTCACATAGGCTCACATCGCCACAGTGGTCCCTAGTGGCCTGGAATCCAAAATTACAGTTTTACTTAAGGCTCTGCTTTCCTTACAAGGCATTGTATTCACATTTGCAAGGATCTTTTCCAGCTATAAAGACTGCCTTCATTCCAATAACCTACCATTAACCTAGGTTGCATCAATTTCTGAAAGTAATGTGCTAACAGCAATAATCTTGTTCAATACTTGAATTATTCTCATTGATTTCTTTTATTGTTACCTTTGTATTGCATTAATATATCACTTGCATAAGGGTTCTTTATATGTTGTTTATTAACTATTGAAATAATTATATATAATCATATGAAGCCTGAGAAAAGTTTCCCTCAGGCGCTTATCAGAAAGGAATTACCTCCTTAAAAAAGAGAAGACAACCTTATGCTTCCACAATAACAAAAATTGAAGTTAAATTATTAGAATAAATAATTTTCAAATGTTTAAGAGTTAACTTTATAATCACCTCAAACAGATCTCCTTTTCTTATCTTGAGGACAGTTTGGCCATTGGCTTTGAATATTGTCTTTCTCTTACCCACCTAGGAAGGCTGCCTTCACTCCCATCGCAGTTTGGTACATGTTAGGTATTGAGAAAACATCTTTACAGTGTAGTGGAAAGGAAACCCATTGTAGCTACAAGTAAACTATAAACTGATCTAAATATTTGTGAGGAAAGTACAGCCTTTAGAGTCTGCATCTCCAAAAAGAGTCACATCTACTTTCATAAATAAATAGGTACTGTCTTCGTGACCTAGACTGCCTGACCTTGACACACTGGTTGCAGAGTGAATGCCTAAGGGTATAGCCTTCACTTTTGCTTTCTAGTCAATGACCATTTTTCTCGAGAAAGATAAATCTGTTTGTGAAAAGGACACAGAAGTACCAATTTCACTTAAGCAGAATGTAGGATTAAAGCTTGAACAGGGGCTGGGGATATAGCCTAGTGGCAAGAGTGCCTGCCTCGGATACACGAGGCCCTAGGTTCGATTCCCCAGCACCACATATACAGAAAACGGCCAGAAGCGGCGCTGTGGCTCAAGTGGCGGAGTGCTAGCCTTGAGCGGGAAGAAGCCAGGGACAGTGCTCAGGCCCTGAGTCCAAGGCCCAGGACTGGCCAAAAAAAAAAAAAAAGCTTGAACAGAAGATTATGTTTGGACACAGTGGCATGCTACATTTTTCTGACTCTCCATTCCATCCCATCTATGGGGATTGAGCACCATTACTGCAGCTTTCCAAGTCAAAGACAAAAAAGTGCACATAGGGATCCTCTTCAAGTATGAAGGTGACTTTTCCTAGGGATCATGTCATAGGCTGACAGCTGCTTCTATCATTGTCACCCTTCAGGACCCTTGCTGGTGACAAATTCTTGAGTGAGAAATTGTCATTTGAAAAGCTGACTTACATCATAGAATGGCAACAATTTAGTAAGGAAATCTAATCTTTGATTAATTCCTTGTAACTGTCAATGGAGAGTTACCCTTAAAATGACTGTTTCAATTGTTTCTTGTTTCTATCATAAGTTAAAGTCAATGTTCCCCCCTTCTTGACATCATCTGCCAGCTGTATTGTTGATGTTAAATGTTGTTCCAGTAATGACTGTTCTTAGTAGGTCAGTCTAATAAGAAAATGGAGATTAGGAATGTTTCTATGTTTTTAGAGAGGATATTCTCTTAGGAGAAAAGCCATGCCAGACTAAGTACGAAAAGATAAATGAGCGATTTCCCTCCCTCCCTCTTTCTTCTTTTCATTATTTCCTCCTTCCTTCCTTCCTTCTTTCTTCTTTTCTTTATTTCCTTCTTTCCTTTCTTCCTTCCCTCCTCCCTTCCTTCCTTTCTTCCTTTCCTTTCTTTTTCTGGTCCTGGGCACTGAACACAAGGCCTGGTGCTGTCTCTGAGCTTCTTTTGCTCATAGCAGTCTACTGCTTGAGCCTTAGCACCACTTTTTCTGAGGAGTTTGTTGGAAATAATAGTCTCATGGCCTTTTCTGCCCAGGATGGCTTCATCAAAATCCTTACATCTCAGCCTCCTGAGTAGCTAGGATTATAGACATGAGCCATTAGCACCCAGCTTTTATTTTCTTTTCTTTAAGATCATGTGAATGCTGTATTCCTAAAAGTATCTGAGAAGAAACAAGTATCTTGCAAGGTGAAATACCTATAAGAGCCAAGCATCTGATACTCTCATAAATAAATAGGTACTGTCTTCATGACCTAGACTGCCTGACCTTGACACACTGGTTGCAGAGTGAATGCCTAAAGGTATAGCCTTCACTTTTGCAAAGAAATACATTTTCTTTAGTTTTGCATAGAATAATGTGACTTCCAAGTCCACATTCTTTTTTATTTTTATTTTTTGAATAATTATTTTTTTTATCAAAGTGATGTACAGAGGGGTTACAGTTAGGTAAGGCAGTGGGTAAATTTCTTGAACAATTTGTTATCTCCCCCCTCATTTCCCCCCTCCCCCCTCCCCGTTTTCCTCTCCCCCCATGAGTTGTTCAATTGGTTTACACCAATGGTTTTGTAAGTATTACTTTTGGAGTCTTTTGTCTTTTTATCCTTTTTCCCTCAGTTTTGATATTTCCTTTCCCTTCCTTAGTTCTAATACCAGTATATACAATATCCAGGGTACTCAGATGAGATACAGTGATAGCACAGGGGCAACCACAAGAAGGGGATACAAGAGGATCATCAACAAAGAACACTACGGTTTCACATGGCACATTGAGAATAATCACAACAGTGATATAACACTCATTTCCATAACATGGAGTTCATTTCACTTAGCATCATATTATGTGTTCATAAGGGCATAGCTGTTGGGCTCTTGTGATCCTCTGCAGTGGCAACCAAGTCCACATTCTCTCTTGGTTCCTTTGAAACTAGGATACAATAAAATATGTCTTCCTGTAAGGAAAAAAATCAAGAAATCAATTGTTCGTAATCGTCTTTTTTAAATTCTACTTTATTGTCAAGGTTATGTAAATGGTCTTGATGTCAGAACTACAACGGCAAGTGGTTATGACATGTACACTGTTCAGACATAACTGCATCCTCTCACATTGATTGTTCCAAGACTGAAGTTAAAGCTAGATATCATCAGATACTTAGATTTTGCAATAAAACGCAAGGGATGTGATTTTTGAAGGGAAATCTCCTAATGTTAAAATGTTTATTCTATTAAAACAATTCTATTGCTGGGCTGGGGATATAGCCTAGTGGCAAGAGTGCCTGCCTCGGATACACGAGGCCCTAGGTTCGATTCCCCAGCACCACATATACAGAAAAAACGGCCAGAAGCGGCGCTGTGGCTCACGTGGCAGAGTGCTAGCCTTGAGCAGGAAGAAGCCAGGGACAGTGCTCAGGCCCTGAGTCCAAGGCCCAGGACTGGCCAAAAAAAAAAAAAAAAAAAATCTAAAACAATTCTATTGGTTACCAAATTTGCTTTTAGTTCTAAAATTTTCCCATCACTGACAGCTTTTACTCTGCTGTGTTGCATATCCTGTAGAAGAAAGCAGTGATTCATTCATCCTTCAGCCATTCATTCATACAAACTTCCCTATATGTTTGTATATTTCAGGTCAGTACTTCTAGTGAGGAGCTCTCACTTTACGGATAGTACATCTAATTTTCTTCAAATAGTTTAATGAATAATATAGCTCTCCCTGTATCAACCTGAGTACATCGTATACATCTTGAATACATGTCACTAGAGATTTTGTTTTCTCTAAACTTGTAGAACACGTAACCCCGAGAATGAACTTTAATGTCAACTGTGGCCTTTGGATAATGATGATGATGTATAAGTTCAGATTCATCATTTGTAAGAAATGTACCAACCTGGGTGATGGATGCTTATAACAGAGTAATCTACACATGTTTAGGAGAAAGAGAATTCCTTTGTACTTCCCCAACAATTTTGTCATGAAACTTAAATTATTCTTAAATTTTTTTTCAAATAAGACATATTTAAAACTGAACTTATATGAACTTTTTGAGCATATAAAACAATAATTTTAAATACATGCAAATATAGGGAGAATATAAAAATCTGTCCCACCAAATGGTAACAACATTCCCTTAAGATTTCTGGTTGCTTCTGGGTGGAAAAAAAAGAGGGATATGAGATGAAATCGTTGATATAGAGTAGAATCTGCAATGTTTTTTAAGTTTTCCAATGCCTGATACAATTTTGACCAAATGTAAACTTTTGTGACATCTTTTTTTTATTTACTTAGGCATCCCACGTAATAAAAGTAATATAAGAATGTAAAAACAACATGATTAAAGCAGATGATTTTCTTTATTCCTAGACGAATGCCTTTTCTCATATTTATCACTGTTTTCATAGGTCTAGATTCCTAGGCTTACCATATTTGATTTCTCCCTCTTCCTTTATCCCTAGTAGCTAATTCCTTATGAAATCTTTCCACCTTTATTGTGACATAATGATATAGAGTACTTCATGCTATGTGGAAACCCTCTCCACATCCCTTCATGTTTTAGTTCTATTCAGTGCAGCCTACTTCATTACATCTTTGCCTTGGTCCCATTTTCACAAGTCAAATCCAGCATCTCTTCTATACATTTGAGCATCACCATGGCTTGACCCCACCATGATTTACAAAGATTATTTCTCCATTCTGCTATCCCTAACTCTCATTCCTTTACAACCTTATAATGAATGCCTCAGCACAGTCCTACGTGCAGCTTCCATGATTTTGCTTATGGTGCTCCTCCATCACAAAATATTATTTGCTTTTTGGCCTTTCTGAAACTCACTTTAACAAGCTTAGTTCAGGTTCAACCTCTTCCATATGACCTGACTTATATTTGTCTTTCTAATCATATTATTGGCACAGATTGTTACTCATTTTGCATTTCTGTTTGTAAATTCATGTTGAGTAGATCTGTTTTCGTGTCTCAATCTTTTCCATTTGTTTTTCCTTTGCTTAAGGTCACTTCTCTCTAAATTTTTTGCAGTTGTTTCGTTCTGCTCTGTAAGGGTCAAGTACTGAGAAATAGATCATATAACATCTGGAACATCTGGAATAATTTAAGTCTGGTACCTATGCTTAGTGTCTGGAAGTTCTGTTCCTTCCCTCTACCCTAATCAGTGTTCACAATGCTGGTCAATGGCCACAGTCTTTCTAACTTCTGCTTAGTGGCAGACATGGTGTGCCCTGGCCTGTTGATTCCTGCAGTGATTCCATGTCGCTTAGCTTTATGTGTAAGGAGCTTTTAGTCCCTGCTCTCTTCAAGGTTGTGAATGTTCGGTCACAGCAGCCTCTGTGTAGTCATAAATTCGGTAAGTGTGCCACTCTAATCTCCACTCAGTGCTGTATATTTTATTTCAAGGTTCGGTCCACAAAGATGTTGACCTCGTTTCTAAATGTGGCCACGTCTCCATAATTTTCTTGCACATTGTCATTGCTCTGTATAGCATGAGCAGCTCGATTTGGATGTGAACTCATACACACTTTATTGGAAGTATCCACTGATGTGCATTGACAGTTCAAGCAGGAAATTTTCATGGATGGACTTCATGGTGGATCTGACAAATTCTTGCAGCAAATGCTTTCTTCCTGCTCTAGTTCCTGATCACCAGGTTTCAGTACCTTCTCAAGGAGACAGAACTGCTGACTTGCCAGATGTAGGCTATGTAAAGAGCCCAAGAAAATAATATTAGATGAAGTGTCCTATTAAAGTAGGTTAATATGCAAAAGAATTGCTAATACAGGGATGTTAGATGATTTCCTGTTCATGCTCACTCTAGCTGATACTTTCAGGGGTAGTTTGGCAGCACAACATTCCTGAATGTTCTGCAAAAAGGTAAGCTAGTCAGATTACAGGGGCACCTACAGTTTATGAACAGTCTGGTTTTGGCTAGCTGTTTTTTCTAAGAATGAATGTGCAAAAAATTGTAAAGGGATGGTAATATTGTAGGAAAGAGATTTTAAATTTCCTCTTCAATTGAGAGGAAAATTATACGTCAAAATTGTATGTGGAAACTGAGAGCTTTAGGTCTAGAAATCAGTTCCAAAGAACCTGAGGACCTGGAATTTACCAAGAATGCCAAAGCCATCACACATTACCTAGCCATGACATATCTGGCACAATCTAGTTGTGAACAAAATAAGACTTTATCTCAGAACACCAGATGGTCTACTCCACTTATGAAATATTTTTTAAAAGTAATTAACCAACCTTCTTTACATATCAAACTAATTAGAGATGAAAAGCTGTAGTCTTCATGGCACTCTTCATCTAGGTTCTTCTATCCCTAGCAAGGTATGCCCTGGCCCTGGTGAGAACCTCAAATTAAAGTCTATGGATAATAAAACCTATTCAAGTCTTCCTGTATATGCAAATCCGCTTTAGTAGAAGAGAAGGATGGGAGTGGTAGAAGCTGGAACAGTAGTTCACAGGGAGGTATTTGCTAGCACTTGCTCTGTTCTTTGATAGCTCTGCACTTCTGGACCACTGCTGACTATATTAGAATCTCTATGAAGGCAAAAACCTATCTTCTTTATTTCCTTATCCTCCCCCATGGCACCCATGAGAAGGGGTCCTGGCATATTCTTTTTTGTTAAGAAGAATCACCCTTCTCAAAATGTGATATACATTTCTTCTATTTAATGAAACATACTATTCGGGACCTTTTTTTTTTTTTTTTTTTACTTCCCTGTATTGAAACTTTTCTCACAGCATTTTTTCAGATGCTACTTTTGTGAAGAAAACTCTTCAAGTACAGGCACTTCTTCCTAATTCTAATAGTTCTTTCATCATTGATGAAGTGTGTTCAGAAGTGATGGATGAAATTACCTAATTTAAAAAGAATGAATAAATGGTCCTCTCACTCCTTAAAAATATACCCATAGAGATTTCCCCTCAAACATAGGACTTTTTCTCTCTCATTACTCAATATTGCAAAATTCTATTTAACATGTTGCCAGTGTGCCAATGAGTGGTTATAGGCCTATACGCTTACTCTTAATGTGCTTGTTTGCTGTTTTCCCCCATTTAGTCACAGTGTATTAAAGGGAATACAATCTTTCAAAGTCTTTTGGCAGCAATTTCTGCTGAATCATTCATATCCACATGAAAAGAACAATAATCATGAGTATTCTGATTTGGAAATAAAGAAAAATTGAGAATGCTAGGGATAAAGCTAAATGGCACGGGGAGAAAAGCAGTCCCCTAGAGCAGAACACAGTAACTCTTAAAGCATAAGATTTAAGAAATACTTTAAATTTTGCTGATGCTTCGTCTTCAGCCTTAGGCTCTACAGAAAATGCTAGGATGTACTGAAGCAGGTATTGATCCTGCTTTAGATAATCCTTTCATCTATGGAATGTGAATTTAGGGAGATTAATGAACACAGTGAATAAAATTCTAAGTTTCTTTTTTTCCCTGGTGCTTAATATTCCAAAGTTGCTGGACCACTTATTCACTAGACAGAGTCGAGTTCACAATCATAACTATATACATCTCAATGGAAAATTAATGTTCTAGCAGAAGGACCTAGCACATAACCTCTGTGTTTATTGAGTACTTTCTGTGTATGTTAGGCATTGTGCAAAGTGTTTTGGTCATATTAACCCCTTTAATCCTTATAATAGGTCTCTGAGTTGAGTATTTTTACCCTGTCTACCATGCTAGGCAAACATTCTACCATTTGAGTCATGCCCCTAGCCCTTGTTTTAGTATTTTCATTTTGAGAGAGAGAGTTTTTCTAACTTCACTAAGGCTGGCTTCAAATTTGAGATTGTCTGTGAGGTGCTGAGATCATAGGCTTGTACCCCCGTGCCTAGCTTAACACGCCTACTTTAAGGATGAGGAAATTTAGCAAGAGAGGAGTAGAATGGATTATTCAAAGTAATATCCTAGATTTGAATATGGTCCATTGTATATGAAAGGCAAGAGTCCTAATCTCTGTTTGCTGTTACCATTCTCATTAGCACTAAAGTTCACTTTTTATATATGCCAGTACTGAATCTTGAACTAGGCCTGGGGACTGCCTCTTATATTTTCACTCATGTCTGGCTCTCTACTACTTGAGCTACAGCTTAGCTTTTGGTGTTTTGTGAGCTAGTTGGAGACAAGAATCTCACAGCATTCCTACCCAAACTGGCTTCAAAGTGAGACCCTCAGATCTCAGTTTCTTGAGTAGCTAGGATTACAGGTATGAACCACCGCTGCCCAGCTAACTTATCACCTTTGTGACACAATATTTCCAGCTTCTTCTCTCACTATCACTCAAGGAAATCCAACCTATTTCTACTACGTCTATGAACATGATTTTTCTCTCTAATGCCGTGAATTGTGGAATCCCTTCTTCCTAGTATATTCATGTTCCTTCTCTTCGTCTATGGGTAGCCTTTTATTCGGGGCTTGTTTTTAAAATATTGTCTAAAATTGAACTTCCTCCTCTTCAACCAAATAGAAATCATTTCTCTTTTCTCTGTGATCTCACCACCCTTGGGGCTTTTGATAGCATCTCATATGCTCCTCCTTGGGCTACAGATATTTATATGCTGCTTTTGTCTTTCTCACTGAGCTGTAAGCTTCATGTGAGGAAGTTAATATCTGGTCCATCACTGTTTCCTTATATAGCACTTCTCATGGCTCCTTGCACATTGTCAGTCTATAATTGTTTAATTGAATTGGATGAGAAAGAGAGACTGGAAATCTCTGACCTTTCTTTTTGCACAGGTGGATGGACTGAAGCTTATCTTAGTCTAATTAGCCTGAGGTGATGAGGGTTATACAGCTGATGGCTTCCTCTGGCCCTCTTATTTGTTATATTGTATATTCTTTAGGAACCAGGCTGACTCCTGGTAGGTCCTGAGGACTTTAAAGATTGAATACATTTTTTTTAAAAAAAAACACTATCAAACAGAATTGAGCCAAACCAACTTCAGACATGAAATTGAAAGTGGAGATATCCAAACAATTCACATATTCTTTTTTCTTAGTTATTATATATGATTTTCTTGCTTTCTAAACTACAAGAATTTTCTTTCCCTTTGCTTAGTCCTTTAGGAAGCTAGATGGTGAAATTCTAAAAAGACATTTGCACTTCCCCACAAATGAGACTCAAGCTAAGTCACAAAATAAATTTGTTTATAAATAGTGTTCAATTTTCAGTGTCACTGACATATCTTACACATTGATTTTCTGAACTTTTTTTAGAAATGTTTAATTAGCAACTTTCCTTTACACTTTTATTTATGCAGTGGGGTGATTCCATAAGCATCTTTCAATCTCTAGGTAAAACTTGACTTTGAGCTGTGAATGCACATTGGAACCCTTTGGTTCTAAAGATTTTCCATAAATGAACTTTAAATATATTGCCAAGGTTAGTGGCAGTTTCACTGGTTCACCAACTTCTTGCTTTCTGAACATTCAGCCTTCATCCTCTGATTGAATCCTAACTTGAACACCACTATGTTCAGCTGTTTTGTAGCTTCTTCACAGGAGCTACTAATAAACCTAAAGGACTTAATCTTTCAGAATGTTTTCATGACTGCAGTAATCACACTGGAATGCTTTATCGTGAAAGGAATATGTTGACTGAAACTCCATTCAGCAAACATTTATTGAGCAACTGCCATGGGCCGGAAACTAAAGATATCCATCCATTCTTATTTTGTTTGAGCATAGAATGGGAAGGAGACATGTAGCCAGCAGCCATATAGGTCAAACCATGATAAATACTCAGAATATAGAGCATCAAATCCAAGGAAAGGAAAAATCCCAACATTTGTTGTGTAGCATGTCCCATCAGGAAGGATTCAGAACATTTCATGATCTGTAGGGCCAGGCATTTTACACAAAGTGAATAGTGCCGGTAGGAGCTGGGGTAGCAGCTTCCTGCAGAGGCAGACACTACTCTGTAAATGGCTAGATCACTGACTTTTCTAAGGACTTCTGAGGGAGTTGTGCTAGGCCTTGGTTGTGGAGAGGCATTGGTGAAAGAGTGGGGGAAGGGAAGGTAAAGGCAACAGCTTTTGTCAGCCACTTTGAAAAGATTTTACTGTCTTGACCCAGCTGCAATTCTTCTGGTACAGAGCCACAGGAGATTAAACACAGCCATCTTCTAATCATTATTAGGTAAAACTTAGAAGTAACACAGTAGGACGAGGATTGAAACATATATCCAGAAATAAATTATCCGAGTTTAACCCACTGCTCTCCCATTCTAATCCCACTGTCTTTCATACGCAGTGATAACTAAGATTTTCAGATGTATAAATCCAGATCATGAATGGACTTTTGGAGCTAGAAAGGGTATGTATGGAGCAGTCGTGTTTGCCTAGCATTTATGACACCTAGACTTGTTTCCCCAGCACAGAAAACAGAAGTCAAAAGTTCCCTAAACATTGTCCTTATCATTCTTTTCCCAGTTGCTTTCCTTTCCTTTTTCCTACATCATAATCAAAGATAGTGACTTTTTAAATGAAAAGAAAAGTTCTTTATATGATTCTGGTGCAGGGGTCTATGAATGAGTTTCAGGAGTTGTAGAATTCATGTATCTGTCTCCAGCCAACATGCAATATCAAGGAATATCAAGTGAGTCACCATTTTCCCCTAATTTTCCAAAGCGACTGTATAGTTCCCTTAGAAGAAACAAAATAGGCCCTGAGTTCAAGCCTCACAACCTTCACCAACAACAACCAAGAAATCCTTTATCCCAGCTCCAGTGGCTCACATCCATAATCCTAGCTACTTAGGAGGCTGAGATCTAAGGATCATGGTTCAAAGCCAGCCTGGGCAGGAAAGCCCATGAGACTCTTACCTCCAGTTAACCACCAGAAAACGGGAAGTGGTGCTATGGCTCAAGGGAAGAGCTATAGCTTGAGCTGAAGAGCACAGGGACAACATCCAGGCCCAGAGTTCAAACCCCACAACTGACAAACAAAAATATTCTATCAGCAAAATTTATGTATTATGATGTCATAAAATGTAACGTTCTGAAAATACAACATAACCACCTGAATTTTAAGACTTCAACAGTGAGTAGTTACTCTGGCACTTACACATATATTATCAGGTGAATGGCATGCCTCTCATAAACGTCTCTAAGCATTTTGAAGAGACTAGAAACTGCTACAAATATTAGGCACCTATTTGGTAGACATTGCAGGCACCCCTTTAGAGACCAGCAGAGGTCATGTGGCAGGCCTGGCACACATCACGGTAGCATGGCTCACTGGTTTAGACCAGGCTACAGCTCCAACTGTTTATAGCACTGATCAAGGCAATTTCCTTGTTCCATTATTTTCTCATCCAGGTAACCAGAGTATTAATAGCACCAATCATTTATACCTTTTGTAAGTTATAGACATATGACAGTGATGAAGAGATCTACAGCTAATTAGCATTGCACCAAAGCCAGAATGATAGAGGATCAGAAACCCCATGGCCTCCATTCAGTTCTTTCACCACTCACCTCTTCTTCCTCCCTGGTCTCTGTCTTCATTATTATGCCAGGAGCCCTCTTATTCTTTACTATTTTCTCCTCTTCATAGATAGCTTCCTAGTTCTATCTATCAAATAAGCACAAGTATAGGGATACAGAAGTAGATAATTGAAGTGAAAATACACCATGATTCCAGCACCGCTTAGTCAATACAAAAAAAAAAAAAAAGAAAAAGCAAACAAAGGAAAGCAACACTTCTACTTCATGCCTTACCAAGCAAGGTCCGTATTCTAAGTTTCCTAATATATTTCCAAAGACCAGCTTACACTTATACCCGTAACTTCTATTATTGATGATGTTCTTGTATCACCTTCCTGTGGTTGTACCTACACTATCTCTGTAATCTTATCTGAGTATATTGGAAACCGTGTATACTGGTATTAGAAGTAAGAAATTGAAAGGGAATACCAAAATTGAGAGACACAGGGTAAAAAAAGACAAACAACTACAAAAGCAATACTTGCAAAACTATTTGGTGTAAGTGAACTCAACACCTGGGGGGGGGGAGGGAAAGGGGGAGGAGGGAGGGGAGTATGAGGGACAAGGTAACAAACAGTACAGGAAATGTATCCAATGCCTAACGTATGAAACTGTAACCTCTCTGTACATCAGTTTGATAATAAAAAATTGAAAAAAAAGAAAACAAAAATAAATAAATAAATGAAGACTTGTCCCTAAATTGACAAAAAAAAAGAATGACCATTTCTTGATCAATTAACATTCTTGCAAAGCCTAGTATACATAGAACACAAGGAGGAACAAAGAATAATTTCACTTGTAAAAAGTAGTTGCATGTAATGAAAGATTAGTGAGGAATCCCTGAATATCATCATCCCTTTGTATTTAACTGAAACCTTGTATACTTTGTTTTATGTTTAGAGTGTTTTGAAAAATGAATGGACATTGCAGCTCATTTTTGAGAAAGCCATGGCAGAGTCAGTTATGAAGGATCAGGTTAGCACTTCTGCACTTTGTCCTCCAGAGACTTTATGCCTGAACAGCATCTCCTTTAACGCTGATGGCTCCATCCAGTATAAAGAAAAGCCATATTCCTCTGCTTCCGACGCCCTAAACGCTTACATTGATGATTTTTACATAAGCTGTGCACCTCCTGATATTAATGACCCAAAGGCTAGCCTGGATCCGAGCCCTCTTGAATTTCTTGCTAAGCCAAACAGGGGTAAGCTTTCATTATTCTGGGTTCAGTTTATACTTATCTGTAGAAAGCTGATGTTTTAAGAGGATATATTTTCTTAAATGTTTTTTCCCTCTTTAGAAAGTAATTGTCTTGAAATTTGTGAATCTTTCTGTGAAATTGTTATGAAATTTTATGTTTCCAAACCTTGTCTTCCACGTGTTTCTTTGATTTGAATGGTGATTAGAGGCACGTTGCATTAATCTCAGAGAGGTAAAGCTCTAGCTCTAGAGTCTATACAACCTTTGATCTTGTGACTGAAAGCATTTAATAGTAACTCAAATTGTCCATGCTGAAGTTACCCCTTCATAAGAAAGTAACAAATATTAGTAATACTTCACATGATTATGGTGGAAGAAAAATGAATGAGGATACATAAATTACTGCACACATGAGGTTGTCAGGTCCTTCCTAGGGCAAAATAAAAAGAACAAGGTCCTTCCTAGGGCAAAGTGAAAAGAATAAGGTTATGGTAGAGGTCGAGTGACTCAAGGTCTGGTTCTTCCTCTGCTATTGATGGTGGAGATTGAGCTGTACTAACTGCATGAGTTTTAAACTGTATTGTGTAAATAATTGACAAATAAAAATTAGTTTGCTCAAATATTTCAGTATTCTTCATTAGAAATTGCTATTTATAGAAGCTGAAAAGAATCCTACCGTGAAGCCAAAGGTGGGTATGAATGTGAATTATGGCTGATTGACTTTGAAGTCGTTAGGGAAATAAGTTTGTCATATAGTTTTTTTATTTATGTGAGTCAAAATAATAACAGTACTATCAATAATTTAAATGCCTGTGTTTCTTCTAAATGTGGTATTTTTAAGACTGCCTGTCAGTGTCTACAAAAGAATATTAGAAAATTATACATTACAAAAGAAAAGTATCATTTATTGTTGCTGATTTTAGACTATTTATGCAAACATTTGCATCTGTAGCCTGCTATCCTTGACATGCAAATTTAGAATAAGTGAAACAAGTTCTTACTGTTATCAAGTGAAAATGTTAAATGAGGATGTGTGCAAGTGAAGCATGGGCCACACGGAGAGAGCCAAACTTCTTTATGCAAAGTTATCTGCTTATCATATTTGACATGGTTTGATTAGCAGGAGGAATGATATGGGAATGGAGTGTAAACATGTGGTTTAGACATCTATATTATCTGTGCCATTGAGGAACAAAATATATTGTAATTCATTCAGTAATACTTTTGGTTGTCCTCATAAGGATTTTCATTCTGCTTTTGAGGTTTGCTAGTAGAGTTTGCTTTTCCTTTGAATCCACAGAGAAGACCCTGTGTGGTGACTGGATAGTGACCTGGGTTGTGACACACGCAGTTGTTCTTCCTTGGGGTCCTCTTGAGTTATTAGCTCCACGACCCATGTTATTCTTATACTTGTTCATAAGGGAACATGGAATTCCTATTTTCTGATTTTAAAATTAGTACTTCTGTATGGCAATAAAAGTACTTCTATATAAATTTCTCCCCTATGTGTGTTTGTGCACCTGTGTATATAAGTATTCGTGTGTCCTTAGTTCATGAATGCCATTTCATGACATTCTGTATCTCCTGTATCTTTAAGTCACATGGTTCTGTTGTATTGAATTATCTGTCAGGGCACTTTGGTTGTCACTGATATCTTATTCAGGAGGTCACTATTGCCACCATCACATGTACATACTCTTCAGTTGTTTCCTTGGGATAAAGCCCTAGGAATGGAGAATCTAGGAAAAAGTGAATGTGCATTTTAAAGCTTTGCTTCATGTTACCGTGTCTTCCAGAGAGGACATCTGGGCTTTGTATATTCCTGCATAGGCAGGGTGATCCTCCTCCCCTCACCCCAGCCATGTCCTTGACTATTGTCAGCCGCTCTACCCCTTGCCAATCTGCCTGAAATTTCATCTGTACTTAGGTTTATTTTCCTGACCTTTTATTCTACTAATCCATTTGTACTATTTTTGTACTTCATCATTATATTTTAATTATACTAATTGTTAAATGTCTTGGTTGGAGTGGAATGTTGGTGCGGTATTAGTCACATCTCTTCGTTTAGCTTAGATCTGCTGCTGCAATTTGTGGGAGATTGTAGTAATTTCCCATCATCTTTAAAATGAGGCTTAATGTCCAGATTGTCTTAAGGCCATTGGTGATTTATTACCACTTAACATTCTACTTTGATTTCTCATCTCTACAGAAACACACACACACACACACACACACACACACACACACACACACACGCACATACACACTCATCTGATTACTCCTTTCCAGGTATCTCAAATTGGCTCTCACTCACTGTGTATGCACCATGCACTCTGGGTAGCTATTTGCCTTTCACTTACTTTCTACCTCTCACCTCTGGTAACCTCTTCTTTCTGACCTCAATTTATATGTCACTTTCCTGGCAACTCCCTGCACCCTGAATTGTCTGGTTTGGTTCTATCTGTTGGTGCCTTTAACTCCCCTAGGATAGCAACTAGCATGGTCTTGTAAGAACCCAAATCCAGGCAGGGGATTTATTCCTGGCCTATATTGATAGGGCCATGTGTGTCTTGTCTACAACTGTACTTCACCTTGTAATTCTCCACTCTTATTTCCTTTGACCCAACTTCAAAGAAGCTTATATCTGTCATGTCTCCACCTGATCTATTCATTTGGGCTCATGCCAGCCTCCTGCACTGTAGCATAGGTGCTGGTGCTTCAGGGCATCTATGCAGTTCTTCCTGAGGGTCCCCCCATCTTTGTCCCCAGCTCTGTTCCTGTGCATTCTATGCAGCATCTTGAGTGTAACATTTCCACAGGCCTACTGAATGGGAACTAAACTGACAAATTACCTACAGGATTCCTCTTTTGATGGGCCAGATAAAACTGTATTTGCCTACAAGGAGAAATATGTGAATGCATCTACCATGTACTTAATACTCAGCTTATTATATCCTAAGTATACACTTGAGCATTGTACAGGAACATTGGGTGTCCCCTGGGAAAAAGTTCAATGTTCTTACTTTAGAATGCCTTATTTCTAATTCAATGTAATGGGTTTTCTTTTGTTCTTCTTATATATGGAACTTTTCCCCTCCACTTACCCATGGGTTTTATATACTATTTCCAGGCAATATTTGGGACTTTTTTTTCTCTTAAAAGTTAAGTGATTTTCCCTTGCAAGGAATATGTGCTTTGGGAGATCTAGAGAGAAGATACTTGAAAGATTATGGCAAAAGCCTAAAAGGCTTTTGCTTGAGACATTAATCCCTTGAATACTCCTCTTTCAATTTTTTTGCTCATGTGTGGAAAAAATGATCCAGCAATTCTATAATGGCCTATTTTGTGGATGAGAGAGCTGTGCCTCTCACAATAATAAAAAATCATAACTATTGATTTGGAGGTGGACTCATCTGGAAATCAAAGTAGACTTTTAATGTGTATAAAGAAGAAAGTATTCTTACCAATCTCAAAACCAACTTTGAGTCTTTTGTTCTACTTTGTATATCTATGGGGCATTGTGTCATATCTATTTGTACTTTTAAGGCCAAGAAATAGGGAATGCATTCAAAAGTCATCTCATCCTATTCTACAGATAAGGGTTTTCTTCTCAATCTCTGGTCTCTTTGAGCTTGAACTGTCAAACAGCATGTATATAACACCTAGTTGGTGCCAAATAATGGAACAGAATTAGGAGTGGAGAGTCAGGCATAGCCTCTGTTCTGAGATGCCATGATCACTGCCTTCAAGAATCAGACAGTTTATGGAAAATTCAAATAATCAAAACATTAGGTATTGTATCACACTGTGGGACAACAGGCACTGGAAGCAAGGGCAAATGAAATTTAAGGCCACGTAGAAAGTGTTTCATTGATTCATTTGTATGGCAGATTTTGATAATCATGAGGATCAGTTGTTCTCTATAGTTTCTTTTTTAAAAATAATAATCTTTTACTCTAGAAAATACAAAAGCTTAGAATTTGTGGGTAGTTCAAGTTAAACAATTTGACTCATATCGATAATCCCAGCTACACAGTAGACAGAGATAACAGTTCAAGATCATCCCAGGCAGAGTTAGCAAGACCACATTCTCAACAAACAAGCCAAGCATAGTGGCACATTTTTATAATCCCAGGTATGCTAGGTGCTAGAGACCATAGATAAAACAATTATGGTCCAACATCAGAGCAGGACACACTCCTATCTGAAAAACAACCTAAAGCAAAAAAGGGTGAAGCTATGGCTCAAGTGGACAGGATCTGAGTTGAAGCCCAGAGGGCAAGAAGGGGAAGGGAGGAGAAGGAAAGGCAGGGGAGGGGGAAGGGAAGGGAGAGAAAAAACAAAGAAGGAAGGAAATGAAAGAGAGAGGAAGGAAGGAAGGAAGGAAGGAAGGAAGGAAGGAAGGAAGGAAGGAAGGAAGGCAGGCAGGCTCAAATAGATAATATTTTGGGCTGCTACATTTGTCACTCTTTCCTATGGCTCTTTCTAACTCCTAGAATAATTATTTAACCTCTTCATAGTGTACATACCAGGAAAAAAAAGTATTTTTCAAATCACTACCCAGACTTTCTGAGCCTCCTGAAATAGATCTGGATTCCAGCAGGTCACTGATCACTGATATCCTACCGTCTCTCTACCATTCAGATCAACCTGCTCATGCTTTGTGCTTCCACAGAGACCATTCCCTCATCCCAGAAGAACTCCCTAACAACACACACACACACACACACACACACACACACACACACACACACACACACACTAGCTAAAACTTGCCTACCCTTCAAAACACAGCACCACCTCAGCCATGCCCAGATCTTCCTAATTCTTTTCTGCCTCTGTTCACAGAAACCACCAAAGCTCCAAAGTACGTACAGTACTATCCCTTGTGGTATTAATATTCTTAGTACTCTATTAATGGTTATATTCTAATTGCAATGCCTAACACTAAGCACATAGTATAGAACTGCATGTACATGATATCTCTTAGCATATATATGTTTACTACAAAAGCAAGGCCTAGCATTTATGTGCCGGGAACCTACTACTTACTTTATCCATGTCTTATCAATGAGTCCTCACAGACAAACTCTATTATCCCCAACTTTGCAAAGTCACTAACATACTTAAAACTCACTCGGGCACAGAGAACTATATATATTGCTCTGAGTTTTATCCAGGTATTCTGCTCACATTCTGGGCCAGCACTAGACCACAGCACTGTATATATTTATAATCCAAGTAATGGGATTCAAGTTACTGAAAAAAAGGAAAGAGTTCTAACACTAACTTTAGATATAGTCTTTTAAAAGGCCCTTAATGTATTCAATTTGGTATTGTATCCCTTGGTTTACCTTAGTAAGAACTAATTAATACATAGGAATTAGAACCAAAAAGGAAAGAAAGTTATTAATCTAGGCAAGAAGCAAGGAGCTACCTGAGTAGCTCCTGCCTTGTTCATGCCTTGGCTGTTTTTGTACAAACTATTTTGGAGACAATAAGGAGGAAACTTGAGAGGTCAAAGCCTGGACTCAGAACTAAGTCTGGATTCCCACCCTCTGCTTGCCTGCGTTGTAATCCTGGGCTGGTTACTTTAATCTCTTTCTCATGCAAAATGGGAAAAATAATACCTTTCAAGAGCAATATTTGAAGATTAAATAAATGATGTATGAGACTGCAACTAAAACAATTCATATTGCCAGTGACCCCAAAATAATTTATTTACCTCAGTGGAAAAAAGAACAATGTGAAATATGGAATTTCTCAGTGCTTTTGGCACTTCTTTAAAAAATTCTTTGCTCTCATTCTCACATCTCATAGAGATTCTCACTCTCAAGGGTAATATTGTATGGACCCAACTACATTGTCACCTGAAGGGGGATTGTTCTTATTTATGTATTTATGACCTTAAGTAGCTACACCAAGGGATTTCAGTTCAACATGCCAGTTTGTGAGTATAGGCATCATAATCAGTGCCACGCCTTTTATCATTCTCCCCATCTCTCCCAACACAACTCAGCCCCCCAGTTTACCTGGTTCCATTCACACACACATACACACACACACACACACACACACACACACACACACACTTTTGCTTACTTACCCTTGCTCTCTCCATTCACTAACACCTCCACCCCCTTGAATTTAACCCCTCCATGACAACACATATTTCGGTTTCCTAATATGCATTCTGTTAAACTGTAAGTTAGTTGTTCTAAGGAGTTAACAACACTGGGACCCCCAACATCAGACCCCCTCCCCTGCCTTTACCATATTTTAATTAATACATTTTTGTGTGTGTAGATATAGATATAGATATATAGATATATAGATATAAATATATAGATATCAGCCTGGGGTGGGATGTGCCTCTACGACACTCAGAGTTGACCTATAAGGTGCCAAGGGTTGGTTGACAATGCACAAAGGTATTTTTACTCTTCGCAATGCAGTTGATACTGGCATGGATTTTGTGGCACGTCAGGCACGTAGTGATTTATGTAACCCACTCGTTTAAGTGGTTCAGCTAATTTATTATATCAGAATTTTGCTTACTTGGTTATCTATCCCAGTTAATCTCTGAAACTTGAAACTTTACACTCTATTTATTTATGAACTTCCACTTCTGTTTTATTATCATACCACAGACACTTATGCCAGGGAAATCTTGAGTATGGCCAAGGACAGAGAGGCCTCGGGAGAAGAAGGTGAGGAGAGGAGTCTCTGTGGGAAACTGCTTCCTAGTGGCTCAGCTCTTCAATGGATAAAGTAAAAGTCCTAGATCTTTACATTGAACACAATTACTTTCTCTAACTCTTCATTATCTTTTGTATATTGAAACATACTAAGAAGGAAAAGGATTAGCAAAAATGGTTGGGACATAATGAATGAAATAGAATTAAGATGCACACTTTAGATGTTATTCTCAGTTGTTAGTTTCATTGTTAATAAGTACTACATAAAATAAATAAATATATAATAGTAGATATAATAAAATACACAATGAGAATGCAAGGATGGGTATGTGTGTTCCAGAGAATAGCAAGAAAGCCACTTTCACTAGACTATCAATAACCATGTGACACTTCTCTATAAAATGACATTTCCTGCATGTGACAAACATACATGTCTGTCCATGTGTGCTTCTCCAGCTTGCATAGCACACAGTGGACTCATCATTGAATGTGCATCTCTGTGGCTTTGCTGGACCAGCCTAGATGCCCCACCCCACCCTGTGTGTTGCCATCAATAGATGTGACTCTACCACTCTCGAACATCACTCTCCTAGGCTGTTCAGACTGCCATAACTAAGTGCTACTGGTTGGTAGCGGAGGCTGGCAAGTCCAGTGTCCTATCCCAGCAGAACACTTTTCGGGGGAGAGATGTCTTCCTGGCTTGCAAATGGCCACTCTCCCATGGCCAGAGTGAGATCTTTGTTAACTTTCAGTTTAATGAGGACCCCAAACTCAATTGGATCAGGAATGACTTCATTTAACCTTAATCAAGTCCTTCAAAGCTGTATCTCCAATACAGCCACATGGCAGGGTAGGAAACTGGGTCTGGGCTCCAATATATGACCTTTGGCTTTAGGGGAGCACAGTGCAGCCCACAGCAATTAAAAATGCTTGCTATTGTCAAAGGTTAGGGTTTTGTTTGTTTTTAATAAAATTTATAAAATCCTGTCTCATTATAGTGTGTTGTTGTGATAAAGCAAAGTTCTCTATTTTAATCTTTCTTAGCATATAGTCTAGTGGCAATAAGTACATTCACATTGTTGGGCAAGTATTACAACAGTCCTATTTCCACAACCTGCCTTGCACACTGTAACTCCATATTTATGAAAAACTAGTTCCTCTTCCCCTGCCACCTGCTGCCATGCTGCTTTTACTTGACTATTCCTATATACCACACACAAGTGAAGGCGGGCAGAATTTTCCCTGTTATGCCTAGCATATGGCCTTCATGTGGTAATATGTGACTGAATGGTATTTCACTATGTATATTCCAGTTTAAAACTAATATTTTGTTTCTCTTTTTATCCATCCTGTGTTCCTTTCCTATTTTGGCTACTGTGAATCATGTGCAGGTAGACCTAGGTAGAAGTCCTTGAGTTCCTGTTTTAAATTGTTTTGGTTATCTGATGTTTGCTTGTTTTTTGTTTGCTACCACAGGTGCCTGTGTACTGTCTGTTAGCTTTTTTATCCAGGGCTGGTTAATTGGAGATAAGAGTCTCTTGGACTTTCCTGCCCCCCAGCTGATTTGAACCACAATCCTCAGATCTCAGCCTCCTGAATAGCTAAAACTATAGGTATGCACTACTGATGCCCAGGTATCATCATGGTTTTCATCTTGGATTTCCTTGATTATTCATTCAGGGTGAAGAGCTGGTCATACTTTTATCAGTTATTATCTACCATTGTCATTTGTATGTGTTCTTCTTTAAAATGCTTGTTTATATATCACCAGTTTTTCTAATGAGTAAATTGGTTTTAACTTGTGTGTTGGGTCTTAGGAGTTATTTGAGTTTCCTGGACATCAATCCTTTTTTTCCTTTTCTTTAAAACAAAAGCTTTTATTTTTGCAGTATTTGATATCAGACCTAGCACTGTGCACATATTAAGTCAGCACTCATTTATTGAGCCATACACTCTCACCCAATTCTTTGTTCCTTATACACGTCTCTTGATTTGTGGCTTGTACTTACAGTCCTTTCCTGGAGGTGTTTTGTTAAGTAGAAACCCTCATTTTTAGTGTACTATATTTTTTTCCTTGGGAAGATTAAGAGATTTAAGTTTTTAATTCCAGGTGGACCAAACATGTATTTCAGGAAGTAAAGTAGAAATCACAGAATAAAGTTAAATTTCAAACTTCCTTTAGCAAGTATTTGTTGTGAGTTATTTGAAAAGCATGAGACAATGCAACATTGACAGCTAAGTAATACTGACAGAGATTTCCTGTAGAGTGCCACTACTTCTACAGATTGAGCGAAATCATCTTCATTAGCTAAATGGGTTGATTGACAGGTAAGCCGCAGAACTTTCACTTCATTTTATTTCTTCTAAGACTGAGTATTTAAAAGGTTTTGCTGTATTAAGCCTCTCAAGAAAAACTTTAGTAGAAGGACAAAATGATGTTTAAATTTCCTGAAGCTAAAAGAACATAATTCACTTCCAACCCTGATTCTTAAGACTACATCCTGGAAAGAGTCATTTTTCATCATTACCAATAAAGCCAACTTTAGATTCCAGCTAAAGCACTTGTAAGTGCAAAGTCATTTGTTGGAGATATTTCCCTATAATTAAGATGACTCTGCAGAGAACACTATAAAAAGCAAGTCTCCCATGATTGGCTGCAAAACCTAAAACACTAAAATTGCTAAGTAATACTATAGATTTCAAATTTTATATGTATATTTAGAGCTAGTCCCATAAAAGGAATGATTATTTAACAGTCTAAATTCCCCAAAATGCTTTTCATCGTGGGAGAAAAACGTGTAATACATACTGCTATGCTTCTTTATCTATGGATATTAAAATGTAAATTTCCACCTTGGAGCATGTGGAAAATCTTCCCATGGAGTGAATTCTAAATTAAGTGTGGCAGGTGATTTAGATTAATCATTATATATTACTAAAAGAGGAAGAAAAAAATCTTTTTTGCTCAATGAAATGTAGCACCACACCAAGGGAAAAATGCAAAGGTGGGCCATGTTTGTTGTAAAAAAAATTTAACACACATCTGTGAAAAACTGAAAGAAAGCATATGAATCAGATACTTTTTATCCCTTCAAAGGTTACCAGGGTTTTAACACCATTTAACTTGAAGTTTAAATACTCCTTCAGATAATACTATCAAATGTGCTTTAAAAAAAAGTATGTCATTTCACTGCCATTGACAACTTCATTGTAAAGCTGTGCTAATCAAGATGAGTGAAGCCAGAGAGTTGCTCAAGTTGTAGCCAAAACTACATAGGAGAGTAGGTTAAGAGCAGCCTAGAGACAAAGTGTCTAGTGCCCCAGCTCACATCTAGTTCTGTCACTTATAAGGAAATTTGGGTATTTAACCTTAAGAGGTTCTTACTCTTTACATGCCTTGACAGAGTAAAAGGGTGGAGCTTAATCACTATGATGAAATTTTCATTCTTAAAGAGCGATCTTTGAAACTGGAGGTATTGCTCAAATGGTAGAGTGTCAGTCTTGAGCAAAAAAGACAGTAAGAGCCCAAGACCCTGAATTCAAGCCCCCATCCCAGCATTGAAAAAATGATCTTATAAACTAAAATATTTTGTACTCACTGTAGAGACTGATAGGTTCCTTATACCATTTAGTGAACCTTGAAGAGGGTACATATACTTCCTGCGCATCAGGGTTTTTAATTTTTTTTCTACTTATAAAATGAGTTGATATCAGTTAACAAGGAGTAAAGATCTTCCATAAACTCATGAATGTTGTATTTTACTCATATATTAATAGGAAGAGCAGGAACATACACACTTATCTCAAACTTTTAAAACTTGAATTTAAGTATGTATTTGGGTGAATCTTGGAGTTCCTTGAAATTACATGTATTTTTGTTTAGGTATGTACTTTTTCTGAAGTTCTTTATCTTTCAAAACACTGGGGCATTTTTTGGTTCTAGGCCAGGACTCAAACTTGGTACCTGACACTTTCACTCATTGGCTAGTATTCTACCAACTGGGCCGAGCTTCCCATAAAGGCATTTATGAGTCCCCAAATGATAAGAACTGTAAAATGAGACCAAATCACTCCTCACAGGCAAGACTTGACTATAACCTGACCAAGTATATTGATATAAATTGATATGAAAATCATTCATATGAATGGGATTTGGTACTCATCAGAAACAGGAAAAAAGAGGGCTATCAAAGTAAGTACTAACACCATTTAGAGAGGAGAGGATGTCTTAGTTAAATTTTGAACGTTTGTTATAGATAAAAATACTTTGCAACCCTTGGCACATAAATGTGGCTTTAGGTTCTGTCACTGTTAACAATCAACTTTTTTTTTTTTTTTTTTTTTTTTTTTGTCGCCAGTCCTGGGCCTTGGACTCAGGGCCTGAGCACTGTCCCTGGCTTCTTCCCGCTCAAGGCTAGCACTCTGCCACTTGAGCCACAGTGCCGCTTCTGGCCGTTTTCTGTATATGTGGTGCTGGGAAATCGAACCTAGGGCCTCGTGTATCCGAGGCAGGCACTCTTGCCACTAGGCTATATCCCCAGCCCAACAATCAACTTTTGACAGTCCCCTGCTTAGATAGAAATGTCTGTGTCAGCTGGACCACATGGTGGAATCACCACACTGCAGTTTATCAGCAGTCTCCCTTAGTAATAATATCACATGTCCTCTTCTCTACCTTACATCAAATTTGGAATTCCCCCCGTGGCTGAGCAGTGTGTGTGTGTGTGTGTGTGTGTGTGTGTGTATACATATATATATACACATATATATATTCTCAAATAGAGAGAAAAGTTATGCCTCTTTCTAATGCTTCCTAAATGGGAAGCAACAGGAACAACAAAAAATGTGATACTCCCTATGTCTGTATTAGTGCTGCTGCAATCACTAAGATTATTGTAAATCGATGGTATTTTCATGTCCATTATTTTTCAGGTACTATTTGAATACCGTCTTTAATCTCTCTTTTATCAGGTCAGTTAGTAGAATCAACGAGGAAATACTTTATACCTACCTGTAATATATAACAGGGTGTGTGGGAAAAATAAAAATAAAAAAACAGAAGACAGTAAGAAATAGCCCTAGCTTCAATGACTTTTCAATCGAGTTCATTCCCAGGGAAATCCCAGATACCTTGATTATTTCTCGACTTTTATTCTCAAAAGTTATCCCAATAAGCATAGTTCACATATATGGAGGTTTGCCTTTGCAGGTGTGCTCTTGGCCCCATCTTGTCTATATAGTCATGTTGGTAAGACCTTAAGCATTTCCTCTTCCATAGAGGCTTGCTCCCATTTGAGAACATTTTTAACTGCACTAAAAGAGCAGTGAAGTGTAGCAGCAAGCCATTATTGCTCCATACGAACTTCATAAAAGTGACAACCACTCATGAGTACATCTTTCCCTGCTCTCTTGGACCAGACAAGTCTTCATGGTGGTGTAACAGCCACATTTGGGACACACACCTTCATAGGGCCCAGGAAGATATCTTCCATAATGGTCCTCACTGGCTTCTCAGAACCGTAACATTTTCATCTGTCAAATGAGATTCACTCATTTCCTCAAAAAAGATATTTTTTTTTGCACACAGTAAACTCTGTCGTCCATATTGTTCTGCCTCATGAGAGTTTAAGCTCCTTGAGACAATACAACAGAATAAAATATCCAGAGAGACTTGATTTGAGAGGTGGGATTCTGAAGTCTTTTTTTTTTTTAATATCCTCTTCAGTACCTGCCTTCCTGCCCAAAACAACTTTATTTACTGTAGTTGTCAAATTAAGGAAAAATAGTAGCAGAATAGAGAAAAACATGTCTAAAGACCCTGAAGCCTTGTTCTATATTTTTATAATAAGAACTTCCAGGGGGAACTTTAAAAAAAAACATTTTTAGATCAAAATTAAACTACATCGAATATACTAGAATCTTGAAGCCATTTTTCACACAGAATTTCAACATAGAGATATAAAAGATGGATGAATTTGCATGCTTTCAAATGTGGGCTTTATTTATAAAGAATTCATTGCTCTGTGGAGGAGGTCCAGTGTGGGTTAGACATGCTTTTAAGGATATGCTCTTGGTCTATAAGCTAGTTACATTTATTTTTATAAAGTGGCATATTTTAGCACATTGTTTTACATTGGTTTTAATAATTAACCATGGCACTTTCCCAATGTTTTTACATTGTAACTCTTCCAGAAATTGACTTCTGTATTTTAAAAACAGAAGTCCCCGCTGAATGTTCAATTGAACTAAAAAGCTTAAAAGTAAATATTTTGACTCTAGCTCATAATTCCAAGTCCTAGAACTAGTAGTCAGTCACTAAAGATAGAGCATGGCAGAATGTAAACTTCTTGTTTCAAGGGCACCAGCAAGCGACTTAACTATTGTGGGTATTTGTGGAATCAGTGAGTGAATGAGCAAGTGAATTGATGCCTTTTTAAATATATACCTAGCTTGTGAGTTGAAGAAGAATAATGGAAAATAGTTAAAAGTCTTTTTGGTAGTCTAAGCTAGAGATTTGGTAAATTTGGTTGTTGTGTTCAATTTCGGGATTTCAGTATCCTCTCTCATATAGTAATGCAACATTATAAGGGTGGACAGCAGCACTGCCACAAAGAAATCCTCTAATGAAGAGCCAATGGTAATATTGTCTATCAAAGGCAAGGTGAGCTGTCTTGAATGATGAGAAAGAATACCCAATATTCTTCATCAAAGAGAAGAAGATAGCATGCCTAATGCTCTAAAAGACACATAATGGCTCAGTAGCCAGGGGCAGGTTAAGTGAGAGTCTGATCTTATAAGCATCTGTGGTTAGAAAGTAGGCAGGCATAGTGTGTGGTGACATTTGCAGCTTAATGTCCATGGACCAGACAGGGGTGTTCATAGAGCAAGCATCCTGGCAAATAGAATTAGTGCAAAGTCCCCAGGTGTCCCAAACCAATGCCCTTTCTTCTTGGTACCTGCAAGGTCACCTCTATAGTGAAAAAAAAAAAAGGACTCTCCTCAGGATTCTGTGCTAATTTCAAGAAGTGGAAACTGTGGAATTTTGATTATACCTCTTTCTAACTGAAATAGTAAGTTCTCGCCTTGCTTAGCTCCTTGGGAAGGACACAGAAGGCTCTGGAGGAAAAAGAGGATAGGAGAGAATAAGGACAGGGAAAATTGATAGGACAAACAGTAAACAAATGTGTTCAGGACATGTGTTCCACACATTCTCGTAGCCACTTTTGGCCTGTTTTCAAACTGTAGTTTCTCTGAAGAGATGCTTCTTCTTCATGCCCATTTACTATTCATATTCAGAACATATAACCAGAGATTTATTGATGTGCTAACATAGTAACAGACCTTAATATATACATTAATTCAAATCCAACTTCCATTTAATCCTTTGAGTAGTTTTAGTTTATAAATAAATGTTGGGGCTGCGGCTTAAGTAGTAGAGTAGCTACCCAGCAAGTATGATGCTCTGAGTTCAAACTTCAGTACCACAAAAAAATAAACAAATAAATAAGATTAAGTAAGTAAATATACTTTTGATAGCAGTACTGGAGTTTGAATCCAGGGCTTCCCAATTGGTAAGCAGATACTCAAGCACTTGAGCCATGTTCCCAGCCCATTTCACTTTAATTATTTTTCAAATAGGTTCTTAGCTTTTTATACAGGGCCAGCCCCAGACTGCTGGGATCACAGACTTGAGCCACCATGCTGTTTTTGTGTAAAAGTAAGATCTTGCTAACTTTTCCCCCTCAAACAGTGGCTTTCTTGAGCTCTGCCTCCTGACTGGCTCAAATTACAAATGCTAGCCCCCATGCCTAGACTACAAATAAATGTCCTTCAATGTGGTTTTGGAATGTTGTGATTGCTCTCACCTCTGCCTAGCTCATTCCCCCACCACTGTGGTTTTCTCTTTAACTTTTATTATTTGGGTCTTGGCAAGTTAGCTCTACCAGAGGCATTCTTCACTGGCATGACCTCTCACAAAATCTCAGCAGCTGCAATTTATAATTGACATGAAAGAAATATTTTACTGCTTATTTTATGGAAAACATTTGTAAATATCTCTGTGTATGCTATTAACATTTGGCAGCTTTGTTAGCTTATCTTAATATTATTTCTCTTCTGAAATTCCACTTAAAAATTTACATTTGTCAAATTTTTCACAATGGTGAGTTTTAAAAATTAAACTATAACATTTGAAAAAAATCTATATATCTGAACACAAACTTCAAAGTTAATTACATGATCTTGATTTTTTTTATTTTATGTAAATTTTCAGAGGTAATTATAAAAAAACCACCTAATACTAATTATGGCTTTCCATCTTATTGAACTGGCTATGTTTTTAATCTAAGTCTGTATTTTATTATAAATTCCTTTAAGTGGATGTAGTGATTACAGCATTATAAATTCTTAAAAAAAAAAAAGTGCTATGTAAAATCCTGACCATCAATTCACATGAGAAAATCTGCCCCTTTGCAAATAGGATGCACAGCCCAGATCAGGAAAGTGCAGTACAGGAAGAACCTATCTAAATCATCTGTAATAAGCTTGGAGAATTTCAGAGACTAGATTTGAGCAAGACTGATCAACAAAAGTCAAACACATACCTAGAGACTATGACAGACCAGTTGACCATTTGAAGACCTGTCTCCAAATGTCAGAGTTACAAGCATGGCACCAAAATAGATATTAACGTTTTTCCTTTACTTCTTGGGCCACTTTTGCCTTGTGTTTTAGACAAAGAATGACTTTAGAAGCTTACTACCTCCAGCAAACCTATTCTGGAAAAGAAACTAAAATATCTGATCTGAAAGTAAAAGATAGCTTTGCTTTGGTTTCCATTTGCATTTGGCTTTTAAACATGGCTAAACCAATAATAGATTTTCACTTTGAGCTATTTCTGAATGTTAGGTTGGAAATCAACTGCAAATGATCCATTCTCTGGAACAAGTTAAATTGGAAATGTTGTCTATGCTAAATGAAATATACCCACAAGCATGCTTTACTATGAATGAGAATCTCAAAAGAAAAATGTACTTATCACATAACTTTTGAAGATCAGCTACATTTTATGAGGATTTTTCACACAGTGAAAACCAAATAATAACTACTGTCTCTCCTTAGGGTTATATTAAAAAGGGCAAGATATATGAAAATGAATTTATATGGTATTAACCATCAGCCTAGCATGTGCTTCAAAGAATAACTTTGATTCTTTGCTATATATCCTTAGCATAAATGATCACTAAACATGCTTTATTTCTCTAATATATTCAGAGAGAATAAATAAATTATATTATGCAGAGGCAAGAAACATTTCACAATCTAGGCAGTGTTGAATTTCTAGTATATCTATTTTGTTTTAAAATGTTGCTCTACAACCTTTTTTCTTTCTTTGGGGATTAATTCACAGCTGTAGAGAACTATTACATATTTTGACTTAAAACTAAATTATCTTTCACATATTTTTGTACTTTTTCAGATGAGATATTTTGTTTCATTATTCACACCAAAATAAATTATACTGACCACTGTGCAACATAACCTAGCACTTTGAGAAAGGAAATGCAAGAATGGTGAAAGAAAAACCAGATGAAATTGTTTTGCCTATAAAATTTGCAAACTATCCAGAAATCAAAATAACGTTTAATTTGTGTGATATTGGAGAAGACTTTTTAAGTGGGAGAAACATTGATTCCTGAAAATTGTATCCATATTGTTCAGCTTTACAACTGGACATAACTGAACATTTGCATGGATGGATTAGAAAGGAAACAAGGAAAGAAAGAGAGACAGAGGAAAAGAAGGAGGGGAGGGAAGCAGGGAGGGAGAGAGAAAGAAATAAAAAAGAGACCAAGGAGGAAGGAAAGGAAGGAAGGAAGGAAGGAAGGAAGGAAGGAAGGAAGGAAGGAAGGAAGGAAGGAAGGAAGGAAGGAAGGAAGGGTGGGTGAGAGAGAAAGAGAGAAAGAAAGAGAGGGAGGGAGGGAAAGGGTGGGAGGAAGAGAGAGAAAGAAAGAAATACACAAGAAAATAAATGAATGCTTAAATGAATACTTTGATATACAATAATAAAATATGACAGCGATTAGAAATGACTGAAAAGTAGCAAATTCAAAAGAATTTAAACATGACTATTACCAGCCATGACTGAGCAAAGGAATTAAGGGCCAACATATGTAGTTAGTCATTTAAGTACATTGATCAAATTGAAACCAAAGATGAATCAGAAATTAAGTAGAGATATTTGTTCTGAATCCTGAAAATAAATATGGTCCATCAGTACTTGCAGTGTATCAGAGGTTGGTTACAATGAAATTACTATCATGACTTCTAAAAGCACAATTACAAAAAGGGAAACTAGATGAATTACGTTTCATCAGAACTAAAAATCTGGCTGGGGATATGGCCTAGTGGCAAAAGTGCTTGCCTCCTATACATGAGGCCCTGGGTTCAATTCCCCAGCACCACATACAGAAAATGGCCAGAAGTGGCGCTGTGGCTCAAGTGGCAGAGTGCTAGCCTTAAGCAAAAAGAAGCCAGGGACAGTGCTCAGGCCCTGAGTCCAAGCCCCAGGACTGGCAAAAAAAAAAAAAAAAAAAAAAAAAAAACCACAAAAAAAACCCTAAAAATCTTCTCAATCATTTTGGTTTTGTGTTGAAAATCCAACCCAGGGCTTCAGAAATGCTAGGCAAGTCTTTCTACCACAAATGGCACACCCAGCCTGTAACCTAAAACAGCAGAGGCAAACATGGATTGGAAGAAATGATTTGAAAATTATTTGTTTGTCAAGAGGTCAATGTCAAAATATTTTTTAAAAACAACTTCTTATAACTCAACCTATTTTAAAGATTGTAATGGACTTGAATGGTTATTTCTCCAAAGACAATATGCAAATGACCCCAAGAAATGATACTCAACCGTGCTAATCATTTGACATTTGCAAATGTAAGCCACAATAAAATAGTGAATATACATTATATGCATTAGAATGGCTAATCTTTATAGAGGAAATAATTATTAATAAGGATGAGGAGAAACTTGAAACTTGAATCCTGTGCACTATACTAAGAGGAATATGAAATAGTGCAGCCATTTTGCAAATTATGTTAACAGTTTCTCTAGTCTATACGCTCCAGCAACTTCACTCCTAGGTATATACCCACAAAGCTGAAATCTTGGGCTCAGATACAATAGCTAAGAAATGCTTATGACCCAAACATCCATGAAGAGCTTAAATAGACTAAGAATGCCATAACTACACGTGGTAGACTATCATTCAACCATAGAAAGGAATGAGATTCGGTAGATGCTATAAGATAGCATGAACAATAAGTAGACAGATCATTCTGGTAAGTGAAATAAACCATATACAACACAAATACAGTGTGATTCTAGAATACAGGCAAGTTCAGAAGGGCCAGGGAATCAATGCATAATGGTCACTGAGTTTCAGTCTGGGAGGGTGACATGCTCTGAAGAGGGGAGTGATGATGATTGCACAGCAGTATCAATGGACTTAATGCAATAAACCGTACACTTAAAATTGTTAAAATGGTCAGTTTTACATTCTTTATGATATAACACAACACAAAAGCATTTAAAATAGAATCTATATGTAAAATTCCTTCTTAGAACAATTTCAACTTGTTTCAGTGTTCTATTTTCTCATATGTATATAAGGTAGGTTTGTGAGCAAGCACATTCACCCTCATTCATTCTCTCCATTTACACTCCTCCCTAGCAACTAATACCTACCCCAAAAGACCCTATTTTATTTCCTTGTTAACCAGTTTTACTGTACATTAATTGGACCCCTTCATTCCCTTTTTTCAGAATTTAATTTTTTTGGTAATACTGGGATTTGAACTCAAGGCTTCACCTTTGCTAGGCAAGCATTCTACCACTTGAGCCCACAACCCAGCCCGTATGGCTCTTTTTTGAAGAGGTAAATAGAACTCTTTTTTGTAGTGATACTTGTATAGCTCTTCAACTATTTCACTTGTTCACTTGTCAGTGTTTCATGTATATGAAACAATGTATATATAGATATATCAGTTCTGTTTTGCTCTTGATCTCAGATTTTTTAACCAAAACAGCAACAATAATAATAACAAAAAAAAACTTGAAGGAAATGTCTCTGATGCTTTTGTCAGAGTATTTCAAAGGCCTTAGTTCTGAACATCTGCCCAAATGTAATTTTTTTTTTTTTTGGCCAGTCCTGGGCCTTGAACTCAGGGCCTGAGCACTGTCCCTGGCTTCTTCCCGCTCAAGGCTAGCACTCTGCCACTTGAGCCACAGCGCCACTTCTGGCCGTTTTCTGTATATGTGGTGCTGGGGAATCGAACCTAGGGCCTCGTGTATTCGAGGCAGGCACTCTTGCCACTAGGCTATATCCCCAGCCCCCAAATGTAATTTTTAATAATGATAGAGCAATAGGAATTTGACTTCCCTGCCATTTGGAATCTGTTTAGAAAAATAGCACCTCTCTTGTCTCACTAAGATAATATGTGGTAGCTACTGAATCTGCCAGTTTTTGTGTCTAATTATAGATGATGGTGGTGTTCCTTTTTTTTTTTTTTTTTAGCAGACTCTCATCTAACGAGCGTTAGTCCCTGGTTGTTTTTACAACTATGACATTTAATCAATGTTAATTCTCAGGAAACTTAATTTACCACATGTGCTAGCAGATCTTTGTAACTGTTTCATTATGCACATGTATTTATGAAGTGTCTTTCAATGGTTATATTTTTATAGTTACTAGACTTCCTTGGCAAAGAAAGTGGTGTCGAAAATTTTAAGTGTATACAGAAATGCACATGTATCATGGCTTTCAAAATCCAGAAATTGTAACACTGTAATCAATCATGCTTTATGTTTGACTTTTCTTTTTGAGTAGGCAGATTCAAACTAGATTGATTCTGGTATAGCCACGTGATTCTAAACCCAAAACCTACAAAACTTGTGTAGTGGAAAGATTTGCCATCTTCAGTATCCTCTAGCTATTCACTTCCCTCTACATGAACATGCATTCTTCCAGATGTTCTTTATGCAAATATAAACAAGTATAAATTCACTTTAGCAATTTCTTTTCTCGAGCAAAATAGAACATTATATAGACTATTCTATAGTTTGCTTTTACACTGGAAATATATCTTGGAGAAGTTTGCATTTTGGCAAAATAAATAGTTCTTTTTTACACATACCAGGATCATGTGTTTGTTTTTTTTTTAAATCAGTATAGATTAGTTTTACAATAGAGGATGTCATTGTGACATTTCCTCCTATGTTTACATATGCAAATCAGCCTTCTCCCCCCTCTATCATGCTTCTCCATGACATCCCCCCTTCTTTAAAACAGTTTCAACAGATTTCACTGTTCTGGTTTAATTTTTCTTTCCATTTTTGTCATTTCATTTGTACATGTTGTATGTTTTTCTCAGAATTGCACTGGTGTGCTTCAATTTATTTAAATAATCTCTCATTTATGAATATTTAATTTTTACTCAATATGTATAAACATTTAATATTATTATTTTCTATTAGAAAATAATATGTGCTATTAGGAAACTACTATAATGAATAGCCTTTCATATTTAGCAGTGTGTACATGTGTGCACTTATCTAGAAGATAAATCACATCACTGGAATTCTGGGTCAAAGCATTTATAATGTTAATAAATGTCAGATTTCCCCCGAAAAGGTTGTATTTCCAGTTTGTATTTCTGTCTGCATTGTCTGAGGGTAGGTTCCCCTCCTGTGAATTAACCAACTTCCAGTTTTTGTTTATCCAAGAGGTAAATAAACAGTATTATATGTAACTTTAATTTGCATTTCTTATGAGTGAGATTGAACATCTTTCCTATTTTCATCTGTAGTTGAGCTGGTGGGTCACACCTATAGTTCCAGTTGAAGCAGAAGGACTTGGAGTTCAAGAGTAGCCTGGGTTGCTTGGCAGGATCCTATCTCAAAAAGAAAAATAATTTGTATTTCCTGGCCTGTAAATCTCTGCTAATATCACAAGGGTTTTTTTTAATCAGTTTTGGTTTATGTTGTACAATCCAACCTATTTATGTTAAAAGTCTAGACTATGTGAACATCTCAAATTTTGGCAAGTCTCAACAACTATCCCTAACAAACACCACTCTTTCTGTTTACTTCCAGCCTCCTGGAATATGTCTACAATGGATAGAAAAGTGGAACTTCCACTCTCTTTGAGGGAAAAAAATCCTAATTAATACTGAAGGAAATAAAGTGAGACTGTGATGAAGCATTTTTATCACTAAATTAATTCTTGTGGTGATTCAAGTTCCCTGATATCATTAGCTTCTATTAAACATCATTCTTGTAAAAAAATAATTAAGAACTACAGCTTAGATGGATAGCTTCACTTACAAGAAAAGAGGAATTGGACCATAGTTTCAGTAACTTATACAACTCTTATCTTTGGCTATGTAAGGAGGCAGCTGGACCTGAGATTGGGTCTCTTTGGATATTAGAATTGTTATCTCATAGGTGCACTATAGAGGTGATTTTCTGAAGTTAACAGATCTCAGACTATGCATCTCTTTACCACTGTAGACATACAGAAGCATACCAGCTGCTCATCAAACTGGTCCTCAACTCCCAAGGAGAGTTTGGTTTCCTTTCTCTTAAAACTTCCCTGTCAGGGACAGGCATACCTTTCAGAATAAAGTATGCATCTCCCATGATACTTGTTCAGGGCTTATTCTACTGCATAGGATATTTGGTTTGGCTTTAGTGTGTGCCTCACATGTACATGTCAGTGTTTGGCCATGTCCTGAATTTGTTGTGCTTATTCTGGGTTAGTTCACTGTGAATTTTGGGAAGTGATTCCATTTTCCACAAGCATGGCCTTAGTCAGCTTCCTGTGGCCAAGATCTTTGCCTCTTCAACATGCTTACTTGTAGAAGGAGTGAGGCAGAAAGCAAAGCAAAGCTTACACAGGCCTGTGGCATGTGCTGGGCAGGCCTCTGAGCTAGAGAAGTCCATCTCTATAAACACTCTTACTCTTACTTTTCTGTGATTTCTGTATACATACCCATCTCTGACCGATAGGGTTGCCAGAAGTAGAGGGGCACAATTTACAGTGTGTGTCTGTTCGGATCAGTCTTCTTTATACTGCAGGAAAAATTGTACTTTTGGCAGGATGCTGGTGACTGGTGGCTGTCATCCTGTCTACTCAGCAGACTGAGATCTGAAGGTTATTTTAGTACATTTTCCAAGGCCCGTCTCAGTGCTGAATGCTGTGGTCCAGACAGTGATTTTATTATTTTAATTTTTGTATAGAGGATTTTTTAACTGTATCTTTTGTCTGGTTTTTTTTTGTTTTTTTGTTTTTTTGGGGTTTTTTTGGTGCTGGTGATCGAACCCAGGACGTTGCACTTGCTAGGCAAGCACTTTGCCACTAAGCTACATCCCAACCCTGTATAAAGGATTTTACTTGTCACTTTTAATTTATCACATAGTGCACCCATCATTCATTCATTCTGTGTATTCAAAATAGGCAGCAAATGCTTGCTGAATACCTACTGTATGCCAAGATATGTAAATAATATCTACAACACTTGTTTTCATGGAGTTTGTGTTATAGTGGAGTCACTAAATAGCTAAATGAATAGACATTTCATATAAATATTTTAGGAAGAAAATTGAAAACCAGTTGGTTAAAAGTTGACCTGGAGGAAGCAGGCATCCTCCATGACCCTGTAACTCTTCCATCCTGCTTATCTACAAAACAGTCTCCTGTGGATAATGTCTAGGACTTCTTCTAGCATGGAAAGTAGACAGGTCTCTTTGGTTCATCACTCTAGCAGCCCTTGAGTACCTTGATGGCTTAATTTGTTAAAAATGCTTCCATAGGAAGCCTTTGTGAACAGGAAGTCCTAGAGTTTTATTCTCAAAACAGTCATTCCAATAATTTAAACCTTTACACTTTGGAGCCTGTGACAAGTCAGGAACTTCCAAAGCCCTCAAGGTTCTGTTTCTGTTGTACTTGATGCAAAACATTTGGCTTTATTGTAATGGCTATGATTGCTTTGGCAGCTTTACTTTCCTTGGCCCTGGATTCCTGTGCACTTCTTTCTGGACAAACTGCAAATTTTCAACCTTTCTTCATTGCTTTTTTGCCCACAGTTTTCACTGTAAACTTAGCTAAAACCATCCAGCAATATTCGTGCCACAGACTAAATGCTGAGATACCTTGCAATTTCTTCTGTCAGATTAATTTGTCACCTCTAAACTTAGGTTTCCACAAAGTTATTAGGACATTGACAAAATGGAGACATGTTATCTACTGCAATGTAATACAATTGACCTCTTCTCCAATCCCCAGTAGAGTCCATGTTCCTATTGTGGAGCTCCTGAGCACAGTTTCTACTGTCTGTATTCCTATCAGCATTCTGGTCTTCTCAACTCTAACTGGAATAGCCCTTTCTTTCTTTTTTTTAATTTTATTTAATTTTATTTCAAATTTTTATTTCAGTTTCATACGTTAGACATTGGATACATTTCTTGTACTGTTTGTTACCTTGTCCATCATACCCCCCCCTCCCCCTTTCCCTCCCCCCCCCAGGTGTTCAGTTCACTTACACCAAACAGTTTTGCAAGTATTGCTTTTGTAGTCATTTGTCTTTTTTTACCCTGTGTCTCTCAAATTTGGTATTCCCTTTCAATTTCTTGCATCCAATACCAGTATACACGGTTTCCAATATACTCAGATAAGATTACAGAGATAGTGTAGGTACAACCACAGGAAGGTGATACAAGAACATCATCAATAATAGAAGCTACATATACACATGGGACATTGAAAGTAGTTACAACTGTGATATATCAATTGTTTCCATAACATGGAGTTCATTTCACTTAGCATCATCTTATGTGTCCATAAGGGTATAGCTATTGGGCCTTGTGATGCTCTGCTATGACTTGCCTAAACCTGTACTAATTATTCCCAATAAGGGAGACCATAGAGTCCATGTTTCTTTGGGTCTGGCTCACTTCACTTAGTATAACTTTTTCCAAGTCCTTCCATTTCCTTACAAATGGGACAATGTCATTCTTTCTGATAGAGGCATAAAATTCCATTCTGTATATGTACCACATTTTCCTGATCCATTCATCTCCTGAGGGGCATCTGGATTGGTTCCAGATTCTCGCTATGACAAATTGTGCTGTGATGAATATTGTTGTGCTGGTGGCATTACTGTGATTTTGTTTGTGGTCTTTTGGATAGATACCCAAAAGTGGGGCTGCTGGGTCATAGGGGAGTTCTATATTTAGCCTTCTGAGGAATCTCCATACTGCTTGCCAGAGTGGCTGAACCAGTTTACATTCCCACCAACAATGAAGTAGGGTTCCCTTTTGGCCACATCCCCTCCAACAATTGTTATTGTTAGTTTTCTTGATATATGACATTCTTACTGGGGTGAGATGGAATCTCAATGTTGTTTTGATTTGCATTTCTTTTATGGCCAATGATGTAGAGCATTTTTTCATATAAGCTCAATTTATAGTATTCTAGAGCTTCCCATGCATCATCTCCAAATTTCTCTAATTTGTCTTCTTTACTGGTTATTAAAATCTTAAGAACCCTATAGTCAAGTTTTATCACAGGAATGACCCCATTCCTGGTACCAGTTTTATGTTAGTAATACGTTTCTGTCACTATGGCAAATTCTGGAGAAAAAACTTAAAGGGGAAGTTATTTATTTTGGTGCACAGTTTCAGAGGTTTCAGCCCATCCTGACAAGAAAGGTATGGTGGAGTAGAGAAGCTCACTTTATGGCAGCGAGGAAGCAGAGAGACAAGTGCTTGTTCTTGCAGGCTTCTCCCTTCTTTTGCTTTTGGCCTCCAGACTGTTGGTTGGTGCTAGCCACATAAGAATGGTTCCCTCCCCCTTAGTTATCCCTCTCCTGAAATTCCCTATACACACACACACACACACACACACACACACACACACACACACACATACATACACACACACACCAAAATGTTGAGTAATCTCATATGTAGTTTGCATTCCAATCAAGGTAAAAAGATTAACCATCAGAGGTCCACCTCCTTATTAACTTGACATCCAAACATGTCCTTAAATTATCATAGGAATGATATGATTCTTTTTAAGTTTTATAAAGTAACTTTGGCAATCATGTGGACAGAAGGTAAACATGTTTCAGGTCAGGGAATCTCAGTTTTCTAAGTTGAATACTTCTCCTAGGATGTAGATGTGCTTTTATACCATATGGTGTAACCCAAGCTTGATTCAGAATAGTGCTGAAATGCCCAGAATGAAGAGATAAGGGGTAATTTAATTATAACATTTAAGATGATGCATGTTCAGACCTGATTTCTAGTAGAATGTCCTGATGAAAAGTGGATGCTATCTATATTTCATTTTAAGTCTGTGCTATTCCTATAGTTTTCAAGTCCAAGATGCAGAAGAGTTTATTTTATGCTTACATAGAATAAAACTAAATTCAATGAAAAGTAATTGTACCTTATTAGTGATTCAAGAAAAGAGAACAAATTGGTATGCCCTGGGCAGCTTTCCAGTAGATTCTCTTCCTAGCTTGGAGATGATTTATAATACCTAACAGTACTCACTATTTTTACCATATTTCACTTGTAAAATAAAATTTTAAAGGAAGAAATGAGAAACTTCTGTTTCAGTAGTTTCCAAACTGGATAACGATAGAATCTTGTCATTTGTCATCATTTATCATGTAAAGCAAGGAGCTGAGTGTAGTATTCTCATTATGTAAACATTATAGATGCTTTGTTATTCTGTTGTTTCTTATTCTATTTAATTAACATTCTGAACTGGACTGTAACATGTAGGAAATTTTCTATGCTCATTTCAGAGCTGTGTTTTATACCAAAAAAAGTGATGTCTTTAGAAGTACTTAATGGAACAAATACAAACCAGATTTGGGTAATTAGTGATAATTATGCATAAAAATCAGGTGAGCAAATTTCTCCCTCATTTTAACTTAAACTTTTACAAGGAACATTAGTTCTTGAGCCACCAGGGCCTTATTAAAGTGGTAATTTAATAAGTGGTCTCCTAGAGCAATGAAAGAATTGATATCTGCCCAGCTGATGTGTCTTGTTTAAGGAACTATGTTATGCCTATGGGAGGATTTATCACATCAGTGGTAAAGGTATTATTTATTCTTAATACGTTTCTTGTGTGTATAGAGTATTATTTAATTACAGTTTTGTATGTGTGTGAAGCACTGAGGCCTAAACTTACAGCCTGGATACCATCCCTTAGCTTTTTGCACAAAGCAGATACCACCACTTAAGCCAAAGCTCCACTTCTAGCTTTTTAGTGGTCAACTGGCTGTAAGAGTATTTGCTTGAGATTTCTTACAAATACAACTAACTCACATTAAGTACCAAAATATCCAAGAGGAACTAGTTTTCATTTAGCCAGTGCTGTACACAGAGATCTTTAAATGAGTTATCTGATCAAGAACCACAAGCTTGAAAGATACATATTATTATTGCCCACTTGAAAGGTGAGAAGAATTCAACTTACTGGATTTAAGTAACTTTCCCAAAGTGAATGGGTAAAGCAAGTTACAAACAATTTATGAACATAAAACATGTGTGGCAATAAGAACCAACCTTTTAATTGCCAATATTTTCAGTTAGAATTGAGAAAAGCTGAGAAACATTAGTCATTGTACATACACACACACACACACACACACACACACACACACACACACACACACACACACATTGGTATCAGCCCTAAGAAGAAAGGTGCCATATGGAAAATACAGAACTCCTTTTTCTTACTTATTTCTAACTAGATTATCTCTGCTGGTGGCAGAAAGCAATGAATGTGAACAATGTATGTCTGCTTTATAAAATTTGTTACAGGCCCTAGTTATCAGTTATTTCAAAGTCTAAATGAGAAGAGATTATTTAGTGCATATAGATGATCCTTAAGTCCAATAGGCATTACTTACAGAATAATTAGTTCTCTATGTGCAATGCAGGGGGAGAGTTCTCAGGTCAAAAGAATAAAGATAAATAGAACAAGATAGCTTGATATGCAAGTAGCTTGAGGGTGTCTGCTATTTCTCCACTTGAACTTTTTTCAGTTCAGTTTATAGATATGTAACAAAGGTGGCACAGATTTCTATTTCATTCAACAAAGAATTTTTTTACTTACTCAATTTTCAAGTAAAATTTCTCAAAGTTGGAGTTTAAAAAAATCACCAAAAGGTCTGAAAATCATCTTTTTGAGGGGAGATGCTGGCCCAGTAGCACCAGAAATGCTTATATATTTCAGTTTTATCATCCCTCTTTACATTGGTGTGATGGTTTTTAGATGATGCCTTTACTTATTTCAAGCTATACATCCCAAATTGTCTAAGCCAAATAGCTGAGCTTTATTTTACAAAGACTTGCCATTATGTGTTGTTTACTGTTTCTATCACAATAAATATCAAAGGTTTTGTTAAGCTTATTCTGAGCAAAATAAAAGCCAATAAAGGCTGCAATAATACACTGAAGATCGGTGCAGGCAGTCTGATTAAAACCAGCACCCAAACTGCTCTTCAGATTATGCACAAATGTAGAACTTTTCTAGCTACTTCTCTTTGCATATGGTTGTGAATACACTTTAAATAGTAATCATTTCCACTTCTGTGGGTAAGCTGTGTTATGCTTCAGTTTTTCACTTCGGAGTAACGAGATATAAATTAATTTCCTCACATAGCCACTGTTCTGCTCTTCTACAAGCTGTGGACTTTCCTGCCTATTTTATATTTGTAGGTTGTCTCCAAACTGTGAGAGTTTCTCTTAAAGCATCTCTGTATGTGGTAATACTAAATGTAGAATCCTAAACCCGTGGATCTTAGGTCAAATTTGTATACATTTTCTGGAATTGTGAGTTTTCCTGGGGTATAATTAAAACTCAGTGCCATGTTGGTTATTAGTTTGGGTTTAAACCCCTGGTCTTTTTTTTTTTTTTTTTTTTTTGTCGAGGTGATGTAGAGTTACATAAGTAAGGCAGTGAGTATATTTCTTGTCAAAGTTGTTACCTCCTCCCTCATTTTTCTCCCACCTTCCCTCATCCCCAACTCCCCCCCTCCACCCCCAAGAAGCTGTACAGTTGCTTTACAGCATATTGTCTTGTAAGTATTGCTGTTCCATTGGTTCACCTTTTACCCTTTAGGAGCCACTGGGGTGATGATGGTGTTGCCCTATACCAGAGATGAGGAGTGATGTCCTGGATTTGAGGGATCCTTTTGGATCTCCTGTTTACGTGTCTATTTTTGTAAGTAATACTTCTAAACAGACACAAGTAGATTGTCACACCTATTAAAATTACATACATGTATACATGTAATGTATACATGTATATTTGTTTGCATGCAAATATGAAACATATTCCTTCCTGATTTTTATATGCCACTTGATATGGATGAATATATATATATATATATTTTTTTTTATTTTTTATTTTTTTTTGTCGATCGTGAGGCTTGAATGCCAGGCCTGGGCACTGTCCCTAGCAGTTCAGCTCAATGCTAGTGTTCTACCACTTGAGCCACAGTACCACTTCCAGTTTTCTGGTGGTTTATTGGAGATAAAAGTCTCATGAACTATCCTGCCTGAGCTGGCTTTGAACTATGATCCTCAGATCCCAGCCTCCTGAGTAGCTAGGATTACAGGAGTGAGCCACTGGCAATAACAATTTTTATATTTGTTTGTTTAACCAGTACTTGGGTTTGAATTCAGGGTTTGGATACTGTCCCTTAGATTTTTTTGCTGAAGGTACCTTGCTATCATTTGAGTCACAGTTCTACTTCCAGTTTCTAGCTAGTTTATTAGAATTAAGAGTCACATGGATTTTCCTTCCCAGTCTGGCTTTGTACCAAGACCCTCAGATTTTATTCTTCTGAATCACTGGGATAACAGCCACCAGCACACAGTAAACAATGTTTTCTTTTTATTAAAATACTGATTTGCTTCTCAGTATCCTCTCTTAAAACATGCTGTAGTTCAGAGTCACGTGTCTAAGAGTGGCCTTTGAAAGCTTTGACTTTGTGATTTGAGATGCCTGAAGGCAAAATGATGTGGCAGATAAGACGGAGTCAGAGAGTTTTGGTTATCCTAAATGAACCTCCTCCAAGGTATCATTGCTAATGGAGTTCAATATAGTCTTACATGATTACTTTCATGATTGAAGTGTCCCAAAGCAGAGCTAACATTCAGTAATGAAACTGACAAATAATGATGGAAGGAAAGGTTTCTTTTATTCTAGATGTTTGTAAATGTCAGTAACTTGTTAATTGGAAAACTGCAAGAGTCCTACTGAGTATAATGCCAGGAAATCAGTTCAAAATTAAACATTCACATTTTGTGGAGTTGAATTGCATTTTCCTTGGTTATCCTAATTATGTATAAAAACTGAATCTTTGTTCAGGCAAGATTTATGATGAAAAAAATGAGTGAAATTGATGAGGTAGACATAACCAAAGCAAAGTTAGACAAGCAAGTAATTTGTGAGGAAATTATATATCTGAATAATTTGTCTCAGAAGCAAACAGATAATTTGAAAATCCTCGGACTATTAAATCTAGGTGCCTGGGTTTTAATTTTTAACTTTGCCACTGACAAATTGAGTCATAATAGGCCATTTAATGTCAATAGTTCCCAATGAAGTTGGCAATGAAGTTCCCAGACAAAAATCTTAGCAAGTTAATAGCCCATAGGTTAAAAAAAAAATCTCCAGAAACTGGGTCTTTAAGAAGATAGAAAGTGGAGGTCCTAGTTAGCACAGCATGAAAAATCATCATACTTGAGCTACCACTTTCTTCTCCACTAATGATGGCTGTCTATTAGGCAAATTCTGTAATGTGACTCTGTGGCAACATTGGGCAAAGAATAGTCTTTCGTAGGTAGGATGATAAGTGCTATTAAAGGAAGATGTTTGGCTCCATATGCTCTCCACTGGCTACTGCCTGTCACTCACCTTGTTCTTCTGCCAAAGAAAATGGAACCATTACCTTTTGTACAATGATGGTTCACAGCTTGCAGCTTTACATATGCTATTTTATTCCATTCTCATATGAATTTATAAGGTGGTACTATTTCCTTTATATAAGAGAGGAAACTGAAGCTCAGGGATAGTAAGCAATTCACTCAAGGTCACAACACTAGTAAATAGTGGAGCAACATCAACTATTGCTGGTACTAGGACTTGGACTCAGGGTCTGGGAGCTGACCCTTTTGCTTAGGACTGGTGCTTTACTAGGCTGAAGTGGTCAGATGGAGATGAGTCTCACAGGCTTTCTTGCCCAAGCTTACTTCAAACCTACATCCTCAGATCTCAGCCTCTTGAGTAGCTCAGATTACAGATGTGAGCCAGCAGCACCTGGCCCTTACACTGTGTGGTTTAGTCTGTCTCATCACTTACTCTCTAATATACAGTGATTATCCAAAGTATGCTTTATGAAAACCATGTAAGTCCTTGAAAAAAAAACAAAAAAGAAAATAACAGACCTCCTAAATTTTGACAACTGTGATAGAGTCTGCTTTATTCATACCTTAAGAAGACATGTCATCTGTTTGATAAGCAGTCATCTGCTATTGCTTGACCTAGCAATGAATTGATGAAGCAAAGTATGTGACAACTACAGGTATGTGTATAAAACATTTCTACAGCATCCAAAGTTATTTCTACTCTCCTCATACATTATGGACAAAACAGTGGGTCTAAAATGGGGTGTAGTGTCACTAGCCCACACTTAGAAATGGAGCTTAAATGTAAAAATTTTCAAAAGAAAATACTGTAAGAATTAAACACACACACACACACACACACACACACACACACACACACGAGTTCATTTAGGTCCTGAAGTGATCCAATGCTCCAAGGCCAAAGAGATAGAAATCTTGGGGAAAAAGTAGCTAGTGGGTGTTAATCACTTTGATATTGAAAACACACTGTGAAATTCTTGTCTATGGAGGTCTATGGCTGCCTTCCCAGTGACTAGACTGCATCAGCCACTACTGAATTGAAGGCATCCTACTCTGGAGCCTGGCTGTTCTGAAGGGCTTGGAGAGTCAGAGTATGGGAGAGACAGATATCCATCTTCTCACCCCCTGCAGAAACCATGCCATCCTTTTCTGTGTCCCTCTCTGCCTCCATTTTGCCCACATGGACCCTAATGAGAGGTTAGAAATGTTGTGGCATCAGGTACATGTTGTCTAGAATACTAAAGGAGAAAAAAATGCCCCAGAGCTTATTCATTTTAAGATTATAAACCACTTGCAGGAACCAGCTCTAAATGCTCTAGAGAGTAGAGAATGGTTGGCACAGAGCACAAGTTAGAGAAATTCAGCCAGTTTTCCTATTCTAAAATTCTTGGAGCATTCATTCTTTAAAGGGACTTGTTTCTGTGCTGGAAAGATGCTTAAATAGTACAGGGTGACAGACAGGAATACAGTTTCAGTCTTGCACATGTGGATATTTAGTTTTCTCAACACCATTTTTAAAGAGACTGTTTTTTTACCAACAAATAGTTTTGGATGCTTTATCAAAAACCAGATGGCTATAAGCTATGAATTAATTTTTGGTCTTCTCATCTCTTCTACTGGTCTGTTTTTGTGCCAGATCTAAACTGTTTTTATTTCCATAGCTCTTTAGTATATTTGAAGCTTGAAATTGATCCCTACAGCATTGCTTTACTATTATTTTTTTTCTTCTCAGGATTACTTTGATTCTTTGAGGACTTTTGTGTTTTCTTACGAGTTTTAGGCTTGATTGCTCTATCTCTGAAAAGAATGACATTGAGATTTTGATGGGTATTACATTGAATTGATAGATCATCTTTAGCAATATGGCCATCTTAATTTATTCCTGACAATTTATGAATAAAATGTCTTATTTGAATCTATTAATCATATCACTCAAACTCTAATTGCTGGTACATAAAATCAAACACTCATTTTGTTACTCTCCAGGAATATTCAAATATGGTGAAGCTTGTTTATGTGCATTTAAATGCATCCTTTTCCTCTAAAGAGTAATGTACTGTGTGTGTGTGTGTGTGTGTGTGTGTGTGTGTGTGTGTGTGTGTGTATACTGAGGATTGAACTCATGATGTGAGCACTGTCCCTGAGCTTCTTTTACTCGGAACTATCACTCTACCAGTTGAGCCATAGCTGTACATGCAGCTTTTTGGGGTAGCTTTAGTGGAGATAAGAGTCTCACAGAATTTTCTGCCCAGTCCTCATGAGTAGCTAGGATTAGAGACATGAGCCCACCGGTGCCTGGCTTTAATGCCTGAGGTCATTTTTGTTTTTCATCATTTTGTCGTTCTAATCCTCAGAACACATTGAATCTGTGAGCATTTCACAGTGGGAGCTACTGAGAATGTCAGCTGGTATAATCTTGATAGGCCAAACATTTATAGCAGGTAGTCCTCATGCTACATACAAAGAATGTTGAAGCTTCATGAAATTTAAATGTTTAAGGTATTAAGGTGGGATTTGACAGGGTAATAAGAATGGGTCTCATGGGAGAGAGTCTATCCTATCAAAATGTTGATTCCTTGATGATGAGGCAAATCTGTAGCTTTATGACTCTGCTTCATCTCTTTGCTGGAAACATCATTACGAAGAAGCAGAGACTTTATCATTTGTGGTTCAGACACATTAGCAACAAAAATGCCAAAGGCAGAAAATGTGCAATTTCATGCTCATTAATTTCAGAGAGGATTTACAGATTAACCTGGCTAGAGATATTGTCCTTCAAAAAAGGCCCACAGCAGCACAGTTACCACAGACTACTTTCAGAAGGTTGACCAGATGTCTAGGTCAGACTATGTTAGAAACCCTTTTGGTTCCCAGAAAATTGTGCTGCAAGGAAGGGGTCTGAAGAGCAAGTGTTTAAAATATGCTATGAAAGATTCTTCTCTCATATCCTAGTCATGAGGCAGGACATAACTTCATTTTTGTTTGTCTTTCACTAGCTAGAGAGTAGTGAGTAGCTCAGTACCATAGCCTATCTTAACCAAAAAGAGGTTATTAGCCAACTAGTTGTAATCCAACCTTCATCGTATCAACCCTATAATTCATCTATTTTAGGATTCTTTAAAGATTTAAAGTAGATAGGTGGCTGAATCCACTCAAAACATACCATTTCAAAGTTTCATTTCCATTTCAGGAAATATTTTTGGAGTTTACTGATATCATTGGCATTCTACCAACACCACTGTAGATTACTGGTACCACAGTGAGGTGAGACTTCACGGTGAATGTTCTCCCACTACCTATACAATTTCTTGTTGTTATGACATAAGTAGGGGAAGAGCTTTTCAAGTGTTAACGTGCATATGTTTCACCAGGAGATGTTTCTATACATAGTCTGAAGCAAAGCGTTAGGAAGTAGAGTAGTAAGGGAGAAAAATGACATTGCCCAAGCCTATAATCACACAAACTATAGTGGGCATGCTTTTTTGGCAGTGATATTTAATCCCTAAAGTGTATGTTAGCTTTTCATTTTTGCAACAAATACCTGATAGAGACAGTTTTAAAGGAGGAAAGATTTATTTTGGCTTACTGTCTCCAGAGATTTCAGTGCATGATTTTGGCCCCATTAGCTTGGGCAGAACATCATGCAAAGTGAGATCCTGTTGTGGAGCAAAGAAGCACACCTCATGGCAGCCAGAGAGCAGAGTGAAAAAAAAAGAGTAATGGACAGGGCGAGGGCCACAATATCCCCTTCATAGTCGTACCCCTCAGTGACTCACTTCCTTCAACCAGACCCCCCCTCCTCCTTTTCACCACCTCCCAACAATGCTATCATTTTATGAAGTCATCAAGGGATTAAATTAGGTCCTCAGGATCTAATACTCTTCCCAAATGCTGACAGTCATGCCTGTGAGACTCATGAGCCTGTGGGATACACTTCATATTCAAGTCATGATAAGTGACTGTTTATAATTAATGTAATTAACGTCATTGTTAAGGAACCATAGTGCATTTGTTCTGTTGTTGTTGTTGTTCGCCAGTCATGGGGCTTGAACTCTGGGCCTGGGCACTGTCCCTGAGCTCTTCAGCTCAAGACTAGTGCTCTATCACTTGAGCCACAGTGCCACTTCCAGTTTTCTGGTTGTTTATTGGAGATAAGAGTTTCATGGACTTTACAGCCCAGGCTGGCTTTGAACCATCTTCCTCATGTCTCAGCCTCCTGAAGACCTAGGATTACAAGCATGAACCACCGTGGCACCCAGCACATTTCTTTTGAAAAATGAAGCTGTGATCTATTTGCATGACTTTAAAAATATGTATCTTAAAGCAAAAGAGGGCTGGGGATATGGCCTAGTGGCAAGAGTGCCTGCCTAGGATACACGAGGCCCTAGGTTCGATTCCCCAGCACCACATATACAGAAAACGGCCAGAAGCGGCGCTGTGGCTCAAGTGGCAGAGTGCTAGCTAGCCTTGAGCGGGAAGAAGCCAGGGACAGTGCTCAGGCCCTGAGTCCAAGGCCCAGGACTGGCAAAAAAAAAAAAAAAAGCAAAAGATTTGGTCCCTTTCAAAATATAAAACCAATTTGTGTCCCAATCATAAAACTGTAAGGAAGATCTGTAAGATCGCTGTCATGCAGATGTGAAACAAATCACAAAAAGGGGGGAAAGGAAAAAGAAAGCAAGTGAGTGGAGGAAGGAAAATCATTTCCTAGTAAGAGAGAGGCCATCAAAGAGCAGCTGCCTCTGCCTCCTGCAATCAAGCTCAAGGCAGGCTCTGATTTAAACCTATTTTAGCACATTGAGAAAAGAGGTGAACTAACTCATTCTTGGTGATAATATGTCAGTAGCTATCAATGCTTCAGACTCAACATTCCAAAGCAATACTGCAGAAGCTTGTTTGGACCTACAGACTTCTGGATATGAAAGGTCCAGAGGACATCTTTTGCTTAGCCCTGGAAAAGTAGAGTTATTTTAATCAGGAATGACAACTGACTTAGGATTCAAGAGAGGGTAAAGGAGGATGAATATGGTCAAAGTACTTGGTGTACATGTGTGAAAATGGAGCAGTGAAGCTTGTGCAGATTGGTTTGGGAAACGGAGGGAGGATAAAGGGAGAGTGATGGAGGGCTACAAGCATTTATGCACATATGGACACCAACATTAAACCTCCTTATACAACTAACTGATGCTAATAAAAATTTGGTGGAAGAGTAAGAGTTCAAGAAGTGTGAGTATGAGTGTGTGTGTGTGTGTGTGTGTGTGTCCATAGTGAGACTTGAACTTGGCTTGCTTGCTGGCACTCTGATGACATAAACCACATCTGCAGCCCAACTTTTTACTAGCTAATTGGAGAGGAAGTCTCTTAAACTTTTCTGCCCAGGCTAGCTTCAATCCGTAGTCCACCAGCTCTCAGCTTTCTGAAGAGAGAGGATAACAGATATAAGTTACCCGTGTCAAGCTACACATAATTTTAATAAGAAGAGAAAGATGTAACTAAGTTTTATTGCCAAAACCATTTGACAGTTATTCTTCAGGAATTTTTTCTTAAATTTTAGAGTGTATCAGCAAATAGCAAGGCAGCTAATGGAGCTGGAGGGCAAGGGTCCAAGAGAAAGAAACACTTACAATATACTCATCCTGGATTGGAATAAGATACTCACAGCATAGGACTCAGGAAACCTTATGGTCCTCTAGCAATTTGAAGTTTCCATGGTAGCTGAGCTTATGGTTGGAATTTTGATTGGAAACATCTGAGTGATGTCCTAGTGGTGCGTCTTCTTCCCTCTTCCTATAGCTCACTTTTACCAGTATCACAAGGCCATGCTGGTTCTTTCCCAGAGGAGAAGCAAACACCATGTTCTACTCTCGAAGCTATGAGGGAATAAGAATTCTGCAATTACCATTCCACTGGGAGTTTCATTACCTTTTATCCACTTTGATTCCTAGTTTGCACATAGTAGGCACTAAAATTTGTGCAAGTTAATTGAATTCAAGGGACACATTATCTCCTTTGTAATCGATTTACTTTGGTTCTTTTATAGAAAACAATTTCTTCTGAGTTTGTAATGACATGCATGAACATTGTGGCATGAGCCTCCTGTCTCCCCACTTCTGGGAAATGGTCATAATGTTTAAATGCACTGATGTCTTTCTTTTTCTAATCAAGACGTTAAGGGATCTGGTAGCCTAGCAGGTGCCTCGATTGTGCATAATTGGTTGCTTGAAATTGTTTAGCACAGACTGATAAGTCTCAGCCAAAAGAAGATTTTTTTTTCTTCAACAAAACCCTGAACACATCCAGAAATTCCTGAGCCATAGTCAAATCACATTCCTCAGTGAAGCCTACATTCTGAGAGCGAGAGAGAAAGAACCATACTAATTACGTGTGTGTGTGTGTGTGTGTGTGTGTGTGTGTGTTGGACTTGAACTCAGGGCTCCTCAATTGGTTTTTCCACTCAAGGCTGGAGCTCTACCACTTGAGCTATACTTCTACTTTCCTACTAGTTAATTGGAGATAAAGGCTCATGAGTTCTCCTGGTTTGACTGGCTTTTGATTATGTTTCTTGGATCTTAGTCTCCTGAGTAGTTAGGATTATATGCGTGAGCCATCAGTGCCTAGATGAATGCTGTTTGATGCCAGGCAACCATCATAGGAAAACATGAGCAGACTTGTCCTTTTCTCTTATCTCATAGGTTTAGTGATGCAGAGTAAAGCTTTCCCACTTAAGTGCTTACTGATTACAAGTTGTAAGTTTACAAACACCAACTTCATATGGAATAATCAAAACAAATGGCCTCTATTTGCCTCTCCTGTGTTTGACATGTGAGGACATTGGACCAAATTGGGGTATGTGAAAGGCACAGATATCTCTACACACCCCACACACATCACAGCATTGTTCTGTATGTGTGTTTGACTAAGCCATTTTTGTGATTCCATCACCATGTCAATTGACAGAGGGCATATTTCTTGGCCTCATGATATCTCTGTAAAAGGATTCAGGTTCTTCCTTGCTATTACCAATACTCAAGCCCCTCTGTAAGTGGGAGGCCATCATGTCTCACAGTGATTATCTAGTTGTCAAGATGCCATTAAGAAAGGCTGGCACTTCTGATACCCTGAGATGCCCCTTGTGCCCTCCTACATCACAGAGCACTAGCTCAATGTCTGCTACTTTCCTATAGTGACAAGGTTCCTTTGTTAATATCACTTCCATCAAAGTGTAACACTGAGAGTCTGGTATGAAAACCAGAATTCTTTTTGTCTAAAGGACTGATTTTAAAGATTATTTCATAACTCACCTAAACTCTGAGTACAAATAAAATATATTTTAAAATCAGCTTTATAAGGAATCACATATTTTTAGCATACAGTAATAATAATAATAACAACACAGTAATTAACAGCTGTTGGGTGATGTGATTTTAAAAGGAATAGACTATGAACCTAGGAAAGGAAAATTGGAAGAAGGAGAAAAGCTCATACATTTCACCTTGTTTATAATAAATGCTTTAGTTTGAAGGGTTGAATACAACTTATTCATCCATCAGAAAATATTACATAAATGCCTACTGTGTTTCAGATACTACACTAGACATCTTACCTACACGTCAGTTCCTTTTATTATTTGACTTTTCTTTAAATTATTCATTTATATATCTTAATGGAACTTCAAAGTCTAGTTGGTGTTGCCCCCCAAAGCAAAGAAAAAAGTACTAACATTTTTTTTTCTATAAATGAATCAATTTATTTATTGTCAAAATGATGTACAGATGGGTTACACTTTCATACGTAAGGCAGTGAGTATGTTTCTTATCAAACTTGTTACCTCCTCCCTCATTTTTCTCCCCCCTCCCTCATTTTTCTCCCCCCTCCCCCTCCCCAAGTTCTTTCCCCTATCCCCTCCCCAAGTTGTACAGTTGGTTTACAGCATATTGTCTTGTAAATATTGCTCTTGCATTGGTTTGCCTTTTACCCTTTGTCTCTCCATTTTGATGTTCCCCTTCTCTTCCCTAGTTTTGATAAATGTTTATACAATGCCCAGGGTACAAAATCAGTTACAGTTACATCAGGGGTAAAACCATGGGGAAGAAAGACAAAAGAAAAAGGCATAATTTCACAGGGAACATTGAAAATAACACCAACAATGATAAACCACTTATTTCTATAACTTGGAGTTTATTTCACTTAGCATTATCCTAGACTAATTATTACCATTGAGGGAAACCATAGAGTCTATGTTTCTTTGGGCTTGGCTCACTTCACTTAATATGATTTTTTCCAAGCAAATGTGGTAGTGGAAGGCTGGGCAGAGTGCTATCTATCTGCAATCTTAACACTTAGGAGTCTGACCAACAGATCATATGTTCCAGGTAAGTATGACCTACATATTTAGTTCCAGATCAGCCTCAGAAACAAAGCAAGATTCTCTCTCAGAAAAAAAAATCTAAGTGAAGTTGTTCATATTAATTTTTTTTTTGCTGGTTCTAGGCTTGAACTCAGGTGCTGGGCACTGCCCCTGAGTTGCTTTGTGCTCAAAGCTAGAGCTCTACCATTGAGCTACAGTGCCACTTCTGAATCATATTGGTTTTATGTTATCATTTTAAAATATTCTTTACTTCAGGCAAACACATTATGAAGAGGAGGGTAGAATGTTATTTAGACTGTCACAAAAAGAACTGCAGGTTCTGTTCCATACAGTTCTCCATGGGGATTCCATCTTGTAAAGTCTCTTCTGGGAAAGTCTGGCTATGTACTGATCTGATGCAGTACATGTGAGGCAGTGACCTCTGAACATGTTGTATATCCATGAGGAATGCGATGAAAACGAACATGGGAATAGGATAAAATAAATTGAGTCTTGACTCACTGTTAATATGTGTTCTTCTATATCCTCAGTACCAACTATAGAATCAAAGAATAGATCATCTCTTATAAAATTATAGGAATCTATATTTACATCACTTAAGGAACACACAAGAAGACCACAATAGATGCCTGCATAGGTGTTTCCATGATTTTCTGGGAAGGACTAAAAATAAACACTGAACATTTTTGTCCTTCAGTATTCTATTGTGGAGCCATCAGCTGCTGACTCATGCAAGGTCTTTTTCCATTTTTGTTTGTTAGGGCTGAAACAAGAATTGACTTAGAGGGCTGACATCTACTCTGTGATGAGTAATTTTTTAGAAAAAGCTCACGATGTCTCTTCCATGTTTAAAAAGATATTCTTTGGAAAACTTTTCTGAAAGTAAAGGTTAAATTGTGCCATACTTCTCTATTGCTGCCCCTTTTTGCTCTCCTTGATGTATGCAGTGTTACTGTGTGTCTGCCTTGTTTCTGTTAAGAATTATAGCTCTCATCGTGATTGACTTTGGCAAGCTATTCTTAGATAATACTGAACTTATTTCAGTCTGGTCCTTTGATTAATATACCTTTTGGTGTCTAGGTTATTTACTTTCTTCAATGTTGGGAAGGACACTCCTGGTGCAGAGGGTCATAGTGGATGTTGGAGGATGGTGGATAGAAATGCTGGCAAGGTGGCTATCTATAATTCAGTTTCAGACTTTTAAGGATGAGCATAACTACATGATTTTAGCTCTAAATCAAGAAAACTGCTTTCAAATATAAATGAGAGACCCATTTTACCAGGGTTAACTTCTGTTATGCAAACTGGTTAAATTTCTAAAGATATGTCTCCTTAAAGCATTAGGGGTAGGTAGCCCAAGTCTCCTGGGTGAATCTTCTATTGCCTGTTTAGAAAAATGATCTATGCACTTGATGTAATGAAAGGCTGTAATTGGCTGTAATCTTGACAAGCTGGAAATTGAGGTAGGCTTTTATACTTCCACACTTCCAACTATGAACCTGGTAGTTGTGACTTGTCTCACCTGAATTAGTGCTGTGTAATCATGAATACAGTCCCCAAGTTATGGGTAGTGAAATGAAAAGCACTTTCAAAGTAATCTTGTGAAGAATCTCAGGCTTTTACACAGAGTCAGTTTATTTTCATCAGTGCAATGCACGACCTGTTTATTACATTAACTCTGTGAGAAGAGCACTCAGTTGCTCCTGTGGTAATCGTGGGACTTCTCATGTACAGCTTAGATTTTGGTTTGTGGTTTTTAATTGTCCTCAAAATTATGTTTGCAAAGAAAAAAGTTGAAGACCTAAGAAACTGCTTAAAAAGCAGCTATCATAATATGATGTTGATTATTTTGATATCTGAGAGTTGCTATGTTTTTTAATAGAATATAAAGAATTGTGTGACCAATGGAATGTAAACATGAAACATCATGACTGCCATTTTTTAGTTAATTGCAGTTTACAGCAATGTTGATCTTTTCTTTTTGTTATTGCTTTTAAAGACCTTGTCATTTGATGAAAATTATAAATCATTTCAAACAGAAGTAAATGCTAGAGAGAAAGTGAATTCCTCAATTTTGAAGCACATTACTACTTAGTTGAGAGAATTAATGTTCTCAGATGACAAAGCCATGTTGAACTGAATTTTTGTTACATTTAGTAGTTTGCCATGTCAATAGGGTTCTTTACAACTGTTAATGGTTTTCTATTAAAACAAGAACAACAATAACAAATATCTAAAAGTGTTGCCCGAGTGATGTTTGGGTCACCTAGCATGACTAAATATGTGTGGTAATTTTGCATTATGCTTGCTCAAGCCATTTACATACTGTTCTTGGACTTTTACAGGTTGTTAACTCAGAAATCTCTTACCATATACAAATACCACCATCCAAATTAGGAAAAAGTGTTCCTTCCTATTTTAACCCTCATATGTGCCTTCCTAAATCCAAGTCAGCTGAAATCCTAAAGAAAGAATAAATCACCTATGATTTGATGGATCCATTTCCTCTCTGATCTTGTTCCCTAGTGCCATCTAACTCTCACTGACACACTGAACTCTGGGCCTCTGCCTTTTCAGTTGCTTGTTCTGCAGCTTTCTTTCATCTCTTTCTAAATGAGGGTCAATCAGCTCATTGGAATGTATGTCTTCTTTTGCCAAATCATCTTTCCTTCCCTATTCTCAACCTGCCTTCTCAGTGTTACCTTCAAGTGACCCTCTCCTTTGACTTTTCCCCAGATACCAGTCCCTACTCCCAAGACAAACCGACTAACTCTGCCTTTATTTTCCTGCAATACTAATGTTCTGTCATCTGCTTATCTGAAATACTGCATTTCACTTCCTTTGTTCTTCTATCTGATTAATTATTCTTAGTGCCCACTCATCCATTTTATTTCCTCTTTGTCTTCCTTTTATACATATTCATTGATACTTATTTATCAATGAATGTAGGCAGGCATGTAATTTGTGTACTATTATTTACACTTCTTGCCATTTTATAAATGTCTTCCCATTCATTATGGTTTTTTGATCTGACAACCCTAAGAAGTTAATGAGAATTTTATTTCTCTTATATAAGGGAAGGAACTGATTTTTCAGACTTGCCCCACAGCTCAGTTTAGGACTTAGGTCTACTGAATCTTTCTACTGTATCTTATCACCTCTCTCGCAGAAGGATTACAATCCACTAAAGATCTTCACTATAATAGAAACTGGATGGAAATTAACCAAACCCTTCATTGTACCTTTGCAGATGAGAGTCCCTACACTAAATCCGCCAGCCAGACAAAGCCGCCTGATGGAGCATTGGCTGTGAGGAGACAGAGCATTCCAGGTTAGACCTGACTTGGATTTTTCAGCTATTTTACTAACTTTTGAATCCTATTATTTGGTGATCCTAAATAATCTCCCCCCCCCCCATTACTAAAACTCATGCTATCTCATAGAGCACAGACTGCATTCTACACTCTCGTGCAAACAACAATTAAAGAAATAAAATGAAAACGGACTTCGGAAAAGCTTGACAACTTGTGAGAATCCATCTTGTAACCAACCTAACAAAATCCTTTGTAAGATGACTTGAATTGAAATCAGCCCTCACTCAGTTACTTTCACCTCTGTTTCCAGTGGGATAACTTGCATGGCAGCATCCATTCATTTCCCAAGATCCCCTGCAGAACAAAGGGGTTCAGAATTGCAGTAGCAGGTATCATGCATGCGGAATGGAAACGTTCCCCTTTCTTCTCTTCTTCAAACTTGGGTTTTCTTCCATTGCACAGCTCTTATAAAATTCAGGAACTCTCTTTCCTTAGGCAGATGTGATTCAGATTCTTATAATTCAATGAACGGTGAATGTGTTTTTCCCAACAAAATATTTTGGAAAAATATCTTCAAATGTCTCCACTCCAAAACTTAAATCTCTGGAAGCTTTGAATTTGAGAATAGCAGTGACGCATCTAAGTTTTCAAATTAAGAGGGAACGAAATTTCAAAATATTTTAATGTGGTCTCAGCTACATAATTTATGAAAAATCTCCTTATGAAGTAATGGTGCTTAAGACCAGGGTTAAAAGCACTAACATGTTTAAAGATTTATAAAATAACATGTTTGTATTTTACATAAATAAATCGAATACAGCTCAACCTCAGATATGGAATTTTAGAGCTAGCCGTTTCAGCAATTCAAAAGGACCAAAGTGGTGTCTTCTGAGGTAAACTGAATGGGTTGGCACATTGGTGTAGTGAAGGGGAAATTCCCACTTGAACCAAAAGCAAGGTAAGTTTCTGAGCATGAACTTTGCTCATGATTCTTATTTTTGCAAGAAGTACATGTAGTTATTTTTACTCTTATTCTGAAAGCTTAGATTTATTCTGAACATACTTGGCTTAGGAAGAGACTATGCAGATGTTGTCCATCCTTGTTTGGGTGCTTTGAATATTCTAAAGTAATTTGAATTCTATAATTAGATGATGTTCCTCAGTACTTCTATTTCTTCTATTTCATCTCACAAAACATCATTCTTAGTGCTGATCACGTTTAGGAAAACTCTTGCAGTCAGCTCTGGGCTATGTTCTCTGCTTTCTCCTTGTCAGCAGTAAGCAAGTGCTCGAGGTTTGAAGGGCAAGAATGTCACTTGTCTATCAATTCCTTCTTCATTTCTGTACACTAGCTAGTACTCAGCATTCCTGTGCTAGGAAAGCAAGAGACTCCTCACTTCATGTGAGAGTAAACAAGCCCCTGCCTGCCTATTACTAATGTTTTCCTTCCAAGGGTTCTCTAGTGTGTCATACTAAACTATAACACATAGCTGAACACAACGCTAAAGTCATGACATCGTTTTTCAACTTACATGTCAAGTGAACAAATAGGAAAACCATAATCCTTAGCTCACAACACACAAAAAATTCTTCATTGTAGAATTCTATCCTTTGTTCCTCCATTTGTCAGATTTTTAAAGTTCAAAAAAAAATTAAGTAAGTTCTATGGGTTGTTTAAATGATCAGAGCAACAAAATGTCTTCAAAGTCTTCTCAATTATTTAAAACAGTTCAAGAAAAAGACTGCACCCGCCAGAGGGCTAAGAAACTATAGTGGTTAATAGTGGATTATTATTCACTATTATCTTAAAGAGAAAATGAGCTTCTTAGGAATTGTTTCTTGACTGACTTAATGACTCTTTAGATTTCTGATCTTTACTATCTTACTGAAAACTACTTTAAAAATGCATGTTCTTACCAAAACAAAGGAGTCACTTAAAAGCTTAATCCAAAACCATGCCCCTCGTCACTCCTCCCAAGTCCACCATACAGGGAGAAAGGCAGAGGAAAAGAGCCCATAAGTGTATATTCTCTATGATTGGCCAAAGTTTGGGCTAAAAACTCCTAAATGAGTCTGATGGAGAACACTGGACCCATGGAGCTAGAAGAACCAGATACAAGTGGATGGTTTTTGTCTCATTCCTCTGTGCTCACCTCCAATCTTACTTTCCCTTAAATATTACTACACCCATGGGAGCACGGTTAAGCAGATTTAGAAAGAAGAGTATCAAAGGAAAGAAGGCCTAAAGAAAAGCCTGACCCATCCACACCTTCCTGAGGTACAGAGGAACAGTGTTACCTTCCAAACTAGATCAGGGCCATTAAAATTCCCCAGCTATTGGAAAGAAAGCCAACGCACAGAGGCTAAAACCTCCAAGGAGCACAGATTTATCTCACAGGTCCCTCAAAGCTCTACTCGCAGTGATTCAAAAATGGCAATTTTTCCTGACTCTTCCAATGTTTTCTTTGGCAGATGGGGTGGGAGCACAGAGGAGGAAGAACATAGGTAGCAGAAGTTTCTTAAACTTGTCTATCCAAATGTTACAATCGTGTAAGCTGGTCTTTAAAACTTGTTATATCAACATAGATCTGGTACTACCTGAAGCAAATGTTTATATAGATATATATTGATTTAAAAATAAATGTTAACATAGGCTCCATTGTTTCTATGGTATAATAAACAGTAACCCTTAGAAATTTTATATCAACAAGGTAATCGTGAGTGTTAACAGAACTATAACTTGCTCTTCATTAATATAAAAATCCGGTACCAGTATCTAAACTCAGAATTATAGCAATTATTTTATAATACATCACAAACTAAATATGTACCTTTCATTAAATGCCAGTTCCCCATAAATCCTTTCATCTCCCTCCTTTTCTCTTCCAAAAGAAAGGAATATGGATTAAACATCTCTTAGGAGCAAAATGCATTTGCCTTGGATAAAGGAAAAATGCATTATTAATGCTCTTTGGAAATTTGTCATTTTAATCATGTCTATTATGGAATAAAATGTTTTTAAAAATCTTTTCATCTACCATAAGCTTTTGGAATTTTTTCAATGACAGTAGTAATAAAAATGACATACATTTCTCTGACACTGTGGTTTGGTTGCAAACTTCACATTCTCTTAAAAGTATTAAGAATGTGCATTTTCAATCTTATTTCTGCCAATTTTTTTCAAAGATGAATTCCACATACGAATGTAGTTTGAACTACGGCATATAAAGTACAATACGATGTTTATTAGCAGATTGTTAGTCATTTGAAGTTTGATTACTAAATTAAAGTATCCAGGCACTGGGGTTTGCAGATTTCATAATAAATTCTGGTTTGTCTCACTCAAAAATGTGACATTTAGCCTAACGTATGAAACTGTAACCTCTCTGTACATCAGTTTGATAATAAAAATTTGAAAAAAAAAGTGACATTTAATCCTGTCTGTATAGTGCTTTTGAGTTAGAGCCCAGTATCTCTTAAAGTTAGCATATTATTGATGTGACTTGCCTCCTCTTTCTATATAGGATATCTTTCTTGGCTTATGTTAGTCATGACAAACAATTCTAGGCTACTGACAAATACTGGAAGATATGAAGTACTCACACTTCAACCTTGCTGTACCAGGAAAATTATCTGTATCTAGACTAAAGCCACAAAAAATGTGTAGGAAATATTTCCCTTCTTAGAATATTAGAAATGACATTTCCAATTTGATCATAATAGAGTGAGTTTCAGATCCATTTTTCTCAATTGTTGTATCTAAGTATTTAGGGAGGAAGTAATAAAAAATATGAAACAGAGTTACTAGCTGAGACTAGTAACCAAAGATGTTATAGTCACGCTGTTTAGAATACATTTAGGAATCATTAGTACCTACTGGAAAATCAAAGCCTGGAAACAAATTCCATGTCCATGACATCACAGAAAAGTGGCAACCTCGCAATAAAGGGAATAGGATAAGAATTTCGAACATTCTTCCCTCTGTGTTCTGCATTTTCCTATCACCTGTTATATACACAGTCAAATGCTTCAATGAGCTACATTTTCTGAATTAGAGCAGATATCTACTCTGAGTTATACAGAGGGACTTTATAGCTATTCCAGTGTTCAAGCCTATGATGAGACAGACTCTACTTGGTAGACAGACTCTACTTCATCACTTTCAGTGCTACCAGTGAGCCTCTCAGGAAAAGAAAAAAAAAAGAATATCACAGATGGAAAACCAAATATAAGACTTATACTATATAGGGTGCCCAAGCTACTAAGTCAGACTGCAGTTCGTGAGGACATGTCCAAGGTCAGGAAATATCTAGGACTTCTACAACAAGTACTTATGCTTCATAGTCAGACCTGCCTGCATTTCTGTATGCATCAAATGGGACAAAAAAGTGGACTAGCCTCTAACCATCAGTATGAAGAAAATCCCCCCAAAAATGTTTGCAAGTGTCACAGCTACAATATTTAAGAAAGCAGCTATATTACCTCAGTTCTTCAGAGAGACCTTTGTAAGATCATTAAGTCAAGACTATTGGTGGCACAGCAAAACTGTCTGTAATTCTTCCACTCTTTAACATATGAATCATTTTCCTATGGTGTGTATCACTGTTGAAAATTAACTGATAAATGCATTATTATTTTCTTTCCTACTCCTTAGCCAAACTACATGAAGGCAGGTATTGTGTATGTCTTGTTCACTATTTTAGCTCCAGTGCATAGAATAGTGTTTAGCAACTGTTGGGTGTTCAATTAATACTTGTAGAATGAATGAAAAACAAAGATCATCAGGCAGGTTTCTCTGGGAAGAGTATGTGAGCTTGTGCCTATATACTACCTAGAGAAAAAACACCACACAATCTCTATCTACATGTTTTCTGACTGTGGTAAATTGCAGCCAATGCTCACAATGATCTTGAGGCTGCACTAAATGTGACATTTCTAAGAAATTTGTCTGCTGCCCAAAACTAATGAATGAAATATAGGTCACTTAGAATCCAATGACTTTTAAAGGCCAGAGATCTCTCCTATCTCATTTGTTTCTGGTTAAGCAGAAAATATCTGCACTCCCCTAACACCTGAAGAGAATGTTGGAACACATTGAACAATAAAAGCTGACGAGATGAGAGTGATTTATTCTACCCTTCTGTTCTAGAAAAGAGCCAAAACATGTGTGATCTTTCTGGAGTCTATAAATGGAACCATACAAAGTAGAACGTATTGCTTTTCTTGGCAAGTACATTGTAGGGGTGTCCTCCAGAGAGCTGGTCCAGTTTGCTGGGTGACAGGGGTGGGTACCACTAAGTTTTCCCCAAACAGCTCTAGGTAAAAGGCACAGCTAGATTTTTGTGTTCCATGGAATAGCTTTCATTAGTGATCGAAAGACTTGACAGTCTATTACCTTTTAACTTCTCTCATGCCTTAGTTCACATGGCTGAAATACAATGAATTGATACATGCACAGCATGTGACTTTTCAACAGCAGTTTCCACCAATATGCAAATTAGGGAAAATGTTTGCAGTACTTAGAACTGTGGCTTGATGTTTCTCAAGACTTGAGGCATGCAGAAGCAGTGGATCTGACCACAACCAGCACACCTCTTAGTGTCTGAGACACATTGACAAGAAGGCTTGAACACACATGACCAAAAGCCTCTCCTTCTATAGCTTTTGTACTAAGGAAAAATTAATTCTTCCTCTTTCCAGGTAGAGAGACCTTTAAAATTAAATGACTTTAGGGGTTGAGGATTTCGCTCTGTGAAAGAGCAATTGATGGCATGTACAAGGTCCTGAATTCGATCTTTTGCTGTGGAAAAAAAAAGGCAACTAAAATTAAATGACTTTACTAAATTAGACTAAGTGAAAATTGTATTGCTGAATGATCAGGGAGAACATGAATAAATGTTTTATATAGTTTACTGTAAGCTTGAGAACTGGATCCATTAATACTCTTATCTGTCAGCCTTAAGTGACTTAAAAACAGCTTCCCAAATTTCAGTCATTCAAAATGCCATGTGCATAATTGTGTTACACATCTATGCTCCATTTGTACTATAATTAATATGGTTTAAGTAGATTTAAATTGGCTTATTATTTATATTAGTTCTCTCTTGAACTTGCAAATATAGGAATTGATGTGCTAACTTTATTTTTCTAATATAAATTTTAAAATGTTTTCAACTAAAATTTAAAACAAAGGTTTATATGTCCCCTCAAATCAAGTGCCATCCATCAGTATATATCCAGCATGCTTTAGAAATGCTGACTTGCAATGTGATCCTTCTCAGAAGAAATGACTTTGAGAATCCCAGTACTATGCGCTTTATTAGTACATCAATAAGTAGTTGTTGATTTATGATGCAGAAACCGTCCTTTGAAAGTGGGAGTGGAAAGCATTCTGCTAAAGAATGGAAAGAAGCACTGAAAGAGAAAGAAGACACTGAATATTAACACAGATCTTAGGGAATAATAAGAATGATCCTAAGTCTAACCCAGTATGGAAGAGGAGAAAAGAGGGAAAATGGGAAGGGCTATTTATGAAACTGGTTATTTCTACTCACAGTATGCTTCAGTACAAATACTGAACTAACAATTCTTAGGCATAACATTTCAGCTCTTCGTTACAGTAGCTCCAGGAAATACGCATGTTTTAATTCCCCGTTTGCAGATGAGCAGATTGAAGTGCTGAGAGCTAAAGGCATTTGTAAGGTCAGAAGGCTAGGAAAATAGTTGTGCTTGGATAACTATGAACTGTGAATCAGTCTTGAGCACTGAGTGAAGGAGAAAGTCATAGGGAGACTAGGAACTGAGAATGAGACCTTGACTTTTGGAGACTAATTGAGCCTTTTCCCAGCAGTATCCAGAAAGTGTGAGATAAGGTGGCCTCTGCCTCCCAAGCCACAATATACATCTCAGTCCACACTGAGTGGTGCCTAGGACCAGAGTTGGGCAAATGACTGTTGGGTTGGGGACCTAGAAATTACTCAGACCATTTTTTTTTTCCTGTGGGTGGCTGAAAGGTCCAAGGAAGCAGGAAATAGAACACAGTGCTTCAGGCTGTCACCTAATTTATTCTACACATTTATGATTTTCAGAGCTTGCAATTCAAGGGAAAAATTAATAAAATAGTACAAGAACTCCTCTGAATACTTGCTCTGGAACTAGTAAAACTATAACTGTACACTATATATTTCCTTCTAAAAACTGTGGAATAATGCAAAGCCTTAAGATTATACTACATAAATGAAATGAATCCCTGTGTTCTGTGTCGGAGCATTTAACTGTGTAAAGAGCTTTCTAAAATCAGTTTATGTGTATCTCCCATTATGAGAGTCAGTGAGTAAATTCTATGTATACATGTGTATGTATAAACATTTAAAATCAAATTTTCTTGCATACTTCTAAAGTTGACTACTGAGCTACATATCAAACAGAGTCTTGAGTGGAAGGACTTGTAGTAGTCGGTAGTTCTTTGTTCTCTTTAGCAATTTGTGCATGGTACCTTCCTTTTTTCTCTGTGTACTACAAGCCATTATACATTCATCCCCCATTTTCACTAGTAAATTCTTCACCATATTGCTCATTTATTCTTCCAGCCAATTCTTTACTTGCTCCCTAATTATCTAGTAACTACAACTATTTCTTCCCACTTTTTGATTCTGTGTGTTCGTGAGAATCACTGGTCCAGCAATCAGTCACTCAACGTTCAACTATCCAGCACCTACTTCAAGCCAGCTACTGTACTAGATTCTAGAAATATAAATGTTTAACCAGGTCTGTAAACTTGTATGTCTAGAATTGGCATGCTAGTGGACGAGCCAGACACTCAGTTAAACGTCTATCATAACTAAATGTCCAGCATAATGTCAGGTTATGACCAAGGACACTCTATGGATGTTAACTGTATATTAGTTGAGAGTAGTGGGGGAAGAAAGGTAGGGACCCTATATTCGAAAGGAAAGCCAAGACTCCTGTAGGAATTTAAGAATGAGCTTAAAATGAGATATATGTGATAATCTGGAGGTAGATGGTTCTAAGTAAAAAGAACAGTGAGTACAAAAGTGAGCTCAGAACAAGAGTTTGGATTTTGGAGGGAAATTTATAATGGCCAGAAAGAGAGAAGCAAACCTGAGAACGGTAAGAGATACGATTGTAAAAAAAGAGATGGGGGTCCTGTAGAGCTTACAGATTACAGTAAATCCTTGGAATAGATTGTAAGTATGACAGGAAGTCACTGCAGTCAGGAACATGGATGGAATTTTGTTGTGTTTGTTTTAACTCTCTAGATACTATATGGAAAATAGATTTTAAGGGGGCAGAAGACCAATTCACAACTATTATCACATTTCAGGCAGGAAATGGTGATGTTCTAGACCAGTGGGAATGGAAATAGTAAAAGGTTATCCAACTCTTAAAATACATGTATTAAGAAATGGGGTTAGAGGGCTGGGGATATAGCCTAGTGGCAAGAGTGCCTGCCTCGGATACACGAGGCCCTAGGTTCGATTCCCCAGCACCACATACACAGAAAACGGCCAGAAGCGGCGCTGTGGCTCAAGTGGCAGAGTGCTAGCCTTGAGCGGGAAGAAGCCAGGGACAGTGCTCAGGCCCTGAGTCCAAGGCCCAGGACTGGCCAAAAAAAAAAAAAAAAAAGAAATGGGGTTAGAGGTAGAAGTAATGAAAACCATATATATATATATATATATATATATATATATATATATCAGAAAGTAATGAAAACCAGATATGTGTGTGTATATATATGTGTGTATATGTATACACACACATATATATATATACACATATATATGAAAGAAATAACCCAAAGAAATTTATGGACAGATTAGATGTGGGAAGAGAAAAGAAAGGGGTTAAGGTGATTCTGAAGGTTTCTTCTCTTAACATCCTGGTATGTAGTGGTGTCATTCAGGGAAGTAGTAAACAATGGACAGTGAATGAAATGGTCAGTGGAAGACAACAGTTGGGAGCTCAGAGGAGAGCTGGGTTGGAGATAGAAATTCTGGAGCCATCTGAGGAATCTCCATGCCACTTTCTAGAGTGGCTGAACCAGTTTACATTCGCACCAACAATGAAGTAGCGTTCCCTTTGGCCACATCCCCTCCAACATTTATTATTGTTAGTTTTCTTGATAAAGGACATTCTTACTGGGGTGAGATGGAATCTCAATGTTGTTTTGATTTGCATTTCCTTTATGGCCAGTGATGTAGAGCACTTTTTCATATGTCTCTTGGCCATTTTTGTTTTCTCATCAGAGAAGTCGCTTTTTAAATCTTTAGCCCACTTGTTGAGGGGTCTGTTCGTTCTTCCTCAGAAGGCTAAATATAGAGCTCCCCTATGACCCAGCAGCCCCACTTTTGGGCATCTACCCAAAAGACCACAAACAAGAACACACTAAAGCCATGAACACAACAATGTTCATTGCAGCACAATTTGTCATAGCTAAAATATGGAACCAACCCAGATGCCCCTCAGTAGACGAATGGATTAGGAAAATGTGGTACATGTACACAATGGAATTTTATGCCTCTATAGAAAGAACGACATTGCCCCATTTGTAAGGAAATGGAAGGACTTGGAAAAAATTATACTAAGTGAAGTGAGCCAGACCCAAAGAAACATGGACTCTATGGTCTCCCTCATAGGGAATAATTAGCACAGGTTTAGGTTAGTCACACCAGAGGATCGTAAGAGCCTAATAGCTATGCCCTTATGAATGCATAAGATGATGCTAAGTGAAATGAACTCCATGTTATGGAAACGATTGTTATATCATTATTGTAATAACTTTCAACATGCCATGTGAAACCGTAGCTTCTATTGTTGATGATCCTCTTGTATTCCCTTCCTGTGGTTGTACCTGGACTATCACTGTGTCTTATCTGAGTACATTGGAAACTGTATATACTGGTATTAGAACTAGGGAGGTGAAAGGGAATATCAAAATCGAGAGACACAGGATAAAACTACTAACAACTACAAAAGCAATACTTGCAAAACCATTTGGTGTAAACCAACTGAACAACTCATGGGGGAGAGGGAAAGGGGGAGGAGGGGAATGAGGGAAGAGGTAACAAACAGTACAAGAAATGTACCCAAGGCCTAACATATGAAACTGTAACCTCTCTGTACATCACTTTGACAATAAATAAGAAAAGAAAAAAAAAAAGAAATTCTGGAGCCATGAGCCCAAAGAAGGCTTTTGCACCTTGGGACTAGGTTGGTAAAATCATCTAGGTAGTTCAGACAGATTAAGACAGGTCCAAGCTCTGAGCTAGGACATAACAACCCTCAGCAGATGGCAGTGAGGGTAGACTCAGCCAAAGGCATGGAGAAACAGAGCATGAGGTAAGTAGAAAGCCAGAAGAATATGGTACCGTGAAGTCCCATTTAAGAGCTGTGTATCACTTAAGACAGAAAAAGCACTGAGTCAAATATCCATCCATGCCTCTATTTACCTTTCCATCTTTCTGTCTACCTACCTACCTCTCTCTCTCTGTCTCTCTAGATCTCTGTCTGTCTCTGTCTGACTGTCTGTCTGCCTGCCTACCCACCCATTTTATATAAGAAAGGACACAACTAGTTTGTGTGCTGATATGGAGTGGGAGCTGCAGGAAGGAGAAGGAATTAAAGCAAAGACAAAGCCCTTGAAGAGGCTAGAGGGGGTCAGCCATCCTAGCCAGAGTCTGCTGGAAGATAAGCAGGAAGGTAGCAGAGCTTCTGCTGAAAAGACATGGGGGGGTCTCATCTAATTGCTCACATTCTTGGTAGAAGAACAGGTGAAGTCACTCACTGAGAGTATTAGGGAGGGGAGAGGGGTGGTTAAAGGCTTGCCTCCTCGCTCCTCTTCCCTCCTCCACCCCTCAAGAGGAGGTATCTTTTCTAAGACTGGGAAAGTAGATTACCTAAGACCATGTCAGAGGATTCCCCTGCAGTGCAGTTCATCCTCAACTAAATGAAACACTCTTCTCTCACAATCCCTACCTCCTCCAGTCAAAAAGGGATAAAGCAAACTTAGCCTTCTAATGCTGACACTCCTGTCATCCTCCCACTTCATATTCCGTTCCCAATGGGAATGCTCCCTCCCCTCCTTACTCTGCTCATTTACTTCTATGAACCCCAAATATTTTCTGATGTTTTTAAAGCTTTGAACAACTTAGTTCATTCTGTTTCAAGTTGCTCTGCAACAGTTTTCCCAGATTGTAGTTTCACTTCTTTTTTAAAGCTATAGTCCCTTAAATTCAAGAAAGTTCTTCCTTTCTTAAAAAGCCATAGCTGGGTATAGGCCATGTTTGTCGACCTAAAATATTTTTCTCTTCTATCAACTACTTTATGGTGTAATCACTATTATCATCATCCCTTACAAAGGGATGAGATAGAATGACAGAGAGGAATTTGTAGAACTCTTACTGCTCTTTCTTTGTATAGTGCATTTTTGTTTTTGTTTTGGGGGGAGTGGTGGTGGTGGTGGTGGTGGTGGTATTTGATATTGAATCCAGGGCCTTGCTGAGTTTAATTGCATGCTAGCCAGGCATTCTACCACTTGAGCCATGCCTCCAAACCGGTATTTCTCTAAGAAAAACTGCCACATACATGCACATATACACTTATTCTTCCTTCTTTCAAGTACTAAAAAAATCCACATCTAGCTTCCTTTGCTTCAGTGTTTTAAAAACAGGAAACTTGCTATTTTACAAGGTAGCCTCACTTCTTTGTATGTCTGCTTGTTACGTATTCCTTATGCCAATGGCATTCTAATATTTCTGAACTTCAAGTCTTTAGATACTTGAATACACCTACCCTCTCTTCCTAGAGTTGTTGTTAAACCAAGGAAAAGTTGTTGTTTTTTCCTTCCACATATGGTAGTCTTTCTCAGCTTTCCGATGACCTTTACCATATAGTACCCCAAAGTGAACATTTCCTTCAACTGTTCCATAGAGAATAGCATACAAGGAAACCATTGCTTTCTCTGATCTGGAAGTATTCCTTAGTGCAGGTTAAGACTGCATTTTATGAAGTCATGTTTGTTTGTGCTGTACTTGCTGCCAACTAATACTTACAAGTCTTCCTCTCCTGAATTCGATTATATTCCTGATAGTCAAATGAGAAGAAAAAGAATATTAGCAATTGTTAGGCATATTTACTATAACAGAAATCATTCAATCTTATTTATTCAAAAAAAATCATCCCAGTCTTGTGAAAGAGGACATTAAGGCTCACAGAGGTTTCAGTAAATTGCCTGAATCTGCTAAACCTCATAGTTGGTGTTTAAGTTAGGATTACCTTACTGAAGGCCTCTCATCTTTCAGCTATGTATTATAGGTCTGGAATGATTCAGGCCATCTTTGCAACTTGATGGAAACAGGCTCTCTTAGCAACCTTTCTAAGTGGAGAATGAGCCACAAATTTGATGGGCATTCACCAGATGTTATGAATTACAAGCATTCTTGTGCCAAGCCAGAACTCTATGGCAGTCCCATGAGAAACCTTGCTTCCACCCATGATCTCTGTTTTGTAGACGCAGGCTATCATTCTCACTGCACTTCAAAGGCACAAAATTTGAGATCAGAATTCTCCATCCTGCCTACATGCTGTTATGAGAGATCATTACAGAGATTAAGATGTTAAATCTCCAATGACAAGAAGGAATATCAGTACATTGGATCTGCCTGTTAAGTCAGCAAACAAGAGGAGGCATTTCTGCCAGCTCCTACCATGCAGAACAAACAGCCTCTACACATAAGCAAGAAGATCATCTGCAAAAAGAAAGCGGCAAAAATCTGAGGATCTCACCATCATTTGTGTGGGGGAGAAAACAGAAGATTTAGAAACAATAATACTGAAATGGTTTCACACACTTCAAGTCATATGGTGATCGTTGAGGCCAAACTAGAACTCAGGCCAACAGTTGGGAGTCAGCATCATCTTCCCCACGGAGGGCAGCTCACAGATGTATTTTGTTTGAATACAAAGAGGCAGCACCTATTGCTCTCCATACCATTTCATGTCCACACCCAACTGATGGAGTTATTCACCGCCCACTTCATTCTGTTTATCCCACTAGCACTTGCATCTGGATGTCTGCCTCATGCTATTGGGGTAAGTTACAGGATATCATCTTCAGAAACAACTCCAAGCAGAACTTTCTAAGAAGCATAGAAAAGCAGCACATCATACTTGTTAGGAGGAGACTCTGGAATTAGCCTGCTGTGCTTGGTTGCTTAAGTTTCATGCTTCAGCTGTCCCATTGTGTAAAATGAGAGTATAATGAGGATTATATAAATTAGTGCACATAACGCATCTCTTTTAGTTATCTATTGCAGTGAAACAATACTACTACACATTTAGCAGTTTAAAAACTCACAGCTATCTCACTCCATTTCTGTACATCAGGGTATTAGGGATAACTTATTTGCCCTCTCTAGGGTCTTACAAAGCTATAAATCATGTGTCCTTTGAGGCATGACTTGGAAAAAGCTTTTCTCCCAAGCTTACTCAGGCTGTTGGCAGAATTCAGTTCAGGACTTTGGTTCTGTGTTTGCTGTCTTCCAGAAGCGGCCTGTGGTCCTAACGTGGCTGCTTGCTTTCTCACAACTGGTCCCAGACAATGGACACTGCAGCCTGCATTCATGATCATGCATTCATATGGAACCTTTGCATATTCTACTGCTTATATACAAGTCACTGGAATGTTTCTACCTTTTGGTAGAGACAATGCTTGGAAATGGAGTATCAGGAGTTAGGATCATGGAAGCACTACCCCCACATTGTTTCCTACAACATACTGAGTCACTCATATGAAATGATTCATAACAGTTATCCACTGAAGATGCCTGATTGTATTGGTGACCCATAGAGGTAGGGTTTTTAGTCCTCAAAGGAGTAGTGAGAGTGTAGGCCCATGGCAAAGAAATCTAAGTAGAGGTAAGTCTTGAATGAGATAAGCCTTAAGATCACCTTGTGATTTCTGTTAAGGTGTCAAGGAAGGTAAATGAGCAGCCTTCTTCTTGCAGAGGCTGCACATTTGTCCAGGTTCATTGCTGTGTCTCTTCTTGTATGCTGTATTTTCATACTTACCTGATCCCACCTTGTAAAAATGAGAACTAGAACAATCTATGTATGATGTTTTTCTGAGAATTCTAAGTTGTCCTGGTCCTCCATAAAATAAATAGAATTGGGTCTGGGGCAGAGAGTAAGAAAGGAAATACTCCTCTCCCTATTGTGATTTGCAGGTTTCTTTTCTTCCTATGGAAAGGAGGTATATGCCCTGCTTACTATGGGTGATTCTCTCAAAATCTAACCATATTTGTGTTCCCAGACTCACACAAATAGGCCATCTAACATCTCCTAGAAAAGGGAGAAATGATGAATTGAACTTCTGGGTTCTTTAGATCTTGCTGCTGGCATACAAGGATTTTTACCCATCTGATTTATTCCTTGGTCCATGTGTTTGCCTCTGCAGTGCATATAGAGAGCTTGGTAAATATAAACTTGTTTAGCAGCCAGCCTTGGAAAGGAATGGACAAGGCAGTTCCTAGATGGCAGCACAGAATCCAGAGAATGCTCCCTTGGGCCAGAGAAGCTATTGACTGAAAATGTACATAGTCTTGCATGTGAAGTTGATGAATAGCTATACTAGCCCCAGTTCTGCATTTAACCTCTGAAAAATGTAACCCAAGAACCATATTGCCACAGCACACTATGTGAACAGGGAACTATGCCCTGTGTTGGGCACACATCTGATCCTGGCTCTGTTGGGCTTGGGAAGGCATGTGGAAATATGGAAATAAGAAAACTACAACTGTGCTAATAACTAAATATTAGAAATACAATAACCATAAAGCATCTCTGTTATTTCTTTAACTTAAGCAATTTCCCAGTAGAATATTGAGGTGTTAATTGCTTCTGTACTTCTTTGCTTGGCAGATATGTCCTTTTTCACCTAGGTAAGAGAAGCAATTATTGTAGTGCTTTTGTGGGCTGGGTGAGATATTCTTTAATGGATTTTAAAGGCAACGATAAGCCCTGTGCTTTTAAAGAGAGATGATCCCTTCTTCTGCTTATGCTTGATAACAAGAGAGGATACTGTGTTCGGACTACAGGATGAATCTGTTCAAGGAAAATGTGCAATGTTGAAAAAGACTGTGGTAATCTATTTTCAAAAAAATATGTATCCAGATTTTATATATGAGAAAAATATGCTGCTCTGTGTGTATATTTCTCTGAGTTGAACAAAGATTTAATAAAAGAAACAAAAGCAAGTAACTCTTTCCTCTTAGCTATTCAGGAAGGCATATTTCTTCAGAGTTTCAAGATAATATTATTATTCTCTGAAATAGGTATGGCCCTCTAAACCAAGGTCTGACAGGCAGCTAACTTAATATAAATTAGAAAATATTCTTTTATGTATTGTGTGAAAGTGACTTTTACAATCTGCATTTGAAAGACATTTTGTTTTGATAGTTCATATTTACATTCAAGAAGGAAAAGGAAAAATGTAAATTTTTCTATTAGAATTTAAAAACTTTTTTTAAAATAAAAGTCATGTTGGCAGCCTGGTCAAGCCAAAACAATTCATGTTTAACAGTGCTGCTGTTGTTGAAAGAAAGTTGAATTTAGAATTACAACAGATGGTCCTTAGGCAAGTTGACTAATCTTGGAAATCTCCATAGTTGAGGATCCTGGATTTCAATTAGACATGTATGTTTCTACCAATGAACATGGGTGTTATACAGATGTAAAATTATCAAAGGAAGATGAATTGTTGTAACACTTAAAGTTTATATGCCTTTTTTTCAGTACCAGGGTTTGAACTCAGGGCCTCTTGCTTGCTCAGCTTGCTCACCCAGCTTGCACTCTGCCACTTCAACCACACCTCCAGCCCAGCTCTTGACCGGTTATTTTACAAACAGTCTCAGGCTTTTATTTTAACCCCAGATGACCTTGGAACTTGATCCTCTGGATCTCAGCCACCTTAGTACATTATGGGCATGGGATACTGCTGTTTTATTGAGTTAATATAATTTGAAACTATAAAAGGGAACCTTTCTGAAGTAAGATAACCTCATACAATGGTGTGAATTTATTTCTAGGATCTCTCCCCAAGACGTTGGGAAAAGACTATGTTAGAGAAATTTGTCAGTGGTTTAACATACATATATATATTTTTTTATAACAGAGCTGGGAATGGCCATCCTTGCTATTTGACAAAGGTTCACACTTATTTATCAGCAGTAGAAATATTTTCAAAATCTTAAATGGAGGAACGAGAGAATAAACTGAGCCGAGAAGTTGAAGATGGGTCTAGAAACTTAGGGCCTTGCCTGTTTTTATCTTCCTCAGAATAAAAACATTGAGTTGAACTTGGAATCTAGAGAAACATACCATAATCCACATAAGACCCATTTACCTGCTGCCTCCATCTTGCAACAACTATAAAGCCAGGATTCATTTTGCAATTGTTCTTAAAACTGTAGTATTTTTCAGGTCAGCATCATTGCCCGTGTAAAATCTTACTCGGTTGTAATTCCTGGTCATGTCATTGGAAAAATGCAATCTTGAAGTTTCAGGAAATAAACCATTAAGGACCATGTAAGTAAGTAATAAGCCTTTTGTTAATGTTCTCCTGACTCTTTCCCATAAAATCAAGGAACTATAAGCATTAGAACTTGCCAAATGACTTATCAACTTGAAGCAAAACCAAAGATAAAGCAAGCAAGCTCTGTCTGAGCAATGCTACATCACCAGGGTTCTGGATGCCCAGAACACAATATCATGTCAAAATATGGACATCAGTGACTCTGGTTCAGAGCTGAATGTGAAGACATTGGAGTAATACCTTGACTGATTTACTCTTCACTTACATTTTCCTCTTCTCTTGTATGTTATTTAATAATTAAAAAAAAAACCCTTAGTGTAACTTAGTTGTAATTTAGGCGACAGCAGTCTCTTTTCATGGTAAATACCATAATAAGTATGCTTTGTAAATGATACCATCTTAAAGGCAGTGAATATAGTAATTTTTTAACCCTTTTGTTTTACATTCAGAGATTAAGGGACAGTGATGATTTAGTGACTTGCCCAAGGAAATATGGATGTGTTTTTTCCAGAGCCTAATGATCCATTTACAAATACTTTTCAAGTGATTGTCCCTTGACTAAACCTTTATTTGGATAATCATCACTGATTATATTGTGTGGGTACAATTCATTCAAGGGATAAGAATGTAGTTTTGGAGCAGAAGAAAATGGCTAGACAGCAGGCTAAAAGCCAAAGAGAATTTCACTACTTGTTCTTAGCATAGAAAATGTCAAAAATAGAGTGTGAGGATTGTCCTTGATATGGACAGCAGAACCTCCTCCATTCTGAATCCCATTGGGTCTCAGTAGGGCTGTAATGAAATTCAAACTGGGGCGGACGCCTAGATTCTCCATGGAAAGGCTCCCTTGGTGCCTGTCTCTTAGGTATCTGCAGCAATGTACTATTCATTTTCCATCTGTTCTTTTGTATGAAATGGATCAAGTCTCATAAAATAAGGGAAGTCAGATACATGCCCCTTACATACAGGCATCTGTAACAAAATGAAAGTTGTTGATTTACTGATACCTCAGTGGCTTGGAGTCTGCTAGAGGCTAGCCTCTTTTTCAGTCCTTTTCTCAGTAACATTCCATCTATGCATTCTATGTCCATAATTTAGTTACGTTATGGGGACTCTGAAAATGCATAGCATTCTGTTCTGTGAAGAGGAAAATTCATGTGTTTACAATAGATATAACATTCCACTAAAGAAAAGAACCCTAATTTCCAAGGTTATATTTCCCCAATACATACTGTTACCTTCGTAGAGTTGTTCTGAAAATTAACTTAGATAATGGATGTGAAAACATTTTTAAAGGCAAAAAGTGTTTTGAATAATCTTAAAATATAGCAAAGATTTCGTTATTTTACTTTTCAATCAGGTAATCTAACACATACTAGATTTTAGATTCTTAGATATTCATGGAAGGAGAAAAGCAAACAAATGTATCTTTAAATTCCACTCTTTGCTGATTATTTTAAGAAGTCTTGTTTTCAGTTGAAGTTTATTTCCTTTCTATTTTTTTTCCACACAAGAATGTGATTAGAAGCTGGGAATATGGCCTAGTGGTAGAGTGCTTGCCTCACATACATGAAGCCCTGGGTTCGATTCCTCAGCACCACATATACAGAAAAAGCCAGAAGTGGTACTGTGGTTCAAGTGGTAGAGTGCTAGCCTAGAGCAAAAAGAAGCCAGAGACAGTGCTCAGGCCCTGAGTTCAAGCCCCAGGACTGGCAAAAAAAAAAAAATCATATAAAAGAATGTACTATCCCAGTCCTTTCGGTTATCTTTCAAGAAGCAAGAGCACACAGGCCTTTAGCCCCCAATCTTGGCCATGAGCTAAGTTACCTAATTCACTGAGACTAGAACTCACTAGCCATAATACAGACCTGATATCTGTCTGTCTCACTGTCTCCCTTCACTTCCTTTCTCCTCACTCACTGTACAGGACATATCTTCCATCTCTTGTTCCGTTGAACTCGCAGATCAGAGCATCTGATCATGAAACATGCTACTAATCAAAAAAGGATATGCCAAAAGACATTTAAAAAATGACCCAACAATATTTCATTAATTATTGAGTAATTTTTGTTAACGTCTTTCTCTGATTATTAGGTAACAATATTATCATTAATGGAAGACTTCCTCAGTACTGCAGATTGAGCTGTGATTTTTATTTCATGCTTCCAGTCATACTAACTACACTTCATTAAAATTAACATTTGTCTTAAAAATTTGGAGTGTGAAAAGTAGAGGTGATAAGTATTGATCTTTGAAGTGTTAGCCCCTAGCAGAGTCTAGCAATTACAGGTGCTCGAAAATATTTTTGATCAAAACTACACTCATGGCTGTAAGTAACTTCCTTAAGGGAAGGTAAAGAATAATTTCAAAGTTAGCTGGGCCAATTGCTTAAGTTTAATTTGGAAAATCTACTTATCACTCATGTCAGCAATTTTTAATGGGACTACAACCACTTTCAAGAAAATATCACAGATGGTGGATTTTCTCAAAGGAAAGTTTCTTGGACTCTTGATACAAACAAATTACTAAGTCTCTTTCCTAATGCTATTTTTCTGATCCTGATGGACTCCTGCAGATAAATGCCCACTGCCTGGCCATTGTGCTCTGTGGAATAAAGGAAGTGTAAGAGCTACTTCCTGATATATTGCATCATGTTTTCATTTAGATTCATTTAGATAACTACATGAGGATCTATGTCTGATAGCACTATCTACTATTGCGTCAACCCTATTTAACATGCACACAATTGTATAATAGGATGCTCATTGTTACATTGTCCAGGTATGATTCTCTGGGTCTGAGTTTCTGAAGTAGTTTCTACTTAATGAATTCCTTTGAAATTATATGTAAGATTGTTATTTTCTGAATTGAGGGTCCACAATTTTCATTACATTCTCCAAATTGTCTGCCACTCCACAAATGCAAACATTAATTATGTTGTCTTCTGCTCAAAACAATTAAAGTACTTTTGAAGACTAACAATATGCACACTTCAAAACTTACAATGTCCAAATAATAATATCAGCAGTAATGTCATGGCTCATAAATTTAACACTTACTATGTAGTAGATGCTATTAGAAGTTCTTTATGAGAATGTTGTCACTGGATCTTAAACACACTGTAGAATAAGTATTATTCATATCCTTATGTTAATGATAAGGAAACTAAGATCTAGGAAAACAAAATAACTTGCTTTTAAATTTTACTCTTAGAAGGCATAGTAGCAAATTTTAACCATTAAATACCTGGTTTTGGAAAAGTAAAAAACTGAAAGAATTCTAACTACCATATTTTAAAAGAAGTGGGTTTTTTTCCTTAATATCACATCTATGTGCCCACATCCATATCTTTCTGCTTAAAACAGAAGCTGATCAAGTATAACATACTTTCAGAAATCATATATTGTTATATTTGGTACTACATATTTGTAGTTTCTCTTTCTTTCAAGGTGCTCCAAGAACACACATAGAGGGATATTAACCCACCCTTCCTATCCCTGCATGAGATAAGTACTGATCATAATTTTATTTCATGTGAATATTTGTGCTTGATAATCTTATATGCTGTACATCCCTGCCACTAACCTAATTTATGTTTCAACTCCTGGAGGATGAGAAAACTTCTGGCACATCCCTCATGTCACAACACAGCAGTAGAAAGTGCCAAAAGACCTTTCCCTGCTAAGCAGAAGCAAGAATGGAGTCTGAAAATGCGACATTTATCACAGAAGCCCAGCTTTGATCCCTGCAGCTTTGCTGAACCAGGCATGTTGGGAAGAGCTTGAAATGAGTATTGGAAAAAACATCTGTTTATTTCCCGAGAGGGATAAACTTGCTAGTGACACCATTAAAAGTAATACAGATAAAACCATAGCATGAGCAATAATAGTCTTTCCAAAATCACTGCACAGATACAGCTATAGTATTCAGAGGTGAGCCCCAATCCCCCTTATTAAAGCATTGGTTAAAAAAAATCAGCAAACTTAAAGAAATCACTTCTTGCTCCTGTTTAAAGTTTCCTCCTTTTATCATTTTGCTATGGTCCCACACAGCCGTCAGATCGCCTGCCACAAGCCAAGACTTGCAGCCCACTTACAGTGCCCTTTGTTGAGAGTTGCCAGGGCACATCTGATCATGTTCCAGGCACTGCTTGGACACACAACAAGAGGCAAAACACCACTTCTGACACCTAGCATTTCATAATAGGTGATTTGTGGGGTGTTTCCATCAATAGCATGTCTGTTTCTGTGAGATCATATGATCAGACATGTATGTATTTGATTGAGCTTAACCAAGTAAAGAGCTTCACCCACATCTGTTTTGGGCAACAGGATTCTGGCATTGTTTTAACAGACCTTTTCTTTTGATGATATTGTTTTGTTTTTAAGACACTTTCTCTTTTATTTGTCATAGCTTTGAAGTAAGGACTTTATAAACCTTTTGGGGTGTGACAAAAACTGTGTAGAACTAAATTTCCCCCAGTATTTCAATCTCTTTTATATTTCTCTTGGATGACATTCTATCTTGTGCCTGTCTCCTTTGTTTTCTAGATTCCCTCTCTCAGGCATCCTCCAGTCAAACAAATCAGAAAATTTGAGGTCTTCACTATGTTCTTCCTTTCTCCTTGCATCTGAATGGTCTTTAACTTAGGGGAGTATTTCATTAGGCTATATGCAATTTATGCCATCTGTGTGACCACTGATGTTGCCTATGCATGGCAGTTAGCTCTCTGTGCTCCAATCTGTACACTATTATTTCCTGGGCACTTGTTTACACTTCATTCCATAGCTGCCTTTGAAGTTAGATGTGGCTGTGAGATCTTGCCTTTGAGATATGAACCCTGTAGCTTATTAAAGTTTTGTAAGAACAAACTACTGAATGTAGACAGGAGTCTCCAAATGTTCTGTGTCTACAGAACCTTTAATTTCTCACTAATTTTATTTTACCAGAGATAGGCTAAATGAAAGACCAATAGTCCAATTTATTATATGCTTAGATCAAAATTATTTAGTGCATATATATTGTCCTCAAAACTTAACCAGTTGGAAAAGGCATTTAAGTTGAAAGAACACAGTGTTTATTTTTCTCCTTAAAGAAACACACATGCTTAGTAAAGATGTTCGTATGCTTGGATTTTGTACAACTTATCAAGTTCTCCAAATGAGACAGGGACAACTTCATTTCCTGTTCCACGTTGATTTTTACATGGAACGGTTTTTTGTTGGGTTTTTTTTTTCTTTTTCATCATAGCAACAATCCAAAACTCAGCTTAGGAAGATGTGACATAAACAAAAGCAATGTGGCATAATCAAATATTTAACTGAGCTTCCTTAAGCAGTACTCTAGGTACTGTTGTGTCCAGCAGAGAGTCAATATAGCTGTATTTCCTTCACAAATATAAAATATCCTATGGTGTTCCCATGACTTCGCCATGAAATTTGAGGTGCCCAGGCACAACACGGGACCGAGACCCTTAAGGATACTATACAGACACACAAAACAGTAAAGCATAAATGGTGAATCTCTATGTAGATGCCTTTCTCTTCAACACTTCTATTATGAAAACTAGTGTTTCACACTAACAACAAGCTAGCACTTCTCTTAAACCCAAATCTAAGCACTTCTCTAGAATCCATTATTCTCTAATCTCTGGTTTCTTCACAGTTTCTTTTCCATCGATCTCTGTTCAAGCATCAAATACAAGTCATGTATCTATTAAATACTAATCATGTATCCATAATATAGACCATGGGAAAAGTCAGACATACAGAGGCAGGAGCCTGGGGTGGAAGGCTGGAAGATATATACTGGTAGCAAGTAAACACATACCAAAAGCTACTCACATTTCCTTTTAGGAAAATGGCCCAAATTACTAAAAGTATATAGATGCTACTAAACTTATCAGCAAGGCCAAAACAAAAGAAATTGACAATACTAAGTACTCTTTAGGATACAGAAAAATGAATGACTTCTATACTAGTAGTCAGAATGGAAAATAGTACATATACTCTGGAATATACTTTATTAGAAAACAAAATCTGCAATTACTCACGAATTGTACTCCTGGGTATTCATCTCCGAGAAATGAATATTTATGTTCATACAAAGCATGCACATGAATATTTATAGCAGCCTTTCATAATAACTAAAATCTGGAAACAACCAAAATGTCCTTCAACAAGAAAATGGCTAAATAAACTCTAATGTATCTATATCATGGAATAGTGCTCAGCCATCAAAAGGAATTAACTGTTGCTACAAGTAAAGCAGCAACTTGCACGAATTACTACAGATTGATGTTGGATCTATAAAGTTAACTTCCAAGGTTTCACATTGTATGATTTCATTTTTTGGACATATTTGAAATGATAGCATTACAAACATGCAGAATAATTTGGAGGTTGCCAGGCAATAAAAGGGTAAGGTGATTGACTGATGATAATCCTGCTGGGATATTTTTTTAGTTTAGCAGAATATTGGAGAAAATAAAGCAAATGATAAAAGGATTTCCATGTTATTTCTTACCATGGCATATGAACCTACACTTACTTCAAACCTAAAAGTATATTTAAAAGTTTAATATGAAAACCTCAACCTCACCAGGAAGCATTCTGATTAGTTGGTCTAGGGTGGACCCAGTCATCAGCATTTCAGAAGCTCACTAATGAATTCTAGCAAGCAGCCAGAACTGGGGAACTCTAAGAACTTGCACTTTACAGGACCTAGATAATCATCTAGCATTTTTTTTATTCCTCTGCCTTTAAGTCTAGCTGAGGCTTGGGACAAGTCCTTTAAAGAGTCATTTAGAGCACAGTTTCCCCATTTATGTCTCATCTTGGTGGCCCCTTGATTACTACTGTCATGGTTGTTGTGGCTTAGCTGTGATGGCACCATTTCTACCTCCTCCCCTCTTCCAGAAACACTGTTATAATTATAACTCTGACTCCATTTAGTTTCTGAATGTCAATACTTGCCAAAAATTAAAGATACTTTCTTTTTTTTTTCGGGTGTGAGCCTAATACTTAAGAAGATTGAGGCAGGAATGTCTAGATACCAAGGGTTCTACAGGGGGAAAAAGCTAAAATTATTATACTGTACCTTATATAAAGCAGTGTCATAAAACAAGACTATCTGATAAGGGGTCAGAATGCCCCACTTTAATGACTCCTCTTGTTTTTGTCTTTGCTAATTGATTTGTTTCCATTTCTTTTTTCATATGCCCAAGTAGATCTAGACTGGAAGGCAAACACTGAAGGCTTTTTCATGGTCTCATGGGAAGATAGGACTAGCTGTATGACATCCAGTCACAATTCTATTTCCTCTTTCCAGGAGTCTTCATAGCAGGCTCTCTACTGTCTCACAGCAATATCAAAGGACAAGCTAAAATACCTTGACAAAACACTTTCTCACAAAATCTTTCCAAGGATGCATACTTCACTTTTGTAATAATGTTAAACATATCTTATGCCAAAAAATATTGCATTGGCACTTTTTGTTGATATACTTTGGAGACAAATTTAGGGAAAAGAGATGCAGTTTTAGGTTGGATTGTACAATCCATGAAAATGTTAATTCCTGAATGGCAAAGAATGTCAACTTCTTCTCAGTGTGACATCTCCAATACTTAAAACATTGCTGCACAGAACAGGCATTCCATTTATATTGAGTAGCTGAATGGAATGTCTTGACCTTGATTTTGGTTTTATACCCTTCAGAAGTTCTTTTACATTTTCTTACTATGGATCTTGCGCAGTAATTTTGGGGGTGCTGGTACTAGGGCTTGAACTCAGTCCTTGCACTCTCACTTGGCTTTTTTGCTCAAAACTGACTGCCTACTCCTTAAGCTACACCTCCACTTCTGTTCTTCCAATTGAAGAAGTATCTTCTCTTTCTACAATAACATTTAACTGGATATTGTTTGGATAAAAGGAATATATCTGGGACTGGGGATATGGCCTAGTGGCAAGAGTGCTTGCCTCATATACATGAGGCCTTGGGTTCAATTCCCCAGCACCACATATACAGAAAACGGCCAGAAGTGGCGCTGTGGCTCAAGTGGCAGAGTGCTAGCCTTGAGCAAAAAGAAGCCAGGGACAGTGCTCAGGCCCTGAGTCCAAGCCCCAGGACTGGCAAAAAAAAAAAAAAAAAGGAATATATCTGCATATATATACATACATATTTTTATATTATATGCAATTTGTATTTTATATACATATGATTATGTATATACATTTTTGTAAATCTAGGCTACCAAATTTTATTGTTATTTGTAAGAATTTCTCATAATTCTTTTGCCTTCAACAAGCTTCGATCTTTTCTTAACACCTTCAGGAGTTGAATAACTTAAAACACTGAATTTCATGCGCCCCCAAAACAACAAACAATGAAATCCCAGTGAGATCCGTGATGATTATGTTAAGAAATAGTGGTACAGATGTAAACCTGCAATTTCTTTCCTAAGATAATTAACTATGATGGTTAAGGAATACGTCAAATCCAGACCCATCTTGTTCCTTGCCAGTTGGATATCATCTGCTGTTTGCTAATTTGTAGAACATAGCATGTTTTTGCCATGAGTCCTTTTCATTTAGGGAGGGATATTTGCAATTGAAATCACAAAAGAAAGAAACTGTCAGTACATAAGGGCCTGCCCAAGTTCCCCTGTTTTACTGCAGTGTTTGTTTAGTCAGTCTTGATATATAAGTGAACTCATGCAAATGAATGCATCTGTCTTCATTTCTCTTTGCCATGAGATCATTATGCAAACATTAAACACCAAAAAAGACATAAAGTGATTGATGACTTGTACAGCCTGTAGGTTTGCAGAAAGCAAATTCTCAAAGTAGTCTCCTCCCTCTCCTAGACCTCCCCTTCTCTCCTGCCTCCTTTGGTAACACCCATAATAGATTTAGTCAGTTCCTTGGAGAATGAAGTTACTTATTAGCAGCTAACATTCCTGTGATTCAGCACATTTTCTTGCAACAATATTCTATCTTTACTCCTGAGCTTTGCCTAATTTATATTCCTTCGTTGGTCTGCACTGCTGGGCTAGTCCTAATCGATAAGTATACAAGATTGGTTGGAAGGCAAAGTTGTGAAATAGATGTTGCAGTTGGAAGCCCAAGCCTTTGATTTACCTGTTTCCTGAATGGTCTCCTCTGTCTGCTTTCCTCACTAGTCAAACTGCACAGTGTCTGTGACTTTGTCTTTGTGACCAGGCTGTGGGCATCATATAGATGAAGGCCTTAATACTTTCTAGCTCTGTGTTTCATTGATGGGCTTGGAGTAGGTATTCAATAACTTACCCAATCAATGAAGTCACAAATTACTTAATAGGAGCATAAATATTTACGTTCATCCTCACAATTAAAACTAGCTCTTAGGAAAATCAGGGGGTACTTGACTATCACTAGTTTTTAAAAGTAGCCAGATCACATAACACATGAGTGGATCCAAAAAAATGTGGTACCTATATACAATGGAAATTTACATAGCCATTCAAAAGAATAAAATAATGTCATTTACAGGCAAATGGATGGAGCTAGAACAAATTATGTTAAATGAGGTAAGCCAAGATCAGAGAGACAAATGACTCATGTTCTCTCTGATATGCAGAAGTTAGATCTAAAGCACACTGGGATATGACAAATTACACAAGATTCTAGAGACTCACACATAGTGAGGCTAAAAGATTGAAAGCCTTAGGAGAGAATCACAAAGGTGCAATGTCTAAGGGCTTCACATTTATATAAAATAATGTATATACTGAAAAGAACTAGAATATGGAAATAAAAGACTTTATTTTTTGTTTTCTTTTTCTCATGATTCTGTATTCTTTACCTTATATACAGTGTATTCGCATGCATACCTCCAGGAGGGTAGAGGGAGGAGGGCACAGAATGGGAGAAATAAAGGTGAAAAAGTACAGCAGTGGAGCTCACTGGACCTTAATAAAAGTGAACTATATAACCCATGAGTGGAGCTGGGAGCAAGGGACTGGGAGAGAGTGAGGGAACAGGTGACACTATACGAAAGGAAATGCACTTATGTAACAGTAACCCCTCTGTATATCACCTCTGTAATAACAATGAGGTAAATTTTGTAAAAATGTAGCCAAATTAACAGATATACATTTTAGAGTCGTCTTATATCTCTTTGGGATAAATAGTTACAAGCTACTATTTCATCTTGGTTATGTTAACTAGTAATTTCAATTTTATAATAAATTTTTGCATTCTACCACAAGATAATGACTTAACAAAAGTTAAGTCCTTCACAATGGATCAGACATTTGTTGTTCCAATGTACATCATCTCTACTTTCTATAATATATGTAACAAGTTATTTTGGTTTTTCTTTGAAGGGGCACAGGTGATATACACATCATGGTGGCCTAGACTACAAATGCTTCTTGTGACTGATTTAAAAGAACTAGTACCTTATGCCTTCAATAAGAATTCTGATTCTTAAGCTGGGTCCCTGTAGTTATTCCTATACCCAAAGCTACTTAAGAGCTTGAGATCTAAGGATTACATTTCAAAGCCAAGTCATTGGAGATCTGTTCCCCAATTAACCACCAAAACTCTAGAAGTGGGGATGTGGCACACATGGTAGAGCACCAGCCTTGAATGAAAAATTAAAGGACAGGGCCCAGGCCTGGAGTTCAAGCTCCAGGATCAGCATAAAAAGAAAAGACTTTGGTTTTTTAATTTCAGTCCTTATTAGGTCTCTAATAGATGAAGCAATGGATGTAACCAACGTCATGCCTGCTCATAGCCTTGCCTTTGACTTATATCCAAGAGCAGGAAGAGCCCTTACGTGCAATGCCCTTGGTGAGAAGGAATGAAACATAGACTTCATGTGGTCACATATTGGGGTGCTAGGTTAACAGGGACCAAGTAATCCTCGGAGCTCTGCCTGGAATGACATTCCCTCTGTCACTGAGGAAGTTAGTGACCTGGCACTACTTACTTCGTGTGCGTGTATGTGTGAGTGTGTGTGTGTGCACGTGCATGCACATACACATGCGTGCACACACATACACATGCATATACCAGTCCTGGGCCTTGTGCCAGTCCTGGGTCTTGAACTCATGTCCTCATGCTCTAGTTTGGCTTCTTTGCTCAAGACCAGCATTCTACCACTTGAGCTATATCCCACTTCATCTTGTTTCCTTTTCCCAGGTAGTCTGTTCCTCTCACTACCTCAGATGAGAGATTATTTCTATCCATTACATGATTTAATTTTCTCATTGCCTGATAGGATAATATACCTTTATGAAAAACATTGAGTGCTTTGAAAATATAATTAACTGTTAGTGTAATTAAGGAAAGGGCAAAGGTGTGCAAATAACTTTTTTTTTATTTGGGTTTGAAAATATGTCTGTTCTTGCATTTTAATGTAAGTGCTTTGGATATTCCAAAGCTTAACCCATGAAAATCAGAAGTTGATTCTGGAGAAGTTGAAAAACTTTTTCCCATCCATGCCCAGAAAGTGTGTGGGTATAAGTGGGATAGCATCATGGAAAACTCTAAAGCAGTATTTCTCATAATTAACCCCTGAATAGCTACATACTGGCTCTTTTCATTTTTGTTTCTGAAGGGAAGATTACCATTAAAGTTTTTTGAAGCCCATCACAAGTGGCTCAGACCTGCAATTCTAGCTACTCAGTAGGCTTAGATCTGAGGATTGAGGTTTGAAGCCTGCCTGGGAAGATAAATCTGGGAGACTCTTACCTCCCATTAACTAGAAAAATGCCAGAAGTGGAGGTATGGCTCAAGTGGCAGAGTGGCAGGCTTCAGAGAAAAAGCTAAGCAAGAGCCCAAGGTTCTGAATTCAAGCCCTTGGACTGGCAACGAGTGCATAAATAAACAAGCAAACAAATAAATCATTTTATTGTCTTCTGCCTTAACTAAAATAAAAAGATTTGGTATATAGACATTTTCTGTTCAAGATCTGTGAGATTTTAAGATTTGGTAATATAGACAATGAGAGATGTAGAGCAGTTACCCATAAATTCTGAGGAGCAGCTCTGCCTTGACATACGTGATGTATTTGAAATGAAATGGTAAAATTGGCAAGTGTGCCATATATATTCTTTTGGAAACACAAGCAGAGTCAATAATATCATTTTTCTTACACCAGTGAAGCTCTTTGATCCTGTCAGTAGGCTTCCTAAAATGAAATGTACCGTGAACTTGGAATCCGCTACTACACTGTATGCATTAGTCAATATTATGTTCCTCATCACCTGACAACTTTCAGCTGTTCCATTCAGAATTAGAAGAAGAGATACTAAAGCAAGTTCCCAAAGAATGGCAGAAAATACTAATGAATGTTGTTATTTGTGTCTAAGACAAGTCATATTATTTATTATCAACCTAGAGTGAACTCCCCAGTGCTGCTGGCTTAATAACTTCTTGCGCAGTTTCTGCCTCGGCCTTATCTGCATGCCTAGCGTTATGAGGAGATGCTCTGTAATCTACAATGGAAGGACCCACAGAGCTCTTTCCTCATAGAAACAAACATGGAGTCCATGGTATGGAGGACCTCATCACATACAACAGCCTCCACAGTTCTACTCTCTTTAATAAGGCAAATGCTTCTGTTTTACAGAGGAATTCAAGGGCTCCACCGTGGTGGAATTGATGAAGAAGGAAGGCACCACCCTGGGGTTGACTGTCTCAGGAGGAATTGATAAAGATGGAAAGCCAAGAGTGTCCAACCTTCGGCAAGGAGGAATTGCTGCTAGGTAACTACCTGCCTCATGGGGACATGCAGAAAAATGGGATCCGGGGTGCAATTAATTAAAAATGAAAGCTTTATCAGTAAAGGTCACTAATAAAGAAATGACAGCTGCCATCTGCCCAGCATCACCTCTCAGCAGAAGCTCAGCAGGTGTATTTCAGAAGCTGCTCCCTAGACCTGACCTGCCTGTGGCTATTCTGGCTTATGCCAAAGTCACTAGAGAGAGGTTTGTGTCATCTCAGTGGCAGCCAGGCTCTCAGAAGATTTTCATTTAAACAAGCTTGTATCGATCTAGATTTAATTGTGCCACTGAACAACAGATGGGCTGCAGTAGGAATGAGACACTGGGAGATCATGTAAATGAGGAGCAGATGACCCATATGACATGTGTAGGGGAACTGCCACAGATGAAAATGACAGCCCAGGCCGAGAGGGAGGTCCAACTCTTGTGTTCCCAAGGCAAAAAAACCAGTTCTACTTTTTACCTTTTCCATTTCACCTTTTCACTACGAAGACAAAGAAGGTTTCCCCAAAGACAGAGACTTAGAAAAGGAGCTCTTACTCTATTCTTTTCCTGAACTGCAGATTTCTCTAGTTATGGCCAAATTTAGAATACCCTCCTTTCTGGGAAAGTATGGGCTTGCTTTATAGAATCATTCTAAATTTAACTTAGAAGGACGGGTAAAGCACCTTCTTAGCATGTGTAAGGCCCTGGGTTCCATCCCAGCACCACAAAAATAATGATAATTAATTAATGAGATGGAATGATCCAATGACATGAATATTCCTTAACCTAGGCATGAATGTTCTTGTCCACATTAGGCCAAGTTAAATGTTAGAGTTCTTGCTCTATAAAGAATAATTTGAAATAGTAATTTCTTTGGATGATCAACTTGTTTGTATGAAGGATCCAATTAATGTAGATAATTGTTCTTTGATCCAAAGGGTGGAGTTGAAGAGAGCGGCTGAGGTGAGCCCCAGCACCTTAATCTGCCTCTTTGGGCCTTAAAGACACTTCTTTCCATACCCAGAGTTTACACTTTACCTTTATTTTACAGTCACCATGCCAATTAATGATAGTAGGGTTTCATATGTCTCCAGGTTCCTTCATGTGTAGCCCAACCAAGGCAGAAAAATGAGATCTGTGCCATAATTAAAAGTACTACTAAAAAGAGGGGCTGTGGCTCAAGTTGTAGAGTGCCAGTCTTGAGCAAAAGAAGCTAAGGAACAACCCCTAAGCCCTCAGTTTAAGCCCTGGTACCAGAAAAATAAGAAGAAAGTATAACAGTGCCAGTTACATGAAGTATTAAAAAACACCAAATACTAAATCAAGACAAAAATCCTTGCACTGAAGGAGCTAATAATCTATTAGGGAAGATAAGGTATAAAAACATGAAATGAGTGAAAACAAAATGGCATTACATACCAAAAAAAAAAAAAAAGCAGAACCCAGGAGTGCTGGCTGGCCTGGGTTTAAGGTTTTAAGGATCTTAAGGGTTTAAGAGCTTTATGGCAGGCAGGTGGTTTTGAGAGTCAGTCTGGTCAATTTGGAAACAACTGCATGTATGGAAGGCTGGGCAGACAGGAGAGGCTCATCTGTGAGTGTTGATTGGGGCTGGATTTATATAAAATGAATTCATTAGCTATTTGTAATTAGGGAGGAAATGTCATTGAAGGTCCTTAGAAATGACATAGTTTTGGCTCCTGTCACTACCCCGACTGCCTATTCTTTTTTTTTTTTTTGGCCAGTCCTGGGCCTTGGACTCAGGGCCTGAGCACTGCCCCTGGCTTCTTTTTGCTCAAGGCTAGACTCTGCCACTTGAGCCATAGTGCCACTTCTGGCTGTTTTCTATATATGTGGTGCTGGGGACTGGAACCCAGGGCTTCACATATACGAGGCAAGCACTCTTGCCACTAGGCCATATTCCCAGCCCTGACTGCCTATTCTTAATGTAACTCAAGTTTAATGATAAGCTCCAGAGCAGCCAGCACTCTCACATGATGGTAAAGAGAGCTGGGAAGGTACTGAAACCCAGTAATTCCATGGTGATTTCCTCTTCCCAATATTTTTTTTTAAAAAGCAATCCTTCCAAATAATAGTCAAAGAAGAGGAAAATAGTAAAGAATGACTAGCAAAGGGGAAAGAGATAGAACTAGAAAAAATCATGTTAAGTGAGATAGGCCAAGATCAGAGAGACAAATGACACATGTTCTCTCTGATGTGCAGAAGTTAGATCTAAAACGCAATGGGACATGGAAAATAACACAGGATGCTAGAGACTCACACAAAGTGAGACCAAAAGAGGATAATCTTAGATGAGAATCACAAAGGTGCAATAACCAAATGCCTCTTCATATGTATATAAAACAATATATATACCGAAATGAAGCAAAGATATGGAAACAATGGACTTTTTAAATTCTTATTTTCTTTTTCTGGCGATTCTGTTTTCTTTACCTTATATATGGAATACTCACATATATATCTGTGGGAAGGCACAGAGTCAGAGGACTATAGGTGAAAAAGTGCAGCGGTGGAGTTCACTGGGCATTGATGAAAGTAATACAACTCATGGGTGGAGATGGGAATGAGGGAATGGGAGAAAATGAGGGGACAGATGGCACTGTACAAAAGGAAATGTACTTATTACCTGAAGCATGTAAATGTAAACCCTCCTTATATCACCTCTAAAATAACAATAAATGATTTTTTTAAAGAAGACTAGCAAAGACTCTGACCCTTTCCTTGGCTTCTGAAGATGATCTGAGTGAAAATAGTAAATGCTGAAGTATCCAAATGGCAGGAAATACAAATGAGAGGGAATAAGAGGGGTCTGGAGTATCCTAGACTTCTGGGATCTGAGTCTATCCCTAGAAAATCAGCAATCTAAGCGTCTAGCAACAAGAGATGTTTCTTCTTTTTTGTTGTTGTTTTATAGTGTTCTAACAGGAAAGAAGTACAGGGAGGGAGAGCAAGCCTGGATGATCATGAATTTGAGGCCAACCTGAGCCAAATAGTAAGATCTTGTCTCAAACAAAAATAGAAGCCAAAAGTAAATGTATAAAATAATTATTTTTTTAAACAGAGATAAAAGGTTAAGGGAAAACCCCATAGGTAATAGTGCACCCATAGCTGGACTTATAGAATGTAACAGGAAGGCAGCATGAGTAGACAGGACCCATTAAGTCTCATCCAGGCTAAGTTCTCTTAGTGCCTGATCCTATCCTATGAGACAGGAGCTTTGTTGTGTGCACCTTCTAAGCTTACTTACTTACTTATGTTGAAAAGAAAGTGGAAAATAGGTCTTGAGTGTAGAAGATGAGTCCACTGAAATAACATTGTTTTGTAGAAGTGACCAGCTGGATGTGGGCGACTATATCAAAGCAGTGAATGGAATCAACCTGGCCAAATTCCGCCATGATGAGATCATCAGCTTGCTGAAGAACGTGGGGGAAAGAGTGGTTCTTGAAGTCGAGTATGAACTTCCACCAGTCTGTAAGTAATCACAACTCAGTGGAAGGTTAGGCAGTGCTTCCCCAAGCAATTGGATGCTTTTTTTTTCCATTTGCCACCAGTATCTTGTTACAGCACTTGCAGAGCAGCATTTTTGATACTTAAAAGCTATGTGAACTGAGAATTGTATAATCTCTTCAAGAAGTACATAAAGATCATAGGTAACAAATCATCTAGGGCACCGTGATCCAGTAAGGTGATCTATGAACATCATTTCTGTGACTTAAGCTATTTGAATAAATGGTTATATTTAAAATTTTTTGAACATAAAATTCTGCACAAGCTTTGTACTTAGGTTAAGGAAAACTGCAGTTTTCCAGCAAATTTTACATGAACTCTGTATAGATATTGATAACTAAAATGTAAAGGTAGCTTCCAATCACACTATTATCAAGTAATAATAATAGTAAAAACCTGCAGGTAATGTACTTAGAATGCTTACTAAACATGGTGCACTGGCTTATGTAATTCTCACCACATAGAAGAGTTAACAAAGACAAATGTCTTTGTTTAAGCATCAAATGTCAAGGACCAGCTTGGTGTAATGGCTCATGCCTGTAATCCTAAGCACTCAGAAGGACTGTGATTCAACACCAACCTGAACAAAAAAAAAGTTCGAGACTTGATCTCAACTAACAAAAAGCTCATCATGGTGGTACATAGCTGATATCCTGTGTGAAACATGCAAATAGCAACATAGTGCTTCCTACCAGCCTGGTAAATCTTAAAACACTTTACAAAAACTTTTAAAAATAAAATAAGAAAGAGGTGGGGGATAAAGGCATTAGATTAAGTGGTAGATCTGCCTAGCAGACCTCTGCCGCTAGTTCAGGGCCATGAATTCAAAGTTGAACACCACAAAAGATATCCAGGCCCTAAGCCCAGCTCTACCTTTTACCAGGTATCTTCCTTTGAGGAAGTTGCTTAAACTTTCTGTTCATTTCTACATCCGTCAGATAGAAATAATATTAATTCTGACTCATACATTTGATAGGGAAATAAACTTAGTAGTAGCTAGTCCAATAAAAAATGTTTGATAAATAATTGATCAATGACTACTACAAGAGTTACACATTACCATTCATTTTCTCATTTTGTAGAGACATAAACATCTTTCCCAAATTGGTAGGTTGCAAAGTCTGTATTTAAATGGAGAGTGCCTAACCCCAGAGTCCATGCATTCTTGTGAAGTATGCCTTATGCCACATTACTGTTGCCCTGCCTTTAAGCCATGCTTTTCTCTAACACCAGTTCTCTGCTGATGCTACCCTTGGCCAGTAACTAGGTAAGCATTTGCTATGTTCCAGATTTCACTACATTGTAGGAAGTCAGAATGCATCCTATGAGTTTACATTCTAGCAGGAGAATACAGAAGAATAAAACTATAATAAGTGAATTATGTAGTTGAAGTCATGCAGCCCATAGGAAAAAGAGATCTGAGCAAGTATAGAGCTCAGGAAGGGGAAGAGCAGGGTGGCACTGCAGTTTTAAACAAGATAGGTAAGATTAGCCACTGAGAATACATTGGTCTATAACTTGAAAGAGGTGGGAAGAATGACAGTGTACAATTCTAGATGTAGGGAGTTCCAGAAAAAGGGATGGCTAATGCTACATTCTAACATGCAAGACTATGCCTGAAATTGTTTGGGGCATTTCAGAAAGAACATATGGCTGAAGCCAAATCACCACAAAGAGAATTAGGAGATAAGGTCAGAGATATAAGGCATGAGGTATCCTGGTTGCTCCTTAGGAACACCTCAAGTTTCACTCCAAATGATACAGAAAGCCACAGTATGCTTTGAAACCAAAGAAAAGCATCACCTGACTTGCATTTTGAAGGCTCTTGCCAGTTGTCATGCTGGGAATAGACCACAGAGTAGGGAGTAAAACCAGAGACTGGGAGACAAGTCTGTTAGCAAGCTACTTTAGGGATCTAGGTGAGTGATGGTGGTGGAAATGGTGAAAAGCAATCAGATCTGGATCTATTTTGAAGGTAGTATAACACAATTTTCTAATGGATTTGATGCCAAAGTAGAGGAGTCCAGCACAACCCCAATGTTTTGACCCTGAGCAAATGGAAGAATGGAAACACTATTAACAGTTGAAACAAGGATGTGACAAGAGCAGACTTGTTGGGGGGTGGGGGGGAGGGTGCCAGAAAAGTATTATTAAAAAATACTACACTTGAAATCTGTGCTTGAGCATTAAGAACTTATAAACTGTGTTGCTAGAATTGTGGCCTCTGTTATTTAGTTCTCTGTGCCTTAGGTTTCCCACCTGTAAAAATGGCTAGAGCCATTGTTGGATGTTTCTAAGAATTCAGATACATACTCATTTAAATATTCTTACATACCTGGGAAATAACTAAGACTATTCACCCTTATTACTATACAACAAGAACAGCAACTCCTCCTTCTCTTCACTATTACTATAGTGGAATTACGGTGTTTTCTTGAATTTTAGAAAGGTCAGTTTGCTTCAAAAATCACACTTTCCATTGCTAAGGAGTTAAGTAGATATCTGAGCCAGTGTTCCTTAATTACATGTTTGCACTTTACTGGATATAAAAAAACATCAGCAAAACACAACCCTTTCCTGTAGTTCTTAGTATCACTTTCATCATGAAGTCCACTGTGGAGATTTGCCCAGTATCATGTTTGACTCCCAGAAGAGAGCTGAGAGAAGACTTAAGGAAACAGTGACAATACAGGAGGAAGGGATCATTCCACACATAGGTGCAGCAGGAGGGTGAGATGATGTAGCACCGTGCACAGGTTAAATCACAAATTAGAGATTCTGGCCAACAACAGGAAAGACAGAGCCACCACAGATGTGGATGAGGCTAATGAGGAAAGCAAAAACCAAATGACAAGGACCTTTTACAAGGATGGCACCAACGGGGCTATCGGGGTCCCTTAAAGACTCAAAACTGCATCAGTATTTGGGAGTTCCTAGATTAATCATTTGGGAAGTCAAATGTAATATAGATCAGAGGCTATAACCCTGTTATGTTAGCTTGCCAAAAGAAAAGCCATATCCTAAATCAACACAGTATTAGTAGTGTTAAAGAGGGAAAGTGGGTAAGAGAAGTGTTTATGAGTAAAAGCCTATCATTACTTGCTGGTTATACCAACTTTATTCTCTCAGGCAATAAAGCTAGTAGAAAAAAGGAAAACATATTTTTAAACACCTGAAGTTTAGATTTTCCTGGTAGAGATCAGACAGAAGTCCATTCTCCAAAGGTGTTCCTTGTCTGTTTTTATGGTGTGTGAAGAACTTAATAAGATATTTGAGTTCAGGGAAACTGAAAAGATGAACAGGCCTTTCCTTCACTTGGCTCCAACTGCTAGAGCAAAAGCCCCCCACCCCCACCCCCAGTTGAGACCCTGTGAACAGAACTGCATGTTGAAAGATTAGCTGCCCTGGGTCAAAACAGTAACTTCTTTCTCAGCCATCCCCAGAGTTCAGAAAGAACTGAAATAAGGATATGTGTATGTGAGATCAGATAGAGAAAAAAAAATTGAAGTTTGACCTTGGGCAATCCACTTATCTTCCCCGTGACTCAGTTTCCTTATGAAAAGGAAATTACTGGTCTAAATTAGTTTTATGGTTCTTTTAAACCCGGAAAATGTGTGATGATTCAAACTTGTATCTAGAGAGACAGAGAGTCTATGCCCAAAATGGTACCTTATGGATTTATGCATAAAAAATTGGTCAGGAGCATTATCTTCAAATTTTGTGGTTCCATAACCCCTACAGAATGTTGAAATGTTAAATAATCTTATCCATTTTCAGCTGACACCTAAACTTTCAGGTTGGAAAGAATCTAATTTCTGACATGTTTATTTAAATCAAATCCTGTTTCTATTTAAACCTTGGAGCTACACATTTCATTTACCTTATTTAATTAAAGAAGTCTGTCACATAATCTGATTAGCAAAGGCACTCTTCACTGGGAACCACCAGCTGGATAAGGCTAGCTTTAGATCAAATAAATGTGCTAACACATGCCACTGGAAAGCCTTCTTGTCAGTTCTAAGCCAGACAAACAAATGCTAGGTGAAGATAGCAAAAAGTGGTGGTGATGGTGAAGAAAAAGAGAGTCACGTTTTCCCCCATGAGATTCATTCTGGGACTGAGTCTGTAGGGCCACTGGTGCTCAGGAGCTCTCTCTGTGGTGGAGGAAGAAGAGAACCAGACACATTGAGCACCTACCATGCTTCTGCTTGTGTCTCTTAACCTTACTGCGGAAAAAAGCAAGTCAGGCAGGAAAGGGTAGCATCATGCAGTGGGAAAGTATAGAACTCCTGCCTGCCTACGGGAGCTAAAGGGCAGAAGGGCGAGAGAAGAGTGCATTGTGATTTTATAGCAGCACATATATATTCACATACAGAAACGAGATAGCAGAGCAAGTAAATACTGAAGTTTAACATTGTGAAATGCATTAGTACCTAGCCCCTTTGATTCCTCAGCTTGCATATGTGTGAGGTAATCCGTAATATGCCATGGCTTTGTCACCAAGAGCTAGTAATACAAATAAAAACTACAATGAGCAAATCTACTCCATCCATTACATGTATCGTTGTAAATGATGGAGAGCCATCGTGTAAGTAATTTAAAGCTATAGATAATCCCCAAAGTCTTTATAGAGATTTTTAGCTTTCACTGTAAGATTTTGTGGTCAGCAAGATTTAGCTAAAATGAAATTAAAAATGTAGTACTTTGCATTCCCAGTACAGACATCTAGCCAACAAGGACAGATGGCCCAGAATTAGAATTTGGTGTCATATAATTGAAAGATGATTTAATGGTTAAATAAAATAATATTTGCAAACCATTTTGCAGGGTTCTGGGCACATGGTAGATGCTCGTCAGTTATTTCATACCATAGCCTTTGCTTTCCTGTTACCAATAAAACGAAAGCATCGTGTTCTAAACCAATTTCTTTAAAGGGTTTGTTGGGTCATGGACAATAAGGAAATATTGGTTTCAAGCTAATTTTGTTTTTTCATTTAATTAAAACTATACCTCAACTCTCTCAGCTGTTTATATGTACTGTTCCTAGTTGATTAGAATAAACTGAAATTCCCCTGATAGCAAGAATATGACATTTAATTAAATCAGCAGTATAGAAAAACATTTGTTCAGCTGTAGGCTTATGCTGCTTTTCAGCAGATCCAAGTTCTTATGGTACTGTGTATCATGGCTTGACAGCGTGCATCCTGACTTATACCTCAGACTGGGTTTGTGAATTTAAAGGTATGTAGTTCATACTCATTTGTATAATATTCCTCTAATGATTCAGGGGGTTTTTTTGGTAATTGGAAATAATTTTTAAGGTGGACACCAGTGGCTAATGCCTTTAATCCTAGCTACTTAGGAGGCTGAAATCTGAGGAATGTGGTTCAAAAAGCAAGCCCAGGCCAGGAAAGTTCCTGAGACTGTTACTAATTAACCAGCCAAAAGCCAGAAGTCAACCTATGGTTCAAATGGTAGCATACCAGCCTAGAGTCAAAAAGCTAAAGAAGAGTGCCAAGGCTGAGTTCAAGCCCCTTACCAGCACAAAAGAATTTTAATCAGTGCTTACACTACCAGCTATCTCTGTTCATGACAAGGAAAATATGTTTTAAAATTTCTGTCTATATACCACAGTTCCTTGCCACAGTCAGGTTACATCTCAATAAACCTGTCATTAACTGAAAACATTCAAATGCTATTAAAACATTTAACCTACCAAATATCAGACCTTAGCCAAGCTGACCATAAACATGCTCAAATACTTACACTATCATACAGTTGGGCAAAAATCAGATAACAGAAGCCCATTTTATAATAATATGTTGAATATTTCATGTTGTTTATTGAACATTAGACTGAAAGTGAAGACAGTGTTGTAGGAGAGAGCTTGCACATTGTCGTAAAGTTGAAAAATTGTGATGGAGCACTGTAAGTCACAGACCACATATTTCTTGTTGGTAGTTATATGAAATAAGCTCTTTAGGATTAAGGAACAATGTAAACATGTGTTAGTGATAATGAATATGGCATTCGATATTATAATACAAATTTAAAGGGAAGGATCTAAAATGATCTACTTCTGTATATCACACAAGTTTTGTCTCTATGAACAAAAACATTCCCATACTCATGATGAGAAAATACTAATTTGTGGAAATTTCATTTTAAATGCAACCATAATATGTTATACAATCTGATTTCGTCACTGGGTTTCACAAAAGCAATTTTACCAAATATTTCAGTGACTGTGTCTTCATATAACTTACAATGCATGTGTATAATATAATTAGAGATAGCAACTTAGCAATGCAATTTCTTTTTGTGAAATGAAAGCAATAAACAGGGAAACATCTTGTTATAAGCATAGTGATACCGAGTACAATTAAGTAGATATTTATTTTCTTAGTAGTAATTTTAAATGTACTTAGGATTTCTTTTGCTCTACAAGTCTACAAGTCATTTGGGCTTCAATAGCTATATAGAGCACCTGTTTCATCACCCTAATTTAACTGATAGCAATCTGAGAATAACACTTTTCTTCCTATGCCAGCTACAAAAGAAAAAAATAATAACTGTAGAAATTATTTCATGAGCTTTGCAAAAGCATATTACTTGCATATTTTCCAAAAGAAAACAAATATACTTGTTAAAGATTGCCTTCACCCTCTGTCTAAAAACTGTCTGCATAGAAGATAAGGAACTATCTTTACACAAGTCACTCATGATGTATGTGTATGTTATTACAGTTAACTTCTTCTGACAAATGGTGTATGTTACTGTCTTCTAACATCTTCTATTTGATTGGAATTATTGCTTCCTCATTTGTAAAGACACATCATATGGCAATAGTACTTATAGTATCTTAAACCACATTGAAAAAAATAGTATTTTTATTACAACTTAACATTTTTATCCCCCTCTCTTTTCTCCCTATTCAGCTGTACAAGGATCGAATGTTATTTTCCGAACAGTGGAGGTCACATTACATAAAGAAGGCAATACCTTTGGTTTTGTAATACGAGGTAGGTGGTGGTTAGAATATATGAAGTATAAGATGCTTTGGAGAATTTGTCACTGAAATACTAGTACTGAGAGAATAAGAAAGTTGTCCTTAAAAAAAAACTGATGTTTCTATTGTGTGAAGTCACTCTTTGTTCTTCACACCTAATTTTCTTTGAGTAAGTCAAACAAGCAGGAATCAACATGGAATTCAAGTAATCAGCTTCATTTGAGCCACTAATACAGGGTCAGCTGCCACTGTCAGCCTTGTCAATTTATGATTTATCACTTTTTAAGCTTGTCCTTTGCATTTCCCTTTTCTCTATATCACCAGATCAAAAATGTTGATGAATTTGGCTCAATTCGGTGTAATATGAGGATTAACCAACTGTTTAAATTAATTTCTTCTGAAATACATTTTGTTATTGTAGCATTCTAAAAATGAGCTGAAGATAATCTAATCCTTTGAGTACTTGTGTACATCAGCTTAACTCATTTTATTACAGGATAGCTCTGATAATAAAGATTCCTAGTGACTCTAACTTGCCTGTAAAACCATTAAGTCTGAGCTATGTTTCTACTTTTTATTATTTTGTTTTTCTTACTAGCAATTTCATCCCTGAAAGAGTCTTCTTACATTAACAACTCTTGATTCCTACTATGAAAATGAGGTTTACTTCAGAATTCTATAAATATCAGAACATTTTTAACATTTCACATTTTTCAGTTGTTTTTGTTTTTTACTCTGTATCTCACCAGAGTCAAAATTCTATCAAAATTATTATTAAAATGCTAATTAAGCCCATCACCAGTTGCTAATTCCTATAATCCTAGGTACTTGGGAGGCTGAGATCTGGATGGTTGCAGTTCAAGGCCAGCCTGGGCAGAAAAGTTTGAAACCCCTTCTAAACCAATATCTGAATGCAGTAGTGTATGCCTGCCATCTCAAGCTATGGGGAAGGCTGGGATTGGGGAAGTTGTGATTCTGTGCTAATCCAAAGAAAAGTTTGTGAGACTTCATCTCAACTGAAGAAGGCTGGATGTGGTAGCATACATCTGTAATCCTAGATACAGTGGGAAGTCTAAAATAGGAAGATCATGGTCCAGGAATGTACACTGTTAAATTCAGATTTTCTCTAAAAAGTAAATAAATAAATAAATAAATATATGGTCTGCTATGTGGTTCAGTGTTAGAACATTTGCCTAGCAAAAATGAAGTCCTGGTATTAAACACCACCAGTACTGCCAAAACTGAAAAAACAATTTAATTAAGATTATACATCTTAATAAGCATTACATGCATGAAAGACTAAAAGAAATATGTTCACTTGTACAAAACTAAAAAGAATATTAACATTACATATCTTAATTAGTATACATGCATCAAGGTCTAAAAGAAAGACTTATACCAACTTATTTTAAGTGACTGAATGTTATTCTAATCTGGGTCAAACTGTCAAATCTCTCTCTCTCTCTCTCTCTCTCTCTCTCTCTCTCTCTCTGTGTCAGTTCTGGGGCTTGAACTCTGAGCCTTGGCACTGTCCCTAAGCTCTTCAGCTCAAGGCCAGTGCCTTACCACTTTGAGCCACTGCAACATTGCTGTTTTTCTGGTGGTTAATTGGAGTTAAGAGTCTCATGAACTTTCCTGCCCAGGCTGGCTTTGAACTATGATCCTCAGACTCAGCCTCCTGAGTAGCCAGGATTACAGGCATGAGCCACAGGCACTTGGTCTCCCTGGGCCTTTTGGTGTGTAAGGCTAGTGCTCTACCACTTGAGCCACAGTGCCACTTCAGTCTCTCTCTCTCTCTCTCTCTCTCTCTCTCTCTCTCTCTCTCTCTCTCTCTCTCTCTCTCTCTGTCTCTGTCTCTCTCTCTCTCTCTTTCTCTGAGGAGTTTATTGGAGATGAGAGTCTCTCAAGGACTTTTCTGCCCAGGCTGACTTCAAGCCATAGTCCTTTGATCTCAACCCCCTAAGTAGCTAGGATTATAGGCATGAGCCCCTGGTGCTTCTGTCAAGTCTTTATTAAGCATGTCAACATAGAAATACATACTCTGAAGTCCTAAGATAGGAACCCTATCCTGTTCATCATATTTAAAATGCAAATTAATAAAATACTCACATGATTCATAGAGAGGAGGAGGAACTAGGACCTCGTGAAGTTTAGATCAGTGGTGGTTCTGTTTTTCTCACCAAAGCCTATTTGTAGTAAGAACAATAGACCTCAAGATCAATGACTGAAACCATTCCTAAATATATGTGTAAACTAATGAGATAAACATGATAAAAATTATTGTATTATTGTGCAAAGAATTCAGATTGAAGGTGGTCTATACAAACCTGTTATTGAAATATAAAAGTGAAGGAATGCTTTTGCATCAAAGACAAACAAGCCTAGTCATTGAAAAATGCAGCAAAAAGTACTGCTAATGCACATATTCATTTTTAGACACTGTAAGGTTAATCAATAGCAAATCAAACTAATAACAGAAAAGCTAGTCGTTTATCATTAAGAGATACAAACAATAGAAGCAATTGAATTTCATGAGTACCTCAAGACAACTGATGACATAATATTACCAATATGTTCATTTCACATTGCAACAATTTTAAATCTCAAAATGTAAACCCAGAAGAGTAGAATAATTTCTGGTATGTGGGTAGTGCTTAATCCATGAACAAAGGACCAACTGAGTGTGGCCAAATTTCTATGAACCAAGTTTAAGACCAGCTTTGTGGATTTCAAGCAGAATCTGAGAAAGCACAGACTTTATGAGTGGTTTAAAGGGAATCTGGATGAAAAAAAGAATTTACAGCAAATCACCTATCTTCAACTATCTATGTGTTTGAAAAATTCCTGTGGAAAGATTTTCTTTGTCTATAACTTAAGAACCCATTGAAGTTGACTTGATACAATCTGACAACTTTCCCCCCATAGTTTTGAATACTCCTCTTTTGATAGAAACTACTTCAGAGACTTAATTTCTTTTCACTTTAACTTTTACTTTATGTCAGATTGTGGACCTACTTATTCAGCTGTATTATAGGCCATGTTGAGCAACACAGGCTTCATACATTTGTGCTTTGTTGATGATTGCCAGCTCTTCCTGTTGGGCTAGAACTTGTGATTAGTTGATCTTTTGCTGTATGAGTCTTGTATGTTTTACATCACCTTATCACAGCCATATATTTCTTCACAAGTGGCCACTTCAAAACTATAACCTCACAAAAACAAATAAGACCTTGAAGGCCATCATATGCCAGAAGCAAATTTTTACATGTTTTTCCCCCATACATCAACAAATGCATTACAGTCCTAAGCTGATATTTTGGAAGTGAATGCTTTTAATGGCAACAATAAAAAGCATATTTTTAAAGCTGTATTCCTTTTCTTTGCTAGGGGGAGCACATGATGATAGAAATAAATCTCGTCCAGTTGTGATAACGTGTGTTCGTCCTGGAGGGCCTGCTGACAGGTGAGCTCCATCTTTCTGTATCACTAGCCAAAATAGATTAAGTAGAACTGGAGAATTTGATGTAGAAATTGATTTATAATTGTTATACTGAAAAAGAGATATTAGGTATATACATTAGCATGTGAAAAGTCAAAAGAGTTTGGGCTGTAAAATCACAGAAAAATAAGATTTGCCACCAGATTCTACATTTACTATACTTTATCTTTGGTAACTTCGTTCTGAGCTCAATCTCCTCCATTGCTAATATATACAGTCCTAACTGCCTTTCATGTTGGCTCATTTTTATCAAAGGGGAAGATAATGTGGCATTTTTGCTATATAGTAAATCATCCGAGAAGCCACATTTTGAAGGATCAAATCTGGGAGTCTTTATTAGAGCATTAGCAGTCGGCAGGCAGCCAGTTGTTACAAAGACCTGCAGCCAACAAATACCCTTAACACTGTCAGGACACAGGCCAGAGAGGAAAGATAGAACAAAAACCATACCAACAAGCAAATTCAGCGCCAATGGAGAGCTGACTTGGGACCCCACTGTAACCGGAGACAAGCCAGCAGACAGGACACAGGACACAAAGACAGACATGTGGCATGGTGTGATGGTGTCTAAGCTGACTTTACTCTAAATATGGTCAGGTGAGGGATCAGGGTCCCAGGAAGCTCCCAGTACCAGGCACTTGACTGACAGGTTCAATCACCTGTGGGCCAAATGCCCACCCATCTCCAGGGATTAGGGAACATCCATAACCTGGGAGTGGAACGTCCCTTCCTGTAAGAATTCAGGCATGTGTATCAAGACAAGATGCCAGATAATACAACTCACCATGTGGCCAATGATGGTGCTGGCCAAATCTGAGCTCCTTACTATATTTTCAGGGGCCCTGTCACAAAGTTGGCACTTATTGAAGAAGCTAGCACTTTCAAGGCAGGCACTGATATTCATCCTCTTCACTGGCTAACTTCTCAATCTTAGGAGATTGGGTGTGGGTGACTCTTAATGTGATCAGCATGCTTGTCAGTATTAGTTTCTCCCCCTGATGAATGTCGGAATAGAAGTGACTAAGAGTGACTTTTAATTGAATGGAAGGATTGCTAGTCTCTAGAGTTTCCATCCCTTCCCTTTCTCTTCCTTAAGAATGTGAATACTTGATGGATAGGCTCCTTCACCTTTCCTATCATAAGCCTGGTTGGATCACATGGAAACTTAAGAGGTATAAATTTAAGAGGTAATTTAGTTTCTTCTTTACTTTTCTACAACAGAAGTCAATTCCATACTGATTGAAAAACACAACTCCAGCTAGTAGACATTGTTGAAGTGTAAGACAAAATGTACTAATTGTTTCTGTGTCTGTCTCAAATCAAAATAGATGGGGTGGTTGTTTTTTTTTTTGTCATTTTTATAGCTAGGTACAGAAGCAGGGTGGGGCCAAGCAAATGGGTACATAAAAGGGGGGGCTGGAAATGTAGACCAAAATCCCATATGTATCCTACAAAATTAAGAAGAGTAAGGGAAGGAGTAGGTAGAGGAGGGGTGACAGTGTTGAAAGGGGTGACATTGATCAAGATACATTGATGTATTTAGAAACTGCTCTGTTAAGTGGCAACTCTTTTGTACAACTAAAGATAATAAAATATTTCTACAAATAGATGTACTACTAATGATATTAAATGTGTACCACATGCCAGAAACTGTGTTATTTGGCCAATAATTCCTTAGTTATTTAGCCTTTTTATTTATTTAACTACCAGGTGAATAAGGAGTATTTTTTTTGTCTCACAGATGACAAAGCAGAGGCTCAGGATGTAAGTCACTGTCAGTTATTGCTAGGAGATCTATAAGATTCAATTCCACATGTATTTTGCTCCAAAGCTCACTTTTGTAAAAGATAACATTTCATATTATATATGAGAACAAGATGACATTAATTTCTCACCTGTATCACATACATTTATCTTTGGAAAGGATAACACAGAAATATTGCCTTTTTCCCTTCCCATGCGTCTCTAGGAATGATCCTATCTGGTAGAAATAAAAGCATGTCCATTTCTTATTCACACTAAAGGTTAGGGTTGTTAGGGAAATGGAGGAGAACGAAGAACAAATAGGCCAGACTTGATCCTCAACAAGGGAGGACTGTTGAGACCTTCCCGTGGGATTAGAGGTTGTGCCTGGAACTGGATTTTGGGGCGGACTTATATAGGGCTTAACAAGGAACTAGAGAATAGACAATGGGTTATGGTCCCTGGGTGATGTCCTTGACTAGGCCTACAGTGGAATGCTCCACCTGGGGTGAGGGGCTATTGTCCCCTGGGAACCAAGGATGGTATCCTTGTTCGTGTCCACATTGGGATAACTGCCTGCAGACAGGCGTGTGGTCAAGCCTGTTGTCTTGCTTTACCATGGGGAATAAGGCAGGAATCAATCCTTCAAGGGATCTCAGAAACAGACTAAAATTTATGAGCATTGTATTCAAATTAATTGAGACCATATGGGACTGTGCGCATTGAAGACAAATATTTAGAGTAAAAACACTTAGAGTCAGCTAAGTTAAAGATGTTTTTAAGATAATTTATATTTCTTCCTAATTCTAAATTTGTAAACTTGACATTTGATTATTTTTTCATCCCCTACATAAAATGGGGAGGGCATGTTCTGGAAGACACACTCTACCTCTATCTCCATTGTGTCACTAATGACCTGAGTCATCAACTCCCAATGCCCTGAGATTCTATATCACAGCAGGGTTTGCCTATTTCTTCTGAGGAATGTAAGATTGAATCAATTTAATGATCCCCAAATGGCCTTATAAATCAGTAGGGAAATTTACAGACTAGGAAAATTCTCCCACTCTTCCCTTTCCACTTGGGTTCACTGGTAATAAATTGGATGAAGTTAGAAAGCTTTTCTGCTCACCTGGATTTGGAGGGAAGCAGGTGAATGCTTTTTTTAAAACTGGACTCCAATAAATCAATTTTAGACTCAAAGGTAGAAAACTTAGAAAAGGGAAAATGAACCTTTTTGCTTTTGTACTCCAAGAGTTGACTGTGGGTAGTTAGGCTATTTGCTAATATGTAGTTGTTTTCTCATTGCTAATTTTTGTGTTGCTGCAATTTACTGTTTTGGGTTACTTCTTTACACTCTTGCTGCCGTATTTGGTGCCTAAAAGACAGGCAAAGGGAAAAATTGCCCAATGTGTGTGAAAGAATGGATTTGGCTAAGTGACTATGAATACTATGCCCCAGAGTACTAAATTAATAAAGGCTATTCTTCTATTCTCTCTCTAGGGAAGGAACTATCAAACCTGGTGATAGACTGCTCAGTGTGGATGGAATTCGACTTCTTGGAACCACACATGCTGAAGCCATGAGTATTCTTAAACAATGTGGACAAGAAGCAACGCTGCTGATAGAATATGATGTCTCCGTGATGGGTATGTCAGAGTCCTGAGAGTGTGATCTCTTCCATACTCGGTCCTATCACTGGCCTGATGAACCAGTGTGGATGAACCATGTGTCTTTCTGCTTCCTGTAGCAGACAGAATTTCATTCATGTTTGAGTTTAGAGAAAAAAGGCATGGTACTTTTCAGTGGTGTAAGAGCATCATGTCAATAGGTTCCATCATGAAGTCTTGTTATGTCAATGTCTCACCAAGCAATCGCTCTTCTCTATGGAACATTGTTTGGCAGGTAGGTACTTTCCCCCCTCTAGACTAAAGAAATAGAATTATTAACTTGAGGATTATGACTTCCTTTACTGCTCTCTATAGACAGAGCAATAGGATATTTCTTCCCTTCTTGGAACGTCACAGTGTAAAGCCAGCTACATAGAATTAACAGAAATGGACATTTATTTCAGCATCAAACTTAAGGAAGGAAAGGAAACATGGAGTACCATTGATTAAAATTAAAACACATGCAGTAGTCTTCCATTAAGAATTGACTTTGGGGCTGGGAATGTGGCCTAGTGGTAGAGTGCTTGCCTTGCATACATGAATCCTTGGGTTCGATTTCTCAGCACCACATATAAAGAAAAAGCTGGAAGTGGTGCTGTGGCTCAGGTGGTAGAGTGCTAGCCTTGAGCAGAAAGAAACCAGGGACAGTACTCAGGCCCTGAGTTCAAGCCCCAGGACCAGCTAAAAAAGTGACTTTAATAGTAACTCTATTCCTATACTTATAGTAAGATGGGAAGATATTCTCTTGGTTTCCTGAGTTGTTTAAAATTTAGGATGGCATACATGGCAGATGGTATGATAGAAGATTAACATGAAAAGTTCCCAAATGAATATTCCCTTTGCTTACTTTTTCTTTTTCCTTCTACCCTTTTTCTTTTCTCTTCATACTTATTATGTGATATTTGAATTTATTTCAGAATTTCAGTAGATGATGGGTTCTATTTTGAACTCTACTATTTTCCACTATTGATTTGGACCATATAACCTGATTACATTGGCATATCAAATGGAGACTACCAATCCTCACTTAATTTACCTTCTTACTGGGCCTTGCTTTAGGATGGTTACAATCCGTGGGAAAGAGAGTGGATAAGAGTATTGCCAAACAAATTAACACTCATAAATGTGATCATCACCATAAACAACATGCAGAGTTCTGATTGTCTTATTTTCTAAAAGGAAAATAAATTAATTTCCTTAGGCCTTTTTTTTCTCTGTTGTTTCTTTTTCCTTTATTGTCAAAGTGAAGTACAGAGGGGTTACAGTTTCATATGTAAGACAGTGAGTACATTTCTTGTTCAACTTGTTACCTCCTGCCTCTTACCCCCTTCTCCCTCCCCCTTTCCTTCTCCCCGCCATGAGTTGTTCAGTTGGTTTACACCAAATGTTTTTTTAAGTATTGTTTTTGGAATCATTTGTCTGTTTTATCCTTTGCCTGTCAATTTTGATATTCCCTTTCCCTTCCCTAGTTCTAATACGTATATACAGTATCCAGGGGACTCAGATGAGATACAGTGATCCTGGGGGTACAACCACAGGAAGGGAATACAGCCCCCTCAACAAGTGGGCTAAAGACCTAAAAAGAGTCTGCTCTGGGGCTGGGGATATAGCCTAGTGGCAAGAGTGCCTGCCTCGGATACACGAGGCCCTAGGTTCGATTCCCCAGCACCACATATACAGAAAACGGCCAGAAGCGGCGCTGTGGCTCAAGTGGCAGAGTGCTGGCCTTGAGCGGGAAGAAGCCAGGGACAGTGCTCGGGCCCTGGGTCCAGGGCCCAGGACTGGCCAAAAAAAAAAAAAAAAAAAAAAAAGAGTCTGCTCTGAAGAGGAAACAAGAATGGCCAAGAGACACATGAAGAAGTGCTCTACATCAATGGCCATAAAAGAAATGCAAATCAAAATAACACTGAGATTCCATCTCACCCCAGTAAGAATATCCATTATCAGGAAAACTAACAATAACAAATGCTGGAGGGGATGTGGCCAAAAGGGAACCCTACTACATTGTTGGTGGGAATGTAAACTTGTTCAGCCACTCTGGAAAGCAGTATGGGGGTTCCTCAGAAGGCTAAACATAGAGCTCCCCTACAACCCACCAGACCCACTTTTGGGTATTTACCCAAAAGATTATAAGCAAGACCACACTAAAGCCACCAGCACAACAATGTTCATTGCAGCACAATTTGTCATTGCTAAAAAATGGAATCAACCCAGATGCCCGTCAGTAGACAAGTGGATTAGGAAAATGTGGTACATATACACAATGGATTCTATGCCTCTATCAGGAAGAATGACATTGCCCCATTCGTAAGGAAATGGAAGGACTTGGAAAAAATTATACTAAGTGAAGTGAGCCAGACCCAAAGAAACATGGACTCTATGGTTTCCCTCATAGGGAATAATTAGCACAGGCTCAGGCTAGTCACAGCAGAAGATCACAATAGCCCAGTAGCTATGCCCTTATGAACACATAAGATGATGCTAAGTGAAATGAACTCCATGTTATGAAAACAAGTGTTATATCATTGTTGTAATTATTTTCGATATGCCATGTGAAACCGTAGCTTTTTTTTTCCTTAGGCCATTTTTGACAATGATTCCAAATTGTTTCTAAAATAGATATTCAGCTCAATACTTGTCTTTGATGGAGTATCAAGAATATTGTTCTGAACATCAATGTTGGGTCAATAGTAGAGTCAAGATGTATGGATGGTTATACCAAACCTGCACTGACTTTTAGCTTGCCCTTGAATTATACAAAAAGTACACAATTCTCATTTTAAAATATTCTTCCTTTGGAAAAAACCCTAGAAAGCAGTCAATCTTCTTGGTATTTGGATAAAATAAAGCTCATTGTAGTATAATCTAAATGAATTTTCTTAATAAGAAAGAAGACCTACAGTGATCCTAATAGATTTGAAATGTAACCAACAAATTATTGTAATAAAGATGAAAAGCTACAATGTTAGGCCCAATTTCTAGTATACTATGCCAAATGTGGGCCCAGATTCAATTCACCTTATTGTTCCTACTTATTTAGATTACTCAGTGTCTCTGATTTTCTTTCCCTTTTGAAAGAGAAAAGAGCACTCTGCAGTGATTTCTTAGCCTTTTGAGAACACATTTTCCTTTGCCTTAATTATCAGTATGTGCTTTTAGTGTAACACCAGGTACCACAGACCCTGTGAGGACACTAGCCAACTCATCTTTATTTGCCTATTTCCAAAACACTTGCCTTGGAGCCTTCAGACACGAAAGAAGTCATTTAATCATAAGTGAATAGTTGGTTTGCTCATAGATTAGCTGTCCTTCTGACCAATCATCTTTAAGTGGGCCTTTGTAGAAATGTATCAAAACATCAATGTTTATGCTACAGATTCAAAGTGGAGTTCTTCCATGATTGATATGATTTCATCCTACGCTGCATCATAAAATGTTAAATCACAACACTGCTTAATCTACCTATGGTGCTTTTCTGAAGCCTGTGTCTCCAACTTTCCCTCTCACTTTTTCTGCTCATCTTCAAACCTTTCCTCATGTTAACCTGGATTATTCAAGTATGATCAACTATAATAATGAGGGAAAAACTGAACCTTTCTTTACATAGGCTACATCTCTGCCAAATGATACATATGGTCCTTGCATACAGGTATCCAATGCTGCGCAAACAAAATTGTCATTTTCAATAAATTATTTTTCAAAATAGATTTTTATTTTCTTTAAGTATTTGTACAAAGGAGTTGTCATTCAACAAAGCAATTTATTAATAAAATGAATCTTGATCAATGTCACTTCTTTAGATTCTACACCATCCCTCCCAACCCTACCCTTTCCCTCAATTTTCTTAATTTTCAAGGATATTAAGAAATAGTTTTATTCAGGATGGATCTGAACATTGTGAATCTTCAAGAGATAATCAGCCCTTCTGTAATTAAAAACATAGTTGTGTAGGTATGTTAACATTATCACAACTAGATATTGTCTGGGATCTCCGTTTTACATCAATTTATGCCAGTGAATTTTCATTCACTAGTCCCAGGAGAAAATTATCCTTCTTTGTCTGTTTGTGTTTATATTTTTATTTTTATTTTGGCAGTACTGAGGTTTGAACTCTGGGCCTCCCATTTGTTAGCCAAGTACTCAACCACTTGATCCACATATCCAGCCTTTTTTTTTTTTGGCCTTGAACTCAGGGCCTAGGTGCAGTCCCTTTGTGCTCAAGGCTAGTGTTCTACCACTGGAGTCACAACACCACTTTCAGCTTTTCCTTTTTAGTTTATTAATCATAAAAGACCCCTGGACTTTCCTGCCTGGGCTGGCTTCCAAGCATGATCCTCAGATCTCAGCCTTCTGAATAGAATTACAGGCCTGAGCCATTGGTGCCCACCTCCAGCCCATTTTCACTATAGTTATTTCACAGGTATAATCTTGAGTTTTTGCACAGTCAGCCTTGAACTGGAATCACACTCTCCACCATTTCTGGCTTACTAATTTAGGTGGAGTCTTGCTAACTGTTTGGGCTGCTCTCGAACTTTGATCTTCCTAATCTTTGATCTTCCTAATTAAGTAGCTGAGACATTGGACCCAGGTTTTTTTCATTGACTTCTTATAAATGGTCTTAAATTATCTGAAAGCTGAGTTTTTCAGGAGCTGCTGAAGTGTTTGTAATATGCATGCTTCTTGTGTAGCATAACCACCAACATAACTTTCTGTCCATCATAGAAAATATTATTAACAAAAGTCCAATTATATCTACATAAAAGAAGTCTATAATTTTTAAGTGGAAGCAGTTCTTTAAATTTTTTTGGTTCTCCAATATAAAAATGGCCAAAGAACAAGATAGGTACCAGTGCCTCCACAGTTGTAATCCTAGCTACTCAGGAGGCTGATGAGATCTAAGAATCTCGCTTTAAAGCCAGATGGGGCAGGAAAGCCCCTAAGACTCTTTATCTCCAATTAACCAGCAAAAAGCCAGATGTGGAGGCTTGGCTCAAGCAGTAGAGTGCCAGCCTTGAGCAGAGAAAACTAACAGCTCAAGGCCCGAGTACTGGCACACACATACACACATCAAAGAATATGATCTACATTTATGGGAATGCCGTTATGATACCCTTTACCATGCAAGGCCTGTCTGCATTCTCTGATTAGGGTCCATCCAAGTCAAAGTGACAGCAATGTAATTTCTTTTCAAGAGGTTTAGAAACAAATCTACTTCTGAGCTAATACAGGTTGTTGACAGAATGAAGTTCCTCAGAGTAGAAGTTGTCAGGCCGTCACCATCTCTGTGCCTGGAGGGAGACCACCCACTTTCCTTCTCACATGCCCTAAAATCTTCAGACCAGGGAAGAAGTGCCGAATCCTTCCCATGCTTTATGTATCTCTGCTTTCATCTACTACCTTCTTCCTTCTCTACCATTAACAACAGAAAATTCTCTATTTTTAAAGACTTATTATATTAGGCCCACTACATAATCTCTCTTCTTTTAGATCAACTGTGCCAGAACAATCATGAGAATGACATATCAACACATTCATGGCCATCTGGGGTAGGGTATGAAATCTTGGGGTGTGATTTCAGAAACTCTGACTATCATAAGGGTTTTCCAACAAAACCAATGTATAAGAGTACAGCAGAAAAGAAATACCAGCAGCTATATAAGTAACTCTTTGGGTGGTATTGAGGTTTGAACTCATGGTTTTACACTTGATAGGCAGGTACTCTATGACATGAACCAACCCTCCAGCCTTATTTGCTCTAGTTATTTTTGAATACAGTCTCAAAATATTTTTGAGGTGAACAATGACTTTCACTGTCCACCACACCCAGTTTTTTCAGTTAATATGAGATCTCAAGAATTTTTTGTCTGGGTTGGCTTCATACCATATTTCCTATTTCTACCTCTTGATTACAGGTATGAGTCACCAGCACCCAGCCACACAATTCCTTACAAATGATAAGCCAGAATAATTCTGGCACCTAGTAAGGTTCCTGGCACAAAATAAACTCTCATGTTTCTTGAATGAATGACTGACTGTTTCTTATCTTCATGTCTGTCTGAATTATTGGACAAACAAAGGTGATACAGTATCTCAAAGCTAGATACATGATATATGAAGTTCATCTAGAATAGGGAAAGTTAATAACTTTCTATTTCTATGTCATCTCTGATTTACTGATAGTGGCCATCTGAAGTACTTGGTGAGGAAGGATTTGGAAGGTTGTAGGACACTCAGTGGACAAGATGGTTGTGATCTTTCACACTATTAGCTAGAGTATCACTAGCTGCTAGACCATAAGGAATTCAACTTTAGAGCCCTTCTTGCTGATAAATTCTGAACTAAAATACTTTATCAAAACAAACAAAAATAAATAAGCAATATAACACTGCAGCGTATCAACCAGGAGTTCATTCTAAACTTAGTACTATAATAAATGCTAAGGAGACAAATAAGGTAACAAAGACTAATTCAGTACCTAAATTTTCCTAAAAACCCAGTCAATTATAGTTTAAGTAGTATTCTTTGTGACAGAATCAGAAAGGTCTGGCAAATCCTTTGGACCAACACTCCACACTTGCGACACAAGACCCTCCCAAGCTTTTCTCATCTTGTCTTTGAATTTAAAGACAGAGAATTTGTCATCACACCCTTGTTTTCATTGATATATACACCCTGAAGAAAATAATGCTCTAGATAAAAGAAATATTTTAAAATAACATTTGACTATAATACAACCTGATTTGAAATGTTTATGGCTAAGCCACTATCTAAAAAGGAGACTCAATCAGTTCCTTGCTAATCACATCCAACCCAGCAGTGCTGCTGACAGTTACAAATCTCCCAAAGATTACTTCCCAGCATTCCTGTGGCCAGTGTGAAAGCCAACACATTGCTGTGACGCTATTATCTGCAAAGACTGGTATTCTGAGACATTTAATAAATTAATGGAAAGTTGGTTTAAAAGTCCCCTCATTTTCAGACTGTAGATGATGCTTCTAAAATAAAATATGTTCTTTCAGGGGCAAATGAGCCCTTTAATTTTAGCCTATAGTAATATGAAAAGTTGACAACTTCGTTAGGGGCAAGCTCTCTTTGCTCCATAAGTTTCTTGGAGGTCACTGGCATGTCTTTATTAGACAAGAATGGCTTTTCCTTTTGAGAGGAGAAGAGGACAAACAGTTTAGAGCCAACTTTTGTAGACTGGCACCAAAGAACTTAATCAAGATTACTGATTTTTATGACATTGTACTTATTTCCTACTCCTGTTTGTAAAATGAGCTTCAAACAATCTTTATGTGGGGAAAAAGAATCACTGCTCTCTATCCCTTGTAGTTTGTAATGATAGGATACAACTTCCAAAGAAGCAGAAGACCACAAGATTCCCTCTCAGGCATGAAACTCTTCTTTCTTTCTTCCACAGAACTTATATCTTTGCCCACAACCATTTACTTTAGTGCCTAGCAAATAGTAAAATGATTATATTTCAGGATTTATTCTGATAGATTAGTGAACATTAAAATATAAGATTACCCCAATAGTCATTTTATCCAAAAAATAAGCTCTACTCTCCCTGTAAGTGTGGCTTTAACATTGAAATGGCTCCCAGACAACCCTGATGAATAACTGAGGAGAGTGTGATTGCTTATTATAATGCCCACCACAGCCCCCTGACCTCTCCTGGAAGACATGATACATACTTTATATTCTCAATGAGAATGATGGAAACAGACCTGAAACTTTGAGTTCATAGGCCTCTCTGTCTGAGACATAATTCTCTAAACGTAAATGAAAATATACATTCTTGACCTGTGTTTTGTACATTTGGGTTGAGGTCAGAAGCTAAATATCACTTCCTAGAGGGGAAAAAAGCTAACTTCCCAGAGACCCTATCTAACTTAGGTCTCTTACTTCCCCAGGGAGCTCTTACTTTTCTTTCCCAGTAATAATCACACTTAGAATACTAATTTGCTGGCCTTCTTCACTAAACGGTAAGGTGCACATTAAATATTTGTTGAATGAATGAATGCAGACAGCATAAAAGCTGTATGTCCCCTGTGTTTTATCTAAATTCAGAGGCAATATTTACTCTTCCCTTGAGATCTCCAAAGACAGTAGTAGGAGATGCAATAAAGGCTTAAGTAAGCCATTTGTATTCATCCTTGAATATTCTCATCGATTCTGTCTTCCCTTCATCCTTTCCTTCTCCTTCCCTTTCCTGTTATTTCTTTTCTTTCCCTTAAAGAAACGTTTCCTTCAGTTGTAGATAACCCAGTCAGTCTGCCTGCATCTCAGAATGCTCCATGGAAGGGTGTTCATTGATACCTTAGCACACATAACAGTTGATTTCTTACCCAAGCCTCCATTAGCAACTTTAGTCATTTAGGAATGCCGTAGTTCTAAAATCTCACAGCAAATGTTGTCATAGAGATTCGGTCTGTGAAGGACTGCGGGGGGAGATTCCCTAAAAGAGAGTTGACTGGTGCACAATTCACAAGTTTTCTTCTCTCCAGTCCTTTGAAGACTAGAAAGTTCTGGGATTAAACTGGGAGATGGCCTATATCACTGTGTCCAGCAATACTATTTTAGAAGATCTTCAATTTAACAAAGTAGCAAGTAGGAGCTTTTGCAATAGACACCCTTACTTACCTTTGTGGCTTTTTTTTTTTTTTTTTTTTTTTTTTTGGCCAGTCCTGGGGCGTGAACTCAGGGCCTGAGCACTGTCCCTGGCTTCTTTTTGCTCAAGGCTAGCACTCTACCTCTTGAGCCACAGCACCACTTCTGGCCTTTTCTGGTTTTTGTTGTTGTTATTGTTTTCAGCCTTTTCTGTTTATGTGGTGCTGGAAATTGAGCACAGGGCTTCGTGCGTGCTAGGCAAGCACTCTACCACTAAGCCACATTCCCAGCACAACTTTGTGGCTTTTTTTTTTTTTTTTTTTTTTTTTGGCCAGTCCTGGGCCTTGGACTCAGGGCCTGAGCACTGTCCCTGGCCTCTTCTTGCTCAAGGCTAGCACTCTGCCACCTGAGCCACAGCGCCCCTTCTGGCCGTTTTCCATATATGTGGTGCTGGGGAATTGAACGGAGAGCTTTATGTGTAGGAGGCAAGCACTCTTGCCACTAGGCCATATTCCCAGCCCCACTTTGTAGCTTTTGAACATGCCTGTTGTGGTATGTTTGATGCTTAGAGTCCTGTAGATCACCTGAGGATCCCTACCTCTCTACACTGCCAGCTCTTTCTGCTCACTGGAAGTGAAAATCTATTGTATCATCTCTACTCAGTGTCCAGTCAGATGCTAAAACATTATGAGCCAGAGAAAGGGGAGACTCTTAGTACATAGACACTTGTAAGTGTGGCTTCCAATAAGCATCAGACCATCAGATGGGGAATATTGAGACTTTACATTCCCAGCTCACTGGAGACATTCCTAGTAGCGCATTTAAGTTTGTGGCTCTCAAGAAGGTATTAAAAACAAAACAAAAAAAAGGGCTGGGAGTATGGCCTAGAGGCAAGAGTGCTTGCCTCCTACACATGAAGCTCTCAGTTCGATTCCCCAGCACCACATATATGGAAAACGGCCAGAGGGGGCGCTGTGGCTCAAGTGGCAGAGTGCTAGCCTTGAGCAAGAAGAGGCCAGGGACAGTGCTCAGGCCCTGAGTCCAAGGCCCAGGACTGGCAAACAAAAATGAAAACAAAAAACAAAAGTCCTACTCCCATTATTCAGGGACTACAATGGGAAAGTTATCATTAATTCACAGGAATTCATTCTAGTACTGTAGTCTTTGACTGCACAGATTGGTCCATCTAATTGTTGCCGCTCCCTCTGGCTTCTTTGAGGTTTTTGCTGCAGATTGTTTCTGAGACACTTCACACTAAGACAGCTGTTCTGGTGATTCTTAGATATTTATATTTTTCAGAGATAATTCCTTAACTTTAACATTTCTCTTGAGTCCCTTAAAAAGCTATTTTTTGTTTGTTTGCTGAATAGCACACTCTGTATTGTGAGCCTTACTGTCCAAACAAAGACTCAGTGAAGGGTTGGAGGCCTTCCCAGAATGATTCCCACACCAGGGAAGGCATGTGGGGATCTAAGCTAGGCTTTAGATGGGCCAATCAAGCTGAAGAGTTCCTGTGGCAGAAATTGTAAATACGCCAGCTTGGAAAATATAAAACATAATTTTGTGATTTGCATACTTCCAGTGTTCCACATCTAGATGCTCTCTGAATACCTTACCCCCACATATATAGCTTTGCTAGTCATAGATTATCTAGAGCAGTTCAGACGATCTAAATTTGTAGAAAGGATAATATTAAAATCATTCACAACACTTAAAGCTGAGTAAGTAGAATAACACAGGAAGATGTAACTAACGATATACTGGCGGTCTAGCTCCCTCCTCCTTTCCCCTCTCCTTCCCTCCCTACCTTTTCTCTTTCTTCTCTCTCTTTTCGAACTTTTCCTTGGGAATAACCTGACTGCATCTCACCTAGAAGTAAACACTAACTGAAAGTTCTTAGGGCATATAAATAAGTTATTTAAGTTTTTTGGCTTCGTAGTCTTTTCTCTAGTTTTGTCTGGCCAAGTACAGAAAGTGATTTTTCATACCAGCTAGAACACTAATTAAAAGTCATAGATGTCATCAGAATGTCCAGATAGTAACTGAAGAGGAGAGAATGAGTATTAATATTTATGCAGTTGGTATCTGCCAAGATCTGCCACGCCTTGTACCAGGCACCTTACATATTTTATGAGTTCACATTGTCACAGAACTCTGACACATATATTATTATCCATTGTTTGAGAATGTTAGGGGAGTTGTTGTTGTTGGGCTTGTACTCAGGGCCTACGTGCTGTCTCTGAGCTTTTTCACTTAAAGCTAGTGTTCACCATTTTGAGCCACAGCATCACATCTGGTTTTCTGGTAGTTAATTGGAGTTAAGAGTCTCATGGAAAGGCTAAGCTCTTTTTTGGGCGGAGAGGGAAAGGGGAGCAGGGAGGGGAGGCAAGTAACCTTATTGCAGAACAACTGGTAAGATATATCCAGGTAATCAAATGATGTTTGGGGAGAGGGAACAAGATATAGAGAGGAAAAAGGGTGTGTGTGTGTGTGTGTGTGTGTGTGTGTGTGTGTGTGTGTGTGTATACATACATATATACGTATGTGTGTGTGTGTGTGTGTCTTCCATTATAGCAAAAGTGTGCAGTGCTGGAGTTGAGGAAGCAGGGAACATTGTTTGAAAAAGAATTGTCAGAGCTAAACTAAAAGAGGAATGACCTAGTTTGGTTGTAGTTTGCTGTTGATGAGAATAATATTGTGTGTGTGTGTGTGTGTGTGTGTGTGTGTGTGTGTGTGTGTGTGTGTGTGTATGGTGGTCCTGGTGCTTCAACTCAGGGTCTGGGTGCTGTTCTAAACTTTGAGCAAAGATCAAGGCTAGCACTCTTACTAATTGAGCCATAGCACCACTTCCAACTTTTTCAGTAGTTTATTGGAGTTAAGCATCTCACAGACTTTCCTGCCTTGGCTGACTTTAAAATGTGATCATCATATATCAGCCTCACAATTACAGGCATGAGCTACCAGTGCCTTCCTTTTCAAATGTTTTAATTGTTGCAAAAATACACATAAACTTTTCTGTCTTAACTATTTCTAAGTGTTCAGTAGTGCTAAGCTCAGTCAGTGTTCTGCAGACAATCTCCCAATAAAGGCTTTTCTTTTAACTTAAAAAAAAAAAAAAGAGTCTCATGGACTTTCTTGCCCATTCTGGCTTCAAACCACAATCCTCAGACCTCAGCCCCCTGAGTAGCTAGGATTATAAGTGTGAGCCATCGGCACCTAGCTTTTTTGTCTTTTGGGGTTTTTTTTTTTTTTTTTTGGCCAGTCCTGGGCCTTGGACTCAGGGCCTGAGCACTGTCCCTGGCTTCTTCCCGCTCAAGGCTAGCACTCTGCCACTTGAGCCACAGCGCCGCTTCTGGCCGTTTTCTGCATATGTGGTGCTGGGGAATCGAACCTAGGGCCTCGTGTATCCGAGGCAGGCACTCTTGCCACTAGGCTATATCCCCAGCCCTTTTGGGGTTTTTTTAACAGATAAAATCAAAATGTCTTAAGGAGGTAAAGTTACATATCCAGGATCACATGAACTATTTAGTGTTAAACTAGGTGACACCTACATAGATTTTACAAATATAATATTGGCCACTCAGAGGACTGAGGGAACTTAGAGCAGATGCTTAAAATAATGCATGTTTAAAGTATACCTGAAAGTTTTCAAGGCAGCACAGGTGACAGAGAGAACTGTTTATTTTCTAATTAAGATCCAGTTAATATTCCTTCAAAAATCTTGCAGGGTATTAAAAAATCAAGTGGAATTCTATCATTTCAACCATAATAGTTTCAGGCCTACATGCACTTTTGAGCACATCACCACCTCACTCTTCCACGAAAACACCCAGAACATCAAATATTTAAGACTAAGTGCTTAAGAAAGTTCTGAGTAAGAGGGAAGAAAGTGAGACAATGAATTATCTACTGGTGCTTAATCATTTGGGCAACTTTTTTTTTATTGATTCAAATTATGGTAAAGCCACTCAGACTTTGGGAGAAGGGTTTAATTTTCCTGGAATTCTCCTACCGTTTTTTTGTTTGTTTGTTTTTGTAATTTTTATCTCAACTATACCCAGAAGCATCCTCACAGATTCAAAATCACTGCATCTGTGGCCCAGATTTCTGTAGCAAACCACAAGTGTTAGAATCCAGTTTGCCTCAAAAGAGGGAAGAGGAATCGGTAGCTCAGGAATAGGAACACAGGTACCCCTACTGCAGGGCCCACATTTAGTTCTTAACAGAATAAGAAGTCTTGCATGGTTCTACAGTGTATCATCATTGAAATCATAGTTCTATAATGGAGACTTTAACACAGAATAGTCTCTTAGTTTCTTGCCCTTTGCCTTTCTTACCTCTGTGGACACATGCAACATTGTATGTTATATTGGTCCATTTTTGTTACTATTATGCAATACCTGAGTGGGGCTCCTTTATAGAGAAAAAAATTTGTTCACAGTATTAGAATCTATCAGTCCAAAGTCAATCAGCTCTATTGGGTTTGACCTTGGGGGAGGGGGGTTTAAAATGTCTCATGACATTATGGCAGGAGTGAATGTGGGAACAAGTGATCCCTTTACCAGATACAAGGATCAGGGTCAAATTTAAATTTTTTAAGCTATTTATCTATTTAATTACAGCATTTGGGATCAAATACAGGACCTCAACAATGTTAGGAAAGAACTCTACCACTGAGCTATAGCCCAGTCCCTAGCGGTCATAAGAACTTACCTCAGAAGACCAGTGTTGCCTAGGGTGCACTCTCAATACCCCAAGGCCCTCCCAACAGGCTGGCTTCTTAAGGGTTCCATCCCTTTCCACACCTTCCACATCTTGACCTTGGCTGTTGGGAAAAATACACAAACTAGAGGAGTGGATTGGGGGGAGGGAGGGAAAGTGGGAGAAAAATGAGGGAGGAGGTGCCAAGTTTGACAAGAAATGTAACTCACTGTCTTATGTATGTAACTGTAACTCCTCTGTACTTCACCTTGACAATAAAATTAAACTACACACACACACATGCACACACACACATACACACACATGAGCATTAGTACTTGGGTTCACTAGATTTGCATGTTCCCCACGGAGCTAGTTGTGTACCAATTTAGGAACACTTTCACTCCATATTTTGAAGTTTTTCAGGAGTTTTGCCTTTATTTCTGTTTATAATAATGTATCCCACAGATGCTTGCATTTTACTCTGGTATAAAGGGCTAGTTCTAACTTTCCAGTATGCTTTCTATCTAAAACAACAGATGCCTCAAGAAAACCTAGTTCACCAGACTGGTGAAAATATGATAGTCAAAACACACATTTGAAAGGTATCAAAGGCCCTCTGGAAGTTACTCTGCAAAGGACCTCTGCAAAGTTACTAACATACTGCAATTATAACATATCAATTTTTTTTTTGCTATGGAAGCCCTGCAATGCAGGAAAGCCTCTAGAATCTTACCGAACCATATTTAAACATTTCTAATCATGTACCACTTCCAGCTCACCAAGCCTGTAACCTAAAGTAGTCTTGAAAATCTCTCACTGCACTTTGGAATCACCTACAGGGTATCTAGCACACCTGGCTCAATCCCAGAGGGCCCTTTGTGAAAGAGAATGAAATGAACATGATGAATGAATGTAACTCACCAAACAGATAAAGGACATATTAAGAAGCAAGCTTTAAGTATTCACTCATCATGTGAGTCTACGCTGACATAAACCTACTTGCTATTCCTAAAAGCTGTAAATCAAACTTGTGTAATTGGTCATTTTATTTATTTTGTAATCAATAAGTGTTTATTTGTTGAGAAACTTCTAGATTCAAGATACTGGGCTGCAGGCTTTTATTTCTCTCTAGTGGTCACAGCAGTCCAAGCTGAGGAGGCTTTCTTAAGTGCCTTTGCTCTACTAATGGTCTGGGCATGTTCTTTTGCTTCCTTCCTGTCAGGACTTTGGTTGTTTTTATACACCATGGTCAAATTGTCGTTCCCTTTTAAAATCTAGCCATAAAATCAGATGTGCATTTGCCTAGTGTTTGTTCATTTTTTTAATATTAAATGTCCCCCTTTAAAAAGTAAAATAGCGGGCTGGGGATATGGCCTAGTGGCAAGAGTGCCTGCCTCTGATACACGAGGCCCTAGGTTCAATTCCCCAGCACCACATATACAGAAAAAAAAAACCGGCCAGAAGCGGTGCTGTGGCTCAAGCGGCAGAGTGCTAGCCTTGAGCGGGAAGAAGCCAGGGAAGAAGCTCAGGCCCTGAGTCCAAGGCCCAGGACTGGCAAAAAAAAAAAAAAAAAAAAAAAAAAAAAGTAAAATAGCCGAGTACAGTTACAAATATAGATGCTTTAAATATTCCAAATATTTAAAAAGTATGTTTTTGGCAACTTCCCAGTGAATTGCTTTTAGGATGGCTGAACAGTAGGTATTCTTACTGTTTTGTGTTGGTTTGGTTTGGGTTTGGGGGGAATAATTTTATTTATTTATTTATTTATTTATTTGTAATCATTAAGTCATTGTATAAAGTTGTATAAAGGTGTTCCAATTCAACATGTCAGAGGTCAATGTGCCTAATAAATATCATCCATGCCATCATTATTCCACATCTGTCCCAGCTAATCCTTCCCCTCAAGTTACTTGGTTTCATTTTCGTATATTAATAGCAAATATTATGACTGTGTTTGCCCACCCTTTCTCTCCTGGTTGGTATTCATTTGTTTAGTTTTGAATGTGGTCCTAGGCAACTAGGAAATTAGGTGCCTTGTCATTATCTGTACAGCTAGAGCATGCTCTCATAGGATGCCAGAAAATGCTTGCATGTTGCTGCTGAGCAGTTAATTCTTCAGGATGACCTGAAGTGTCCTTTCCATCTTGTGAAGTTAAGCTTCCTGAGCAGTAAAGAATTCTTTTCAGGCTGGCACACACGTACTCCTGCTGAAACAGTGTCTCTGTCTCAATACAGCCTGATGGAGAATCCTGCCATTTTCTGTGTGGGTCACTTATCCAACCCAGAAAAAAACTAACAGTGACTATTTTTAGATTGAGAGGGAATCAGAATTCTTGCAGAATGGTGATATTAAATGTGATCATTGGGCAGTTACTATGTGTAATATGCTAAATCTTTTTTCCCCCCACAGGCAGGGCAGAGGATTTTTGGTACCTCTTTCCACTTTCCCATTGCTACCAGTCATTTAAGTGACAGATTAGTTTGACTCTTTACACATTTTTAAAGCAAGGAAGATATAAACATTTAAGTTTCTTGAAAGGCTGCTCCAGAATTATACCCCTAAAAAAAAACAAAACCTTCACACTAGTACTAACAATGGAAACAGAAGCTTCCAGAGTTTACATATTAAGGGAAATGGTAGTATTTGCTCATTTACCCCCAGTCACTATGCCAGAGCTCAGAAAAGTCATTAAAAAACCAAAAGTCGGGCCTGGGGATATGGCCTAGTGGGAAGAGCACTTGCCTCATATACATGAAGCCCTGGGTTCAATTCCCCAGCACCACATACATAGGAAACGGCCAGAAGTGGCACTGTGGCTCAAGTGGCAGAGCGCTAACCTTGAGTAAAAAGAAGCCAGGGACAGTGCTCAGGCCCTGAGTCCAAGTCCCAGTACTGGCAAAAAAAAAAAAAAAAAAAAAAAAAAAAGCCGTGACCTACCTTTCCTTTCTGAAAAATAATTGTGTGTGTGTGTATGTTGTACAAAATAATGGACTTCAATCTGACATTTTTCTTACATGTATATGTGTATAAAAATTATATATGATCTTGTATATGTACATACAAAGTATAATGTAGTTTGATCATATCCACCTCTTATACTTTCTCTTTTTCTCCCATGTCCTACTTTTCCTTATCTTCTAGGTTTTTGTTTGTTTGTTTTTACTGGTTCTGGGGCTTGAATTTGGCCTGAGTGCTCTCCCTGAGTTTCTTTTGCTCAAGGGCAGTGCTCTACCACTTGAGCCACAGCACCACTTCTGGCTTTTGTTTTGAGTAGTTTATTAAAGGTAAAAGTCTCATGGAATTTCCTGCCCACTCTGGCTTCAAACCATAATCCTCAGATCTTCAGTTTCTGAGTAGCTAGGATTACAGGCATGAGCCACTGGTGCCCAGCTTTTATTTTCTATTTTTAAGACTGAAAATTGTTTATTTATTTAACTATATCCCAATACTAGAAATTTAGTGATGAAACCTGTCATATAATCCTAATATGGGACTAGATGCAGAGGAGATGGAGATTGGGGAAATTTTGGGTTCCCAGTCAACCTGAGAACAAAGTTAGTGAGATCCTTTATGTCAACAAACAAGGTAGGCATAGTTGCCCAACAAAACAAGAGATGAGGCTAGCATAGAGGAAAATTTGAGACCTTTTCTAAAAAGCAACTAAAGGAAAAAAGAACTGAAAGTGTAGCTTACTCTGTATAGTGCTCACCTAACAATGAGCACAAGGCCCCAAGTTTAAACCACACTAAAGGTATCTAAGGCCATCTTGAAGAACTGATACTCTCTAGTAGCAAAATCTGTTTAAAAGCTAAAACAATTAGGATAGTGTTTTACTGGCAATAAAAATGCACAGAGAAACATATCTATATATAACAATTTGATTCATGACTGAGGTGTTCCTTGCAATGCGTCATGGGACAAAAAGGCTCAGGGACAGTGCCCAGGCCCCAAGTTCAAGCTCCAAGACTAGCAAAAAAAAATTTTTAATACAGTCAAATTATTTCAAAGTTAATTAAAATACTAGTATAAGCCTTTTGTTAGAAATAAGACCAGAATCATACATGATCCCACCTCAAGCCAGACTAAAATATATGAGATTCATCTGCTTTGGGTTCTTCTTACGGTACAAAATGTTCCTATTGTATCTTCTAACTTTCCTGGACAATTAGGATTTACTATGAAGCTCACATGGAAAATATACTTCTTGAGTATTTCCCAAGTGCTATAATCCAGTAGACAAAAATTAAATAAAACAACAATGAAAAAAACTTTAAAAATTTTTTACAGTTTCACTTATCTGAAAAGAGAAGAAATATTATTAAAAGTGTCATTTGAATAGGATATCTTTAATAAAAATACTCTCAACCAACTCACAAGTCGAAAAGCCCCGAAGTGGAATGTTTTATCTAAGGGAATGTCAGATGGGTAAAGCTGATTTAACATTTAATGGGTACAGACTCCACTACCTCTGAGAAGTTCTAATCAAGCCTTATCTCATTGAAATGCAAGCTCAGAAGTAGGAAAACTGATTAACAAAATAAAAAAAAATCCAGAGTGTTTCCCGTGCAAACAGTCATCAGCGTATCTTATGTAATTATGTAGCCCATAAATCAACACAGTGTGCAAAGGCTTCGCTCATGGTGTAAATTTCTTAATGACTGAGATGTCTTTAACCATGAATAATTTATATCTGCATGATCTATTTTTTTTCTTCCAACCATGCTTCACTTCAGCAGGATAAACTAATCATCTGTCTAGAGATGGGCTCCTAATTATTTATTTCTTCCTGATTTTTCTCCTCTTTATTTCCCTCATCTTGACATATTCCTCTTTTTTGTTTGTTCTTGCACGTTCTGAAGTAAGATTGCTGCATTCATCCACCCTGTTTGCATGTTTTCATCCCCCTCCCCCCATGCAGCTTGTTAGACAGCTTGGAATAAAGCCAGTGCTTTTAGGAATTCTACTTTTCAGAAGATGGGCTGTGAATGGAGATTGGGTGGCAGCGAGGGAAATAGGCTTAATACCACAAGGTAGTGTGAGCTGTTTTGATGTTGTGGTAGGGAAACATTTATTATGGAAAGCAATTGCTAGAAAAGGCTAATGATCAATTAAACGTTAACACTTGTAGATTTTTGTCCTGTGATGCAGAAAGGAACTGCCACATGGGTAATGCTGGAGAGCCATACTTGCTAAAACTATTTCCTTGTTTTCCTAGCACTCATTAAAATAAAGTTGGCTGAGAAGCATTCCAATCAACTTCTACCTCATCTAATAAGCTCATAAGAACCAGGCCATCTTGCTCACCCTTCTCTATTGTTCACTTGCCGTTTATCATGGTTATTTGTTAAAAACAAATAGTTGCCTTTCAATACCCATCATAAGCAAGGAGATGTCAACCACCTTCTGTGAATCTTTTGACACTTATTTTTGGCATTTCTGAGGTTTGAACTCAGGACTTTAATAAGCTTGCTGGGCTAGCATTCTACCTATTGAGCCATGCCTCCAACTGGTTGGTTACTTTGGAAGCAGGGCCAGCTTCGATCATGATCCTCTTAATACACACTGCTGTAGATGGGATGACATGTGTGTGTCACAGCTATAAACAACTAGCACTTGTCATCTTTTAACACCTTTGATGTGCTTAAGTAAGTTTCCTAGAAATCTGTAAGTCATGTCCTAGCAGATAAAACTATTTTTTTTATCATTACTCTGACCATACTATACTATAAACATTTCACTGAGGGATAGGTGTGGGGTAGGTGAGAAAATTATGAGCAGTGTAGTTCTTGTAGTTAAAATGAGGAAAAATTACTAGAAAGTTATGTTCTACCGAATATGTTTTTATAGTGGAATCCAGGAGTTCTTCCTCCACCCTCATGATAGAAAGGCATAAGTTGTCACCTTTGAAGCCAGGAACAACCATGGCTCACACCTATAAACCTAGCTACCCAGAACACTGAGCTCTAGAGGAGCATAGTTTGAAGCCAGCAGAGGCCAAAAGTCTATGAGACACCATCCCCAAATAACTACAGAAAACTAGGCAAGAGAAGCAAAAGTGGTAGAGCACCAGCTAAATAAGCAAGCTGGGCAACTTGAGTTCAAACCGGCCACAAATAAATAAAGAAGTTTAAATAAATAAATAAAACTGTGTTTGGCATATATGTTCAATAAATATATTTCAGAAATTCATGTTGTAAGGGGGAAGATGGGAGAAAAATGAGGGAGGAGGTAACAAGTTTGATAAGAAATGTACTCACTGCCTTACTTATGAAACTGTAACCCTTCTGTACATCACTTTGACAATAAATAACTGAATTAAAAAAAAAGAAATTCATGTTGTAAAAATGTAACTTAGTATGAATCTCAGTCATAAACAGCACACACAATCTCTGCTGCATGAGCTTTAATCAAGGAACAATTAATTAACAGCTAGTTAAGAGATTAGCTGTCGAATTGTATATATTAAAAGTACTGTGAAGGAAAAGCACAGGGGTCTATTAGAGTTGATAACAGGCAGCTTGTCATGGTTTGCAGGTCCAGGCAGGAATCCCTGAGATATGGCATTTCAGTAGTGCAGGAGTAGGAGAGGTAGGGAGAGTTGAGCAACCCAGGTAGAAGGGAGTGGATAGGAGGTAACTTTTGTGATTTCATCGAACTGAAAGTGGAGTAGGGAAGCAGGCACAGAGAGGCAGGCCAGACTGGTAGAAAATCCAGCTGATGTGACAAGCAGAAGTTGGGTCATTCAGGTTACCGTGCATACTAAAATGTCCTGTGTTCGCAGCTGTGGGAAGGTTTTAAGTATGGGACTAACATAAAAAATAGTTTTAAAAGATGACTCTAGACTGGGGAAGATGGAGGGCACAAGAGGATATGAGGGTGTAAGATGGTGCTTATTTAGATTAAAATAGCAATTGTGGAGACAGAACAAAAAATGAAATGGAGAGTTCTTTCAGGAGTAAGGTCAAGAGGAATTTTTGAGGATGGGGAGAAGAATGAGTTGGCAGCACCACCTGGGACCTGCTTTACATGATGTAGTATAATGTGAGCTGCTCATGAGGAGAAGCTAACCAGGCGTGAGCTCACACTTTAGATTGTCAAGCAAACAGGAGTGCCTCAAGGCTAGAGAAGATCGACCCCCTAGTGATGGAATGACAACTAAAGCAGGCTGCAGGGGCTGATGTGAATTTTTACCAGAGAGTCCAGTAGAGTCAGTGAGGGGTAAATACCTGCTGTGTATCACCTGGGGCCAGTTGCTGTAAACTTCAAAATGCAGAGCATCTTGACCACTGAGACACTAGACAGAACTGGCAGGAAACAAAGGAGAGAGAAAAATCAGAGTGCTGTCACTGGCCCTAGACTGATGGCAGGACAACAGAGGAATTTATACCTTTGCTTAACAAGGTGAGCAAAACCAGAGAGTGGCAACCATCATAGTAGTCTCGTGGTCAAGTTATCCGTAGGCCCTGGGGTAAAGCATCCCGTTACCTCAGAATAAAAAGCTTGGTAGACTAAGACCTCTGGCTCTTTTCAGCTATTATCAACAAGACTCTGCCCTGGAATTGTCAGGAAGATAGAAAAGCCCCAATGTTCTCTTTGTTTTTTATAATACCAAATTATTTCTATGTCACCAATCATATACAGTACATACAAGAATCCTTAGCACTAGAATATGTTTGTTCTTGGCAGGAATGTTCTCATATTTACCTTTTTTTAACAAATACTTAATTTTGTTTCAAAGTGTAAATGGCTCGCTCACATGGACTTTTCAACTTCGTGATTCACCATATGTCACCTTCAGCCATAGATACACAGATTTCCCAGTTCTCTATCTCTGAGTGGTGATAAAGATGTACTTGAGGATTCAGTAGAACTGATTGATGAAGTCTCCAACACCAGAGCAGGAGAAAAGCATAAAAGTGTTATAGGCCAATGTGCAATCTTAAAAATGAGATCAGATAATTTCATGGTTGAGGTCAGAATGTATCAATAATAATAATCACCTGTATGCATAGTAGATTGCTTAAAATATACATCCTATATCAATGTAAAAACATAAGAAAAAGTAACATTGTATTAGTAACCAGTAAGTTGTAGAAAAATTTAGTAAGTTGTCTAAGGTACCGTAATGGAAATATTGTGAAAATAAGAATTAAGTGTGAATACCGTAACTCAGTATACAGGACTATTTTTCCCAGACGTGTTCTGTACTCTCAGCGCTCTCAGTGACAATAAGAGTTTTCTTTCTTGTTAACACAATCAGTTATTTAATAGCTATTAATTGTAGGCCTTTTTAAGTGTTGATCATCTCAGCATCCAGACACTGAGAACACTGTGATTGGTAAGGCATAATCTCTGCCTTCAGAATAAACTTAGTCTGACAGTGGAGAGAGACGTGTAATCCCAACTGACTGTGGTAAAACCATAACAGCATCTATACCTCCTTTTCTTCCTTGCTCTTCTATTCCTTACTCTGGTGTTGGAGACTTCATACATCAGTGCTGTGGTTCCTTGAGTACATCTTTATCACCAAGCTACAAATCAGAAAGAGTGAACTGGCTAATCTGTGTATCTGTAGCTGAAGCTCAGGTGATATACAGTGATTCATGAAGTTGAAATGTCCATATGAGAGAATCACATCCAGTTTGAGAAGAAGCAACAGAAGGAATACAGTGGAGTGGAATAGCATGTGAAAAAAACAAACACCTTACCAAATCATGACTTAAAGAGGCTTCTTTGAATTATTGATGTTTATATTGATTTCTTGAGCATGAGTAAGGATCAGAGGAATGAAGAGTGTGCCAACCACAAATAAAGCATGTATAAGGTCACTCCTGAAAGACAGGTGACCTTCTAAGTAAGGTCCAATTAAGGAAAGAAACAGAGACTTCAAAATTCCACCTAGTTTACCCATGCCTACTTCTTATCAGCCTAAAGATATCATAGAAACATCCATTCTTCCTCCTTCCCTTCCTTTCTTTCTTCTTTAATTTCTTCTTTCAGTTGGGGAAGGTGTGAAGATACATAAGACATTATCCCAACTGTCATGAAGTTTAAAATCTTATTGGAGAGATTTCTGTGTGCACGTATTGGGATTATATGAGCTCGATGATGGGAAAGGTGGTCTGAAAGGTGTCCTGAGGAGATGTTCTATAGAAGAATACCAAAATTTCAGTGATAAGATTTTCAAGCTGCTATCAGACCATATATTCTCTTTTTCATTTGTTGGCTTGCTTATTTGTTTCATCTTGTCTTCTTTCTTGAAATTTATTCTTTGGCAGATTCTGTGGCAACAGCATCAGGGCCACTACTAGTTGAAGTTGCCAAAACTCCTGGTGCCAGCCTTGGGGTTGCCCTTACTACCTCGATGTGCTGTAACAAACAGGTCATTGTCATAGACAAAATCAAATCTGCAAGTATTGCAGACAGGTGAGTGTCATGGAAGATTCCTACTTGTTTAAAATTGCATATGTGTTTGAAAAAATTCTGTACATATATCCCATATGTGACCCATACAACTACACACACACACACATACATACATACACAGATGAAAACAGCTCTTTCCAGTGTAATGAAATTTCAGGCAGGGAAACAAATTAATGTTGTGGGACTAAAGGTTTAACTACCTTATCAGTCACCTTAGGATGTAATGTTACTTCATCCAGATGTTTGGTGTGGCCTTTAGCAATAGAAAGAAAGAAAAAAATCAAAACACCAAGCAAATTTTCGTAGTGCATCCTAGGGTAAAACGATTGCCTACTCTTGATGTAGGGTAGCTGAACTGATCTTTATTAAGCCTCATGCAGAGGAGTCATTCGGTTTTCTCTGGCATTGTTAGCAATTAAATCCTTCTACCATAAAATTTTATTCATTTTAAAAAAATATAGATAAAACAATATTTTTAAAGTAATGTAGTCTTTAAGATCAGGTCTGATATTGTCATAGCATATTAATCTTAATGGTTTCACAACCAACACCATAATAGAAAATGAAATTTGTTCTTTCTAACTAATATTTTAGACTTGTAAGGTAAAAAGGAAGCAGGGGTAGGGGGAGATAAAACAGTTTTCCCCACATATGAAATTATTTTACAGCTCCCAATCAGAAAAACGCTTGTCTCCAACTGAAGTATTCAGCTGAAATCCTCCTTGTACCATGGTATAATATTTTTAGAGGAAATATCTTTAAATATTTGGATTTTTTTTCTATGCCAGTACTGAGGGATGAGCTTAGGGCCTGAGCTCTCTCCTAGCACTCTACCACTTGAGCCACAGCTCCACTTCTGCCTTTCTTTCTTTCTTTCTTCCTTTTTTTTTTTTTTTGGTTAGTTAGTTGGAGATAAAAGTCTCATGTATTTTCTTGCCTGGGCTGGCTTTTTGAACAGTAATCTTCAGATCTTAGCCTTCTGAGTAGCCAACAGCTCCCAGCTTTTGAAATGTTTTTATCTTAGGAAGTAGGCTATCCACACCGGAAAATTGTAGGTAGACTCAAACAACCAGTGCATTCTGCATGGTTTCCAGCCTTCCTCTCCACTTGCTCTTGTCCTGGCTACAAATCCTCCAGACTGTGGCAGAAGGACCTGCAGCATCCCCAGTAGTCTACAGCTCCACCTTCGGGCACTGTTTCAGCAGCTGTTGATCCCAGAACATTCTCCAGTCCCGTGGCACAGGATGAAAACAGTCTCCCTCTCTTTTCTCCTATTCTGCATTGAGTAACTAATTTAAGGAGCTGTCCACTTCAGGGTGTTACCTGCTGTGGTTGCTTTGCTCAGCTCATGCAGTAACCAGTGTCTTGAGTTCAGCAAGATGTACCAGTGAGTCCTAGCCCAGCTTTCCCCGGGACTCACCATGCAGGCCTGGTTGTATTCCTCACTGGAACCCTGTAAAATTTCCAGTCATTGAGAGTCTCTGTAGTAATGAATAATTGATTCAAGCACTGGTGATTTGGGAACTTAAATGAAGGGCTGCTAAGGTAATAGTAACTGAATCTCCCCATGTTATTCTCATTCACACATTTTAAAAGTCCCTACTCCAATTCTGTGAATCCCATCAAGATTCTGAATATGTACTGACTGGCATTTATGAGTAGGAAAGCCTAGGAAGAAATCTCACAAAAGAAAGTCAAAGAGAAATATCTCTCAGTCTTCACTCTTCTCTTCCTCATTTCCAAATGTCTACATCATTATTCCAACATAAGACATTTTTAAATATATAGTTTATGCACTTAATAAATTCAATCAACAGATAAACAATGATAAAATGGGCAAACATAAACATTATAAGTATTTCAGATTTTTAAAAGAGTAAATTCGTATTCATTAAAAATGAAATACTGTTATTTTTCCAAAACATAGAACTTAATTTCAACAAAACAACTTAATAAAACCCAATGCTTAGTAAAGCAAAATTCACATGAAGATTAGTTAATATCAGCACAAGACAATTTTAAAGGACATTCTCCTACATTTTCTATGAAATTTTGCATTCCTATTTATACCTAAGGTTCCTAAAGTTTGACAGATGGTATTTCCTATAACACTCAAATTTTGCTGGGTTTTTTTTTGTAGTGTAAATAAAAATTGTGTGCAAGTCTTAACTAGGAAGGAGCAGAAAGCCAGATTGCAAATTGTCATGGTCTGTTTGTCCTCTCTGTAGATGTGGGGCACTGCATGTGGGCGACCACATCCTCTCCATTGACGGCACTGGGATGGAGTACTGTACGCTAGCAGAAGCAACCCAGTTCCTGGCAAACACCACCGACCAGGTCAAACTGGAGATTCTTCCACATCATCAGACTCGCTTGGCCCTGAAGGGTCCCGACCACGGTGAGTACTCTGCCCAAATCTCTTTATCTTGTTCCCTCAAGAACACTAGAGAGGCAGGCACCAGTGGCTCATGGCACTAGCTACTCAGGAGGCTGAAATTTGAGGATCATGGTTCAAAGCCAACCTAGGCAAGAAAGTCTGTGAGACTCATCACCAATAAGTCACCAAAAAGCCTAAAGTGGAGTTATAGCTCAAGTTGTAGAGTACCAGCTTTGAATGAAAAAGCTAGAAGACAGCACCCAGACAATGAGTTCAAGCACCAGTATAAGTACTAACAGAGAGTGAGAGGAAGAAAGAGAGAGAGAGAAAAAAAACAATGGAAAGATGAATGTCTTTATCATTTCTTTTCAAAATACCAAATTTAAAGTGTAATTTGTTGGAAACTCCAAAAAGGAAGAAGGAAACATGGTCTAAAACAGAAAATTTAGACTTGTATTATTTGATATATATTTTTTAAGTCTTTGGTGCAAGTTAAATGTGTTAAGAAGAGTAATTTGATTTCCTGATATTCATTTTGAATGTGCAGTATATATGAAGCACAATGAAGACAAGTTTTGAGACTCCATTTCCAAAATTAAAGTAGATATTAATCAAGTACTGGATGGGGGACTCCACGCTATGAAGAATTTCTTCTCAGGATGCTTTTCTCCTTCAGCTGAAGGACAGACAACCTGTCAGGCTAAACCTCTTGCCTAGAAGAATGTGAATATTTCCCTTCATTTGTGTAATACACAGATATCTGCAGAGGGAGCCTGTATTTTCACTGCTTGGCTGAACATTTATATACCATCCAGCTGGGCATCGTCAACAGAATTGGGTTCAAGAAAAGGGACTTTGAGCCCTAAGTGAAATGAAGTCAAATCTTTAATGGGAGTCTCTTCTGCCCTCTTCTCTGTCCCTTAACCTAAATGTGCCCTTTCTAATCCCTAAAGCAGAAGACCTCACTGAAGTTGGCAAGTCTAGCCTGAAAGCAGGTGTATTTCTGTATGTTTTGAGAGGGGGGGGAGAGAAAGAGCGCGCGCAAGTTTTCTCTAGAACTGAACTTTTGCTTAAGAGGAGGTCATTTGTAGTATGTGTTTCCAACCTTCGAAAGGCAGTGTATTTCTGTGCAGTTTTTTTAATGGCCCAAATAATTTTTATACTGAACAAATCAGCTGAATGCAGCCTTTTTGAATAGAGCTTAGACATCCCTGGGGCTAATGAAAATCTCTAGTACAACATTATCCTTATCAGATATTAATTTTACACATTGGAGTAGAGAAATGATGCTACATTGGGCAGCTGAGGAGAAGGAAATGAGTGTTAGTGAATAGAGGAGCCAGGGAGCTCCAGAAAGGTACAGCTCAGGAAGTACACGCCACTCCTACCAGGACACCCCCTCGGCCTCAGTACACTGGCTGAGAAGAGAGGTCTAAGCAAATGAAAACTGTCTTCTAAATTCATCTGAGGTTGGAAGTGAAGTTGTGGCTCAAGTGGTAGAATGCCAGCCTTGAGCCACAAGCAAGAGCACAAGGTTCTGAGTTAAAGCCCCAGTACCAGAACACAAAAAAGAAAAAAAAAAATTTCATTTGAAGTTGCCATTGGAGTAGGAGCCTAAAATGTCTAAGAATACAGCTTGGTGTTTTGCTAAATTCTGTTATTAGCCAGTCAGAACTGTATGACAAGTTCTTTTAAAATGCTATCATCTTTAACATTCATGTTTATTTTACTTTTGTTTTCCCTTTATGCAAATCATAAATAGTTCCCAACTCATGAAATATTAAATATTTTTACCTGCCAAGATAATTTGAAAAGATGAATTTATATGCTAAAATGGATGGACCAAGAACACATTATTTTCTTCCTTTTGGAACCTGACATCATTAATATCTGGGAGCAAGTAGGCTGACAATCTAAGTAACTCTAGCTTCCCATGTGACCCCATTATCTGCTCTGACTTAAAGTCATCCACTATCTGCCTTTAGCATATAAGCCTATAAAATCAGATTTGCATTTCCAAAAGGAAATAAAACTCTGTCTCCTAAACATAATTAATTCAAGAATAAAATAATACAAAAAATATTGGCTGTGTTTGCAATTCTCAGACTTCTATTTTTTTTTTAATTAGTGGAGTATTTGTTGTTGTTGTTGTTGATGTTTTTGCATAGTTGTATATTTTCCCACAAGAACATTCTGGTTATTTTTCCAAGATCTCTGATGCCTGAACATGTCTCTCATCCCATGAGTGGACAGAGACATTTCTCAAATTTGATTCACAATGAAGTAGTTACCACAGCGGCCCCACCCCCATCCAACAATGTCGAAATGAAATACCAACTCAGAAAACGAGATTAGCTCTGCTTTCCACTGGTGAAGAGCAGCACCAAAGAAGCCAGCAGGAATGAGCTATCAGAATTGAGGAGTAGGTCAAAGGAAAAACATTTGCCTACATCCTTGAGACTCTGGGTTTGATCCCCAGGACTAAAAAGAAAAACAAAACAAAATTTTAGTGAGGTTAAAAATTGTTCCCACTGAAGGTCTTTGGGAGACATGATCGTGAGTGAAGGAAACTGAGACTTTGGGAAGTAAAAAATAGCCAGTCTCTGGATCTGTCACTTGGTGTCAGGAGGGCTTTGTGGGTTCGTGAGGGCACCCAGCTGAACAGCCTCTGCCCATTCTCCTGCCCTCCTGGAGGTGCAAGGGATTAGGTTTCAGGGAACAAAAGAGGGTGCTGTCTGTCATAAACTGCAGGACCACAGCAACTATGCCACTAAGGGATGATGTGGAAAGCCTGCTCTTTTCAACTTGAGAATTAAGATTCTGGATACATAGGAAGGGGCCAGGCAGTGGCAGTGGGTGAGGGCAGAGACTCCTTAACTGACCTCTTAGGACATTCTGGCTCCAATTCTTGGGATCTTAAACAAGTTACCCAACTTTTCTTTAATTCAGATTCTTCATGTGTGATGAGGACCACAATAATAACTGTATCAGGAATGTTGTGAGCATTTGCCATAATAACCCATGAGAGGGGACTTTGTTCAGTGCCTAGAAGAGAGTAGGAATATGTGGAAATATAACTTAATAATGCCTATAAATGGTCTTTGCCAAAGACTTTCTTATTATACTTACCTAATATGCAAGTGTCAAGTCACTGTGGTAAAACACATCAGAATACACAGTAACTATCTTCTCTGTATCAGGTTATTTGTTGAAGACATTTTACATTTGTTATCCATGGCATACAGTTTTGTTTCATCCTCTTATTGCTCTTGTCCTTTTATTATTTCATATATATCAAGATTTAGTCCTACAGGTATTTCCTACAATAATTTGCACAGTGCCTAGTCACACAGAATGTAGTTGATAATATCTTTCTTAGTGATTTTGATTCTTCATTTGGCCTGAATATTCTCTTGACTGCCAGTAATTTTCTAAGCGCTCAGTATAGAACTGGGTCAAGAGGTGGATATGGGATTGTGTAATGTGTTCAACAGACCCTGGCATCTCTGAAAACACAGGCCATACTTTGTCAAGAGAATCACAAAGTTTGTGGTTGTAGATCAGTCACACCCAATAATAATTGCATCTAAAAGGATGATGTCTTATTTACAACAAAGTGTGATGAGGATGGTGAATGTCACATGTGTCTTCTCTGTAACACTCTCAAGGGAAATGATTCTGCAGTGGAGACGCAGATACTCTTAGCTGACATCCCTGTTCGTTCATGCATTCCTTTTATTGACTCATTCCTTCATCGATCCTTATGTGCTAGGCACTGTTTTAGTTGCCTAGGATACATCTAGAAAGCAAGGCAGGCAGAGTAAATCCTTATTCTTGAAGAATTTACATTCTTGAATCCAGAAATAAACATTAAAAATGTATTTTATAAAACAAGTCCATTTCAAACAGGGATAAGTGTTAGAAGGACTATAAAGCAGTAATAGATAATAAGGAAGAAGTTGATTCTCCAGCCAAGGAGTACAGCTGTAACTTTTCTGAGGAAGTAGCATGTGCACTGAGACCTGACTGGTAAGCAGTGCCTGGCCGTACAAACAACTGTGGGTGGGGAGACACTGAGGCAGGGTGGGCGCAAAGACACTGAGGCAGGAAGGTGGACTGGCTGGTTCTAAGATCAGGCATGAGACCAGCAGGGTGGAAATGTATGACTAATGAAGTGGTACAGATGAAGCTAAAGGTAAATTTATGGACTGCGTTTGATTCTCTTGGTAATGTTAGCCATTTAAAAGGGTAGGTAGAGGATGTAAAAGACACACATACACAAATACCCTTGCTATGTTGTGGATCTTGGAATGCAAGTGTGCAGTCTATGAATCAGGAAGCCAAGTCCAAAGGTATTACAGACATCTAGGTGAAGGAGACAGTAACTTGAACTAGGACAATGCAAGGAGAGAGCGAGAGCGAGAGCGCGAGAGAGAGAGAGAGAGAGAGAGAGAGGCAGAGGCCTAAAAGAAACAGCAATGGAATGAAGGAGATGGGTGATCATTTAGGACTAAAATATTATGACGACTGTGAAAGAGTTCTGCAGGTTTCTGACAAATCCTGTAAGACTTAACTGACCAGTGAATGAAATTTATTGCGGGAAAGCTACATCTATGTTCTTTAAAAGTTATTTTATTGTTGGTACGAAGATAAAACTGTTGCAGAATCGATATTATTCCTCGTAGCTCATTTATTTTTATTCTGCAGGCCAGCCCTAGGACAAGCCCTGTATGTGCATAATTCTCACATCAGTCTTGCAGACTAGATGTTTCTATCATTTCCTCTTACAAATGAGGAAAACAGAGGTTGTCAGAGGCTGAATAGCTAGCAATCATAACAAGAGGAAGGACTTGGGCAAAAATGAATCTGTATCATAGTCATCCCCCAGGGGCCTGATGGTGTTAGGGCATATACTCCAGCTGCTGCTCAGTAGACAAAGGATGAGTAGGGCAAGGAAGTTGATAGGAAGAAATTAAGCTGCTTTTCTTCATAAACCTGCTTTAAATATGTACAAAGTGAGTAATATGTATGTGAATAGCTGTGACTAATTTGCACATCAGATACCTAGTGTCACAATCACAGCAGCAGGAGAAAATAAAAATTAACAGTTATGTTTAACTATTCCAGATTCTTTTGAACAATGTAGTAACAAACATGAAATGAGTCATATTTCAAAATGATTGGTAGAAAATCCTTGGTAAGAATGAAATTTGAATAGAAACATAATGATTTTTTAAAGAAGAAACGGGATACTTACACTTTGAAATAAACTTTGTTGCAAATTTTATGGTGCCTTCAGGAAATAAAAGATGGTGTGAAGTATTAAAAGAATGAAAGATTTCTAATGCAAAGATATTTTTAAAAGTCATAAAATGTATTGAGACTTTTTTTCTTCTCCTCATTAGTGAGGATACAGATCAGATTCTGATAGCAACAGATGATTAGAGTCCTTTATTGTTGAGGAACGTCAAGTGCTCATGATATATGGTGGTGTGATTAAATGTCAGGGCAGTAAATTGTGATGTGTAACTAGGAAACCAGTGGAATCATGAGCCAATGTGATTTATTGTCTCTTCTTTCCTTTTTCTCCAAACAAGTGCAACTAACTGGCCAAGACTTACAAATCTTTAATTACTAATTGTATGCCATAGATCTTTATGGGACTGACTTTTAAATTTAAAAAAAAAACATGTTTTTAATCTCTTCTGCAAATTACATGGGGAGATTAGAAATTGATTCAATAGTTATCTTAGAAGGAGGAGGGAAATCGGCTCGGGAAAGGCATGCATTATTCCTGGGAAGATGAAAATTTTCCATCACCGATGTTAATCATCTGTTTTGCTGACCACTAAGAAAGGGGCAAAGCCAACTAGACTTTTTTTTTCTCTTTCTTTTCAAGCAGCTTTCATTTTTGTTACTTTTTTTTAATTTGTGCAATTCAGTTACTTTTTTTTCCTCTTTTTTTTTGTTTGTTGTTTTTTTGTTTTTCCTATTTCTCATCATCACTTCATATGGGCAGTGAAAATTCAGAGGAGCGACAGACAACTTCCCTGGGAATCCTGGGCCAGCAACCAGTGCAGCCTCCACACCAACCATCACTGTAACACGCACCACCCCGACCTCTGCAGAGCACCAGCCCTGACCCTCCCGAAAGCACCTCCTCCCAGCAGCCCTCGTAATGTTCCACACCTTCTGCTGCCTTCTACTGAGATCCTACTCTCCTTCATTCCATCTTTCGTTTCCTGGGTGTTGATTGGGGTTTGGTTTGGTTTGTGTTGTTTTGTTTTGTTTTTTTTTTTTTTTTTTTTTTTTGCCAGTCCTGGGCCTTGGACTCAGGGCCTGAGCACTGTCCCTGGCTTCTTCCCGCTCAAGGCTAGCACTCTGCCACTTGAGCCACAGCGCCGCTTCTGGCCGTTTTCTGTATATGTGGTGCTGGGGAATCGAACCTAGGGCCTACTGTATCCGAGGCAGACACTCTTGCCACTAGGCTATATCCCCAGCCCTTGTTTTGTTTTTGCACAACAAGCACAATATGTTACTTGAAGCACCTCCAACATTTTCTTCTTTTCTGATAGAGAGTGGTTCTCATTGAGATTCAAGAAGAAAAAGACTATTATATAGGCTAGGGTGCCCCAAGATCTTGGTATATGTGAAATCACTTAGGACATTCCTGTCAGAAAAATACCTGTGTAAATGAGATCACCTATCTTAGGCCTTGTGTTGTTCTATGGAGAAATTTGTTTTAGTACTTGCATTCTCTTTGTCCAATGCAAAATTCGTAAAGTCTCTCTGTGCTCTTATGTGTCTGAGGGTCCTGCTCCTCCTTGACACATAAATGGCTGTAGCTATGAGTTTCAAGGCACTGGCCCCTAGCTTGCTCTCTGTCTGATTGGGGCGGCAATGAGCCATAACTATGTATCACGTATGTCTTTCTGAGTTGTGGCTGGGTGGTCATGCTTCACCTGGGGAGTGTTTGGTGCCAAGCATTCACTCTCTTCCAGCAGCTGTGGTGTCTTCATCCTTCTCTCCTACCTCCATGAGCGCATACAGCCTGAGCTCCCTGAACATGGGCACTTTACCTCGAAGCCTCTACTCCACCAGCCCACGAGGAACCATGATGAGGCGGAGACTGAAAAAGAAAGACTTCAAAAGCTCCTGTAAGTAAAATGTTAGACACTCTTAGCCATTTGGCCTGCAGAAAATGCATGGGCATTAGTAAGCACATTGATGTACTGAAAGCTATAGGAAGATCTCTCTCTCTCTCTCTCTCTTTTTTTTTTCCTAGTCCTGGGGTTTGAACTCAGGGCCTGGGCACTGTCCCTGAGCTTCTTTTGCTCAAGGCTAGCACTCTACCACTTGGGCTACAGCGCCACTTCTGGCTTTTTCTATTTACGTAGTACTGAGGAATGGGCTTCATGAATGCTATACCACTAAGCCACATTCCCATCCCATGGGAGGAGGATCTGAAGGGCCTACTGCTTGTAGCTGCTATGTATTTTTAGATGCTTTTCTATTCTGGGTAGCTTTAGATATGAACCTTTGTTCTGGCTTTCTTAATCCTTCTAAAGCAAGAGTTTATCACTCTTGTGATAAATGTAGGAATCTCATACACTTGTTCAATGTTATTGTAAAGTTCATACCAAATTTCTTGACCTGACCTTCTTCCAAAGGCAGTAATACATTTGAATATTTTTTTCAACGTATGTTTCATTCTCCAAGTTTCCATTACTTCCTGCATGAATCCAACCTCTTGAGAAGTATCTCTCATACAGATTTCATCCTTATTCAGCTTGTCGTTTGGCTAACACTTTACCACTTCAACCATGCCTATAACCCTCTTTTTGCTAGTTATCTTGGAGATTTTCTGCCTGGGCTACCTTTGAATTGCAATCCTATAGAACTCAACCCCTAATTAACTACGATTACAGACATGAGCCACCAGCACCCAGCTTTATATATATTTCTTCTGTGTTAACCTTGAGATGGATTTCTTCCTGTATTTACCATGTGAATAAAAGTAAGGAGAATTCATAAATTATCTAAATAAAACCAAACCAGGACACTCCCAAACTAGTATTGACAAGAGAATGTCCTTGTGAGGAGGAGTGGTTGGAATTTTTGGCTCTGCAGCTTATTAGCCAGAAATTCATCATTCCTGAAAGGTCCTTCACAAGTGCTAACAGTGCCTCAAACACTGTGGGACAGCACATGTCACCCCACTGGGAAACAGTCTCTTCGTGGAATAAGCATCAGAAGTTTTCCTTATAAAGAAAACCATAGCCAAAGATGGGCCATCTTGATTTGCACTTGTGTTGTTCACATGAGTTTTGACTTTCATGTCCTATCAAATATAAGATTTGTTATCTGTAGTGTATAAAAATAACAATTTGAAATTGGGAAAAAAGAAGATTGAGTTTAGTCAAAAAGAGTAAAAAGGAGCATCAAGAGTCTCATTTGTTTCATGGCTGAGATTAGAGTATATTGTTTACTCTTGAAAGAAACCATTTGCAGGCAATGTAGTAAATTGGTTGTGAATCTAGAAATGTCTCATCCCAGAATTTCTACCTGCAGTACCTTCAGCAACTTTCTTAAGCTCTCTTTGCCTCTGGTACAAGTAGGGATAATTGTAGTGCTTACTTCATTGGGAGATCATATGGAGATCACATGAGATTAGGTGATGTGTGAATATACAATGCCTGCTGATAATTGACATGATTTAATCATTAGCTGACCTGTATAATTTGTCTTAGCCTGACTCTGAAATGTCACCTGTGAAGATCTATTGATATCGCTTTCACATTGAGGCTTTTTTCTATAATGGTTATACTTTTGCATGATGCAGGTAGGCCTTGAGTCTTCCATACAATAATTTCAGGGCTTGAGGTAAATATTTGCATGTGAAACTTTCTTACGTATAATGACTTCATGCATACCAATCATCAGTGGCAGAAATAGGCTAGGAGCCCTCAGCAGGAAAGAGCAATTAAGATGAACTTATTAATGTTTGTACTTCTGCTTCAAAGGCTAACCAGTTGTTTGTGTTAGGTAATACTTGCTATGTTGATTAAAGCCATTAGTGAATACAAATGGATGATAATATGTTTGGATGTTGCAGGTTGATATTTACATATCTTGACTTTGGTAGTAGGAATAAAGCTGAGGCCACAATCACGGATGCCGTAGCAAACTCATAAGTTCTCTCTCAAATCAGTGCATTATTTTCTAAGATATTTGTAGTTCAAGAAATTTCTACATGAGCCACTAAAGCACCACTGATAATATACAGAACAAGATCTTTATTAATATGTCTAAAAAGATAAGGTATTTTATATTTAAATCAAACAATAAAGCCCAGAATGATCAGAAGTTTTATGCCCCCTTTAAAAACAGTCTCAAAAATGACAGATTTTCAGATTAAAATAAATTTCCTTTTTTTTCTTATTATGTAAGCTTTGATATGGTTGCAGTAGACGTAAAGGTCTTTCAAGTAACGGGAATAAAAATTTTACTGCCAATTTCACTATACCCTGGTTTATTTCCCCCTCCTTATTTACATCTTTATCCTGTGCCACCATTTGCTGCCCACTTCCTAATAGTTACGTTTCTATAGCAACTGGGTCATTTGTATGGATGATGAATCATGGCAAAAGTCACAAATATAATAAAAAGTCTCTATGCTGTATTGGTGATGAGTTAGAATCAGAACTTGCAAAAATAGGAAACAAGAAAATCTCACGTGTTTCCAGTACTAAGTAAAGACATGGCCTGAAAAGAATGAAATATTCCTCCATAAATATTGAAATCTCTGTGTCACTAAACAAAGAGGGAAATACAGAAACTCTGTAACAGCACGATACAAGGACTGAGCCCGGAAGTTGTCATGTTTGTTTCTCAGGGATAATGATGAGTTCACTTAGCTTTGAGGAGAGTCACAAAGCGCTGGCAGGGCTGTAAAGCTATGTCATAAAGGAAATTCTCTCCCCCTCTCATCTGGAATCTTACTGCCTATACTGCCTACTCTGCCCCATTTCCTGCCACAGAGGCCAAGTCTCCTTCCAGAGCCCTGTAACCCTTCTGTCGTGGCAGCTTGACTGAGCAGTGGAAGTAGTTCATACCTGCACAGAGCCAATACACAGATCCTACCTTATCCCAGTAGTCTTGGATTGCAGCAAACAGAAGTCAGAATATCTTCCCAGGATGCCCTTTGCTTCTTCAGCCACCATCACTTACTACTAGAAAGGGTGACATTGAAAAGAACCAAAAGCAAGAAAATGAAAAAATCTAATAACTCTCATGTCCATTCCCATCGATCCTTACGAAAACAGCAGAAGATAAAAGCTGCTCATGGTAAGATTTCATAACTAACTCTACAAGATACCCTCAAAAGCTCTGAAGCTGCCTCCTACCCACCTTCAAATCCCATGTGGAGAGGGAGTTATTGGCCACCTGTCTTGTCCTCCTGAGCCAGACCATGTGATTCATCACATTGGATCTGTAGCAGGTCAACTCTAATGTAAAACATTAGTGAGACAAAAGAATCAACTAGTTGGGTCAAATATTGATAAAATTTCAGGGGCCAGTATGATGGGTAGTGCATGCCTATAACCCCAACTACTTGGGAGATGAAGCTAGGAGGATCATACTCTAAGGGTGGCTTAGCAAAAGCACAAGACCCTATCAAAAAATAAAACAAAGGGACTGTGGGCATGGATCAAGCGGTACAGTGTTTTCTTAGGAAGCATGAGTCCTTGAGTTCACAGAACTACAAAATTAACAGTTAACTTATTAGTTGATTAATTTATTAATCCTTTTGGGCTCTTTGTTCTTTGTTTTTTTTTATATTTGATAGGAAACGTCAGCTCATTAACTTATGTATCCAAAGTAATACAACCTATTCCCTGTGTCAGGCCCTGAAATCATAGGCAAATCACTACCTGTACAAAATTTAGGATTAGAGGTACCTCTTCCCTCACCACCCTCCCACATATAACACAGGCCACTTTATCCATAACCCAACCAAGGCAGAATGATGATGGTGCTTATTAAGGAAAAACAGGATTTTTTTTCTTAATTCACCTTCCCTTATCCTGTCTTCAATGATCTACTATGATTGAAAAGTTTGAGTCCTAAAGAATGACTTCTAGATCTTTATGACAATATCTATATGAAAAAATGTAGATGATGACAGCACAAAACAGTCCCTTATTCATTCAGAACTTACTGATCGTTCTAGGCATTAAGATGTCAAAAATAATCTTAGAATGATCTGGAGTCTCAGTCCTTCAAGAAGTCGAGTCAAGTGAACCCATAAGCAGACAAATACGAACTTGATAAACACTGATGTCAGTCCATGCATTAGAAATATGGAAATATAGACAAATAAGTACTCAATTCCACTTTTATAAAGAGGGAAAGGAACATTGGAAACCCAGGTGAGAGACTAAAGGGCACAGGGGCACAGCACAGGTGAAGACAAAGGTGTGCAAGTAAGCCTGGAGCATGTGACACAGAAAGAACTGCCATACTGGTTGGCAGGACAGGATGAAGTTACAGAGAATCCTATGTGCATGACTAGAATTAAAAGGTTTGTTTTACAGGAAGGGAGCCATGGAGATATTCTAACTGGAAGGTGACCTTTGCCTATGAGAAAGTCTTTAACGGCAGTAAGTTGGAAGCTGATTAGCATGAACATTAGGAAGTCCATACAGTAACTTGTATTAGTGAGGAGAAAACTCCAATCAATAGGGAACAGAGAATGTGGGGCCTCATTGTCAAGGAAAAGTTCATTTGGCAGCAATAATTAGAAAACTTTGGGCATGAGAGGGCTCAGAAATGGGTGTTTGGAAATAGTTGAAATAAAAACTAATAAAAAAATAAAAAACTAATAAAATAAAAAACTAATAAAAAAAAGATTGAATTAAAGTACTGAAAGTAAACAATTTCACAACTGATGCGAATTTGGGACAATAGGGAGTTATTGGTCAAGGCTACTTGGATGCTTTAAGGCTTGAAAATATTGACTTTGAGAAGTCATTGAGATATTGGATTCGGCTATCTACAGAGGTAGAGATGGGAAGATCACTGTTTAAGACCAGCTCAAACAATAGCATGAAACTCTAAAACTGAAAAACTAAACCAAAAAAGCTGGAGGCATGTCTCAAATGGCTCAATAGGAGAGAGAGGAAAGGAGATAGGAAGAAAGGAGAAAGAAGGGGAGCGGAGAGGGGAGGGAGCTTGAAACAGCGACGTAAGATGGATGCAAAGGATAAAGTTTAGAAGTTTATTGGAAATGCCCAGAGGAAAGCATAAGAGAACCTAGGACAGAATCAAGTATGAGATTCTATTCCTTGTGTAGAAGGAGGAAAATGAACTGACAACAGCAATAAAGAAGAAAGTGTCATGAAAATCTTAAAAGCAATTTCAGAAAAGAAGTGCTGGTCCTGAGGCCAGTTGTGGCCCAGTATTTAGAGTGGATGAGGCATTGAGTTCTGGACAGTCAGGAAGTCACCACTGACAATGGTTTCAGTGAAAAGGGATGGAAGAAGCCACATTTTAGGCAGTTTCAGAATTAGCATAAAAGTACGCATACGGGGGCAGAAAGCTGGGGGCTGATTAGGAAAGTTAGAAAAGCAACAAGAGAGAAGTTTTTGTGGTACAAAATCACAGAAAGGGTGAGTGGACAGGGGCTAGTAAGGGAACAATTGGTTTTGAAATGCAAGGAAGGAAATGGGGGGGAGGGGAGAGAAGACAGCTGACAGTGCCGATGGAGGAAATGAAGTCACATTTGGCCTTATAAGGAAAGAAATATAACCAGGAGACAAGGGAGAAGGAGATAAGACTAGAACTCATAGAGGAGAAAGTTACATTGTAGGAAATAGGAACTGTGGCTAATGAGGAGGCTGTGATCAGTGACAGTATTCAGAAGTAATATCTGGAGATCTCTCTGTGTTGAAGGAAGAGAGGGGGTGTGGTAGATGGCTTTGCAGATAGAGTTGAAATAAGATGGAGTTACTAGAAGCTAATGTTGAGATTGCTGAAGAGCCACAAAGCCAGCTTTTGAGAAAATTAGAAAACTAGAGTTGAAGGTGAGACCAAGTAGAAATAGTAGAGAATACAGAGTTTTGAGTAGAAGGAGTTTAGAGAGAAAAGCACTGTGAGAAGCAGGGAATATTCTGTCCTTCTTCCTTGTCTCCGAAGCAACACAGCAAATGCCTTGTGATTGAAGTGGCTTTGAGCTACCTGCTGCAATTAAAAGTGGACTAGAAGACCCTTCTTTGGAGAAAATGACATTTAAGCACAGGACCCCACAGACAGAGAGCTGGCTCCAGTGCACAGGGCTGAGAGGCATCTTAGGAGTGGAGACAACAGTATGACAGAGATGTCTGGCTGGAGGCTTTGCAGAGTATTAGAAAGATGAGTGGAGCAGGAAACAAGCAGGTGGAGGGAGATCTTGGAAGAAGAATAGGGCTGAGGAGACCAAATTTAAAAGTAGAGGAAATGTGTCATATCAAATGATTCCACTGCCAACTTGGTCCCTGAGTCAGATTGAGAGCTAGCACCACCACACTGTACTTGGGGGCCAGTTATGGATGGGGTGGTTTGTAAAACTCAGTAAAGTGCAAGCACAGATAGCTGAGGTAGAAAACCCCTTGTAACAGCCAGCCTACACCACCCCCCTTTTCCTAGATAGGACATAGACACACAAAGGGATGAAATGACTTACCCCTAAGGTCCTCCCAGCTGGTGCAGAGCCAAGACTAGAACCCCTTTACCTCCATCCCAAGGCTGTTTTCTGCCTCTAACCATCATAACAATTTCTGAGAAGACCAAAAGAGAGTGACACTAAGTGTCATGACTGAAATGTGACACCTATTGGGAGATTCGTGTATCTTGTAACTTTAGCCAAACATTTTTGCTAGAAAGCTAGTATTTACATTTCCACTGTTGCCCATGAGGGTTTGGTTTTTGTTTTGTGTTTGGTTTAGGAATGATCTGTTTGAGAAATGCCAGTGTTGCTGGTACATGTCTGAAACTAAAGTTGCTCTTGTTTGTGTTTCTTCCTGTAGTGTCTTTGGCCTCAAGCACAGTGGGGTTGGCTGGACAGGTGGTTCACACAGAAACCACCGAGGTTGTGCTGACAGCAGATCCCGTCACGGGATTTGGAATCCAACTGCAAGGCAGTGTGTTTGCCACAGAGACGCTCTCTTCCCCACCTCTGATTTCCTATATTGAAGCTGACAGCCCAGCGGAGAGGTGAGACCCTTTTTTTCCTCAGCATCTTTTCTTGCTCTACATTTCTGGCACTGGCTATCTGAGTGGCTAATAAATTATGGAACAGTGCTCAAAGCAGGAAATGCAAGATGTAATGAACTCTCTGTTCTGACAATAAAATTTTATGTTCTTGATCAGGTTCAAGAGTTATGAGCATGGATGCCTTTATCTAGCTGAATTTGTCCATTGGGAGACTAGAGGCTATATTAATTAAAAAGGAGAACAATCCATGCAAAAAAAAAAGTCTGAAGTTCAAATTTCAATACTTTCTCTGTTATGCAGGAAAGTACATTCATCGCTACTATGTTGGCTCAGAGCAGATTATACCAACACTATGGTTATAAATTATTAATTACTTCTCCGGGATACTCCTAGATTCCCTGACTCACAATTATAATCATGGAAATGCAAGGGTACAAGACATTACAACTGACCTAAAACAATGCTCACAGCATTGAATATACTAGACCAAAGGGTTATGCTATTTTGCAAGTATCAAACAAGGTGGACTTGCCAAGCTCGGGTTGATAAATATTTACGCAATCTCTAACCTCTCATGTGTGGCTCTAAATTAGATGTGGGGTGCTCCAGATTGGAGACCGGGTGATGGCCATTAATGGAATTCCAACTGAAGACAGCACTTTTGAGGAAGCCAATCAACTCCTCCGAGACTCTTCCATCACAAGCAAGGTCACATTGGAGATCGAGTTTGATGTTGCAGGTACAATTTGAATCTCGAGTCAGTGACTGAGTTGGAAACAGGCTGCATGAGAATTATGTTGGTTAGGTGGCAGATGGAGAACGCCTTATTTATATACAGAGCATGTTTTTATTTAAGAGGTTTGAGGTGTCATTTTGAATTGAGCCTGTATTATTCATTAAACTGTCACCACAGGAACAATTGAAAATAAATGTAACAAATTGAATAAATAATTGCCACAATGGTGGTGATTTTTAAAAGTCATGTCACTCTTATTCTTCCTAACATCATCCTGTATACTAGAGAAACCAGTTTAGTCCTCAGAAGAAGAGCCTTTTGGCCAGGCACCAATGGTTCATGCCTGTAATCCTTGCTACTCAGGAGGCTGAAATCTAAGGATCATGTTTCAAAGCCAGACCAGGCAGCAGAGTCATCAGAAATAGAGCTATGGTTCAAGTGCTAAGAGTGTTAACCTTAAGCAAAAGAACTTACAAACAATGCCTAGGCCCTGAGTTCAAACCCCAAGACACTGTCTGCTTGCCTGCCTGTCTGTCTGTCTGTCTGCCTCTCTCTCTCTCTCTCTCTATATATATATATATGCATATATATATGTGTGTGTGTGTATATATATGCATATATGTATATATATCTTTCACACACACAGAACTTTCCTGACTCTTACAGATGAAAGTTATATAAGGAGCAATAAATATTCATTAGGGGTATGAATACAATCCCAGTAGGGAAATATGTAGTCTTTAGCATTAAAAGCAAATTGTACCTGACATTCATTTAAAATTACAAGGAAAACTTTATTCAAGTCAATTTCCATAGGGTCAAGATGATTGTTTAAAAGGGCTGGGAGGGGGAGGAGGACAAAGATTGAATTAACTCCAAATGCAGCCAGATCAGATGGAAATTTATATGCAACTCATAAGAAAGGTAAAGTTGAAAGAAAGGTAAGGGTAAGAGAGCCAGTGGATGGAAAAAATACTAATAGAAACTTGATTAACTATCAGAGGGAAGAGGCACATGTTCACTAAACTGACTGGAAGCCAATATGGGATCTTTCCTTGAGACACTAGGTTCATAACTTCATATCTAGTTACCTGTGCACGGCTCTGTTGGTATATATTTCCTCAACCTCTATTCAGTGGTCTCCGCCAAGATATTTGCCGCAGGGAACATCTGGCAACCAGTGTGATGTAATTTAGTCATAGAAAAAGGAAATAGGACAGCAAGTAGAGAGGGAAATGCATCAGAATAGTTTGTTTGTTTTTTCTTAAATGTAGAGATATTTGAGCATGGTTAGGACCTGAACAAATGAAGGAGAAAGGAAATACTTGATGGAATCAGACCCCCAAAAGAATGTGAAGATGCAGGTCATGAGAACACACATAAACAACAACAACACACATAGGGTAGAAGGCAGAACACCATTTTCCAGGAATCTGAAAAATGGGATAGTAGAATATAAGTTCATTGTAGCTATATGGGTGTTATGTTCAAGTTTGTGTAAAATCTCTCAGGTTCAGCAGTAGTCTGGGGAGCTGAAAAAGAGGATGTGGTTAAGAATAACAAATGGGGATATGGACGAGCCTCTCTATGATGAGGCAGAATATAGAAACAAAAAACAAAGGTTGGCAAATTCCCAGAACTGGTTTTACAAATTGTTTAATTGGTCCCTGTGACTAACAACTCTGGTACCTACAGTCATGTGGCCCTTAATTCTACTTCTCTGGTTGCCTGAGTTAAGTTCACGGTCCTATGGAATATAGCCATCTCACTGAAGAATCAATGATTTGATTTTATGTATATAAAACCTGTCGTGAATTAAATATGGAGACAGCAAAAAATGTGGAAATGAGAGGAATAAAAAAATAACCAGAAGGTTGGAAAGAAGTTTCCAAGGTTAGTGAGGGACCAGGCAGAATCTGGAGGCTCTATAGCTGTGTCTCCCAGCACGGGAAAGGAGGTTTGTGTGTTTGTTTTGGGAACTCTCAGCTGCAAAGGCATAAGAGCAGAAAAATAAATGGCTGGATTCAGCCAGACATTGAAACTTCTATAGAGAAGGTTCAGCAATTGAAGAACTTAAGTCCGGGAGGTTCGAATTATAGCTAGGAGAGCAGATGAATAACTGTGATACTATCAAAACACTTAGCATGAAAATATGGACACTGTGCCAGTCACATTTCTGAGTACTGTGTTTCATTCATTCATTTGTTCCATTTGACACTATGGCAGAGGTTCTTATTATTATGTCTTCAGAAGACTGCAGTACATGGAGGTAATGGTGAATGTGGCATTTTGACCAAAGCAAGCTGGCTTCCAAGACCACATTCCTAACTCCTCTACTACCTGCCTACCATTGAAAAAATCAAAGTTGGAATAGGATGAGAATCAATAAAGGAACAGCTTGATGGACTGAGTGAAAAGATAGTGGCTTAATGAACTAGGCATCCTCTGGAATTACAATGGGCTCGGTGAAAAAGCAGTGGAGAGAGATATTGGGTAGGAGACAGAGGTCATACTGTCATAAGGTTTTGAATTTCCAGGATACTCAAGAAAGGATTGAGGCAGTGAAAGTGCTAAAGTAGGCAAAAAAAAATCACTCAACTAGGGGACATCAGAGATGTAGGAAGCTCTGTGTGTGTGTGTGTGTGTGTGTGTGTGTGTGTGTGTGTGTGTGTGTGTGTTGATTTAATACTTTAATATCTTAGGTTTATGTTCCTAAAAAAGTAGGAACTGTAGTATCTGTTAAACATTTATTTATTTACTAAACATAAAAAACAGTATCAATTAAACATATATTCAGTGCCCAACTTATTTGATAGGGGATAGGGAAAGGAAGTTAAGATCCTCCTGTTCTTCTTGGCTCCAGGAAGCATCCATTTCAAATGAATAGACATGATCTACGATAGAGCAAGAAACTATGTTCCCACCCATCTCCCCCTCCTACCTAGCTCAGACATCACTGATTACTACAATTATTCTCCTGCTGAATACAAGCACAACCTTAGGATCCTCAATGAAACACTTGTTAGTCAGTCTTGATCTGGAATATTTTAGAAACTGTTTAAATCAAGAAAATCCTTTCAGCCAATAAAGAATGTGGGACAGAGACAAGAAATCTGTGAATGTGAACCATATCAAGACTTCCCTGTCCTAATTTGTGTACTAATTTATTTCCAAAATTATTCCTCTGATACATTGTAAGCCAAAATATTACCTCTGCACCCCAGAGGTAAATTGTCTGCATTTAATAAATATTTTAAGTAACATAAAGGTGGTTTTATAAAGCCTGACTGAAAACATACCTTGCCTAAACATTGATCTTTACTAGAAAACCTTTAATAGAAAATCTTTTAAAGTTGAAACTTCTTATAACTTATAAAAGTTAAAATTGTTTTCATTCTTCGACCAAAAACCTTTACCATAAATATAATTTTATAAACTTCAAATCATAACACAGCCTTTACAGTTTGCCTTGTTCAAATCTATCTCTCTTTTTTTCCTCTATCCTTTTTTTTCTGTGGTCATGAGGCTTGAACTCAGGGCCTGGGTGCTGTCCTTGAGCACTTTAGCTCAAAGCTAGTGCTCTACCACTTTGAGCTGTAGCAACACTTCTGGTTTTCTGGTGGTTATTTGGAGATAAGAGCATCATAGCCTTTCTTGGCTAGGCTGGCTTTGAACCATGATCCTCAGATCTCAGCGACCTGAGTAGCTAGGATTACAGGTGGAAGCCACTAAAACTCAGCCTTTTCATTTTTAATTTTTGTGTCAGTACTGATACTTGAACTCGGGGCCTGAGCACTGTCCCTTAGCTTATTTGTTCAAGGCTGGTGCTCTACCATTTGAGCCATAGCTTTCCATCAAGCTTTTTGACAGTTAATTGAAAATAAAAGTTTCTTGGACTTTTCTACCTGGGGCTGACTTCTAACAGTGAGCTTCAGTGCCCAGCCTCCTGAGTAGCAAGGACTGTAGGCAGCAGCCACAGAGATGGACAATCAAGTCTATCCTTTAAATACCAGCTTGCCATGGATAGATATCCATGATACTTGAAGTTCTTAATACAATTCTGAAGTTGTTTTGTGGAGGAAATACAGCTTTGTTCTGGAAAGAACTCTCAGTGAATATCCTATTAAATGATGTTTACAATGATTACTGGAGCCACCCCCCCCCCCCCAGTGCTTTCCTCTGAGTTGGGGTGGGGGGGAGATAAACATGTACACTCCTCACAAGGTGTCCAAACTGATGAATGATCATATGATGGTTATCTTACTGTGCCAACGATGAATGCTTGAGGCTGAAAAGCAGACCAACTGGAAAGAAGGAAACCTTTTTACCCAAATGTGTTTTTAATTATATTATTAACAAAGATAAAAACAAAACCAGAGAAGTACAAAATAATCACATGGGAGTCTAACAAAATCAACACCATTTGTTCCCAGAATTATATTTACTATTCTAAATGGGTTGTTTTCCCGAATACTGAAACCCTTTCCTTTTTAACAGTATTTCTTTACAAAAATCCCAGATTAAATATGCCTTTGCTTTAACAGGCAAATAATTATATAGCGAAAAAGTACCAAACATAAAATAAATCATACTGGCATTTAAGGATTAAAATGAAGCCACTGTTGATCAAAGGCATTCGTGCATTGATATTTATTTATTATTATAAATGCTTCAAATCTCCTGTAATCAAAAGTGATCCATGACTTTTTCAGGAAATAATAACATCTCCTCTAATGTCATTGACAATGTTAATCTTGATCGACTTTCCCTGCCCTAAAAATGTATAAAAAGCCAACGGTTGCTTAGTAACTATTCTAGATCCATGTTTCTTGGCCCCTGTGATTCCAAGGCCTCGCTTGTATAAAGATAGCATCAGAGGCAAGTGGTGTGTACACACACAGATGTACAAATGCAAAAGTACAATACATACCTCTCTCCCTCCTTTCATAGTTCTCTTTTTATGCTGGTCTTTTCTTACTGGGGAAAATAGATAATTTGGTCTCTCTTGAGTCCTCTTGGAAAACGAGAACAATATAAATTTACAATTATTAACTAAACAAATACATGTACATGAATTCAATTCCTGGCACATTAGTGTTCGTTGAGGACAGCAGTTGAGCTATTGCCTCCATCTGTCACACTGACCTGCTTACAGAGTTTAAAAGAGTGTGAACCAAGCTCTGAGGTAAGAGGCCTAAAAGGAAAACCCAACAGCAACACGAAAACACAGAAGAGCAATTTGAGGACTCTTCTTTACAGGTGGCTTTCTAGAAACCTGGAGGGCTGAGGGAAATCAAATTTTTACTGTTTTTCCTAGTTTAATGTTCTGTGGTAAACGTTCCTAATTGAAATATCAGATTTGGGTCTCGTAAAAAGTTTACTGTCTACATTTCTCAAGGGAAAGAACCAAAGGCCAAGAAGAACAATTTAAGGCAGAACAAGGAAAGGGAACTCTATTTCCCCATGAGTCCATCCTAACTTTCCCCTCTGCTATAGAGACTCACACTGTTTGAAACATGATGATCAAATTGGACTAGATGCCTGAGAGCCTAATAATTCTATCCACATGCCAGCTGTTGTGGTTTGTTCTTTGTGTTCTAGATGGGAAGCTAGCCTTGAGTCCAAGCTAATGAAAGGGTAAGAGTAGTTTAGTTGAACTATCCTATAATCTTTCCTTTGTGCTAATGTTTCCTTTACTCTTGATGTCCCCATTACTCTTGATACCTTTTTTCATAAGTGGGGAGAAGGGATTGCAGTCTTTAGCAAGTTAGTATAAGTAAGTGCCTTTTCTTCAGAGGATATTTTCATTAACCATTCATTAAAGTTCCCTAGACTATAAAATGGATGTTGAGGACATGTAAGAATCTGTAGCAGTTGCTTCCATTCTCAGCTATCAGTCAAAATCTGGTGAAATCAGCATAGTTGTATCGAGCACTGAGAATCAACCAGTGCACACTGGTTTCTCTCTGTTGCTACAGTACTAGCTTATGTACTTCTATACTGGATGGCCAACATTTGTGCCCACCTACAAGGACCCCTGATATCTACCTCTTTGAGCACCCCAGAATCCAGAAACCAAAAGATCACTCATGCTACAACTGGGACTCTCTGGGTTTCGGCTCTGTAGTAAGTGACTAGTATAAATGGTCATTGCCAATACTGTTTGGGTTGTAAAACATTTTTAATATCATTTCTGCATATACCCCTTTTGTGATACATATCACTGCTAACATTACACATTAAGGACTCTCCTTCCCCATGCCCAGTCAACAGCCATCATAACAAACTGTCATCTCTGCTTCCTTCTAACGAGTAAAGAGGAAAGAACTGTTGGATAGTACAAGGTATATAAATGGGAAATTATGGTTGTGGATGAAGCATATAACTTTAGCATTCCTATACATCTCTTATTTAAAATGCAGGGTTCCAAGGTTCATTTTCAGAAATCCTGATGTAATAGATCCAGGATGACTGAGGAAATCAGTATATTACATTTGCCGATTATACTGCACTAGAAAAACACCAAACTGTGGCTAACCATCCTGCAGTTTCCTGTGGATAGAACATGTGTTCAGCAGCAGCAGCTTAGTTTTCTGGGCTTTCATAAGCTTGCTTCAATTCTTACAACTCTAGCACTATTGATCATGATGCAATCACTCCTAGTACATTTTCATTGATTGGTACTTCAGGCTTACTGGTATTTTTTTTGTCAGTTGTGGGGCTTGAACTCAGGATCCGAGAGCTGTCCCTGAGCTCTTCAGTTCAAGGCTAGTGCTCTACCACTTGAGCCACCGTATCAGTTCTGGTTTTCTGGTGATTAATTGCAGATAGGAGTCTCACAGACTTTCCTTCCCAGGCTGGCTTTGATCATCAGTCTCAGAGTCCCGAGTAGCTGGAATGGCAGGCATGAGTCATTAGCACCTGGCTTACTGGTATTTTATAAACACTTTTTGTTTTGAAATTGCAGAGTCTGTCATCCCAAGCAGTGGAACCTTTCATGTAAAGCTTCCCAAGAAGCACAATGTGGAACTTGGAATAACCATCAGCTGTAAGTAAAACTGGTTTCTTTGTAAATATACAGTTTTTTAAATATGTTAGAAAACTGTGTTGCCAAGTGCTTTCCAGTTACAGTGAGTAACTGCCCAGTTTTCAGGGTTGTGGTGCAGAGCTGCGTAGCCAGTCACTCTGTGAGCACCTACTAACCTTGTAAAGGAGGCAAGTTCTTTCAGGTCCCTCTGCTCTTTTATTTCTCTGTTTATAAAATGAAATAAGGATGGCTGCAAAATACAGGGTAGTGTTAAGTGTCAAATAACACAAACATTTATATACCTTGTACAGTATCTGGCAAGAGATAAGTAAATCCTCAGAAAATGTCTCAGCCTGGGTTCTGTAGCTTATGCCTATCAACCTAGCTATTCTGGAGGCTGAAGTCTGAGGACTGTGGTTCAAAGCCAACATAGGCAGGAAAATTCAATTGACTCTTATCGCCAAAAAGCCAGAAGTAAAGGGGTGGCTCAAGTGGCAGGGCACCAGCCTAAGTACAAAAGCCAAGCAAGAATGCAAGGCCCTGGATTCAATCCCAGGTACCAGAAGAAAAAAAAAGATGTTATATATACCTTCATTGCTAAATAGCAAAGCAGAAAAATAAACATACTATAGATTAATTCTCCTATTTAATGAATACAATAAAACAATATTCTAATGAAAAATCACATTAATGATTTCTAAGGTTGTCTTTCCATGTGTCTGCTGTACATCTGTAATACATTTCACAAGACTAAAACAGTTTTGCTTACTAAGGTAAATTCCTGAATTCCTTCAAGGTACAGGGTATCGGGATAACCAATCCAAAAGGAAAAGCAGAGTATATAAATGTGTTTAATTCCTTTCCTTCCTCAGGCTCTATTTTTATAACTACTTTGGTAAGACAACTTTGAAAATTTCAGCCCCAAAGGACTTTTATAGAATGGAATTGAGGGTTACTCTTGTGCTTTTAAAAGCCGTGGACTAAGTTCATCCATCAATGCAAGAAAATGCATAAAGACCAAAGGAGACACAGAGAGCATATAATAACTACAAGGTGGTCCCTTCAACAAAGACTGAGGGGACTAGGTCAAAGCCTCCACGCGGTGTTTATGACAGTTATTCAAAGAAAAAGAAATAAAAAGAATCTCAAATTTGGCAATATGAAATTAGCCTGTCCAATTCAACTTAGATGAAATGAGTTACAACTAAGGAGCAGTTTTTTAAATAGCTGATAAACCATACATACCTACTGCACTAAAAAGAGTTGGTATTATCATAAGAATAAGAAAACCCATTTGTATTAGCGTCTATATTTCCCCCGCCTTCCTCAAAGTGACTTACAGGGGGATAAAAGTTTGTTGTTGTTTTTTTAAAGGATATATTAGACACTCGAGGCAGATTTTAGGTGCTACTAAAGTCGCTTATGCCTTTAATTAGGTCACTTGGCTCCTTAGAAAGTGAACTCTGAAGCAAAGATGGCATGTCACTATTCTATCAACAGCTGTAGCTGCTGAGATTAATGGAGCACACCAGAATTTACCATCCCAAGGCTCAAAGAGGCCTCTGCATTAACGTTAAGACTGTTTTCATTCATTCTGTTTTTTGCATTCTACTCACTGAGTCATTCAGCATGAACTACTCCAAGGTCTCTTGGCACTTGATACTGTTTAACCTTCCAGAGTACACAAAAACCCTGCTTCTGCTTCTATTCTTCTACTACCTTCACTTGATAAATATATTCAGGGTGTCTTAGTATACCCTCAGCCCTGCACTACATCCGTCAGTGCATGCCCTATCCTTAGAGCTGTTTCCTAATTCACGTGGGCATTCTGAAGTCACCTCCTACCTGGGAGCTCTGTCACCACTGGACAGCCACTTCATTCTCAAAGTTAGCCTTTCTTTGATTATTTTACGTAGTAGACTTACTCTGAACAGTTGATAAAGATATATAATTTATTCAGTGTCCATGAAAAAAAAAAGATCTTGTACTCTGTTTCTTTTTAAAGTAGAGATTTATATGCTTAATTTCTATGAGACATTGTCATGGGTGCACCACTACAAAATATTGGTTTGATTCACATATATGATCCTTTAAAACCATGTTTTAGGATGCTGTTTCATAAGCACTAAATATTATTTGCACAACTGATATTCCCAATAATGGCAACAACCCAAAACAAGAATGGCTTGCAGCTTAGCCAGTGCTAGGCAAATGCTGTTCATGGCAGCTGAAGTCTAATGCTTCTCCTGGATGGAGAAGTGATGTATAAGTTTGTCACACATGTTTGTCAGCTCTTTCAGAGCTACAGCTGCATTTACACAACTAATCATCACCATGCTGAGTTCCTGTCTCCTTGTGGAAAATACTCATATTTTGCCAGTCACAAAAGCAGAATTTGCTAGAAAAGAAAAAAAAAGGCCATGCTACATTTGCAATGCTAAGATAGTAAATTCCTGAAGGCTGACACAGTTCCAGGCAAATAAAAGGCACTCAATACCTGTACTTGTTGAGTGAGTGCATGAGGAATCTTTATGAACAAATGATGTTCTGCTAATCACTATGCACTTGAAGAGATGAACTTTCAAGGGAGACGATGAATACAGATGACTTGCAAATTCAGTAGGTAGGCAGAACATTACACTAGGTGACAGGCAAATACATGCCCTAAAATTACATCTATTGTTTCTGTGTTTTAGAGGTTTTGGCCTTTGTTTCCATGTTTTTACAACAGCAACAAGACCATTTGGGTTAACAGGCACAGTCCATACTCTGTCTCTTGGAAATATAACAAAATGAGCAAGAGATTTGCTAGCTCGCACGAACTCCTATGCATAAGTGTCCAATGTGAGAACCACTATTTTGAGTATTCACTTGCAACTCCTCCATGTAGAGCAGGAGATGCATCTTTTCTCCTTTCCTTTTTGTCCCAACTTTGTTCTGTGTGACTAAAATAAATCTCACTAAATCTAATAAGAAATAAAAAGGCAATTCCATGGACTGAAGAAAGCTTAACTTGGAAGATGTTCAAAGGGAACAATTCAAAGCCTAGAACGTCTCACTTCCTAATTCTCTAGCCCTTTTCCCCCCAGTTTCCTCATCTGCGTTGTGCATATTTCCTTCTGCAAAGGACTGTTGAAAAGATTAAATGAGTTTATGTAAGCAAAAAGCCTAGAATGCATTCTGAATCCAAAAGAATGTTAATGTAATGATCACTAGTGACTTTCACGCAGAGATCTTGTGAAATATTTTAAGCACAGCTGTAGATGACAGAATCTAGAGTCTAGAGCTGAGTACTGGTGTCTCATGCTTGTAACCTCAACTTTTCAAGGCTGAGAGCTGAAGGATCACAGTTCAAAGCTCATGGGGGCAGAAAAATCTGTGAGACTCTGCCTCCAGAATAGCCAGCAAAATGCAGAACTGGATGCATGACTCAAGTAGTAGAGAACCAGTCGAGTAAGAAAACTGAGCAAGTGAAAGATCCTGAATTCAAGCCCTGGTACCAAAAAGAAAAAAGAAAAAGAAGAAGAAATAAATAAATAAAGGAAGAAAAGAAAAAGAAAGAAATCTAGTGTTTACTATAGTTATATCATGTAAGAAAAAATATCCAGGGAACCTAACAATGGGACTGCAATGTTATTTACTGTAAATGTCATTTGCACTGAAGTATTATCCTTACTCTGCATAAAATCTTTTTGTCTTCTTCACCTTGTGAAAAATCTCTGAGTGCTAATAAGTAGTCTTCCATCATGGAAAGCGCACATATTATCAAAGCCATTAGGGCACACTCTCTAGACCTAATTGACTGAGAAATGAGCCCTTCTGATTTTGGAGATGGTGAACAGTTTTAGACTAATTTTCTCAGGTTCCTGGTGAAACATTTGCAGTACATTAGCATCAGACATTAGTTTATTGATGTTATTGCTATAATATGGAGTGATTTATTGTAGCAAATAAAGTGGAACGACCTAGAAGAAGGATTCAATTGAGACAGGAAGCCACATCCAGGGCCCTCAGACTCATGCTAGCCAGGAATTAGCTCTTCCAACACAACCTTAAGTCACAAATGCCTAGTTGTGTCTGTCATGTGGAGTAATCAGTAAAATCTTTTGACATCAGTGATATCTTTGAACCTTTTATTTACAGGTATTTACAATGTATGGGGCATGGCACTATGCAATTTATGTGTTTTCTTGTTTAGTTCTCAACCCATGTCTTTGACATCTATCCCCGTTTCATAGAGAGGACAGTACAACTCAGCTGAGTAACCTTTCCAAGAGCTCATAAAAGGAAAACCAGGGATCCAAGCCCATTCTATCTGCCTTAACACAAGCTTTACTACCACCCTTACCCTCAGTCCTGTCACCCTCTGATTGATGAACCTTCCCAGATCCTATATCAGAAAAGCAAAAGGCAGTATTTCATGAACAGTTAATTTGTTGTCCTGCTTTTATAGTTGTGACTGAATTGTTTTCAGGACCAAAAACTTACTTATACATATGTGTGTGCATACTTATATAGATAGATATAGATATAGATATAGATATAGATATAGATATAGGATTAGATATGGAGAGAGAGAGAACACCAAAGCTACGTTTATAAAAAGCACAAAATATCTGTCATCCTCCCACCTCCAAGTTTTTAGAGTACTTACAACATCAAGAATATTTATAACTTTTTTGTTAATCTTGCAATAAAAACTTTGCTTACTATTCCATTTCATATTAAACAACTTGTTTAACTTGCCATGTATTAGGTGTATGGCCACAATTCAATTAAAGCTGATACAGAGAGTAAGGCTCTCTCCAATGTAGTTTGGAGACTTCATCAAATTCATTGAGCCAGGTACAGTGACAGAAAACTAAGCTCAGAAAATGACTTTATACTATAGAAAGTTCTTGGACTATTTTGTGGATTCCTATTTAACTTGCTTTGAAAATTGGAAGATTTAACATTTCTTCAAATAGAGAAAAAGGTATGCAGTACCAATTGTCATTTTCTACCTTGACTGACAACTGTTTTTCTCCAGCAAGTGTCCACTCTCTCTACTCTGTCCATGTAGCACTTAAATTCTTTTTTTTTTGGCCAGTCCTGGGCCTTGGACTCAGGGCCTGAGCACTGTCCCTGGCTTCTTCCTGCTCAAGGCTAGCACTCTGCCACTTGAGCCACAGCGCCGCTTCTGGCCATTTTCTGTATATGTGGTGCTGGGGAATCGAACCTAGGGCCTCGCGTATCCGAGGCAGGCACTCTTGCCACTAGGCTATATCCCCAGCCCAGCACTTAAATTCTTAGCCAGAGTAGTAAGACGAGGGAAGAAGGGGGATATAAATGCAAAATGAACATAATACATTATCCCTATTTGTGGATACTATGATCTTATTCATAGAAGATCCTAAAGACTGCACCAAAAACTCTAAAGCTGATAAACACTCTCAGCAAAGTAGCAAGATACAGTGTTAACTCACAAAATGCATATACATCAGTAACAAACTTACTGAGAAAATCATCCTATTCACAATGGCCTCAAAAAATACCTAAGAATAAACTTAACTAAACCTCTCTGTACAATAAAAACTATAAAACACTAAAGACAGAAATTGAAGAAGACACTCTAAAAGATGGAAAGATATCCTATGTTCATGGATCAGAAAAATCAGTATTATGAAGTTGACTGTTACCAAAAGCAATCTACACATGCCATGCAATTCCATCAAAACAACAATGGCACTCTTCAAAGAAATAAGAAAGAAATCATGAAATTCATATGTATATATAATAGGTCCAGGATGGCTAAAGCAATCCTGAGCAAAAAACAAATGCTGTGTGAATTATAGTGCCATAGTTCAAATTACACTACAGAGCTATAGTAATATAAACAGCTTGATACTGGCACAGGACCAATGGAAAAGGAAAGAAGACTGGTAATCCACACAGCTGTAGCCATATGATTACCTACAGCATTTACAAAAACATATATTGGAGAAAAGAAGAGGACATAACAATCCTAAACATATATGCACTGAATGCCAGCACTCCTAACTTCATCGAACAAATACCAAGTGACCTAAAATCATACACAGATCAGAAACATTGATTGTTGGCAACTTCAGCACAGCACTATCATCTTTGGATAGATCATCTAGGCAAAAATGCAGCAAAGAAACCTCAGAGCTAAATAACTTCATTGACTAGCTATACCTGACAGACATCTACAGAATATTCCGCCCAGCAGTGTCACAATATATATTCTTCTCAACAGTCCATGAAGCATTCTCCAAAATAGACCATAATCTAGGTCACAAAAGAAATATCTGCAAATTCAAGGTAATTGAAATTACCCCTCAAAGACTTCAATGTAAGATATGAAACTGCTACAGGAAGAAGTAGGAGAAACATTAGGGCTCCTTGGCACACAGAAAAACTTTCTGAGTAAAGATCCCAAAACACAACAAATCAAAGAAATACTTGATAAATGGGATTGCATCCAACTTAAAAGTTTTTGCATAAGGACATAAGCCAATAAGCCACAAAGCCTATAGAATGGGAGATTTTTGCCAGCTATACATCAGGCAAGGGCCTAATATCCAGAATATACACAGTGCTTAAAAAACCCACAGAGAACAACAATCCAATGATCTAAAGAGAGAGTTCTCAGAAGAAAAAGTAATAATGGCCAATAGATACATGAAAAAATGCTAAACATCTCTGGCCATAAAGGAAATGCAAATCAAAACACTATGATTCCACCTCACTCTAGTTAGAATGACTGTTATCAAGAAAGCAAACAATAACATGCTGGTGAGGTTGTGGCAGAAAAAAAAAAGAACTCTTATTACACTGTTGGCGGGAAAGTAAGCTTGTTAAGCTGATCTGGAAAGCAGTATGGAAATTCCTCAAAAATCTAAATACACCCTGTGTCCAGCAATTCTATTCCTGGGCATTTATCCAAAACAGCACAAACCAGGTTATATTAAAGCTACCAGCACAACCATGTTCATAGCAGCACTATTCACAATAACCAAGGTATGGAATCAGCCCTGATGTCTCTTAATGGATGAATAGATCAACAAAATGTAATATGCACAGTGGAATTTTACTCGTTTAAAAAGATTGATATTGTATCATTTGTTTAAAAATGGAAATATTTGGAAAAAAAATTATAGTGAATGAAGTATATCAGGCCCAGAGAAACCTATAAACCTATAAGTAAAAAGTTGGGTGCTTTGCAGGTGGTTACAAGTGTATTAACTGAAATATGCTTGATGCAAAGGAAACTTTGCCTTAGAAAGGTAAAGTCAAAACCCAACCAAATAAACACCAGGAAATGGGTGCTTGCAAAAGGGGATTGGGTGCACCAAGGTAGGAGAGGTAGATGAGTAAAGATGAAAAGCATGTGAGAATGCAGTCAATTACTCAATATATATGAGAAAACTAAGAAAAGTAAGGGAAGTATGGGTCAGGAAGGGTGGGTAAGAGTGTTGAAAAGATGACATGATAGATATATATGTGTGTGTGTATGTATGTATGTATGTATGTATGTATGTATATATGTATGAACAAAGACAGCTTCTTTACAAATGGTTCTGGAAAATGGTAAAAAAAAAAAAACTTAAACTAGGTTCCTTTCATCCTATACAAAAATCAATTCAAATGTAATGTTGAAATTGCTAAAGGAAAACAAGAATCACATGAAGATAGGCATTTGATAGAAGTTGTTGATTAGAAGGCAACAACTTTCTAATTAGGACTGCAACAGCTTAGGAAATAAGAACAAGAACTGACAAATGGTACATGAAATTGAAAAGCTTCTTCACATCAAAGGAAACAGTTGCAAGAATGAAGAGACAAACTACAGAAAGGAAGAAAATTTTGGCCAACTATTTATCTGATAAGGGACATGTGTGTGTACATATACATATATCCACACACACACACACACACACACACACACACACATATACACATGTATTTTTCACAACAGAGTATTATTCACCCATAAAGAGGAATAAAGTTATATCATTTGCAGGAAAATGGATGGAACTGGAAATCATGTTAACAAACCATTCCAGTGAAACATACATTTTTTTAAGGCAAAGGAAACATTTGAGTCCTATGTGATATCTTCTGCAATTTGACAAAATACTGTGCAAATTTGACAGAGAAGTGATACTTGCTGATAATAAAAAAAAGGTTTTATTTTGTGTCCTATGCCAAGACCTGTTTACACTGTGGGGAAGTAATAGAAGTAATATTGTATATATTTCAATTTCTCTATAGAGATTATGTCAAGTCATTGAATGAAGGTTTAAATAATAAATTAATTGCAATGAATGGAATGTTTTACACACTTTGATAACAGCTAAACATAATGATTGAAGTCTAACTAATTTAGATAGTAGGGCAGGTATTGGTATGTGTGTTTGCTTTTCTTCTAAATGTTGTGTTGAAATATTGGACCATCTGTTCTTATGCATAAACATTTTCCTCGGATTCAAATAGGATTATGGAATATAATATGGCTTTATGATTATTATAGGATGAGCAGACTGCTTATGATAAAATCTTACTTTAGAGACCTTTTAATGATGCCTATGAGGAAATAATTCTAGGCTTGAGATTGGCAAAACATCTCTTCTAAGACTTAGTGGTTTTTTTATCTTTTTTTCTTTTTACAAATGTTGATCTAGGCAATTTTAAGCATCAGACTCTTTTTTGTTTCTTTGTTTGTTTATTTTGCTAGTCCTGGGGCTTGAACTCAGGGCCTGGGCACTGTCCCTGGGTTTCTTTTGCTCAAGGCTAGCACTCTACCACTTGAGTCACAGCGCCACTTCTGGCTTTTTCTATTTATATGGTACTGAGGAATCGAACCCAGAGCTTCATGCATGCTAGGCAAGCACTCCACCACTAGGCCACATTCCTGGCCAGCATCAGACTCTTAAATTAGATGAAACTTTATAAATCAAGTTGGCTTTCTGTACTTATGAAGAATTAAATATGTCAGTTCATTTCTAATTTTTTTCACTCATCCAAAATGGAAATATTCCTTTAAAAGTTTGTAAGATCCCCATTGTCCATTCTGCAGAATAATGGCTTTATCCATGTTTAATAAACATTATTTGTTCTTATTTAGAATATTAAAGTATTAGCTAGAAAAGGAGTATTTATTAAAGTCAATCAAATGAAATAATTGCATCCCAGAATGTTTCAGGGCTTTCTAGGTATAAATTTGTGAGCAAAATTTAAAGATTTACAGTGCATCTGTCCAAAGATTTTTTTTCTAAAAGGAAGAACTTTGGTGATCATTAATTATCCACTTTTCCTCCTGGAACACTTAAGTGGCGTGGCATGTTTCTGTCAAGTGCATGCCCTCTTCACTGGGCAGAAGGAGTGGAAAGCAGACTCTACTTAATACCATCAAAGGGTTATCCAAACTCATTTTCATATTCTTCTTTTGCAATACCAACTCCACTGGATCCCCTTTTGATAATCACAGATTATGGAACAAATTTTAAACCGAGCACTGGTGGCTCATGCTTGTAATCCTATCTACTCAGGAGTCTATCTATGATCTGAGGATCACCATTAGAAATCAGTCTGTTCAGGAAAAGACCATACAATTCTTATCTCCAAATAACCACCAAAGAGACAGAAGCCTCTGCTTCTGTAGCTAAAGTGTAACTAAAGTGGTAGAGTGCTAACCTTGAACAAAAAAAGCTAAGGAACAGTACCCAAGGCCCTGAGTTCAAGCCCCAATACTAGGATTTAAAAAATAGATAAATAAATGTAATGGATAGCTGCAATTTTAAATAACTTTGATTTATTATTTATATAGGAACTACTTTTGTAACAGTTAGTATAAATCAGAGAGGATATTCAGTACTGGTGATACTGACTGTTCTATTTTCATTATTTCAGCACCATCCAGTAGAAAACCAGGTGACCCCCTTGTCATTTCAGATATCAAGAAAGGGAGTGTGGCACACAGGTAAGGCAAATGTATTTTCCAGTGTGTTCCTTAATGTAAGCAGAAATTATCTCAAGATAAATGTTATTATATCATACCCTTTATTCTCTTATCTTCCAGGCAGCCATGACTAGTCAGTCATATTTGTTATTCCTAGTGTCAATGGCTACTTAGGTCTTTCCTTTCAATTTACTTCTGTACCCAGAGCAAGCAATAATTAGCTGAAAATATTTTGAGGGTTTTCCCAGTGTTCAGAATGGATGTTTCTTCACCAGTCATCTCCATCTTTTATTTTCTAGGAGAAACCCAGAAAATAGGCCTAATTATAAGAAGCACCACTCAGAGACACCGTAGCTTATGGGGGACAGTTTTGTTAGATCATTCTTGTCCACCTTGGGGCAAGCAAAATTCTTGACTCTACAGTAATGTGCAAGTCTACTATTTTTGTTCCTATATATCATCAAAATAAGAGAGTTAAACTTTTTATTTCACACATAAAAATTCCTGTTTATGGGCTGGGGATATGGCCTAGTAGTAAAGTGCTCGCCTCGTATACATGTAAGCCCTGGGTTTGATTCCTCAGCACCACATATATAGAAAAGGCCAGAAGAGGCGCTGTGGCTCAAGTGGTAGAGTGCTAGCCTTAGAGCAGGAAGAAGCCAGGGGAAGTGCTCAGGCCCTGAGTTCAAGCCCCAGGACTGGCAAAAAAAAAAAAATTCCTTTTTACATGACTGATCATACTGATATAAGTGTTATTTCAGTATTGCTGAAAGTATTCAATATTTCAAATTACTGGCAGTCTTACTGAAATAAGACTTTCCTTTTATTTTTCAACAAAGTACGTTAAAATCCCACCTGTTGAATTCATTAAAGAAATATTTCAACAATCAAAAATTAGGAATGGCATTCTAGAAGTTGAGTCAGGTATAAACTCAAGTGTTACGCTCAGCTGCTGTAAGAAGAAACATAAATACTGTGAATTAAATAAGACGGAAGTTTGGAGTTGGATGGAGGCAGTGTCCATGCTTGGAGCCACAGCCACAAGGATACATGCATTTGGCCAGATGGAACAAGATGTGCAATTTTTGCTGTGTCCCTTCCCACCCGCTGCCATGTTAGAGCCGATCTTGGTGGGCATTTTCTGTCCCTAACTTCTCTGACCTAAATGATGTAAACAGTGATACCAAATCTCCAAAGCCTGAAGCATGGCCTGATGATAGAGCAGACTCCAGGGCAAAATATGACACAATAAACCAATTGTTAACTGTCAAATTGGTTAATTTGTGAGAATACTCAAATGTGGAAAAAAGAAAAACAGAAGTCTGCCTCATTTGGCTGCCAGAAGAGCGGCAGAGAAAAGATGCTAAGAGTCTGTAACTTGCATTCTAAGACTGACCCAGAACAAGGAAGGGAGAAGGGATACAGAGGAAAGATTGGAATTCTTTATCACAGATATATGTCAAGGACAACCTCAAAGTCATGTATCTATTTTACACATATTAACACATGGATACCACATTTTCATTATTTTTCTGATTGTACTATTGACCTTAAAAACTTTCAACAGACCTACACGGGTCCAGGGTCAGTGTCATACTCCCAGAGGTCACATTCCAAGTAAATACATCAGACCTATCTACACATTTGCTTCCTAATCCAGCCACAATGAGTTTTCAGGTACAAGTGAAAAATGACATAGATCCCCAAACTCAGTTCCCCACTAAGTCCATTTCACTTTGAGAGCACTCAGCCCTCTCCTAGTATCCAATTGCAAATGATCACAAGTGATGTAACAGTATGAAGGATTACAAGGACACTTGCGTGTCTGCTGGTCCCTGCCTGTGAGCTACCTTCCCAGGAACCTTTGAATCTCTGAAGGCTTACATGGACATCCTGGCTTGATTGGAGGAAACATGAGAAAAAGTATTTTTAATGCTCTTTAACTTAATGGTACCATAGTCATATTTAAAGAAAAAAAAAGACTGGGTTGGGACAAAAATGAGATGTTTGTCAGCAAAGTGCAATCTAAAAATAGTGTAAGCACCTCTTTTTATCTGAAGATCACCATAGTGCTGCCTTATCCTTATTAATGCCTCTTTAAATGGCTGACATAAGTGCTAATAATGGGTCACTTGTTTCTGTGCACTTACTAACAGAACTGGGACCCTAGAACTTGGGGATAAACTTCTTGCCATCGATAACATCCGGCTGGACAACTGCTCTATGGAAGATGCCGTCCAGATCCTCCAGCAGTGTGAAGATCTGGTGAAGCTCAAGATCCGCAAAGATGAAGATAATTCAGGTATCCACAGCATCCTTCCCTCAGGCTGATGTTCCTCACTCCCCATATGTCAGAAGGATAGACTGTCATGTTGTACATAGGACAGCTGGCTTAGTGACAGTGCAGAGGCTTTTGACCTAGGTGAGTCTTCAGATTGTATGTTGAGAGTGTAGAATGAATTTTAGATAATGGTGCCTTTAAGGGAGAATTAAGCTTCTTTCATTACAAATGTGATCATAATTATATTAATGCAAGTTTAAGTTTAATTATATTAATGTAAGTTTTATTGCTCTACTGAAGGAATAGTCGTTTTCACGTTGTTGATATCAATATTATAGAATTATCATCATAGTGAAACTTGCATTTTAACTTTGTATTATAAACATTTTATTATTTTACATCCCCACCCCAATATCTGTGTTTGTTATTTCTAATGGTTTCACTGCAGATAGGAGTATCCTAATGTTTCTAAAGTGTAGATATCTTCATTTCAATTTTGATTTTCTTTTTAAGTGTTTCCTCATGATTTTTTTTTTCTGTTGATTGTGGGACTTGAACTTTGGGCCTGAGCGCTGTCCCTGAGCCACAGGGACACTTCTGGTTTTTTGCTGGTTAATTGAAAATAAGGGTCTCATGGACTTTCCTGCCTGGGCTGGCTTTGAACCGTGATCCACAAATCTGAGCCTCTTGAGTAGGTAGGATTATAGACATGAGCCACTGACACCCGGCATGAAATGTTTCTAAAGTGTGATTGCAGCATCAGAATGAAAAGGAAAGTTTTGATGCATTTAGTACTATGATGGTTCCCCAAAAAGCTGTGTCCATTTGGGGAGCAGCATGGCCTCCATTAATATGCGAGGAAGCGAACCCGGGCTTTGTGCATGCTAGGCAAGCACTCTATACTAGGCCACACTCCTGGCCTTTGGTTCTGTTTTTATAGAACAATGACATAGCTATTTCACAAAATCCTTATGATTAATTAAATCACATAGTTACCATAACATATATACTGGGCATATAAACAGACCTAGGAAATGTGTTAGTCACTTTCTCATCACAGTGATAACATGCCTAACATTAAAAACCTAAAAGGAGGAATTATCTACTTTGGCTCATTATGTCAGAACTTTCCTGTATAATGGCAGGGAGGGCAAGGGCATGACAGGGCAGAGCAACCGGCATCATGGCAGTAAGAATATGTGGCAGTAGCTCTTACCTCACATTTGAAAGAAAGCAGAGTGAACAACATAGAGGCCATAGAATAAGAGACAGCATCCAGGTCACAGCCCAGTAACCAACTTCTTTTACCTAGGTTCTACCTCTTAATGTTTAGAGAATCTCCAAAAGTAGTATTACCAGCTGGGAGCTAAGAGTGCAACACATGAGTCTGTGGAAAAGACATTTTTTTTTTGCAAATCATAAAAACTGAATCTTAATTGTTGCATTTATAACTGAAGCCAGAATACATATGTACAGAGGAAAAAGAAAGAAACCTACTATTCAGGAATATTCCTTATCATTGATTTGTATATTTTATGATATAACATGAAACAATTAGATGTGTAACTGATGACTGGTTTTATGCATACAAAACCATTTGTATTGAAATACATGTAGAGTGAAATTAACTATTCATGAATTCATATATATTACAAATATATATGAATAGGTAATTTCATCCCAACTGTATTAGTCAGCTTTGTGTCACAGTGGCAAATTACCTAAAAACTCAACTTAAAAAGAAGAAAGGTTGATTTTTGCTCATAGTATCAGAGATTTCGGTCCAAAACGTTTACTTTATAGCATCAGGAAACAAAATGGGGCAGGTACCATTATCTCATTGAATTACACCATAAGTGACCTACCAGTCTCCCACTAGGCTCCACTTCTTAAAGGTTCTAAAGCCTAAAGTGTCACAAACTGGTGATCAAACCCTTAGTATGTGTTCCTTTAGAGACACTTAAAATCCAAATCATAATACTAACCAAATTATTGTCAATGATCTAGCCTCATCCTACAACCAAATCAGCTGCATCTAGAGTACACGGTCAGTGTTTCCAAAGATCAGTAGTAGTTATACCCAGTGATATAGTTGACAATCATTATATCCAAATATATTTATGACCAATATTTAAAACAGCGCCCAGGCTTTTTACTCATTATTTCCCAGCCAACTGATTTTTCGATGCCAGTCTTTGCATTCCCCTCCTGACCAGTTTGCTTCACTGCACTTGATTTGGAGTTTTTATTTTAAGAGAGGGCTAACCCCCAGCATCATCTGGGTTCCATCCTAACAAAGAGGCAAAGCCCTGTGGAGAAACCTACTTAGCATAATTTGCCTAGCTAAGTAGTTCTTAGCTACCTTCCTTACGGAATGAAGATGCCAAGCCAGAGATAAATATGTATGCTGTTCATAGTTGGCAACGAGTCCAGTTCCAAGCTGTGCAGATGCATTGGCACGAGTTTCAGAAACAGCAACTGAGCACTAGGAGAGCTAGATCTTATTTTCAGTTACACATTCCCTTCATCTTATTTACCTCCTTTGTATCTTTTTCTATGGTATCTTGCACTCTGATCTTAACTAAGATATACTTTAGTTGAATATGAATATTGCTGATTAGGATAGTCACTGACTTGGGAGGTTTGATTATCTGAAATTATGCTGATCATTTGAACTATCACATTGAATCGTTCATACCTATAATCAACATGTTTCTGAATGGTAATAATATTCAGTGTAATCTTCTCCTGAAATGTTGCTCATGTAATATTGGACAGACTATTCCCTGTCTTTTTTAACCACTTACTCCTCCACATTCTTTCCCATTGGTTCCCTCATCAATCACAGGATTTCACAGAAAATTCACAGCCATACTGAGTACTTGATTTTCTTCAGCTGGCCAGTATTGCAATTGGCTTTAACAAATGTAGCACCTAAATGCCAGCCTTTCTTCCACTTACTAATCTTATTGCCCTGCCATATATCTCAAATATACTAACACTTCCTGAATGTTGTGAAAGTTTGATTTTCAGTTATGCCATCAATGTTGTAGTCTCTATGAAGTACAATGTACTATGCTAGGGATAGTTGATTAGAAAACTGTTAATTAAATGTATGATGGGTGTGCTGTGGGTATTCACAGAATGAAAGAGTATGTAGAGACATCTGTTTGAGCCTGAGAAGCCCAAACTAACAACCTTGGCCTGGAAAGGGTCTGGGCAATAGGACAGTAAGTGAATGTGACTAAAGCATAAGTACGTTAAGGATATGTTAATAAGTTAGCTAAAAAGTATATTGGCACCAAATCATGATAAATCTTGTAAACCATCTTAAGAAATTTGAATTTTTTCCCAGGAACCAATTGGTGAGAGCTTTGTAAGGCCTGAAGTGAGTCCATAATAACTGGTTAGAGACTATTACTTTTATTCATGTTGAATGGGGCATTCCCGAGAGTCTAAATTAACTGTTTTTAGCCCACAGTATGAAATGACTAAGAATATTGGACTAACTTCAAAACCAAAAGCTGGGATGCTTGAGCAAATTAGCTTCTCTAAACATCAGTTTCTTTATCTGTAAATATCTACTTAATACCTACTATGTATGGTTATTTTAATGATGAAAGGAAGTAATTCATGTGTTTTAGCAATAATGTTTATGCTTTGTCAGGTCCAATGAATGCTGTCAACAGTGATTATCACAGTGATTTTATCTTTAATTAATGAGTACCAAACATTTTTCGAGTACTAGGGAATGTAGGCATTTCTCTCCCTCTGGATTTGATCACATCCTGTTTTCAGAAGCTTTTGCTTTGGTCAGCTTTCATCATCACAGAAATGTAACTCAAGTAGAGATAATTCCTGCATGTAACTCAACTAGAGATTCCTGCATGAGTCCAGAGTTCTAGAACCATGGCTGATATTCAACTATCAGGTCAACAAAGTTGCCAATAACCATTTGGGGAAAAAAATCTGTGATTTTGCTGTGACTGTATTGGGGTCTAAGGTCACTGAAGAGGAGAGAGTTTGGAGATCTGGCTGGATTTGAGAAGGGAGCCTGAAGCTTCCATCCTAAAGTATCTCTACTTTAGGGACATAGAGGGACTTTTTGGAATGGATGGAAGTTCCCAAATCTATCCCATATAACATAGATGCCATAAGGATCTGCATTGTACTCCTGTCCTTCTGTCAATCAAATATACAGTTGTAAATGATTTCTCTCTTGATTTTAATCATCTTGTTTTCTTACATAGAGCTTGCTTTTAGAGATCATAAACTCAATACTTTACCTTCAAGGACTCTATTTAGAAAAAACATTCTTTTTAATTTTTAAAATTGTTATTGTCAAAGTGATGTATAGAGGGATTACAGTTACATACATAAGGCGGTGAATACATTTCTTGTCAAACTTGTTACCTCCTCCCTCATTTTTCTCCCACCTTCCCTCTTGCCAGTTCCTTCCCCCCGAATTCTACAGTTGTTTACAAACATATTGTCTTGTAAGTGTTGCTGTTGCATTGGTTCATCTCTCCATTTTGATGTTCCCTTTCCCTTTCCTAGTTCTAGTAAACATATACACAATACCTAGGGCACCAAAATAAAAAAAAAGTGACAGCGGGGGTAAAACCATAGGGAAGAAAAACAAAACAAAAATCATAATTTCACATCGTACATTGAAAATAACAACAGCAATGATAATCCACTTAATTCCATAACTTGGAGTTCATTTCACTTAGCATCCTCTCATGTGATCATATGTACATAGCTATTGACCTATTGTGATCATCTGCTAACATTATCCTAGACATAAAATTATTACCAATGAGGGAAACCACAGAGTCTATGTTTCTTTGGGCCTGGCTCACTTCCCTTAGAAGCCATTTCTACACTGCAGTTGGTCCTACCCAAAGCAACTTACCTTTCTATATTTCCAAGTACAATTTTGGGCAAATATAGCATTAATGCTAGTTAAGTGTGTCCTTCAAAGATTTGAGCTTCTATATTTTTTTTCAGTTTATCAGTGTCAACAGAATCTAGGTAATTCAAAAGAACTTTCCCCACCTCAGACTTAGTTGGAAGAACAGAAGTACCCAGGAATGATGTTGACTATACTAGGAACCATGGAAGGGGCTGTACAAACAACTTATGATAAAAGAAAATTTTCTTCTTTGTTTTATACTTCTTCTCTGACACTTAGCACTCAACCTTGAGTGTACATGAACAACTCTGAGTGGGTTTATCAAATGTAGCTGACTGGGTCTCTCCTCAAAAGTGTGATTCCTACAGGTCTGACATACTGAGAATTCACTTTCCTAACAAGTTCCTAAGTAGAAGAACATGTTGGGAAGCACTGTCTCAAAGTGGCCCAGCTTTGCAAACTACCATGAATCATTTCTATAAAGAAGTTTTAATTCTGCTCTACAACACTTAACCCCTTGGAATGCTCTCTCAGTACATTCCTTTGACATAACCAGGTAAAGTAACCTTATAGCGATTAGGCAGCTGTAGGACATGTTGTTCTGAATGGTTTATTTTCTCAAGTATGTCCAACTCCAAGACACATAGCCATATTCTAAAATTAATTCCATCATGTTTAGCTGCAGTGAACTTTGATTGACCTGCACATGTATGCCTTCCAGAGACTCCTGTCTCAAGTCCAAGCCTATTTGTCCACAGAAGGCAGCTGCCATTATGGATTCAGGCCAGGCAGTGTTCATTTTGTTAAACAGGCAACACTCAAGAAGCCTGCAAATAACATTGCAAATAAGTAAGGCAGCAATTTTGCATCTGTTCTGTGGTCCCATTAATTTTCTTAACTAGAGCTGAGCAGAACAAACAAGTAGGTTGGCCCCCTTTCCTGCCTTTCACTAATAGTAACAAACCTTCTGTCGTGATATAAAAGCAGCTTATAATATCATTAACATCTGGTTTAGGCTCACTTTAAACTTGCTGGTGATTCTGCATTTTTCCTTCACAGAAAGTTTCTCTTCTGGCTGAATAAGTCTAGCTGCATCTTTCTAGGCTTTTAAGCTGGAGAAGCCTCAAGGAAAAAGTATCTGGGAGTTTTCCACCTCCCAAATGGATTAAGCGTGGCTTTCCAAATGGCAGTTATAATGAGCCCTCTTCCTAAGCAGCAGGGCCTTTCAGATTGTCCCAAGAAAGAAAATAGAATTGGAAGTTTCTCCTGAAGCTGACTCAACACTCTTGAAACAATGGAAGGAAGAAGTTCTAGGTTTGCTGATCTCTCCAGCAGCAGCCCAGGTCTTAGTTTCACATGTTGAAAGAGCCACGTTGGCTTTCAGTCACCTTAGAGAAGGAAACTTCCCCTTGGCAATGCAAGGAGCTGGCTCTCCTGGAGCACTCTTCCTGGGAAGCCCTCTACACACTAACATTCACTTGTCCTTTTGACCATTTCCAAATTCACCCTAATGCCAGGCAGAGTTCTAAGCCACGAAGATATGAACATAAAATCTATGTGTTCAAGGCTATCCTAGTCTAACAATAAAAACCAGGAAAGGGGTCAAAAGGCTAAAAAAATTTAACATGCATACACACATGTATACTGGGGCTTGAACTCAGAGCCTCATGCTCTTGCTTAGCTTTTTCACTAAAGGCTGGTATTACTACCATGTGAGCCACACTTCCACTTCCAGCTTTTTGAAGGTTAGTTGTAGATAAGAATCTCATGGAGTTTCTGCCCAGGATGGTTTCAAACTTTGTTCCTTAAATCTCAGCCTCCTGAGCAGTTGGGATCGCGGGCATGAGCTACCAGAGCCTGGCTGAACATGAATTCTTGATAATGCCAAATTTTATTCTTGGTATGCAAATTTTTCTCTTTGGTAGAGGGTAAGAATGAAATATTTTAAGTTGAGAAACACTAGAAGAATGCACAAGAGCTGTGAAGTAGTAGGAAAGGTCCCTAAGCCTGAGAGTCCCAGAAGGTTCCTTTAAAGACATCTGGGCCAAATTTTGTAGTAAGATGAAAAATTCCTCAATAGGACAAATGGAAGAAGGATGTCTGTGTAAATGGATAAAGCATGCGAAGGTTGATTATCACGAAAGTAATAAGGTTGATATTACAAAAGTAGTATCCACGATACTGTGGCAACTCTGTGGTGAGAGAGTTGAGAGTGGAGTAGGGAGTGGAATAAGAGAGGATGGTATGTCTCGCTGGAGAAATAGAGGTTCTGGCTCCACTCTTGAAAAGGGGTTGTGTTTTGTTCTTCATGAGTTGGGAAAACATGAACAAGCTTTAAGGAAGAGAGTAACTTATTCAAGTTTGTGTTTTTAAAGATATTCTGGGGAGAAAACAGAGGAGAGTTCTGTGTTGGTTACACTTGTGCAAAATGGGCTTAAAGTAAAGGCAAAGTCTGGATCCCATGCATGAAGAAGCTCTTGTTATGGAAAACCGGGGCTTTCTTGGAGCACACAGCCAGGCCATCGAGGGCCTGGGACCCTTGCCTTGTGGCTAGATGGGTTCTATCTTGGCTAGAGCCATGCATAGGCAGCAGCCACTGCCTTTATCAAGGGAAAGAAGAAAGTCATTACTATAATTAAGTATCTCTTTACTCAAGGTACTCATATAGGGCTTTCTAAATGAGCTAATGTTATTACCCTTTTTAAAAATATATGAAATTTCAACTATATACAAAAACAGGGATAAATAGTGCAATAAGTCCTCATTCATCAACTTATACTCCCAGCTTAGTTTTACATCCCACCAAATTATTTTCAAGAAATTCCAAGCACAGTGTCATTTCTTCTGGCAAACACTACTTATATATGTCTAAAAGGAAAGGCTCTTAACCTACATAACTTACTAACACCATTTCATTTAAAAATAACAGCAATAATTTTTATGTTATCAAATATTCACTTTGTAATCATATTTCCAAGAAATATGATTTTAATGTATACACATAGAGACAGTGTGCTTTATTTTAAAATGAGTTCATTTGAGTTTAGTTTAAAATGAGTTTATTTATTTGAATTAGGTTCCCAAAAGATCTTTTTCATGCTTTTAGTTATAATATCTCTTGATTCCTTGTTCAACTCTATTTTCTGGCAATTATTGAAATCAGAAACAGCGTCCATTTCTGTCATGAATTACATGAATTCTTCACCATTAGATCATCCAATTGCCTCCATGTGTAGAACACGTCATTCTTAATAAAGATGTGGCCAATGTCTTGATTTTCTTGTGGCACTACCCACCCCCTTTTCTAACAAGTACCTTCTCCTGATATACCACTGCAGATGCCTAGAAATAAATGCCAAAATAACATTGAGATTTCATCTCACTCTTCTCAGAATGACAATCAACACAACCAGAGCTGACGAGGAAGTAAAAGAAAAAAGGAACCCTTACATAATGTTGGTAGGAATGTAAACTAGTGCAACCATTATGGATGTCAGTATGGCAGTTCCTCAAGAAAGAACCTCCCTGAAGTCCAGTGATACCATGCTTGGGCATCTACCTGAAAGAATGTCAACATATATTCTCAATGAACTTGCTTAATGAACCCATGTTCATTGCATCACTGTTCACAATAGCCAAGCTATAGGAATAACCCAGATGCCCAACAACCAATGACCAGATCAAGAAACGTTCTCTGGAGGGCACCTATGGGTCATACCTATAATCCTAGCTACTCAGGAGGCTAGGATCTGGAGGATGATGGTTTGAATCCAACCTGGGTAGGAAAGTCTAAGAGACTCACTCTCCCATTAACTATGTGGGGTGGAAGCCCTAGAGGGAGGAGAAAGTGTGAACAGAGTGGGTAAAGGAGGGTGAATACCACCAAAATTCCTTATGTAAAGCAAGGGAAGGGGTGGCATTGTCCATAAAGAAATGTACTCTTTACCTAACTTACATAACTATAGATAGCCCCTCTGTACATCACCTTTACAATAACAATTTAAAATTTTTTAATACTTCATGTACATGTGTGAAAATAGCGCATTGTAGATTGTTGAGATTAGTTTTGGGAAAGAAGAACAGAGAGGGGTGAGAGTGACAGAGAAGGTTAGTCTGTTCAAGTTACTCTGTATGCATATTTGGACATGCCAAAATGCAACACCCTTATGCAACTAGTAAGTCCTCATATAAAGTGGCTTAAACTGAATGCTCTTAAATCTGTCTAGCTTTGTGGTGTAGTGTGTAGAATTGTCCAAAAGTGACTAGCCCTACCTTCAGATTGCTTAAAGGATGAGCTAACTACACAACTCCAGTCTGTCCCCTTCTCTTTGTGAGTGTTGTATACACACACACACACACACACACACACACACACACACATCTTACCACCTTTGAGTATTGGGTGTCATTTCCATATGGACTGAAGTTTCAACTGAAACTACTTACAAGTTCCCAGTACTGGGTGGCTGTTCTTTTGCCCAAATCCCATGTGGAATTGATGCCTAAATCCAGAATACCTGGTGTCCATTGAGAACCTTGTGCTCATGCCTGGTTTATATAGAGTATATTGAAAGCTCAAGGTATTTTCATGGCATACCCATCCACATAGAACAGCCAGAAGAATACCTAGCAGCAACAAATATCTATCTATGCCCCAGGGGTCTCTAAAGAAGTGGCTTATACTAAAATTGACCCAGAATATTGTTTTTGATGCAGACTATATATAGCGCACATAACCATAGATTAAAGCCAGTTCTAAGGGGGGTGATAATATTATAAATTGAGAAATATTGGTTTTTTATTATTATGTGATTGCATTGAATCCTGATGCTTTTTCTGGAACCTTTAGCAGATTGTGACCAGCCTATGGACTATCATTTAAGCAGCATCCTGAATGAAATGTGGGAACCATCTAAGGGAACATGTTAGGTTTGATGTGGAGAAAGCTCAGCTGCTAATATAAATACAGTCTAATATTGGAGACTTTTATGCCCTAAAATGTTGACTCCTGCATTGCAGTTTGTGATACCAATCTTTAATTCTCTGGGTGAAAAAGAGCCCATTGAGATGAGTAGAGCTCACAGGAAGTGCAGATGATGGCTGCATTACAGAACTCCCAGTCTCTGACCAGGAGTAAAGTAAATGCCGACAAGAGGGGACTCATTGCTCCCCACATTACTCCATGGGATTTTCATTTTATTTTCCCCCTAATTCTTCACTACACACACACACAGATAATTGAATTGTTAACTCAAGCATTTCTTTCATTGCTTATTTTAGTGTTTCATATCGTAAATGAACAGGTGCTCATTGCAAAAAAACAAAAAACAAAAGAAAAGAAAAAAACCCAAAACGTGACGGTGTTAATACTTCACCATGATACAGTATGACTATAAAAGCTTACTGTTTTGTTGCAGTAGCTACTGGACCTTTTCACTGTATCCTTAGGTACAGAAATGAAACAGCTCTTTAACCTTTCACAGCTCCCAGGACCAAGGAATAAAACAATCACTCAGAAACTTTAAAACCTGTCATGAACTAATAAGATCCTTTGATTTGTAACAGTAAATAATGCAACCCTCTGACACAGTTATAACACCCATCACCTTCCAAGTGACCCATGACATCTTACTGGCCAAGGCTTAAAGTAGACCACATTCAGAAATATCTTCCAAATAGCACATGATGACATGGCAGCCTAGTATAAACTACTAAGATAGAGCTTACAGTGGCTCCTTGTGTTATTAGCAGAGAAGACATGATCATTTGAGCCTGTTTTAATACCCAGGAATTGATCAACAGGACTAAGATACTGTGGCCTAGTATGTGCAGGTGATTCAAAGGAACAACTCCTTCCGAGCCCTAATTAAAAGCCATCACTTGTGGCCAAAAGGGAACCCTACTTCATTGTTGGTGGGAATGTAAACTGGCTCAACCACTCTGGAAATTCCTCAGAAGATTCCTCAGAATCTGGAGATTCCTCAGAAGGCTAAACATAGAGCTCCCCTATGACCCAGCAGCCTCACTTTTGGGCATCTACCCAAAAGACCACAAACAAGAACACACTAAAGCCAGCAGCACAACAATGTTCATCGCAGCACAATTTGTCATAGCTAGAATTTGGAACCAACCCAGTTGCCCCTCAGTAGACTAATGGACCAGGAAAATGTGGTACATATATACAATGGAATTTTATGCCTCTATCAGAAAGAATGACATTGCCCCATTCGTAAGGAAATGAAAGGGCTTGGAAAAAATTATACTAGGTGAAGTGAGCCAGACCCAAAGAAACATGGACTCTATGGTCTCCCTCATAGGGAATAATTAGCACAGGTTTAGTCTAGTCACAGCAGAGGATCACAAGAGCCCAATAGCTACACCCCTATGAACATATAAGATGATGCTAAGTGAAATGAACTCCATGTTATGGAAACAATTGTTATATCACTGTTGTAATTACTTTCAACATGCGATGTGAAACCGTAGCTTCTATTATTGATGATCCTCTTGTATCCCCTTCCTGTGGTTGTACCTGTACTATCACTGTATCTTATCTGAGTACATTGGAAACCGTGTATACTGGTATTAGAACTAGGAAATAGAAAGGGAATACCAAAATTGAGAGACAGGGTTAAAAAAAAGACAAATGACTACAAAAGCAATACTTGCAAAACTGTTTGGTGTAAATGAACTGAACAACTCATGGGGGGGAAGGGAAAGGGGGAGTGGGGAAGGGGGAATGAGGGAGGAGGTAACAAACAGTACAAGAAATGTATCCAATGCCTAATGTATGAAACTGTAACCTCTCTGTACCTCAGTTTGACAATAAAAATTTAATTAAAAAAATAAAATTAAAAGCCATCACTGAGCCAACCCAATACAGCTTTCCTGTATTGAATTCATTTGCATATAAAGCTTAGAAATGGAAAACTCACAGCCTAATCTCTTATTTGTAACAGACTCCTCTCAAAATACCTCCTTAATGACATGTTTATTCTGTAGATATTTACCACCAAAAAATGCTGGGCAAGCACTATCCTAGGCAAAGAGAACTCAAAAACCACCAAGAATTCCATATCCCCTGCAGAGGAATCACTCATAGGTTTGCAGCCCAAGTCCAGAGGCAGCCTTCTTCCCCTTGTATAAGATCTTATTAAGGAAGGCTACTTCTCCAAATCATCACTTTCTGAGACATAATGCTTTGATAGTGATGCTTGAATGTCCTACCTTGTGTATGAGCATGGGCCTTATTATTTTGCTTTCTCCAAAGAAACCAATTATAAATCCTTGGCATTTATTGCAGATGAGCAAGAAAGTTCCGGAGCAATTATTTATACTGTGGAGCTGAAACGCTACGGGGGACCCCTTGGCATCACAATCTCAGGAACTGAAGAGCCATTTGATCCTATAATCATCTCAAGCCTCACTAAAGGGGGATTAGCTGAAAGGTAAGATTGAAGGAAGTGCTATAAAACCTGTGTGTGACAGGGGCTGCCTTCCTTACAGCTGCACAATGTGCTGCTCTGTCCTGTTTTTCTGTTGACTTTTAAATCTGCACAAAGGATTGATTTTAAGAGCCTGAGATCTCAAGCTGAGTGCTGACTTGACTTTTTGAGAGCATCTTATAGGCAGTCAAAGCTGTCCTGGGCTTAGCATTAATATGACTCTGGAAATACATAAACTGACCATAGTCAACTGGAGAGGGTTTTATACTGTGTCCATTTTGAGAAGAGACCAAAGTTCAGGAAGGTTAAAAGGCTTGTCCAATTCAATTCTGCAAACATTTGCTGAGGCTCTGTTACCTGACAGGTGCTGTGCTTAGCTGCCATGTTTGGAAAAAAGGATAATAACAGGCTTTGTCTTCAAAGATTATAGGAAACAAAGTGTAGTGACCCCTCTCAGTAATACCATGTAATATGCAGTGTCCGTTTGTTTCTTGGAACTGAATGAGTGCACACACCTCACCCCTACTCCATCCTCTGCTAAACTACAGTTGTTGTTTTTTTCTGAGACATGTTATTAGGCTCATGAGTTTTGCTCTCCCATGACCCAGAACAAGAGTGGCTCTCGCCATTCATTTATACTAGAAAATGCTTGAAAACATTGGCTTACAAAACAGAGATTTAGCACTGTAGAATTATAGAGCTGCAGCTCAGCTATCGTCTTCATCTTTTAGAGGAGGGTACCAAAGCCACTCAGAAAGTTTAATATTCTGCTATTTGCAGAGACATCTAGAGGATGGTATTCTTCAGATATCTTCCTTTACAAATATCTATGTTAGAGAGACAATAAGTCAAATATTAATACTGACTGGATTCAATGAAATGGTTCTTTTACAAATAGTTCTTACAGTAAACTAAAACTATATAGGAGAGAGTACAGAGAATTTTAGTCTATAAACTGAAACTCCTTGTGAGAGAGTGAAGAGATACTTTTTCCAGAGAGACTTCCTTAGGCATAGTGGGAAAATTGAGTAGCTTTACAAGCCCTCCTCACCTGTGTGCCCCTGTGTCACCTCTGCTGCCCCGTTGCTGCTGCCTAGCATAGCCACCACTGCCCCAGAGCAGGCTGTGGTCAGATCACTCATTCAGCAGCAGTCCTGTGAGTTAACGCCTCTGTTCGCTGCATTTAAAGTGAGCCAGGCGAACCAAAGGGTTCAGATTTCCCAGACTCTGACCCAGGTCAGAGACCTGAATCTTCATACCATCCCAGCACCCAGTATTTCAGTATGGTACTTTCCAATCCACTTCTTCACATTGGATAAAGATGAAAAGACCTAAGAGCGATTAGTTCACTGATAAATAGTTTTGATTTATTTCTCTTGTTCACATTTCAAGTAGAATGCTACACCTTCACATTGTTTTCCTTTTTGTTTAATTTTTCAGTCATGGGGCTTGAACTCTGGTGTGGACACTGTCCCTGAGCTGTTCAGCTCAAGGCTAGCACTCTACCACTTGAGCCACAGTACCACTTCTAGTTTTCTGGTGGTTAATTGGAGATAAGAGTCTCATGGACTTTCCTGGCCGGGCTGGCTTTGAACCATGATCCTCAGATCCAGCCTCTTGAGTAGCTAGGATTACACGAGTGAGACACTGGCACCTGGCATGTTTTTCTTTTTAATCCTCAGGACTTCCCTGTGAGACAATAACCCCCAGTGTAGTAGTAGGGAAAACTAATACCAGAGAAATATAAATAAGTGTCCAGATAATGGATATGAATTCAAATAGCACCATTTGCATCATTGTGCAAAAATCATCAAACATTAAAGTCATCATTATACACATATCTCTATATATGTATATTTGTGCGTATATATGTGTGTGTAGACAGAGATAGATAGAGATAGATAGATAGATAGATAGATAGATAGATAGATAGATAGATAGATAGATAGATAGATAGATGCATATATGTATATGTCTGCGCCAGTACTGGGACTTGAACTCAGGACTCTAAGCTCTCCCTTAGCTTTTCCACTCAAAGCTGTCACTCTACCACTTAAGTGAAGCATCCACTTCTGGCTTTTTTGATAGTTAATTGGAGATAAGAGTCTATTAGATTTCTCTGCCCCGACTGGTTTCAAACTACAGTCCTCATATCTTAGCCTTCTGAGTAGTTAGGATGACACGTGAACCACTGGAGCCCCGCTATGCTACACATTATAAACTGGCAGAAAGAAAGAAAGCATTTCATACATCACTGTTTTCTTAACAGAGTTCACTGCCTTGGTACTTTTACAGGGTTACTAAAGTGACTTTCAGCTTTCTTGGAGTTTAAAAAAAATACCCAAGTTCATTTTCAAAACTAATGAAACCAATTTTTCTGATTTTATTTGAAATGAAAGAATAACTCACCACAGATGCAATAGTGTTACAACATTCCCCGGAGAAAGAAAACAAGAAGTGACTTCTAGAGACCCTTGCCAAGTCGTTATTGCTATGAGTGTAGAAAGTGTGGTGGGAATTTATCCTCAATAGCATGCAGGACATTTTTTTCTAGCTTCCCTCTTCTGGTCTGGTGTTTCAGAACGGGTGCAATCCACATAGGAGACCGAATCCTAGCCATCAACAGCAGCAGCTTGAAAGGGAAGCCTCTGAGTGAAGCCATCCATTTGTTACAGATGGCAGGAGAGACTGTCACCTTGAAAATTAAGAAACAGACAGATGGTGAGTGGGGTGAGAGGCTCAATTAAGAATTTCCAAGTGCATTTCCTTCCCTAAAAGAATGTGCTAGTGTCTCTTTATGTTTCTAGAGATAGGACTCTCTAACCACAGAGTATTTGAATGTCTTTACTGACCTCCTTTTCTGTCTGTAAAGCCCAGTCCGCATCAAGTCCCAAGAAGTTTCCTATTCCCAGCCACCTGAGTGACCTGGGAGATGTGGAGGAGGACTCCTCCCCAACGCAGAAGCCGGGAAAGCTCTCAGACCTATACCCCTCCACCGTGCCCAGTGTGGATAGTGCTGTGGACTCCTGGGATGGTTCGGGAATAGATACCAACTATGGAAATCAAGGTACGTGAGTATCACCTTGTGCTCTATGAGAGACTATCTATATTTACCCCACGAGTAAGTGTGGCCACAACACTTAAGCTGACTGAATACTTTCACTTGGCCAGCCTTGTATTTTCTTATTCTTTGTGCTACTAAGTCATGAACATTAATCAAACACTAAGAGGTCCATTAGATCTTCTGATGGCCAAGTGTTCAATGTAGATCTTGTCCTTAAAGCTTAAATGGGTATACCAAGCAGGCTATAGAATAAAGTGGTTCACTGAAGACAGGCCCATTGTCTTTTTTTGTTCTTTCTTTCGTTCTCTCTCTCTCTCTTTTTTTTTTTTTTTTTTTTGCAATCTTTCTACAAAGATATATGGGGGAGTTCTGGAGCTGTGCCTAAAAGATTAGCCAATGATTGGTGACTCCCATTTATTCTTGCCCACCCTGGCTTTAAATAGATACCTGAAGAGATTAGAGAGTTGTGGTTGAAGTACATGGAAGTGTACAGTGGGAAGTGTACATAGATGTCATCTTGACAGAAATAGCTTTAAGAACACATCCAAGTGTAATGGTTGCTTAGTTAGGGGAGTATGTATCCTGTTTTCTCTTGTCCTGGCTTTCCTCATTCCCCAGCAGCCTACCTTTTTGTCCCTGGCAGGTTATGTGACTGTATATACTGTATTAGAACTAGGGAAGTGAAAGGGAATATCAAAATCGAGACACAAAGGATAAAAAGACAAACGACTCCAAAAGCTATACTTGAAAAACTATCTGGTATAAACCAACTGATCAACTCATGGAGGGGAGAGGGAAAGGAGGAGGGGGGATGGGGGAATGAGGGAGGAGGTAACAAACAGTAGAAGAAATGTATCCAAGGCCTAACGTATAAAACTGTAATCTCTCTGTACATCACTTTGACAATAAATAAGAAAAAAAAGAGTATAATAAAAAATGAAAAATTATACATATAGTTTTTAAGGGCAATGTTATTTCAAAATTATCAAACTGTTTACCTATTAGAGAAGACAGGGAGTTTAGTGAAGAAAATATTTTGAATTCCTAATTAGAATTAAAGCTTTTCATCATCTAGCGATTAACTTTCCCAAGTTGTAAAACTGTGTGACAAATTTAGTAAGCCCATAAGCAACAGCAGACAGTTATTTTTACTGAACACTTATGAACCACTAAAGAACACAGAATGAAAAATGTAAGTCAAGGGAGGCAGGGGAAAAATGAGTGAGGAGGCAACAAGTTGGATAAGCAATGTACTCACTGCCTTACATATGAAACTGTAACTCCTCTGTACCTTACTTTGACAATAAAGAAGAGAAAAAAGATATAAGTCAAATTTTTATCAGAATAGACTCCAGAGTTTATGTATTAATATGCACATTATTATTTATTTATTTGGAGACAAAATGTGTATGGGATATATATGTGTATATATATGTGTGTACATATGTATATGTGTGCATATATACATTATATGTACATATATATGTGAGTTCTATCCCTTGAAGTGGTATATAAGAACTTAGCTGCTAGTCCTTTATCCCATTGGTATAAGACCATGGGTTGTTTTTGTTTTTTTTAGCATACTAAATATAAAGCCTATCCCTCATTAGTAAAGGATGAAGAACCAGGTATTTTTATAAAGCATTTCAAATATTTTACCCTAGATTTTTGTAAATTTTACTTACCCAAGAATAAAAATTATCACAAGATTCTATCCATCTCTAGAAGTACATACATCTGTGAAGATCTATTTTTCATTGTACACATAAATAAAATCAAGCACGCTTAGCAAAATGGAATCTAGATCCAACTTCAAACCTGACATTATGACAAGAAGTATAAAAGCAAGTAAGGAAAATAAGTAGCAAAAGAAATAAAGGAAGAAAAGGTTTCCATTTCTACTTCAGAGAGTTAGTTAAGACATCTATTCTTTAAATGATTTTCTTTTATTCAATGTATTCAATGTACATATATGAAAATGGAACTAGGTAACTTAAGAGGATATTCCCTATTTTGAATCATAGATCATCATCCATCAATTAGTGACTGAATCCAGCTACACCTATCAAAGGGAATTGAAGCTGTTCCCTTTCCCTCTCTGTTTTGTGGCAATGCAGTAATTTTCTCATGCTCATTAAGACAAAGCATGCCTGTGATAGATCCGATCCATATGCTTTTCAAGTCAACATCTTCCTAGTAATGAGGCTCAACATCTACTCAACTGCATCCTATACCAGGGCCTAAGTAGCCTAAGACTATGTAGGAACAGTGACTGGAACAAAAATCAGAAAATTAGCCTGCCCAACTAAAATATATCGGAATTTCTCAGAGAACTTAATGACCATACAAGTTAATACTTATCAGAAAGGGAGAGCCCCAGGAGAACACCACCAAGGAGCATTTGACTCTTGAAAGCTTAAATCCAGTTGAAGAAAGTGTGGAGTACTAGCTTCCCTTAACTTCTTTTGCAGCAAAAATAAGAGTTCATGTGTTTATGGTTAGTGGGTTTGGCCAGGAAGAAGAAAATGAATATCCATCAAAAGAAGCCAGGATGAATGTCATGTTATCAAGCCACTCCCTTTCAAGGGAAAAGGGTGTGTGTGTGTGTGTGTGTGTGTGTGTGTGTGTGTGTGTGTGTGTGTGTGTGACAAAACTTTTTCCCAAATATCCATCAAAAGAAGCCAGGATGAATGTCATGTTATCAAGCCACTCCCTTCCAAGGGAGAAGGGTGTGTGTGTGTGACAAAACTTTTTCCCAAATAGCCACATTCCTGCAATTATTTGAGAACAAGAGAGAAAATTAGATGTTAAGCTGAAAATGTTTCCTCTGTTCCAAAGACTTCTATCCTTAGTGTTTAAAAACAGAAGTCTCATAGGTATTTTCTGTCGAATATTTGGTGCTACAGACTGCATTTTCTTGGAAAATATTTGTTACATAACCAAATTGCCAAAGCCATTTCTCACTATCTCACCCATCCAACTAATCAGATTTAATTCCCTGAAAATCAGATAAACATAATAATGTACTAGACTTGTCATCCTGACAGCCATCTTACTTCTGAGTTCCAGATCTGAGATCCAGAGAGAGATGGGGGTAAGGAATGGGCATAAAGACTTTACCATGAGTTTGCCTGGTTGAAATAAGACCAAGAGCTCTTCTTATATGAACAAGAGTCTCCCAGATTATCCCTAGATAAATGACAACTGGGAGTTCTTATACCCCAGAGTCCAGCACCTTCAAAGGTATGAAGTGGATAAGTAATGTGTCTTTGGTTTTTAATGTTTCAGAAGAGCAACTATGGAAGAGGATGTGGGAGGGGTATTTGGTAGGTCTCAGAACCCAGGCACTGAGTCAGCTAAGGCAGTTGAGAGAAGACTTGCATATGGCTCTTGAGGATCTGAAAACTGATTCTACTAAAACGATGACTTCAGCTGCTTCCTGGAAGTGTTTTGACACTTCTTAAAACCTTTGATATCATCTGTTAAGTGCAAATAGTATTAATGCCAAAGCTTATTGTGATGAATAAATAAGATAGTACAAATAAAATACTTAGTGTAGGACTGGTACATGGTAAATACCCACTATGTGTTTGCTATTGATATTACTGTTGCTATTCTATTTGACTGCTTGACTGGCCAAAAATGTCACTTTTCAGTGGACTAAATAATTTTCAGGCCAACTCCTAACACCTTGTTTATGGTTTTTAGGCCCCACTTTTCAGGCCACGGGATACAATTTCAACACCTATGACTGGAGGAGTCCAAAGCAAAGAGGCAGCTTATCTCCTGTCCCCAAGCCTCGAAGCCAGACTTACCCAGATGTGGGGCTGAGTAATGAAGACTGGGACCGGTCCACAGCCAGTGGGTAAGGTTTGCATCCACACAACCCCATCAGACAGGAATTTGCGGTAGGGGGGGAATCATTTAGGGCAGGATTTGAACCTCTTTGTTCCCAGTACAATATATTATCATTGACTTTTTGAGGTCATTTTGGTTTTTTTTTGTTTGTTTTTTTTTAAGGGACAAAGGATTTATTTTGATTCATTACTTCATATTACATTATCAAAACACAAAAACTTGAATACATTCTATTAAGCAAATTAAAAACACTATATATACAAGAATATGTGAAATGTTTTTTAAAATGCTCGGTATCTTGACATTTTGCCATTTATTTCTAATTTTAAAAATATACGTACATCTTACAGCAAACTGTAATGCTATTTAATATACTTTCTAAGCACCTTCTGTAACTTGTAAAGATATGCTCATCAGTAACCTGAATATAGGTAATTTGAGTAGGTATATTAAAAAGGATACTTTTTCCACATTAATGAAAATATTGCACCAGTGACTACTTACATAAAATTAGTAAACTCTTTCATTAAGGAGCTTCTCATTTTGTTTCTTTTCTTCTGTTGGTTCCTTGGGCTTGAGCTCAGGGTCTGTGTGTTGGGCCTGAGTTTCTTTACCCCTTGAGGCATCGTTTGCACAGCTGACTTTGGGGCAGTCAGTAAGAGTCTCATAGACTTCCTGCCTGGGCTGGCTTCAAAAAATTATCTTCTGTTTTGAGGTCATTTTGATCATCCGAGTTTGGCCACATGGAATGTTTTGGAATTGCGTATCTCATCAGTAAGAGCCTAGCACTGCCATACAACATGGAAGAGCTGGGTTTCCCAGAAAGAAAATGGTGGTATCCCTCGGGGAAGAGGCAACGTTTATGAATGTTCTCTTTGCTCTGTGGTAATGAAATCCTTCTCCTTTCTTTGTTATTATCTTCAAGTAGTTGCACAAGAGAGCTGTCATTTAACAAAGCAGTGTATGAATACAATACACTTTGATCAGTGTCACCCCTTTCATAATCCTCACCCATCCCTCCCAATCCTACCCCTCCCCTCACTTTTCTTAATTTTGTAGGCTACATATTGAGTTTTTTGATGCATTCTCCCCCACTTGCTTCTTCTCTTCCTTCCTGTACTCTTTCTTCTCCCCTTGACTGTACCCTACCCCTATCAAGTACCCATTTCTTGTTGTTTTATTGTATTGAACTTTGATTTTGCCTTTCTAAAAGACTACACTGTTTTCTCCCCTCAATCTACCATATTTCAGTTAATACATTTGTATATACTTGCGTGCCACCTCACTATTTACTTCTGTGTTTATAAACTAATTTTAACTTCCACATGTGAGAGAAAACATGCAAACTTTGTCTTTCTGCGCCTAACGTACTTCACTTAAATAATTTTTTCCAAGTCTTTTTATTTCTTTGTTAAAGTTTTTACTATTTTCTATTGTAAAGGTAATACACAGAGAGGTTGCAGTTACATAAGCCAGGTAATGAGTACAATTCTTTTTGAAGTGTCACCTCTTGCCTCATTTTCTCCCAGTTTTTCCCTTTTAACCCTTCTCCCCCCACAAGTTGTATAGTTCATTTTGAACATAGTGTCTAGTGAGTATCACTGCTGAATTAGTTCACCCTTTGTCCTACCATTCCTGTGCTTTCCCCTTACCAATCCCAAATCAGACAGAAATCAAAAACAAAGGGGAAAAAACAAAAACAAGGTAAAATAACAAAAATACCTCTTGTTCCATTTCCTGGAGTTCATTTCAATAAACATCATTTTTTATTTTTTTTCCGTTATTGTCAAAGTGAAGTACAGAGGGGTTACAGTTTCATATGTAAGGCAGTGAGTACATTTCTTGTTCAACTTGTTACCTCGTCCCTCATTTTTCCCCTGCCTCCCCCCGCCCCCTTTCCCTCTCTCCCCTCACCATGAGTTGTACAGTTGGTTTACACCAAATGGTTTTGTATTTCTTTTGGAATCATTTGTGTTTTTATCCTTTGTCTAAATAAACATTTATATGATCATATGCACATATGTAACTGAGCCTTTCTGTTCCTCTCCTAAGAATATCTTCCTTTGGTGTCACTATGTGAATGTTTAGAATCCTGCTTAACATATCATATCCAAGTGTGATTTTTTAGTCTTTTACTATCCATTGGGTTTACTTTGTAGACTTAGAGGCACATTCTAATTACTAAAAATGAGGAAGAACATGCAGCCTATGTTTCTTTGGGTCTGGCTCACTTCACTGAATATAATTTTTTCTAAGTATTTCCATCTACTTACAAATGGGGCAATATCATTCTTTCTGATGGAAGCATAGAATTCTATTATGCTATATACCACATTTTCTTGATTTATTCATCCACTGAGGGACATCTTGGCTGATTTCATATCTTGGCTATGGTAAACAATGCTGAAATGAACATAGTTGTGCTGGTGACTTTAGTGTGGCCTGGTTTGTGGTTTATTGGATAAATACCCAGGAGTGGAATTGCTGGGTCCTAGCGAAGCTCTATATTTAATCTTTTGAGGAACCTCCATATTTCTTTCCAGAGTGGTTTAACACATTTATATCCCCACCAACAGAGTAGTAGCATTTCATTTTGGCCATATCCCCACTAACATCTGTTGTTGTTAGTGTCTTGATAAGGACCATTCTAACTGAGATGAAGTAGAATTTCAATATTGTTTTGATTTGTGTTTCTTTTATGGTCAGAGATGTTGAAGATCTTCTTCTGAGAAGTCTCTCTTTAAATCTTTAGCCCATTTCCTACTTTGATTGCTGTTTCTTTGAGTATTTGTTTTTAGGGAGAGTCAATTTTTTTGAGCTCTAATTATATTTTAGATATGAGAACCTTATCTGATTCATAGATAGTAAAGATCTTCTCCCATTCTGTGGGCTTTCTGTTTATCTTGCTATATATGTCCTTTGCCATACAGAAACTACAGTTTGACGCTGTCCCAAGATGTTTTGACCCGTGCCAGGGAGCCTTAGTGTTTCCCCTATCCCTTCTGTAATATTTTCATGATATCAGGCCTTACAGTGAGTGTTTGATCCACTTGGAATTCCAGTGCGGGGTGACACATAAGGATCTAGCTTCAGTTTTCTGCACATGGATAGCAGTTCTGCCAGCACCATTTGTTGAAGAGGCTGTCTTCCAGCCTGTGTTTTTGGCTCCTTTATCAAATACTAGGTGGAAATAGGTCTGTGGGTTCATTTCTGGGTCTTCTATTATATTCCATTGGTCCTTAGGCCTGTTCCTGTGCCAGAACCAAGCAGTTTTTATTACTATGATGTTGTAATCGAGCTTAAAGCTTTGTATTGATATTTTTCCAGCACTGTTCTTCCTGCTAAGGATTGTTTTTGCTATTTGGGTTCTTCTGTTACTCCATATGAATTTTTGGATTGCTTCTTCTATATCATTGAAGAATGTTGTTGGAAGTTTGATGGATAGTGCATTAAATTTGTAGATAGCTTTGGGTGGCATTGCCTTCCAATCCAGGAGCATGGAAGGTTTTTCAATTTCCTTAAATCTAGTTTAATTTTTTTTCAAATTTTTAGTTTTCATCATAGAGGTCCTTCACACCTTTGGTTAAGTTAATTCTTAGTTGTTGGTTTTTTTGTTTTTTTTTGGTGCTTTTTTTTTTTTTGAAGCTATTACAAGTGGAGCTGATTTCCTGATCTCAGTCTTCCTCTTCCCATTGTTGGCATACAGAAAAATTACTGATTTTTGTGGGTTAATTCTATACCCTACTACTTTGCCAGAGTTTCAGATCTGCTCAAGTAACATGGGAGAGGAGTCGGGGGGGTTCTTTAATAAATACAGGATCATGTCATCTGCAAAGACAGTTTTACCTTATTTTTCCCTATTTGGATCCCCTTTATATTTGCCTCTTGCCATATTGCTCTAGCTAGGAATTCCACTATTATACTGAAGAGGAGTGGAAACAGCCAACATCCTTGTCTTGCTCCTGATTTTTGAGGAAATAGCTTTAACTTTTCACCATTGAGCATAATGCTGGATGTAGGTTTGTCACATACAGCCTTTATTATATCAAGGAATGTTCCACGGGTTCTTAGCTTCTCCTTAGATTTTTATCATAAAGGGGTTTTGGGTCTTATCAAATGCTTTTTCTGCATCTCTTTGATGATGATGTGATTCTTGTCCTCACTCCTGTTGATATGTTGAATTACATTAATTGACTTGTGTATATTGAACCAGCTTTGCATCCCTGGAATGAATACTGTTTGATCATAATGTATGATTTTTTTTGTTAGTTGTGGAATTTGGTTAATCAAAATTTTATTGAGAAGTTTTGGATTATGCTCATCAAAGAGATGGGTCTATAGTTCTCTTCCACTGATGAGTCCATATATGGCTTTGGGATGAGGATTATGCTGGCTTTGTAGAATGAGTTTGGTAGTGACCTTTCAGTGAAGAATTTGAGAAGTATGGGAGTGAGCTCTCTTTTGAAGACCTTAAGGAATTCAACTGTGAATCTACCTCATCCTGGGTTTACTTGGATGGGAAGTCTTCTCATGCCATTTCTATTTCATTACTTGCTATGGGTCTATTTAGTTGATTTAAAATTTCTGGCTTACTTTGGGTATACCAATATTCTCTAGAAATTTTTCCATTTCTTCCAGATTTTCCAATTTGTTAGCATAAAACTTTGCAAAGTATTCCCTTATAATGTGAACCTTGCTTGTTTCTGCCATGATGTTCCCATTCTCATTTCTAATTTCATTTATTTGGGTGTATTCTCTTCCTTTTTTGGTCAGGTTTGCTAAGGGCCTGTGAATTTTGTTAATTTTTTAAAAAACCCAACTCTGTTTTGTTGATTCTTTCTATGGTTTTTTGGTCTCTAATTAATTTATTTCTGATTTAATTTTGATTATTTGCTTCTGTCAACTGGTTTGGGGTTTGGCGTCTTCCTCTTTTCAAGATTAAAGTACATAATTAAATTGTTGATTGGAGATTTCTCCAATTTGTTTATGTAGGTGCTCAGAGCTATAAATTTTCCTCTGAGTTCTACCTTTGTTGTGTCCCAGAGGAGCTGGTATTTTGTGTGCTCATTTTTGTTAAATTCCACGAATGTTTGAATTTCCATTCTGATCGCTTTAGTGACCCACTGGTCATTCAGCAATGGATTGTTCAGTCTCCATGAGTTAAGAGAATTTTCTGTGATGGCTTTTGGTGTTGAGCTCTACTTGTATTCCATTGTGGTCTGACAGAATGCAGGGAATTATTTTAATTCTTCTGAATTTGCATAATTTGCTTTGTGACCTGAAGTATGATCTATTTTGGAGAATGTTCTATGAGCTGCTGAGAATAAATATTCTGATGCTGCTGGGTGAAATATTCTGGATATGTCTGTTAAAATCTAGATGGTCAGTGTAATTATTTAGCTTTGAGGCTCCTCCGTTGAGCTTTTGCCAGGATGATCTATCCAGTAATGTGTTAAAGTCACCAACAAGCAATGTGTTTGGATCTATGTATGTTTCTAGGTTTAATGAAGTTGAGTGCTCTGGCATTTGATGTATAGATATTTAGAATTGTTATATGCTCCTGTAGTAGAGATCCCTTTATTACTTTGTAATGTCTTTGTTTCTTCTCACTAATTTTAATTTGAAGTCTATTGTATCTGATAGTATTGCTACTTTGCCCTGTTTATGGGGGCTATTTGCTTGAAAGATTTTATTCTAGCCTTTCACTTTCTGAATATGTATTTTTTGTGAGCAAGATGAGTCTCTTGAAGGCAGCAGAAGGATAACCCTTGCTTTTTGGATCAACTAGTCAATCTATGTCATTTAATTAGAGAACTAAGTCCATTAATATTGAGAGTTATGACTGAGAAGTTTTTGGTAATTCCTGTCATGTTATTCACCTTCTTAGAGGCTGTGCCTCATCATTTCTTACTATATTTATCTGGTTCGCTGGTAAAGGGCCATTTCTCTGCCACTATCATATTCTTGTTGGTTTCTATATGTAGGAACTCTTCCTTATCTTCTGTAGTGCTGGTTTGGTGGAGATAAATTATTTCAATTTTTCCTTGTTATGGAAAGTTTTTATTTATTCCTAGGTTATGAAGGAGTGCTTTGCTGTGCAGGATTCTTAGTTGGCAGCTGTTTGCCTTTAAGGTGTGACACACAACTTTCCAGGCTCTCCTTGCTTTCATGGTCACAGCTGAAAAATCTGTAATTAATCTAACTGGTTTTCCTTATAATTATATGATTTATAAAGGTAATTCACAATCTTCCTGCCTTGGCCTCCTAAGTGCTAGCACCTGCTGCCATGTCTAGCCAAGAGTTCCATGCTTTTATAAAGAAGTGTATCTTACCACGCACCAATGGCTCAAGCCTGAAATCCTAGCTGCTTAGGAGGCCACGGTCTAAGAATTAAAGTTCAAAACTAGCCTGGGCAAGAGAGTCTGTAAGGCTTATATCGACTGTTAAACACAAAAAAACCAACATCATCCTGAAGTGGAGCCATGATTCAAGTGGTAGAACACCAACTTTGAGTGAAAAAGCTAAGGGACAACACTCAGACTCTGGGTTCAAACACTAATATGAGTAAAATAAATAAAGTATGTCTTAGCATGTTATTCCTTAGCAAAATATTTTTGAGATAACATTTAACTTATATATAATAATCTTTATAACAAATGGGGAAAATAAATTTTTCTCTCATAGATTGTTTTCACTGTAGAACCAATCTCTGAAACATATCCTGTGTTATATTCCATTCCCACTGGGCTGTGATGAAATTCAATTAGAAAGACTTTGAACCATCCTTTCATTTTCCTCAACACTTAGAATTTCCTAATGCATTTTGTGTGTGTGTGTGTGTGTGTGTGTGTGTGTGTGTGTGTGTGTGTGTGTGGACTAGGACATAAACTCAGGTCCTCGCACTCTAACTTCATTGTTTCTGCTCAAGCCTGGCACTGTACCATTTGAGCCACACCTCCAGTTCTTAAAACATCTTTTGTTTTGTTTGTTTGTTTCTGTTTGGTTTGTTTGTGCTCATCCTAGAATTTGAACTCAGGGCCTGGGCATTCAAGGCTGATGCACTACCACTTGAGCCACAGCTTCACTTCCAGTTTTTTGGTGGTTAATTGGAGATAAGAGCCTCACCAACTTTCCTGCCCTGGCTGGCTTTGAACTGTGATCCTCAAATCTCAGTCTCCTGAGTAGCAAGCATTACAAGCATAAGCCACTAATCACTAGTCATTTCTTAAGGCATCTTTATTGGAGCTAACTGTACTTAGAAGCCCCAGTTGGAAGAATGCCATATCCAAAATGAATCTTTTCTCTCTCTTTTTTTGTGGGAAATGAAAGGAGAAAGATTCTAAATACAGAAGGGGAGGAAAAAAAATGTGTCTGTCGAGTTCTTCACTCAGCCTGTGCTTCTCGGTGACAGTTTTGCAGGCCCTTCGGACAGCGTGGAGGCTGAGCAAGAAGAGAACTTCTGGTCTCAGGCACTGGAGGATTTGGAAACCTGTGGACAGTCAGGAATCCTGAGAGAACTTGAGGTACCCTTAGTCCTGCTACTTAACATTTTATTGTTCCAACATTCATTTTTTTTGGTCCTTTTAAGTTTGCATTGATCACACCAGTTCATTTAAAAGCTTTAACCCTTTCCACAGGAGAAAGCTGACAGGCGTGTGTCATTGAGAAACATGACTCTCTTGGTAGCTACCCTTTATGTTTATATTTTTGCTTGTGAAGCTGCCTCCCCTATTCCCTTGCCTTCTGGACAGCGATTTGATTTTATACAATGCAGTTGAAAGTACTATTTCCCCATTCCCACCCCCTAAGCTTACTGACTTGTGGCTTCTGCCATTGCTCCGTGCTAACCCTGATTGTACCTGTTCCCCCACAAATTGCTAAAGAGCGAGCTAAGTTTCCTAGCAGTGGTGCATTTACTCTCTTAGTTGCTTTAGAAAGGTTTCTTTGGCATGTTTTCATTTGTAACTGGTATAGAAATTAATTTGGTCATTAAGAGGAACATAAGAGGAAATTTTACTTTCTTTTGCCCTTAAATTTCATAGCAATGCTGGTGGTGAAAAGGGCCAAGACTATATGATGAACACATAAAGTATTATAAGTACCTTACTATTGACTGCTGAATTTGAGAAGGAAAGATGGCATGTTCTTTAAACAGAGTGTTGAATTTGCTGACAATAATCACACACTCTTGTCTAGGAAGTCCTAGACTATTTCCTTTTATGTTCTTTTAAATTTCCTAAGCTGACAACAATGAAGTGGCAAAAGTCTCGTTTCTTTCTTTTTCTTTTGATGTCATATGAGGTTCCCGAGTCACCATAAGGAATGTGAATGGCATAACTGGGTGTAACTTTTGCAATTCCAAAATGATTACTCATCTTTATATTATTTCGCTTCTCAATTGCATGTGTGGATATTTTATGTGATTCTAATGTTTGTGATTCTGCAAAGAGAATTATAAAGAAAAGTATCTGTTTGGATTTATAAACATCATCGTCTTACCCGGCATGAACTTGAGCTTCAGAGCACAGTTAAAGGACTTGGGCATGGATAATCTTACAAAATTGAAACAAAGATGTTAGCCATTGATTCCTTTTTATACAACCTTCCAGAAGAACAGAAGGCTTAAGCACTAGCTGGTTTGTTTAAACTTTTACCACCATGTAGGTATAGAATGAGGGAAAGTGGCCCAAACTGAGTAATGAACACAGTTCATGATTCTTGAACATACTACTTAGTGGATAACAATTTTGGTGTAAATGCCATTTTTATTTTGATACTTCTCATTGCTTCTTTTACATTAGCCCCCCAAAATGATATAAAAACTATTATAAAACTGGGTGCTGGGTGTTTATGTCTATAATCCAAGGTACTCAGGAGGCTGAGACATGAGGATTGTGGTTTGAAGCCAACTAGGATAGAAAAGGCCATGAGTTCATTTTTCTCCAGTCACAAAAAAAATAAATAAATAAAATAAAAGTCAAGAAGTAGAGATGTAGCTCAAGTGGTACAGCAAAAAAGCTAAGGGACTGTGCTCAGGACCTGAGTTCAAGCCCCAAGTACTGGCACATACACACATACACACGCACACACACACACACACGCACACACACACACACACACACATACATAAAGTAATACAAGATGGATAATGATGGCATATGCCTATAATCCTAGATATTCAGGAGGCTGAGATCCAGAGGTCACAGTTTGAAGCCATCAAGGGAAAAGTCCACATGGCCTCAATTAACTAGCTAACAATAGGGCAGGTAGCAAGACTTAAGTGGAACAGCTTGTTTGGTAGAACCAAGAAGCAAGTAAGACAAGTGAGGCCCTGAGTTCAAACCATGGTACTAGGAAAAAAATAGTTATATGATAACTTTGTGTTTACCTGGAAATTGATTCCTCTCATGAAAACAGTATCTGTTAGCACAGAAATCATGTTATGACAGCCTTTGTGTACTAACACAGGTCTCTGAGGCAGTAAATTATGAATCTATAAATGTATAAAAACTTACATTTACATTCATTTATAAATTATTAATTTGTTAATTTATTAAAACTGTAACTAGAGAAAGGAAATGGGCTGAATTTATAAGCCAAAGAGAAATTAAATCCACCAAGGAAGAAGGATCAGCAAGTTCATAAATTAGAGTTATACTTATACTTTTACCACAAAGAATATTCACTTACTAGTTTAAATGAACTCCATCCCTTTGATTAGAATTGCTATTAGGCACAAAATATTGGAGCTACATTTCTGGATATGAAATTTACATTCAATATTAAAAGTGAAGGGACACTATAACTATAATAAATGCAAAAGATTAAGCTAAGATGAAAAATGATTGCAAGTGAAATGAAATTAATTAATTACTAATCATTTTTCCTATTACTACCAATAATTTAGGTTCAACTTTAGCACCAATAGCCATATAGCTTTATCAGGATAAAAGTTCAAACTGAGAATTTGAGCAAGTTTTTAACTTCTCTTACCAGATATTTCTTCTATAAAATGTGGAGATTATAATGAGCAAATCCTTCCATAGCAATTAACAAAGAACATTGTATGTAATAAATGTTCAATAAAAATCAAGTATTATTATGTTTTCCATTCCTTGATTAATGAAGGCTCATTTAACTTTTTTTGTTTGGCCTAATAGGAGGTTTAACTAAATATAAATTGTAACTAAATATAAGTTATATGTGTGCTTTAATGTATTTTTGGAGGGATACCACTAGTTCATTGGCATGTACTTTAAACAAAACCATCTAGCCATATTTTCAATTTTTGAATTAAAGGACTACTGAAGAAACCTGATTTCTGCCAAGGTAAATCCATTTGACTTCTTCTTCTAAGGCACCTAGGACTCACTAGAGCAAACCTGCCATCCCCTAGATGTAGTGATTGGTTTACTTCCATTGTGATTCTGGCTTGTCCATGAAAAATGAGTGTTAAAATAAGTATAAACAAAGCAGACTAACTAGGATAACTAGTAAAAATAATAGATGGATGCTCACCATGGCAGGAAAGCAAAACACTGGGTGCTCAGACAAAGTAGATTAAGTGTAGAAATGACACCAACACAGCTGATCACAGAAAGATCTCAGCAAGCTTAAACAGGGTATCCGTCTGAAATGAACCACACCATGGATGCTTACACTTGCTAATGTAGGAAAAACAGAAGAGGCCTTTGCACCTACTTAAAAAGAGGAAGTTTTTAATGATTAATTTCTAATGGAATGAGACACGATGTAGCCAGGGAGCAAGGAGCAATGTTGTAAAGCTAGATTGCTGGGTTCGATCCCATGTTCTCCACAATTTGCTGAACTTATTCAGCCATCATCTTTTTCCACATTTGAATTAGGGATGTATAGTAATTATGATACTTACCATTTAGGGCCACTTAAATATAATATTGCATACACAATATGCATATTGTGTATATAATAATATATAGTATATACAATAATATATGTATTAGCACATATTAAGATTCAGAAGACAAGGTCCTTAAAAAAAAAAACCAGTTTCTTTTCACTGAGTTAGTTGACCTAGGCAGAATATTTATGTTTATTTGTTTTGTTTCTTTTTCTACAGAGCTGTTGGATACATTTACATGTGTGCAATTCTTTGCAGTTATTCAAAGACTTTGTTAGTAGACCGTGTATAGCCTAACACCAGGTGACTGTTGGAGCTCTGAAATTTTATATGACAAATGGAAGTGCTGCTTATTTTGCAGTGAGCTCTCTGATAAATAGTTTTAGATGGTGCCTTCAGCTCTCTTCTTGCCTATATGACCTTGGGCAAGTCAACCTTTGTGCCCAAATCTCCTCTCCTACATTAGGAAGAATGAAAGCATATATCTCATAGAGTTCTTATATAAAGCTTAGGTGAGTGAATATGTTCAAAGGGCCCAATAGATAAAGCTCTGTTACTTTCATCATTAGTATTCATATAAATAGGTGTTCTAAGTTTCCTTCAGTCATATGTTATGTAGAACTTCTTATCTGTTCTTGTGGTTTCAGACAGATCTACCAATGTCATTTCACCTGTATGGAACCTCAGACCCAGGAGAACAGAGCTGGCTATAGTCGTATTTTTAGGATTTTTAGCATGAGACATGAACACCCCCAACATGTTGAAGCTTTTGAGTTCTTTTTTTTTTGTTCTAGTTCTGAGACTCCCTCATCTCTGGGATCTAATCTTTACATTGCTTTTGCATTAATGCAGGAATATATTTGAAGCTGAACAGACTTCTCAACTCACTGGCAAGGTCTAAGTCAAGTTGCACAGATTTTGAGCACAGTGTTGAATCCAATAACTTAAAAAGTTATTACTTATAACCTCTTTGAAGATCTTATAAGAAAGCTATTTCTTTTCTCTTCTATTTCCCCTCCCTCCCTCCTTTCCTTCATCCCTCCTTTCCTTTCAGTGTACTGGAATTCAGGGCCTCATACTTGTTAGACCAATACTCTACCTGAAGGAAACATGTGCCTAGCCTATTTTTCCCTTTCTACTGCATCACTGCACTGACAGGCACACACCACCATGCATAGCTTCTTCCCATGGAGACAGTGTCTTACAGGCTTTTCTGCTCAGGCTGGCTTGAGAGCATGATCTTCCCAGTCTCCACCACTCATGTAGCTAGGATGTTAGGCCCATGCCACTGCACCCAGCTACTTGATGAAAAAGGATCTCTCAAACATTTTTTTTGCTCAGACTGGCTTCAAACCATGATTTACTCAATCTCAGCCTTCCAAGTAGCAAGGTGTCTAGGCAGGAACAACAGCTATCTGGCTCACATAGGCCATTTCTAAGAAACACTGATCTATGCTAAGAGATGTGAAGGCCTAACTGATCTACAAGCTTCTGGGACAGGCCATTTGGCCAGGGGAAAAATAATACAGTGTAGGAAACTTGAAGAGACCTCTTGGCTTGTAATAATCCCATTCCAGCCCATCATTAGCTCCAGTTGGAAGTAGAAACAACATCATTTCTTTCTTTCTTTCTTTCTTTAGTCATGGGACTTTAACTCCGAGCCTGGGCACTGTCCCTGAGCTCTTTGTGCTCAAAGCACTAGCTTTGAGCCACAGTGACACTTCCAGTTTCCTGGTGGTTAACTGGAGATCAGAATCTCACCAACTTTCCTGCCCAGGTTGGCTTTGAACCTTGATCCTCAGATTTCAGCCTTCTGAGTAGTTAGGAATACAGGTGTGAGCCACCAGCACCCAGCTCATTCATTTCTTTTAAGGTACATTGAGTCCCATTTGTGTAAGGTGGCCTCTTGAATCCCATCTCTTTGAACCCACTTTGTAGAAAGTTAATGTTTAAAACACTGTTTGCAGTAAGCAAATGTTGGAGCTTTTCGACTCATTTTAAAGCTGCTAGAGGTGGTATTTGATTAAATAAACTCAAAGGCTTAAGAACTTACATTGGATTTCAGCTGTGCAATATAAATTTCATTTACAAAGCATTTTCCAGACTTTCATAGTTCAATTAGCATGTCCATTCTCCAGCCTTTGGTTATGCCCTGAAGAGACTGTATTTTGACTTTGACTGGGCAGAAGGAGGATTGTGCTTAATGTGGAGCAACCAAATCCTTCCTTTATGCATGGCTTAATTGTTTCTGAAAATTGTCAATGCCACAGGCAACAATCATGTCGGGGAGCACTATGAGTTTGAATCATGAGGCTCCAACACCTCGCAGTCAGCTGGGGCGACAGGCCAGCTTCCAGGAAAGGAGCAGCTCTCGGCCACACTACAGCCAAACAACTCGGAGCAACACCCTGCCCTCAGATGTGGGCAGGAAGTCTGTGACGCTGAGAAAAATGAAACAAGAAATAAAGGAGATCATGTCCCCAACTCCTGTGGAGCTGCACAAGGTCAGTCAGCTTTTTTTCCCCTCTCTCTTTGGGCAAACGCAGCACCATTCTGCATGGCATGGATGCCCTGATGCCGCTGCAGTAATGGCATGCTCGTGTGATCGCAGCCAAGGAGAAAAAGCCAGAGGCTCTGTTCCCAAAACAACAGCCCTGGGTAGAAAAGGGAAGATATTTTCCGCCGCTGGGTGAAACAAAGAAGAATGGCTTTCAAGCAATGTATTTATCAAGAAGTATTTACAACTCAAAACTATAAAAATAGAACAATGATGCCTGATGAAATCATTTGGGGAAGAGGGTCAGGGAGAGTGATAGAGGGGCTGAGATTGACTGGAAACATGTGTGGAATGGTGGTAGCAATGAAATCCCCCTGTAACTAATGTGAGCTAAAATGATGAAAACTTAACGTGGTGCCACTTGGTTTTTCCTCTAAAGACTTCAGTATCCTAGTACCCTATAAAATTTAGCTATATTCAGATATATATGAAATATACATATTTTCAACATATATCTTTCAAATATATGTTGAAAGAAAGGGGAACTATGGGAAGTTGGCTTCTACCACACATTTATCCATTTATTTCATTCATTGCATTAATTCACGCAAAGAATGGATTGCAGATCCCCTGGGAGCACACAGTCTACTTGGGTAAGACAGTCTCAGAAACAGTGGGAAGATAATGAGGTCAGTACAGTGATAGAAGCCAGCCTCCACGCCTTGGAGTCCAGAAGGTAGACGCACCACAGGAGGCAACAAGAAAGACACAGATGTTGAGTCAGCAGAGGAAGATGGAAGATGGGAGGCATGTACAAAGGGATGTCAAAGACTGGGATGCTGAGAATACAAATATCCCCATGTGGTCATTGCCTAGAATTGGAGCTGTGTGCATTAGGAGAGATTACAGAAGAGCAAAGATATTTTTGACATTATAGGCTGAGGTTTCTTGTTTAGCTCTGGGCCATACAAGTCTTGTTTATTCCATTACCCTGGAAGGATGCTTCAGCTTGGTAAATCATATATCCCAATACACTAATTGATCCACACCATTAGGCTGGAGGAACTTGCGTCATGATTAAATTTAAGAAATCATAGATTCCAGGTTGAGAAGAAGTCTGACCCCTCTGATCTTCTCACAGTCCATGAACACCATCTTCTCTCAGTTTTCTGCCCAGGCAGAGAAGACAACATTTGATAACACACCCTCTTCAGCCTCAGAGGTTGTATTGATTGCCTACTAAGTGCTATCTGTATTCTTCATGCACACAATAGCCCTTCTTGGCAGGTATTTATTATAGGATGAGAAAAATAACAAGCATGAGATGGTCTCTTTTTTCTCCATCTGGAGTGAAGCAGACTCCTCAAAGAACAAGTATTGATGGGCCAGAAATACAAAAGACCTGTCTCCCAATCTTGCCTGTACTGAAAGCATGCAGCAGCCATAATGACAGCGAATTGGATGTAGAAGTTGTTAGAGCTGAAGTTTAAGAAAGGTGGCTCTGCTAAAATATAGATCTTATTTAAAAGGAAGAAAATTATATGTCTGCTACTGATGGGCATAATGAGTGGCAGTGGATTGACTAACTGGAACATTTGTGTGACAGTGTGTGGACTTGGAGGCCACGAAGTATCTCTCTCTCTCTCTCTCTCTCTCTCTCTCTCTCTCTCTCTCTCTCTGTCTCCCTCCTTCCCCCCACACACACACAGATGGACCAGCTTGACCTGATAAGTGGCATAACTGTTTCCCCTTCATTCCATTCACTTCTAAATTCTAGTAGTAACTGCTTTTCCCATGCAGTTTCACTTTTCTTCTGACTTCTCCCCAGTAGAGCAATGCTTTAAAAATAAATGATATCCTGGCATAATCAAGCCCCTAAAATTATCTTGTTACATGAGACTGTAGCCTACAACCTGGTACTGTGGAACTCATGGAGGAGCTTGTGCTCACATTTCAGGCGTGTTCTTTTTAAAGGAATTTAGTTGCTTATTAGTTCAAGTATTCCGGTTTGGGATATGCTATCGGAAATGTACATTGCCTAGTGCTCTCTAGTGCTGAAGCACTTGAGAAAAGAAATGGTCATTAGGAAAGATACTAACCTGAGGGTGGTGGCTGTTGATTGTGCTTGTGTCTGGATGTAGGGGTCTTTTGAACATGAAACCATTACTTGGCATTGTGAAAAATCATACTGACTTGTTAATGGAACTGACTTCTGTTGTCAATTAATATGAATACTGTCCTGTCTTAAACCTATGTGGAAATTAGGAAAAGGCACTCTTGGTGGTGGCATGAAGAAAGAGAAATGGGGAATTAGAAAAGTCCTACTTACTTCCAAGTTGAAGACAACCCATGCTCAAGTCTTGAAATCATAACAAAGGCTGTTTTTCAGTATCCCAAACCCCAAGAAGCCATTCCAATCTATCGGGAGGATTCCCACAGGGCTACAAAGATCAGTGTGTGCAGGATGGGTGAGGTAAATAGCAAAGCAAACTGAAGATGTATGGTGTTAATTGTCCCCTTGCTGTCTTTCTGTGGCCACTCCGTTGATGTTTGGGCTTATTTATGTCCAGGCCAGCACCTACAAAATCCATTTCTTCATCAAGATAACATTTCAGCAAGAAAAACAACTAAGTAGACAAAGATCCATCCCACTGATGAAAAGGAAAAAAAAAAGCTTAAACAATACCATTTCCTGGGATGGTCACTAACTATCTACACACAGGGAAAATGAAGTGTTGGCTCACCTACCACTTTCTTTCATCTCAGCCTATTCTCCATCACCTGTTCCTTCTTTTCTACCTATGGCTTCCTTCCATTCTTTTTCTTCCTTCAGACCTTTGGAAGGTCCCAAACTCTAATAAATGTTTTTCATTTCTGGTCCTCAATCATCCACTATTGTCTGATGCCCCTCCTGTCTGGGCAGGCTTTCCTTCAAGTTGCCCACATTCCTTCCTAAAGGTGAAAAGCTAGCTGTCATTTATGATTTTATGAATAGAGACACTAGGTCCCACTTCATGTCCTCGTGGTGTAGAGGTAGGAGGAAGTTATCATTAAAGTGATTGAATGCTTAGCATGGGGATAGAGGGAACAATGAAGAGGTCTAGGAAAAGTGATGCCAAGTTCCCTTAGGACACTGACTTTCCAACACTCTCAGCACAGGCCAAAATAGATTGTACTCCTAAAGTCAATACACACATATACCCACACTAATACTCAAATGAATACAAAATTTGCTGCATGAAACACACTGACTTTTTTTTGTTTTTGTTTCTTTCCAAAGGCTGATTATATTAAGCTGATTTCAGATAGGTCTCAAACAACAGTGTGAGGACTAAAGCCCACAGAGAATAGTTTGGGTTATGGATCCTTGATTAAACCGTGGGTCATGAGCTGGGCACGGGTGCCTCACACCTATAATCCTAGCTGTTCAAGAGACTGAGATCTGAGGATTGAAATTCAAAGCTCACCTGGATTCCTACTTCCAATGAACCAGCAAAAGACCAGAAATGGACATGTGTCTCAAATGATAGAGAGCTAGCTATTAGCAAAATACCAAGCAAGAACACAATGCTGTGAGTTCAAGCCCCAGTATTGGTGTGCACATGCACCTGTGCTCACCACCCCCCTCCCCACATATCATGTAGTAGAGTCCTAAGTTCCATCCTAACTCATTTTCTGGGAATGTGAGCCAAGGACCTACATTTTAGCCACCCCCTTCAGTGGACTCACGGCTGACTAGAGATTGTGAAGCATACCATACGTGTTGTTAACTGCAGATGGTGCTTCAGTGAAATTTAGGCAGCAACATGGTGACAGGCTGAAGAGGAAAGGACACTGCTTCTGGCCCCTGGAGCTTCCACACTTTATCTTTAAAATGAATTCAGTTTTGTACTTCAGCTTATCACACATTCTTTCTCTTTGCAGATAAGGAGCTTGTGATCTTAGCTACAGTTCATTGATAACCCTTCTTTTCCTGCTGAAGCTTAAATATCCCTTGGTGACCACTTAATCTGTTTCTGAGATGAATTCTAGCTTCACTTTCCTGCACATCTTAATACAAAAAATTTTTGTGCAGTGGAAAGTTTCCTATATTAAGAACATTTGAACTTAAAAAAGAAAGTATATATTGCCAAGCACTGATGGCTCAGGACTGTAATCCTAACTACTTAGGAGTCTGAGATCTTCAGGATCTCAGTTTGAAACCAGCCTGGGCTTTTGTTCTTAAGACTCTTATTTTCAATTAGCCAGGGAAAAGCCAAAAATGGAGCTGTGGCTCAAGAGGTAGAGGGCCACTCATAAGAGAAAAAGCCAAGCAGAAGCTTGAGGCCCTGAGTTCCAGTCCCAGTACTGGCACACACACACACACACACACACACACACACACGCACGCACACACACACGCACACACACACAGTGCATGTTGACATTTCTTTATCCTGGTCAGTCACAATTTTCAATAAAATTATACTTCACAATTCTATTCGATTATTTTTGCTTATCCTTTTTTGAGAGAGCTTTTAAGATCATTTCATAATTTCCCAGAGTCTGCCTTTATTTATGGCTGCTAGTGGCACAAAGCTGGAATATCTGAGTCACTTATGAGGAGGCTGGGTCACACATCTGTTTTGCCAACATCAGCTCTTCCAACAGCCAAGGTCACTTCGTACTTGCAACATTTGAGTTTACAGACAAGAGAATCTTGTCCTTCGTTGTATGTTAAATTTGTTTTGTTCTATGGCTGGATACCAGTGGCTCACACCTATAATCCTAACTACTCAGAAGGGTAAGATCTGAGGATCACAGTTCAAAGTCAGCCCAGGTAGGAAAGTCCCTAAGACACTTAGCTCCAATTTAACACACACACATACACACAAACTGCTGGAAGTAGATCTGTGGCTCAAGTGGTAGCATTCTAGCCTTGATCATGAAAGCTCAAGGACAGTGCCCAGCCCAGAGTTCAAGCCCCAGGACCAGCATTAAATGGATGCATGCATTTATACACAAATGGATCACTCTGTGGAAAGAGTCTAGTGTTTAATGCCATATTCTTCCCGAGTCAGGCACAAGCCTGGTACTAGGAGGAAATATGAACTAGAAAGACATAATTTATTCTTGCATGTGGGTGTTTCTTCACTCAACATTTGAAGTCAAGACTACAGATCATAAAAGCCTTCATGCCAAACACAGACCAAACAGGTAGTGCAGAATTCTCTGCTGTGGAAATTACTAAAAGCTAAAAGCAACATGGTAAACATAAGGAACATTTTTGCTTTTGTCTGTCATTCTTTGCTGCATCAAGTATTTATTTCTTCAGGCAGGGAATGATGAATAGAACACAGGCTTTGTTGTCAGACATACCTAGGTTTGGCTCGTAAGTCTGCTACTCATTAGCCATGCCATTTTTGTATACACTACCTCTGTTTTCTTGCTTGATAAAGCAGGAATTATCCTGTAATCAAAAGAGGGAAAAATCACAAAATAACATTTTTCCAATGAAGTGACCCATCATTCAGGGTCCTACCAAGGCCTGACTATAAGAAGCTCAGAAATGAGATCTCTTCTGTACCCCAGACTTGAATAAGCTCCATACAACTGCCCCAAGTCCAAATGGATGGAAATAGAAGCCAAGAGACTCCTACACAAAGAAATTGGCGTGACACCACTTGGGCCTGATCAGAATAGTCTCTACCTCAGGGGCAGAAGTCAGTGAGGGAGTATGGAATTAGGGAATAAGGATTGGAGTTGGATCATACTAATAATGGCATTCAGCCTGACAATTCTCAAAATGTGTTGCTCCCATTAGCACTCCTTGTTTGTGATTCTTCTCAAAAGTACTTTTGAAAAGTTACTTAAACCTCAAAAGGTATACACAAAGGGGTTACAATCTAACATTTCCGCTGAAGTGTTCAGTGCTTGATTGAGGTCACTCCTTCTGTAATTCTCCCCCATCCCATCTTTCCCCTCCCCCCCAACTCATTTCACATTTTCACTTCCTCTATCACATTTGTACATTGGATCTTCTTCCTGTATTTGTCCTATTCCTTGTAACATTCATCCATCCCCCTCCCACTAACCTCCATCCTCATTCAATCTCAATTCAGCTTCCTGAAGTTTATTTTGCTAATTTAATTGTTTGAAAGTTTTACTCCATGAGACAACTAAACTGCATACATAAGCAATATGGCCCTGTGTTTAAAATGTAAAAAGCATCATTTTTTATACAAATGATTGGCTTATGTCAAAAAATGCTTATTGAACTCAGTAGCATGGAATAGCAGCAGCAAGTGTGTGTGTGTGTGTGTGTGTGTGTGTGTGTGTGTGTGTGTGTGTGTGTGATACACATATCAGTCAGTGAACCAAAGATCATTGGAGTAAGATTTCTGCATGAGAAACTGCTCCATATCTATCTTTGAAGTTACCTTTTCTAAAGGGAAGAGTAGAAATCATTTGCATCTCTGCTAGACAGAAGTCACTTTGCATCTTATTACTTTTCTGTTGCTATCTACCTTTGCAGTGTGAACTCCAGAAGCTAAGTCACACAGACTTGCTATCCCTAGTCTCAGATGACCCTGAGGCAGGCATGTTAGGCAGCACTCCAGTGTGTCTTGTTTGTGTCATTTGTCTTACCTGTTCTGTCAAGTGTCCACTACTACCTCTCTTTAGAAATGTTAATAACTTTCCCTTAAGTCATCCCCTTGCCTGGGAATCTCTTCTTGCAATGCATGTGTGTGTATCTGTGTGTGCATGCATGTGTGCGTGTGCAAGCATGTGCACACACACGCCCACACATGTATGTGCTGAAACTTTAGGGTCTGAATACTAGCCCTTTGCTTTTTTTGCTTTGACTCAAAGTTAGTGATCTACCCCTGAGCCATACCTCTTTTTTTTTTTTTTTTGCCACTCCTGGACCTTGAACTCAGGGCCTGAGCTCTGTTCCTGGATTCCTTTTGCTCAAGGCTAGCACTCTACCACTTGAGCCACATGCTACTTCTGGCTTTTTCTGTTTACATGGTGCTGAGGAATCGAACCCAGGACTTCATGCATGCTAGGCTAGCACTCTACCACTAAGCCACATTCCCAGCCCTGCCCCTGAGCTTTCATTGCTCAAGGCTAGTGCTCTACCACTTTAGCAACAGCCTTACTTCCAGCTTTTGGGCAGTTTATTGAAGATGACCCTCACAGAATTTTCTGCCCACACTGGTTTCAAATCGCAGTTACCAGATTTCAGCCTGCTGAGTAGGATTACAAGCACAAGCTGCTTTTTTTTTTTTTTTTTTTGGCCAGTCCTGGGCCTTGGACTCAGGGTCTGAGCACTGTCCCTGGCTTCTTCCCGCTCAAGGCTAGCACTCTGCCACCTGAGCCACAGCGCCCCTTCTGGCCGTTTTCCATATATGTGGTGCTGGGGAATCGAACCGAGAGCTTCATGTGTAGGAGGCAAGCACTCTTGCCACTAGGCGATATTCCCAGCCCCACCTTCCAGCTTTTTATTAGTGAACTGGATATGACTCTCCTAGACTTTCCTGCCTCTGCCAACTTTGAGGCACAATCATCAGATCTCAGCCTCCTGAGTAGTTAGGATTATAACAAGTGTGAGTCACTGGCAACAAGCCAAATATGCTGATTTATAGTTTGTACCATTTTGTGTCATCTCTAGGATGCTCACTTGCAAGTAGTAAGCTTGCTGAAGATCAGTCTGTTTCCCTAATGTCCAGACTCCTGGACATTATGGAGCCCTCTGCAGCATTTTTTCCACATTGTTTGGCCATGTTACTATTTGGTAGAGTTGCAGTCCTCTGCCAAGTAACAGTTTAGTCCACAGCTTGGCTCTTTCTTTCCCTAAGATGGGATACAGAGCTTTCTTTGTTCGAGGCTCTCAATAATGTTAACTATCCACAACCCTAGAGTGAGGAAATTAAATCATGGCCAGATGGTGCTCAGAGCAGTGGGAATCTAGTCAGTTGCATCTTTTCATTATTCCTAAATGACAGTGAGCCTGGGCCTCCATTCCCACAGACCCAGAGGCTGAATGGAGAATGCCTCCCTCCAAGGGCTGCAAAGGGCCCCTAAAACATGAGGCTCAGGGAAATGAGGGCCTGTCATTTGCAGAGGGAATCAGATAAAAGCAGGTCACACTAGAGTGTCCCGTGGCTAGAAAGAAGATGTATACAGGGGGCCTTGCTGTGAGTTAGCAATAGACAGCACTGAGCAAAGACACCAGGCACAGAAACTTGGTCACATAGCTGCCTACTTGTGAGTGACCATCAGCTACCCCTGGCTTGGAGAATTTGGATAATGGATAACTCTTTCTTCATTCTTTGTGAAGCAGCAGCTATGAGAAGGTGCTCTGCAATGAATCAAGCATCACACACATCTGCCACCTGCCCCCAAATCCTGGTGTTCTTTGGGCTAAGCCTCCAACCCAGCTCTCCAAAGACCAAGTCAGCCTTTACGGGCTCACATGTAGAGCTACCATCCTAGCTCTTGATCTCATTAGTGAGGCCTCAGTTTTTCCAGTGCTGAATGCCAAACCAATGCCCAAGAACAGCAGAAGATGGTGCCTGAAGCAGCTGGCCCTATCTCTCCTCTGCCAAGGAGACTCCCCAGACAGAGACAGCAGCTGCCTTTCTGACCCCATTTCTCCCAGAGACCATGAGTTTTTAATGACAGAAACAAGATTGCTTCCTCTTGGGCTGAAAAATAGCAGTTGGGAAAATGGCATTTGATTGGACTTTATTGTTTTCTTCTAGCCCCACAGGTAGTGTAGGACCATTCTCAAAACCAACATGACTTGAACTGTCAAGTTTAAAGGAACAAGACTAGCCCCCCTCCCATGGTGTCCACCAGGAGTAAATCCAAGTGCCTGGTGATTTACAGGAAATCCAGCTCCATCTCTGGGAAGCAGGTGTTGATTTGGTCCTTAAGGCTATCAAAAACAAGGTTAAGCCATAAGGAGGCTGTCAGGGCCTGAGATCTGCTTCTGGGATGGCTGTCACTTACTGTGACATGCTCAAGATGCTAGGTGCAATTGTCCTTAAAAATGGGGAGGGTTGGCGGTGCTGCTAAAGCTTTGCACTGTGTCAGACCTTGGGTTTCTAATCTCTACCTCCAGAACATTGTTTTAAAAGCAAGGAAGATTTGCTTAGAAATATAAAACAGGACTGAACTTAACTCCAGTGAGTTTCTCGGCCTCTTGTCATGGCTTCTGCTAAGGGTATGAGCTAGAAGCAATTGCAGTACAAACTGAAGCACAATTAATATTGAACTGAGCTATAGAACTGTATCCTAGCCCAGAATTTGTAGCTCCAGGGGTGAATTGGTTCATGTAGAACAGAAAAAAAAATTGCAATTATGTTCCTGGATCAGGTTACCCAGAGGAATCCTTGGATTAGCACAGAATAAAGACCATGCCCTCTTCCCCTTACCCCCCCAAAAAAGAGTCTTGTTTCACATAAGCCAACTGTCAGGATAGTGGTCCTAAGAAGTGGAAAGCAGGAGTTTACGTGATATTCATAACAAACCACAAGAGGGCTGTGATGAGAAGAAACTCAGCAAACATGATAAATTATTCAGCTTTTAGCCCATTGGACAGTTGGAAATGAATATAGGCTTTCTGACCAGCTAGATTATATGTCAAAAAATAACATAAACATGGTTGAGTTTGAGAAAGACAGCAAATGAGGTCAGGTCCTGTGGTAATGAATCCTAGAATTTTTGCATGCTGTTGGAACAAGTCACCTCATCAACTTTTTCCAGACTTGGTATCCTTATTAGTAGAAAGAGAATGATTTCCTCACACAGAGTTGTAGGGAGATCAAAAGCAATCATCTGCAAGAAATTCATCAGTGGGGAAAAATATAACTTAAACCTCAAGTTCTTAGGACTGTTCTTTGACACGAAATAAATCAAAAGTATCATCTCCCAATCTCTAGGCAAACAGAGCAACATGGCATATGTTATTATTGCTGCTTTGAGAGCAGCCAGATCAACTCTCCACTTCTGTACTGTCGTGCTGTTGATTCTGTAATTTCATCTTTTATGGCTTTATTTTGCCAGTCCTGAGACTTCAACTTGGCCTGAGCACTGTCCTTGAGCTTCCTTTTGCTCAAGATTAGTGCTCTACCACTTGAGCCACAGTGCCACTTCTGGCATTTTCTGAGTAGTTTATTAGAGATAAGAGTCTCACAGAATTTCCTATCCAGGCTGGCTTTGAACTGCAGTCCTCAGATCTCAACCTCCTGAGTAGCTAAGATTACAGGCATGAGCTGAGCATGAGCCCAGATCTTTTATGTGGTTTTTTTTTATGATTTCATTTTTGTTGATTTACTGTTAACAGCCAGGCCATCAATGGCCCACACCTATAATCCTCCTACAGAGGTTGAGATCTGAGGATCTAGGTTCAAAACCAGCCTGAGCAGGAAAGTCCTGGGAATCTTATCTCCAATTAACCACCAAAAAGTTGGAAGTAGATCTGTGGCTCAAGAGGTAGAGTGCCAGCCTTGAGCAAAAAATCTGAAGGATAGCACCCAGACCCTGAGTTTAAATCCCCGTACTAGAAAACACACACACACACACACACACACACACACACACACACACACAATAAAAATTTATTATCACAAAACTATTCTTAGGAGAAGGATATAGCTTGTTATTAACATTCAATACCTTCTAACTTTAAGATAAAAACATGGTAGAATTCCATATTAGACTACTGATTACCCTCTCATCCTGAAGAGTTTGCTATAGCAATATATCAAGCATCAGGACCAGGAAAGTCAAGGGTCTTGACCAATAACTGTGACTTTAAAAATGATAAGCTTGCTGCTGGCCCACTCTGGTAAGCATCTGTCATGAGTCCTTTGGTTCCTGTGTTGGTATTGGCATTTTTAGCTGATACTCATATTTTTGCCTTTCCTGGATTCTGGCTTAAGGAACAGATACCCAAAGAGTCATAGGCCAAATGTGCAATAAGGAATTTCACAATTTCAGGCCCATGCCAGTGAAATTCAAGGATTGAGGATTATTGTGTTGGAAAAGATGCCTCTGACCAAACACCAACATGGCTTCATAATATCCATTGCAGGTTTACACTTTGGATGTACCTTGAGAATGTAACTAGGTTTTCAGGGTAGATACTTATCCCCTTACTCAACCAGTCACCGAGTCCATAGAGATGTACTTCGTTCTTTCTCTCCCCACAGCTGGCGGTAAGCAGGACAAAGATTACCTAAAAGATGCAAGATAATTGTAGCTAATAACTATGGAAGACTCTTAGAATTAGGAAAAAAGTTATCAGTTGCAACCCCAATAAGAAATTTATTGATTCAAACAGTGATCATCAGTGGATGAACTATTCAATTAAATATTGATGCAATTGAGGAATTAAGCTGTCATCTGAACCCACCAAAAGAGGGACAGCTACATATTGACCGATGGGACATCATAGGAGGCATTATATACCTGTGCTCGCACATGATGTCCACAAAGCCTTACACCTTGATCTAACTGCTTGTCCCTGTCATCACAATGTTCATGCCACATAGGGGGCAGATTTTTCAAAGACATACACACATACATACATATACACACATTCCTACACACACATAAACATGATTAGTAAAGGTGGGGTTACTACTTTATACTTGCACAGCTGAATCCCACAAAAGTGATCTACAGATACATGTATGGAAATGTCACAATGAAATTCCCTGTATGCTAATTTTTTTTAAAAGATACACAGAACTCAGGTCATTTTCTCAGATTAAAAACCTTCCTATTTTTCACCTCAGAAGTAAGGCTCTTACCCTTTTTGTGGGATTAAATGTTAGGAAAAGTAAATTTAAAAAATCTTAGAAACTCACAAAAACTGTGTTTTGCTCACAGGAGAATGCCTACTTCCCCTCCTCTCCACACAAAATAGCCCTCATATCCTCAGTCCATTTGATAGTACCTAGCACATAATGGAGTCTAGTTCACATGCGCATGCGCACACATGCCCACAACCCCCTGACCCCCAGACTGAGTGAGCCTGAGTAGTATCACCTGGTGGCAAGTGGACATAATGATTCCATCCAGGAGTCTGGGGCAGGACCCCATCTTGCCTGCTCCCAGGATCCTGGGACATGCTCCTGTTCAAGAGTTCCTGTAAGTAGCATCCCCATCCCCTTAGCACAAAGTTACAGCAAAGTTCTGACCCTTTCCTTCAGTGTGTTTATGGGAAAGAGGCAGGTAGGGTTTGACATATTGATATACTTGACATAATTTCATAGGATCCAAAATGCCATCAATTACAGAACAGTCTGGTTTCAGAGATTTTTTTTAAATTTTAATTTTCTTGTCAAGGTGATGTACAGGGGGTTACAGTACATAGGTAAGGCAATGAGTACTTTTCAGAGATTTTAAAATATTAAAACAACAACACAAAAACAAAAAGTCGACATGATGGGATCAATGAAAGAAAGCGTTTTGAGTGGTCAAGTATAATAGTTAATCACTTGGTGCCTGGAGTCTGATGGACACAGCTCCACCATTCATTTCCCTTTGTGGCCTTGGAAGATTACTTAACCTCTATAAAATTGAATTTCCTCACCTCTAAGATGGCTATAAGCACTATGGCTGGCTGGAAAATAGCATCGATCACGTCAGCATGATATTTTAGACCTCTGTTCCATAAAATAAAATCTGACCACTTTTGTATTTCCTTCGATGTTCATACCTCTCTGCAGTAAAATAACTGGATGTTAGAAAATAAACCTGCTATAATAGTCCTCACCCTTTCATTTTGCCTCGCATAGCTCTAATTTTTTTACTGCTTTCCAAGCAGGTATCCATGCCTTAGTGACATAAAATAAACAGATTTCTTAAACTGTGGTTTAAAAAGTAAATGCAGTCAGGCACCAGTGGCTCAAGCCTATAAGCTGAGATGGAAGGATTAAAGTTCAAAACCAGCCTAGGCAGGAAAGTCCATGGGAATTGTGTCTGGCTCAAGTGGTAGAGCACCAGCTTTGAGCAAAAAAGATAAAGGACAGTACCTAGGCCCTGAGTCCAAGCTCCAAGACACACACACACACACACACACACACACACACACACACACACACACACACACAGAGCGCAAATGATTGTTGAAGCTTGTACATAACATCCAGTAAACCTTAATAAAAACAGAGCCCATCTCACAGCATAAGGAAATGTAAAGGTCTGAGTACAGCATCAGACCTAGGGTCCAGCTCCTGAAGGGTCTGTGACCATTATATACATGCCCATGTGGTTGCTTTGGGAAAATAGCCTCTTTTTCTCTGGCTCATTGCACCTAGACCTGCACCTAGACACCTTTACAATGTGGTGAATCTACAAATGGTTTGTTCATTTAACCAGAGACTAAAAAAGTCAGATGTTGGAACTAGGGTTGGGGAAAGCTGGCAGACTGGCCGTAGGTACATAGAGAGCCAGCCCAGAATTATAGCATGGAAGGCTCAATACCTTGTGTTGTTAAGCCAACCCCTAGGGCAAGCACTGAGGGAACTCATCAAGACAAGTCCCAGGACCAGGTGCTTGTTATAGGAACACTTTCACGTCTTTTCGAATGTGTTTTGTTGATTATACTGCTGTACCACAGCAGATGCAATAAGAGACTACATGGTACTTGCTCACAGAGAACATAGCCCTGGGCAGAAATGGGGAGAAGAAAAGGCCTTTGGTTTATTACCCAATATCCCAGCATCCCTTTCTGCTCATCAAGCAGGTACTTCCCCAGGAATATTATACAAGGCACCTTTCTTAGGGAAATTCTCTCCTATATATACCTAAAGACTGAAATTTTAAAAAGAAATGGGAGAGAGCACTGGTGTTGCATATATAATCCTAGCGATTGAGGAGGCTGAGATCTGAGGATTGCAGTCCCAAATCAGCACAAGTTCAAGCCCTAATACTAGAGGAGGAAGAGGAAGGGGACAAAAATAATTAAGGAGCACAGGAACCTCTAGTTCTCTTCTTTGTTGATTCTGTATAGGATTTTCCAAATTCCAAGAATACTTTTAGAGTGAGGGAGGAGAAAAGATAGCAGGGAGAAGCTTCTTAATGTTTCTGTTATAGACCTGTTCTGTTACTGAAATTAGTTTAAAAGATTATTCACGCAGAAGTTTTGGGAACAGAAGTCTCCAGCTCCCCATTGCTAACGCTCCTTTGCTGTTTTCTCACTTTTTAGGTGACCTTGTACAAAGACTCTGGCATGGAGGACTTTGGGTTCAGTGTGGCAGATGGCTTGCTGGAGAAAGGCGTGTATGTCAAAAATATTCGTCCATCGGGGCCAGGTGATCTTGGTGGCTTGAAGCCATATGACAGGCTTTTACAGGTAAGAACTCAGAGGGGATCTTAATTTCTTGTTTCTGACTTGTAACTGGCAACTTCCTCCAATACCTCCACATCCTCAAGCCCTTTGTCTATTCCTCATTGAAAACTTGTTACCGACATTGTGGAATTCACAGTGATGGACAGCTACACCAAGAATTTTCAGCTCTTGCAAATTTTTTCCCAGCCCTAGAAGTTTTCTAGTTTCATTCCAGTGTTTTAAAACTGAGCTCAGGGCTGGGGATATGGCCTAGTGGCAAGAGTGCTTGCCCCGTATACATGAGGCCCTGGGTTCAATTCCCCAGCACCACATATATAGAAAATGGCCAGAAGTGGCGCTGTGACACAAGTGGCAGAGTGCTAGCCTTGAGCAAAAAGAAGCCAGGGACAGTGCTCAGGCCTTGAGTCCAAGCCCCAGGCCTGGCCAAAAAAAAAAAACTGAGCTCAAAGCCATCTTTTCAGATCTAATTCTTATTCCTTCAGACTTGACTGCATGCACATTAATAAACATAACATATATTATACAGACTGGGAATGTGGCTTAGTGGTAGAGTGCTTGCCTAGCATGCACGAAGCCCTAGATTCGATTCCTCAGTACCACATAAACAGAAAAGGCTAGAAGCTGTGCTGTGGTGTAAGTGGTAGAGCCCTAGCCTTGAGCACAGAGAGGCTCAAGGACAGTGCCCAGGCTCTGAGTTCAAGTATTAGAACCATCAAAAAGAAAAGGACATCATACATAGGTTGTTGTCTGATTTCAAGTGCCTATGAGTCTAGTTTTTCCATCCTCTCTTCTTCAACCAACAATACCCCTGCACTTGGCCTCTCCCTTTCTTGCCAGTATCTTGCCTTGTCTCTCTTTAACTACAACTAAACTTGTGCCAGTAATGATACATCCTGCCTCGCCTAGATTCCTTATTAGAACATGTGCATATTTCCTGCGCAGGCCTTCTTGACATCATGTGCATTTGCCCCAGGCCTTTTGCCTGTGCAGATCCTGATTTTATACTATATCACTGTCAACCATGCATATTCTCCTTCTTTGCTCCAGGTTTCTGCCTTTGTACATTGCCAGAATGTTCTATCACTGTTCTCTATTCCTTTATTCTGCTTCCTTTTCACAGCACAGCAGACATCATCCTCATTGTTTGGGTCTTGTTTGCTCATTTATTTTTTGGCAGTTATAAGGGTTGGAACTCAGGATCTCATGTTTGCTTGGCAGGCAGTCTACTACTTGAGCTATGCCCCCAACACTCCTGCTGGTTATTGTCATTCTTTCTTGCCCATAAGAATGTCATTCCATGAAGGCAAGGATTTTACTCATCATTCTATTCCCCCTCCTAATATCAATGCCTGTTGCATAAGCAGTCAATATCATTTAGAAGCGTATGAGCATGTGGATCTGAACATTGCAATCTTCTGTTCCCATTTCCAGAAGCACAAGTCTGTTCCCACTCCCTGACAGCCCAACTCCAACTTATCCCATTGTTCTCACTCACATCAGTGGTTCTCAACCTGGGCTGAAATATACAGACACATGGAGAATTGATCCCAGTGACCAAACCAAATTTCAGACCACCTTAATCAGCATCTTTAGGAGTGGGAAGCAACATTAAGTTTCTCCACCTCCCCAAGCAGTTCCAGTGAGCAGCCAGCTTGAAAACTACTGGCTTAGAGGACTTCTTCTGAAAGCCTCAGTTGGCCAATTTCCTCTTATTCTTCTTTATCTATACACATATCCCATATTGTGTATAGGACAGAAGTTTTTACCTTTGGCAGAATTTACAATATTACAACTGCCTGAGTCCTTGTACAAGTTAAGAGCTAGTACCTTATTCTCTCCCTTGGCCATTATACAGTGCCTGATATCTCAGTTATCTCACACAGTATCTAAAACCAAATCTTTTTTCTTTTTTATCGGTATACATTAATAGTGCAAAGGGGGAGCTAAAAATTTAGGGTAGTATTATCATGTACCTTAAAATCTTAATATCTGAACCTTAAAATTTAATGCAGTATTAGCATAGTTCATTTCATTTTGGCAAGGCAAATTCCTACTCTCATGCACAGTTATTTTAGGAAGACCATTTGCAACAGAGGAATGGGTTGACATCAGCCTGATAAACATGTTCAACTGGAATAAGTCTGTCACTAACAACAGGCTTTCATCATACAAGGCTGAAACAAGTTGTCACTCATCAACTGGATAGTTCTAATACCAGTGCTGGGGGAGTATTTTTGTCTTGGCAATGAAACTATCAGTCTTGTGCTGGAGTTGGAAGATACTTTGTTTTCCATGGACAGTCAAGTAATTGCTGAATTAACAACTGGGGGAAATTCCCAAGTCTCTATAAGTAAGACCTTCCCAGTCTACAAGTTGAAGCCAGATCTACTTTCACACAAAGTTAAAGTCATAGAAGGAGACTAGATTCAGATTGTGAAGAGCCTTGCTTGCCATGAAAAAGCCTCAAACCTTGTTTTGGAGGTGTGATAATTTCTTAAGCAAAATAATACCATAATATGTAACTTCAGACAATACAACATTGCAGGCGGATGGGGACATGGTGAAAAGCAGATCACGGGCAGGGAGATGAGGGTGGGAAAGGGTGCATAGGACACCTGTTTCAGACTCTGGGCTTTCTTAGCTTCAGTGTGTCCTGACAGAGCAGCCTTGGGAAGCAATGAACAGGCTGGATCTGTTGCTTAGAAGAGACATTTAGAGCCAGTGCTAAAGAGTTTGGATACTGAAGGCAAAGGTTTAAAGTTGCCTATGATCATCTTACAGTACAAAAAGAAGAGAGCATGGATAGAATTGTAATGATAAAAAAAAAAAGTTCAAGGACAGGAAGCAGGCTAGGCCGGAAAGGACTGAGGAAAGAATAGAAATGGTGGTAGAATATAAAATGTGTCATGAGAACCAAATGCTTTGAGAGCCCCAGCTTACCTGAGCTTCCAGTGCCAGAGAAGCCAGCAACCCTATCCTGATAGGAAGCCAAGGGAGCCGGATATGTGTATTCAGTGTTCCTTTCATGCTTTTACTTGAGGATGGTTTAATACCTAGTATTCTGACCTGCAACCAGGGGACTCTTCACATGGGAGACTGACTTGCACTGCCAGAGCTCTGGGGCTCTTGTGTGACCTATAAGAAGTTAATGCATGCAATATATATATAGCATGGTCCTCATATTGGGCCTCCTCCTTTGGTTCTCTCAGCATCTTAGGGGAAACTAGGCCTGGGCAGCTCCTGGGTCTTCAGTTAGAAAGTGTTTATTCAGTGTATCATAGCAGTGGTGCCTAAATTCAAGGATGTCCATCAACAGATCTTGGGTAAAGAGCTTGTGAGTTGAGGCAGACCTCTCTTCCAGGGCCACAACAGACAGGAATGAAGAGTCAGGAGAGGAAGCTAGACACTAGTGGCTCACACCAGTAATTCTAAATACTCTGGAGGCTGAGATCTGAGAATCACAGTTCTATATCAGCCAGGGCAAGAAAGTCTGTGAAACTCTTATCTCCAATTAACTACCAAAAAAGCTGGAAGTAGAAGTGTTATTCAAGGCTGGGAATGTGGCTCAGTGGTAGAGTGCTTACCTAGCATGCACGAGCCCTGGGTTCAATTCCTCAGTACCTCATGAACAGAAAAAGACAGAAGTGGTTCTGTGGCTCAGGTGGTAGAGTGCTAGCCTTGAGCACAGAGAGTCTCAGGGACATTTCCCAGGCCCTGAGTTCAAGTCCCAGGACTGGAAAAAAAAATGTACCTCAAGTGGCAGAGCATTAGCTTTGAGCAGAAAAGTCAGGTGAGAGCAAGAAGCTGAGTTTAAACCCCAGTACTGGCACATGCACACACACGCACATGTACACACACACACACACACACACACACACACGTACACAAAGAGAACGGCTATAATTCTCGGTATAAGCTGCTTAGGGAATAGAGCATGGGAAACTTCAAGTCCCAGAGCAAATGTCTGGATAGTCTATTTAAGAAAGTGGCAGGAAAAGCAAGGGTACACAGCCTGAAGTGATGTAAATAATCTGTTACTATACTAACTTTACACAAGTATTGCTAATACTGTTCAGTATTAATGTCATTGTTCAATGTGAAACTTTTCTGAAACTGGCCTTTTGTTCTGCATTGTGTAGTTTCAATTGCCCACACCTGTTTCTTTCTGTATTGTCTATACCTGTAACACCACCACCCCTTTGATCGTCGATTTCCAGACCCCATAACAAGCCTATCTGTAAAAAGAGATGTCTATAAGTTATTTCCCCAGCTGTCCACCAGCTAGGGACTTTGGATGTGCTGTTCTACTTCTAATGCCTGGGCAGCCACCTTTGCAATGTCATTTCCCTGACATAGAAAGAGTTAAAGGACAAGTATGTGTCCAGAGAAGCAAATATTAAATAAAGACCACGGAGGCCAAGCCTCAAGATTATTCTGAGATTTGGCAATGAGATCATCTACCATGAGTACAAGTGGCCAGCCCTGGATCTCAGAGATGGAGAGAATGAAGCCAGGAGTAGGGGTAAAATGTAAGGGACTTTCAGAACTGTCTTTGGTGAAGAAGAAAGGCGCACATGTGAAGGCTGAGGGGCCGAGCTCACCGTTAAGCCAGGTAGTTTGGCATCATGCTAAGAACAGAGGCACAGAATCAGCCAGGCTGCCTGGAATGACAGGGAGTCCCTTATTTTAATCAACTGCTGATCTGAGGCAAAGCTCTTAACACCTCAGCGCCTTGCTTTCTTCACCTGTGAGCTGGGGGCAGGATTCACCTCTGCCATGCACTCCGTGGGTGAGGACAGTACTCCGCATGGGGACAGCAGAATGTGCATTTGTCCTGCTTGTGTAGGGCTTGCAGGGAGCGATTAGGGAGCTCACAGCTGTGTCTCAGTGTAGTCAGAGCAAGCAGGGGAATTCCCTGCTTGGGGTATGATGTTCAAAATCAACTGATTTGCCATGCCTCATGTGTACTCTGGGTCTGGAGGGTATGGCTCTGGCTATAATCATAATTCCACATTGTCTCTCTGTGCTCTTTTAGGTGAACCATGTCCGGACAAGGGACTTTGACTGCTGCCTTGTGGTGCCTCTCATAGCAGAATCTGGTAATAAGCTGGACCTGGTTATTAGTAGAAACCCACTGGCTTCCCAGAAGTCCATAGAGCAGCAGAGTCTACCCGGAGACTGGAGTGAACAGAACAGTGCTTTTTTCCAGCAGCCTAATCACGGTGGTAATCTAGAGACACGAGAGCCCACTAACACCTTATAGCAACACTTTTATAAAGCAAGATGAAAGACAATATCTACATGGTGCTAAAAAAAATCCCTTTGAGATTTCTGTGACATTTGAAGCACAGATAATCATATGGCATTAACTGCAAGCACAGGGGTCTTTTAAATCTCTCTCATGGCTCATGTTCACTTCCCTTTTCAACTTGAAGAGGTTTCTTTTTTTGGTGACTGACCACTATGGTAATAAGGTAGGCAATTCCATGCCAGGCCCAATGGTAGAAAAAGAGAAAAAAAAGAAAAAAGAAAAAAAAAGAAAAACAGACCACCCCTCCCCATAAATTAACATCAAAGGAGTATTTTTTACCAGTTCCTCTTACTATCACTTTTTACAAAGAGAAATATCTGTTTGAACAAACATTCTCTTACTATAATTCCCTTAATTCACTTTGAAATCAGTTTCTTACTATGAAGTCATTAATGTAAGAACTTGACCAACACGGCTTTTCATAAAGCTGGCTCTGTTAGAGGCTTAGTACTGAGGAAGCTGCTGGAGCTGTTGCGATGGGAGGGGTCCAGGGGATAAAATTAAGCTATCTGAAAATGTTTCAGCAATGATGCACGTAGGAGACAATAATAGGTGGTGGTAAATGTTTTGCTCAAATATAGGAATGATTTTTAACTAGATGTGTACTATTCCCTATGCAACAAATTATCAAACAGGATATGTCTTGTGACCTGTTATTTTCTTTTTAAGGACACATTTTTAATAGCTAAAAATCGCTAATAATGAATTAGACTGTGTAGTAACACTGAAAATTAGTTCTATTATCCTATTTTTAAAATTCAAGGCTAAGAATCTAAGAGAGAATGAAGAGTCTATTAAAAAGAGATTCATCTTAATGATAAGAAAAATCATACTGCTTGACACGTTTTGAAAACGGGGAAGATGGAGGGGGTGTATAGCACATGTACTTAAAAATGACACTGGACCATCTTTTGTTCTGAGCCATGCCACTTAACAGACACTGTAAATATATGTTCCACAAAATTCATTGCCAATTATGACCATCCCTCAAAGCAATAAATTGTAGCAGTTGCTTTTAATGTTTGTCAGCAACTGTTTTAATTTGTTCAGATATTTTGAATAGCTACACTAATAACTATTATTTGGTAAATATGAAAAATAGATCTGTATATTGATGGTAGAATGTTGAAACAATTATTTTCCAAACATGTTCATTTTGGTCAATAATTCAAACAACCACTTAGGCAAAGCATTCAGACGCTGTGTATTTTGTTTTAAAGAAGAAGTTCACCTTTTTGTGCAAAGAAATATATTATTTCAATCACATTTCAGAACCACCAGGGCAAGAAAGTATAAAGCAGAATCATGTTAAGGAAAAAAAAAGATCATGAGTCACTTAAATATGTATTTTTATTTGTAACAAACAAGTATTAAACTGTAAAGTATTTTTGTACAAATTTAATACTTTAATAGCATGGTATTTATCGTCTATGTATGGTTTTGGGGAATTCAAAATGTTGCAAATATTTGTATGGGGAAAAAAATCCCTCTACCAAATGGAATAAACAGTGATTTTAAAAAGCAAAAAAAAATGCATTTATGGTGCATTGAATATGCTGTCATGTTCTAGCCCGATTCCTGTATAATGTTCATTGTTAGGCAATTTTCTGAAGTGGGAGGGTTTGCCACAACATTTAAAAAACATGATGAACAAGTGGGTTGACTGTGAATTTTGAAGTCACAACTAGGTTTGGATGCCAGATTCAAACCTGTAATACTGAGGGTTATGTTTACACCATACGACTGTTGGAGGAGTAGGAGAGAAATATGTGTAAAATGGCTAAGAACATATGCACAAAAGAATAATTTTAAGTGGTAAAACATTATAACTTAAGGATCATAATATCTGCCTTCACAGAAAACTATACCTACTATGTGAAGTATATTTACACTATTAAAATTATAAAGTTTGTGTTATCATAAAAAAAAACAATTATACCTATAGTCACGAACACAAACCCTTTTTATGCACATTCATTTTACATGGTTGCATTCAGGATGCCCAAGGTTGCAATCACAGCAGCCCATGGAAATTTTTCCAAAATAAACATTATAGGATATAAAGTAAGTCCTCACAAATACAAAAAAAATACAATCTCTTGCATATTATCAGATCACATTGTAATTCCAAAATTAGAAGTGAAGAGCAAGGAGAAACTATACTGACATATGGAAAGGGACTAATACAGTTCCTTCCTTTGAAAGAATTAGGAGGAAATTTTTTATATTTTCAGAATCAAATGAAAATGAAAATACCCCTTACCAGAATCTATGTGATACAAGAAAAGCAGTCCTAATAGGGAAGTTTGTAGCCATGAGTGCCTATGGTAAAAATAGATAAATACAAAAGAGAGCTCTCAAATGAACAACTTCATGACTTAATGATGTATCTCAAGGTTTTAGCCAAAACCAAAATCAGTAAATGAAAAGAAATTATAAAGATCAACTAATGAAATGTGGACTCAAAAATTCATACAGTTGGTTTGACTGACAAATGCTTAATCGAACCAAAACTAAGACTTACACAAATTAATAAAATTAGAGATGAAAGGGGGATTTCAAACATACCTCTGAAATCAGAGGATCATTATGGAAAATGGGAGGGAGGAAGCAAGGAAGGAAGGAAGGAAGGAAGGAAGGAAGGAAGGAAGGAAGGAAGGAAGGAAGGAAGGAAGGAAGGAAGGAAGGAAGGAAGGAAGGGAGAGAAAAATTATAAATGAATTTCCCAAATGAATAGGCAAAAATTCTCAATAAAATGCTTGCAGACCAAGTTAAACAATACATTTAAAAGGTCCTACACTATGGTTAAGTGGGTTTCGTTCCATGGATATAAGTACATTTCCATGCACACAAATCAGTAACTGTAATGCAGTACACAAACAGAGCCAAAGGCAAAAATCACATCATTTCAACAGAAGCAGAAAGGGGCTTTGATAAAATTCAACAGTACTTCATTATAAAAGCCCCAAAGAAACTTGGAACACAAGGATCACATCTCATCATACTGAAAGACAGACACATATGACAAACCTGCAGCCAGCATTATACTTAATGTGGAAAAATGGAAACTATCTCCTCTAACATTAGGAACAAGGCAAGAGTGTCCACTCTCTCCACTCTTATTCACTGTTGTGCTAGAATTCCTAACCAGAGCAACAAGGCAGGAGAAGGAAATAAAAGGGGTAAAAGTAGGAAGAAGTTAAATTATCTCTATTTGCAGATGCTATGTATCTATACTAAAATATCCCACAGACTCCATCAAAAGCAATATGGTAAACAATTTTGGCAAAGTAGCAGGATGCAAAAGTCAACATATCAGTAGCTTTTCAGACCAATAATGAGCATACTGTGAAAGAAACACAATCTCATTCATAATAGCACTAAAAAAGAGGAAAATACCCAGAAATAAAAATAAATAAAATTACATAATTTATAGGAATAGAAGGAATTGGATATCATCATTTTGAGTGAAATAAGCCAAGCTCAAAAAGCTGACGTTTTTGCTCATACATAGAATCCGGATGTAAAATAATGGCAATGGGGCATGGGTGCCCACTGCCTGGAGTCAGTGTGAGGTGTCTTCAGGAGGAGAGAGCACTGGGAGGGGGGGGGTGAGGATCAAAGTACATTATACATATACAGATGAAGAGAACATAATAAGTCCCACCAAACACGCAGAAAAAGGAGCAAGGAAGAAGTTCTAAGGTGAAAACTATAAAACATTGAAGAAGTTCAACACTAAACGTGAAGATGGCATATGATCAAAATGTCCAAATTAGGCAAGTGTATAAAGCCAAAGTAGATTAGTGGTTGCTTAGAGTTAGCAGAGTAGGAGATTATGGATAAAGGGAGTGCAGATTTGGGGAGATGGATATGAACCATATCCATCCATGAAACTGACTGTGATGACTGTAATTCAGTGAATATGCTAAATATTTAATACATTTGTAATTGTATGAACTGCCTATAAATCACATCTCCACTAATCCATTAAAAAAACACTATGGGGACATGTATATTTTTCCTTCACTTTTCCTTTTACTATTTGTCCTAGTTCATTATATTCCCATAAGAGTACACAGTCAATTAAAATTTCTACGTCACAGATGAGTCTGGAAATTCCAATACAGACACACTTGAATACAATATGGCAAGAAAAGCAGTCACACAAAACTTTTGGTTTCCAGGTTAGGTGTAGAACCTGAGGATGTGGCTCACTGGTAGAGTTTTTATCTAGCAATCTGGGTTTAATACTAAGTCTGTGTGTGGGCACATGCACACACACACAAAACACACAGAGTTACATTTGTATTCTATTAGTAATCAATTAGGTGTATGATAGCATCTCATTTAAAAACAATGTATAAACCTTCATTTCAAAGTATTCTATTGTTGCCAACCACCACTGGTGGCTCATGCCTATAATCCTAGCTACTCAGGAAGCTGAGAGCTAAGGATCGCAACTCAAAGCCAGCCCAGAGAGAAAAGTCTCTGAGACCCTTATTTCCATTTAACCAGGGGGGAAAAAAGGCCAAAGAGAAGCTGTGAGTCTAGTGGTAGAATGCCAACCTTGAACCAAAAACCAATACATTTTGCCCAGACCCTGAATTCAAGCCTGTCTGATACACACACAAAACAACCACCACCACCAATAAACATATTTATTGCTTAAAATAAAAAAAAACAATTAGATGCATAACCCTGTGCTCCCCACAGGGTTGCCACATAATTTCAATTTGTATATTACATAACACCTGAGAGGTACAATGAATCCAAGTATGCCTGTGTCGGGATATTGGCATCTGGGCAGGCTTTCCTGGTTGGTCATATCATGAAAGTAGACAGACTTGCTTTTATCGGGACCCCACTCTCACAATAACTAACCACTCATGACCTAAACAGCCTTCCTTCGGCCTCTCCTCCCAACTCTGTTGCATTTGGGGACAAAATGAAGCTTAGGGACATATTCAAATCATGGCACCATTTAGCCACATAAATTTAAAAGTTGATTTTTCTTAAAATGGGATACATTCAAAGCAATGCTCTGCTAACTAGGAAGGCATGGCCAGGAAGTGTCCCAAGGGTGCTCGGCCCTAGCAGCTGTGATAAAGTGAGTGACAACCTGCAAAATGACCTCTTTGCAGAAGACAAGATGTCCTTATGTGTCCATAAGCAATTATGGCTCATCTTTGTCACCGATTCAATCCACTGACAAAGACAACCAACCACGATCATAGAAGGCATGAATCCTAAAATTACGAATGCTTTTGTTTTTAAAGTACCATCTCTTTCTAAACATATGTATCTTCTCTCATAATTATGTTGAATGCTACAAATTCTCATGATGACATGAAATCATTGTTTCTCCTCTGACCAAGTAAATTTAAAATATCTTTGATCCTGAAACTATAAAGCTAAAAGAATTATTTTGAGCAATCTGCAGTAAATCTTTTGCTGTTGTCGTGTTTTCTTTTGTTCTGTTTTGGAATAGTCTTGTTACATTGTCCAGGCTGGCCACAAACTCACATTTCTCCTGCCTCAGACTCAGGATTACAGGTAGAAACCAACAAGCCCAGCTTTATTGTTTCTTGACCATTTGTGGGTTTAAAAAGTTGCCTAGGGATTAAATTATTTAGTCTCAAATTCTGAAGTCTAGATGACACTTGTGGAGATGATTCCTCTACCTGTTAAGAAAATAAAAGTAAAATTAATATTTAAAAACATAATCAGTCTACCCTAAATACCTCCATACCCTCTGACTGCTTCTAAATAAGAAATAAGACCTTTCTCCCAACTCTTGCAAGTCATGAGCAATCAGCTCATTGGCTGCCAGCTTTTCAGAGCATCAAATCTGCCTTTGCTCACTGTGGTACCCTCAGAACTCCACATGGTGATTTCACTAAATAAGTAGAGTCATGTGACTTCAAAGACTCATGTAACTCAGCAGCCCAGTTCAAAATAAAAATGAATGTGTGCTGCTCCTCTAATATTAAGAACTTCAAAGCCAAGTACCAGTGGCTCACGCCTATAATCCTAGCTATTCAGAAGGCTGAGATCCGAGGATCATGCCTCAAAGCCAGACTTGGCAGGTAAAGGCTGTGAGACTTTTTATCTCCAATTAACCACTAAAAAGTTGGGAGTGTGGCTCAAATGGTAGAGCACTAGTTTCATGAACACAAAAGCTTAGGGACTGTGCCCAGGCCCTGAGTTCAGCCTCAGGACTGGCACAAAGCAAAACAAAACAATAATAACAAAAAAGGCTTGAAGGTTTTAGCCCAGTCACCAGGTTAGTCATGTATCCCATGACATTTGGTCAGTGATGAAGAACTGTAGATACAGCAGGGTCCCCTAAGGTTATAACAGAACTGAAAAACTCGTAGTGCCCACTTACAAGAGTGAGGACCATTTTCTTCCAAAGTTCATGGGACATTTATAACATTTTTGAGGGCCATACAAAATTATAATATAGGCAGTTGGCCATGGGCAGGTGGCAAAAAGCTTAAGAAGAAGCTATATGTCTGTTCTACCATAACTTCATAGATGGGGAAAAAAAGATGTTCCCTATCTCTGGCCTCATGCAATTCAATTCTCACAAATATGTGATGATGCTGGTATAAGCAAATGTACTGTATTATATATGTTACTAGCTTATGTATCTACTATATTATTTTAGAGTATACTTACAAACTTCTGTTAGGCACCAGTGGGTCATGTCTATTATCCTAGCTACTCAGGAGACTAAGATCTGAGAAATGAGGTTCAAAGCTAACCCAGGTAGATAAATGTGAGAGACTTCCATTAAGCACCAAAAAAGGCAGAATGAATGTGTGGCAAAGTGGTGAAGTACCAGAATTGTGCAAGAGAGCCAAATGAAAGAATAAAGCCCCAATTTCAAGCCCAAGTACCAGAACACACACACACACATACGTGTGTGTGTGTGCATACATAAGTTCTCATGTTTTTCTTCTCATCCTAAGCAATGATATTGCCATTCCCTGAATTGTTTTAACCAGAAATCTAGAAATCATTCGAGGTCATTATCTTACCCCCTCTTATCTACTCAACAAGTTCTACACGCTCCATCTCCAAAATGCAAGAGCCAGAAAGAAAGAGATAAGGAAAAGTTTGATCTCCTCAGTGAACTAGGATATCAGTTTGACAAAAAAAAAAAAACAGTAGGAAATGAAATAATGCTGGGAAATATGGAATCAAATGAAGAAAGACCTCAAATGCCAAGGCTAAACAGTGCCTTCCTTGTGTAAGCACAAGGAATCGGAGCCACTGAATTCTTTTAAACAAAGGATGATGTGCTGAGCACCCATGGTTTGTGATCAAACAGTGTATGTGGAGTATTAGGAGACGAGGAACAAGGCAGGGGAAAGCTGCTAGGTCATTCATTCTTCAAAACAATGAGAAAAAGATCTAAAACATGGCAGATTACATGGAATAGGGGAAAAAAAAACAAACACCCTGAGGCACCATATGACCTAGGGATAGAGAATTGAGGCTAACCTGACTCCAAAACTTCAAGTTAGTTATGGGGAAATCTGAAGTGAGAGCAAGATGTTGGGCTATGATTCCAGAAAGGTCAATCCCTAGGATCAGACATAAGTGAAGATGTGGGTTAATTATGTCAGTGGCAGCACAGTTCATGAGTTACCAAGTCATGTCTAGAGCTGTCTGTCTATAGTGCAGGCAGTCAGCACACAATGAGAACTGTCAGTCACTGATCTCCAAGTTCCCAGCACCTGGGAGGCAGTCAGGAGCTAAGACTGTTGAAGGAATCATGCTGGCAGAAGGGTGAGGGGTGGCTGACATCAGAAGTATAGATACATTCTCCAAAGAAAGAACAGATTTGGGGAGACTCCAGTTAGAGGATGGGTTGGAGAAGAGGAATGAGGAAATGGAGGGCACATGATGGGCCTCTAAACCCAAGGGGAACAGCTGCTAAGATTTTTAAATGTTGGAAAGGAAGTCAAGAAGAAGATTTAAGACAAGGCTCCCAGAGTTGCAAGAATACCACCAGAACCAGCTATTTCAAGGGAGTTGTGGAAAGAAGGGGAAAGGGGGAGGGGATGATGAGAAGACAAGGAAGGGAGGAAGGCACCAATGGAGAAGGCTTTCTTCTAGAATGTCACCATCCACCAATCAAGTTCATCAAGCAATCAGTCAAGGCTGCCTAGAGCAGCAAGGGGGAAACTAGGATCCAGTGGGCACAGGAAAGGGAAAACTTTGGCAGAGATGATAAAACACTTGTTTCTAAGTCTAACATCACACTACAGTTGTTCAAGTCCAAGGAGATATAAAAACAGTGACATCAGTGAGATTTAAAAACAGCAGCGCATGTGCAAATATCACTCCTACCATCAGAACTTTGCTTGGACTTTCAGAGACGTTCGCCCCGCTGGTTCTTTTGGAGCCTCGAGATTGTACAAACTCATCTGCTTCCAAGTCATCAGATGAGGGACAAGGCCATTCTGCAGCAAAGGCCCACGGCCCATTCTTAGTGGGAGAGTCCTTGTCCCTGGTGACACCATTGGTGGCAATGTTGGCAGTGGCTGCAGGGCCGGGGAATGCTGAAGGCTGCGTGCCAGGTCCTGCCCCATCTCCACAGCAACTCGACTGGGAAGCAAAATCTGCTGGAGCCTCAGGGCCATCGCTGAGCTCGTTTTGCAAGAAATGTTTTAACCGAGTTTTCCTGGGAATATTGGGTTTCCTGATTGTGCTGAGGAGCTGAGATCCTTCGGCGATGACATAGACTCTGCGGCGGCCTCTGGTCACCGCAGTGTAGACGTGTTGCCAATGCTGGCGACCTGCCTTGCCCACCACATACACCACCGTGTCCTCCTCCGAGCCCTGAAGGCAGCAACACAGGGTAAGCCTTGGCACTGCATACTTGGTACATGGGTTCAGACAGCTTACCCGGGGGACAGAGCTAAGTCCTCACAGGCTCCCCCACATTCCAGCTGGCCAGAGCATAATCATCCACCTACAGGATTTTTATTCATTTCGCAACTCACACTGGTTAAAACATGAATAGTATATAAAATGAACAGTATATATAAAGAATCATGATGGTGCTACATAGTAATATAATCACATCCAAGAAAGCATACAAAAAATGAAAGTAACATAAAGCAAAATCAATTAGAAAAAGGAAAGACATTCTACTAAATTTTAATGAAGCTCATGGCTGTGACTCACCTATAATCTTAGCTATTGAAGAGGATGAGATCAAGATTTGAGCTTGGTCAGGCTTACAAGACTCCATCTCAACTAATGGCTGGCACAGTGGTTACATGGCTGTTATCCCAGCAATAATGCAACAAAATGGCTGGGTGAAATAACATGTGGCTACTATTCCCAGTAACATGGGGGAAGCACAAATAGGATGAAGGTACCAAAGGCTGGCACTGACACAAAAAGAGACCGACCCTATCTCAAAAATGACCAATGCAGGGGCTGGGAATATAGCCTAGTGGTAGAGTGCTTGCGTTGCATACATGAAACCCTGGGTTCGATTCCTCAGCACCACATATATAGAAAAAGCCAGAAGTGGGTCTGTGGCTCAAGTGGTAGAGTGCTAGCCTTGAGCAAAAAGAAGTCAGGGACAGTGCTCAGGCCCTGAGTTTAAGCCCTCGGACTGGCAAAAATAAATAAATAAATAACCAATGCAAAGCCAGGTGCTCATAGCTCATGCCTTAATTCTAGTTACTCAGGAGGCTGACGTCTGAGGAGCTCAGTCAGAGGCCAGCCTGGGCAGAAAAATTCAAGTGATTCTTATCTCCAATTAATTAGCCAGCAAAAATACCAGGACTGTATTGTGGCTCTCAAGTGGTAAAGTGTCAACCATGAACAAAGAGCTGAATGAGAGCAAGAGGCCCCGAGTTGGCGCACACGCGCACACACAAGGGAAAGGCTTACAGAGTCAGCAGGAAAGCATAAGTTGGTAAAAGCTCTTATCCAAGCTTTCTAAATTAAATGTATATCAAAGTAAATCCCAACAAAGTTAAGTATGCCAAAAAGAAAAGCAATTTCAGAAGGATAGAAACACAATGACACTATTTGTTGAAACCTTGAAAACAAAGCCAAGACTTGTACACACTGGTCCTGTGATGCACATCAAATAGGGCAGTCACTTCTGAGCAAAGTGGGAAACGGGCCTGGGGACACCTGAGTATTGATTTTAAAGGTGCTAAAAAGGAAAAAGAAAAAGCAAGGGTGGGGATATAGCTCTGTAGAGCATTTGCCTAGTGTACACAGGTCCTGGCTTCAGTCCTCAGCACTGTAATAAAAATACATAATTGCAGCAACAATAATTAAAAAGAAACAGTGCAACTACTCCTGGCTTACCTGAAAGGTATGGATAGTTCTGGCCCAAGCATGTTTTATGTTACAGTATTTCATTAGTTTTCTGAAATCCACAGTTACTTCCAAGCCAGCCATATTACTTAAGGTCAAAAGTCTTTTCTTTCTGAAAGTTATATCAGTTACATCCTGCCATCAAAAACAAAGGAAACTCTGTGTGTCTTCAAATATGGATAAAGTATATTTAGCAAATCCGCTACTGTTTCTTTGGTCTGAACATAAAACAGAAGCACTTCATAAGTGAAATACCATGTACATCCATTACAACAGAAATTTCAAGAGATTCAGAATGAAGAGAATAGTTCAGTTGTAGAGAATGTGCTTAGCCACTTGAGGCTCTGGGTTCTAACCCCAGTACAGTGGGGGGGGGGGGAGGGCAGGGAGAGGGGGGAGAGAGAGAAAGAGAATTTCTAAGGTTTAAAATGTATACTCAATTGAATATAGGCACATTCATTTTAATAAACTAAAAGGATATTTTCAGTCCGTAAGACATTACAAAGTATTTTTCCTTACAGATTTTGTTAAATGCTATAATCTGAAGCCAGCTGTGATGGCACATACTCCAAAACATCAATAATAAAAGATTGTGCTTCACAGTCAGCCTGGGCAAAGAAATATCAGGATTCTGTCTCAGCCAACTTGCTAGAAGGAGTGATTCATACCTGTAATCCCAGTTATCCAAGTAGGCAGAGATAGGAAGATCACAGTCTGAGGCTTGCCTCAGGCAAAACTATGACCCAATCTAAAACATAACTAAAACTAAAAGGACTGGCAACTCTGCCACTTTTGGTTGCCTAGCAAAACAAAAGGTGCTAGTGTGTGACTTAAGTGGCAACATTGAGACTGTACATCAAAACCAAAATAATGGAGGTGTGACTTGGTTGGTAGAGCAACAGCCAATGAGCAAAACACCAAGTACCAAGTTCGAGTCCTGGTCTCCCAACAACAAAAAGAAAAATTAGGAAGGTGTCTGCACAGTCACACACACAAGGCAACTACTCCTATAGTTTCTTTAGTTAAGCTGCAAGTAAAGATAACTGGGTCGAACTTTTGTTACTTAAGCAATTCAAACTTAAAGGAACACCATCCAATTCGACTCTTCTTAATTATGCCAGAATTATTCCAACACCAAAACTATAAAGTACTAGAAAAGTTACAAACCAATATTCATGAGGAACCTGAATGCAAAAATCCTTGACAGAAAACACAGAATAAGAATGTCAACTCCAGTCTGATTCAATATTGAGTTAATTCTTGGGCAAGAAAAACACCACAGATGTATAAGACCTACCTCTCTTATGAAGAATATTTCTCCATTGCACAGTCGAATTCCACTGTGAAGGTCATTCTTATAATTTTTAGCACAATCACGAGGAGTCCCACAAGGGCTGTCACCTCCGGCTTCTTGGTCATCACCTTGCTGAGAACCGGAGTCACTTTCAGGAAGCAAGTCTGAGAGGTACGCATTCCGAGTACAACAGATTTTATCACCAACTCCAAATATGAGTCTCCTCTTGTGGTCACTAGGTTAGGAAGAAGTAACAGAGCAAAGTTTGGAAGGTTTGTATTTATTATGTTTAAACATCAATACCTCAACTCCCACTCCAAATCAATCCAATTATCTAATGCTCTGCTTTCTGAGGTCTTTCTTCCTTCTTCCTTTCCTTTTCTTTCTTTACTTTTTTTTTCTCTTTTCCCATTCTTTTCTTCTTTCTTCTTCTTGCTTGCTTGCTTCCACCTGTGTGCTATCCTTGAGCTTTTTTTGCTCAAGGCTTGCACTTTGCCACTTGAGCCACAGCTCTACTTCCAGCTCTTTGTGACAGTTAATTAGAAAGATGAGTATCATGGACTTTCCTGCTTGAGCTAGCTTTGAACCGAGTTCCTCAAATCTCAGCCTTCTGAGTAGCTAGAATTATAGACAGGAGCCACTGGTGCCCATCATTTCTACATTCCCATCCCTCTGTTCACCATTCATGGAGGAAGGGGCTTTTCTGTTACTTAGGTTCTTGGCAACGTGGCATGCACATTATACTTGGAAAAATTCTCCTTTGCTTCCTATGTAGATCTTGGAGAAGCTGGAGGTTGCCAACTTGGAAACTACCAAGAAAATCTCATTCCTTATTTCTCTTCTCATTCCACTCCCTACCAAAAAGTATATATGACTATAATGTGCACACATACATACACACACATATGTATATATACACATATATATACATACATACATATACATTGTACTGCAGGGATGAGAGAAAATGATTTTTTAATGTGGTGAGCTAAGTCCATGCCAACACAAGAACAGGAAGGGATTGTTGTCAAACATATCAGTTCTGGGGCTGGGGATATAGCCTAGTGGCAAGAGTGCCTGCCTCGGATACACGAGGCCCTAGGTTCGATTCCCCAGCACCACATATACAGAAAAAGGCCAGAAGCGGCGCTGTGGCTCAAGTGGCAGAGTGCTAGCCTTGAGCGGGAAGAAGCCAGGGACAGTGCTCAGGCCCTGAGTCCAAGGCCCAGGACTGGCCAAAAAAAAAATATATATATCAGTTCTGGGAGATGCTCACCGAATGAGGCGGCCTGTGTAATGCTTACAGCAACAGTCATTGATCAGGTCACAGTCCTGCCTGAAACACGAAATTCAACAATTACTATACATTGACTTCATTATTATTGCTTATTACTTATTTTATTGTATTATTATATTTGTTAATAATTATTACTGTAGTGTGAGGGATTAAATCCACAGCCTTTACATGAGAGACAACACTTCTACCATTGGGCTATACCCTCAGCTGATATACTTCCAGGCAGACCTACCTCTAGAAAAAAGTTTTTCATAATTTTTATCTTCACATACACTATTGTCCCACTGATATTTCCTGCAAGTTCCAAAATATAGTACTTGGTAGAAAAATCCCTGCTTACAAAGTGCCCTCTCTGATTATCTTACAATGGGATACTTCAAAGTATGAACGAGAATGTTCTTGTATGCCAGTCCTGGGGCTTGAACTCAGGGCCTGGGTACTGTCCCTGAGCTTTTGTGCTCAAGGATAGCACTCTACCACTTGAGCCATAGTTCCCCTTCCAGCTTTTTGGTGATCAATTGGCGATAAGAGTCTCACAGACTGGCTGGCTGGCTTTGAACTATGATCCTTAGATCTCAGGCTCCTGAGAGGCTAGGATTACAAACACGAGCCACTGAAACCCAGAAATAGGAATTAATAGTGATGAATTACAAGTTTCTCAAATCCAAATCTACTAAATGAGAGTCAAATACTGGATGAAAAAAAGTAAAACAACAACAACAACAACAACACTGTAAATGCTTTACCTTCTAAATGCAATGAATTGTGATGTTTCTGCTTTTTTAAAGTCACTTTCTTGGAGTAAAGTTTTAACTGCAGAATATAAGTCTGGTAATTAAAGAGAAAAAAAGTTAACTTTGAAAACTATCATACTGAAACACTATTTCTACGGAGAACTTAACTCAGAATTGCTGCTCAGAGGCCTGGGAACAATATCCCACTAAATGGAACACAAGTTCATGGTGGCAACCATCCCCTAAATCAGCCAGAAAAATCAGAGGAATGGAGAAAAGCCTTGCAGGCATCTGTGCACAAGAGAGATCCTGACCCACCACTGGCCAGGACGGCACCAAATCTGTATGGAATAAGCTCAGTTGAATATGCACTCTTGATTTGTGGGTGCTGGATTTAAAAACGAATTGAGGTATGAGGGACGAGGTTACAAACAGTACAAGTAATGTATCCAATGCCTAACGTACGAAACTGTAACCTCTCTGTACATCAGTTTGATAATAAAAATTTGAAAAACAAAACAACGAATTGAGTACCAGATGTGTAATTGAATTACTAAGGTAAATTTTTCCAAGTCCCTGTTTGACTAGAATGATTGAATCTATATAAATGCCTTCAATGTTATCTCAGTCAACATATTCACAGTACTTCTGTGAAGTGGTATCATTACATCAGAGGTGATATTTGGCGTGACCATACCAGTACATAGTACTGAGCTTTTCTTTTATACAGGCTAGAAAATGGCCACTGCTCTCACACCTTTACCCACAAGCTCTCCAAACCGAGCCACTAAAAGATTAGCCTTCCAGCTCCTAGGTTATTATTCGACTACTTACTACAACCATGTTATGAATGTGAAAATGAAAATTCATGGAAGTGATGTTCCCAATGTGGCAGGGGCTGGCCTCCCACTATACAACTCTAACTTCTCCTCACACTGCACCACTAACAAAACAGGCTTCTTTGAGTTACTCAACATTGGCACCAAAACAAAACTAAACAAAACAAAAAGCAAACTATCGCTCGTGAAAGAGGGAGAGAAGACTATCAAATCTGGAGCCAGGCACCAGAATCTCACCTTTGAAATCCTAGTTACCCAGAAGACTTCGATCTGAGGATTACATTTCAAAGCTAGCCTGGGCAGAAAAGTCCATTAGACTCCTATCTCTAACTATCAAAAAGCAAGAAGTGGAGCTGTGGCTCAAGTCACTGAGTGCCATCCTTGAGCAAAAAAGCTAAGGGACAGCTCTCAGGCCCTGAACTCAAGCTCCAATATTGGAGTGTGCGTGCTCGCGCGCGCACACACACACATTGACTAGGAAAATTTCAGGCTCTAATGCTATTTCTAGTAGCAAATGAATCATGGGCCACTTAAAAGCACATCTCTAGGAAGACAAAACCACTTGCCAGCTTCCTTTTTTGTTTTTGTTTATTTGACAAATTGAGGATAATCTCCAGAAAACTGTCACATTTCAACTCACCTGCCCCCCCTCCCACAGCCAAGCCCTGGAATTAGCAGGAATTCCATTGTCTCCCAGAATAAAGTGTGCACTTGCAACATGCCACACCTTGTGTGTCCACTCTCTCCACACGCTGAAGATCAAGTACATGAACTCCATTGATTCTAAGATGCAATTTTAGCATCTCTGAAATACTAGCCTGGCTATGAAGCCTGTCTTAAAATATACTTGATGTAATGGCAATAATTTACTCCCTACCTTAATTATGACTGAAGAGGTAGTTTATGCCTCTCTAAGGGATAGTCACTCACTTTTCTTCAAGAAGAGACTAATTTTCCAGAAGAGGCTTTTAATTAAAGTAGACAATAGGCTAAGCTTTGCTACCATTCTGCATTGGCCAACTTTCTTTTTCTTTTAAAAGTTCACTTTCATTAATGTAAAGAATAGGTACCAGATCAAGGCAAAAATACACTGCCTTTGGGGTCTGATATCTGGATAAAATGGCCAAGAAAGCTAGTTATGAGTGGTCCAAAGCCCCCTTCCTCATCTGAAATAGTATTTACATTAATACATTATCATGAGAATAAACCTTAGCTATTATTTCTAGTATACTTAATAAAAACCTACTCACAAGTGGATATGCAGCTTAAAATCCAATTAAGTAAAGCTAGGATAAATATGTTTACATGTGGATATAATAAGGCTTAAAAAGTTAAATCTTTGCTATGTATGTGACCTTTATGTGTTGTCTTAGGGGAAGAGGAAAAAGGAAGAAGGTTGCTGAAGAAAACTCTAAACACTTCTGTATCATTTTAACTCAGGGTCTTACATTTCCTAAGCCATTTCCCCAATTTCTTTTTTGACTATAAAAATAGGTACCCTATTTTTCTAGTGGAAATATTTGCCTGTATCATCAAATAAAATTGTAACTAGTCATTTAATAATATAGTATGGAGGTCAGATCTGGCCAGCGTCATCATTGGCCACATGGGGAGTTGCACTATCTGGCATGTTGTCTTGATGGGTGTGCCTGAATTCCTAAGTCCCACCTCCATAGGCCAAGTGTCCACCCCCCTCTCTAGGATTTCAAGAACACCCATCAAAACAAGATGCCAGATAGTGTAACTCTGCCTTGTGGCCAATGATGGCACTGGCCAAATCTGACCTCCTTACTCATTAACTAAAGTATAAAACTGAAATACTTAAGCCTACATAGAGAAGTTTATACTTACAAGATTGTTGATCACGTTTAGATGACTGAGAACTGACATCCTCTTCTGGAAGTCTAATGAAAATGAATGTCTTATCCTGGATTGAGATGGGGACTGAAAGGTTTTCAGACACATTCAGTTCCGCATCAAAGTTTGGAAATTTACGCCTGGAGATTCTTGAATAAAGACAAAACACATAAACCAAAAGTGTTACCATCCGCAAATGTATCTTCATATATGATTATGTCTAATGTCCTTATAATATCTGCTAAAAGATAATGAACAGGAAGGAAGGGCCATGATAAGCATGATAAATAGCGAGTTTTATAATAGAATTTGAAGACGATGAAGTTATGGTACTAATATTAAGCAATCAATCTTGTTGCTAACAAATTAAAAGAATCAGAAAAACAGTAATAGATAAGATACGATGTACCAGGCTATGAACTTGACCTACTCATCTCCAGCCCACAAAAGAACTATGCAAGATTAAGTATTACCTTCACTGCACAAGTGAACAATTTGGGGCCTAGTCAAATCTAGTGAGTTCCCAAGGCCTCAAAAGTAGGAAACAGGGAAACTGGGAAGCAGATCTGGACGCATTTGGTTCCATATTCCTTTCCCCCCTCCCCCATGCCAGTACTGGGACTTGAACTCAGGGCCCTGCACTTTCAATTGGCTTTTTCACTCAAGGCTGGTGTTGTACTGTTTAAGCCACACCTCTACTTCCAGCTTTTTGATGGCTGACTTGAACAGTCTCATGGACTTTTCTGCCTGGTCTGGCTACAAACTAAGATCTTCAGATCACAGCCTCCTGAGAAGCTAGGTTTACAGGTGTGAGCCACCAGCGCCATATTCCTTTTAACTTACATTAGTTGAGGACCTTCCCATGCTTTGCACCATATGCTTCTCTTTTCTTCTATCTTCTGTATATCCATTCCCACCTTCCCAAGTGAAGCAACCATCCACATTTATTTGCATTCCCCTACTATTCTTTCATTCTTGTATTTTTCCAGACAAACAAATCCTATCAGAAAAGACACTGAGGTACAAGTACCTCATCATAACAAAGCCTTCCTTAGGTTAGCTGAAAGATCAACTGGCTGTCAATATAGACCTAAAAGCAGCTTGCTTGACAGGTGGGTTCCCTTCTGTGCCACATTCAATCTTGCCCACACTAGAGCTGAATGGGCAAAAAGCACAATGAATAAGGCTGTTCTTGCTGGAAATATCACAGGTTTAATTTGTGGGGATCTAGGAAGCATAGCAATTTCTTGTTCTGCTTCTGACCCAAGACATGCAACATCTTAGGAGCTTTTCCTAGTATGTCACAGGGATCCTTCAATCAATCATACTGGGAAGAAATGATGGCAGGAGCCATCATGATACTGAAAGGCATGCATGTGTGAGAACCATGGTGGAAGCCTCGTTAAACAATTACCAAGCACTTCAACAGAAAAAATAGTAGGTGGTTGAAATATGTTTTGTTTCGCATGTAAGTACTACTGGGACGGGGGCAGATGAACAGACTGGGGGAGGAAGGGTGAATGAATACAGTCAAAATATTTTGTTGTATATGTAAAAATGGAGCAAGAAGGAAGTTTGATGAGGTTGGTTTGGAAAAAGGAAAGAGGATGGGAAGAATATTAGAAGAGGTGACTCTGATCACAATACACTATATACATAAATGGACTTGTTAAAATGAAACTACCTTGTCCAAGTATAATTGAAGCCAATTTGAAAAAAAAAAGAATTCTTGAGTTTCACATAAAACTTTCTTCTAAGAAATCAAATATGCTTTAGATTCTTCTATGTTGCATAAATATTAAAATGGCCAATCTTCTAAAAATGAAGTGATCTTTGGGTAGAAGCAGAATTTTTTTTCAAGTGTTATCAGGAAAGAACATTATACATCCAACTCCATTGTTTTTCTTCTTGTTGTATTTTTTTTTTCTTGTTGTATTTTTTTTTTTTTTTTTTTTTTTTTTGGCCAGTCCTGGGCCTTGGACTCAGGGCCTGAGCACTGTCCCTGGCTTCTTCCCGCTCAAGGCTAGCACTCTGCCACTTGAGCCACAGCGCCGCTTCTGGCCGTTTTCTGTATATGTGGTGCTGGGGAATCGAACCTAGGGCCTCGTGTATATGAGGCAGGCACTCTTGCCACTAGGCCATATCCCCAGCCCTCCATTGTTTTTCTTAATGTCTTGATAATAATCCACATCACACTGGGACATGATAAATTATACCGAGATCTAGGCATTCACACATAAGACCAAAGGAGGATGTTCTTAGGAGAGGAACACAAAGGCACAATATGCTTATGTGCATCTGTTGTATAAAATAATATCGAAATGAACTCCAGGTCATGGAGTGTTTTTTTTAATTCATTGCTGTTTTTGTTTTGTTTTCTTTTTGTCTTCTTTGTTTATCTGTCTTTGGAGGGTAAGAGGGGAGACACAGAAATGGAGGGACAAGGGGTGAACAAATGTATCAGTGGTGCTCATTAGACACTATGTTGAAAATGAACTATACAACTGTGGATGAGGATGGGAGGGAAAAATGGGAGAGAGCAAGGGAAGTGGTGACACTGTCAAAAAAGAAATGTATTCTTTACTTGATTTATGAAACAGTAACCCCTCTGTATATCACTTTTATAACAGAAACTTTAAGAAATAACACATAAAAAAGACTAAAAGCATTGTACTGAGTCCTTCTAAATCAAACCTTCATACTTATTTTACCTTTTATTTCTAACACAACAGAGAACAATGCAAAATCCTAGTTACATACTGTGTCGCATTGTCCACAATTAGCTGTGATTCTGCCCTGTGGTTTGTCTTCAGCTCAATAGCACACTTTCTGGACTTAAGAGTCTCAAAAAGATCTTTCAGCAGGTTACCAGGTTCAATACTTGGTAATTGCCTAATATCACCTAAAAAGTAAGTAAATAGATACAGAAGATTTGGGGTAAGATTCTAAAATTTAAAAATTATTTTTATTTCTTCCAAGTGATACATGCTATCATTAGAACTCAGGCAGAAAAACCTTCCTTAAATCATTACTTAAGAACACTTAATACTTTTTAAACATTTAACAAAAGCAACCTCCAAGTTCAATAATGTAAAATATGTGAAAGACATGTGAAAGCAGGGCACCAGTGGCTCATACCTGTAATCCCAGCTACCGAAGAGGCTAGGATGTGAGGACTGCGGTTCAAAGCCAACCCAAGCAGTCTATGAGACACTTATCTCTAATAAACTACTAAGAAAAAGATGGAAGTGGTACTGTGGTTCAAGTAGTAGAGCGCTAGCTCAGAGACAGTGCCCAGGACCAGCAAAAAAAAAAAAAAAAAAAGATATGAAAAAACAATAAAGTAACAAAATCTGAACTAAACCTCTCTAATCGTACATAAACTCTGTAAGATAGGAATTTTAACCAATATGTATAATCATGCCTTAGACATGTAGTATTTAGTTAAGTATGACATCTTGTTTATTATCATACAAGGCATGGAAGGACCTATGAGTATATATCATAAATACATGAAATATAAACTAAATGTATTTGATAATAATTACAATGTATTGCTCTATTTAAAAAAAAAATCTGTTGAAGCAACCCCCTGTGGCTTGTGCCTGTAATCCTAGCTACTTAGGAGGCTGAGATCTTCAAATTGCAGTTCACAGCCAGCCCAGGAAGAAAAGTCCATGGGACTCTTTATCTCCAATTAACCACCAAAAAGCCAAGTGGCTCAAGAGGTAGAGCGCTAGCCTTGAGCACAAAAGCTCAGAAATAATGCTCAGACTGGCACAAAAAAATCTTTAAAACAAATAAGAAATCCTAGAGTTAAGAAATATATATATATATATATGTGTGTGTGTGTGTGTGTATGTAGGTGTATGTGTGCATGTGTATGGGCAGAAATGGAAAATGTTTAAACCATTCAGAATCAGATGCTTATCAACTATCCTCAAATACTGATAAAACAGTATTTATACAGAATTTGACTCTTCTTTTTCTTCTTCTTTTTTTTTTTGCCAGTCCTGGGGCTTGAATTCAGGGCCTCAGCACTGTCCCTGAGCTTCTTTTTGTGCAAGGCTAGTACTCTCTACCATTTGAAGCACAGTACCACTTCTGACCTTTTCTGTTTATGTGGTACTGAGAAATTGAACCCAGGGCTTCATGCATGCTAAGCAAGCACTCTGCCACTAAGCCATATTCCTAGCCCTAAAATTTGACTCGTAAGTTGTAAATTATTTTCTACACTACATTATATAGTATACAGACCCATTACAAACCAATAGAATACAACTAAACCTTACCAGAACTGGAGGGACTTAGGATTCTGGTGAAGTCTAATTTAAGCTATTAACTGCAAATCATGAGAGAGAGAAAGTGTGTGTGTGTGTGTGTGTGTGTGTTTGTGTGTGTGTGTGTCGGTACTGGGCCTTGAATTCAGAGCATGGGTGCTATCCCTGAGCTCTTTTTCTCAAGGCTAAGCTTCAGACTTTGGGTTAACGTGAAGATAAGCTAGGCTTACAATTGTGAGCCACAGCCCCAGGCCATCTTACTATTTGAATACCCAACAATTAACTATGTAGCAACAAAGCTTCCCAAAGCTATTTCATTGTTTAAGCTTTCTACTACATTGACCAAAACAATGGCCAACCCAAGCTTATTAAGAAGAGTGGCTGGACTGAACTCTGTGTAGCCATGACATGACATCCAAAAAATGGTTTTTCATTTTTAGCAAATGGCACCATGAACTGATGTCACCAACCTAGTACCCACGATGCTTGAAACCAAAGTACTCATTCAATATTTTAACTTACCAAGGATAATAAGCTTAGAAAGTTTGGAGTGCTCACACAATAATTTTAAAACAGACTTGAAGATTCCTACAGATACCAAACTCCCTTCATCCACAACCAGAACTCTAACCGAAGAAAATTTCCACGGCAAATCCTTGTTCACCAGCACTTTGTCCCATAAATAGAAGCTGTAATTGACCTGTAAGTAGAATATGTATGTCTAAAGTCAGGTTTAAAGATATTAGCAGCAAATTATTCTACAACAAGACTCCTATGGGAATAAGGCAAGGAGAAAAACAAAGGCAAAAGGGAGGAGAAGAGGGAGAAAGGAAGGGAAGGAAGAAGGAAGAGAGATAGGGTGCAAAGAAGGAAGGAAGGGAGGGAAGAAAGGTCCTCTTAACCTTCAAAAAAATACACGGTTTCCAGTATACTCAGATAAGATTACAGAGATAGTGTAGGTACAACCACAGGAAGGTGAAACAAGAACATCATCAATAATAGAAGCTACAGATACACATGGGATGTTGAAAGTAGTTACAACTGTGATATAACAATCGTTTCCATAACATGGAGTTCATTTCACTTAGCATCATCTTATGTGTTCATAAAGGTATAGCTATTGGGCTCTTGTGATCCTCTGCTGTGACTTGCCTAAACCTGTACTAATTACTCCCAATAAGGGAGACCATAAAGACAAACAACTACAAAAGCAATACTTGCAAAACTGTTTGGTGTAAGTGAACTGAACACTTCATGGGGGGAAAGGGAAAGGGGGAGAAGGGAGGGGGGTATGAGGGATGAGGTAACGAACAGTATAAGAAATATATCCAATGCCTAACTATGAAACTGTAACCTCTCTGTACATCAGTTTGATAATAAAAATACTAACATACTACCACCAATTGATCAGAGTTGAGCATGCTATGAAACTCAGTAATAATTGTTCTTTGGTAGCTCTCCTCATTCAATCCTTCAAACTAATCAGACATGAAGAAATACTGCTTAAAATCATAAACTCATCATAACCCTTCCACCAAGAAGCTACAATGGTCTTCTCTAGGTCTCTCCTCCCTCCTCTAAGAAAGGTACTAGTAATGTTGAGGTATCTGCTGGCTCTGTGATCCCATTCATCTTAAACCCGCTTTTTCTTGCTTGTTTAGGAGCCGAAGGCACCCTAGCAAAGCAGGGTCAAGGTGCCTCACCAGGTATGCAGAATCTATGATGAGTGAGGAAATCAGGGCAAGGCAACAAACTGGGGCATCAGAAGTTTCCATTCGTATCTTAGTTCTGGCTCTTACTGAGCGCCTGAGCAATTTGTTAAAAGCTCAAAACTCCAGTTGGCTCTTCTATAAAGGGGACGATGACTCCACCTACCTGCTTCACTGGTTCTTCAAGAATTTAATCAAATAATGCCAAAATAGTTCACCAACTGTAAAGCCTGAATTCTGTGTCTAATCCAAGTTGAATTTCCAATATTCTGAAATACAGACTTCACTCCAATTAATGAGGCCACCCCAAACCCTCCCTACACACTATAATTCTCCCTAATTCCTTTTGAAAGGCTTTTCCCCTATATCAAAAAATCTTCTCCTCATCTGAGCCTCCATGTTCTTCAGAGCTCTTCAAAAATCTTCCAACTACTTACACTTTTTATGTATAAAGTGTTACATCAGGGCTAGAGAAAACTCTCTAGCTCTTTCCAACTTTAACCCCCAAGAGTATGGCCAGTAACCAGTAGTCTGTGCTTATAATGTGAGTTACTCAGAAGGCTGAGATCTGAGGGTCATGGTTTGAAGCCAGCAGGGTACAATAGTCTGTGAGAGTCTTATCTCCAGTTAACTACCAAAAAGACAGAAGAGGGCTGGGGATATGGCCTAGTGGCAAGGGTGCTTGCCTCGTATACATGAGGCCCTGGGTTCAATTCCCCAGCACCACATATACAGAAAATGGCCAGAAGTGGCGCTGTGGCTCAAGTGGCAGAGTGCTAGCCTTGAGCAAAAAGAAGCCAGAGACAGTGCTCAGGCCCTGAGTCCAAGTCCCAGGACTGGCCAAAAAAAAAAAAAAAAAAAGACAGAAGAGGAGGTGTGGCTCAGTGGTGGAATACCAGCTTTGCATGAAAAGAAAGCCAACTAAGAATGTGAGATCCTAAATTCAAACCCTAGAAACAACAGCATACACAAATAAATAAACTCCAACTCTTAATTAAAGCCAATACTATTTGAAGTACATTGACATTTGAAGTTCTGGTTATGTGACTATCTGCCAGGCACTATTCTAGAACAAAACAAGACAAAGTCCTCACCTCCAAGGAGTTTCATTCATAGATACATGTATCTATTCCTTCCAGCTGCAGTGACATGCAGAATACCATCTGTGGGCTGTGACATGTTTGTAACCAGTGCCTATGAGAGACAGACATAGTGCCAGGATCTAAACTAATTAAATTACTAAGCACATTTTGTTCAGATGACATTGTTTTTATCCTATCACTTTCTCAATGACTGAAGAGGTATACTGACGTTATAGCACTGGCTCCAATCTCACTACAAAACACTAAGTTTACAGAATGTCTGTTTTGAGTAACACTGATCTACATAATGAGCTATTACAGGGCAGGACCCCAGGGGATATTCAATTAATACCATAATTCCCCGTTAACTGTGGGAGATGTGTTACCACCAAGCGCACAGGGATGCCCTGTAATACTTTGACAGTCAGCGTGTAAGCAAGACAACTATAAAGTACCCCACAGGTGAGAAGTGTGTGTGTGTGCAGATACTGTAGATGAAGGATGATACACATTCACCAACTGGTATAGGGTGGGATAGCACAGGATTTCAACACACCAACTCAAAATAGTGTGTAATTTTAAAACCTATGAGCTGTTTATTTCTGAGGTTTTCCACTTAACATTTTTGGACCTCAGTTGACTATGTAAACTTCAGAAACCAAAAAGTGTAGCTAGCACAAAGGCACATACCAGTAATCCCAGCTACCCAGGAGACTAAGATGAGAGAATCACAATTTCAAGGACATCCTGGACAAGGAAATACAGGAAGGATGGATGAATGGGAGGGAGAGAGGGAGCAAGAAAGGAGAGCAAGAAAGAGGAGGAAGGAAGAGGAACATAGGAAGGATGAGAAGGGCGGGGGATAAGGAAGGGGAGGGAAGGGAAGTGGGAGAGGAGGAGAAAGGAAAGGAGGGAAAGGGGAAAGAGAAAGGGAGAGGGAAAGAAGGTAGGGAAGAGAAAGGGAAGGGAGGAGAGGGGAGGGATAATAGTGGCCCTACTAATCATTTTAAGGAAGACGTAAGTTTGTCATTAAGACCAATGTTTTGGAGAGGTTTATATATATACAAATGGAACCAAATATGTATATATGAAAATGGAACCAGGTAACATGAGGAGATGGGTAGCACTGGGACAGAAGGGGAGAATGATGAAAGGGTAACAATGATCAAGATGCATTATACTCATAAATCGGGCTTTTGTGTTTTTTGTTTTTGTCAGTTGTAGGGCTTGAACTCAAGACCTAGGTGCTGTCCCTGAGCCTCTTGGTGCTCAAGGCTTGAGCCACAGCACCATTTACTATTTTTGAGAGGTTAGTTGGATATAAGAGTCTCTTGGAGCCTTTTCTGCCTGGGCTGGCTTTGAACCAGATTCCTCAGATAGCAGCCTCCTGAGTAGCTAGGATTACAAGCGTGAGCCATGGCTTATAAGTGGATATTTTGAATTGAAATGCCTTTGTGTTAATTTAAAAATATTTTAAAAGGAAAAACAATAAGACAAATGTTTTATCTACAAATACAAAGTCGCAGCCTTTACCTGATGTAGCGTGTAAGCAGGAAAACCCGTTTTCTCTCTCAGTAAGCCAGTTGCTTTCCCTGTAGGTGCCGTGAGCAACACCTCTATAGCCTTGTCCATCTTCAGCTTACTTTGCTCAGTAAAGGTAATCCAGTCTTCTGGAACATTCTGGTCCTGTTCAAAATCTTCACATGCTTTTTCCACTTCTCTTTCTTCCAGTTGCTGTAGGCACTTAAAAAGTTGACTCACGATTGTGGTCTTCCCACAACCACCTTTCCCACTGATGACTGTCACAGCATTGGCGCAAATCATTTCCAAAGCTGCCACCTGGTCCTGATCCAGGTGCATTTCATTGATTCCTCCATCAATTTCATTTTCAATATTCCAAATAAAGTCAGCACCATCCTGTGGGTTTAGAATGTCTGTGGAACTTTCCAATCTTGTTTCACCAAGTTTATTTTCCTCAAACACATCCTCATTTCTCACCTCCTCCAGTTTGGTGGTACAGAGAGATGCTAACACCTTCTTAACATCCACACGTAAGTGCCACGGAGGTCTCTGTATCAGGCTACATATGGAAAAAGCAATGCCCTTTTCAGCCTGGTAAAGGTCATAAGGAAAGACACAGCCCTTCTCATATGTCACCACACCAATATCCTTCAGAAACTTCAGAGACTGCCAAGTATCATAGAAAGACATTTCCTCTGACAATCCTAAGGTTAAGTCAGCTTCTTCAACATACGTGTGCCCGTACTCTCTACATATCTGCTTCAGCTTAGAATAGATGACCAACGCATTCTTCTCCAAACTATTCATCAACTGCAGAAGAGATGGGCACTGACAGTAGGCTGTCCAATTGGCCTCACAGCGCACAAGCTTCAGGTCTCTGTAGGTAATCTTTAGGAAAACAAAGTTCCAAGTTGCTTCATAAAAGTTACAAATATTAATACATGTTATGAGACTTAGTTAAAATAGGGCTGGGAATGTGCTTGCCTAGCATGCATGAAGCCCTGGGTTCGATTCCTCAGCACCACATAACAGAAAAAAACCTGAAGTGGCACTGTGGCTCAAGTGGTAGAGTGCTACCCTTGTGCAAAAAGAAGCTCAGGGACAGTGCCCAGGCCCTGAGTCCAAGCCCAAGAAAAAAAAAGACAATTAGTTAACATATTATTTGATAATGATTATTAGCCCCCCCAAAAATACATATTTCAACTAAATTTGGAAGAAAAATTATATACCTAAAGCATCACTAAGTTTTTTTTTTAATTAACTACACTGCGATTAGAGAGCTGCATAACTTTTTTGTCCTAGAGTGGAATTTGAACTCAGTATCTGATGCATACTTTTGCAAAATTATATGCCTAAAGCATCACTAAATATTTTAATTAACTGATCTGTGATTAGAGATCTGTGTAACTTTTTTTTTGTCCTAGACTGGTATTCAAAGTATCTGATGCTTGATTTTACACATTGGCTAGTACTCTATGATCTCAGCCACACCTCCAACCCCAAGATCTGTATAACTTTTAAAATTAGAATTCATAAAAGCATTATAATCTTGTTGTTTTATTTTGTGTCAATACTGAGGGTTTAACTCAGGGCTGGGCACTATCTCTTGGCTTTTTTACTAGAGGCTCAAGGCTCCTACTTTACAGTTGATCCACAGCTCCACTTTCTGCTTTTTGGGGAGTTAATTAGTTATAAGCATTTCATGGATTTTCCTGCCTATGCTGGCTTCAAACCATGATCCTTAGATCTCAGTCTCCTGAGTAGCTAGGATTACAGATATGAGCCACTAATAACTTCCTTTCCTTCTTTCTTTCCTCTGTCTCTGTCTCTGTCTCTCGCTCTCGCTCTCTCCTTCCTTCCATCAGTTGTGGGTCTTGAACTCAGGACGTAGGTGCTGTCTCTGAGCTCTTTTGCTCAAGTCTAGTGCTCTACCACTTTGAGCCACAGCTCCACATGCAGTTTTTGAGTGGTTATTTGAAGATGAGACTCACCCAGGGACTCTTCTGCCCCAGCTGGATTCAACCCGAGATTCTCAGATCTCAGCCTCCTGAGTAGCTAGGATTACAGACAGGCTTGAGCTATCTGTGCCTGGCTGGTAACTTTTAAACAAAAAGATAAATTCTTATTCTCTTTCTACACCTTGGAGCTCTGTCTCTCTTCTCCACCATATGAATACACAATGATAATGTAAGTTTTTTTAGTTTTTCAGTCCACTGACATTACAGTCCTATGACATAAGGAATAATTTTATTATTCTAATATTTCTCAGAATTTCTTAATTGTATATTCACTTAGAAAACTACCTTAAAATGAAGTATAATCAAAACTGAACTTCAAGTGCTTGGTGGCTCACATCTGTATTCTTAGTTACTCAGAAGGCTGAGATCTGATGATTTTTGAAGCCAGCCCAGACAAAAAGTCCCTGAAATTCTTACCTCCAATTAAAGTAAGAAGACATAACTGAAGGTGTGGCTCAAGTAGTAGAATACCAGCCTAAGAGTTTTTTTAAAAAGTCAAGCAAGAACATGAGACCCGAGCTCAAGCCCCAGTATGCCCCACCCCTGCAAAAAAAAAGAAAACTGAATGTACCATATTTGATTCCAACACCAATGAAGCCTTGCAGTTACTTTTCTACTCTTAGTCTCTAATAATAAGAACAGAAATGGACTCATTTATAAATGATGTTATGCCAACTACAAATCAAATGCTATCATGAAACCCCATTAGAATGATGGGAGTTTTCAATTGTTAATATTGGAAATTGGGAAACTACACTGCACACAGAATAGATTTACCAAACTCATGAGACCTTGCTCTTCAATAAGATCTATATTCAAGCTGAAATAACAGTTTTGTTAAAGAAAACCATCTGTCAGATTCAATTATATAATAAAATCAGTAGTAATCATCTAAATGTCATATGCTTTGTGATTTTGGTTTTCATTCATAAATGTATTGACTTTATAGAAGCACAAGAGTTACTGACGCATCAAGTTTTATGTGTGCTTATAAAATTCAACCAGAAATCAACAATGGGATCCACACAAAACATTTTCTATTGAAAGAAATGAAAAACCTATCAAATCTTCAAGACCTTGCCTTACAGAAGATTATTAAAAGTTGAACAAAAGTCTTACTTACTTTACTAAATCCCAACTTCCATGGATCTGTACCTAAAATCTTTTCTATCTCTTCCAACACAGCTCTAGAATCCGTGTTTATGAGCTGTCTAAAGTGTCGTGGCAGAAGAATTGGAAGGAATTCCATTATTTTTGGAAACCGCAAAGCTCGCATTACATTTATAAATGGAACTGCAGGATAACAGAAAAGAACAAATTAAAACACAAATGAGCCTAGAAAAAGGTTTGAAGGACTTTCTCATTTAGCACAACCAGTTTAAGAGATCCAATCAAATCCAAAAATGTACTTCAAGCAGCAAAAGAACTGATATAACAATTGTTGTTTGTACTGAGTTAGTTTTCATTGTGATTAATATTAAACTTTATGATCTTTAAGTACATAAATAATTACTACTTGTTTCTTTTGTTTGCAACACTACCAGAATAAAAATTTTAACTCATAAAAACTAAGTCCAAAGCATAACTTACACATTCGTTTTCGTACTATTTTACTCATATTAATCAGACTGGATGCCTATAGTCCCAGTTACTCAGGAAAGCCAGCCCAGGCAGGAAAATGTATGAGATTCTTATCTCCAAGTAATAAGCAATAAATCAAGTGGAGCTCTAGCTGAGTCAAAAAGCTAAGGGGCAGTCCCAGGTCCTAAATTCAAGCCCCATTATTGGCACAAAAAATAAAATAAAATAATGATAAACCTTTCATTCTTGGGGTCATATTTGATGTGTCAAAATTGTGTGTGTACATATATATATGTACAAATATATGTCTAGATAAAAAGTAATTATTTTAAGTCATTGTGATATAAATCTTTCTAAAATGGATTACTCATAGCCTTGCCCTCTCTTCTGCCTTAAAAAGACTAATTTTTTGTGTGTGCGTGTGCTCTCCTAGGGCTTGAACTCAGGACCTAGGTTCTCTCCCTTGACCTTTTTCTATCAAAGCTAGGACACTACCACTTGAGTCATAGCTCTACTTCCTGCTTTTTTTTTTTTTTTTTTGGCCAGTCCTGGGGCTTGGACTCAGGGCCTGAGCACTGTCCCTGGCTTCTTTTTGCTCAAGGCTAGCACTCTGCCACTTGAGCCACAGCGCCGCTTCTGGCCGTTTTCTGTATATGTGGTGCTGGGGAATCGAACCTAGGGCCTCGTGTATCCGAGGCAGGCACTCTTGCCACTAGGCTATATCCCCAGTCCCTACTTCCTGCTTTTTTGCTTGTTTGTTTTTGGGGGGAGGCTGTGAATTGAAGAGTCTCACAATTTGAAGCCAGGCTGCTTCCACACCATGATCCTCCTGAGCAGCCAGGATTACAAGCATGAGCCACTGGCACCCAGCTTATACTTTTCCTTAAGGACTCAAGGCACTTTCTGTGAATACAATGTCAGAGTAACAGAATCACATCTAAGAACCAGAAAAGCAAAAAGGAGCTTAAGATACCATACACAATCCCTTCACACTACAGATGAGGAACTCAAGAGCAACATCAATATATTTTCTTCAAACCAATTTTAAAAAGAAACACAGGCCTAGTGTCTCATATGAAATCCTTGAGAGGAGAAATCTTTCAGATTTTTTTTTATTTTTTCACAATCTGGAATAGCTGCACAAACATAATACCCTGGGGAAGAGATCCAAGTCTAAACATGAAATCCATTTTGTCTCATACACACCTTCGACACACAGCCTGAACATAATCTTAAGATAGTATTTTAAATAATTCTGTGCATGAAGCAAAACGTGGATGTCGATCAGAAAGCATCACTTTGTGGCATCATAACCATGCACAGAAAGCTTCAGATTTGGAGCACTTTAGATCTTCAGAGTAGAGATGCTCCATATTGATATAAATATTTTAAACATCATCATAAAACATCTCAGTTACAGTAAAGCTTCACTAAAAGAAATCTTACTTACTTTGCTTTTCCATAGGAAGTCGCATTTTACCCTCTGATTCTAAATCTCCCTGTTCACTCTGTGTAGAATTTTTTTTATCCTTTCGGATTTCTCTGTAGAAAGTTCTTAATGTTTCCTTAAGATTTTCAAAGTTCAGGTCTTTAAAACTGGATACTTCCTTTATCCATGCTAAAAACTTCATTATGTCCTCAGAGGGGACCTTACACTCCTTAAGAAATAGGGAGCAGATATGTTTTTGATTCGGTGGTGACATATCAGACTGTAAAAAGTATGATGGATACCCCTGAACTTGATAACTCTTGGATGCCGCCGGCTTCACATGCACCTTCACTCGCCACCAAGGACCAGTTATGGGAAAACGTCCTTGCACTTTACATTGCTCTCCAGTGAATTCATCTGGAATGTTAACTAAAGGGGTGGGGGGGAAGAGAATGTTAAAGAAACTCACAAACCTCTTTCCCGATGTTTTATTACCCATTCCCCTCTCTCTGATGCTCCTCCCACACAGCATCATATATAGATCCCTTCTGGGATACATGTAACAATTCATTCTGCCTGCCTGTCTATCTGGGCCCCCTCTATTACTCTGTGCTGTCTACTATGCTTCGGTCCTCTTTGTATTCCAAAAGGTAAGCACAGTATATGGCAAGGGTCTGCCTGTTCTCCTTTTGGAACCAACTCTCTCCCTTATACTTTGACCTCAGACAATATTATGGTATCTCTCCCCACAGGGTCTTTTGTCCAATACTTTCTCCTTTAAATGTTCTCCTCTCCTTACTGGCTATTATATTTACTATAGATCCAGCTTAAATGTCACTTCCTCAGCTAAGGAATGATACATCTGTGTCATTAATATTTCTTTTAAGTATCAAATAATATTACAATTACTTCTATGATTAAAGAAACATTTAACGAGCCAGTGGCTCATGCCTGTAATTCTAGCTACTCAGGAGACTGAGATCTGAGGATCACAGTTCAAAGCCAGCCCAAGCAGGAAATTCTGTGACACTCTTATCTCCAATTAACCACCAGAAAACAGGAAGTGGCACTGTGGCTCAAGTGGTAGAACACTAGCCTTGAGCTAAAGAGCTCAAGGATAGCACACAGGACCAGAGTTCAAGCCCCATGACCAACAAAGTAAACAACAAAAAAAAAGGAAAAATCAAATTCACTATAGATGAGCTCCCTTCTAATGGTAACATTATTTTCTCTCACTGGTGTCACCAGCACCAAATGCATGGAACATGAGAGATAGCGGATAAAACTTCAGAAGAATGAATGACATTCTACTGACACTTGGAACATTTATGTCTAAACCTGTGCTGTCCACCTGAGCTTTTTTTTTTTTAATTTATATTTTGCCCTGCGGCAAACTCGGGCTTGAACACTGGGCATCATGTGCTGTACCTGAGCTTCTTTTGCTCAAAGATAGCACTCCACCACTTGAGCCACCCTGTTACTTCCAGCTGTATTGGAGGTTAAAAGTCTCACAGACATTCCTGCCCAGGATAGTTTCGAACCACAATCCTCAGACCTCAGCAACCTGAGTAGCTAGGATTTCAGGCGTGGGCCACCAGCACTCAGTTTATTTTTTTGTTTAAATGTAATTTAAATAAAATTTTAAGAATTGTATTTGTTTATGTGGCTCTGAGGAATCAAACCCAGGGCCTCATGCATGCTAGTCAAACATGGCACAACTAAGCCACATTCCCAGCATCTAAATAAAACTTTTTAAAAATCGACTCCTCGGATGCACTAGCTTCTTTTCATATGTGGTTAATGGCTATTTGTAACTGAACACTGCAAATATAGAAATGGTGCCATCCTCACTTTTCTTACAGGCAGGAGAGGGGAGTATCTAAAAGTCTTTATTCTGGGACTGTGAGGTGCACATTCACTGTTTTTCCAACTGTAAAACTTCCTTGAGTAACTGACCATCAAATGAAATGCTACCTGTTAAGAGCAAGCTCAAAAACTAGTGTATGCTCAAAAGTCACTGCCAACATTGCTAGTATTTTATCCTAAGTAGGATGAAACAGCAAACTGCCAGCCCACGGGTTACGACACAGCAGCGACCCGGGTGTCACTCAGATCCCGGAAGAGAAAATACTTCCCCACCCTCATAAACCCATCCCTGGGAGAGAGACCCCTGCTCACCCCGGAGCCTCCCGGGGAGGCCGCCAGCCTTGATGCCCCCACTGCAGAGCTCCTCCGCGTCCACAAACACCGAGTCTTCATCCTCCTCCACCTCCTCCGGATCATCGCAGTCCTCCTCCCCCTCGTCCTTCGGCGGGAGCAGCGGTCCCAGCAATTGGCGAAGAGGTTGGTTGGACCTGGCCATACTCAGAACTTAGTGCAGTCTCCACCGAAGCAACTCCCGAAAGCCCCGGCCGAGCGGCAGACCAGCATCAGCCAATCAGCTATCTCTGTGAGACAGTCCGCTTCCGGCAATGCCCAGGCACCGGGCAGCCAGCTCCGGGGCTGGAGGGTGGGGGCACCGCGCGGCTCCACCCCCAAGCGCGAAGACGGAAAGGGGGCGTGGCTGGGGCGGAGGCGGGGCTGAGGGCGGGGCGGGGGTGGGGCGGGAAAGTGCCCCTTTGGGATTGTACCAGCTCCCTAAAACCCAACGCAAAGCCGCCAGATCCTTCAGGACTACGGACCATCCTGGAAATCACAGAGCAGCAACCAATGAAGTGGCTCCCGATTTGGGCCTGGATTTCCTTAAATGATCAAGGGCTGCAGATGCACTGAATATATACCACAGTTTATGTACGTATTTATATTTATTTACTCATTCATTTTTACTCATTTTGTGCCAGTCCAGGGGGTTGAACTCAGGGCTGAGCAAGTCTCTAAGCTTTTTCATTGTTTTCCTCTTAAGGCTAGAGCTCTACCACTTGAGTCACAAATCCACTTCTGGTTCCGTGTAGTAATTAATGGGAGACCAAAGTCTCACGAACTTTTCTGCCAGGGCTGGCAGTACTGCAAACCTCATATTGTGGCCTTCTGAGCAGCTAGGATTACAGGTGTGAGCCATCAGCCATATCAGCTATTTTTAATCAGTGAGTCCCATTCAGACTCACTGAATTGAAGCTAAGGACAATCTTTTTAAACCCATGTTCCAAGTGGTCCATTCTAATGTTCTTCCACGCCTGTGTAAGTGTATGCCGGTCTCCCAGACTTCTTTAAACCAAGCCACTCACTATCTGCTTGCAGAGGGGCAAAAGAAGGGCAGGAAGGGGGGGGGGCGGGGGGGGTAGCCAAGTAAAAGAGGAAGAGGAGGCTGGGGTGGGGGGGGGTGTCTGAAAACTTACCGTAGGGTTGTGGCTCTCCTACTTGAGAAAACTAGTGTTATGCCCAAGTCGCAAGAAGACCACCGAGAGCCAGACGTTCTGAAATGCAAAAGCAAGGGTTTATTCAGGCGAGCTGCAGATCGGGCCTTATCCTACCCACCACACGAAACAGCGGAGGGTAGGAGGAAGGCCCCAGCTGAGATTTCACAGAGCTTATAAAGGCAAAAAACCAAAGTTACAGCCATCAGGTGTTCAAGCAAGATTAGGATACGGGTACAAATCTGATTGGCTCAGGGCTCGAGGCATTCCAGGGCCGTTAGAGTTAAGCAGGGAGTTTCCTGACCAGCTGGGCCCTAATAAGTTTGTCCTACTAGCTGGGATAATTGGTGGCCTGGGTTACCCATAGTTTAAGCAGACAACAAAACAGGGACTGCCTGAAAATGGGGTTTACTTTAACTCTTCACTAGTATTTGAAAGTAATGGAACACTTTAAGGAATACTATAAAATATATTGCCACATTACTGTATTGACAATGTTTATTATGCAATTGCCTTATTATTGATAAACATAGAATAAGCAAGCATACACTGATTGCTAGATCCAGAAGCACTTGATGCTGTAATAGGGAGGTCAGATCTGGCCAGTGCCATCATTAGCTGTGGAAGAACTTCAGGTTCACTCCAGCTCAGATTAGAGCAGAAGCCAACTTCATCTCTTCACTAAGCTCTCCCCCACCCTATCCAGGGAAGCTCTCCTTTATTATGATAAGTTATGTAAATTGGCCACTTGAGGCCTGGGAGCTTCAAGGGAACCTGTGCCCTCCTATGAGTAGGCGCATCCACCTGCATCTTGTGAGCCCCGCTAAATCCATGCGCCAATTCTAACTACAATGATAGGTTGGTTCAAACAGATACTGTGAGACAGACTGTAACTCTATTGGCCACCTGCGTGTGGCCTAGCATGCTCTGTAAGTGTTGTATCTTCATTGGTCACCTGCGTGTGGCAAGTTTGTCTGGGATGTTTGCCTTATAACCAGGCTGGAAGGCCACATGTACACGCAGTTCCAGCTCTCAAGTCTGGGCCCTGATCCTGCACACGTGGTTGGCAGTTTCGGCTCCCGAGTCCGGGCTGTGACCAAGGCCTGGCGGTTCACTTTTTGTTCACTTTTTACTTCCCCAATAAATCTGTCTTTTTGTCATCTTGTAGCTGAAGACTGTGTGGTGGACTCTTGGGGGAACCAGGAATCCCCTCCCTTGGGGGGGGACCCCGTTTCATTGTGGCAAACCCCCACTCTACTTCAATGCAGGATTCTTTTTTTTGTTTGTTTGTTTTTGGCCAGTCCTAAGGCTTGAAATCAGGGCCTAGGCACAGTCCCTGAGCTTCTTTTGCTCAAGGCTAGTGCTCTACCTCTTGAGCCACTTCCGGTTTTTTTCTTTGTATGTGGTACTGAGGAATAGAACCCAGGGCCTCATGCATACAAGGCAGGCACTCTACCACTAACCAGATTACTAGCTCTTGCTGCAGGATTCTGATAGAACAGACCCTCCATGTTTGGGCATTCTTGGCCACAGATTCTACCAATTGCAAGTCAAACACATTTTTATTTAAAGAAATTGCATCATCATTGGGCTCCAGTGGCTCACCCTGCTCAGAAGACTGAGAGCTTAGGGTTTTGAGGGTAGAGGAATCTAAGACAGTCCTATCTCCAATAAACCAGCAAACAACTAGAGACATGGTTCAAGTGGTAAAGGACCAGCCTTGAGGTAAAGAGGTAAACAAGTGAGGCTCCAGTACACACACACACACACACACACACACACACACACACACAGAGAGAGAGAGAGAGAGAGAGAGAGAGAGAGAGAGATTTTCATTAGTATTGAATGTGTATAGGTGTTTTTTTTTTTCTTGTCATCATCTCTGCTGAGCCAGGCGGCAGTGAAAAGGGAATCCTGAATGAGGGGGGCGAGGATTAAAGAAAAGGAAAAATACAAGACAAGAGAAAAAAGACAAGAGGCAAAGATGGGGTACGGGAGGTCTGAAGCCTCAGATTGTAACTCAAGACTGCAGTCAAGATTATTCTTCCAGCTTATATGCAGTTTTGGAACCAGGGAATAGCATAGGGTTGCTAAAATTCAAGAACACAAACAGTAAATACAGGATGAGGTCGATTAACATACTCCAGCGGACATAGCAAGACGGACGTAGCAAAGCAATTCCGGATAGTGGCTGTGAACAAATGCTAGCGAACAAATGTCCTTGCATATAGCATATCCTGGTGATAACAACACAGCCAGAGGTCAGAATGAATTTAGCTGCAAGTTTGGTTCCGGACAATCATCCTGTAAATAATAAAGCATAAAAACAATATATTTGGTATATTGTACTAATATTAGGTACAAATAACTGGAAGATGAATTAAAGTATACAGATATGTGTACAGATGATCTGTAAATACTTTGTTTGCAGTTTTATTTAAGAGATTTGGACACCTATGGGTTTTGATAACATGAAGGGTCCTGTAAGGTTTTTGGTAACTTAAAAGAGTATTGTAACCAATCTTCCATGGATACTATTCAAACAACAGTGAGCAATAAATATTTTTAAAAAAAGATTTATACAGGGGAAAAAACCAAAGATTAAAATTGACTTTCCTTCCTTTCAGGTGAAAATTGAGGAGTGTTGTCTTGTTTCAGCTGGCAAAAGCCAAGTGTTTTCAAGGATCATCTGTAGAGCTTGAACTTCTTCACCCCACACAGGGGCTACTATTTCTACCACTTAATCCAATCTGCTCCAGCAAAGAAGAAATCCAATGGATACTTTTTACAGGTTGTCTCACCAGAAACTTTCTATCAGTAGTTGACATTGAAACTATTCATATTGTTATACTGTTTGCTGAACTGTAGCCACTTGTCTTCTGGGATTTTTTTCTCTCCTTCCTCTCAGGCTAAAAAATCCTGAGTTCCTTTTTTTTGTTTTTTGTTTTTTTGTTTTTTTGCCAGTCCTGGGGCTTGAACTCAGGGCCTGAGCACTGTCCCTGGCTTCTTTTTGCTCAAGGCTAGCACTCTGCCACTTGAGCCACCTGAGTTCCTATTCTGGCCTTGTGGTTACTTCACCACCACAACCAGCTCCTCCCCACTCCCAGGGTTACAAAACATTTTTACTATATAATACTCCTTCAAGTATCTTCCACCACTTATCACTTACATGCTAATTGACACCACCAAATCTGATCACTGAACTGAATGCCCATTGGCTACATCGTATTCAGCATGGACAGACTGAATTTCCTTGCTGCCCAGATCAGTGCAATTGTGTATGTGCTGTGTATACAGGCTATGCTTGTAATCAATTTGATGACTTGGGCACAAGACTCCACATGGTAAGCCTCTGTTTATAAAACAATTGCATTTGATTCCTTCCCAGGCTGGCTTTGGATTGTGATCTTCAGATCTCACCCATCTGAGTATCTAAGATTACAGGGCTGAGCCTCCAGTGCCTGGCTGAAAACATATTGTACATAAATCTTTTTAGTTAAGCTGACTAAACACCTTGAGTCTAAACAAATTTGTCTAAAGACAAAGAAATACAGCTTAACTTTATTCACTAAGGTTAATATTAATTGTAATATTATTGTATTTATGTCATTTATTGGAATAAGTAAATATGTTCTTGTTCTATCAACAAGAAGGTTTTCAATGAACATTAAAAAAATCACACAAATATAAAATAAGTAAATAAAAACCTAAGTAAAACACCTAGAATGTCAGGCTGGAATTAGGACTATCAAATGAGTTTTATCTTGCAACTCTGATTACTGAAAGGAATCTGAAAGTAATTCTGATCATACCTACTGCTCAAATATTGGTTTTTGAATACTATTCTTTTTCTAGTGGGAACTTCTTGAGCAATGGCTGGCTTTACTTCTGAGACAGACATAAGTGTGCCAGCTCCCAACAGTAAAGAAGCACAAAAATAAAAGAAAGAAAAGAAAAATGATTTAAGAGGTAGCTTAGAAAACCTCTCATGAGTCAAATTTAGGAAAATACAGATGTTTGAAAATAACAGCAATAATTATTGAGCTTGAGAATGAAGTAGAGTGGGGGTTCGCTACAATGAAACGGCACCTCCCCCCCAAGGGAGGGGATTCCTGGTTCTATTCCTCAGTACCACATACAAAGAAAAAAACCGGAAGTGGCTCAAGAGGTAGAGCACTAGCCTTGAGTAAAAGAAGCTCAGGGACTGTGCCTAGGCCCTGATTTCAAGCCTTAGGACTGGCCAAAAAAAAGAAAAAAAAAAAGCCTGCATTCAAGTAGACTGGGGGTTTGCTACAATGAAACGGGGTCCCCCCCAAGTGAGGGGATTCCTGGTTCCCCCAAGAGTCCACCACACAGTCTTCAGCTACAAGATGACAAAAAGACAGATTTATTGGGGAAGTAAAAAGTGAACAAAAAGTGAACCACCAGGCCTTAGTCACAGCCCAGACTCGGGAACCGAAACTGCCAACCACGTGTGCAGGATCAGGGCCCAGACTCGGGAGCTGGAGCCACCCGCATGTGTGCAGCCCAGACTTGAGAGCTGGAACTGCATGTATGTGTGGCCTTCCAGCCTGGTTATAAGGCAAACATCACAGTCAAACTTGCCACACGCAGGCGGCCAATGAGGATATAACACTTACAGAGCATGCTAGGCCGCATGCAGGTGGCCAATAGAGTTACAGTCTGTCTCATAGTATCTGTTTGAACCAACCTATCATTCTAGTTGGAATTGGCGCATGGATTTGGCGGGGCTCACATGATGCAGGTGGGTGTGCCTACTCATAGGAGGGCATGGGTTTAACCTTGAACGTTCCTTGAACTTTCCATGCTTCAGGTGGTCAAGCAGTTTACACAATCTTTTTTTTTGTTGTTTTGTTTTGTTTTGGCCAGTCCTGGGGCTTGGACTCAGGGACTGAGCACTGTCCCTGGCTTCTTTTTGCTCAAGGCTAGCACTCTGCCACTTGAGCCACAGCACCACTTCTGGCCATTTTCTGTATATGTGGTGCTGGGGAATTGAACCCAGGGCCTCATGTATAGAAGGCAAGCACTCTTGCCACTAGGCCATATCCCCAGCCCAGTTTACACAATCTTATCACAGCAAAGGGGAACTTCCCTGGATAGGCTGGGGGAGATCTTAGTGAAGATGTTGTTGGCTTCTGCTCTAATCTGAGCTGGAGTCAACCTGAAGTTCCTCCACAGCTAATGATGGTACTGGCCAGATCTGACCTCCCTATTACAGAGAATAGTATACTGAGTAAATAGAAGTTGATGTGTCCATTGTGATCACCCTAAAAAAGTAAAAAAGAAAGGAAGAAAAGAATTTTAGTTAGGAGGGTATTTACAAAGAAATTATAAAGATAGAAAAACCATTTTGTTATCACCCAGTGCAATAACTGAATGAAACAAGAATTTCACCAAAAGGTATTTGCATCATTACACAAAAAGTCATTAGGGGACTAATAATACATTACGAATTGCAAAAAAAAAAATGTGTCTGTACAGCATGATTGCTCATCAGATGCTTACTTAGATTATTAGTGCTGAAGAGCCAGACTTTGAAGTCAGGCCCCACTTTACCACGCGAACCTGAGATAAGCAGGCCCTGTGAGCAAATGCAAGACAAGCTTATTAGGGCCCAGCCGGTGGAGAACTCTAACCGCTGGGAATGCTTAACTCTAACTGCACCCAGAATGCCTCGAGCCCTGTGCCTTGAGCCCTGAGGATAGTGACTGAGGGAGTCAGGGCTCAGACCTCCTCCCTGAGCCCAGGATAACATTGAAAGTGGGGGGGAATCCAGTCATGTTCATGGTAGATACGGGAGCAGAAAATTCAGTATTACTAGCCCTAAGATGGCCGATGTCCACTAAAACAACATGGGTCCAAGGTGCGACGGGCACTAAACCCTATAAATGGACTACTCGAAGAACAGTGGACTTGGGAGCGGGCCGGGTAACCCACTCGTTTTTAATCATCCCTGACTGTCCCTATCCATTGCTTGGACGTGACCTCCTAACAAAAATGAAAGCTCAGATACAGTTCACAGGCAGTGGGGCTTCTGTGACAAACTCAAGAGGAAAGCCTGTTAGTATACTAATAACTAGCAAGTTAGAAGAGAAGTATAGGCTATACCAGCATCCCAAGCCTGAGTCTCCAGAAAATGAGTGGCTACGGGCATTTCCCCAAGCATGGGCAGAAACTGGGGGAATAGGACTGGCAAAACATCGTCCTCCAATCTTCGTGGAACTGAAAGCCGGGGCCGACCCAGTAAGAGTTTGCCAGTACCCTATGTCACTAGAAGCAAAGAAGGGGATCACTCCTCACATCAGAAAATTGTTAGATTTAGGAGTTCTGAAGCCCATCCAGTCAGCCTGGAATACTCCACTGTTGCCTGTAAAAAAGCCTAATTCTAATGATTACAGACCAGAGCAAGACTTGAGAGAAGTTAACAAGAGAGTAATGGACATTCATCCAACAGTCCCAAACCCGTATACCCTGCTGAGCTCCCTGTCACTGAGTCATGTGTGGTATACTGTGTTGGATCTAAAGGATGCTTTCTTTAGCCTGCCCTTAGCCCCACAGAGCCAAAGCTACTTTGCATTTACTTGGTACGATCCTGAAATCGGGATAAGTGGTCAATTGACCTAGACCAGGCTGCCTCAAGGATTCAAGAATTCGCCTACCATCTTTGATGAGGCATTACCACTCCAAAAATACTGGAATAAGTCTATTGCAATATGTAGATGATTTGTTAATAGCCGCTCCAGAAAAAAATAGCTGTCTAAAGGGAATAGCTAGGCTCTTAAAGACTCTTGGCAATTTGGGCTATAGGGCCTCCACTAAAAAGGCACAAATTTGTAAACCTGAATTCACCTACCTGGGCTTCATATTAAAAGAGGGCAAGCATTGGCTGTCAGATGCACGTAAAGAGACTGTGCTGAAAATCCCTGTGCCTAAGTCAGCCAGACAAGTCAGAGAGTTCCTGGGAACAGCGGGCTTTTGCCGGCTGTGGATACCTGGGTTCGCTGAGATGGCCAAGCCTCTATATGAAGCCACCAAAAACCTCCCAGAATTTCATTGGACTGAGCAGATGCAAAAAGCCTTTGAGGCAATCAAGAAAAGCCTTCTGGAAGCCCCTGCCTTAGGCCTACCTGATGTGAATAAACCATTCGCATTGTTCGTGGCTAAAAATAAAGGAATAGCAAAAGGGGTGCTCACCCAACCAATTGGACCTTGGAGACAACCAGTCGCCTACTTGTCAAAGAAATTGGATCCTGTCACCGCTGGGTGGCCTCCGTGCTTAAGAATAATAGCTGCGGGTTGGGAATGTGGCCTAGTAGTAAGAGTTCTTGGCTCGTATACATGAAGCCCTGGGTTCAATTCCCCAGCACCACATATACAGAAAACGTCCAGAAGTGGTGCTGTGGCTCAAGTGGCAGAGTGCTAGCCTTGAGCAAAAAAAGAAGCCAGGGACAGTGCTCAGGCCCTGAATCCAAGCCCCAGGACTGGCAAAAAAAAACAACAACAGAATAATAGCTGCAGTATCCCTCTTGGTAAAAGATGCAGGTAAGTTGACTCTGGGACAGAACCTGACTGTGGCTACTCCACACGCTCTAGAGGGGGTGCTAAAACAACCATCCAACCGGTGGATGAGCAATGCCCACATGGTCCATTACCAGACTTCGTTACTTAACCCCGCACATGTCAGCTTCTGTGTACCTACAGCATTAAACCCAGCAACTCTGCTGCCGGATCCGGATCTGGAAGTGCCTCTGCATGATTGTGAGCAGATCCTGGCCCAAGCACATAGCCTCCGGCCAGACTTGCTGGATTTGCCGCTATCACATGCCAAGCACACCTGGTTCACCGATGGCAGCAGCTTCTTTCGGGATGGAAAAAGGTATGTGAGTGCGGTGGTTACTACGGACACTGAGATAGTGTGGGCGGAGGCACTCCTCCAGGGAACTTCTGCACAAAGAGCAGAACTAGTAGCACTAACAAAAGCCTTACAGATGGGAAAAGGAAAGAGACTGATATCTATACGGACAGTCGGTACGCTTTTGCCACAGTACACATCCATGGAGCCATCTACCAAGAGAGGGGGCTACTGACAGCCAAAAGAAAGGCCATTAGAAACAAGCAGGAGATTTTAAGCCTCATCTGGGCCCTATGGGAACCAGCAAAGATTGCCATTATGCACTGTCTGGGTCATCAAAAGGGAGTTGATTCGGTGACTAGAGGGAATAATCTGGCCAACCAGGCAGCTAAGGAAGCAGCCCTCCAGCCCAGAGCAGAAGTATTGACTCTAGTAGACCCAGGGCCACAAGCTTTGTCTCCTGTGCCCCAGTATTCCCAAGAAGACTTGGAGTGGATAAAGAAAATTTCCATGGCCCACAAAACCCCAGACAGAGAAGGAAACAATGACTGGTGGAAAACTGGTGAAGGGAAACTTATCTTGCCACAAGGGCTGGGTAAGGGGATCCTTAAGAGAATCCACCAAGCTTCTCACATGGGAACCCGAAGAATGCAGGACTTGCTCCGATACTCCAAAGTGAAAATTAGACAAGGAGATCAGTTGATCTCCTTGATCTCCTTCAATAAGTTTATTGAAGATATTGTTAAAAATGGCAAGGCCTGTCAGCTTACCAATGCCCCCAATCAACAAGTTACTAAAGGAGCTCGCCTCCGTGGGGATAGGCTAGGCGTGTATTGGGAAGTAGATTTCACAGAAATTAAACCTGGAAAATTTGAATACAAATATTTGCTAGTTTTTGTAGACACCTTTTCAGGATGGGTTGAAGCCTATCCAACAAAGCATGAGACTGCGAATGTAGTGGCTAAGAAAATCCTGGGAGAAATCCTACCCAGGTATGGCTTCCCATCCATCATTGGGTCGGACAACGGACGGACCTTCGTCTCAAAAGTAAGTCAGGGAATAGCCGCTGCACTGGGGATGGATTGGAAATTGCATTGTGCTTATAGACCCCAGAGTTCCGGACAGGTAGAGAGAATGAATCGGACTCTAAAAGAGACCTTAACTAAATTGGTCTTAGAGACTGGCGCAGACTGGGTGTCACTCCTTCCTTTTGCTCTGCTTAGAGTAAGAAATTCTCCCTATCAACTTGGCTTTACTCCTTTTGAAATAATCTACGGGTACCCCCCCCCCCGCCCATTATCCCTAGCCTTCAGACTGAATTGCTTGCTGATTTGGATGATACTGAATTTTTGTGTAAACTTGATTATTTGCAGCTCGCGCACAAGAATATGTGGCCCCAACTTAAGGCATTATATGATTCCACTTCTGTCCATACCCCCCATTTATTCAGACCAGGGGATTGGGTGTTCGTCCGGAGGCATACCCCAACCCACGCCAGGCCAGCTGACCCCTTTGCCCTGGAGGACGACTACCGTGGTGGAATATGGGAGGTCTCCAAGCACCCGACTCAGCCGCTTCGCCTTCACCTCAAGAAAAGAAAGTTAGACTGAATATTGTTATAATTTTCTTTTTGCCTTATTTCCTTGCTACCCTGGCTAATGTTGATGTTATTTTGGCAGCTTACTCCAAAGTGGGGTGACCCCCTTATTTTAGCAACTAGCAGGAGTCCTGTAAAGTCCCATGCAAGCAAGAAGGCATTGGTAGTTTGGGGCTTGCTCAGGAATACGGGTATAGCCACCCAACCCTTAGAGCACAGCTGAGAAGTTTATGTATTTTGTTGCTGACATTTGGATCTTAACACTATACAGCTAATGGTAAGTCTGTATAGCTGAAAGTTAATTTCCAGTTTGAAGTAATCCTGCAGTCCCTTGGTAAAGTAGACTAAGGTTATAGGTTCCTGGCTAGGTAAGGTCAACATCCCTCAGCCAGCCTGAAGAAGCTACAGAAGATGGATGATCTTTACCCATCAGCCCCCCTTTAAAACCAAAGGACCAGAGTTTTTTTGGTTACTACTTTGGGCCCTTTTGGCCCATGCCTTATCTCTATATCATCCCCTAGACATGCAAGCTACTGAAATGGACAGAATGTAGCCATGATTGGCTCCCAAGGTACCAAAGAGAAAAGGGGGAAATGAAGAGCCAGACTTTGAAGTCAGGCCCCACTTTACCACGCGAACCCTACTTTACCACGTGAACCTGAGATAAGCAGGCCCAGGACAAGCTTATTAGGGCCCAGCCAGTGGAGAACTCTAACCGCTGGGAATGCTTAACTCTAACTGCCCCCAGAATGCCTCGAGCCCTGTGCCTCGAGCCCTGAGCCAATCAGATTTGTACCTGTGTCCTAATCTTGCTTGCTTGAACACCTGATGGCGGTAACTCTGTTTTTTGCCTTTATAAGCTCTGTGGAATCGTAGCTTGGGGCTCCCTCCTAACCTCTGCTATGTTGCGGCCTGCTTGAATAAAGCCTTGCCTTGCTTTTGCATTTCGGAATATCTGAGACTTGGTGGTCTTCTTGGTGGTTGTTTCGCGACTTAGCATAACAGTGCCACTGGTCATGTGACACGCTTGATGCTATATACCAGGCAATCATGCAATGCTGTCTGTGTACCTTTAATATGGAGGTCAGATCTGGCCAGCGCCATCATTGGCTGTTGAGGGGTGTCAGATTGACTCCATCTCAGATTAGTTAAAGAGAACAGAAGCCAACTCCATCTTCACTAAGATCTCCCCCACCCTATCCAGGGAAGTTCCCCTTTGCTATGATAAGATTGTGTAAACTGCTTGACCACCTGAGGTGTGGTAGGTTCAAGGAACGTTCAAGGTTAAACCTGTGCCCTCCCAAGAGTAGGCTATCCACCTGCATCATGTGAGCCCCACCAAATCCATGGCACCAATTCTAACTAGAATGATAGGTTGGTTCAAACAGATACTATGAGACAGACTGTAACCCCCTTGGCCACCTGTGTGTGGCAGGTTTGACTATGTGATGTTGGCCTTTATAACCATACCTGACAGGCCGCACGTGGTTGCAGTTTCAGCTCCTGAGTCTGAGCTGCGACCCTGGCCGATCAGTTCACCTTTTACTTCCCTAATAAATCCATCCTTTAATCTTTTTGTTGGAGACTGAGTGGTGGACTCTAGGAGGAACCAGGAATCCCCTCCCTTTGAGGGGGTGACTTCATTACAGTACCCTCAATCAGCTTTGAAATATTCTTGTCTAAAGTATTTTACCTCACCACTTGTTTTGCTTTTGTTATTGTTGTTTTGTGCCAATACTGACTGGTATTTGAACTCTGGGCCTCATGCTTGGCTTTTTCAATTGAGGCTGGAGTTCTGCCACTTGGGAAACACCCAACTTCACTTCCTTAATCTGATTTTAGTCAGATTAAGGCTTGGGTTTGTAATCCTACTTAGGAGGCTGAGAGCTCAGCAAGTTGGTTACAAGCCAGCCTGGGCAGGAAAACCCATGAAACTCTTATCTCCAATGAGCCAACAAAAAGCTAAAAGTGGAGTTGTGGTCCCAGTGATAAAATTAGCCTGCAGCAAAGAAAAAAAAGAAGATTAGGGACAGAACCCAAGCCCAAAATTCAAGCCCTAGGACTGACACAAACAAAACAACAACAACAAAAAATCGTCCAGGGAGTAAAGGTGTGTGTTAGCTATTACAAGCTACATGTGATCTCCAAGACTTAATTTCCCTTCTTATCTACTTTATCCATCCTTTCTCTTCTTTCTCCTCATGTTTTACAACCTCTTAATAGGACTCAATTGTGTTTAAGCCTTGGTGCTGTACAAAAACAGGCTTTAGTTTATTGATGCCTAATTTGGAAGATCAAACATTCTATAACAAAATGGACTGGCTTTCTAAAAAGATAATGCCATGGAGAAGCAAATGGGTAATGAGAGATCCCAAAATTGCTAATGGCCAGTCACTACATATACTAAATAAGGAAAACTCTCATAAAAATCTGAATAAGGGTACAAGATTAAGATAAGGAAAAATGGGTAGTATCCAGAACTTGCAGTATTTTAGGATGTCACAGCAAGGTCAGAGATAAGCCTTAAAAGATGTTTATTCATTTATTTCTTTATTCATTTAGGTCCTGGAATTTGAACTCTAGTCCTCATGCTTGTGGGCACTACATTCATTTGAGTGACATCATTTGGGTAACAACCAGGTTCTACTTTCATTTTCTTTCTCAGCGAAGGTCGTTATTGCTTGGAGCCACCCTAAAACCTGATCCTCCTACTCAAGCCTCTAGGATAGAGCAGTATATTATCATGCAGTATATTATCATTATATTGTTGGCTGAAATTAGAAGATTTGGACCTCTATTGACCTTGATCCTGATGTTTGCCTCTTGAACCATGATCCTGATGTTTGCCTCTCCAAGTAGATGAAATTATAGGCAGGAGTCACTCATGGTTTTAAACAGAAGCTTAACCATCTTCTTTTGATAACCTAGCCGTTGATCTACCATAAACTCACACACTAATTTCGATGTACGTTGAAATCTGTTCTAGGAAATGCTTATCAGATAAAACCAGTGTTGCATTTATAATGCTTCTTTTTTCGTAAGACATTTTTTTCCTGTTACATAATGTGGTTTTTGGTTATGTTTGAAATGCATTCATTTTCATATGCTGGGATCATAATATTAAGGCAAGTAACACACGGTGAAAATATCATTAATCATTATCATTAATAAAATTTAAACTTTTCATTGAGTAAGTGCAGAGAGAATAATATTTAGTGACCTGTTTCATTAAAGTGATGAGGTGAAGGATGCAATTAAGATATAGTGATGATAATGGTGGTTTCATGGTTATGTTAAAAGCACTTCAAATAAATTTTCCCTGAAAGACATTTAATCTATCATGTTGTCTGTATTGTTTGTTAAAGTACTATCCACTGGAGAATGATAAAATTAAGGCACATTAGTCAATAGTGGCATTATCATAGAGATTTGCAATGATACTCAGAATAGAAATGATTATAAAGACTAGTTGGATTTCATTCAGCCCTCTACTGATATCTGGTTCCCTTCCCTTATTATGAACTCAGTAAAACTGCATCTCTCCTTCTATTTGAGGTCTTAATGGACATCTGACTTGCTTTGGCCGATAAACAAAGAGCAATATGTCCTGTACACACACACACACACACACACACACACACACACCACCCCCCAGTACAGGGCTTAAACGCAGAGCCTGGGAGTAGTTCCTTAGCTTTTCTGCTTAAAGCTAATACTCTATTACTTGAGCTACAGCTTTACTTCTGGCTTTTTTCTGGACATGAGTCTCACAGACTTTCCTGTGTGGGCTGTCTTCAAACTTCAAACCTCCATTCTCAGCCTGCTGTGTAGCTAGGATAAAAGCATCAGCTACCTGAACCTAGCTGAGGAACATGGCATTTAATTGTGAATATTCCACTTTCCACTAGATTGTTCTTGGCCTATGACTTTTCATATTCAGAAGTTTAAGAGTATGCCATCATATAATAGAGATTAATTTATGTGTGATATTCAATGAGTCACTATGATTGTGGATTTGTTTGTTGTCTTATCAGAACCCTTACCCTTCCTGATATGATAGATGGCAAGCATTATATGTGTGTTATGTGTATTATGATATGATATGATAAGAGAGATGATTGTGTTTAATGGGTACAGTGAAAATATAAGTAAACAGTGGGAGTTCTTGCCAAACTGTTTCTATGAATCCTATAATTAGTTTAATATATATATGTATATTTTGGAATTAATAGAACAAAGACTGGAAAGCCACCCTAGAGAGCAGCACCAACAGAGTTTTGAATGCCAAAGCACAGACAGTACTGTGCGGTATCAACTGGATACCCAGAAGCAGAAACTCCTGCCCTCAGGAGGTGACATCTAGATCAGAATCAGCCACCAGGGATCCAGACTCTTTGCAGGTAAATTGCAAATATTATACCAGAAGTGTCAAAATGACCTAAAATGAAAGGCTTTTTGGCATATCCAGCTGACTCAGATTATGACAGTCAACATGCTGTTTTTATATTCATTTTATAAAATTAAATTTTGACAAGACTATTTAAGATAAAATTATCTTAAATTTCTGGGTATTGGTGGCTCATGCTACTCAGGAGGCTGAAATCTGAGGCTCAGGTTCAAAGCCATCCTAGATAGGAAAGTCTATGAGACTCATATCCAACTTAGCACACACACACAGACACAGACACACACACACACACCACACAACACACACACACACACACGTCCTTAAATTGCTTTTTTCATTTTTAAGGAGATTCTGTGAGCCAGCTGTGTCCTGTTCTTGACCATGTGAGTGCTTCCATGAAAATGTTAATTTTTTTTTTCTTACCAATTCTGGTGCTTGAACTCATGCTCCATTGGCTTGAACTATATTTCTAGACCTAATTAGTAGATTCTAATGTAAAGTTTTTGTCTTTAAATGTTACAACCAAAGTAATGGCCTTATCTACTTCAATTGCAATTTAATCTAGTTTGCTTTATTAGGTAAGCTTTTACTCAAGCTAAAATAGTTGATAAGCTAAGTCCATACCCTTGTATTTCTATTTAACCTTTGAGTTTGAAAGACATAGTAGAGTATGGTGATTAAATATTACTGCCTCCTTAAATATGCTTTCCAAAAGCTCCTTCTTTATATCAGCTCAACTACTGTAGAGATGGTGCTGGAGCTCAGTCCCTCTGAGTTGGACTTTGGTAGGTATTTAGTGAAAATTATTGTTCTCATATGATTAGTAAAAGAAAAAAATAGCAAAAGCATAGCGAGTATTAGTAAGAACAGGCAGATTATGGCAATCTGTTTATTCAATCTATAAATATTTCAAGACATAACTATTCTGGAGGAACAATAAGCAAAAAAGACCACATCTTTGTACATCCCAGTAGGAAGACAAAAATTAACAAATCTCAAGAGAAGATACACAGTATGAGCAAAGACAGGATAGAGTGAATTCAGTGAAGGTTTGCTATTGTAGATAGAGTGGTAGAGATATTAAAAATTAACACGGATGAGACGTTGTATTGTTTGGGCAATGGAACAAGTTGTTGACTAGAAAGGCACACAAGAAACACACAAAGACTTCTATGCTTACACAGCCCATACAAAGCAGTAGGGGAGAAAGATTTACTCTCTGGAACAGAAACCTATTTGAACATTTTGTAGTGTCAGTCTTGGTGAAGAAGACACGCATGCAGTCTAACAGATACATTTTCCTGGGGTTATTTTCATTGCTCGTAAAAGTCCCTTCATTTGTACAAAGACTCTAATAACTACTTCCACCTCTGACCAAGGAGGGAAGAGAATCAACCAGCTTGTGAAACACTGGAGAAAAATACAACATGAAGAAGTGGAGTGGAATGAGGAGAACAAAGGGAAGGAGAGAGGACTGAAGTAGCTGAAGACCAGACTTCAGAAAGAGAATTAAGAGAAGTACAGTAAGGATACAAGAAGCAGATGTGGGCCAACTTCAAGAGAATTTTTAAAATTCTCATTTAAAATCACATTTTTAATCGAATGACAGATTTTACTAAGAAATACACCATCTCTGAAATTTCATGTTTGATGAAATAAAACACTGAGAACTTAGCAAATGCCAGGAAAATGTGCTCTTGTTCACAAAATAGAACTAGGTAGTTTTTTGTACTGGTACTTTTGCATGAGGCTTGAACTCAGGGCCTCACGTTCTCTCTTGGTTTTCTCCACAAAGCTGGTGCTCAACCACTTGAGACAGAGACCCATTTCTAGCTTGCTAATTAATTGAAGGTAAGAGTGTCAGACTTTTCTGCTTGGGCTGGCTTTGAACTTCAATCCTCATATTTTAACCTTCTGAGTAAGTGGCTAGGATTACAAGTATGATTCACCAGCATCTGCCTGAAAATACAACATTTTTATATTTCTATCCCTTTCCTTAATTAGAAGAAATAATAATAATGGCTAATTAATATTGAGTTGGTGATGTGCCAACCATGACCTAACTTTTTATGAAGTAGCTTATTTACTCTGCACAAAGGCTTTACACAGTAGGAAGCCCTGAAATCATTTGACTCTATGAGGAACCTGCTCCAGAGTTAAATGACTTGCATAAAGGTAGACATGGCTGGACCTGGATCTGAAGCCAAGACATCAGGGTCAAGGTTCGCTGCTGGCTGTTGTGCAGTCAGCAGGGGGTCTGTGTTCTCCCTCTCTGCGCATGCTCAGGGTTGCAAGGAGGCATGTATTTGTGACACAATATAAATGGTCCTTGATTTGTTGCTTCTATTTTAGTTGAGATTTGTCAAACACATGCATATTGCTCTGGGACTTTCAGGTAGATTTAAAAGAATTGTAAGAATGCTACAGCATTATATTATGAATAAGTGATAAATAGATTGCAAGGAGTTTACTTGTTTTTCATATAGTGACTGGATCAATTTATAAAAACTCTGCACTCAGAGGTCTAAGACTAATGGTACATGTAGAAGAGATGAATGTTTTATTTTGCTTTGTTTTTCAGTGGTGCAGTACATCAACCTCAGGCCTTACATAAGCCTTCAACCATTGAACTACACAATGGGTCCCTGCGGGGGAAAATGCATGCTCTTTTCCTCTTACCTATCTTTCTCTGTTTTGGACATATTATTGTTAACCTCTAAAGGAAATTCATAGAGAATATGAGAATAATGATTTTCAAATGGACCAGTTGTCTGACAAATCACATTTAAGTGCTTCTTAGAAGAGAGTTCCCTATTTCTGTTTCTAGGGTTGTTTGGTTTTATATTTTTTAGTCATGGCACTTGAACTCAGGGCCTAGATACTGTCCCTGAGCTAGCTCTCTACCACTTGAGCCACAGCTCTACTTCTGTTTTTTTTTTTTTTGTTGTTGTTGTTTTATAGTTTAGTGTAGATAGAGGTTCATAGACTTTCCTGCCTGGGATGGCTTTGAACCACAATCCTCAGATCTCAGCCTCCTGAATGGCTAGGGTTATAGACATGAGCCACCAGTGCCCAGCTTAGTTTTGTTTTATTTTATTATCAACAGTGTAAGATTTTTAATGGTAAATCTTTCTTTTACTCAACAGACACCTGGGCAATGTGCACCTAAATGGATGTGTGCCAGATTATTCAAAGATCGTGTTTATTGAATGGATTAAGAATGGCTCCACTTAGTTAGAGAAAAGTGCCTTTAAGAAGTGGAATTACAGGAGAAATCGAAAAGGAAATGAGCCTTAGGGATGAGGAGATGTTAAAGAGAATTATGTGGGAAATGGAAGCTTCTGGGAGAAAGGGAATGGATTTACTGGCAAGTTGAAAGACCCCAAGGTCAAGGAAGGCGGTATGCTGGAAATTTTAGCGGCCATTGTGTGCTATCAGCATGGGAACCTAAGTATTTCTGTCTGTGGTCATACGCTGAGATTTCCTATGTCTGGTAGCTGTTACCATTGAGGTATGTTGAGCACATCCATGGAGACCATGGCCCATGAAGGAGGTGACTGCTGTAGGATAGATATGTCACTGTGATGTTTGATATAGGCTGACCTGTGTCTCTCAATACTTAATGTGATAAGCACCCACACTTGTTTCGTGGAAGCTCATGATACTCATTGTCCTATTCCATTTTGTCCCTTTCAATATGTCCCTGATAACCACTTCTTTTTTTTCATTTCTTTATTGTCGAAGTGATGTACAGAGGGGTTACAGCTTCATACATAAGGCAGTGTGTACATTTCTTATCCAGTTTGTTACCTTCTCCCTCATTTTCCCCTACCTTCTCCCTCCTCAATTCCCACCCCCCTCCACGAGTTGAACAGTTGGTTTGCACCATATAGTTTTGTAAGTATTGCTGCTGCATTAGTTTGTCTTTTTATTCTTTGTCTCTCAATTTTGCCATTTCCTTTACATTCTCTAGTTCCAACACATGCATATATGATATCCAGGGTAATAAAATCAGTTACAGTGATATCAGAGGTAAAACCACAAGAAAGAAAGACAAGAGAAAAAAAGCATAATTTTACATGGTATGTTGAAAATAACAACGAAAATGATAAAGCATTTGTTTCCATAACTTGGAGTTCATTTAGCTTAGCATCATCAACAAATGGTGCTGGCAAAACTGGTTCAACACCTGTAACAAACTAACACTAGATCCTTATATATCACCCTGTACCAGAATAAATTCCAAATGGATCAAAGACCTTGGGGTAAAAGCAAATACCCCGAAAACACTGCAAGAAGGAATAGGAGAAACACTTGGGCTCCTTGGCAGGGGACGAAACTTTATTAATAAAGGCCCAAAAGCACAGCAAATCAAAGAAAGGTTGGACAAATGGGATTGCATCAAACTGCAGAGCTTCTGCATGGCAAAGGACATAGCTTGCAAGATAAACAGAAAGCCCACAGATTAAGAGACTATCTTTACTGGCCGTACAATATACAAAGGCCTCATATCTAAAATATACATAGAACTCAAAAAATTAAATTCCTCCAAGACAAATCCTCACAGAACCACTTCTTGAGTATGAGTTCAAGTGCAATGGCTCTTGTGAGAGTTTCAGGACACCCAGATTATCTGAATTTCAGATAACAATTAATATGTTTTTTATAAGATTATGTCCTCAGAGAATCATGTATCTTTATTTGCTAAGTATGGCAAGTCAGCATTTTGCAGTCTGTTCCAGTGCTGTTTATGGCTTCAACTTGGCAATAAGAAACTTTAACTAAGTTCTGCTGGGTCAGTGCTTTTGTGCTTCCGATGCCCTCTACTGGCCGCAAGTTGTTCACTAGCACTGGAGGGAAAAGCTTGATTGCTTAGAGCTCAATGAATGTTGAAAGAATTGTTGATGAAGCTTTTCCCGTTAGCAAAAGTTTATGGAACATAAAAGTTTATGGAACATAACTTTTCTGTGCTTTAGGAACTGTGATAATCTAACCAGTACTTCTGTATCTTCTAGGAACTTCTAGTCTAGAAGAAGATGGAGATTGGGACAGAAAGTACACTGGACTGATAGAGGATCGAGTCTTAGAAAAAAAAAAATACCCTGATCTAAAAGCTATCACTGATAAGCCATATAACTTTGAAATCAGTTAGGTGCTGAGGGTGTCTGTTTAGTCTTCGACATCGACAGTAGGAAAAACTACTATTTAAGAAGTGCAGCAGAGTTCAATTCAGAGAAACTAGCAGCTTTTAGGGACCTCATAGTTATTTAATAGTAAGAACCAGAGCCAGGACAATGTTTGGCTAGAAAAATTAAATGTAAGTGAATGAAATGATTGTGGAACAATATAGAAAAGGACATTGTCCTGGGAGGACTTCATGAAGCAGAACTAATTTGGGAAAGATGCTGGGGGACGAAAGATTGGGATCTCAAAGAACAGAGAAGAGAGGAGACCAGTGATGAGATCTACTCTAAATCAGAGCACAATTAGCCACACCACAGCCTGGTAGGAAAAGGAAACAGGACAGCATAGTCAGTGGATTGAAAGGAAGTCTGATAGTCTAGTTCTAAAGTGTATTTCGTGTAGTAAGTCCACTTAATTTTCACCTAGCTTTTTATCAAGCAAGTTCAGAGAGTAGTACTGAACTCATAGGGTCTTACAAGTGGAAGATTGTGGCAATGTGGCCAGGTTAAAGTGAAGCGATCCAAAGATTGCTGAGCATTCTGGAGACCGAAGAAGGTGATGGAAATAAGATTACATAGAATACAGAGCACTGTCATTTATAGATGACAATAGGCCACGAAAACTCCCTCCTCAGAACACCCAGAAATGCTGGGATGTGAATGTGTTTTCTGCAACTACACAGCACATAGACCTGAGATGTTTTGTTTATTTAGAGGAAATCCTGAAGGCTGGTGAATTCTGTGACTATTGAAGTTCATATAAAAGGAAGTTAGTGCTAATTTCTGAGATATTGTGTACCTTCAGTTATTTATGTCACAAGTATTCAAACAGACAACTGATTTCCTCTCTGTGGGGACTTCCCATGACAATCCAGCACTTGAGTACAATCACTCATGAGAGACTTAAAAAAAATCAGGCCAAGTAAGCACTCATACATTTAAGCCACAATAACAAATACTGGAGGAGATGCAGGAAAAAGGGAACCCTGATACATTGTTGGTAGAAATGGACATTAATGCAAACACTATGGAAATCAGTGTGAAAGTTTCTCGAGAAAACATGATCTAGTGATACCACTCTAGTGATACCACTCCTAATATATATACATATCTTAGGCATATATGTAAGTCAACATTCAATAGATATCTCCACACACATACTTATAGAAGCACTAGGTGTGAAAGTGGGATATATGTACTATATATGTGTGTATATATTAGTGGGTGTACACACAATACTCATACACATGTACATATATGTGTATACACATAACTGAACATGAATGATATTGTGGAATGTTCAAGGAAATGTAAGGGAAAGAAGAGGTTACAAGAATGTTGGAAGTAAATAATACTGAAATGCATACACGGCATCTATGTATGATGATAGCTTAAGGAAACTCACACAGAGCTGTTGAGTCATAGAGGGAGGGGTAAGAGAAAGTGATAGAGGAGGTTATCTGACTAATATAGGATACATGAGTGTGTGAATTACTAGAGAAACCCCTTCATACAATTAATATACACTAAAGAAAATAAATGGCAAGAATGATAAATGATTCTTTTGGAGGGATATTTATCAGTAAGATGGAGAAGGGAAAACTGAGAGGGTGAAAGAGAGTAAATATAGTTGAAATACTTTATTGAAAATAGAACAACAAAACCTGCTGAAACTGTTTTAAGAAGAATGTAGAGGGGGCTGGGGATATGGCCTAGTGGCAAGAGAGCTTGCCTTGTATACATGAGGCCCTGGGTTCAATTCCCCAGCACCACATATAAAGAAAATGGCCAGAAGTGGCGCTGTGGCTCAAGTGACAGAGAGCTAGCCTTGAGCAAAAAGGAAGCCAGGGACAGTGCTCAGGCCCTGAGTCCAAGGCACAGGACTGGCCAAAAAAAAAAAAAAAAAGAATTAAAAAAATAAAATAAAAAAGAATGTAGAGGAGGAGGTGAGAAGGAATAATAGAGGGGGCAAGTTTGGTCCAGAGACATTGTAAGTATGCATGGAAATATCACAATGAAACCCCCTTGTAAACTAATATATGCTAATAAAATGACTAGAGAGTGTTGAATCATTTAAGAATCTTTTGGAATTAGAAGAGAAAGTCTTGGTTTATGCTGAATAGGCAGGCATGAAAAAAAAGCTACAGTATTCTACATAATAAAGATAATGTTAATTGCTTTCCCTTTTAGCCCAGGTACTTTGTACTTTAGAATTCTAAGCACAGAAAGAGAATAGACAGACAAAGGGAATCTGTAGAAAATGGACCTCTGGAATATTCTATAATCAAGATATACTAAGAGATTACTCTTCCTCCTCCTCTTCTCCCCCCTCCTTTTCCTCCTTCTCATTCTACTATTGGCAGCATATGCTATTCCAAGAGCTACACTAAGTGCTCTCTAGTCAGGAACTTTGCCTTGAAGGCATGGAGAGCCTGACATGGAGCCAGGTTCAAAGTCAAAAGTACTTTCCTCACATATCCCAACACAAGTCTTAACTGAGAAGAAAGGCTAGCATGCATTCATCCTCTCCTTTTCCTTAAGAATCCACTGGGGTTACAACTTAAATTATTTGTTCCTTTGGGACTGGTAATTCTAAGTTATTCACAAGGCTGAGATCTAGAGAACTGCAGTTTGAAGTCAATTCAAACAGAAAACTATACCTCCAATTAGCCAGCAAAACGCCAGGGTGGAAGACTGGCTGAAGTGCCAGCTAAGCAAGCAATTGCAAGCTCTTGAGCTTAAGTCCCACTAACATCAACACACACACACACACACACACACACACACACACACACACACACGGCACTGGTGGCTCACACCTGTAATCCTAGCTACCTAGGAGGGTGAGATCTGAGGGTTGCAGTTCAAAGCCAGCATAGGCATGAGAATCCTCTTATCTTCACTTAATCACCAAAAAAAGAAAAAAAAATCCAAAGTGGAGCCATGGTTTTAAGTAGTGGAGAGCACTAATCTTGAGCAAAAATGTTCAGGGATAGGGCTCAGGCCCTGTATTCAAGCTTCAAGGCCAACACACACACACACACACACACACACACACACACACACACGAAAGAATATTGCATTTGTGAAAATAATCAAAAGCCTAGCATCTGTGGTAAGTGTATTTATATTACACTTAATGGCTATTAATTGCTAATAAAATCCACTTCTCACAGGTCAGCTCCCCTTATTAAGATGCCTTTAGTATTAAGCAGATCAAGATGATCAGTAGGAATACATCATTAATTTTTCAATGGAGGCTAAATATGAGTAAGTGTGGAAAATAAAGATTTAGAAGGTCTTTGAGGTAATCTATAAAGGTATTCAAAAAATGAACTAATTAAATATTAACTTTATGTAAGGACCGCCTGCCTTAAGATACAGCCAAACCCTTTCCATGAATTCAGTGATTTAAAATTTTAATATACAAAATTAAATGCCATATTCAATTTCATTTGTTATACAAACATGAATATTGACATTATCCATAAAATCAGATAGAGCTGACAATCACACAGTGCTTCGAGGCTTGTATAACATGGCAGAATTTCAGTTTCTATTAAATAAACAACAAATGACTTTAAAAATTAAACAGAAACCTGAATTTTTCATGGAGAGTTGATTCACTCAGTGCCTGAAGTGTTTCTTACGAAAATGTAGAGCAAGCGGCCCCTAGTGGAATTTTGATGAAGTGTTTCTCTACTACTTTTCATTTACCAGCCAATCCAAGTATATCTATTGTATTCCAGTCATTGTGCTGGGCTCTAGGGACACAGGCCAGATTGAAAGGTGAGGATCAGGGGCTTGAGAAGCAAGCTGTGATGAGAAAGCTTTGTCCAAAGTCTGGGAGAAAGAGTATGGAAGTAGCCGATTAGGCAGCAGACTGGGGGAAAGGAAGTCTGGATGGCTTGGCTAAGGAAGAAGTGGATATAGGCCACACAGGGAGGGTGGAGCTGTAAGGTACCTCTTAGAATTATTACAGGATTCGTTGTGACTTGTAAGCACTTTGTGGAAAAGTAGCTAAGGTTGGAGAAGGAAACAAGAAGCTACAAGTAGATAGAGTGCTACAAGGCTTGGCCTTGATTATCCTAGACAATGTTCCCCAGAGTCTGACTTTTTTTGTTGTTAATCGTTTTTCTTTAGTCATTCTTGAGAGCTTGCTTGGAGGTTCTAGCAGGGGAGCGCAGCTACTCGTATACCCTTGACCGAAGACCGGTCCTTCTCTATCGGGGATGGTCGTGGTCGTCCTCTTCGACCGAGCGCGCAACTTCGGGAGGGACGCACATGGAGCGATGAGGGAGGAAGGGGACACCCGCCTAGCCAGCCAGATCAGCCGAATCAAACCTGGCGATCAATGGAGTGACAGATGTCACAGCCAGATTGCCCTCACATCCTCTTTAGTCATTCTTTTTGTGTGTGTCTATGTTCTTTAATATTAATGTAATTAACACACATTACACAAATCCTCATTTAGATTGTAATTAATTCGACCTTTTATAGGTACATGAGACTATTTCAAAGAAGGCCTCTTTAGCCATTTGCAAGCTTCTGAAAGGCCAAGTCAGAAGATTTTCAAGTCCAGGAGCAAGAACAGAACTGAGAAGTCAGTTGCACAAAAAGTCCTCTGCTATATATTATTACTTCTGTTGTATAGCTGAAGAAACGGAGGCTCATACAGGTTAAATAAGTTTCCCAAGTTCAGTCAGCAGATAAGTTTTGTATCTGCAGTAATGCTGAATCCACATTGCTGCTTGGATTCAGTGGGCCAGGGGCCTAGTCTTTGGTTATCACCAAAAGAAAGTAGTTAAAGGCATGAAGAGTGGATGAATTTATCCAGAGAGGTTGGGGGTGGGGGAGTGGGACGAGAGAAAGAGAACTAGAATGTACCTATAAATCTACAAGTACACACACTGAATGATTAAAGAGAATATACAGGATATGGTAAATTACACAGGTCTCTAGACATTCACACAATGGGGCCAAAGGAGGACATGCGTAAGAGTGGATCACAAAGACTCAATAGCCATGTGCATATGATCATATAAAATAATATTTATTGAAATGAGCTCCAAGAAAAGGAAACAAGAGGTTTTTGTTGTTGCTGCTGTTTTTGTTTTCCTTTTGTCTTTTGTTTGTATTTGGGAGGGTAAGGGTGACACAGAAAATGTGAAACAAAAGGTAAACAAATACAACAAGGGTACTCATTAGATGCTATGTGGAAATTGAACTATACTTCTGTGGGTAGGGATGGGAGGGAAAAACTGGGAGAGAGCAAGGGAAGGGGAAACATGGCTCAAAAAGAATTGTACTCACTACCTGACTGATGTAATTGTAACTCCTTAAACATGTGTCTTCCTGTAACTTCTTAGCTAGGCCTGTTGAGAAAGTGGAGTATGGGTTACTCCTTTTGCTTTCTCTTTGTTCCTCAGCTCCTTTCATGAAGGATTTGCCATCCATTCTACTCCAATTTCTCTCTTGGACAACAATGGTCTCTTAACAGCTTATTTTAGTGATAGTGTAACTCATGTAACTCCTTTGTATATCACCTCTACAGTAACAATAATATATACATATATAATAAATTAAGAAAGGAAAAGACAAGAAGAAAAGAGAGAAGAGGGAAGGAAAAGAGGAAGGAGAGAGGAGGGAGGGGAGGGGAGAGACAGAATTGGAAGCCCAGAGAATGACAATTCTGAGAAAAGCAGAGGAAGAAGAGGTGAAGAAGGCAGAAGGGGTGGCATCAAAGTGGTATAAATATAATCATGGAAGTCATCCCTGGAAGATGCTGAGAGGGAGGAAATAAAGGGAGGGCAGAAGGGAGGGATGGGAGAGACAGAGAGAGAGAGAGAGAGAGAGAGAGAGAGAGAGAGAGAGAGAGAGAGAGAGAGAGAGAGTTTCCAGAAGGAAGCATAGCTTCAGATGTTGCAGGGAATGAGGTGAGGAGAAGCCTGAAAGCAGATCACTGAGATAAGTGGTTTGGAAGCTGTTGTTGTCCGAGAGAGAATTTGGAGTAGAATGGATGGAAAGGAGCTGAGAAGCAAAGAGGAAGTGAAAGAAGGAATAACCCTCACTCCACTTTCTCAGCTGGCCTAGCTAAGAAAGAAAGAAAGTTAGAGGAAGACACGTGTTTAAGAAGGGAGGTTCTCCCTACTGTTGCAAAAGCTGTAATCGCAGGTTGATGTGTTTGTGGACATGCAGGCATGGGACATAAAAGGTTGAAGGTAAAGGGGGAAGGAAAATTGTCTGAGTAATTGAGAAATAGGATTGAGAGCATGCAAGAAAACTTTAGATTGGTCAAGAAGAGAGATGGGACAAAGGGCCAAGGATGCATTGTCTGTGGCTCCAGAAGTCAAAGGAGGGAAAGAGCCCAGCTCAGTGTCTGCTTTGATCCTCTGAAGATCATGGTGAGTGAGAAGCCAGAGTGGGGCCAGGCTTGGGGAGAAGCCTTTCCAACTGTGGTGTGGTTCAGGTGGCCCAGGTCAGCCAAAGCATTCTGAGCAGGAGGAGAGACTACTGCGCTGGAGAACCAAAAGGTGTGGTGACACAACACACTACAGGGCTTGGGGATAGGAACAGAGCACCGCAGCATAGGACTGGCTTTTTGCAGGCTAGATGAGGCAGAATGTCAATCAGTAAAAATCTCCCCTTCTCAGCCCACAACCCCAGGAGGCTGGGAAGGCTTGGGAGCTAGAACCTGGATCATAGGATGAGCTGAACCTGTGAGTCCTGATGCATGTGCCATTGATTCATCAGCTTTCACTCACAACATGCAAATTAAAGGGTAAAATTGTGGGTAGATTGAAACAACAGAATTTATTTTCCAAAGGCTAGAAGCTCAAGCTCTAGGTGATGGCAGAATTGCTTTCTTTGGAATTGTTTTTGCCTCTTTGGCTTATCAATGACTTTCTCCCTCTGTTTTTCTTTTTTATTGTTGTTGTTATTTGGTTTTTTTCTCTATGGCTATGTTTTGAGCTCTTCCTTTAAGGATAATAATCACATTTAATTAGGGCCTATCATGAAGACTTTAAGTACATCATTAAAAACACTGTCTTTCAAACAGCATCCAAGTATTCTGTGTGGATTTCAGTTATGTATTAGGGGCTGGGCCTTCAGGCCATTACCATGCTTAAGAATTTCAAGATGGTTGTGGGAGAAAAATGAGGGAGGAGGTAACAAGTTGGACAAGAAATGTACTCACTACCTTACTTATGTAACTGTAATCCATCTGTATCTCACCTTGACAATAAAATTAAATTAAAAAAAAAAGAATTTTGGGCTGGGAATATGGCCTAGTAGCAAGAGTACTTGCCCCATATACATGAAGCCCTGGGTTCAATTCCCCAGCACCACATACATAGAAAATGGCCAGAAGTGGCACTATGGCTCAAGTGGCAGAGTGCTAGCCTTGAGCAGAAAAAGAAGCCAGGGACAGTGCTCAGGCTGAGACCAAGGCCCAGGACTGGCAATAAAATAAAATAAATAAAAATAAAATTTGTATGGCTTTAAAAAAATTAAATTAAAAATTAAAAAATGAATTTCAAGATGGCAACTGCATAGTATTCAACTCCAAGCACTATAGAAGTAGGAGGACCAGATCTTCTCAATGAATTAATCAAGTGTCCGCTTATGGACAGTCTTTTTGGATAGAGTTGTAAATGGAGCCAAGCAAGTATCTTTGGGTCAAGGCCATGGGAAGAGTAAGGTGCCTTTGGTCAGGCTGAGAACAAAGAGATTCAAATGAATATGTAGTTAGTTGAAAGTCACTGGAAAGGAGGTCAGCAATGAGCAAATAAACTTTGCATAGGAGTACTGGAATTAGAACAAATATATAACCAGTTATATTTCATTACTTTTAATTGAACTTGTTTTAAATTCCTTGAAGTAAAGGTAATGTTCCTTCTTCCATGAGCTGACACTGAGTGTGGGAGATGAAGCATCCTCAATCATCATGATCTCCTTGGAGAAGTTATTTCTCCTGGGCATAAGAAGGTTACAGGCTTCCTTCACTGAGTAATACCTAAGATCATGCCAAGTCTTCCTTGGTTTCTTCATTGTTCCACCCTGCCAAAACTTACTTAGAATTTCCATGCCTTTCCTTCCATCAGCAGTGTGATGCTTACCGAATGCTTTGTGTTCACAGCACTAGAGAATACAAGGAAATACAAGAAAACAGTTTGTGATTCAGTGCCAGAATGAATGATGCTGGCATAAGCGGTATACAGTATCCATGGCAACAGGGAATGAAAGTCATATGTGGGCTTTTCCACATCAAAGCTTATGTGATTACTGATGTGGCCTGGTACTAAACTATTAATAGTAGAAATTAATGCTGAGCTTGTGACTTGGCACCCTTCTTTACAGGACCATCTACTTGGTGACAGATTGATTACCTTGCACCCTCCTGCTATGGAAGGAACAATGATTTTGTTCTCACCAGAATTAACTCTTCATCTGAATAGAGATTTGCCTTCCTGGACCACAATGTCCCTCCAAAGACCCTGGATCAACAATCGACTCTTAAAATATAGCTCTGACAGAGAACTCATTTTATAATAAAATAAGTGCAGCATTGGGGGCTTTCAGGCACAGAATTCTGTTGTTCTGATTGCAGATGATACTTCATCATCTTGAAGTGGTTGACTCTATAGATCTTTGAAATGACCTGTGGAGAGCTCAGTTGTGTTATCAGCTAGGAGATAACAGCATGGTAGGATGAATCAAGCTCTAAAGATCAATTCATAGCACTATTTCTCTCACAGAACACACAGATCTAACAATCAAAGGGCTTAGTGGAAAAGGCATTCTTCCTACTTTCAAACTCACTTAATTGAATACTCTCTCTCTTTCTCTCTCTCTCTCTCTCTCTCTCTCTCTCTCTCTCTCTCTCTCTCTCTCTCTCTCTCTCTCTCTCTCTCTGACCTGGTATCAATGCTTTCCTTAGGTATCAATGCTTCAGGTTCCTGAAACTGCAGACTGTGGGAGCATTGCTCCAACATCCCAGATATTTGGCCTCAGGCCTCTGGCCTTTGAATTACCTCCCTGGTCTCCTACTTGGCAGATGGTATATGGGAGGACATTTTGGACTTTATAATCATGGAAGCCACTTCCCATAAGTAGATCTTTGCCCATGTATCTACAAAAAGTGTATTCATTCCGTTTCTCCAGAGAACTTTAGCTAATAAATAGCCATGTGTCTGCTGAGGGCAAAGGAAGCATGGGTATGTGTGGTTGGGGGGGGTATGATATTAGAAGAAGCATGCTATAAATGTGCATTATGGTGATAAAAGAAATATTCTGCTGAGGCCACCTCTCCCTCATAATGTATAGGAAATGTTGGAGGTGATTTCCTTGAATATGGAAGAAAAATGAAGACCTCCTAGGGATGGAAACAATGACTGATGAGTTATGTCACCTCTTTCAGGAAAGTGACAGCTCTTAGTTCTCCATTTTCCCTTTCATCTACAGGAGTGAGAATGGGTGTTATTTATTAATCTTGGAATAAATTCACATTCTCCTTTCATTTCTTGGCACTTCTAGCCTTCTCAACATTTTGATAACCAATTCCTATAAGTAAAATTTCCCTCTGTTTGAAACCTTCCTCTGTTTGTAGGTTGTTCTAGTCCTCTGAAAGGCTAATCACAGATATTAAACCCATGGTCCAGGATAAGCAAAGAAAAATATGGAATAGATGGGGAAGAAAACAGATTGTGCAGAAAAAAAATCAGCTAACAGGATGACTTTGCAAGGTCAAAGATAACATACCAGAATTTCTGATGTGGAACAGTTGAAGGTCTAGACTTTGGCCTGGGGAACAGTGACTGAAGTGAAAGGTGATTTTCACTGTGATTCACAAAACCTTTAAACCATGAGGCAATGATGCTACCTGGGTCATTCAAATGACTGTTGAAATTTAGAATGATAATGCCAGGGTACGAGGTAAGGAGAAAGATGTAGATGAGTCAGAATATGTTTTCTGAAATTCAGTGATATTTTTTATTAGGGAAACACATTTTAATGATCAAGAGAGACTATGTGTAATCACATACATTATTTTCCTCTCTTCAAAATGCTAGAAAAATGTATAATGAAAATGTCAGCCATTGTTCCGCCTCCCATCTCAAGCAGTAGCCTTATAGCTGCTGGCAGTGAGTTCATATGAACACGCATATTGGGCTGTGGAAAAATACAGGAATTTTAAGTTGTGCTCTAAGGCATACAAAATAAAAACAAAAGGTCATAGATTAGTATGTACCCTTGGCTGACCTCAATGCAACTCTTTTTCAAAGTCTTCAGTTATATTGATAAAAGAAAAAGGAACATTGTTAAGATTCAATGTTCAATGGTCTGGCATTTGCAGTATAATTAGTCTGTACGCATTCAGAATAACATGAAATGATCATTAATGAATGATGAGATTAAGAAGATTAAGAAAACAATCAGAGACTAGTCATACCTCATTTCTATGAGCTATTGAAAAATGGTTTCATTTTATATGGTTTCTGTGAATTTGATTCCTTAACTTCTCTCCTATTGAAAGTATGTCATTTTGGGAGGGGAGAGCAAAGTTAAGTGCTGTGATTTGAACTCAGGACCTTCCTTATACTTGTTAGTAAGATGCTCTATTGTTTGAGTTACATCATTCACCTTTTTTTTTCATTAGTTATTTTTCACATAAGATCTCATATTGTTGCTTAGCTTAGTCTGGGCCACCATTCTCCCATTGTTTGAGGTGAAGATCTTTGGAATTTTTTTGCCCAGACTGGCTTTGGACTATAATTCTCTTGATCTCTACCTCCTAAGGAGCTTGGATTACAAATGTGAGCCACTATGCCTGACTTTTGTTGTTGTTGTTGTTGTTGTTGTTGTTGGTTGTGGGGCCAGAGCACTGTCCCTGAGCTCTTCAGCTCAAGGCTAGCACTCTACTACTTGAACACAGCACCACTTCTGATTTTCTGGTGGTTAATTGGAGATAAGAGTTTCACAGACTTTCCTGCCCAAGATGGTGGCTTTGAACTGTGACCCTCAGATGTCAGCCTCATGAGTAGCTAGGATTACAGGCATGAGTCGCCAGCACCTGGCATGCCTGGCTTCTTGCTGAAAGCTTTGCAGTGATGGTGCAGTTGGCATCACCCAGCATTTCTCTTCCAGAAATCGAAAAATAGCATGAATACATTAATTGGATATCAAGTAATATAGGTGGTACTATGTTATCCTCTTAAAACTGTCATTAATGTGTTAGCTGGATTTGCCTCAGAAGTGTTTTGATCATATTTACACACTGTGTAACTTAGTTATGTCCACAAAATAGTCCCTCCAGATAGAACTCATTAGGTTTGGTATTTTACCCTGGAGTATACTTTGCTGTTTCCCTTTATAATTAATGCATTACTTTGGATCCCGTTAGCATTGTTACATAGGCTCTGTCTCTACCTGCTACAGAAAGACACTACATTCAGTCATACTCTCTCATCTTGTTGTAAGTTTTATTTCCACCAGATAACTGCAGCCTAGAGTGTACTAAATTCAGCACGTTAAATTTTTATGTAGGCTAAAAACAGATACTGGGGCACAAGTCTGGGGATTCGATACTTTATGGTGCAACTTTACCTCCCCAAAGATCTTTACACTTAGCTGTAGGTAACTCATTGTAGTACAGATTTGTAAGCCTAAATCTTAAGGGTAGTTTTTCTTAAGATGACAACAAAAATCAACTAATATTTAATTATAAAATACCTTGTTAATATACTGTGATCTGTCATCTACTCTCCTGTATTCACCTTGTCTGACTTTTGCTCTTTGGTTTGCATTTTCACATGTCCTTTCAACATAAAATGAGGGGATACTAATCAAATCCATTTAGTAACATTAGCTATTAGATTGGAAGATACAACTAATAAAGTACAATGGAATAGATGCATTATGATTAGTTTCTAGTTGTTTCCAAGGCCACAACAGAACAAAGAGTCAAGGAAAAATGCAGAAAAGTAAAGAGAGGTTTTTCCAAAATAAAATTATCTTTATTTTTTTATAATAAAAATGCTATACATTCATTTTAAAAAGCTTCAAATGCATAAAATTCTATATGAAGTAAAGGTCATGCAAATACCATAGCTCCAAAAGAAATTCATTAACATTTGGCAAAGTTATCTATGAAACATATATACTCTGAAAATATCCAATGTTATAAATAGGCTCATAATAAAGACAGTATTCTCTAGTGTGCTTTCCCATCCAATAACATATCAAAGACAAATTTCCATAGCAATAAGTGTGTGATTGAATAATTTTAATGACAGTAGCATTAAAATGCAGTTGTATGTATGTGCCATAATGTATAATTTATTTAACCCATCTTCTACTTCTATTAGGGATATTTAAGTTGCTCATAGGTTATAACTTTATAGGTATCACTAAGTATGTTTGGGTTTATGTTTACATAGCTGTGTGTTTTTTCTTTTTCTTTTTTTTGCTTTGTTTTTTTTTTGCCAGTCCTGGGCCTTGGACTCAGGGCCTGAGCACTGTCCCTGGCTTCTTCCCGCTCAAGGCTAGCACTCTGCCACCTGAGCCACAGTGCCCCTTCTGGCCGTTTTCCATATATGTGGTGCTGGGGAATCGAACCGAGAGTTTCATGTGTTGGAGGCAAGCACTCTTGCCACTAGGCCGTATTCCCAGCCCCTGTGTGTTTTTTCTTTAATTCATTAAAATAAATTAAACTTATTTAATTAATTTAAATTTAGTTATTTAAAAATTAATTATTTAAAAATTAATTCTTAAAAAATTTCCCTGTTCCTTTGATGCTTAAAAAGTTAGACTTTTACCCTTTTGTTGCAAGGCTCCTACCAAAAGAGATTCTGGAAACCTCTGGAAATGGTTTACTTTGACAATTTCTATCCAATATCATAAAGACTCATTATCCCTACTTTGTTGATTTACTTAGCAATGCTTATTAAACCAAATTTTTTATCATGTATACTTATCTATAGCTACAATCCAACTTAATTTATGCAGAAATACCTGCTCTGTGTGAGTTAAATACAAAACCCTGAAGAGGTGCCCTCTAACACTGAGGAAGTAGATAGAGCCCGCCCCTCCCCCCTCCCCCCAAGATGAGCATGTCCTGATCTCAGAAACCTGTGAATATGTGACTTTACAGGAGAAAAGGGACCTTGCAGTGTGGGTAATTTAAAAATCACAAACAAGGAAAATTTCCTGGATTGTTTGAGTAAGCCCAGTGCACTTACAAGGGCCTTTATAAGAGAAAGAGGTAATGAAGAGAGAAAGTGGTCAGGGGGAGAATCAGAAGCAGGAGAAAGAGGAGAGACTAGAAGATTCCATTGGGGGTGACTTTGAAGATAGAGGGAGAACCCCTGAGCTGAGCAGTGCAGGTGGCCTCCAGAAGCTACAAGAGGCAAGACAACGAATTCTCTTTTAGCTCTTCCACAAGGAATGCCAATGACTTCTGACCTCTAAGAATTGTACAAATAACCTATGTTATTTGAAGCCACTAAATTTGATCATTTTTGACAGCAGAAATAGAAAACAAATAGTGTTTATAACCTAGTAAAAGAGGTAAGATAACACAGGCAACTTTGACATAATCCATAGAGAGGAAACACAAAGACTTTGCTATGGCAATGCTGAAAAAATGAGTACTTTGGGGTGGCAAGTCAGGGAGACTTCCTGAAGGACAGTTGTTTTCCAGACCCAACAGGAAGTAGCAGGAGGAAGGGCACAGTTTTATGGCAGAAAATAAAGGCAAACAAAAAAACTGACCTAGATTTTTGTGACGAATTATTTTTCCCTGAAACAAAAACTACTCAATTAGACAGTCCCTGGTGGCTCACACCTGTAATCCTAGCTACTCAGGAAGCGAAGACTGAGGATAGTAGTTCAAAGCCAGCCAGGGAAGGAATGTCTGTGAGACTCTTATCTCCAGTTAGTCACTAAAAATCCAGGAATGGAGCTGTGGCTCAAGTGGTAGAATGCTAGCCTTAGGTAAGAGACAGTGTCCAGCCCTCAGTTCAAGCCCCAGGACTGGCACAAACAAAAATCACTTGATTAAAATTTCATACATTCCACTCAGAACATGATAGGTTTCTAAGTTACCAAAATATCTATAATAATAGTCAATAACTAAATTGTATGGTAATAAACTATCCTAAGAGTTAAAATATAGAAATAGAGCAATATAGAAAAATACAGATACTCCCTTTCTGCAGAGAGCATACCCTAGCCAAGGCTCAAGCTGGCTCCTTTCCACCTAGGCAAGCTTGATAGGGAGGAACAGAAAAAGATGAAAGGATAATAACAGTAAAAAGGTAATTCTTTCCAAGAGGCATCTATTAACAAATCATTTACATACAAATTCCACAGTTCCTACCAAACAAGCAACAGTTAATCCAACAATGGAACCCAACTGAGTGTCTTTAGCAGCGATAGTGAGGACTTGCTTGAAGATGACAGGACAGAGTAAATATGAGAGAGAGAGCAAGCCCTCTTTGGTGGGTTTTGCTTGTTTTGTTTAGCTGAAGTCAGGAATCAGGACCCTGAATAATTCCAAATGGCTCTAATTTAGCTTGGGTTACAGCCAGAGACAATTGCCACCCCTCCCCCCACAATAAAACATTTGCTTATGCCACTCTGTTTTGGAGTGTAGGAAGTAAGGAATGGAACTGTCCAGATTCCTTTTCTACATTATTTAAATCTGCGATCTATCATTCTCCGGGCATTGCTCGTGGAGATCATGTCTGCCCACCGTGATACCCTTTCTTCCACATGCCCCCAGTCAACCTTGCTTTCCTCTTTCTTCTGCTGCTGAAATTTATGTGTTTTTGTTCTGGTCATCTTCATTCCAAAAGAAATCCAGAGGAGCACTTGCTCTCCACAGGCCTGATGCTGCTGAAGAAGAGTCCAAATTGACTTCAGTGATCCCCACATTCGGGGATGTCGCTGCTGGCTCTGGGGACCAGCTTTCTTCACAAGAACTTGGCAGATGGCAAGCATCTTCACTTCTCTGGCTCCCTGTCTTTCTTTCCAAGCCCAGAAATGTGACCTCAGATTGACTGCATTCAAAAGGGATTTTTTGAGTCCTTCTATCTTTTCTCAAATCTTTCTCAGGAGGTGCTGAATGCCTATTCTGGCTTTCATCATCTTCTACTGGAATGCTTGGTACCTCATCCAGGAATAGAGGAGAAGGGCACCTGAAGGATTTCAGTGATGTTGGAGGGTCTTCTGCGAAATATAAGCTGGCTTGAGTGCTTTCAAGAGCATTCAGGACCTAATTAGCAAAGGAGACAAACACTGAAGTAAGTTTGAATATCATCCTGCCTTCACTCCATCTTTCTATTAAAGAATATTGTCTAATTTTCATGAAAAGAATTCAACTATAGAATTTTGCATTAGAAAAGACTTTGTCATGTGAGTAGCAACTCTGTGTGTGTGTGTGTGTGTGTGTGTGTGTGTGTGTGTACATGTGAACTCAAGGCCTGACATTGTCCTTTAGCTTCTTTGCTCATGGCTGCTGTTCTACTTCTGGCTTTTAATTGGCGATAAGAATCTCCTGGACTTTCTTCCCTAGGCTGGCTTCAAACTACAATTCTCGGGTCTCAGCCTACTGAGTAGTTAGGATTACAACTATAAGCCACTGACACGTGGCTGGTGTGATTGTTTTTTAATCTAGAAAGCTTATTTATTAGACTAGATTTCTATGTTTGGGGTTGCATTTGCTTTATAGATAAAGAATTCACTTGGATATACAAGCCATCCTTAGCTTTAGATTTTCCATAGCTCAGATTCCCTATAGTTCAGTTTTGAATAAAAGCATGTAAAATGTACACACTTCATTCATTGAAGGTCTTAGCTTGGCCCGGGTTGCAGCACACTGGCCTGCCAAAGAGAAAAGCCTGGCAGAGAAGTTCTGAGGACAGGGATCAATTTTCTTGTCTAGAAATGAGAGACATGAATCGAGACCTCTCTTCTCCATCAATTCCATAAGGAGATCACGCTAGAAAGAGGAAGGAACAAGTTTATTGCCTAGAAGTTGATTCAAAAAGTAACTCGAGTGGAAATCAAGTGCCAATGTGAAGAAAATTCTTACCAGACGAATATGTTTGGGTTCATCTAATACCACTTTACAGCCTGTCAAAACTTCCATGATTACCTATAAGGTAATATGTACAAAGTCAGTTACATATGTTGAGAACATACATGTCATCTATTGTAACAATCACAATGAATACTGCAGTTCATATTGTTTTTTAATATTTTATTGCTTTACCAGTAAATTAAAATATCAGATAGCAGTAACTCAATGAGCCTAGATGTTAAAGCTCTTTGCAAATTTCTTCTGAGAATTAAGAACATTCTTGGCAATAAACCCTCTCCTAGTTAACTGGTGTTAGTTACTCACAATTCCAAAGCTGAAGACATCGGTTTTAATGGAAAGTTTCCCCTGCTGGATATACTCTTCTGGCATGTACCAAAGATCTTTCCTGCTGCTCCTGGTCATATTAATGGTAGAACTCTGAGGTTCTAGGTGGGGTCGGAAGTATGCCATGGCAAAATCACTTAGTTTGGGTTGAAACTGATCATCCAAAAGTATGTTTGCACTAAAATTGTGATCAAGGACAAACAAAACACAACATCATAAAGGTGTTAATGAAATTACAACATAGGAAGCTCACCTTTTTATCTGGTTACTTTAAAACATTGACAAAATGAAGACAAACATACATTTCCATGCACTTCATAACACTAAAATCATTTTCTCTTAAGGCATACATCTAAGTCTTGTATAAAACCTGACCCATGAACAGTGGGCACCTCACATTTGCAGATACATATATGAAAATGGTGGGGAAGGCTGTGACTGTCAATAAATCAAACCCAAGTTAACCATGGAGCAGCTTTCCTTGTGGGTTTCTTACATTTAACAACAGCATGAAGTGAGGTTTTTTTTTTTGGCCAGTCCTGGGGCTTGGACTCAGGGCCTGACCACTGTCCCTGGCTTCTTCTTGCTCAAGGCTAGCACTCTGCCACTTGAGCCACAGCACCACTTCTGGCCATTTTCTGAATATATGGTGCTGGGGAATCGAACCCGGGGCCTCATGTATACGAGGCAAGCACTCTTGCCACTAGGCCATATCCCCAGCCCCATGAAGTGAGTTTTAATGAGCTAATAACTAGGGGGTTCTTGTACGCATAGAGTTGCACTATAGAAACTTGGCTTACGAACACAGAACCACTAACTGGGAATGATCTGCTTTTGTTGCTGGTACTTAGGCTTGAACTCAGGGCTTCCTGCTCTCCCTTAGCTTTTGTTCTTTGCTCAAGGCTAACTCTCTGCTACTTGAGCCACACTTCCACTTTCAGCTCTTTGGTTGTTAATTGAAGATAAGAGTCTCAGGGACTTCTGCATAAGCTGGCTTTGGATTGTGATCCTCAGATACCAGCCTTCTAAGGAATTAAGATTACAGGCTACAGCTACCAGTGCCCAGCTTGAGGGCTCTTGATAGCTTCTACTTTAATGATAGCCCTACCCCACAGTTCCATCTCTCCTTTTTGCTCTGGCTTTGGGTTTCATTTAGAATATACGTATCTGCAGAAGTTAGACTCAGTACATATTTCTCTCTATCCCTTCTTCCCCTCCTCTTCACTTCCCCTCTGCCTCTCCATTATACTCTCCCTCTCCTTTCCTCTTCTCCGCTTCCTTCTCTCCTCGGGCATAAGAGGTTGTCACATATGATAGGAGAACCATGACAATGCCAAAGCTGGATGCACAAAATACTTAAGAATTCCCCAAATAATTTCTAGATACAAAAGAAAGGGAGGGAGCAAGAACAACAATGAACCCCATAACATGAGGCATTTATTAGACCCTCAACAAAAATCTGTGGAAATTTCTTGCAAATGGTAAGTCCTATATGTGTGAATGATAGGTAGAGGTGATCTGGACGCCCAATAACCCACTGGGGACCTGGAGTCAGTGAGAGGCCATCAACAAGACATGGAATTATTCCAGAGTACTGCATTTACACATTGAATAATGGCACTGGGTGAAAAGAAAAGTTGTTTACTAGCAGACCTTAGTGTATGTCATAAATCTTGAGTCCAGTGATTTACTCTGTTCTAAATAAAGGTTAACAGCAACTGAGGAAGAAAGATGTTCTGTTTCAGGAAGGCGAAAATCACACCAAAAAAAGCCCTTCAACAATGCGTTTCCACCCTAATTCTTCCTTCTGCCTCAACTGTAAATAGAATGTTCAGACATAAAGTGCCTTCAGCTACAGTGCAGGTCAGCTGGGTAAGTTTATTCTGTGGGATGAAATAGACTAACAAAATAAAGATAGCAGGAGACAACTAAAATCCTAACAATGTATTGCAAAAGGAGCAGCTTGGTTGCAATTTGGCAGCTTCCCCCTCCCCCATAAAAAAACCACCCCACAAACAAAAAGAAAAAAATTTAAAAACTATGTTATTCTATATCAAATGGTCTACATCTTTGATTTGCTGTGTCTGCAATCTATTTTTTTCTACGCTTTACTGCAGGTAATTTATTGACACCCAGAGACCATCATCTCTCCTGGTAGCGTTCCTAGCAGAAGGACCCTTGGTTACACATTGGAAATGTGAGGAGAATTCATCACAGGTGATGAGTTTGTGTCCTGGCTCTGGGGCTGTGACTTTATCTCTTTATTAAGGTGGAGTCTTGACAGCTCCTTGGGAGGACTTGAATCTTTCAAGCAACATTCCTTTATAGTGAGCATTGTTTTGTGTGTCAGATTGTTTCCAAATCAACTGGAGCTTTCGAGCCTTAAAAAGTAAAAATGAGGGCTGGGGATATGGCCTAGTGGCAAGAGTGCTTGCCCCGTATACATGAGGCCCTGGGTTCAATTCCCCAGCACCACATATATAGAAAATGGCCAGAAGTGGCGCTGTGACTCAAGTGGCAGAGTGCTAGCCTTGAGCAAAAAGAAGCCAGGGACAGTGCTCAGGCCCTGAGTCCAAGCCCCAGGACTGGCCAAAAAAAAGTAAAAATGATATAACTAGATTATGAGGGAAGATTTGAATGTAGATGCCAGTGCTGTATTTGACATGTAGGAACATGACTGGTATATGTGCATGTATGTGCCCAGTAGCTTTTGCAGGTGCCCAGTTGCTCAACTTCTGTTTTTATGAACCTTCAGGAAAACTCAGGGCTCCCCTCCCCTAGTTGGTCCCAGAGACAAAAAGAACTCAACAAGTCTCTTTGAATAGCCTGACCTGCAATCACATACACACATACACACACACACACACACATATGTCATCGTGTGTCACAACTATGACAACAGTGAAGCACCTCTCCTCAGATGTACTGCCTCCCCTCAGATGAGGCAAGGCCCAGTTTCCTCAGATCTGTTACTGGAAGAGTGGTTAGACACTCCTCCTCCATTTCAGCATGCATGGTATCCTGCCTGGAATCATATGGACTTAAAACTAGTTTTCTGTTGGATTCTAGGGTTTTTCTCTTTCCCCCATTGAACCTAGGCATGTTTTAGGATGAAAGCTTGTTGCTGCTTCACAGATACTTGGTGATCCTAAGCTTTTGGTGCAGAAGTCTAATCAGAGATGTTCCTCTGTGAGATAAAATACCTAACTAAACTAACACAGCTTCCCCGAACCTCAGTTTCCATGTAAGTAAAATGATTTTGCAATGCTCACTTCACTAGTTTTCTATGAAGATTGAACTTTTAAAAAAGTAAGTAAAACTGGGCACCAGTGGCTCATGTCTATAATCCTAGCTACTCAAGAGGCTGAGATCTGAGGACCATGGTTTAAAGCCAGCTTGTGCAGGAAAGCCCTTGAGACTCTTCTTTAATTAACCACCAGAAAGATGGAATTGGGACTGTGACTCAAGTGGTAAAGTACTAGTCTTTAACACAAAAGCTCAGGAACAGTGCTCAGACCCTGAGTTCAAACCTCAGGACAGGCAAGGCACAAAGATACAAAAGCAACAACAAACAACAACAACAACAACAACAAACCCATAAGTAAATCTGATACATAGAGAGGAGGACTTTAAGATATGTTTTAAACAATATAGACTGGTAGTGGGGCACTGGTGGCTCAGGCTTATAATTTTAGCTACTTAGGATGTTGAGACATGGGGGATCATGGTTCAAAGCCAGTTCAAGCAGAAGCATTGGTTGTGATAGAGTGTCAACCTATCCATCAAGTCAAATAAGCACGAGGCTCTGTGTTTAAATCCCTATACTACATTCCCCCCCCACACACACCTCACCACACACACTGAATATAGACTGGCTATTATTCTTCCTACACCTTATCTTAAAATTCAAAGAGGCCAGTTTGGGTAACATGAGAAATTCAAGGGCTTTGATGATGACGGTGGTACAATGGGTACAGGATGGTCCTGGAGTGCTGACCACTCCAGGACCCTTGGTTAATCCATTCGAGGTTAATTTGTTTCAAGGAACCAAAGTCTTAGACAAAATTAACAAAAGCAATATTACTAGGTAATTTGACAATGGAGAGAAAACAAAACTTTTGGCATGTATTATGCATGCTCATACATATCTATCTATGTCTAGAAAATCAACATTGGGGTTTAGGTACAATCGGAGGAAGCTGGGTCCTCAGACAAAACTGTCCTATAGCTGGGGGGAGGATAAAACCAATCTGTTGCCTCCTGCCCACTTTTCCCAACCACTCAGTCTTTCTCTTCCCTCACAAAGGAAATGACGCATGCATTTACTCATTCCAACCTTGGAGCCCTATTTTCTCCTTTAAAAAAATAAAAATTTCAAGCAAATTGTTTTTATTTCTTCCTTTCTCTTGGCAAAAGGGTTTAACTTGGCAAGAGACAAATGACAGTACCAATTAAAGAACAAGATTTTATAGGACACATTAGAAATGTTCACCAAGATTATCTCCTCACTTTGGAACCATTAGCAAGAATGAATGTCTAGAATGAAACATGCTGAGGATAAAATGCATTTCCATTTAAAATTGTTCATAAATGTGAAAACAATTAAGTTTGCTAAAGGATAGGATGGAAATAACAAGGAAGTTTACTGCTTTCAGATGCTTTATGTGATCCTGTAATTCAAAAACATCTTCGTTGCCCAAATAAAAATGTAAGGGGTCTTTTGCCAAGAATACAGATTGCAACTCTCTGGGATTCTCTTCTTTAAATCCTTTCCTCCTCAAATTCCACCATCTGGAAGTGAGTTTTGTTTTTATAACATTCTATTTGAAGAGTTCAAATTACTAAAGCATTTTTGGGCTCAATAAACCACTAGACTTGTTGGAAATGCCCCTGGAACGTGGGTTTTGCTTCCCATTGTGGGTGTTCTCCAACTGAGACCCCCACAATTTCTTCCTTAGAAAGCCATGCACTCTCTCTGCTTAAACAAACCAAGGTTGACAATGTAAAGTTCCAGGCCTAATTGCCTTCTCAAAGCTGGCTGCCTGCTATTATTCACTAGGTACTCATTGTCTACATTACCAGTTTTTGCACCATAAATCCAATCTACTCTCCTCAGTTTTGTTCTGCTTCACACCCCCTCTAAGAGGTGAAGTGGTACAAGCCAACATGCTCCCAATAATCCAAGCCCATTAATCCCCTAATAAGAGTATGATTGTTTGACTCACACAAACATGGAATGTCACTTCCCCTCCCCACCGACCACCATGTGACAGAGGCAAGTTTACTAACCTCAGACTTTCTCCTATCAAACCAAGATGATAACGATAAAAAGTTACGGTTGTTGGTAGATTAAGAACAAGATACTTAGTGGGTGTTTGCATGAGGCCTAATGTCCTTTGGCTTTCATTGTGCTCCCTATTCCACAATGCAGACAGGACAATCTGAGCTCATTTGTTCTCTTTGAGGGGTTCTTTATACTGTGCCTTTATACTTCTCTCTCCCTTATGTTCATCAAAAGCCACGCAGCAGTAAGATGTGCTTCTATTGTGTTTCACTGCACTGCTCTGCATTCCTGTGTTCCTTCTTCACCTTTCCTATTAGACATCCTCAATTGTACCCTGCAGTCCTTAACTGGAGACTGTTATGGGGTTCGAGGTAGGAGATGCCAGGTCCCTCCAAGAGTCCACCACTCAGAGATAGTCTCAAGCAAAAAGATTGATTTATTGGGGAAGCAAAAGCTAACTGACCGGCCAGGGACACAGCACAGACTCGGGAGCTGAAACCGGGACAGTAAAAAGAGGGCTGACCAGCCAGGGACACAGTGCAGACTCGGGGGGCTGACACCGTGACCACGAGTGGTGCTTAAGTGGGGGTTATAAAGGCAAATACCACATGGTCAAGCCTGACCAGGCGCAGGTGGTCAAGCAGTTTCTTATCACAGCTAGGGGGAACTTCCCTGGATTCTGAGCAGACAGGGCTTGGCCCTCAACCCTGAAGCTCAGGGGCAGGAGAGATCTTAGTGAAGATGGGGTCAGCTTCTGTTCTCTTTAACTAATCTGAGATAAAGTCAGTCTGACTCCCCTCAACAGAGACCATGGCATGTTGTTTACAACAGCACAATGCTGACCCAAAATAAATAGGATTTCTATTTATTTAGAGATATTAAATAAATATTTTGAATTTGGGAAAAAGCAAACATTTGGCCCAAATGTTGCCAATCATCCTCCCATGTGATTGGCAGACATCACTAATTGAGTTCAGGAAGCACCCACCCTGAATTCCTTCTCAACACTGCACTGGGGAAGTCATTACCAATCCCTCATAAGTGGAATGTGAGCCAAAATTGATTTGTCATGGCTGCTAGAGTGTGCTGCCTCTTTTTCAGATGAGATAAATGAAGCCCACATGGCTGACATGACTTATTTCATGCAAAAGAGCTTAATGTCAGCGCCAGGGCTAAAACCCAGCTCTTCTAATTCCCTGTTTGGTGCTCTGCTTATGTACCACAGTTAAGTGGGGGAAAAAAAGAAAACTTTTTATTCAGCTACATGAATAAAAGATTAAGAAACCATTGATTACAAAGAAAAAGGATGAATTTTTGCCTTTTTTTTCTTTAGCTGTTCCAGAGACAAAATAAGCTAACTGTTCAGCCACTAGATTTTAGCTTTTAGTACAAAAAAGTTATAATTTTTAGAGCTGCACCCAAATGGAAGAGGAATCCCATGTACTAGAACCTCTAGCATGGCTGGCGTCCAAGCACAGGTTAGAAGAAACACAGAGGAGGTAGAAGAGCTGAGTCTCACATCATGTGGGAATAAGTATAGCTTAGTGCCAGATCTGGACTGTGCACTCCTTTTATGACCTCATTTCATACTCACACCTCCATCTAGCAGGTGCAATGATGTCATAGTCACCTCCGGATGGCACAAAGTCCACACTCTTTTTTTTTTTTTTTTTTTGGCCAGTCCTGGGCCTTGGACTCAGGGCCTGAGCACTGTCCCTGGCTTCTTCCCGCTCAAGGCTAGCACTCTGCCACTTGAGCCACAGCGCCGCTTCTGGCCGTTTTCTGTGTATGTGGTGCTGGGGAATCGAACCTAGGGCCTCGTGTATCCGAGGCAGGCACTCTTGCCACTAGGCTATATCCCCAACCCCAAAGTCCACACTCTTAACCAGTAACAGGAGACAGGGATAATAATAAGATCACGAAGGAGAGAAAAGAGCAGGGAGTACAGAATATGATCGGCATTAAGCTTGGCTGGTATTTTACAGTTTTTAAATGAAGTTTTTATATCGATAGAACTAATTATAAAGAATGACTGAGGTAAGTGATCCAGTCCTTCCACTGGGCCCTTAACCGCTCCAATCCAGTCTCAGCTTCTGACTGGTTACTCTTAACCAGTCCTGCATGCTCTCCCCTACCCAGTCACCAGATGTTAATCAGTCAGGAGTAGTCAGGGATATCCACCAACTCTGGAATTACCTGAGACACAGCAAACAGAAACTAGGCAAGTCATCCAACTTTTTTTTTCTTTTCTACTCTGAACAGATGGCTGTCCTCCCTTCTGCTGTTTTTAGGTCCCCTAATAATGTTTTTTTTTCTTATTATTTGGCCCCTGCCTTGTAAGACTTCTTTCAGATTTTATCCAAAGATTCATACCCACATTCACCACAAAGAACTCATAATACTGCTGTCTCCAGGACCGAATGACATCTTGTTTTACCCCCCAAAACCAATAACCCCAGCCAGCAGGAAGCAGCTGGAGAATGTCTCCCAGACCCTTTACCCTCTGCCCTTCACTTTTAAGCCTATACATAAAAAAGATGGAAATCTAAGGTCTCAGAGTGAGCCTGCTGGTTAAGGCCCCACTCTGAGTCCCCACCTGTCTGCAAAAATCTGTGAAGTCTCTATTTCCCTGATGCTGTATCGTCTTCCTGGTGTGACTTACAAATCCCTGCCCTAGTTGCAACAGTCTCTATACACTCCTTCTCGGAATGTGACTCTCCCCCCAATTCCTGTAGACCTTCATCTCAGAACTGACTTTCCCCCCAGAATTTCTCTGGTCCATGTAATGTGATCCATGTGGCTGCCCATGTGACTCATGTAATAACCCCCTAAATTTTTGTTTAAATTCTGTCCAAACCTGTCCACTGCTGCTGCCTCCATTGCTGCTTGGAGCAGCTGGGCAGGTCTGTCCCCTGAATAAAGGCTTGAGCCAAAATCAGTCGCTTACCTCTTATTTCTTACAGTAAGGACTTCAGTTTTATTTAGCAACTGGAGAGTGTCTTGGAACTTCTTCTGATTAGTTAGTGTGAGGTAGAAGGATTTCATGTCAAGTTATTTTTTTCTAATTTCATTTTCATGATAAGAATAGAAAATATTCCTTGAACATGTTTTCAAACAAAATGGAAGGAAAAATTAATCTATTAGAGAACTAACCTGGTACTCTATAGACACTACATTGAAAGTGAACTATATAACTTGTCGGTGGGTGTGGGAGGGAAAAACTAGGAGAGATTAAAGGGTGACATTGTCCAAAAAGAAATGTAGTTATTACCTGACTTCTGGTACAGTATCACCTCAGTATATCACTTTTATAATGAAAAAAAAAAACCCTATACTCTCTGCATCTAAATAAACCCTTGTTGATGTTTTGGTATGTTTTACTTTCAATCTTTTTTTAAGTGAAAGAATTTGTAGTTCTATAGTTATAATTATGTTTACAAGTATGTTTTATATACTACTTTATTTTTTCTTCTCACTTTACACATATTGTTCCATGTTATTTCATACTTACAATGCTAACTAATAACATTATTTAAGAATGTCAACTGATTTGTGATAAGGTCTTCCATGGTCCATTAATCTGAAGACTAAATATAGAGACAAAAAGCAATAATATCTTCTATTTTTCACTCCTTCAGCAAACACACATGCTTGATCTACTCAGGGAAAAGGTCACTCTGATCATGGATTTTTTTTTCTTTTAATTGGTCATGGGACTTGAACTCTGGGCCTGGGCACTGTCCCTGAGCTCTTCAGCTCAAGGCTAGCTATCTACCACTTGAGCCACAGCACCTCTTCAAGTTTTCTGGTGGTAGGGGCTAGGGATATGGCCTAGTGGCAAGAGTGCTCGCCTCGTATACATGAGGCCCTGGGATCGATTCCCTAGCACCACATATACAGAAAACGGCCAGAAGGGGTGCTGTGGCTCAAGTGGCAGAGTGCTAGCCTTGAGCAAAAAGAAGCCAGGGACAGTGCTCAGGCCCTGAGTCCAAGCCCCAGGACTGGCAAAAAAAAAAAAAAAAGTTTTCTGGTGGTTAATTGGAGATAAGATTCACAAACTTTCCTGCCCAGGCTGGCTTTGAACTGTGAACCTCAGATCTCAGCCTCCTGAGTAGCTAAGATTACAGGCGTGAGCCACCAGCACCTGGCTCTACATGGATTTTGACAAGTGCTTTTTTGAGCCAATTATCAGGGCTGTATAATAAATGACATTCCTCCTGGAAGCTGTCTTTCCCTACGAACAGTTAAAAAATTAATAGAACAAATATTTTTTTTTAAAGGCTTGTATTCCAGTACATACAAGGTCCCTAAACCACTGAGGTCCAGGATTAAAGGGAAGTGGAATTTTCCTTTAAGAGAGTTGCAGGGTAGTAACGTAGTTCTGTGTTTGTCTGGGGATTGACTGTCATTACTATCTGACAGATGTTCAATGAACCTGAATGAACTGTGTTAGTCTTATTCCAACTCCCACCTAGTGAATAGGGGTGCAGGTCACCAAACAAGAGCATTACATCTATGTTTAGAGTTGGCATTAATTAACATATTTGCCCTGCAGTTCAGCAAAAAGGCTTGGAGTTCAATGGCTATGGAAGGGGTTGATGTGCGATGGAGCAGTAGGGATACACTGATGAGCCTTTGTGAAACCACAGTTCTCAAATGAATGCTCATAGCTCCAGGACCTCTTCCTCTGATACATTAACATCCCGAGTGCATTCAGTCTATTGATGGGCATGGCTGAATGCTCAAACTCTTTACAAAACTCAGTTAGCTTCCTATCCCTGTGACAAGATGTCTGAGACAGTCACCTTAAAAGAAGGACAGTTTAGCCAGGCGCCAGTGGCTCACGTCTGTAATCTTAGCTACTCAGGAGGCTGAGATCTGAGGATCACAGTTCAAAGCCAGCCTGGGCACAAAAGTCCATGAGACTCTTATCTCTGATGAACCACCAGAAAACCAGAAGTGGCACTGTGGCTCAAGTGGTAGATAGCTAGCCTTGAGCTAAAGTGCTCAGGGACAGCACCCAGGACCAGACTTCAAGACTCAGCACATGCAAAAAAAAAGAAAAAAAAAAAGAAGGAGGAAAGTTTTTATCTTCACTCATAGCTTCAGAGGTTTCAGCCCATGATTGCTTGGACCTTTGCTTAAGGTCTGTGGTACCACAGTAGGTTATGGAGAGAGCATGGCTAAAGAAGACTGTTCATGTCATGGCAGCAAAAGAGATACAGGAAGGGGCTTGGAGTTCTATAAGCCCCTCTAAGAGTATACTTCCAATGACCTAATATCCTTCCATTATGCCCCAAGTCCTAAACCTTCTAAATGTTTTTACCTCTCCCAATAGCGTCACCAATGGAGACAAAGCCTTCAGCACATCAGCCTGTAAGGGACATTCAAGATCCAAACTACAACCTCAGAATGACACTCACAAGCAGCCCCTTGAACTACTCAAAATGAATCCATCTTTAGTTGCTTTTCCACCTCCATTTCTGCTTCTTCCACAGTGTTTTCCTTAGCTCTGATTAGATCTCTTTTGATACTCATTGTTTAATACTTATTAAGGATTTTGTCTGCCAGTGTTATTCTAATTATTTTATTTTATTATTTATTTATTTATTTTTGCCAGTCCTGGGCTTTGGACTCAGGGTCTGAGCACTGTCCCTGGCTTCTTTTTGCTCAAGGCTAGTACTCTGCCACTTGAGCCACAGAGCCACTTCTGGCCATTTTTTATATATGTGGTGCTGGGGAATTGAACCCAGGGCTTCATGTATACAGGGCAAGCACTCTTGCCACTAGGCCATATCCCCAGCCCCTATTCTAATTATTTTATAAACCAGTATCAGGGAGACTTCTGGGAGGCCTGGCCTCCTTTTCAGTTGTGAGACCACTTGAGAGACAATAGGTCCTTTTCATTCCCACACACAACTTTAGACAATTATCATAGTCATTCACTACAGCTCAGTTCAGTATATCTAGTTTTCCCACCTAGTGAAGAGGCCCCATGAATCTCAAATTTACCACATTCTTTATCTCCAGTCTCATCTTATTCTCCAACCTGCATCTCTTCTCCAGCAAACCTGGCTTTCTTGCTCAGATGTCTTTGTATATGCTTGTCCTGGAACTTGAACTCCGGGCCTTTCTGTCTCACTAGGCTTTTTTACTTAGAGCTAGTGCTCAACCACTACAGTCATGACTCCACTTCCAAAGAGGGAAAGTATAGATGGAAACAGGTGTGAAGTATGACTCACCTGTGGTGGTAAAAGCTAGAATCTGAAGTTCTGTGATCATTTACCTGGATATACTGCCACAGATGACTGAGCATGGTTGAATGTTGTGCAAATATCCAATGGCTTTGCATACGCCAATTAATATGCAGATTCGGATCTCCCAAGAGAGTGGGGCTGTGTTACCCTATGAAGACAATGGCAGTTGGTTTACTTACACTTTCTAAATACAAGCTTATTATCTAAGAAGTCAAGGTGGGGAAAGGGACAAACATTTTGGTTTGCTACCAAAACATTTTGAGTTCCAAATGGGTTTGTCTACTACTAATGATAGGTCTACTTCTTTATAGACAATAGAAATATCTAATTGTTTTTACTTTTCACCCCTCTTCTCTTACTTTTTTATTAGCATACCTTACTGTTGAGGCTTCTGTGTGACATTTCTACACACATACAGATGTATTCTAATTGATCTCACCTCCTCATCCAACACTTCTGAATATGAAACATGACTAAGAGAACTGGGTAGATACGTAGCTCAGTGGTTGAGCATTTTCCTACCATATGCAAGAACCAGCATTTGATTCCCAAATCCACAAGATGCACATGGTAAGGTGATACGATTCAAAAGCTCCTTAAAGAAGATTTGAAAATTATTTGGGGCATACTAGTATCAATAACTAAAACTAGAATTTTGTTCTCATCCTCACTGAAAACTAAACTATTTGCAATCAATTTTTAAACTTATCCTTAGAATATATCATGGAGAAGATCATGGCATTCATTTAACTCTTCCATTTTTATTAAAATTTTTATTTTGTTATTTTTATCATAAAGGTGACGTATAGGGGTTACTTGTCACTTTTATGTCTGGCCTTTGTATGGAATGAATTTTTTTTGGCATGTCTTGGGGATTGAACTCAGGGCCTGGGCACTGTCCCTGAGCTGCTTTTCTGTTCAAGGCCAGCACTCCACCACTTGAGCTACCCACTCGAGCCACAGCACTACTTCAAGCTTTTTCTCTGTATGTGGTACTGAGGAATCAAACCTAGGGCTTCATGCATGCAAGGCAAATACTCTACCATTAAGCCACATCCCCAGCCCCTGGCATGATATTTCTTATAAAATTATGCAAATTAAAGTTACCTGAGAAATAAGGATAGTCGATATATACTCACTCAAGATATTTAGAGTAAGTATGGAGTAAGAAACCAACAAATATTTGGCATGCATGCTGCTTAGAATCCAAACACTCAAGAATTTAGGCAGCTTTCTATGACTTAGAAATTAATTCTTGTGCCCAAATTGGTGGTACATCCCTGTAATCATAACTACTCAGGAGGTGGAGGCATGAAAATCTGCGGTTGGAGGCTGACTCAGAAAAAGTCAGTGAGATTATATCTCAAAATCAAGCAAGCAGGGGCTGGGGATATAGCCTAGTGGCAAGAGTGCCTGCCTCGGATACACGAGGCCCTAGGTTCGATTCCCCAGCACCACATATACAGAAAACGGCCAGAAGCGGCGCTGTGGCTCAAGTGGCAGAGTGCTAGCCTTGAGCGGGAAGAAGCCAGGGACAGTGCTCAGGCCCTGAGTCCAAGGCCCAGGACTGGCCAAAAAAAAAAAAAAAAAAAAAAAAATCAAGCAAGCAAGCAGGCAAGCAAGCAAACAAATGCAACACAAAAAGCTAGAACCAGGGCTCAGCTGGCCCACTGCTTGATTAGCATGCATGAGGCTCTGGGTTCTATTCTTAGTACAGTACTAGAAAAAAGTCTACCTTCTTGGGAGAGCCCAAGGTTATCCCCTCATGTGCACATGGCTTGACTTCCCAGTTCCCATGGGTCTCAGCAGCTCTTCCCTTACCCTTGTGCTTCAGTAGGTCAGAGGATGAGGCAAATAAGAGACATGACTTACTGTACACTGTAATCGGTTGAAAAGTGTTCCATTTCTCATGTATGGATAAACTAGACAGAACTTCTCCATCTCCATAAAATATGTAGCCAATTCTAGTATGTGAGGATGATGGAACCTTGAAACAGAACGTTTTGAGAACCATCAAATTGTTTATTTGGATAGGAAGCAAACAATTCTTTGTTTTAGAAGCATGGACAATAATAGATCAAAAAATAGATCAGCATAGCCAAGGAAGAAGCAATTCCATTGAATACATGACACATTTGCTTTCTGTACAAGTACTACAATCACACACATAAAAATAAAATATGCATATGCAAGGCAGAAATTGTATCTGTACAGATGTCTTCAAGTTTTGAATTTTGAAAATGTGGACAACAATAATTTGTTTTTATCAGTATGAAGCACTATAAGTAAACAGATGAAGAGAATGCAACAGAAATTGTTCATTTGATTTATTTAAATGCACAATGTAAATAAAGTCACCAAGTTATAGGATCTGCATAAAAAATGGTTTCCATTCATTCATTTATTGAGTATTACTATGCCAGGTACTGGATCTTTCCCCAGTTACAAGCTGGAAAGAGACAGTAACACTTCACACAAATTATATCCTTACATAAAATGCATGTAACTAGTAATTTCATGCTGAAAAACAAGTCGCAGGTTTCTAGCTCAGTGTAGTATATATCTCTTAGGCTTCCTTCATAATAGTCATTTATTCGCCTACTAACAAAAGTCCACTTCCTTGAGTGTATATGTGCCATTGCTATGAACACCGCTGGATGAGAAGCAACCATTATGAAATATAAAATGTGATATTTACCTATACTAGGAATTCTGTGTAACTCAGCAATCATTCATTAAATACTACAATGTCCTGGATATGTTTGGGAATATTAAAACAAATGAAGCTGTAAAAAAAATGTCTACATTTTGTGTACGGGTGTGTGCTGGTAACACAACTTGAGACCAGGGCCTTGAGATCCCACTGGTGTTTGGGCTCATGGATGGTGTTCTACTACTTGAGCGACACCTCCAGTCCAGCATTTTTCTGGAGATAGAGTCATTCAGACTTTTCTGCCTAGGCTGGCTTCAAATTGAAATTCTCTAGATCTCAACATCATGCTTGGCTAAAAAATATTCTCCTTATAAAGGACTATTATTTGCTTTTGTAGCAACTTTCCTACTCATATATACAAGTATACACACACACATATAGTACCACGTGTATGACTTTATACATAATGTGTGTATATTTTAGGATTCGTTTTATCCCTTTTATCTCAGGATATGTCTGTGTGTATAAAATATACACATATACATGTACATATATACAAATACAAAGACTTTTGTGTGTCTGTGTGCCATTCCTGCAGCTTGAACTCAGGGCCTGTACGCTGTCCCTTGAGCTGTTTTTGCTCAAGGCTCATACTCTACCAGTTGAGCCACAGCTCCACTTCCAATGTTTTGCTGGTTAATTGGAGTAAAAGTCTCATGGATTTTCCTACTGGGGGTTGATTTTGAGCCATGATCTTTAGATCTCAGTTTTCAGAGTAGCTAAGATTACTGGTGTGAGCCACTGGTACCCAGCTAAAGACTTATTTTTAAATTTCTGTGATACAAGGTCCCTACACATATTTTTGATTCAGACTACATCTATAAAATGAAAAGCAATGAACAGGAAAGAAATTGAGGTGGTAGATTCAGCTACTTTTTTTTGAGGGGGGTCATGGTGCTTGAACTCTGGGCCTGGATGCTGTCCCTGAGCTCTTCAGCTCAAGGCTAGAACTCTACCACTTGAGCCAAAGCACCACTTCCAGTTTTCTGGTGGTTAATTGGAGATAAGAGACCCATGGACTTTGGCTTTGAACCATGATCCTCAGATCTCAGCCTCCTGTGTAGCTAGCATTACAGGCATAAGCCACCAGCACCCAGCAGATTCAGCTACATTAAAGTTGATCTAAAACACTTGCTATGTGGTTCTCCCACAACTTAAAATAATTTGAGAAAAAAAATCTTTTGGGAAGCAGAAGATAGCAAACATGTAGACATAGAAATGCTGTCATGGCCTGATTCTCTGCTCCATTGCCCATGAAAAAGAAATGATCATTTGCTTATTTTTAAACATTACTAATCAAGCAGAACAATGGATACTATAGAAGTCAGAGAGGTGTGAACATGGAGGTGCTGTGGAAAGAAATTGCTTGTTTTAAGCCCATGAAATCTCCATAATGACTTGCAGATTCAATATATCAGTATTGGGCTGGGAATATGGCCTAGTGGCAAGAGTGCTTGCCTCGTATACATGAGGCCCTGGGTTCGATTCCCCAGCACCACATATATAGAAAACATCCAGAAATGGCGCTATGGCTCAAGTGGCAGAGGGCTAGCCTTGAGCAAAAAGAAGCCAGGGACAGTGCTCAGGCCCTGAGTCCAAAGCCCAGGACTGGCAAAAAATAGAAAGAAAAAAAAAGAAAAAAAATCAATATATCAGTATTAAAATTCCAATGACATTTCCCCTAGAAATAGAAAACAAACTTCTAAAAATTTTATATGATGATAGGCCCCAAACAAAGCAATTTTGAATAAGAAGAATAAAGATAGAGGCATTTTATCCCCAATGTAAAACAGCATTACAAAGCTATAGTAATTAAAACAGTATGTGCTGGCATTACAATAGACATATAGATAAATGGACTAAAATAGAGTCTACAAATAAACCTATACACATATGGTTAGCTAATCTTAATGAGAAGGTAGTCTACTAGATGGAAATTAAAAAAATTCCTCAATGAATGGTGCTGGGAAAACTGACCTGTGAATGCAGGAAATTGCACGGGTTTCAACTCAAATACAAAAATTACTTAAAAATGTACTTAAGACTAAATGCAAATCTAAAACCGCAAGGCTTCTGGAAAAACAAACAAACAGAAATCAGCTTCCTTGGCATTGTTTTTTGCAATGACTTTGGAGATGACACCAAGAGCAAAAGCAATCTTGCTTGCAAGTCTTTTTTTGCAAGTCCTGGGGCTTGAACTCAAGGCCTGGGTGCTATCCCTGAGCATCTCTGTGCTCAAAGCTAGTGCTCTACCACTTGAGCCACAGTGCTACCTCCAGCTTCTTCAGTGTACTTTATTGGAAATAAGAGTCTCATGGACTTTCCTGCCTAGGCAGGCTTTGAACCACGATCTTCATATCTCAGCCTCCAGAGTAACTAGGATTTCAGGCACCAGTGCCTGGCTCCTTTCTTTTCTTTCTTTCTTTCTTTTTTTTTTTTTAGTAATAAAAGATTAGGGAATTTTTTAAAATCCCTAAACAGGAATAAGACACTGTAGATCATAGAATAAATATAAAAATGAGCTAAAGGAGCAACTATAGCTATGCTACCTTTTGTCTAAGAAGAGGAAAATAGAAAAGCAAATATATGTTGGACTATACATAAACTACCCCTAGGAGTACATTTTCTTTCAGTCAGTTGAGGGGCTTGAACTCAGGGCCTGGCCACTGTCCTTAAGCTCTTTCACTTGATGCTAGCGCTCTACCACTTTGAACCACAGCACCATTTTCTATCTAGGAATATATACAGAAAACAGGTAACACTTTTGCCTTGGAAAATGCAGCTGGATTGTGGGAGAAAATCTTTCTTGGTTTTCTTTTGCCCTTTTGGAATCAGAAAATATCTGAGTCTTACTTTCATAAGCAAATGAACAGAATGTCAGTGTAAAGACCAATCAATGGAATTTGAACTTTTTTTTAACCAACTATATGGTAGGTATTAAGCTTCTGATGTTTTAGTTTCTGTTCCTGGGGACATAGTGATGGAATTCAGTATAATTAATGTCTTCCATCCCTCCCTTTCCGTCTATCCCCCCAATTTTATATTTCAGAAAACAGCTGAAAAGAACAATTTCTACATATGAAGGATGATGAGTGAATTCCACAGGGTTAGAGGCCTTCAGTGAAGAAGAATTTATAGCTATAGATAGGAATATATTATGAAAATGAAGTCATTTAAATTTGTCTCCAAGGATTGTGAGATTCATGAATGAGTTCCCAGAAAATAATATGCACATTAAAAGTATTTGATGTCTTTGTCTAGAACTCTTTTCCTGAAGAGAGTCTCGGTAATGAAACAGTTTCTCAAATGGAAAGTCTCTAAGGAAGAGGAAACGGGAGAAATACATACAATTTTTGTTCGAAGAATTACTATTCAGTCATGTTAGTCACACACAATTTAACCTACTTCCTTGTGACAGTTTCTCGTTGAAATATGTTCAAGTAAATTATGTAAATGGTCTATTTTAAATGTACTTTAAGGAATATACTGAAGCAGATGTCAAAAATGTACCCAGTGTTCTAACACCTAACCCACATTAATTAAATGGTAATCACTGTGATTTAAAAGCAATGATAAACAGAGATGAACCCAGGCATGAAGGGGAAAATTCCAGACAAAAATATACTCACAGAAGTAAAACTTCGAATTCAGATAAAAATCTCTTCCATTGATTCTTATATTGCATTTTCTTATCCTAAATATCATATGGAAAACAGAGTAAGATTAAAAAAAGGAACTCTTTCTGAGGAGTCTTAACTCAGGATTTAGTTTCCCTGAAATTAGACAGGAACTAATTAATTGTATAAAATTAAAACTTTTTGGTATAAGTGAATTTGAACTTCTTTTTCTGGCTGAAAGATCTTTAGCTTTAGCAACCCAGATGCCCCTCAGTAGATAAATGGATTGAGGAAATGTGGTATATATGCACAATGGAATCCTATACTTCCATCAGAAAGAATGACATTGCTCCTTTCAAAAGGAAATGCAAAGACTTGGAAAAACTCATATTAAGTGAAATGAGCCAGACCCAAAGAAACATATATTCCAAGGTTTCCCTCATTGGTAATAATTAGTATATGTCTAGGATAGTCCTAACAGAGGATCACAATATTTCAATAGCTATGTACATATGATCATATAAGATGATAAGTGAAATGAACCCCAAAATATGAAGATATGAACTCCAAGAAGAGGTTTTTCATTGTTTTTATTTTTAATGTACTATGTGAAATTATTTCTTTTTTCTTTCATTTGTCTTTCCTATGGTGTAGTCCCTTTATTTGATTTTGGTACCCTAGAAACTGTGTATACATTTATCTGAATTAGGGAAGGGAAGGGGAACATCAAAATGGTGAGACAATGGATGAAGGACAAACCAATGCAAAAGTGATACTCACAAGAAAATATGTTGGAAATTAACTGTACAGCTTGGGGGAGGGGATTGGGCAGGAGGGAAAGTGGGAGAAAAATGAGGGAGGGTCTAACAAGTATGAAAAGAAATGTACTCTCTACCTTATGTATGTAACTGTAACTTCTCTGTACATCACTTTGACAAAAAAAAAATTAAAAAACACAGATCTTAAGATTCCATCAAATCCACCAACCCCCCAAAAACCCATCAACCCCAAACAGATTTTTACAACCATTGTTAAAATTTTTCACACATTATGTCATGTTGCCAAATTCCAGATTAAAACACTTTCAGCATATTTACACAAATTAAAAAGCACTCAAAACATATTCAAGGAAGATCCAATGACAGAAACTCTTGATCTCACAAAGAATCCAATTCATGTTACCTTTACTCTGAGAAATTTCATTATTCATAAATTGGATCATTTGCATATGTCAATTCAATTTTACATTTGCTTTGATCTTAAGAAAATGATCCTACTAAGTAAAGGAACATAGAACCTTCTTACCAAAAAATGTTGGAGGCTAGCCTAGACCCTGATACATGAATACTGAATAAATTATTAAATTCAGTAACATTATATAGGGTACCAATTCAGTTCTTGGTATGTTCTTTGTTTTTTTTTCTTTCTTTGTTTTCTCTCTCTCTCTCTCTCTCTCTCTCTCTCTCTCTCTCTCTCTCTCTCTCTCTCTCTCTCTCTCTTTCTCTCTCTGTCTGTCTTTCTTTCTTGTGCTGGCATTGGAGCATGATTCAAAGCCTGGCCACTGTATTGGCTTTTTTCACTCTAGCCCTCTACCACTTCAGTCACACTTCAGTTCTGGCTTTTTGGTGTTTAATTGGAGATAGGAGCTTCATGGACTTTCCTGCCAGAGCTAGATTTGAACTGTGATCCTTAGATCTCAGACTCTTGAGTAGCTAGGATTATAGGCATGAGCCACCTGAATTTTTCATGTGGTTAGGGTTAAGTCCTTGCATGTTCTTAGAGCTCAGGTTCCTAAATTCTACAATGGAAGAGGGAAACCATGATCCTAAGCTTCACCCACTCCTAGCTGTAAGGTTCACATTTGAAAATTGCTACACTACTCTTTTAGTGACTTGTAGTTCCATAACCTTGTTGTGATTTGGAGATGAGGCATCCACTAGAAAAAACTCATGTGTTAAAAGCTTGGTTCCCGGGGCTGGGGAGATAGCCTAGTGGCAAGAGTGCCTGCCTCGGATACACGAGGCCCTAGGTTCGATTCCCCAGCACCACATAGACAGAAAAACGGCCAGAAGCGGCGCTGTGGCTCAAGTGGCGGAGTGCTAGCCTTGAGCGGGAAGAAGCCAGGGACAGTGCTCAGGCCCTGAGTCCAAGGCCCAGGGCTGGCCAAAAAAAAAAAAAAAAAAAGCTTGGTTCCCCTTGCAGCAATATTAAGAGATAGGGATTTGGGGAAGCTATTGGATCCTGAAGTACCTGACTTCACCAAAGGAGTAATACCTTGATGAGTTCATCATATGATGATGGTATTTATTATTGTGAGGTGCAGGGAAGTAGAATGTAAACCCAAATGGAAAAAAATAGGTCACTAGAAGAGTGGCACCGAAAGATGCACCCAATCTGTTGCCTCTACCTGTATCTCCTCTGCCTCACGACTTCAATTGAGCTAAGCAGATAGATCCCTTCTACTGTGCCCTTCTAAAATACTATTCCTCACCACAGGCCCCAAAGCCAGTTGACAATGGATTGAAAACTCTGAAAATACCAGTCAAAATTAACTTCCCTCCATTAAATTGATTTCCTCAGGTATTTGTCATAGCAGTGGAAAATTAACACACCCCTGACTTGAAACTTCCTTTTCTCTTATCCTCCTGAACTATGATAGAAGACAATTTCTGAGAGAGAAAATTTGCCAAGTGCTACACTACTTTGTTAGTGTTGACATGATGCTGGAAGGGCAGAACTCATTGGAAGTACAGCACAACAAGATCCTCTTCAGCAAAGTTCCAGAGACCAGCTTCCAGAACAGTCTTTTACATGCAATTCATCTGAGGATGGAAAGGAATTAGTTTCCACATTCCTGCATTCATTTCTCATTTCTCTAGGTACCTGAGATCATGTATCTTATTTTCATTTGTGAAATTTTATTTTCAAATATATCTCCTCTCAATGTTGATGAAAAATGGTGCATTTAAATGTGAAATATGAGCAAATAAATGGAATCTATATCCTGTGCTAGTAATTCTTTCCATACCTGTTTAAATAATTTAATGGCATATGTTTGGCTTTGAATCTCCACTTTGTAAACCTCAAAAATCTCCCCTTCACCGATTAGGAAGTCTTCATGGAAATTTTTTGTTCCATCTATGATGTTTTGGAAGCTGATGGAAGGTTTTAGTAATAGTCCTTAGGAAGGAAAATAGGGAGAAAACAAGCCACTAAGAACCAATATCACTATTGTCACTAAGAATTCCATATAGGAAAAACATCAGAGCCCACTGAGAAGTTGATAGACTCATGTGTAGAAAAGGGCCCAGAACCCAAAACGAAGTCCAGCATATGATGTGTTTGCTATACATTTATTTTGGTCAGGATCCTGTCATTTCACACAGAAAATGGCTTTTAGACATCTGAACACTAGTGTTGTGATTTTTATTACCTCTCTAAAAGATCAGCCAGAGATGATTCCAAGATTTTGTTTCTTTGTCATTAGGTCAGTGCATCACTGTTGCTGGGTTGTGAACTTAAAATAACTGAGGGAAGGAAGGAAGAAAGGAAGGAAGGAAGGAAGGAAGGAAGGAAGGAAGGAAGGAAGGAAGGAAGGAAGGAAGGAAGGAAGGAAAAGGAAGGAAGGAAGGCAGGAAAAAGGAAAAGAAATAAAGAAAAAGTAAGAAAAGAAGGATAGAAAGAAAAGAAAGGAAGAAAGGCAAGAAAGAAAGAGAAAGAAAGAAAAAGAGAACCAGAATTCATAGTATAAATGCATGATGTTCTTCAAGCTTGACTTGGAGAGACCACAGTTACGACAGCCTTGTCCAATGGATTCTGTGTGTGTGTGTGTGTGTGTGTGTGTGTGTGTGTGTGTGTGTGTGTATGTGTGTGCCAGTACTGCTGCCTGGACTCAGATGCTGGATCCTGTTCCATAGCTTTTTCTACTCAAGGCTGGATTTCTCTCACTAAGCCACAGCTCCACCTCTGGCTTTTGGGGGGTTAATTGGAGATGGAATCTCACAAACTTTTCTTCTTGGGCTGGCTTTGAACCTAGATCTTCAGATCTCAGCCTTCTGAGTTACAGGTATGAGCCACTGGTGCCCAGCCTAGTAAATGGATTCTTAACATTATGTCATCTATTAGAACTATGTCAATCAAAATTGAAAATATTTTCATATCTATGAAAGTTTTATACTAAATTTGACTTAACCTTAGGTATTTCTTGGATATTTCCTCCACTAAATTCACCTGCATAAAAGCATGATTTAAGGAAAAGATTTTTTTACCTTTTTTATTATATTCAGGAATAACAGCGTTATCTGCCTTAACACTGGTTGCTACCTAAAAGAAGAAGTGAATATAAAAGTAATTCCATTTTGTAAGAAAGAACAGAGATTTGACAGAATCCTTGTGAGACTACACAGTGTAACAGAGGAAAATCAAATTTAGAAGCGTTATTATGAAGCAATCATTTCACCTAATTCAGTAACATTTACTTCCACATAAAATTAAGGTTCCATGTCAACTGTAAAAACTAAGATATTAATGTTACAGTCAATACTAATTGAATTCTAAGGCAAAAAGGTGATGACTGTTCATTTTCTATAGGAAGGGACTCGGAGGAAGTGGAAGGCAAATGAATGGAGACAAGACATACATGAAAATGACACAATGAAACAAACTGCAGTATAGAATTAATATGTCAATTAAAAGTACTAACTGCAATATGTAGACATCAACTAGAAAAAGAAAATTAAAAGCTGAGTTAGAACAAATAATTGCATAGCTCATAGCAGCTTAATGTTTCTGTCTAAGCTCTGACAGATCACAGAGGAAGGAAAACTCTAATTCTTCAAATATTTACAGATCCGTAATGTCCTGAAGCCTCAAATAAATGAAGAATAATAACAAAACCAAGGCATTTCTGGTTTTGAAAGAGTCCTTGTGTACCCTTGTGTATCCTTTCCTTTCATGGCTTTATATATAATAAAGTAAATTTATTTGAAAATGAAAGGAAAGTAATGATCTTTTAGGAAGAGAAGGGCCCCAAAGAAAAGTCTCAATGTATATTTTCGAATACAGAATTTCATTCCTTATGAAATGGCCTATATCGAAGATCCAGGGTCATTTTCTATGTACATATGTCTACCTTCGGTGATACGTTTGGAAATCCATGCTCCTGATAATTGGCCTCTAAAGTATTCAAGCCTGATCCTGAAAAAGAAATAAAAGGATATTGCTCAGTGGCAGAATGTTTGTCTAACATGCCTAAGGTGCTGGGCTCAGTTCCAGCTGTATAAATAATAATAATAATAATAATAATAATAATAACAGCTACAATAACAATAGCAATGCTAAAATTAAGGGAATAAGATATAAAAATGTTTATGCTCCTAAAGTAGTTTTGTTTCTCTGGGAGAGAGTAAAAATAAATATCTCACTAGTCAGTTTATTTTTATAGTTCCAATGAAATTCCAATGAAATAGTTAAAATTTTACATGGGTGAAATAGTTTTCCAATGATTATTGTACAAATGTGCATTTTCCCCTTAAAACCTGAATAGGTATTTTATTGTTAGACACTATTAAAATGGTAAGTAGTAGAAGATTAAAAGAAAAAATGTAATTGTTATCAGCTTTTTGCACATATATTTAAAATGTTTTCTGAGACTATATCTCCCTAGATTTGTTTACTTTTATACTATTTTGTACTGCAAGATACTAGAAGTGGTTCGGGGAGGGGGTTACTAGTGTGTGTGTGTGTGTGTGTGTGTGTGTGTGTGTGTGTGGTATGTACATTATCAACCACCAAAACTTGCCATTCCTTCCCAAATACAGACTATAAATTTGTTTTTTATATAGTTCTGTCCGAACTGAGGTAGCTTTCCAGAAACAATCACAAGAAAGCTAATAAATATATTTTGTTCATTTCTAAGGTTCTGTTTTATACTTTAGAACAGTTTTGTTGTACCTCCTACTTTTTTTTTAGATTATGTTCTTGCATTTCTTTAATTACATTGCTTGGAAAACTAGCAACAGAAAAATAATTGATTAATAAAATTTCACTGAATGCTAGAAACCATCCAAGCCTAAGCAACATCTGTAGTACATGGTATCTTAAACCAACACACACACATGCTTCTTCTGCATGCACTCTGAACCTTCCCCAGAGCAGACCATGTCTTAGACAAGTCAATGAAACTTGATAGATTGGGAAAGGTTTGCAGTCCCACAAAGTATTTTTTCTCACCACTAGGGATTTAAATAAAACTCCATGGGAAAAGGAAATTTAAGCCAGGCGTCAGTGGCTCACACCTGTAATCTTAGCTCCTCAGGAGGCTGAGATCTGAGGATCATGGTTCAAAGTCAGCCTGGGCAGGAAAGGCTGTGACACTCTTATCTCCAATTAACCACTAGAAAAACGGAAGTGGCATTGTGGCTCAAATGGTAGAACACTAGCCAGCACCCAGGCCTAGAGTTCAAGCCTCACAACTGACCACAAAAAAAAGAAATTTTGGGGGAATTCACAAGAATGTGGACGTTTAAAACAAACAGCCAATGAGTCCATGATAAACCACAATGTAAGTTAGAAAACACACTGAGATGAATAAAGCTGAAAATACAAAATACCTTTCCAAGATTATGATTACATCCAAAACATCAACTCATGAAGTTATAATTAAATAATGCTATTTTCTATAGTTAAAGGAGTCAGAACACAGAACTCTCCTCTTCATTTTATTTTTTTATTATTTTATTTTTTTCATGGAAATGGCAATTCTTTATTATCATCTTTTTTTTTTTTTCCGGCCAGTCCTGGGCCTTGGACTCAGGGCCTGAGCACTGTCCCTGGCTTCCTTTTGCTCAAGGCTAGCACTCTGCCACTTGAGCCACAGTGCCACTTCTGGCCGTTTTCTGTATATGTGGTGCTGGGGAATTGAACCCAGGGCCTCATGTATACGAGGCAAGCTCTCTTGCCACTAGGCCATATCCCCAGCCCCTTTATTATCATCTTTAAGGAGTTGTACAAAGGGGTTTCCATTCAGAATATCACTTCATGAGTACAATACATCATTGTCTTCCTTTCCATTGTTCTACTTCATTGATAATTAATTTCTTTTTGTTGTTGTTTTTTAGTTTTGGACATTTTTATTAAGATCGTCTATGCAACTTTTATGCTCACACTTTGGCATTATTGGAATAGTTTTTGCATCACCTAAATTTTTGCATGTATGAACCCATTTTACTTCTAAGTTGGGTGAAAAAGAAACCATGTAAAGAGGCCCATGATTTTGCTAGCAGATGTTTTCCACAAGTACCCACGTGTACAATATTAGAACCATTGCTTTTCAGTTACCCTAAAATATATATGTAAAATAAAAATCTATACAACTACTTAGCCAAGTACTGATTTCAATAATTCTTTTAAAATGTTTAAAATATCATATAAATTTGTTGGTCTATTCTGTGTCTATATTAAAATCCTCCCCAAATACCTAGTAGCTTTAATGAGAGTTTATTTTCTCCCAGTGTTGGAGGGTGCACAGCATCTTAGGGTCAGAGATGCCAAGGTTGGTTTTCTCTGAGGAATTTAAAGTCCTTTTCCCTTCCTTCCTTCCTTCCTTCCTTCCTTCCTTCCTTCCTTCCTTCCTTCCTTCCTTCCTTCCTTCCTTCCTTCTTTCCTTCCTTTTTTTTCACCTTACAGATAATTTTTTTTCAAATTTTTATTATCAAACTGATATACAGAGAGGTTACAGTTTCATACGTTAGGCATTGGATACATTACTTGTAATGTTTGTTACCTCGTCCCCCCCATCCTCCTCCCCCTTTCCCTTTACCCCATGAGGTGTTCAGTTCACATACACCAAACAGCTATGCAAGTATTGCTTTTGTAGTTGTTTTTCTTTTTTTACCCTGTGTCTCTCGATTTTGGTATTCCTTTCAATTTCCTAGTTCTAATACCAGTATACACGGCTTCCAATACACTCAGATAAGATTACAGAGATAGTGTAGGTACAACCACAGGAAGGTGATACAAGAACATCATCAATAATAGAAGCTACAGATACACATGGGACGTTGAAAGTAGTTACAACTGGGATATAACAATCGTTTCCATAACATGGAGTTCAATTCACTTAGCATCATCTTATGTGATCATGAGGGTATAGCTATTGGGCTCTTGTGATCCTCTGCTGTGACTTGCCTAAACCTGTACTAGTTATTCCCAATAAGGGAGACCATAGAGTCTATGTTTCTTTGGGTCTGGCTCACTTCACTTAGTATAATTTTTTCCAAGTTCCTCCATTTCCTTACAAATGGGGCAATGTCATTCTTCCTGATAGCGGCATAAAATTCCATTGTGTATATGTACCACATTTTCCTGATCCATTCATCTACTGAGGGGCATCTGGGTTGGTTCCAGATTCCAGCTATGACAAATTGCGCTGCGATGAGCATTGTTGTGCTGGTGGCTTTACTGTGATTTTGTTTGTGTTCTTTTGGATAGATACCCAAAAGTGGAGCTGCTGGGTCATAGGGGAGTTGATATTTAGCCTTCTGAGGAATCTCCATACTGCTTGCCAGAGTGGCTGAACCAGTTTACATTCCCAAATTTACCCATCTCATCATACTGGAGCAGTAAATAATTATCCTCTATTCAACTACTAATCTCAAGTCTTATAACTGAAATCTATTTAACATGTGCTACTGATTAGGAATCAACCAAGAATGTGGAGTTTTTGTCTACATTCAATTCAAATCATTATCTGCTGTGTTAGTAAACAACATAGAAAGATCATATACCCTGAAATCTACTCCAGAACATCTTAGTAGAAAACCCACACGCATATATCCTGTTAAAAGGGTGTAGGTTTATATTAAGAACACCAGGTTATGCAGATGGTTTCAGTGGTTGGGGAAAGGCTCAGATAATGAAAATGCCTGGCATTTATGAGTCCTAGGGACTCACACTATTTTACTTTCTTAAATTCAAAGTGAAGTACTCTACTATCCTAAACCAACTGAAGACACGGTGTAAAGAAAAGGAAAAAGGGATTTTCTAAGTTATATAGATAATATAGTGAAGTCTACCAGAAACTATCATCACTTGCTATATGCCAGTGACAAATGGCTGTAATTCCAGCTACTCAAGAAGCTAAGACCTGGAGGTTTGATGCCAGCCCAGGCTGGCAGGCAGGAAGAAAATCTTGTGGAGTTCTGTCAGCAATTAATCAGCAAAATGCTAGACCCGCAGTATGGCTCCAGTGGTAGAGCACCAGTTGTGAGGGAAATGAACTCCTGAGTTCAGGCCCTTGTACTGGCATAACAAATTTAAAAAAAAAAGAAACTAATATGCCATTACTATGAAAATCTTCCAAATAAAATTGTCCGGACACTATAATTTTGTGTTTCATATCTCTCTGGTTTTCTTCTTTGTGAAAATCTGCTTTTAATAACAAAAGAGAATTTCATGTTACTAAAAATGTTACAAAGAGCATGTGTGTAAGTAAAAAAAGCTGTAAACACACTTGGATGAAATAAGTTAAAGAATGAAGATTTCAATTCTAAAGTTTCTAACCTAAGAGTCCTGAGTTTATAAGACAAAAGACCAAGATCAGTCAAGTTATTTATTGTTGAAATGGATAAATCCAAGTAGATGAAACAGAACAGATGATAAGAGAAGACTGATGAGAATAAATGGAAACATTTTTATGTATATTGCTTAGCAAGTGTCTCTGCTAAACAATAAGGAAAGACAACCTCTGAAACGGACAAGAAAAATAAGGAAGAATTATGGAATAATGACAGATAACTAAGGCTGAGTTCAAGTCTGTGGCATAAAAACACCAATAAAGATAAAAGGAAAATCTCAAATTTATTCTGGAGATGGTACCTGAACTAAAAGAAGATCCAACCATACTACTAACTTCAAATCATAGTAAAATGAAGGGTATAGCATTATGTTTATTTTACCTAAATTAAAAATTTCATACTTGGGTAAGCAAAAGTTGAAATACCAAAACTATAAAGTTGCAGAAAGGAATATGTTGTACAAATTAGGCAATAAAGGGAAAAAATATCACATACACTCAAATGTAAAACTACAAAAGCATCTGCATATAAAAGCAAAGTTCAGAAATCACTGACATATAGTACAAAATATTACTACTTAGGAAGTACAATTCCTATAGAAAGGGCTGAGAGCCATATTGTAATAAATAATGTGTTTACCATGGCTTGTGATTAAATGAATAGCTCGGTGATGTCCCATCTCTTGGAGAATCTGTAAAAGGTCACCGATTGTCTTGTTTTTTTGTGCCCAGGACCATAGTAATTCTCTTGTTCCACTTTTACCTTGGTCTACATATTTTTCAATATGACGAACATCCAGCCAGCTGTCTGAAAGTCGCTCCGCTGTGGAAAGTGCAATTGAAAGAATCAAAGGATGGTTTAATCTTACTGAATTACTTGGTTTTGTTACCATGTATATTTTATTTCATTTTATATATGAATGTTTTTACTTTGTGCCAGGATTGGGGCTTGAACTCGGAGCCTTGCACTCTTACTTCACTTTTTCTTTTTTGCTCATAGTTAGTGCTTTATCACTGAGCCATACCTCCACTTACTGCTTTTTGGTGGTCCCTGGAGATAAGAGTGTCGTGGTCTTTTCTGCCTGAGTTGTTTGTGCACCATGTTACTCAGATCTTAGCCTCTCAAATGTTAGACATAAGCCACCAACACCCAGCTATTTCTGACTTTAAATCTGAGCTAATTTAATAGATGTTCATCATCCACCCTCCATGAAAAGCTACAGTAAAATAATCAGTTAGTAATAACAAAACTGTAGATTTTAGTCTATCCACTACTTGTTGCATTGTGAGCTTTTCTGTTTTCGGTTCCTTTTGAGTTTCCCTCATTGCGTGCATCACTTCTTCCAAATTTCCTCCAATCTGTGATGATTCCTCGGTCTTGCCTTATCTTTCAGGACAATGGAGAGATTCTGTGTCCATTTCAGTGTTTGACACTCAAGGTTTGTGATATGTATTTCCATATAAATAGCATGTTTATCTGGATTGCTTGGTTGAAGTGGTGCACGCAAGATTCCTTTGATGTAAAATTACCTTTCTCTCTATATAAGTAATAAATATATAGGGAAAGCTACTTTGAGGATATGGAATAACCCCATAAGTGTTTAGTGGTGGCTCTGCCTACACTGCAATATAAGGCAACTATAGCCTTAATCTCATGAATAAATATCCATGAAGCTGTTCTACTTAATATCTATCATAAACTTGGTTATTCTTCCTCAGCCTAATAATTATATGAATCCTGGCTTGAAAATTCCTTCAGTCTGCGGTATAGCTCACTGTCAGAGTGTTCACTCAATTTGTCCAACATTTTGAGTTTGATCCTCAACATACAACACACACACACACACACACACACACACACACACGCACACACACACCAATTTTTTTGGGGGGGCCAGTCCTGGGGCTTGGACTCAGGGCCTGAGCACTGTCCCTGGCTTCTTTTTGCTCAAGGCTAGCACTCTACCACTTGAGTCACAGCACCATTTCTGGCTTTTTCTTTATATGTGGTACTAAGGAATCGGATCCAGGGCTTCATGCATGCTAGCCAAGCACTCTACCACTAAGCCACATTCCCAGCCCACACACTCCATTTTTAAAAACAGTTATCCTTCTAAAAACAAACATTGCAATATAACAATGCAAAATATTGAAGATATATCCCATTTTAGCAAAGGCAAAATTTAGTTAGGTTCCAATTCTATGAGGAAATTAATTGGCTAGTACTTGCTAATAATGTGCCATATAAAGTGATAACATTTGCGTCATACAATAGGCTTTGCCTTTTAAAATAAGTTCATTTCCTTTATACTTTGAGCCTTTGAACTAGGTACATGATTTGAACTCAGGAGCATGATTTCACAGAGGTTGAAGAAGAAGATGTTTTAGTAGGTTAGTATAGTCAGAGAGAGAACAGGAAGCATGGCCAGACTTCAATTGACCTTGCAACAGACATGGATTGATGCAAAGTTAAGGCAGGCTGAGGCAGAGGAGAAGGCCTATCAGATAGAGGACTGTTTCAGGAACAGTAAAGCGTACACAAGGGTTGGGTGCTGGTGGCTCACACCTGTAATCCTAGCTACTCAGAAGGCTGACTTCTGAGGATCATGCTTGAAGACAGAAAGAAGGCAAATCTGACACTCTTAGTTTCAAGTAAACCAGTAAAAAAAGGAAGTGGAAGTGTGGCGCAAGAGGTAGAGTGTCAGTGCTGGGCTGAAAAGGCAAAGTGAGAGTTTGAGGTCCTGAGTCCAAGCCCCAGTATCACAACAACAACAACAGCATCCATGAGGGAGCAAAGGAAAGGGCACATGCTTGTGTCAAATAGTACAATCCCCCTATGTTTACCTTTAGGTCTCCAGAGACAAATGTTCCATACACATTTGCTAAAGGAGGAACAGAGGTCCTGAGGTTAGGGGACTAATCTTAGATTTCTATAAAGTGATACAAAGTTGGCAGCTCCACTTTTGTTTCTCTTTTTGCATGACCTAGTCGGTAGTAATCTCTGCAGGAGTTTTATATATGATACTTACACAGAAAGAGGGACAAATAGTTTATGCAATGCTCACAGTGGAAAAAGAAGAGTTTAGAACTATGAAAGAAATGCAGGGTTAACTTTCCAATTCCCAAAGGATGTCATTTTCCTCACACTGTCCCATTGGCCAAATTTCTTTTTCTTTCTTTCCAATTTCCCTTTTAAAAGTACACCAGGCCATGACCCTGGGCTTCCCCATCCTGTTGGCTTGGCAGAGAAACTGCTTCTTCAAGCACAGAGCTCAGACTTTCAGTCAAACATGAACAAACAGATTTCAAGAGAGCTGGGCATTTTAATTCCCTAACATTGACTGGGGCAAAGGTGAACAAGTTTACATTAAAACTTAAGGAAAACTAGATTAGGTAAAAAGGCATTTTTTGAATAGCCTAAGTTCATGGTGCAAAACTGGTCAGGACTCAGTGAAAATGAATTCTGCCTGCCTGCATGCACAGCTTCCAAGACTAGAAATGAAATATATTTTCTCTTTCTCTGATGATTCATGGGGCAACCTTAATAGCTTTTCCCCAAGGATGATGTATTCTGAATAGAAACACCATTAAAGAGCATTATTAGTGTTCATAAAATGTATAATTCATTTAGACCAAATTCTATAAAGCAACAATTCCAATTTGAGGCAACAAGAATGCAAATGGTGACATGTTAATTACATTCTTACATTCAATAGCCACAGTTTTCTCCAACCCTTGCTTATTCTCTTTGAGAATAAAAAGCTTTGCTTATGCACAGTACAAATCATATTAAAAATAAAGACCAAAGCTCCCACTAATTGTATTGTGAAAGTCAGGAATATTTTAAATTGAAAAGGTAAATTAAGAAAAATAAGCTGTGGATAAATATGGTTAAAAGCCAATGATTGCAAGGTAAATCATTTGCTGAAAGGCATCTTGATATAATATAAACCAAAACGATGGCTTGAGAAGTTAAGAAATTGATTCACTGGCAGATAAGGATTGCTTCATAAGTGTTGCTGGATGATCTGAGGTTCCTGGAGGCTGTTTTGAGACTGCAGATCTGATGAGGTAGTGCTAACCACTGGGGAATTCAGTGGTAGAAATCATGTCTCTATATGCAAATCTGTCTCTGAAGGGGTTTTTCAGAATAATGCAACACACCTCTATTTGGAATCTTTGTGTTTGCATATAACCCTAGGATATGAAGACAACATTCTTGCAAAGTTTGTCTTTAGATAACACAACTGGGATATGTAAGATGAATCTCTTCTTTCTCCATATAAAGTACACATGCAGAAATTACTCAAATTTTAAATTAATCTTTCAGATTAAGTGTATTTTTAACTCCAAAGAAGTAAAACAAAACCCAAAAGCATATTCACTCTGTTTCTTGAATGCTTTAATGTAAGCATTAAAATCCAGCAGTAAATATATTTTAGAAGAAGTAACACCTCAATTCTTAAGCTCCTCATACTTTTTACACCATATTCTCACAGGATTCATATTGTTTAGCAACGGAGGAAGGTAGGAGAGCATCCACATATGCTTTATCTGATGTTCTTACATCTGTCCTTCTCTCTCAGTTCTGACCCAGGTAAGTATCTAACAGTATCTCAGGGAGAGAATTCTAGAACAGCTTACCCTCAATACCAGTACTCATCCGTAGCTTCAGAAACTGTGTAATTTCATACCTAGAGATGTTCAATACTATTTTCTACATATTTTTCTTATTCACATAGATATGTTTTCTACACTAAATTGGAAAAGCCTCTCAAGTAAGAACTAAGATATTTTATCTAGCATAGTGCTTTCTTGGAAATTTGGATGTTTAACAGGTATCTGTTGATCAATTAGTTCATTCAAAACATGATATTTAATGAATGCTTGCTCTGTCTCAAGTATAATTTTAGATGTTAGGAAAATCTGTTTGAAACAAGGCAAATAAAAATATCCTTGGGCTGGGAATATGGCTTAGTGGTAGAGTGCTTGCCTTCCATTCATGAAGTTCTGGGTTCGATTCCTCAGCACCACATAAACAGAAAAAGTCAGAAGTAGTGCTGTGGCTCAAGTGGTAGAGTGCTAGCCTTGTGCAAAAAGAAGCCAGGGACAGTGCTCAGGCCCTGAATTCAAGCCCCAGGATTGGCAAAAAAAAAAAAAATCCCTGTTTGCATTAAGTATGCCAGTCATATTGATGATATGCTATCACAAAATACTTGGCCAAAATTATTTAAGGGAGGACAGTTTCAGAGGATTCAGTCCATCAAACAGGGAGGGCATAGTCAAGCAAAGCAGCTCACCTCATAGGGGCCAGGGAGCAGAGAGACAATGACTGTGTTGGCAAGCTTTCTCTCCCCTCTTTTATTCCATCTGGGACCTCATCTATCTATAGGATATTCAGAGCATGTCATCTCCTGCTTAGTTAATCATACATAGAATCACCCTCATAGTCACACCTAGGTGTGTGCTTTACTAATCTCTCAGTCCAGTCAAGTAGACCATCAAGACAAACTATCACAGAAAGCTTATTTTTATATGGCCAATAAACAAATGGATTTGAAGGATTTGCGAGGTAATAAGGAATAAAGATTAAAGCAAAGGAACCTAAGGGAGGAGGATGAATGAATTTTTAAAAAGCAGTCAGGAAGGTAATAGTTAAGAAAAACAGGAAGCATGTGAGGACAGGAGCCTTAAGGTTACCTGCAGGAAAATACACCCTTGCGTGTTCAAGGAACAAAGATGCTAATGTGGTTGGAGTCAAGCAAATACAGGAAAGGAAGTGAAAGAAGCTATGGTGGACTTCAATATTTACTTTATGTGAAATGGGAACTTGCCAGAGGACTCTTAATAGAGTAATCACATCATATGCTTTGCAGGTTTAACAGGCTCAGTGAATTGGAATAAGACTTATCAGGCAAGGTGAGAGTACTACCAAGGATACTGGTTAGGGGATAAACTAGTCTAAGTGAGATCTGACTGTGGTTTGGATGAGGATGGCTGTGGTGATGGTGGTAAGAAGTGGTTAGATGTTAGATTCTAAAGACAGACTAAACAACATCAATTGCTGAGACACAGGATGTGGTTTGTGAACAAAAATGAAAAGTCACAAAAGACTAATGTTTTGGTTGAAATAATTCGAAGGGAGGGTTGCCATGAACTGAAGTTGGAAAACTTTAAGGGAAGAGACTTTTCTGGAATGTTACATTGGAGACCTCCATCATGAAGGCAAATAGATGGATGATGGTGACACTCAGAGAAAGAGACAAGCTAGAAATTTCAGAGTAAAATTATTAACTTCAGTAAATCTATTAGTAACTCTGGAAAAGCTGTAGGTATAAATGTTGTTTATATCATCCATCGTCTAGCTCAAAATAATCTATTGGAGGGTGGGGGAGAGGAATCTTAGCTCTTGTTTGTCTTTTTGAAGTTATATTTTATTATCTTTAAGTAGTTGTACATAGGAGTTACCACTCAACAAATCAATTTATAAGTACAGTGCATCTTGATTGATATCACACTTTTCATCATTCTCCCTCAGGATGCTGGAAATTTGTGCTTTCCAGAAATCAGTCAAATACTTTTTTTTCTGAAATTTTATACTGAAGGGCCATAATTTTAAAATTGTAGTGCTGAGTCTTGGGGCTCAGTAGACACTATGTGGAAAATGAACTGTGCAACTTATGAGCCCAGACAGGAGAGGGAAAGTGGGAGAAAGTTAAGGAAAGGGTGACATTGTTCAAAGAGAAATGTACTCATTACCTGACTTACGAAACAGAAACCTCTCTGTCTCACACCTTAATAATAAACAATAAAATTATCTTAAAATTATAGTGCTCACAGCATATATATATATATATGTATACACACACACACACACAACTTTCATGTAACTATAAGCTCATGCTACAGTTCCAGAAAGTGTGGTCATATTGTTTGTCAAAAAAATGAAGAACAGTTTCTCCTCATAGATCAACTGATTTTTTTTGCCCCCCATCACTGTTTCTGACAATTAAAACTATTCTGACATACTTTTGTTTACTTGCAATTCACATTAGGTAGGGCACCTGCCTTGACCCTGAATTCAAAACCCAGAACTGGCACTTACACACATTAAAAAAAAAAGTGAACTGTTTGATGATTACATTCAACACTCTAGCAGTTTAGTCACTCAATTTGTTTGATGATTACACTCAACACTCTAGCAGTTTAGTCACTCAACTTTCCAGTGTCTGCTTCGAATAGAGTTTTGAAGACAGTTTTGAGATTCAAATAAAGGCTGTTCTTTAGCCCTTTCATTCCATTTGGTTTGGTATATAAACAATATATATTTAATAAAGAAAACCCGGGAGTCACGTTCACTACAAAGTGTAATTTACTTTAGCATTTCCCTTAAATGTAGTTAATTTGAGGGGGGAGTGCCTTGAAAACACCACATGACAAACATCTTAAAGTTCTACAAATGCTTAGAAATTGTGTTCTGCGGCGATCTTGCGATAACAAGTTTTCATGCTACACGCGTTCTTCTTTTCATTTTGCTCAACTACGGCTGCAGGGAAGGTTTACAAACATCCTAGTTTAGACGCGAGAGGATCTGACGTTCCCCAGCGCTGGCCACTGCGGGCGATTGCCCGCAGTGGATCAGGCAGGGACCCGGGATCGGGAGGTGAGGAACCCGGAATTGGGAGACGAGGAACAGGGCAGGCGCTCACTCACCCAGGCCGCGCCAGCCCAGAGCGCCATCGCAGCTGTCCAGGACCCCGCACAGCTGGCCCAGCAGCGCGGGCGGCAGGTCGAAGAGGAACGTGCGCGCCGAGAGCGCGGGCGCACCGCGGCTCCCGCAGCGCCCAGCCATGGCCAAGCTCCCCTGGGATGCAGGAAGTTGAGCCCAGGCCTCTCCAGGGTCAGGACCGCGAGATGCCCTTACACAACCGCGGAACTCCTCCTGCCACCACAATTGCCAGGACCTCCGAGCGCGCCGCGCCCAGCGCCTGGAAGGGGCGGTCCTCTCGTGACACAGGGCGCGGCTCCAGGGAGATGTTCCCTGGACCTCTACCCTGGCGATGGGGCCTCTACCCCTGGCTCTGCCTTCCTCCCTTTCAGTCCTCTGGGCTGAGGACGAGCAGCCAAAGAGTTGAAAGGCCGGGACAGCAGCCAAGGTGCACCTACCATCACCTCTGCCTGCCCTAGGATGAGCTGTCTTCTGGGCTGCTTTGACTATGAGATCATCGCAAAGACTTAGAAAAGTTGAATTCAGTCCGTGGCGGGTGACTCAAGCCTGTAATCCTAGCTACCCAGAAGGTTGAGATTTGATAATCACGGTTGGTTTGTAGCTAGCCCGGACAGGAGAGTTCCTGAGACTCTTATGTCCGATTAATCACCAAAATGCCAGAGGTGGTAGTGTAGGGGTAGAGTGCCAGCCTTGAGCAAAAACAAAGTGTGAGGAACAGCATCCAGGGCCCTAAGTTTAAACCCCATACAGGCAAGAAAGAAAAAAAAATGATGTCATTTAATTCTGCTATAAAAGAGATGTAAGGGGAGACACAGAAAATGGAGAGACAAAGGGTGAACGAATGCAACAATGGTAATCACTGGACACTGTTGAAAATGAACTACAGAACTTGTGGGTGAGGATGGGAGGGAAAAATTGGGAGAGAGCAAGGGAAGGGGTGACATTGTCCAAAAAGAAATGTGCTCTTTACATAACTTATGTTAACTGTAACCCCTCTGTACATCACCTTTATAATAACAATAATTTTTTTAAAAAAAAAGAGATGCAGGTTCACCGAGTAACACAGAAACACAGAAAAAAATGAAAGAAGAAAATAACTACTCATGTCCCTTTTCACTCAACTGAAAACAACCACTCCAAACTTTTTGTCTTATTTTCCTCCCAACTCTTGGAATTTCAGTAGTCAAAAATGTGCATACATAGGGTGACTGCTGGAAAAGATGGATGTAGACATCAACAAGAGAAAAAGATCAAATCAGGAAAATTGTATGTCCTTTCTTCTGAAAATAGTTCCTCCTCACACAGCTGCTCAGTTTTACCATACTCTTCTTGTAATTCTTTGATGAAACTTCCACATTGCGCTCCCTGATGAAACTTCAGCACGTTTTCCTTCCTCAAAGTGCTTTGCAGAGCAGGGCACCAGTGGTTCACTCCTGAAATCTTAGCTACTCAGGATGACCGTTCAAAGTCAGCCAGGGAAGGAAACTCTGTGAGGCACTTCTCTCCAACTAACCAGAAAACTGGAAGTGTTGCTATGGCTCAAGTGATAGAGCACTAGCCTTGAGCTGAAGAGCTCAGGGACAGTGCCCAGGCAGGCCCAGAGTTCAGGCCCCACAACCGACAACCCCCCCCCCCCCAAAGTGCTTTGCAATAGCTTCCTGTTGTTTTTAGCAAGGGGGTTTAGGAATAAAGCATTGATTTGAAATATTCCACTGTAGCATACTGTAATATACCACCATAAGCATGGTAGAAAGACAGATACTTCAGTAATGGTGACACAAATCTCAGTTTAAATCCTGGAAGAATGGGCATGAGGCAGCACCTGAAAGAATGTTTAAACATTTCAGACCTTACTGTTTGTGATTAGCTCCCCCTAGAGATCAGCAGTAATGGTATGTGGGTATTTAGCCTCCTTACCCAAAAATTCCAGAAGTTGGATTCCATCAAAACTTAACTGAAAATTGGTAAAGCATATACTGTTTGGGCAAAAGTTTTGAGTATTCTTCATTCACACAACTGAGCTTTTGCTGTAAAACTATACATGCGTACACAGTTCTCTATGTCTTTTGTCCATTTCCTGGGGTTCATTTCAATAAGTATTATTTCAGGGGTACATAGGCATTGGTCCTTTGTGTTTTTTTCCTCCCCATCCAAGAGGATCTTCCCTTGGTTTCACTGTGTGTTAATGCTTAGAGTCCTATATAATTTATCACATTCTAGTGTATTTTAGGTCTAGTTTCTGCATATGGGAGAAAACGTGTTACTTGTTTCTTGGAGCCTGGCTTACTTCACTTAACATGATTTCTTCTAGGTCCATCCATTTTTCCTGCAAATGACATAATGTTATTCTTTCTAACAGTTGTGTAAAATTCCATTGTGTTTAGGTACCATTTTTTTTTTTTTTTTGCCAGTCCTAGAGCTTGGGATCCCAGGACCTGAGCACTGTCCCTGGTTTCTTTTTGCTCCAGGCTGAAACTGTACCTCTTGAGCCACAGAACCATTTCCAGCTCTTTCTATTTATGTGGTGCTGAGGATTCCAATGCAGGGTTTCATGCATACTAGGCAAGCACTCTACTACTGAGCCACATTCCCAGCCCTAGGTACCGTATTTTTTTACCCACTCATCTATTGTAGGACATCTGGGCTGTTTCCATACGTTCCCTATGTTTTAAGGAACCATTCAAATATGTTGGTTACCACAGGAAAGAAAATATTATTAAGGACTACATCAGGTAGAATTTGAATTTCTAGAACAGGGGAGGCTCACATAAAAGTAGAGATGAACTAGGACACCCATCAGTAAGTATGTAATTCTGTCCCTGTGACAGATGATCTAACATAACCAACTTAAAAGGAAGATGTATTTTGACTCATGGCTTCAGTGGGTTTGGTCTAGAGCTGCTTGTTCCCAATGCTTTTTAGCTTGTGACAAGGCAGTACACTGTAGTGGGAGTGTGGTAGGGAGCGATGCTCACCTGATAGCTAGAAAGGAAGGCCCTCAGTTAGCCTGGATTACTTCTTTAGAGGCTCCATTTCCAAATACCGCCATTGACACTGAGTTAAGGACTAGAGTTTCAACATCTGAATATGGGCTGGGCAAAGGCAGCAAAGGAGAATAAACATTCAGTCTACAACAAACATTCTGCACATGGGAAATTCTGTTACATTATTAGGCTTCCAAACCTGTACCTTAACAAGAGTTGGTAATTACTTATTCACATCCTTTGGCTCTTCATAATGCTGTAGTTCCTCATGTTCTCTTGTACTGAGTTTATACCATTTTTCTGAGATTTTTTTTCCTTTCTTTTTTTTTTTTTTTTTTTTTTTTGGCCAGTCCTGGGCCTTGGACTCTGGGCCTGAGCACTGTCCCTGGCTTCTTCCTGCTCAAGGCTAGCACTCTGCCACTTGAGCCACAGCGCCGCTTCTGGCCGTTTTCTGTATATGTGGTGCTGGGGAATCGAACCCAGGGCCTCGTGTATCCGAGGCAGGCACTCTTGCCACTAGGCTATATCCCCAGCCTTTCCTTTCTTTTTATTGTGGTACTGTGGTTTGAGTTCAGGGCCCCATGCTGGCCAGGCTGGTGCTATACCACTTAAGCCATACATCCAGCCTTGGTTTTCATTGGTTATTTTTGAGATAGGGTCTTGCTTGCCATTTGGATGCAATCCTGAGCCTTGATCAGCCTGCAATAATCTTCTCATCCTTAGTAAGATGACAGGAACATGCTAACACATCTAGCTTCTTGCCATTGAGACAGTTTCTCAAAACCTTTCTCCCCTTGAACTATAATCCTGATCATAGCCTCTCAAGTAGGATTACAGGAGGGAGATACCAGCAGCCAGCTAGTTTTTAAATAGGGTCTCACATGTATGGCCTGAATACTATCCTCCTTACTATGCTCCCTGTGGAGCAACAATAACAGGCATACACTACACACAGCTTTTAATTGGTTGAGATATGGGCTCATGGATTTGTTTTGCCTGGGATGGCCTCACACTACAATCCTCCCAAACTCTACCTCTCAAGTAGCTAGGATTATAGGCATGGCCACAATGCCTGGATCATTATTCTGAAATCATGAAAGAAAATTAAAAGCTTTAATTATTTTGGTTTTTTGGTAATGAAGACAATAGCAATTTTGTACATGGAAAGATTTAGTGTATTTATGTTTGAAAACCTAAACAAGCCTTTTCTCAGGGCTTATCTGGACAATTCTGTAGTATTAACTATTAGAAAAATCCCACTAAATTTTTTATTTTATTCATGTTACTTTATTATTTCACATTTTATTTATTTGTTTAATTTTGTTTTCTGATGCTGAGGACTGAACTCAAGTGCCCTTCCACTGAGCTAAATTCCTAACCCTCTCAAATTTATTTTACATGAATTATTTTTATTTATAAAACACTTTCCTTAAAATTGCAGTTTTAAAATTAGTACACAGACAGTAGGACTTGAAGTTATTGGATTCCATGCCTCTAAGTCATATCACAATATAACTTATCTAAATCAAGAGGAAGTAGAATATTTTCTCAATTACAAAATAATGTTTAAATTGAGGTTTAATACACAAAATAGCATGCAAATTCTAGGTATAAAGATCTTGTAACCTTATCACAAATTGAGTACACACACTCAGGTAACAAAACATTACGAGAATCCCAACTTTTTTTTTTTTTTTTTTTTTTTTTTTTGCCAGTCCTGGGCCTTGGACTCAGGGCCTGAGCACTGTCCCTGGCTTCTTCCCGCTCAAGGCTAGCACTCTGCCACTTGAGCCACAGCGCCGCTTCTGGCCGTTTTCTGTATATGTGGTGCTGGGGAATCGAACCTAGGGCCTCGTGTATCCGAGGCAGGCACTCTTGCCACTAGGCTATATCCCCAGCCCCGAGAATCCCAACTTTTAAAAAACGGTTCTGAGTTTGAACTTAGGGCAGGTGCTTTACTGCTTGGACATACACCCCTAGCCCTTTTTGCTCTGGCTTTCAGATAAAGGCTCTCTCTATACCTTATGTCACCCTCTACTGCAATCCTATTTATACCTTCTGCGTAGGTAGATGACAGATGTGTGCCACCACACCCAACTCCAAAAGTCCTTTCTAAATATTTCCTCTTGATATTATTCATATCTCCTTCCCAGAGAATAACAACTTCCTCATAACTACACTATGGAATTAATTTTCATTTGATTTCAATTTTACCATAGTATTGCATGGATGGTATCATTTACATATGCTTTCTTTTCCTCAGCCTGGCTTATGAAGTTTTCGTTGCTAGGCTCACTGGTTATTTGTTTGTATTCACTATATAAAATGTACAATTACGTGAACACACCACAATTTATCCATTGTTTTGATAATAGTGTGGTTTCTTTCTAGCCTTAGTAAGTAATGCTATTATATGTACGATTGAATGTAACTTTTGTAAGCATATATACATGTGTTTCTGTTGGGCACATATTCTACCTAGGAGTGGACATGCACAGTTATAGAACTGGCAGTGTATGTTTGACTTTAGGAGATGCCGTGAAACAATTTTCCAGGGGGATTGCTTCATTTTATACTACCAGGGCAAGTTAGGTTATTTATGGGGCCCAGGGCAAAATAAGAACAAGAGAATTCTTGTTTAAAATGCAAGAAAAAAAAGCTTGGTTAAAAGTACTAACATGGGGCTGGAATGTGGCTTAGTAGTAGAGTGTTTGCCTAGTATGCATAAAGCCCTGGATTCGATTCCTCAGCACCAACCACATAAACAGAAAAAGCTGTAGGTGGTGCTGTGGCTCAAGTGGTAGAGTGCTAGCCTTGAATAAAAAGAAGCCAGGGACAGTGCTCAGGCCCCGATTCCAAGCCCCAGGACTGGCAAAAAAAAAAAAAAAAAAAAGAAAGAAAGAAAGAAAGAAAGAAAAGAAAAGAAAAAGTAAAAGAAAAGAAAAAAGGCACTGGTGGGCCATGCCTATAATCCTAACTTCTCAGGAGGCTGAGATCTGAGGACTAGTAGTCCTCAGCAGGAAAGCCTGTGAGATTCTAATATTCAATGAACTACTCAAAAAGCTAGAAGTAGAGTTCAAGTAGTAGAGCACCAGAATTGAGCAAAAAGAAGCTTGGGGATAGTGCCCAGGCCCTCAATTGGAGCCCCAGAACTAACGCGTGCGCACACGTACTAACATAAAGTGTTGTTTTTTTTTCTTTCTTTCTCTTTTTAGTAATACTGGCATTTAAACCCAGATTTTACTTGGCAGCCTCCACCACTGGGCCATGCTTTAATTTCCTTTTTCTTTTCTTTTGCACAGTCTTGACTTACGATTTTTTTTCTTGTTACTGAATGTCATAGAGTAAGCAAAGATTATAAATAATTATATATTACTTAATAATATATACATTTCTATTTAATTTATAACTTATACAATATGTACATATATAAAAGAATGTATATTGTATAACTGATATATATGTAATTTATATATGTACACTTACATAATTAATGCCTATATAAATTATATATTTAAAAGTTATTAGCACAAATTTGCCATCAAGTTTTATATTCTGCAATTCCAGTCTTCAGTGTAAATGTCAAGGAGTATTTAGCTCTCAGATGGAACCATGAAAACGAGACGAGCTCTATCTCAGGGCTTGTACGCGAGTCTTGATTTCAGAATTCTCGCAGGAGCTGTAGAAAGTGGCACACAAGTAACAACGATTTTGCTTTTGCTCCTCCAGATGTGGACGCGGTAAGGATTTCTCCGCCTTCACTTTTTTATTAGGATGGAGTGAGGAAAAATAAATGAAAGGTACTGCATTCCGGTGGTCATTCATGCTTCTTAGCAGGCTCCGCTCGACATTTATCGCAGGGACAATACTTGCGTAAACGAATGGAAGTAACAGCGCGTCCTCGGTGTGGTAATTAAGGAAGTGGGTGAATGGGATGGATACCTCGGATGGGGTGTGGAATGGGGCAGTCACCCGGCTCCTCGGCAGCTCCGTCCGCCCCGGTCTCCGTGGGAATTTTCAAGGCGCGGCCATCGATTCGTTCGGGGCTCGCCCCACCCAAGGCAGCTCGGCTGCTTCTGTCTGGGAGGATTCCATTCCGGAAGTGGGGCGAAGGCCGTTGTGGTCAGTTTGGTCTCCGAGGCTTTGGTCCGTGGTAGGGGGTGGGGGGAGCGGTTCAGCTGACGACATGGCCGACCCTGACCCCCGCTATCCCTGCTCGTCCATCGAGGATGACTTCAACTATGGCAGCTGCGTGGCGTCTGCCAGCGTGCACATCCGCATGGGTACGTGGCCCGTTCACCCCGGGGCTCGGGCCGGCCGCCCAGGTCGCCCTGCTGCGTGACGGCCCCGGAGGCCTTGTCTCCCGGGGCTCAGGGGAACTGCAGTCCCCGGGGCCTGCAGCTGCGGCCCGAGGCGGAGAGCTCCAGCAGCCCTAATTGGCATCTTTATCTGGTTACGTACAAATTTATTTATTTTTACTGAATGTATTTATTTCTTTACTTTTGTTAGTCCTGGATCTTGAACTTTTTGTTTTTTCTTCTTCTCAAGGCTGGTGCTCTACCACTTGAGCCACAGCTTCACTTCCAGCTTTTTTTGGTGGTTAATTTTAGAGGAAAGAGCCTCCAAGACTTTCTTGCCCCGGCTGGTTTCGAATCTGGATCCTCAGATCTCAGCCTACTGGGGTAGCTAGGATTACAGGCAGAAGCCACCAGCGCCCAGCCTAATTTCACAGTTTTAAATAAAAGGAAAGGTCTCCCCCGCTCCTTAAAAAAAATTTTTGGATGCAAATAAGTTTACTGTGTGATAAGTGTACTTTGTGATATTTGTCCCAATTAGAGTTGTTTTCTTGATGTGTTTGCTGTAAGGGGATGGAAACACATTACAAATTTTTACTTCATCTCTTGTGCACTGGACTTTTATTTCTGTCAGGGCAGCGACATACTTACCTGTCTTGGTTCCCCCCCCCCTCCCCACACACACCTCCCCACCTCCCTTTTCAGGGCAAAAATACTAATTCTAATTCAACAGGGGTTGGAATATTACTGAGGAGACAGATGCTTCCCAAATCAATTAAAACAAAAGAAAACAAAATGTCCTGGTAGTTTAACATTGTTTTACAGTACCCAAATGGGCAGACACTATGTTCTAACTTAAAACGCTCAGTGTCGGGTAAACAATTTACTCTCCACCCTGGATCAGCATTTAGGTCACAGAAGTTGACCTAGATTTACAGTCTACCTGAGCAACTAGAACTAGTCCCCGAAAAGGAATTATGAGGATAGTTCTGATGTATTAAGAATCTTGGTGCCTGGAGCTGAATTCCTGAATTCTGAAGTTATTGTGACAAGTGAGCTCAACTATTTAATTTTTTTTTAGTTACTGCAGAATACTTGTAACATAAAGATTTTCCATCCTAACCAGTTCTAAGAGTACAGTTTAGTCATGTGAAGCATTTCTACATTGTTGTGCATTCAATTTCCAGAATTTTTTCATCTTGCAAAAGTGAAACTCTGCTATTAAAAATGACTTCTCACTCTGCCCTAGCAACTATATTCTACTTTGTCTCTGTGAAATTGACTGCTCTAAATAGCTCATATAAAGGGAATCTTCCACTATTTTTTTAAACTGGCGTATTTCAATTAGCATAATGTCTCTAAGTGCATCTGCATTGTACTGTATGTCAAAATCTTCCTTTCCTTGTCCCTTTCCTTCTTTCCTTTTTCCTGCCAGCCCTGGATATTGAACTCAAGGCTTGGGCACTGTCCCTGAGCTGCTTTTCCTCAAAGCTAACACTCTACCACTTGAGCCACAGCTCTACCTCTGGCTTTTGGGGGGCGGGGGTAGTTTATTGGAGATGAGAATTTCACAGACAGTGCCTTCTGGGGCCGACATTGAGCTTCCATCCTTAGATCTCAGCCTCCTGAGTAGCTAGGATTAGAGGCATGAACCACTGTCACCTGGCTAATTTCTTTCCTTTTTCAGGTTGATATTACATTGAATGTATATACCAATTTTTGTTTATCTGTTCATCTAATCTTGATCATTTCCACTACCTCTACCTTTTGGCAATTGTAACGCTGTGAATATAGGTGTGCACGTATCTCTTTAAGACCCTGTTTTACTTCTTTTATGTGTGTACTCAAAATTGAAGCTGCTGGATTTTGTGTGGTAATTCTTAGCCCTTTAAGGACCTGCCATTCTGTTTTTCTTAGTAGTTGCACCATATTTAATTCTTATCAAGAGCATATAGAGGTTCATCCTTACCAACATTTTTCTTTCTCTTTCTCTCTATTAAAATGAAAGTAGCCATCCAAATGATGGTGATGCAACAGCATTTTGGTTTTGATTTGTATTTCTCTAAGCATTAGTGATATTAAACATTTTAAAAATACATTTCATGGGACATTTTATATGTTGTTTAGGAAAGTGTTGTTCCAGTCCTTTTCCTAACTTTAAAAATGGGCTTTATTCTTAAAAGCAATTTTAGGGTCCTGGAAAAATTGAAAAGTAGAGAAAAATTGCCATATAATCCTTATCCCCTACACAGTCTCTTTATCAATGTCTGGTTCCAGAGGGACATATTTATTATAATCAGTAAACCTAAACACACATTATTATGACCCAAGTCCATAGTTTACATTAGGGCTCACCCTTGCTGTTGTATGTTTTATGGATGCTAATAAATGTATAATAACTTCTACTTACCATTATTGTATCACACTGAGTAGTTTCACTTCTCAAACAGCTGTGCTGTGTCCATTGACCCCTTCCTGGCTAAACCTTGGCAAACCCTGATCCTTTTGATTGTCTTCATAGTTTTGCCTTTCCCACAATCCCATATAGTTGGGATCACACAGTATGTTTTTTTGTGTTTCAGATTGGTGCATTTCACTTCCCACTATAATATACATTTCAGATTTTCTCAATATCTTTTCATGGCTTGATGGCTCATTTCCTTTCAATATTAATGTTCTTTTGTTAGTAGGTACTGAAAGTTTATCCATTTATCTACTGAAGAACGTCTGGGGTGAGCTGCTTTGTAAACACATGGTTGTACAAATAGTTTTACTGTATCCTGATCTGTAATCTTTGGTATTGCCTGGATCATAGGGTAGTTCTCTTAGGTTTTTGAGGAATCTCCAAACTGCTTCTGGAGTGGTTGGACAAGGTGGGCTTGGAGCTGTCTATTGTCCTGCTTCAGCTTCCTGACTATTGGAATTACAGGCATGCAGCAGCAAACATATGTTTTACTTTTACAGAAAACATGATTGTATTGTTGTTATTAAAGTGGGAGTACATCATTTGGACAATGTCACCCCTTCTTTTGCTTTACACTAGTTTCCCATCCCTGCCCACAAATTACATAGGACATTTTCCACATAGTGTATACTGAATAGTGTAATTGCATTTGTTTACCTTTCCTCTATTTTTTTCACTTTTATGGCAGTATTTTAAAAGAAACCTGTAAATGTATAATCAAAAGTCTCTTTAATGTATTTCTTCTACCTTTCAGTGACTTTCAAGTCATTCAGCATGATTTATGTTGCTTACCTAACCATGTTCTGAAAAGGGATGGCTCTGTTATTACTATTTCTATTGCTTCTTTGGGTTGTAAAATCTTCCCTTCACTCATTCAATATAAATTTACTTAACATGAGGCTGGGTGCTATGTGGAAATGAATATGACCTGCTTCCCATTGTTAGAAAACTTTTTTTTTTTTATTTTAGCAAGGATATATTTTAGTATAGCAGGGTTACAGTAGGGAGAAATAGAAAAAGACAAACATTTCCTATTTCCCATGCAGGAGAAGACAGTTAAAGACTGAGGTGCTTAGTCTTTAGAGTTGAATAGGGGAAAAGGACAAGTAGATTTATTAATTATTGCAGTGCCCAGGGATATGTTAGGATTCTTGGGAACATAAAGGAGAAACATGTAATTCAGACTATGAACTGAGAAAGGCTGAATTTTGAGAGATGATTGGCTATAAGTTAGCTAGGGTGGTATAGGAAGAAAGTATGTACAAAAGGGTATGTGTCCAAAGAGAGAGGAATTCTGCTAGTGAACCATATTATTTATGTCCTGTATCTATCAGAACATCTTCAATGAATATTTCACAGTTTTTTGCTTGTCTGTATCGGTACTAGAGTTTGAACTCAAGGGCCTCATACTCTTGCTCCACTTTCACTCATGACTGGCACTTGCCACTTGAGCCATGCCCCTCAGTTCTGGATTTTTGATGGTTAATTGGAAATAAATGTCTCTTAGTTTTGTCTGCTCAGTTGGTTTATAACCTGCATCCTTATATCTCACCCTCTGGACTGGCTAGGATTATATAGGGCCTCTCTGGCTTTGAACCTTACCTATTTAATACTTTTTTTTTTTTTTTTTTTTTGCTGGTAGCTGACTATCACAAGTGTTTTTAAATCATTAGGCTTTGGTATAGGCTTATGGTAATAAAATAGTCTCTTTTTTTGCTGTTGTTGGTGGTTGTGGGACTTGAACTCAGAACTTGGGTTCTGTCCTTGAGTCTCTTTGTGCTCAGAGCTAATCCTCTACCACTTGAACCACAGTGTCATTTCCAGTTTTTGAGTAGTTTATTGGAGATAATAGTCTCACAGGACTTTCCTGCCCAGGAAACTGCAATCCTTAGATCTCAGCCTTCAGAGTAGCTAAGATTATAGGCATGAGCCACTGGCACCTGGCTAATAAAATATTCTCAAAGCAAGAATTCTTCTTGTATAAAAACTAGAAGTAGAGTTGTTATAAATAAGAAATAAAATTGATGGATTAATGTATGTGTATACCTTAACTGACTTTTGAGGATAAGTTTCATTTTGAGGAAACATTTTTGCTGCTGTAGAAATTAAGATCTTAAAAAATTATGGCTAACTATTTATAGATAACTATAGGTACTGTCTGGGCTTTGAACTCAGGGATTTGTGCTTGCTGAGCAAGCAACTGAGCCACACCTCCCTCCCATTTTGCTTTATTTTTCAGATGGGGTTTTGTGCTTTTTCCTGGACTATTCCTTGCTGTGATTCTCTTACCTATGTCTCCCTCATACCTGGGTTTGTCAGCATGTGCCACTATATTCAGTCTGTTCTTTGAGATAAGGTCTCACTCTTTGACAGAGATCCTAACACTGCCTTTCAAAAATGTTGGGCTACACACATGAGCCACTGTGCCTGATCTAGCTATGTACTTTCTGTTTCTAATTTTCATATCCAATGTTGAACTATTTTTGCAAAAAATGGTATATTTTTTACTTTTTCTTTTTTTCTTTCCTCTCTCTCTCTGCATGCCTCCATCTTGTGTGGGCTAGCAATTTGCTCTCCCCCCATAAATTCTTTTCTGCTTGAAAAAAAAAAGGTATATTGTAACTTTTTTGTTTGTTTGTTTTTGCCAGTCTTGGGGCTTCAACTCAGGGCCTGGGCACTGTCCCTGGTTTCTTTTTGCTCAAGGCTAGCACTCTACCACTTGAGCCACAGTTCTACTTCTGGCTTTTTCTGTATATGTGGTACTGAGGAATCGAGCCCAGGACTTTGTGCACACTTGGCAAGTGCTCTATCACTAGGCCACATTCCCAGCCCCGTGTATTGTATCTTTATTTTATGTTGTTGTTCACAGATAGGATACTTTCTTTGTATTTTGATGAAAATCTTTATTATTGGGCCTATTAACTTATTTTAAGTTCATGTATTTTGTAAGATTGGCTATCTCTTGATATTCTTGAATTTTTTCATCGTGTTATAAGTTTATATTCTTTATATTAAGATTTAAGAAAGAATGCATGTAAAAAGTTAATATAAATTTAAATTTAAAAATTGTTATTGTATGAGTAATGTATAGAGGGGCTACAGTTCCCTAAGACAGGTAAAGAGTATATTTCTTTTTGGACACTGTGATCCTTTCCCTTACTGTCTCCCAGAAAAATAAAGGTTTTCTGAGAAGAAATACAGTTCTGTAGTAAAAGTGAAGAAAAGTCGTGTGTAATATTTGTTTCTCTTAGCCTTTCTCCGAAAGGTCTACAGCATCCTGTCTCTGCAAGTTCTCTTAACTACAGTGATGTCTGCGGTGTTCTTATCCTTCGAGTCTATCCGCACATTCGTCCATGGGAGGTAAGGTGACAAGAGAACTTCATCTTAGCTAAAGAACTTATGTAAACAAAGCTCTTTTTTAAAAAAATTAACTTTTGAGGTTAACATGTAAAAAAGCCCATCATGTAACTCATATAAACCAGTTTTTTAGTTTTTGATAAAGGAAAATGTTCTATAACGTGGTGTTTTTACCTTTTATGGCCTCTCTCTCTCTCTCTCTCTGTCTTTTGCCAGTTCTGTGGCTTGAATTCAGGGCCTAGGCACAGTCCTTGAGCTTCTTTTGCTCAAGGCTAGTGCTCTACCACAGCACCACTTCTAGTCTTTTCTGTTTAGATGGTACTGAGGAATTGAACCCAGGGCTTCATGCATTCTGGGCAAGCACTCTACCATTAAGCCATATTCCCCTCCCCTTATGGTTTCTTAAGGTTCAACCTTCATTTCTTACAATAGAAAGAAGAATTTTTACTACATTCAGTTAAGTCCTACTTTTAAATTTTTATTAATTTTCATTTTCATCAGACTATTTTGTCCCTGAAACCTAAGACATTGTTTTCAAAAATTAATATAAATGTGTCTTCATTGTTTTGTGATGAGTTCATTGACAAGTTTCAGAAGGGCTCCACTTGACCCATCCATTATTAAATATTTTACCTCCAATGTAATTATTTCTGTAGCTAAAAATATTATTTCCTTATAGTAAAGGAAAAATAAAACAAGGAATATCTTCTTAGAAATAAAGAATTTCTCCCTCTCTTCCTTTTACCAAATAAGAATCTGAAAACTATTAGTTTGACATTCAGGGTAAAATAATTTAATATGGCCATGTGGTAAGTACCCTGAAAGAGTAGGTATGTGTAAAATTTGTTTACTAAAAGCCAGGTGTTGATGGCTCCTTCTGTAAACCCTTGCTACTCAGGAGACTGAGTACTAAGAATTATGGTTCAAATCCAGCCTTAGGAGGAAAAATCCATGAGACTCTTACTGCCAACTAATCATGTAAAGCCAGAAGCAATCTGAGGCTTAAATGGTGGGGTGCTGTAGAGCATTAGCCTTGCATAAAAAAGCTAAGGACAGTTTCTAGGCCTTGAGTTCAAGCCCCAGGACTGGCGCACACACAAAAATGCAGTATCTCTTCTTTATTGTATTTTAATCGTAAAAATAATATGGCAACTATAGCATTACTCAAATGTGATAGGTCATGAGAGAAAAGAAGTCTTCTCCCACTCCTGTGGGCTCTTTCCTTTGTTCTGCTCATGCCTCCTCAGTATTTCTAGATATGAATGAAAATGACTTCTTGATAGTGTAAATCATTCCAGATTCTTGTAATAGTTTTATAAACACATAAAATAGATTTTATCAAAGTGGATAGCACTACTCATGTTATTTTAGAATTTGAAATGTTTTTAATATTATGTTTTTCAGTCCTGCCTTAATTCTGATGTTTGCTCTCGGATCTTTGTGTTTGATTTTCGCATTGACTTTAAACAGACATAAACATCCCCTTAACCTCTACCTGCTATTTGGATTTGTGAGTACTCTGACAATGCCCATTTCTTTGTTAGCCTGAGTTTTCAAAGTTATTGCTTTACACACATATAACTGACAGAAGAATGGTTAGCCAATATCCATGTTGTCAGTCCTTGGTTCAGGTTCCAATTCTTTACCCCTGTCAGCTATATAACAAGAGAGAAAGAAAGTACACACCACACACACACACACACACACACACACACACACACACACACAGAGTAATGTATATTTTCTCTTCAAATCCATCTATTGCCTTTCAGAAATAGTTGTTTCTCTATAGGGAGAGGACATAGACCACCATTGGGCTAGCAGGAAGAGTACTCAGAGTACTCACTAGAATAGTGAGAAATCTCCATTTCTCATTCCAGTTCTGCTCTGGTTACGGTTTGTTGAGGTCATGCAGGAGGGAGAACAGAATGCTTCTACAAGTATAATTATATAGACACTGCTAACACTTTTGGCTTGCCTTTGTGATACAGACTGTCAGATGGGGAAGATGTAGCTGGATTAGGGATAGAAGATGAAGTAAGGAAAATTAGTTAAGGGAAAGGAAGGCTATCATTCAAAGTTTTAGATCTCCTTATGTTTTATGTAGGATATAGATTCATTTCCTTATTACATAGTTTAAGCAATGATAAAATGACAGTGTCTTAAGATAGTTTATTTCTTTCATATAAAAATCTGAATGACTAGAAAAGTTAGGAAGGGCCCAGGCATTGCTCTGGTTCTAGCATTCCTAAAGTTTGCATGCTGAAATAGAATACCTCATTATCATATCCATACATATTATTTAGTAAATGACACAACAAGAAAACAAAAGGAGAAAGAAAGAAGAGACAGCAAACTTTGGGCTTTTAGAGAACTACCCAGTAGAAGTTAAACATTTCTCTACTTACATTCACCTGGTTAGAATCTAGTGATGTGGCCAGAGCTAACTGCAAGGGAGACTGAAAATGTAATCTTTAGTTTGAGGAGCTGGATTTCCAGGAAACTGATGCAAGGGGAGAAAGGGAGTGAACATCAGGAAACAGTGTTAAGTCTTGTTTGTGTGAGATACTGAGGATTTTTAAAGTAAATATATGCATAATCTGCAATGTCTTTTAAATTTATATTATACAAAGTGAAAAAAATAGAATTTTCTATATTAATTCTAAATATTCTTCCTAATAAAGATATGAGAAATCTAATTAGAGCTTAAAAAGTTTTTTTTTTTTTTTTTTTTTTTTTTTTTGCCAGTCCTGGGCCTTGGACTCAGGGACTGAGCACTGTCCCTGGCTTCTTTTTGCTCAAGGCTAGCACTCTGCCACTTGAGCCACAGCGCCACTTCTGGCCGTTTTCTGTATATGTGGTGCTGGGGAATAGAACCCAGGTCTTCATGTATACGAGGCAAGCACTCTTGCCACTAGGCTATATCCCCAGTCCCAAGAGAGCTTAAAAAGTTGATGAAACCATAGTCAGAATTTAAATATTCTTATTATAGACAGGTTTTGTCTTTGTTGTTTGACTTAAAAGCTGTCTTGTCCTATACTCTACAGGTTCCTTGGGCTAAAAGGACATCATTCCTATTATGATCACATTAAACTAGTAGAAATTAGAAAATGTATGCATGACAGTATGCATTTTACATGCATTAATTTCAGTTTCTTTCTCTTAGACACTGTTGGAAGCTCTGACGGTGGCCATTGTTGGTAAGTCATAATTGTGTTTCTTTGTGTTGTAGTAACTTTCATGTGGGTAAGTCCTTCAGATAACAAAGGTATTTGAGGTTAAAGTTTAACATCACAGAATGTTGTATTTCAAAAATGTGGCATACAATAGATTGCCTAAGAGATAAGTAAAAGTCAAATATTTATACTTTACATAGTTCAGGTGAGCTGAACTATGTGGAAAAGTTTAAAGAAAACAAAAGGAATGCAGAACAGTATTTCATTTGTGTTTTCCCATTTATAAAAATAAGATGACCAGAGCTAACCTTTTCCCTCACTTAAAGGGACGTTGGAGGAACAGAGAACATACGTTTTAGCTGTGTACTTTCATCACATGACTGAGCTCCCTAAGAATTGCCTCTGTTGAACTGTGCTTCATTGCTACATCTTAGTACATCATTAAATCAAAACAATAGCCATAATTTCCATTTCTGTACTTCATGTTAAACACATGTTTCAAGGCTAAGTATCTGTTATAATTACTTGAGTACCCTATGTAATGCTTGAGTAAAAAGTTTCAATAAGTTAGCTATAACAATTCTGATTGTCTTAACTTTGGGTACCAAAAGGTCACTACTAACCACTGCTCCCAATAAAAGCAAGTGTAAATCCTGAAGGTTTATACATTTATCTTTTCCCATCTTCATCACTATTTTTAACCTTTCAGTGGCAGTTTTGTTCAATCTGTGTTTTCTTAGTGATTTACCACTCTTTCAAAGAACCAGAATACTAAATAATACTAAAAACTATTCAATACTAAAAAAAACTCAATTAAGTAGAATTAGAGCTTCTCATTATAGCAAGGAGGAAGTAATACTAACGTCTTAGTGTTATCTGTTAATTTAGTTACTATTAATGTTATCAGTCCATCTCTCCCCACCTCCAGTCCCATCATGTGTAAGGACAGTCCTATTTGAACTGGAGGTAAAAAATACACAGATGAGCTTGGTGCTGGTAGCTCATGCCTGTAATCCTAGCTACTCAGGAGGCTGAGGTCTGAGGTTCATGGTTCAAAGCCAGCCCGGGCAGGGAAGTCCCTGAGATTCTTATCTCCAATGGATCACCAGAAAAACTGGTTTTCCAGAAAACTGGAAGTGGCACTGTTTCTCACATGGCGGAGCGCTAGCCTTGAGCTGAAGAGCTCAGGGAGAGTGCCCAGGCCCAGAATTCAACCCCATTACCGGCAAAAACAAAACAAAACAAAACAAAATACATAGATGAGATAATTTGAGAACATTATTTTCCCCATTTATGTAATATCTTATCTATCTTATTGCATTGAAATTCTTGACAAGAAACAAAGTTGACCTTTTTGTGTATATCATTACCTTCCTAATCCTATTGTAAATTTCAGTAATTTAGGAATAGAAATATTGTGAATGTTTATTCAAGTGGTTTTAGGTTCAAAGCACTTAACCTTCTCTAAAGAGGTTATAATTTAACATTCTGTTAAAGTATTAAGCAGTACAGTAGCTACAATCAATCTGGATATCATTCTAAAATTGCAGAAGGGAATTTGGGAGTTCTTGGTACATATTCAATAAACTCCACAGTAATGTGCTCTAATATAATACAGATTTAGATGTAATACAATTAGTAGTTAATTTCTGTCCTCTGCAGGATGTGTGAAATGGTGTGGGCCAAGCCAGAAAGCCTCAATATTTTTCTTGCTCAATTGACTTGAGTTGGGCTGGTGAACTGGGTACAAGTTGCTAGAAATTGCCCTCCAAGAAATCCTAGCTAGCCTGATGACCTGAAGTCATCTGAATCAATATTTAGCCATAGTGGATAATCACCAAAGATAGTGAAAAACTGCAGCTGGAACAGATGTCTGAGAATCACTCTACCATATCCTTAAAATACTTTTACTCATTATTTGTGTGGTATCTCTAGATGAAGTTAACATTTTGTGTGAATGATTGTTTTATAGCCTGCTTATCACATAAGTATGATTTTACTGTACCTATATATGCAAAGGTAGATAAAGAATCTTAATTGTTTTATTGATGATATATAGACAAAAACATTTCTATTATGCTAGAAAAGGCTGTTTTATGTCTAGTATGTTTATGTACATTGTTAATCAATGTTTTCATTCTACAGTTACCTTCTATGATGTATATATTGTTCTACAAGCTTTTATACTGACTACTGCAGTATTTCTTGGTTTGACTGTATATACTCTACAATCTAAGAGAGATTTCAGCAAATTTGGAGCAGGGTAAGTTAATATACTCTTGGGTATGTCTTTAATATTATATGTGGTTTGTGTTATATATAAAGATGTCTTTAATATTATAGGTGGTTTTAGGAGAAATACTATACTATATGCCTTGAGTGTCTTAAAATGGAGGTCTATGGGAGATCATCTCTTTGAGTACTAGAGCCAGGTCTTACTTGCTCAGAATATACAAGCAGTTGGAAAGTGGTTCTATTTTTTTTTTTTTGACATTTTCTTCTTTGCTGTAGTGAAAGGGAAGTGAATGCCCCCCCCACCTCCCCTGACCAAATCAGCTTTCTAGAGAGGCTGAGTTTATATGTCTATGAGCAGTGTGTACTTCACTGATATCATTTTGGTCATTTGTCTTAGCTTAGATGTTACCAGAGTCATCTACATCTTTGTGGCAAAGGCAGTACAGCTAGCCCAGATACTGGAGACATCTGAAAGGAACTTAAAACTTTTTTTTAACCCATCAAGAATAGCCTGTATCCTTTTGCAAACAACTCCATAAATAGGTAATTCTTTTTACATAAAGCTAATGGTACTGTGTTGCCCTCATCTGTTAAGAATGCATAGACTGGGCTGGGAATATGGCCTAGTGGCAAGAGTGCTTGCCTCGTACACATAAAGCCCTAGGTTTGATTCCTCAGCACCACATATATAGAAAACAGCCAGAAGTGGCGCTGTGGCTCAAGTGGCTCAAGTGCTAGCCTTGAGCAAAAAGAAGCCAAGGACAGTGCTCAGACCCTGAGTCCAAGCCCCAAGACTGGCCAAAAAAAAAAAAAAGAATGCATAGACTGTTGGCACATGGTCACTCAACCATTTTCTCCTGTTCATATTCTGCTTATAACACTAAATATTTACAAAAGTCTACTCTTGTGAAACATTCTTTCCTTTCTTTTGTTTCTATGTAGTACAGATCCCCAGGAATCTCTTTTGGGAAAAATACAGTTGTACAAGCTGCCTAGAGTAGTTTAAAAAAATGCTTTCCCCCTAGAATAGAGTTTAGGTGGAGGTGGTCTTGTCTCCTCCTCCTCTCTCCTTTCTTCTGTCTTCTCTTCCTCTTCCTCCCTTTTCCTCTCCTCCTCCTCCTCCTTTCTTTTTTTTCCCCTGAGATTAGGACTGGAACTCCATACTTGACCCTTTTGTTCATTGGCTAGTGCTCTACTAACTGAGCCATGCTTCCAGCCTTTCTTTTTTCTTTTTTTTTTTCCTTCTTTTGGGGAGATGTTTCATATATATTTGTGCTAATGAAAGGGTACCTACTTTCTCTTCCTATCCTAGTTTGTCCTCAGCTGCTTCCCTCTCTCCTATCCATTCTCAGTATCTCTCCCTTATTTCAGCCTCTTCATAATTATTGATGTAAATGATACAATGATTATACAGAGATTTTAGATTGGATATTTGTCTTTTCATTGATGTTTGCAATTTCTGATAATTCTGATGATATTTTTGTATATTTTGATTACTTTTTGCTATGAAATTGTACACAAAAGTTTACTTGTTGTCTAGGCACAGTGGCTCAAATCTCTATTCCTAGATATTCAGGAAGCTGAGATCAGGAGACTCTCAAATGAGGAATAAAGTTGATCCCATTTTGAACTTGGATCTCCCATTCCAGCCATGGTGGGAAATGTAAATAGGAAGCTGGTAGTTGAGGCTAGTCCAGGCACAAAGTGAGACCCTATCTTAAAAAGTTTCCATGGCAAAAATAGCTAGAGGCATGTCTCAAGTGGCTAATTGACTACCTAACAAGTACAAGGTTCAGTTCAAACTCCAGTACCACAAAAAAGAAAAAAAAAGGTTAATTTTCCTTAAAATCTGGAATGAATGTGCATTCTTCCATGGTTATTAAGGTTTAGTGCTACCCAGCTTCTGAGAAAACTACTAGACCGGGTTGTATTTGTTTTGTTTTGTTTGGATTCAGGGCCTGAGCCCTGTCCCTGGCTTCTTTTGCTCAAGGCTAGCTAGCACTCTACCTCTTGAGCCACAGTGCCAGTTCCGGCTTTTTCTGTATATGTGGTACTGAGGAATCGAACCCAGGGCTTTGTGTATGCTAGGCAAGCACTCTACCACTAAGTCACGCAAGCACTCTACCACTAAGCCACGTTCCCAGCCCTAGACTGCGTTTTGGGGGGTTTTTTTGAAACCAAATTCACAGCTCAAGATGTGACCTCAGCTACCCAGATGCTGTGAACTTTACTTGAATCTAAATGTGACTTGTGGTAATAATGTTTAAAGGGTTTTTTCCCCCTGCACTCTCTAACTTTGTGCATTGTGGTCTCTAGGTAGGGTTGGGAGGGAGATGTGTTTGTCCTGACAGTAAGTTATAAGCTTTGGCCAAGGTGGGTGGCAGCATCCTGAGTATTTTCTTTGGATTTCCACTTTTACTTATATTTTAGTTTCATAATTTTCTTCTGTATTATAGTTATTTGATGCTTTTAAGAAGCTTTTCCTGTTGATTCTTTTTTCATCCTCCTTCCCTCTCCTCCCCTGCCCTTTTTTTTTTTTTTTTTCTTTTTGGTTGGAAGTAGGGCTTGAACTCTGGACCTGGGCACTGTCCTTGAGCTCTTCATCCCAAGTAGCACTCTACCACTTGAGCCACAGCACTACTTCTGGTTTTCTGGTGGTTAATTGGAGATAAGAGTCTCACAGACTTTCCTGCCTGGACTGGCTTTGAACAGAGATCCTCAGATCTCTAGGATTATAGGCATGAGCTACTGGCGCCTGGCCTTCCCCTGCCCTCTTAATCCATTATTTTGTTTTGGGGTGTATTTTTGTGTAGGGGAGAGTAGCGGGGTGTGGGAGGCTAATTGGCCTGAATAGCTTTGCTTGCTCTAAAACTGAAAGTAGCGCCCTTTTAAAATTGCCTTAACTTGATTACTACAAGAAGCCTTTCTAGCTTACCAATTTCTGGTCTGTTCTCCACAAAGTAATCAGGTGATACATTTCAAATGCCCACTTGATCATGGCATATTTAAATCTTTCAACACTTTATGACTGCTCTGTGGATACAGTCAGTTCTCCATTGAATTGCTTTTACTGCCATCCGTTATGGAATATTGCCACATAATAACTCACCAGAAAAATACTACAGCTACTGATTTTTATGTTAGAATGCAAAAAGATTCAGATACTTAAGAATAGTACTTTATTGCTTATTTTATTGTTGTAAATGAAAATTAATGGCACTAATCACAAAGCCAAAATGGTCATGAAGGCTGAGTGCCAAAATGGGACGCAAAATCTGAGTTAAGATGACTAGAGGTGTTACAAATCAGGGCTTATTTTCCTTCTCCCTGACCTATCACAGTTTGTAAGTAGGTTATCCCTTAATCTGAGCTTCTTGTTGAGAGGGGAAGATAAAATTTGTTTCAAAATGGAAAAGTCTGTACTTTATCTGTGGCTAATCTTATCTATATTCTCAGAAAGTTTGCTCTTTGTTATTCCAATATTTAATGAGATATAAGTCAAAGTATCCTGCTAGTGAAGTTCAGGAAGCATATTTGCAGGACATGACCTTCAAATCTTACTTGATTAATACTGTATTTTGAGAGAATGTTGACATTAACTGAAAATTATTAGACTCAAGTTACCAGAGGCTCACTAAGGAGAATCTGTGAACCTAAATGGCCATTTATTGTGTGCATACCTCAGTCCCTGGGGCTAAGCTTGCCATATTCTAACTTGGTGGTAGTGGAAGATGTGTGTTCTCATTATCTGTAGTGTCTAACACTGTTCAGGTGTCGAATCTTTAATGTACAGCCCTAGTTAAAAAAAAATTCTAGAGAGACATCTTTGGCAACTCTATCCTAATGTCTTATCAAAACCTTCAGGAGCCATCTTCACATCTTTTGGGAACAATTATTCCCTCCTCCCCAATATCTTATCTTGTATTGTTGAATATCTTGTGACTTGTTTTTTAGATTATCTTTTCAAGGTTGTTTTTATAATAAATAAACAGCCTTAGAAGCTACGAGGAAAGAAATATACTAACTCACCATTATTAAAAAAGATATTGCTTCCTACATTGAAGGTTCTTCTTGATCACAATTCATTCTGTGTGTGTGAGAGTGTGTGTGTGTGTGTGTGTGTGTAGGTGTCATCTAGTCCTCTTAGCCATAGTCTGTGTGGATTGGGTTTCTTGGTATGCAAATGTGGATTCTCTACCTACTGTTATTGTTGAAATAAAATGTTTCTTATCTCAGCCCTGGGAATCTCATGTCTTGTCCTAGCATCTGTGAAACTATACACTTTTTTTGGTTTTTTGGTTTTTTTTTTGGCCTTTCCTGGGGCTTGGACTCAGGGCCTGAGCACTGTCCCTGGCTTCCTTTTGCTCAAGGCTAGCACTCTGCCACTTGAGCCACAGAGCCACTTCTGGCCATTTTCTATATATGTGGTACTGGGGAACTGAACCCAGGGCTTCATGTATACAAGGCAAGTGCTCTTGCCAATAGGCCATATTCCCAACCCCACTATACACTTTTTTTTTCAAATTTTTATTATCAAACTGATGTACAGAGAGGTTACAGTTTCATACGTTAGGCTTGGATACATTTCTTGTACTGTTTGTTACCTCATCCCTCATTCCCCCTTCCTCCTCCCCCTTTCCTTTTCCCCCCATGAGGTGTTCATTTCATTTACACCAAACAGTTTTACAAGTATTGCTTTTGTAGTTGTTTTTTTTTTTTAACCCTGTGTCTCTCGATTTTGGTATTCCCTTTCAATTTCCTAGTTCTAATACCAGTATAGACAGTTTCCAATATACTCAGATGAGATTACAGAGATAGTGTAGATACAACCACAGGAAGGTGATATAAGAACATCATCAATAGTAGAAGCTACAGATACACATGGGACGTTGAAAGTAGTTACAACTGTGATATAACAATCATTTCCATAACATGGAGTTCATTTCACTTAGCATCGTCTTATGTGATCATAAGGGCATAGCTGTTGGGCTCTTGTGATCCTCTGCTGTGACTTGCCTAAACCTGTGCTAATTATTCCCAATAAGGGAGACAGTAGAGTCCATGTTTCTTTGGGTCTGGCTCACTTCACTTAGTATAATTTTTTTCCAAGTCCTTCCACACAATGGAATTTTATGCCTCTATCAGAAAGAATGACATTGCCCCATTTGTAAGGAAACTATACACTTTGGCATGCAAATAGGGTAAGATCTCTGATGCTTTACAGTTGCAGGCTGGTGCTGGGCTTGAACTCAGGGCCTGGGAGCTCAAGAGCTCAAGGCGCTAGCAGTAGCTCAAGGCTAGTGCTCTACCACTTGAGCTACTGCTCCACTTCCAGCTTGTGTGTGTGTGTGTGTGTGTGTGTGTGTGTGTGTGTGTGTGTGACTTCAGATAAGACTCTTATGGATGTTACAGCTCAAGCCAGCTTTGAACCTTGATCCTCAGATCTTAGCCTCCTGAGTAGCTAGGATCACATGCACCACCAGTGCTGGTGCTTTATAGTTCTTATTTTATTTTTTTATTTTTTGGCCAGTCCTGGGCCTTGGACTCAGGGCCTGAGCACTGTCCACTGTCCCTGGCTTCTTTTTGCTCAAGGCTAGCACTCTGCCACTTCGCCACAGCGCCATTTCTGGCCGTTTTCTGTATATGTGGTGCTGGGGAATTGAACCCAGGGCCTCCCCAGCCCTGCTTTATAGTTCTTAATACCACATTATCCACTGGAGTTTCCCTAGGGCTTACTAGTGAAAAAGTCTTAAGTCTCTTAGTCCTGAAGGATCTATATTGTAAGGAGGCACTTTTTAGTTTAGGTATACCAAGTGTATTGAGAAAATTTGTGTATTTGAGACAAGTGAGGGGCAGGAATTTTATCAAGCAGGTATATGTATATGTATATATAAGCCTATATAAGTATACATTATATACATATATAATAACATGAATCTGGTATGTTTCCTGGTGCTAGGATTTTAATTCTGTCTTGCACTCTTGCTTAGCTTTTTCCCTCAAAGATTGTGCTCCACCACTCGGCCATACCTCTACTTCTAGCATTTTGGTAGTTAATTTGAGGTAAGAGTTTCTTAGATGTGTCTGCTTGGACCGGCTTTGAACCTCAATCCTCAGATTTTAGCCTCCTGAGTAGTTAGGATTATAGGTAGGAGCTACCAGTGCCCAGCTTTGTAGATGGTATTTTATTTACTTGTTATTTTTAGAGAACATGTTTTGAATGATATCAGTTCTTTCACATTTACTGAAATTTATTTTATGATATCTTGGTAATGTACATTTTTCTATTGGAGTATTTGATTATTTTCAGGTAGGCCAAGTTAGTTGGTAGTGTTGTTCAAGGCTTTTGTGTGCTTAGTAATTTTCTGCCTTCTAATTCTATTAATGTAATAGGGGTGTTGAAATTTCAAACTCAGTATGTATTGATCTATTCCCTCTATATATAAGTTTTGCATCAATTATTGGAAGCTGTTTTTAGATTAAAAAAAATAGAATTCTTATGCCCTCTTGGGGAATAAAATATTTCTTGTTTTATGAAATAGCCTACTTTATCTCTGGTAAAATCTTCATCCTAAAATCTCTATTGTTAATTCAGACACCCTTGTTTTCTTCTGATTGTGTTACTATGGTATATCATTGCATCCTTTTAATTTGCGTTTTTCTTCCTGTTGAGAATAGTATTCGTTTCCTCCCCATTTCCTAGAGTTTGCTCAGTTTGTTTCTAGAATAGTATTCTTGTAGGAAGCATGTGGTTGGAATGTTGTTTTTCAAATTTTTATTATCAAACTGATATACAGAGAGGTTACAGTTTCATACGTTAGGCATTGGATATATTTCTTGTACTGTTTGTTACCTTGTCCCTCATACCCCCCGCCCTCCTCCCACTTTCCCTATCCCCCCTGAGGTGTTCAGTTCACTTACACCAAACAGTTTTGCATGTATTGCTTTTGTAGTTGTTTGTCTTTTTTTACCCTGTGTCTCTCAATTTTGGTATTAGAAGTAGGAAATTGAAAGGGAATACCAAAATTGTGGTTGGAATTTTTTAAATTCAATTTGACCATGTCTGTATTTAGGTAATGTGTTTACTCCTTTATAGTTAATATGATTACTAATATGGTTGGATTTTACATCCTTTATGGATTATTAATCTGTAGTTCTTTTAAATACCTTTTGCAATATAAAACTTCAATATTCTATTCCAATAATAATTCTTTTCATATATAGTATATTTTCCCTACTTTTGGGTTATTGTTGCTATAACTTTTAGTTATGCATGTTACCAACTCCATACTACTTTTATATTTGCTCTAGTTTAATTTATCTTTGAAAGAAATTTAGAAATTGGCAGAACATGATAAATTATACATGACTATAGGCACTTACACACAGTGAGACTAAAGGATACTCTTTGGGGAGGAACCAAATGTACAGTGTCTGTGTGTCTTTGAACATTTAAAGTAAAATTTCTTGAAATACATTCCAGGAAGTGGAAACAGTTTTTTTTTAATTGGCAGAATTTTTAAATCTCTCTCAAAGATAACTTTTGTGTCTCCCAACTTACCATTTTGTTTTTTGTTTCTTTATGTAAGTTTCTTTATGTAATATTCAACTAAGGTTCTTCTTTTTAAAAAATGTTATAGTGCTAGAAAAACATAGATACAAACACCTGCCAGTTCTTGTGTGCTTTTATATATATGAAAGTTATTTTGGCCAAGTGTAGAATTCAAGGCTCTTGGATCTTTTCCTGCTTGAAGATTTAAAAAAAAAAATCTGTAGTTTAAAGATACCACACTTGTGACGTCTGTAGTTTCTGACAAAAAGCCCTTGTACATATCTTTTCTCACTCTTAACATTTAACATTTCCTCTTTATTTCTGATTTACAGTAATGTGAGTGCCATATTCCTTGATATTTTTCAACTTTCTTTTTAGATCTGTTGATTTAAAGTTCTTATCAAATATGGAAAGGTTTTTGGCTTCTTATATTTAAATGTTTTAAATAAAATACATCTACTTCAAACTATGTGTGTGCGTGTGCACACAAGTGAGCAAGCGAGAGAAAGAGAAACTCAATTTGTTTAGTTTCTATTGTGATTTTCAAATTCAGATCTTTTCTTCAGTCTAATCTACTATTCATCTCAACCACAGAAATTTTTTTAACTTATGTTGAAGTTTTCATTTACACTACTCAGTTCAAGTTGAATGTTCCAAAGGAAATGTCTTTAATTCTATCATTGTGTCACTTCTGGATGCCTCTGTTGATTGGTTTTTCTCCTGTGATCATATTCCTTCATTATGTTGTGTGTTTTGATAGGTTTAGGTTGGATACTGACCACTGTTAACTTTCAAGTTTTGAGTTACTTTTTTTGTAGTTTTCTAAGATATGATTAAATTCTTTAGAATTTCTTTGATCCTTTTAAAGCTCTGTTTGTTGGGTTCACAACAGCTTTTAAGTTTAGAGCTAACTTAGCCCATTACTGAGTTAGTACCCTTGTGAGAACTCTTAAGTCCTCCGTGTTTTTGGAGGTCTTTCTACTTTAGCTGGAGTTGGAGTGAATTCTGAGAATTAGTCTACCTATTTCTGTATTGTAGATCTTTCTCCAGCTTTTTTTGTTGTTGTTATTAAAGTGATGAACAGACATAACTTATGAGTTATAGTTACATGAATCAGGTAATGAGTACATTTTGGACAATGTCATCCTTTTCCCTCACTCTGTTTTTACCTCCCACCTTCATCCACAAGTTGTATAGTTTATTTTCAATGTACTGTATAGTAAGCATGACTACTGCATTTGTTCACTCTTTGTCTCTCCATTTCTTGGTTTCCCCATCTTTGATCACATCCTAATATGCATACATTGATCAGGACTGAGCTAAAGATTTTAGGGAGCCCTGAGCATATCACCTGAGCTCTCTCTCTGTATAACCCCCTTCTCTATGATATACTGTCATGAATATTCTAGCCACTTTACCTCTCTGACCTCTAAATTTTTGTGTTCTTAATAACTCAAGGAGAGCATGGCCTCTGTGGGTTCCTGTCCTACAGTATAGACCAGAAACTTTCCAGCTGAGTAAATATTTGTTTCCCTATATCTGGAATCACTGTCTTATGCAGTGTTATCTAACATCTGAAAGCTGTTGCTTCACATATTTTGCCTGGTTTTATTTAAGAAAGGAGGGTAAATTTAGCTTTTATAATTCCCTGTGGCCTGAAGCAGCTTCCAAGTCCCATATTTGATTTAAAAAAAATTGAGCTCTTAAATGTACTTTGCAATATAATTAGACTTATATAACAATTGAATGGTAACTCAAAAAATTAGAGTAGTGATAAATTTGTTGGATAAAATTCTTAATACATAAGAATAAAGTTAGAAAGTGTACTGTGGTTTTCCAGAGATGTGCATGTTTACTGAATAACTTGCTCTTGTTATTTGGTTTAAAAATGCAATTTCATCAAAGTTCTAGTTATTCATATGTATATTTGTATTTATTCTCAGTGTGTGTGTGTGTGTGTGTGTTTGATTCTTTTTTTTTTCTTCATTGTTTTTTTTTTTGTTTTTTGTTTTTTTTATTTTTTTTTCTCAAATTTTTATTATCAAACTGACGTACAGAGAGGTTACAGTGTCATACGTTGGGCATTGGATTAGGGTTTGAACTCAGGGCCTCAGGCTCTTAACTTTCTTGCTCATGGCTGGTGCCTTTTCACTAGGCTTCAAATGGAGATCCTTAAGTCAACCTTATGAATGTCTAGGGTTATAGGCGTGAGCCACCAGACCTGGCTTCATATAATTTTCATACGTCTCAGAATTTAATTTTTTTTTGCCAGTCCTGGGCCTTGGACTTAGGGCCTGAGCACTGTCCCTGGCTTCTTTTTGCTCAAGGCTAGCACTCTGCCACTTGAGCCACAGCGCCACTTCTGGCCATTTTCTGTATATGTGGTGCTGGGGAATCAAACCGAGGGCTTCATGTATAAGAGGCAGGCGCTCTTTGCTACTAGGCCATATCCTCCCCAGCCCTCAGAATTTAAATTTTTGTAAGGATTTTTTTAACCTATACTAATAATTTTCTTTGTATTCTACTTGGGAACTTATTTTAAAATAATGCTCTCTATTGATTACCATAAAAAAGTTGAATAGCAATTGGTTCAGTTTCTTTAAAAGAAAAACAAAATGGGTTTCGATTTGGCGGGAGGGTGGGGGGGGTTGGTCATGGGTTTTGAACTCTGGGCCTAGAAACTGTGCCTGAGCTCTTCAGCTCAAGGCTAGCACTCTACCACTTGAGCCACAGTCCACTTCCAGTTTTCTGGTGGTTAATTGGAGAAAAGTGTCTCACCGACTTTCCTGCCTGGGCTGGCTTTGAACTGTGATCCTCAGATCTCAGCCTCCTGAATAGCTAGGATTACAAATGTGAGCCACCAGTGCCTTGCAAAATGGGTATTTTAAGTGTTCATTGGGTTATGAATTATTGCTTTTGTTTCTTTTTTTTTTTTTTTTTTGGCCAGTCCTGGGGCTTGGACTCAGGGCCTGAGCACTGTCCCTGGCTTCTTTTTTTTTTTTTTTTGGCCAGTCCTGGGCCTTGGACTCAGGGCCTGAGCACTGTCCCTGGCTTCTTCCCGCTCAAGGCTAGCACTCTGCCACTTGAGCCACAGTGCCGCTTCTGGCCGTTTTCTGTATATGTGGTGCTGGGGAATCGAACCTAGGGCCTCGTGTATCCGAGGCAGGCACTCTTGCCACTAGGCTATATCCCCAGCCCCCTGTCCCTGGCTTCTTCTTGCTCAAGGCTAGCGCTCTGCCACTTAAGCCACAGCACCACTTCTGGCCATTTTCTGTATATGTGGTGCTGGGGAATCGAACCCAGGGCCTCATGTGTACGAGGCAAGCACTCTTGCCACTAGGCCATATCCCCAGCCCCGCTTTTGTTTCTTTTTAAAATTTTTATTGTTATTATAAAGGTGATATACAGAGGGGTTACACTTACGTAAGTCAGGAAATGAGTACATTTCTTTTTGGATAATGTCACACTGTGTTATGAATTCTTACTGAATTATTCTTTGGCAAACATCTGAGTTGAAATTATTTCTTTTAAAAATGAATAGGATTATAAACTTTTTAGTAAGGAATAATCATGTAAATTATTAATTTTTTTATTTTTTTAGGCTGTTTGCTGTTTTGTGGATTTTATGCTTGTCAGTATTCTTGAAGGTAAGTTGTTTAGTATGGTTAACTTGAAATATAATTCTGGTCATTGAAGTTACTCTAAGAAGATACTTATGACTATCTGGAACATTTGTATATGGAATGATTATACAGTAATCTCTAAAAAAAATTCAAAGTCTTGAATTGATCATTCTTAGTTATTGAAAGAGATGAATGACCAAATGAGTTACATTACATAGGAAAGTGCTTGTAGGATTGGGCACCAGTGGCTCATGCCTATAATAAATGGCTGAGATCTGAGAATCTTGTCATAAAAATTATAGCTAGCCACAGTCTTATTACCAATTGACCAGCAAAAATCCAGAAGTGGAGATATTGCTCAAGTGGTAGAGCATCAGGCATGAGTGAAAAGGCTGAGTGTTCATGGCCCAGAGTTTAAGCCCAAGAACAATCCCTCAAAACAACAGCAACAACAACAAAAACACCTGGATTTCACTTGTATCTGTCAGCTCCCAAATGGTCCATTTAATTCTGAGAAATATATTTTAAAGCCATTTGTAATTAGAATGACAATATTTAAAAGGAAGTGGATAATTTAGTTGGTATCTATTAATTAATGATGATCTCAAGAACCAATTTACATATTTAATCACTTGTCTATAGATATTTTTTTATAGTGCGACAGTGGAGCTGGTTCTCTCTGCAGTGGGAGCCCTTCTTTTCTGTGGCTTCATCATCTATGATACACACTCACTGATGCATAAACTGTCGCCTGAAGAGTATGTACTAGCTGCCATCAGCCTCTACTTGGATGTTATCAATCTGTTCCTGCACCTCTTACGATTTTTGGAAGCAGTTAATAAAAAGTAATTGAGAACAGTATACAGAGACTATCATTATGTAATAAAGTTGAAACATAATTAAATATTGTTAAACACATTCATGGTCTTTACTGGTATTCTGTAATGTTGTGTGCCTTAAAGTTATTATTTCTTATGCCATCACACTTGTGAAGTTTTTACTTAGAAACTCTTGTCAGACACATCAAAATTCTATTTACAATTTTTAAAAAAAAATTTTTTAAAAACTGAGTCTCACCACATAGCCCAGATTGACCTCAGACTTATTCCTTCTTCCACCTCCCAAGTGCTGGGATTATAGGCATGTACCACCACCATGTCCAACTTGATTGTGATTTGTTCAGACCTAAATTAGCCATAGTTAATTTGCAACTCAGGACTAATTTTATGAGTAGGCAGATGTAAGGGCATGTTCAAGTTCATTGTTTTATATCAAGTAAAGATGAAAATAGCAGGAAGTAAAGTAACCACAACTCATTTTATGCAAAGGACAGAGGAATAGAAGGAAATAGAAGTAGAAGGAAAACAAGAAAAGAGTAGGTTCTGAGAGCCTACTGAGAGCCATTATACCCATTTTCAATCCAGTTGATACAGTTCTGGGGTTAGTAGTGTCATCAATCCACTGCATAATTTCTTGAAAGAACTGGGCATTTACATTCCTTTTGCTTTTACCTTTTATCTTTGTGGAGCTTAGTCCAGAAATCTGTATCTAAGGGACTGACAGTGTGGGGTCACCATCTGAATTTCAGAAATCTGCCTGTTCCTTATTAAGTCATGAAAATGGAGGATTCCATGGCTTCATATACTGACTGATGCCAGTAGCACAGCATGCCTTTGAGATGGGTTATCTGTCTTCCTGTCAGGCATTCAGCACTACCACTGTGTATATGGTTCCATAGGTGCCTTCTGGCTCCATAAGAAATCATAGCAACACTTATTTTGACCCTTGTGTTATTCTTCTATCTAAGCAAAAGTTGTTTGGGCCCTTCATATTTGTATATTCAGAAAATAGCCTATTATATGAATGTATGAATGAGAGCATGTGTTAGGATTTAAAAATTAATACTAAAGCCATTTGACCTGTTGGACCTACTTATACAAACTGCTAAAGAATATAAATAACAATGCAGTTTGTAATTCAGCTTTTTATAGTATTTGTAGTACTGAATTGTGGCAAGATGTTCAATACCATAAAGGCATAAAGGCAAGTTCTTCTGGCGTCAAGTTTCTATTCCAAAACCTTCCCTTTTGGGTATATTAAGCTGGATGCAGTCATTTTGGTCTGTCTGAAAAGGAGCTTTCTTTAAAATGCAATACCTTGAAAGACTAGGTAGGTATATAGTTAACTTGTAAAGTTGAAATTCACTTGATCTATACGATCTTACCTTCCCATTTAAAGAAGCTAGGTTTCCCCAGCATTCTTCCTTTTTATAGCACACACTGTAAGTTTTCAGTCTATGTTTAAGGGGGAAAAAAAAGGTTCTGAATTCTGTACATTCCCTACTATGTATGGCTCCCTTATATTCCCTCTCAGACCTCCCTGTGTAGCCCAAAGCATGCCCTGAACTTGTGATGGGATGACAATGAGTCACCATCTGGGTGTGTGGTTTCATATAGGGCACAGATTTAAACAAAAGGTACGCAAGTGCCTTCTAGCAGCTGCACAAGATTTTACTAGGCTATCACTAAGGACAATTTCTTGACTTTTGGTATATATTATAAATCTCTAGAAAATACTCTGCAAATCATATGGGGCAGTTACATGTTTGAAAGTACACTGTAGAAAAGCAGGTCCTTTTTCCTTTTTTTGAGCTCTTACCACCGATGTAGGTCAGTGAGGTTGCGTTGTCTTCACTTAGGGGCAAGGACATCCAGATTCTGAAGACATCATTCACCCACATCATTTATGTGTTGAAGACCTGTAGTGTTCAAAAGCCTGTGGCATGAGGCATATATAAAATAAATGGTGTTCACGACCTAGCACTTACCCTACTCTTAGCATTGCATGTTAATATGTTAGGTAAATGTTGATCATTTTGCCCCTTAAGCTCTTCTTTGGGGTGGGAGGAATTGTTTTCTAGTTTGGGTTGACTGCCTGAGATAGAACTGACTGACGTACAAATACGCTGCGTATGTTCAAAGTGTCCACCAGCCAGGGCAGGAAAAATTTCAGGCTGCAAATAAACACCTTATCTCTGGAAGAACACTTGCGCTAGGATGGTGAGAAGGAAGTAAACCCACGAGCATGAGGTGCCGGTGAGGCTGAGCTTGGGAAGCCAACGTCGGCTTTCCACTCCCTTCCAGACAGGCAAGGTCAGTCGGGCGGGTTATTTTTTTGTTTTTTCTTTTTTGGGTACTGGGGATCGAACTCAGGACGTTGCACTTGCTAGGCAAGCGCTTTGCCACCGAGTTACATTCCAGCCCAAGGGCGGGTGTTTTACATTTGAAACAATTTCGTGGCACCTCCCCCATGTCCATGAAGCAGGCTTGCCTGGAGCCTGCCCTTCCCATCGGAACTCCCGCCGGCTCTAAGTCCCTCCAGTCTACCTGTAACGGGCAGCCCAGCTTCCAGCCCCGCCGGTGCAAAAGGGCTCCCGCGGCCCCGCCTCCCTAGGCCCCGCCTCTCGGCGCTCCCAGCGTGCAGCGCGCCCGCCCTGGACGGAAGGTGGAAGTGCGCAGCTTCCGGGGCTTCCGGTCGGCGTGCAGGGTCGGTTCCGCGTGTTGCCTGTGGTCGGTGCGGCGTAGTTTCCGGTGAGTCCCGGGTGGCCTGGGACTTGGGCTCCGTTCTGTCGCTGGTGGAGAATTTCACCTCAAGCCTGATCCTTTCCCGGCCAAGGTTGAGCTCCAGCGTAGATAATTCAGCATTACATCCAGGGAGGGAATCCCCGACGTGCGGAAGAGGGCCCTCCGGCCTCTCCGCATGCTGGGCGGAGTGGAACCCGTCCAAGGAGCCGTTTATCCCACTGAGATTAACTTGGGCCCACAAAGTTGTTTACAACGCTTCGTGCTGTGTTTGTGTCGCTTTGGACTAGGGAACAGAGTGAGTTGTGGTAATTGGCCTTCCGAAAGGGCGTGCATTCAACACATGTTTATAACCTCTCTCCTGTTGTCAAAGCGCTATGCACTGAGGGTCCAGTGGTGGTCAAGATCTACCTAAATCTCTGCCTTTGTTGGACCTCCAGTCCCAAGAGGGCGACGGGATAGTTTCAGGTTATCACAGGTGTTAGACTGGAGAGTTGCTTACCCAGATCAGAGAAGTCCTTCTGGGAAATTGAAAGGAGCAAGCCCTGGGTAGAACAGTTTCTAGGCCTAGAAAACAGCACATGTGAAGCGGACACAGTTTAGACTTTGGGGGGGATGTAATGGACGTTACAGGTGTTTGGAGGGCGAGGCGGGACCGAGACGGGTTAGAATGGAAGGAGATAATCATTAGATCTTGAACATATCGGGGAAGACGTTCTGTAGGATAAAGTAGAATTATAAGAAAGGCAATGATAGACTCTAAGGTTTTCAGACTAGGCACTAACCACTTTTTGAAGTATCTAGGGCAGGGACTGGGTTGCAAGGAAAGCAAGAATGGAAATAGTTAAGTTTAAGGTAGCTTGGCCTGAGGAGAAGAATAATGGAGGATTGCCTTGAGCTGTTTATAAAAATATTTTTGTAATCTGCCAGTGGAGGGTGGCTCACTAGTAGCTAGTAATCCTAGCTACTCAGGATGTGAAAACCTAAGGAAGTGGTCCATAGCCAGCCCTGGGAGGAAAGTCCATGAAACTCTTACCTCCAATTATAACTACTCCTTAAAAGAAAAAAAAATCCTTTAGTGGATCTGTGGCTTAAGTGGTAGAGTGCTAGCCTTGAGCCAAAAATGCTCAGGAACAGTGTCTAGACCCTGAGTTAAAGCCACAGATCTGACATCCTCCCCCCTCCCAAAATTGTAATTTGTAAACTTGGATAAATGTAAAGTAATGATAGTTTTTGCATATGGCTAAGAGCTTTTGGAAATGGGTTGCAGTTTGTGCTGACCACAGGGAGTTTTGATTTGTCTTTCTTGTTCTTTAATGGCTGTTTGCTCCACACAGACCCTAACATACACTTTAAACCATCCTTGAACCAAGTCAAGTTTGCCTTCCATTTGTTGCTGTTTTGTAGAGATACTTATTGGTCTAGTTTTCCAGGGATTTGTCCTTATTTTTCTTACAGTAAACAGTTTGTTTTGAATATGTATTTTTGTAACTACCAGGGGAAACATGGCTAAAAGTTTACGGAGTAAGTGGAAAAGGAAAATGCGTGCTGAGAAGAGGAAGAAGAATGCCCCAAAGGAGCTCAACAGACTTAAAAATATACTCAAAATCAGCGGTGATGTTTTAATGAAAGATGTTCAAGAAATAGCAACTGTGGTGGTACCCAAACATTGTCAAGAGAAAATGGATTGTGCGGAGAAGGATGACAATGGTGAGTTTATGTGCTTTATTTAAAAAAAAAAAGTATCAATTTTTTGTGATTTTTTTTTCCCCCTCATTTTTTAAAAACTGTCATTTACCTACCTCCACACCTGCTTTCCTCTCTACACCCCGCCTTACCAACATGTTTATTTGAAGGCTTACTGTGCTTACTAGAGACTTTGCTAGAGTGTTTTATGTAAGATGAATCTTTAGTAATATACAACAGCTTGACTGTTTAGGTGTACTTTATACAAAGAGAATAGATAAGCTTAAATATGCCTTGATTGGAATGGGTGCATAATTCAGTCAACATCTAGGCAGGATGGAAATGAGTTACACATTTGGATCCTTGCAAATCTAGTTCCCATTCTGTGAGTCTTAGGTACTTAACACTACTACTTTGAGAATTTTACTGTACTGTACTTACAGATTCTCGAGACAGACCTGTGTATTTTAATCATAGTCTAAAGTTGGAGTTACATCTAATGATACTTAGATATTAGATTACATCTAATATTTATGAAGTGTCTTATGGTTAAGGGAAAGAGCATTATTCTTCAAGCTTTGATCCTAGGAGTTTCCCATTCTTCAAAGTGACCATTTAAAATTTCTCTTTCTATTCCATTCCTCTTCCCATATAAATAAAAATTACAGAAAGCTCTTTATTTCAAGGGCTCTAAAACTTAGGTGTAATCAACAAAAAGTACTCCTTCTGTACCATCCAGAGTCTAAGAATTCAACTCTACAGTCTGTTTCCCTTCTTTTATTCCCTCCAAGGTCAGTTTCTCCACTTGTAAATCCTTTGCTCTTTTGCATTTTCGAAGACTTTTCATCCATCCTATCCTTCTTACTGGTTCCCTCTGCTGGAAGTTACTGTGGTCTGACATATCCCATCTCAAAAGATAAAAACACCTCCCTTGATTTCACCTTTCTCTCGCCTTGAAGGTTTAAAACGCGTGACTTTCATATGCTGTCTCCTATTCCTAAACATACCCCACCGCTGCATTTTCATTCTACTTTAGTTCTCAAGGCCAAATTTATATAATAAAGTTAACTTTTTTTCTTTGCAGTACTGAGGCTTGAACTCATACTTGAACAGTATTCCCAGTCCAAAATCCAACCAATCTATTATGTACAATTCAGAGGCATTCAGTACTTTCACAAGGTGCCACCATCACCTCAAGTTCCAAAACATCCTCATTATGCCAAGGTCTACTAGGTACACAAAATACTTATTGTCTCTTTGGATTTACCTATTTGGGATATGTCATGTAAATGGAATCATGAGATATTAGGGAGAAATATTCTGAGCATGTTCCTTCAGAGCAGATAAGATTGGTGATAGACATACCACAGCACAGTTGCTCAGAACCCCCTGCCAAGTTCTTTGTCAGTAGCACTGAATCTGTTGAGAAGTACGGAAGTTTGAGGATGTATGTATTCAGGTCTGTCTTGTATGTTGTTTGCCTGTCTCTGCCCACTCATGCTAAATTCATTAGAAGCTCATTCTACACTTAGACACTTATTAGTTTAACTGCCTCAGGAATCACTTTATATGGGTATTGTTTTAATAATTCACATGTGTTCAGAACCCTCCATCTATCCACTAAGGAAGCCAATCAAAGCCACATATCCTGAGTATTTCCTACTTGACTTTACTAGTCTGGTAAGGACAGTCTTTAGAAAGTTTCTCAGTGAAGAAAATGGTGTCCTTAGTTATTGATACTTTTTATGTCATTAATGGTTAAAAGAACATGTGGCAGTATGTGTCTAGTTTCTCTAAGTTTAAAGAGTTTTCAGTAGCAAAGAACTTGCTACAAATAAAGTTTGGTTTTGTTGGCTTTTCTTCCTTTGTTTTTGTTTTCTTTTGTAGCATCAGTTCTATTTTCTCAATGCATGGATGTTCACAGTTTTTTCCATTTATTGATTCAGATGACATGAAGATGGAGACTGAAATTAAGAGAAACAAAAAGACTCTTTTAGACCAGCATGGACAGTACCCAGTGTGGATGAACCAGAGGCAGAGAAAACGGCTGAAGGCAAAGCGAGAGAAAGGAAAGGGAAAGAACAAAGCAAAAGCAGCAAAGGGTCTGGCCTGGTAGCCTCTTAAAAACTTGAAAATGTCAATGGGACAGATGTTTGATTAAAATGTTGTGTGCATTGATTTCATGGGGTAAAAACTTACGTTTCCAACTGGGCTTACCTTCTTCAGCTCAGACCCTCAATAACTTTTTAAATTTCCTTTGATGAGTCAAAGCTGTACTGATGTTTTAATTGAATGTTTTCCAGCATCCAGGTATTATAAGACATCACAGTTCTGTTAAATAGTCACATGATTGTAATCATTCTCACAACTTGGTTGTTGACATCAGTAAAGATAAAACAAATGATACACTATTGAACTGACTGAACTCATATACTTAAAATGGTATTGTAATATTTAGCAGTATGACACAAGATGTTATAAACAGTAGTTGCTTGGTGTTTCTAAATTTGTATAATTCAGAATAAAAGATATTTTCTGTGTAGATACTGAAGTTTGATCTTTGTATATCCATAGGGTTTTCCAGTGCTAGAGAAGATCAGATTCTTAAGTTTAAAAAATCTTAATATTAGTGACATTGCCCCATTTGTAAGGAAATCGAAAGACTTGGAAAAAATTATATTAAGCAAAACAAGACCCAAAGAAACATAGGCTGCATGATAATAACTAGAATATGTCTATGATATTCTTAGCAAAGGATCACATTTGTTCAATAGCCAGGTGCATATGACCATATAAAATGAAGCTTATCAAAATGAACTCCCAAGAAATGGAAATGAGGTTTTTATAATGTACTGTGTGCAATTATTTCTCCCCCCCCCCCCACCCTGCCTTTGGTTTATGTCCTGTTGTCAGTGTTTTTGATTTCTCTACCCATGGTCCTCTATATTAATTGATTGGATGTGCTGAACAAAGGGACTCACAGAAATGGTGGGACAGAGGGTAAACCAGTGCAACAGTGATACTAGACACTAAGTTGGAAATGCTCTTTACAACTTCAGGAAGAGGGGAGTTGGTGGGGGTTGGGGAGCGGGAGAAAATGAGGGAGGGCTAACACTTCAAAAAGAAATGTACTCATAACCTTATTTATGTAACCCCTCTGTACATCACCTTTACAATAAAAATTTTTAAATGCTATATGTTAAAAACCTTAATTTTAGGATATTAACATACACCATCCATGGGCTTTTAGGAAATTACAATATCTCAGATTTTTCCTGGAAACTTATTATTTAGCCCTAATAATTACCCAGAGTATGTTCAGTCTGTTTTTCTTTCTTTTTTTTTTTGCCAGTCCTGGCACTCTGCCACTTGAGCCACAGAACCACTTCCAGCTTTTTTTCCTCTGGTTTATGTGGTGCTGAGGAATCGAACCCAGAACTTCATGCATGCTAGGCAAGCACTCCACCTCTAAGTCACATTCCCAGCCCCAATCTGTTTTTCTTTATTTTCAATTTTTAGATGATTTCTTAAAAGCTCTAAATGCCTTTTTAAAAATTAAGATGTACAGAGGAGGAGGAGTTACTGCTTCATAAATCAGGTAATGAGTATGTTTATTTTTGGACAATGTCACCCCTTCTCAGAGTCCCATTTTATTATTATTGATGCTTGGTTAAGAAAAAATATATAGATTTTGGCCAGGTGCAGGTGGCTCACACCTATAATCCTAGCTACTCAGGAGTCTTAGATCTGAGGATCATGGTTCAAAGCCAGCCAAGGCTGGAAACTCCATGAGACTCATCTCCAATTAAACACCAGAAAACCAGAAGTGGTGCTGTGGCTCAAGTAGTTGAGCCCTAGCCTTGAGCTGAAGAGCTCAGAGACAGGGCCTAGGACCAGAGTTCAAGCCTCACAACTGAATATACACACTCGCACATACACACACGCACACACACACGTCATATCAATTTGAGAAGTGGTACATATTTGAAAACTCAGGGGAGTTATTAGCTTGGTATAATCTTTGCCAGTTCTGAGGCTTGAACTTGGAGCCTGGGTGCTTGTCCCTGAGTGTCTCTGTGCTCAAGGCTAGCACTCTACCACTTAAGCCACAGTCCCAATTTCCAGCTTTTTCGGAGGCTCATCAACTTTACTGCCCTTGGCTGGACTCCAATCTTCAGATCTCAGCCTCCTGAGTAGCTAGGATTACAGGTGTGAGCCATGGCACCTAGCAGTTTTAGTATAAGCTTATGGAGACTTAGCAGTCAAGAAAATTAAACTTGAAACCTTTTTTCTGAGAAAAAGAATATGCTACTAGAAGTGCTAGTACTGTAATGACATTAGTTGTCTTGTTATAGTTAAATTTACTTTGTGTGTGTATGTGTGTTTGTGTGTGCATGCCAGTCCTGGGGCTTGAACTCAGGGTTGGGGTTCTGTCCCTGAGCTTTTTTTAAAGGCTAATGGCTAGTGTTCTTACCACTTGAGCCACAGCTTCACTTCCAACTTTTTTGGTGCTTAATTGGAGATGAGTCTCACAACTTTCCTTTCCTGGCTGGCTTTGAACCATGATCCTCAGATCTCAGCCTCCTGGTTACAGATGTGAGTTATCAGCACCTGACAGCTTCTTAAACCATGTAAAAGGTGAACTATGAATGAGAGCATACAGGCCATACACATGATGCCAAGTTGAGGCACAATATAAACAGGACATGTCATAACATGATGTAACATGACAGATTCTGCAAAACTTCATGCCAATAAAAGCTCGAAATTATTTTAGTAGAATAGGTTTTCTTTAATTTACTCAATACTTCATAGAAAAGTTAGTGACTGGTATAAAATACATACAATACCTTAAAAGAAGCTAAGAAATAGGGATGTAGTTTGGTGGCACAAGTCTTTGCTAGCATGTATAAGGCTGGAATTCCATGTCCTACACTACTGAAAAATAAAAGCTAAGATGGAGTGGGAATATGGCCTAGTGGTAGAGTGCTTGCCTTGTATACATGAAGCCCTGAGTTCAATTCCTCAGCACCACATATATAAAAAAAAAAAGCCTGAAGTGGTGCTGTGGCTCATGTGGTAGAGTGCTAGCCTTCAGTAAAAAAAAGAAGCCAGGGACAGTGCTCAGGCCCTGAGTTCAAGCTAAGATTTGAATTGGAAAATCAACTCATTAATGTCTTCAACTTTGACACAGTTATGAGTACTGTATTTGTGCGGGATACGGAAAGGATTATCCTCTTTTTTTTCCCATCATAAGAATCGTCTGCATATGTGATGTTGCACATTTGACCCTTGATTTTGGTAGTATTGTCAGGTATTTTCTCACTGGATTTTTTTTTCTAAGTTGAAGTATCTGGAATTTATTCATTTTTTCTATCTATGGCTAATAACTTATAGTTTGACTCCTGTGGCAGAAGCTTTGAGGGCCTCTCTATGAAAATTAGGATATTGGCTTAAGCTTTTCTAATCATGAAGTTTGTCTCTTCAGGATTCAAAAACTTAAAAGTGAAGAAAAAAACACTACTACCAAGAAAAACTTGACTTGGAAATCATGTTAGCTAGAGGAGAAATTGCCCACCACACTATTATAAGTAGGATACCACACTGCTAGCAGAGTTCTCCCCACCTCAATAACTAGATGGTAACTTATTTGTTATTTTATTCTTCAAAGTTAACAAATTGAGAAGTATAGTATAGTTTTATGTTTTATATAATTAGCATACCTTTTAAAAATTTGTCGTGTTTTACTTTTCCAGAGAATTGCCATAAAACCACCAGGTGGAGCTCAAGGACCAGATTATCTTTGGAATTAGAGCTAAATCACATTAGGAATCGAGTGGAACATTCTTTCTTGTTTTTAAAGACCTTACAGTTAATTTGTTTCAAAAATGCTTAAAGAAGCCAGGTGCCAATGGCGCACACCTGTCATCCTAGCTACTCAGGAGGCTGAGATCTGAGGATCAGTGTTCAAAGCCCTGAGTCTCTGAGACTCTTTGACCTCCATTTAAGTACCAGAAAACCAGAAATGGAGCTGTGGCTCGAAGTGGAAGAGTGCTAGCCATGTGCACAAAGAGGACCAGGAACAGTATGCCCAGGCCCTGAGCTTAAGTCCCAGGACCAGCAAAAAAAAAAAAAAAAAGGAAACTTCAAGGAATGATCAGATTTATAAAGATGACAACTAGAATGCAGATACTGAGCTGCTGACTAATCTTAGTAGCTATGAGTAACTTCTGAGGCCACCAGGTAGAGTGATTTGAAAACATATTTTTTTTCTGATATTTTTGCGACCATATGAAAACATTTCAGTAAACACCAATAATACGGGAAAATATTTGGATGTCAGTGGGGACTATTAAGTACTCACCAGGTCAAAGGTTACTGTCCCAGGAGGACTGTCAGACAGCCAGAAAGGTAGGGGTTCACTTATAAGAACCCTACAATTTACATAGTTGATTGCTAAGGGTTCTTTACATTTATTTTAAGGCAGGGGGAAAATACAATTCAATGTCCAATAAAACTCATTTGATAAAATGATAACAAATTATCCAAAACAGCACAGCAGCCAACACAGAGAAGATGCTTATTCTTCTAAATGTATCACATACATTATTGCATCTGTAAATCAATGGTGTGAGACCAATACTCATTCCTAGTTTGTGATCAGGAAAGAGTTTGAGGAGGAAATACTCAACGTCTGCCACTGTCTTGAGACTAGCATGAATACCCCTGATGTTGCAGAGACAGATTTAGTTTTGAAGACAACCTCCTAACTAGAATGCTGGGAGAGGAAATGGGCTGAATTGGGAGCTATGGAGTTCAGGCTACATGCCACTTGGTTGGAATGAAGCAGAATGGATTCAAATACTATACTTAAAAAGGTTTAAAGCTGTTAAAGTCTTTTCCAGCCAAGAAATGCCTTATAGAAAATTGTGTTTGAAATGTGATGTTCTGATTTTGCTCTAAGCATTCTTCTTTTTTCTACTATATGCTATAAACCTAATTATCTTTCTAGTGGAAATAACAAAATCTCCTAAATTTTGTTAATGCTAAATGCAGTATTCATTAGACTGAGCTCCAAATTAAAGCATGGAAAACCGTTACAAATATCTGCTTTGAACAATGATCAGGGTGAAGACTTTTGAAATTTAATTTAAAGAATGGCATCACTTTATAATATATTGGGTTTATAATAGGCAGAATGCATTTTATTTCCTAAAGCGATGAATTGTCTTGGCATTATGCTATTTTATGAAACACTTTCTCACTCTCACATTGAGTCTTTATAGTTTTCAATATCGGTGAAACCTTTAAGTGGTCTTAGTTGGGTGTTGTGTATCATTGTACAGTAACTGCAAGTACATATGGAATTTCTGATCCGTGTAATAAAGTACATTTGTCATAGATCTTGTGATCTGCATACCTTTCAGCCATTACTTCATAAATCTGTTCCATCAGAAAACTGCTTTGTGTGGCAATAGTTGAAGCTGCTTCTAATAAACTAATATTTGGTGTCTTTTATATGTAATCAACAGGGAGTATTATAGACTTGTGCCTCTGTGGAGAAACATTCCACTAAACTCCTTTTCTCTTGACAATAAGGGAAAAAAATAGTTTGGGAAAAGCACAGATGTTCAAGAACATATGTTATTTGCTCCTAAAAGTCAGCTGAAGATCTTTTGTATTGCTGCAGATTTTTAAAAATGCTTCAGAGAAGAAATGGTTTGAGATGTGGGGGCGGGGGGGGGGGGAGAGACAGAAACAAATTTCATTGAAAGGCTAAAATCAGGTGCTATTTGTCACAATTCTAAAATACTTTCGCTTTGCTCCCACAAAGAGGTATGTTCTTGAGCAAGGCTGTAGACAATTTGCAAAGGATTGCCATTCCTGAATGCTTTCCTAACTTACACATAAGTACTTTGCTTTAATGTAGTCTTTATTAGTCCCAAACTTCGAATTTGGCAATATCTTCATAAAAGCAGGTATTAAATAATTTAAGTACAAAATGATTACCCTTTTGCCTTTGTCTGCTCTAAGTTATTGTATAGGGGCTGGAGAAATCTGCACAATGAGTCAGAGTTCCACAGACTAGGCACTTGGTTATTGACGTATATATAGGAGAAAGCTGTTGGGAAATAGTTTAGAAGGGAGTTTAGGTGAGGTTGGTATGAAGGTCCTTTACAAACCTATGAATCTTTAGGAAGAGTTGCCATACAGAGAATGGGAACCAGCTGTCCCAAATCTCCACTGAGGAAATGGGTTTTAACGATAGCAGAAAGGATTTGGGGTAAATGTAAAGAACTTCCTGAATGTGAAATGTTGTTTAAAGCCAAGTATAGATAGAAAAGAGGCCTCTGAGTTGTCTCTGGAGGAGAGAGAGAAGAGAAGAAGAAAAAAAATAGGAGGGGCAAGAAGTCTGATCAGTTCCCTTTTAATTAAGATGACTTAAATGTGATTCCTACCCAGTGGTCCTGAGGTTTTGACTTTTCTTTTAAAAATTTTTTTTTATTTCGATAATCAAATCTGGAGAACACTGAGGTTTCTATTTGCTAGTCTCACTGTCACATCTTAGGTTTTAAAGGCTTAAAACGTCAGAACCAAAGAGTATACTTTATGCTAGACTTGACAGTGCTAGAGGACAGGGAGGTCTGGAGATCCTTTCTGTGTAATTACTATGATGTTTGGGTGGGACTTGGATTTGCAGTTAGGGCCTCAGGCTTACTAGGCAGGTGCTCTACCTCTTGAGCCACATACCCACCCAGCCCATGTAATTCAAAGTCCTCATGTAAGACAGAGGGAACCAATCAAGACCTCTGAGTCCCACATTTCTACTTGCAGTTACAGGACCATTCTACAAATCAAATAACTTACATGTTCTCTTTGTCTCTTCTTCCTTCTGAAAGAAAAGTAATTCTCTCTGTCCTCAAAGGCTAGCTTGTATAATGATTTCAAATCGTGGTTTTGCTTCAGTTTTGGGTAAAAAGGGAAGCCCCTGCTCAGTTTTGAGACTTTTTTCCCATCAAAAAGGGGATTTCAGAGGACTCAAGGACATAGGTCACAGAACATTGAAAGAGTACCAAAGCTAATGGGCTTCATAGCCTCAGTGGTGGGGCATCAGCCTTGAGCAGAATAGCTTAGGGACAGTGCCCAGCCTTGGAGTTCAAGCTGACATTAAAAAAAAAAAGTAGAAAGTATATTTTCTTTCTTTCTTTGTTCTTCTTCGTCTTCGTCGTCTTTTTTTTTTTTTTGCCAGTCCTGGTGCTTGGGACTCAGGGCCTGAGCACTGTCCCTGGCTTCTTTTTGTTCAAGGCTAGCATTCTACCTCTTGAGCCACAGCGCCACTTCAGGCTGTGGTGCTGAGGAATCAAACCCAGAGCTTCATGTATGCAAGGCAATCACTCTACCACTAAGCCACATTCCTAGCCCAGAAAGTGTATTTTCTAAGGGAGGTAGGCAAATAATGTTTTATGGGCACATAGCTATGCCTACTTGTTCATGTATTGTCAATGACACTGGGTGTGACAAAGGCAGAGCTGTGTAATTGGGATAAAGAATATCTTATCCTGCGAGGCCTTAATTACAATTATTCCTTGTACTAAAAGGTCTTCTCTCCTGCTTTCAAATTATTTCTGCATTTAGTAAATAAAGATTTTTATTTCTTATTTAGAAATTCATATAAGTTGGATCAGATTTATGTCCCCAACCAGTTGCATTTCATATTCAGATGTTTTCCCTTCCCTTTCTTCCTTGAGAGCAGTTATATCCAAAAGAGGAAAGTCAACTGGACTCACCTTCCCTGAGTCTCACAGGAAGGCAATGGTTATCATTTGTGCTGTGTTTGTGTATTAAGGTGGGTTTCTACCTGCCCTCTCCCACTGGGCTAATTCTTGGATTAAAAAAATAATAAAAGATGGTTTTATTGTTACGCTTTCCACACATCTCACAACACACTCTTCTTTCAAGTTTACAAACCATTTTTGAAAATGTGCAATTCTAGAGAAAGGACTCTGTTTTAATTTAAGACGGCACCTAGAATACTGGCACATGTAACAGCATTCCAATATAGTTGATTTGGTGGGTGGTCTGGCTGAAGATGTTTTACACAAATGCACTTACAGGTTGGTTTCATTAACATGAAATTAATATGGACCAAAATAGCCCTAGCATTTAAGGCTTGAAAATGTTGTAGACATCACCTATTTCAACCCTGTATTTTGTAACAGATGAGCAAACAGAGGCCGATATTCCCAAGGTATTAGTAGTTTGTGGGAGAGTCCAGAGCCAAGATCTTTGTATTCTCAGGCCAATCCATTGCTAACCATAAATTAGTGACAGCTAGCCAGACAAACAGTAACATTCTGACTCGTGTCAAAATTAATTTTACTCTTCTCTATGAAAGGAGAGGCTGCTAAATGAAACTATAGTGTGTGACTAGTGATCTTTCAAGCAGGTCTATTTCTGCAGTAATTAATGATGAAATCTGTCTCTTTGGTAGCTATGCCTCTCTGTATCACAGACACTAAAATATATCTTAATTAAAACAAAATAAACAGAACAAAAAGTAAGAAACGTCCTCATTTCTCCTGACCTCCCTCCCCCTCCCCCCACTTTCTTCCTTCTAATTTATCCTGGCGGTCAACTGGTTTTTCTTCTGTAACTCTCACCATTTTTCCCCTCATAAATGTAACATATGTATATTGTAGAAAACTTTAAAACTCAGGAAAAGTCTAAATGAAATACAATCATTTGTAATCCAACCACCCAGAGGATGTGTGTATATTTTCATAATTGTTTTAAGACTGTATAATTTTATATCCTGCTTTCTTAGCTTTATGGCATGGGAATTTCCCACATGCCACTGGGAATTCTTCAAGCGTTGTTTGAAATGTTAACCTCGTATTTTGTCTGATGGAGAAAATGCATTTCCTTATCTGCCTGCTTTTGGACATTTAAATTTTCTCCAAAAGTTGTTTCTGTTTTGGGTTTTGTTTTTGTTTTGTGTTTTCTATTTAAATATTTCTCTGTATCAAGGACTATCATTTAAGTATAACATTTATCTGGCTATGTTTTTGTTCTAGAAGGGTCTAAATTTTCTTAAATGTCTTCTGATCTGTGTTGCCCAACTGATTTCCCGAAAGGTTGAAGTAATTAACAATCCCACCAGGAGCCACGAAGGCTATAAACTAAGTTGTTTTATTTTTTAAACTTTGCTTTTGATAGGTCACTCTCCCACTAGGAACTGTTATTAGCTGCAAGATCAGATCAGAGCTTCTTAGTGTACTCACTTTCATTTCTTCACTTTCAGTTGATCTTTTAATGACTGCAATCTGGCATTTCTCCCCATCTGTGTGCTTGGATTGGACTAAGTGAAAGGAAACTAGAGTTCAAATCCTAGGCCTACCACTTCACTAGTTTCTGACCTTGGGCAAGAGATTTAATTTCTTTGACTCTGTTTCCTCAAGTTCAAGATGGAAATAAAAGAGAATTTGGTTTGTGAGGGCTCTCATGAAATAATATATGTAAGTAAGGTTCTTGAATCAGTGGAGTACTATATAAATGTTAGAGGTTTATTGTTATTGCAACTGCTTCTGAGGGTAGCACATGTGGTAGTTATTAATGCTGTCCACCAAATATTTCTGGTTCCTGTTGGAACCATCATAGAATTTTGCTTCCATACTCTCTTATCTCTGTGTGACCATCTCACTGGCTTTGGGCAGTGTGATATGAATGGAAGTGACCTGTGATGTAAGGGACAAAATCTTCTGAGGACTGGGCCTTTATTAGCTTCTCACTTCTTGCATGGTGAAGGTCAATGCTGCAAGTGACTGTTGCTCTAAGCGTGGGTCCTGGAGATAGAATCTCCAAGAAGAGAGGAGTCAACTAGTGATGGAGCAAGAATTAGGACCTTGATGATTCAAAACCTAAGATTTGGTGGATGAGTCTGACTGAGTTCTGACTTACTAGTAAGAGCTCTGCTTCAGTCTTCCCCTTTCCATGGCGCTTCAATGTTACTGGACTTTGAAAGACTCATGCTTTGGCATGGTGTGTCCCTCCTCCACCTCTCTGCTCTGCCCTTCATTGCTCTCTTTCTCTTCCTTCATCTTCTTCAATATGGATTGTAAGATAAGCTTCTGACCTCCTTTCAGTAGATGCATACTTTTGCCAACTTTGAGACTTCTCACAGCTTTAAACCTGTGCTTAGAAAAGGTGTCCAGCTGGAGAACCACTACTCCACGCTTTAAACCTGTGCTCAGAAAAGGTGTTCAGCTGGAGAACCACTACTCCCCCCTTAAAAAAAACAAAAAACTACCTTGAGGAGAGGACAGGGTCTAGACTGGATTGGTCATGGACCTCACCTTGGCACATATCACCTCTCTACCTCTATGTCTATCTCTATCACAAGGGGGATAATGGGAGCTCCTATCTCATAGGAAGTCTTGAGATGTAAAAAGGAAAATATACACCAAACCAAATATACACCAAAGGCCTCAGACATGATCATCTTACTAAATAGTAGTACTGATTGTGCCATTGTTTTCTTGTCTCTTTCCCTCATTCCTCCTGTTTTACTTCCATGTTGGAGGGAGGATACACTTAGCAATAGAAATCCCATAATAAACACAAGCCTAAATCTAACATCATATTGACCTCTAGTACCTGGAGTGAAAAATTGGTATCTGGCCCTGAAGTGACTTGCTGTAGAGGGTTTGCTTTTGTTTCCTGGTGAATAACAATTCACCAGTTGTCCATGCTCTCTAATATTCTTATACACATTCATCTGTCTCACAAAAAGAGAAAAATCTGCCATAGGTACACATGCTCTAAAACATACACCACATACGATGTACCATTCTCATGGTGTTGAGAGTACAGTTTAGTGGTACATTTGCCACCGTCACTATGATCTCTTTTCAAAACTTTACCCCACCTCAAACCAAAATCCCTCCAGACCCAGTAACAGTAACTCTCCATTCCTGCCTCTCCTTAAGCCCTAGCAAACTCTATTCTTCTCACTGTTTCTGAATTTGCCTATTTTAGGTGCTTCATAGAAGTGAATCATGTGTTTGATTTCTCTCACTTAATGTAACAATCCCATACATGTAGTAGCATGTGTCAGATGGTAGTTCCTTTTTAAAAACTAAATAATATTCCCTGTGTGATATGCCACATTTTCTTCATCTGTTGATGGACATTGGGCATGCTACTCTGAGAAGCTCTTTGGTTGTTGTTGGTGGTGGTCGTGGGGCTTGAACTCTGGGCCTGGGCATTGTCCCTGAGCTCAAGGCTAGCGCTCTACCACTTTGAGCCATAGTGCCATTACCTGTTTTCTGGTGGTTAATTGGACATAAGAGTCTCAGGGACTTTCTTGCCTGGGCTGGCTTTGAACCGTGATCTTCAGATCTCAGCCTCCAGAGTAGCTAGGATTACAGGCAGGAGCCATCAGCTCCCTGCTCTCTGAGAAGCTCTTGAGGCATCTGGTGCCACTTACTTGAGTTCTCCACTCGAGACATCTTGTCACTCATTGTCTACCCCTTTTCTGCCCCAAACAATCCATCTACCCAGAGATAAAAATATGGAGGGTAGGGAAGGCAAAGGAAGAAAGGGAGAATTCACAGACAATGTGGATGTAATAGAGATACTTTTATTTCTTTCTGTAAAAAATAAGTGATTTTTTAAAATGCTCATAGCTAATCATTATAGTTATGACATAGTTCCACATCTTTTTGGTAGCTAATTTCATGTATTTTCCACCAATACAAAAGACTTTGATTGGAAAGTTGATGGTGATACACTCATGCTATACTTATGCTAATGAAGTGATATCTATTGTGTTATTTAGTGATCTAACTTCTGAATTTTGAGAGGTCCTAGGAATCATAGCTTTGGCACTATATTGTAAGTTTCTTCAAAGAGGAGATGATACTATGATTTGGTATATCCAAGATGAAATTCAGATTTAAAAACATATTTCTTAAAGGATTTGATGTATATTTGGAACTTCTTAAAGCATTTCCCTTTATGTTTTTATCCAGCATCATCCAACAAAATCTGATAGTGCTCATGTCATAGTTTAGTGCTTAACAAATCACTTAGTCTATTGAGTCCAGCTTTCCAAGGGGTCTGTTATGTTTTCTATTTGATAGTAAAGTATTTGAAATAGTCATTTTGTCTTATAACTCCTGATAGTCTCATTATGCTGTATTTAGGCTGACCTAAACTATAACACAAAAGTACCAATTTATATAAACTCTGGTGATAGGAAAAAATTTCAGGGCAGAGTACGAAATCTTTCTTTCAAAATATTATCGTTCTCTATGCGTCTGTGCTACTTTTCACCTAGGGTTTATATCATAAAATAATCTTACTGTGTGCATACTGTAGTATCTGAACTCCCTGAGATTTACCGAGGACAAATGTAATCTTAATATTATATTAAATTTCATTTCACAGGTTTGTTTCATAAGCTCAGTAGTTTTTTTTTCCAAGTTGCAACTCTGTTTCCTTTCTAAATGTGTTAATAAAATGCTTGCATTAAGATTGGCTTGGCTCCAAAATCTGACATGGTCCTGCTTCAAGTAAGTGACAAAAACCTGTGACAATAGAGTACTTGGAGATCTTTCGATGCATCCTAAGTATACAAGTGGGGAAACTCCTGGTTCCTCATAGAGTTAAATTAAGGTCAGACCTGGTTTCCGACACGAAGTTCAGATGTATTGGCAGATCCCCATGCTTGCATTTATTATACTGTAATTTGGGGCTTAAAGAGTTATATCCAGTCCATCCCCAACATCTGGATAGTGTTTATAACGATCACATTTGATCCTAATGTAATTTTGTTGGGGAATTCACTAGAATTCCTCTGTTGGCTACATTACAATTGAACATGAGATCCGCTAAAATATTACCTCCCCCCCCCCCAAAAAAAAACCCCTCAAGTGAGTATCCACAGAAAATACAAAAATAGATATAGATTTCATCCCTCCAATTCTCTCCTCCTTCTCCCATCTTGTAGCCACTAACCCATCATGTTCTGTATTGGGGCTTCCTGGTCTCCATTGAAAAGCTAGGGGAGATTCTTTAACAGCAGCCGTTATTTGTCAAGAGTTTTGAGCCTTGAAAAGCAGAGCAGGCACAAGCATCTTTCAAAGATGATACTTGTACATGTGCAACCATAATGGCTATGTCATGGAACCAACTGAGAGGGATGGCATGACCTGGGTGATGATTTTTCCTTTCCTTTTCCTTTTGATTTAGCTGCTACTTTTTAGGGTGAGGAAGACATTGTTTGGAAAGGAAAGCCAAAGGATTGGTTTTAACCACCTCCCCCCCCCCCCAACAACGATAGTCCCAAATGAATCAAACTGAATCTTTTAAGGGCTGTACAGGGAACCTTTAATTATGTGAGGTTGACAAGGGAGACATTTGGGAAGTTTGGCAATGCAGTTCCAGGACACCCCCCCACCCAACCCCGCCAGCAGGGAAGCATATTAGCATATTTCATGTAGTTTGTGCATAGCAATGTACCCTTCCCATGAAATAATTTTAGGATTGAAAAGGAGACAGATGGGAAGAGAAGAAGACAGATAGGGAAGGGCAGACTCTAACAGTCTTTAGAGAGGGAATATTATTTCATTAAATCTAAAGCGCACATGCGTTTCTGATGTATAGCATATGCAAGTCTATGCAAATTATTTAATAGCAGTGTATTCAGAGTAATTTCCATTTCCTCCCAGCCTGTGATGGGAATATTCCTTTTAATCAGATTAGATGACATCCTCCTCAAACTTTTGGGGGTTTCAACTTAATTTACCATGCTAAGTAGTTAGGGTAATTTGAAATAAAGCAATCAGTGTGCCGAAAAGAACGAAGCCAAACCTCATGTCTGTCTTTGCAATGGGGGGCTGGCCTCTGCATGAGTTCCCCTCCCCTCCCCGTCCTTTCTTTCCCCTTCTTTAGCCCTCTCTCCTCCCCTTCTCTTCCCCCTCCCTCTCCCTCCCTTCTTCTCTCCTCCCCTCCTATATTTTCTCTGACTCCAAACCTCAGCAGAGTTTCCAGTGAATCCTTGGGTTGTTTTGGTGCGACCTAGTCAAATGTGTTTTCCGTACCTAGAGCTTGCGTGTGATACTGCATTCATTCCACCAGGCCTCCCTTGACGGTCACAATTTACAGTGCTGCCTCAAACAACCATGGAAGATGTATTAAAAATGGTTCCACCTGGGCAGGTCAGACTCCTAAAGTGGTCGTTGAAAATGGTCTGCAGGGACCCCACAGATATTCCATCCTAGAGATCATGGGCAAATGGGAGTCACATTCCTTCAAGAACCATGGATGGGTAAGAGTTACCAAGGGAAGCCAGGGCAGGGAAGAATTGACCTGCAAGGGACAGCCTTTGATAGGCCAGTGGTGCCTGGGCTGGACAAGCAATGCTAGTCCTGGGCAGAACTGTGAAGCTTTTGGGCGAGGAGGGGGTGGGGCTTGGAGGGATCTCTCACAGTTGTGTAGGTTCTTTGTTCCCCAGTCCCGGGAGGTTCATTGTCTTGAATTTAGGAGAGAATCGGGTTGATGACCCTTACAATTGCCCAGCAGATGGCAGTAAAGAGTCTTGAAGAAAGCGTGTCTTCTAAAACTATCAAGTTCATAGTTTGGACTAGACTATAGGCTGGTTGACCTTGTCTTTTGCAACCCTCTGTTTTATAGGTGGTGGCATTTGGGGAAAGGGAAGATTTTAATTGCTTAAAGTAATTCCCTGCAAAGTGTTAGCAGGTGAGGTTTAAACATCATCCATATTAAGACTGTCAGGGATTTCCTTGCCACCAAGACATAAAAGGATGAGATTCAACGATGAAATTTCACAAAGGAAGACAAAGAGTCAGCTTTAAAAAAAAAATCTCATTTTCTTCTTTCCTCCCCCACCTAAAATTCCCCCAAACAATCTCAATCCTTAGCTGTGATCCTGGTTTGAGATCTGCCACTAAGCCCTCTTCCCTGTGGTCCAAGGAGTAGGTGCTTTTTTATTTTCAATCCAAGGTTTACAGAGTACCTGTATGTTTGGCTGAGATGGAAAAGAACACATTGTTATCAATTCAGATCTGTATAATTATTAAGGGAAAGCAGGCTATAGTTTTTGGAAAGCATACTGAATCATTCACTGTTCTCATAAATGCGCAAGCCAATTGTTCATTTTTCTGCTTTCACAGGGAAGGAGAGGTGATCAGAGAAATTCAGCCATCACTATTAAATCTCTAGTTAATATGCAAATTCATATCTTTACTTGTCTGTTCCCCAGTCTTGACCTCCACATGCATGACTCCGAAAAGTAACACTGAAGTAGGATTCTGTCTTTCATTATTTTATTTTTGGTTTCTTCTTGTTGATATTTTCTAACAGGTAAAATACATGGTCACCAGTAGCTACTTCTCATTCTATGTCTTCTTGCTGGCTATCTCCTCTAGACAAGTTATGATTTCCTGTGTATTCTTGCAGAAAAGCTTTTTTCTTTAATAAGCATGAGTGTAGCTCAATAAACACATTTTTTATGTTTTTTTAATTTATTAATATCTCTTCAGTGATCTAAATAATTGTAACAATTTCAGAGTTGAGAATATTTTCTACAGTATGTGTAATAATTGCATCTAACTGAAATTGGTTCATTTAATTTACATAGTTCTTTTGGATGCATAATGAAATTGTACATATCTTTAAATGGAGCTCACCTTTAAAAACCTCTTCATGGATAAAAACCTCCATACTGGGTCAATATATGGCCTTTTGAGAGATTTTAATTATTAGTTACACTTTTGAAGAATTTGTGATTTTTATGTTTATTTTTGTGCCAATATTGGGGCTTGAACTCAAGGCCTCACACTCTCACTTGGTATTTTGTTCACAGTTGGTTTTCTACCACTTGAGCCACACCTCCACTTCTGGCTTTTGCTGGCTAATTGAAAAAAGTGTCTCTCAGGTTTGTTTGCTTGGGATGACTTTGAACCAGAGTCCTCAGATCTTAGCCTTGTGAGTAGTTAGGATTACACACACATGAGGCACCAGTGGTTGGCCATTTTGTGTGTTAAACAAGTGCTATTATCATTTCTAACAGACACAGACACACATGCACACAGATACATACACATCATTTGAACTAGGCTTAAAACTTACTAAAGAAAGACCCTGGAATTGTGGGGATGGAAGTGTTACTCCTCAGTAGAGTGCGTGCCTGGTGAGTGTAGTATCCTGAATTCTGATTTCAGACACCAGTACCACCATTTGCATACACAAAGAGAGGGTGGGGGAAGAGAGAGAAAGGAAGGAAGGAAGGAAACAAAGGAAGGAAGAAAGAAAGAGAGAAAGAAAAGAAGGAAGGAAGGAAGGAAGAAAGGAAAGAAGGAAGGAAAGAAGGAAGGAAAGAAGGAAGGAAGGAAGAAGCTGGAATTAAAAATCATCCAGAAAAATCAGCAGTGCTGTGAGATCTTCTACCCTTCTTAGACTATTTAAACACGGAGTATGTGTTCTGTTCAAACTTCCATTTAACATCTTTGGAGTAGGATGAGATAAATGAGTAAAATAAAGTATGACCAGAGAAACCTTCCAGAAGAAGATAATTTCTTTCTAACCGATAAACTTCAAGCTCTTTGGACAGAAGGAATTCTTCAAAGGCCAATGTGAATGTTGGTTTGCTTGCTTAACACCTTATTTATTTTATTTTATTTTATTTTATTTTTTGCCAGTCCTGGGCCTTGGACTTAGGGCTCGAGCACTGTCCCTAGCTTCTTTTTGCTCAAGGCTAACACTCTGCCAACTTGAGCCACAGCGCCACTTCTGGCCGTTTTCTGTATATGTGGTGCTGAGGAATTGAACCCAGGGCTTCATGTATATGAGGCAAGCACTCTTGCCACTAGGCCATATTCCCAGCCCTTAACACCTTATTAAGATGAATTATGCGTCCTGAATAAAAGTACCCTGGTGTTCCGCAAAAGATGGAACTTACAATCCATTAACTTTGTATGTTCTCCATAAGTTACAGTAAGAAAGGGCAAAAGGAAAGAGCAGAGGAGAGCGGGGGGTGGGGGTGGAGAGCGGGAAACAAAGACAGAAAGAGACACAGAGAGAACAAGAGACAGAGAAGGAAATTATTCTTCCAGTATCCACCTTGACGTAGCTTTAGCTTTTGTTCTATCATAGGCTCTCTAATTGGATGGCAAGGCTGTTAAATTCCTATGAATTGGGAATATGCCATTTTTCCACTATGGTACTTTGATCTCCATTTTGTACTATTCATTGACTATTGCCCCATGTCTGAGCTGGAACCAACCTTTTGAAAGCAACCATTAGATCTAGAAGTCTAGAGGTGTGGAGGCTGGCAGCCTCCAGCACCCACAGTCTTTATTGCTCTTCTTCCTCCCTTCTAGTTTCTTCTCCATATCCTACTCAATCCCCACACTCATCTCCTCCTGTATCATAGGACTAGGATTTATACTTCTTGAAAAGTGGAGGTTGGGGCTGGGAATATGGCTTAGTAGTATAGTGCTTACCTTGCATGCATGAAGCCCTGGGTTCAATTCATCAGTATCACATAAACAGAAAAAGCTGGAAGTGGTGCTGTGGCTCAAGTGGTAGAGTGCTAGCCTTCAGCAAAAAGAAACCAGGGACAGTGCTCAAGCCCTTAGTCCAAGCCCCAGGACTGGCCAAAAAACAAAACAAACAAATGAAAAGTGGAGGTTACAGAACTTCAGAAACAATACACTGAGGCATAGGGGCATAAGAAGACCTCCATGTAACCTGAAGCAGAAGCCAGAGTGAAGGAGCTATTTACATAGCAAATTACATGAGCTGAGTCACATGGACTCATCAAGTTTTAGATTTGAAAGAAGTCTGGTTCCAGTGACTGGTTATGAAACACACACTCTCTCTCTCCCTCTCTCTCTCTCTCTCTCTCTCTCTCTCATAGCTCTGGCCAACACTGCTGAGCTCTGTGTGTATATTTTATTGAATGTCAAATAGTTGTCTCAAACTCTGAGGATCACAGTTCAAAGCCAGCCTGGGCAGGAAAGTCTGTGTATCTTGCAAGGGTTTTCTGTCTATAGAATCTTCTCGTTCAGTGAAAATGGAAAATGCATCTTTAATCATTAAGTCCAGTGACTGTGGAGTGGAGTCATCATTGAGCTTTCTCTGTTCATCTTTTTCCAAGCTCTAGCAAAGAAAGTAGGTTCTACCTTTAGATTAGAATGAGACTCTTACCCCTCAGTGATTTTTATCTAAGACATCTCTCCCCTGGACCACTTGGCTTCCTAATAGATCTCCTATCTTTTGCTTTTGCTACCACCAATCTCCTCAGAGTGATCCTATTTATTAATTTAATTTATTTATTTAGTGCCAGTATTGGGTCTTGACCTAAGAGCCTTCTTTATGCTTTCACTTAGCTTTTTCACTCAAGGTTAGTGCCTTACCACTTGAAGCACATCTCTACTTCTGACCTTTGCTGGTTAATTCACAGTAAGAGTTTCTTGGATTTGTCTGCTTAGGCTGGCTTTGAACCTGGTCTTCAGATCTCAGCCTCTTGAGTAGCTGGGATTACACGGGCGAGCCACCAGCACCCAGCAGAGTGGTCCTTTTTAGAAAATACCCACCACAATCTTGGAAACTCATCCCACCCCAACTAAAAGCCCAAATTTGCACAATACCCTAAAAGTCCTTATAGTATGTCTTGCCCATTTTTACTTCTCTGATCATTGTCTCCTACCATGCTCTTCCTCTGCTTTAGCCATATTTGAGTCTTTGTTGCATGCACAAACTCCTGCCTCAGTAATGTGGCTTTCTCTCAAATCTTTCTCTTTTCAATGTCTGCTTTTGCCAAGTATCATCTTCACATCTATCTAATATTTCCTCAGATGTCCCCTGTCTAATATGACTATTGCTAATCAAGATATTTACTATTGCAAGCTGGAGAGTGGTGGCTCATGCCCATAATCCTAGCTACTCAGGAGGTTGAGATCTGAGGATCACAGTTTGAAGGCAGCCTGGGACTCTTACCTCCCATTAACCACCAGAAAACCAAAAGTGGTGCTGTGGCTTAAAGTGTTAGAGTGCTAGCCTTGAGAGAAAAAGTGCAGGGACAGCGCCCTGGCCCTGAATTCAATCTTCATAACAGACAAAAAAGAAAAAGGAAAAGATATTAACAATTATCTATTACAACCGGATAGTCTTCCCAACCCCAATCCAGTCGTCCAATTCCCCTTTACTCATTCTATTTTTTTATTTCCATTAACATCTTTTAAAAACCCAAATTTACTATTTTATCCTGTATTGTATGTATTGGAACCATTTATCTGAAGGAAGGAGGTAAGGTAGTTCCTTTTCATATTTGTGCAAGGTCACCGTATTTACTAATGGCAGCTTTTACTTGGTGAAAACGCATGAATCACTTATGGAGCCTACTTCTTTTTTTCATTAGCCTATGGTAATCAAAGTAAGTCTTTGGTTTCTAGACAATTGTAAACAATTTTAAAAATGGGCTCTGAAATTTCAAAGACAATCACAAACATGGACACTGAAATTATTCAACAAACTATGGCCATGCTAATAAGATTATATTAATTTTTACTATAATGCAAATGCAAACAAAAATCAGAGAACTTTCTAGAGTTCTAAGAATACATCTATGATCATGGTATTGGGAAGCACCAACTTACAGGTAAAGAATTTAGAAGCAGATTGTAACAGTCTTTCTTTCCCTCTTCTCTTTCTTTCTTTCCTCCTTCTCTTCTCTTCCTCCTTTCCTCCCTCCTCCCCTCTCTCTCTCCCTCTCTCCTTTCTTCCCTTCCTTTCTTTCTTCTTTCTTTTTCAATTCTCTGTCTCTCTTTCTCTTTGTGGTCATAGGGCTTGAATTCAGGACCTCATGCTTGCTAGGCAAGTACTCTACCACTTGAGCCAACTTATCCCTACCACAACCTTTTTTTTGTTGTTATTTTTACTTTTAGTTTTTTTGTTTTTGTTTTGTTAGATAGGATCATGTGCCAATCCGAATGGCCCTGAAGTAGAATTCTCCTAACTTTTTTTTTTTTTTTTTTTTTTTGCCAGTCCTGGGCCTTGGACTCAGGGCCTGAGCACTGTCCCTGGCTTCTTCCCGCTCAAGGCTAGCACTCTGCCTCTTGAGCCACAGCGCCGCTTCTGGCCGTTTTCTGCATATGTGGTGCTGGGGAATCGAACCTAGGGCCTCGTGTATCCGAGGCAGGCACTCTTGCCACTAGGCTATATCCCCAGCCCTCTCCTAACTTTTTGCATGATTGGAAGTATAGGCATGTACCACTAAACTCAAGCTTTTCTTTGAGGCATGGTTTCATTATTTCTGGGCTGACTTTGAAATTAGATCATCCTATCTCTACCTCTCAAGTAGCTAGGATTAAAGAGCATCATACACAATCTGAGCTTGAAATTTCTTGAATGCTCCTAAGACTCCTAATCATTTTATCTGGTGAAACAAAACATAAGTCATGCCTGTTGAGACTAAAAAAGGAATTAACACTTACTAATCACTCAATTAAGTCCTAGGTACTTCTCTATATGCCACCTCATTTTCTACCCAAACAAAATTATTGAATTATTTTCCCACTTTTATAGAAAAAAAATTGGAAAAGTTTAGTAGTTCTCTTAAGGTTACAAATAAAATGACTGCAGTTTAAAAACGTTTTTTTATTTGACAAACTTAACAAGCGGTTTCAAGAAAGAACTAAGAATTCTATAGCTTTCATCCAGATATGGTGTTCATAGTCTGATTTCCAAATGAAGAATCCCACTCAGGGATCATGAGCTGCATTCGAGTGCGTTTCTAGTTTCCTGTTGGAACATTTCAGTCTTTTCATGACCTTGATCTTTTTGAACATTATTCATCATCATAGGATGTCCCTGAATGTGTGTTTCTCTGATGTTTTCTGATACAGAGCCTCTCGTATGCATGTATGTTTGGATGAGCAATTATGGAGGCTGCCTCTGCACTCTACTTATGCCCAGGCATATGGCTTCTGTGTTATGAGTGGTATTGTTAACTTTCACCTTTTGAAATAAAATTGGGATATTTTCCCCTTGTTCTTTTTTTATTTTTAAATTTTTATTTCTGATAGTTGAGTAGAGATGAGGATCCTCAGATCTCAGCCTCCTGAGTAGCTAGGGTCACAGGCATGAACCATCGGTACCCACCCTAAATAGTGTCTTTATAAGAAGGGACATCAGGGCTGGGAATATGGCCTAGTGACAAGAGTGCTTGCCTCCTATACATGAAACCCTGGGTTCAATTCCTCAGTACCACATGTATAGAAAATGGCCAGAGGTAGTGCTGTGGCTCAAGTGGCAGATTGCTAGCCTTGAGTAAAAAGAAGCCAGGGACAGTGCTCAGGCCCTGAGTTCAAGGCCCAGGACTGGCAAAAAAAAAAAAAGAAGGGACATCAGTGTTTATTGGTTCATTCGCTCATTCATTTTTTTATTTAGTCACTCAACTATTTCAATCATGCATTCTTCTCTCTTTCTTCTCTCCCCCTTTCGCTCTTTTCTCTCCTTTCTCTCTCTCTCTCTCTCTCTGCACACAAATGAAAAGCCATATAAGTATCTAGTGACAAGGCAGACAGACATCTGCAAGGAAAATGCCCAACTGGCCCCTGATCTCAAACCACCCGCCTGTGGGTGACAAATGTGCATAATAACATTACCCTTCCCATGGTCTTCTGTTATGGCTGCTTTGAAAAAACAAAACACAAAATACAAAGAACACTAGAGGTCTTCCATTTGCTTTTATTCCAACATTCATCCGGCTTGGGTTCTATGCTACCACATCCAGCTTTAAAAGCTGATTCATGAGCTGGGCACTGGTGGCTCACGCCTATAATCCCAGCTACTCAGGAGGTTGAGATCTGAGGATTGCAGTTTGAACCCAGCCCCTTTCTCCTTGTTAATTAATGTTTTGTAAGGTGGTACTTTGAGATGAGAGACTTTCATTCCACATTCACTCATTGATTTGGGCTTTCACTGACATTTCTTGTTAGAATTCATTAATAACACAGCGACTGGCAAATAAATGGTGGCTTTCCAATTCTGTCATTCTTTCTGTGTTTGCCTTTCTTCTTTCTCTTCTTGTCTTATATCTTCATTCTCATCAGTGTAGATTCCTAATTTCTTGTTTATTCAAGAGGTGATCATTCAGTACCACTCTTACTCAGTTGGATGCTCCATCTGTCTTGTATTTGAACACTGGGTAGCTTTTCATACCCAGGTTAAATCGATGTCTTATAGATTTGGAGTTTATTACATATTATCCTTTATATTTGTGATTAAAGACAAATCATGAACAATTAGAAAAACAATAAAGGTGGTTCAGTGCCTGGCATAGGTTCAAAGCCCAGGCTTTAAGATGACCTTATTCTAGCTTAAAAGCTTGGCTGTCGGGTCTTAGTTAAATAACACTGAGCAAGCCATCCTCTGAGTGCCTTCATTGACTTCCTTGTAATGTGTAGAAGGTATAACTGATTTCATTAATTGTAAGAATGACAAAAGATGATGTGCCCTGCTTAAGAGACACCCTGGGTACCTGGCCCAGAATGAGTCTTCAGCTCAAGTGCCAGCGACTGGAAACACATCATAATTAGGAACCACACTTCCCTCACCTCTGCCAGGCAGGACAAAGTTCTCCCAGAATTTGTTCAAAAGTTGAGATAACTTAGCATGTGTAAAACCATTTATCACAAAGCCCTCCGAATGAAACTATTATGATTGACAGTATTGTTCTCCGAGTTTCACTTTCTTTACCATTAAAAAGGCAACAATATCCATATTGGTTGTGAAGATGAAATGAACTTACATCTGTGAAACTCTCAGCCTGGTGCCTGGCATTTAGAAAGTACACCATAAATAGGAATTATTGTTATTCCAAAGTAGACGAAGAACATCTGGAGAAGTTTTACAGATGCAAAATGCCACTCTGCCTAAGGAAAATCATGCTTGCCTGGATTGCCTCTGTGTGTGTGTGTGTGTGTGTGTGTGTGCACGCGTGCATGTGCATGTGTGCACGTGTGTGTGTGTGTGTGTGTGTGTAGCCAAGACTTATCGCTTACCACTTTCTGGGCCTCTATTCACTGCTCTGGATTGCAGGCAAAGGTATACTTAAGGGTAATTGGCTTGGTCAAGTGCTGTGATTTAAAGATGTACTCCCATTCCCTAATCTCATTTTTATTTACTTGCCTCTAACAGGGATTCTAATCAGCCTCCCCACTGATTTACTTGGCTTCCTGTAATAAAAGAGCACTTGAAGTGATATGGAAGCCACAGAACAGTCACGGAAGGAGCAACACCTCAGCTGACATGGGTAGAAAGCTATTTTAATAGGAAAAGCAACCAATTGGCGTTGTGTGTTTCTAAGTTAGGCAGTCCTGCCTTCTTGACCTGCAGCAGGCAAATCCAGCTCCACCTTACATTTATCCTTCCTAAGACTGATGACTTTAAACGTAGAACTAAAAAAAAAAGTAAATAGGGCTTGGAAAACCCCACTGTGTGGCCGTCTCAGAGAGAAGTTTAAGTGGCTTGATGCCAGCGCCTTCTAGCCCTTCTCATTCATGCATAATAAATGCCGAAAGCATTTCATAATCAAGCGTTTTATGAACTTCCCAGTTCAATGCTTTACACGGGCGAGGGTGGCGCCAAAGCTTAAAGAATCTGACAAGGAGTGTAGAAAACACTTGGGTTTTGGTATGCTAGACATTCTCTTTAACACACACTACACAGATTATTGTATTTTAGTTCTCACAATAACATTGGGTGCTATTACTCTCACTATTTCAATTTATGGAGTAGGAAACTGAAGTGAAGCAAGTACTTCCACAAGGTCATCTAACCAGTGGTTTGTGAAGTTCCCCAGGAAGGCAGCCTGACCCTTCAAATACCAGAGAGATTGTTATTACTGTTCTTTCGATTTTGATACTTCAATTGGATTCACTTCAAGCCAAGCAATGACATTGGACCATATGGAATAGTTGTTGCTTTTGATTTTTTTCTACCAACCCTTTCTTATACCCATTCCCTGCTCTCAGACTAGTGTATCCTGAATTGAAGGAAAAGTGTTGCCAGCTTAATTTCAGAAAGCTGCCCTTTAGTGTGTATTTCATCGCCCCCCACTGCAGGCTCTTACTATGTAGCTTTTGTTCAGTTATTTAACTTCCTTGGGCCTCTGCTTATGAATTTGCACTCTGAAGAGTTAGATGAGAGGCTATATGAGATCCTTTTCAGCCTTGGTCTGCTGAGTTTGTCAATGACTGGATAACAATTTTATTATTTTTTTGTTCCTCAGCTTTTCCAGGAATTTCCCCTTTCCATAACCCCTGCTGCCTATAGGTGCGTCCATTTCCCCTCCTTGCTGGCAGTTGCCTCCCTTCTTTTACCAATGTCCTCTCTTGATATTTTTCTCTTTTTTAGCTTTCTTCTGTCCTTCCTTCCTTTCCTCCTTCCCTCCCTCCCTTCTTTCTTTCTCCTTTCCTCTTTTCCTTCTTTCTTTTCTTACCTTTCCTTTCTCTGTCCATTTGATTCACTAACCCGCATTCCCTCTGTCCTTATCTCTTTCTTTCTCCTCTCTTTTGTAACTCTCGTGTATTTTGGATATTTTCTCTTTATCTCCTCTCCTTTCTTACTCCCTTTTGTTCCATATTTCTGTTTGCTGAGTTTATCATACCTTATATTTCCTTTGCTGTACTATTTAGCTGCAAATACAACCTTGGAATATTATAGGAGCACTAGTCAAAGGAAATTCAGAACAAGTAGTGCATTTATTTCAAAAATAGGGCAGTGTCCACCTGAGATAGTTGCATTTTGGGGCCTGAAAATAAATGGTATTTGTGAGGCAGGGATAACTTCTTCATTTGCCCTTGCAAATGTGGTGGAGGTTCTTACTCAAGAGGCACCTTTTTTTCTTGGGTGTACCCTGTTCTTCATGCTCTCATGGAATCATCTGGATTTCCTTCCTGTCGAACAAACAGCACTTACAATTGTTTGCTTTCTTTCGGAAACTTGAAACAATGTCCCTCAGACACACACTAACTTCTCTCACCAGTGAAACCGGTGTATCCACTCAAAAAGGTACCAGTAGTATCTTCCAGGTGTAGGACCATGTGGGATGCCAATATTTCATTTTGTACTCTTTCTCCATATTTACAAGTCTGTTTGGTACCTTATTATCTGGCTAGATTATTGAGGACTTACCCTTTCCTAACTTGGCTCCTGTTACAGCCCAGACATCTCAGGTGGAAGCCAACAGTTTTGATTTGGGCAATGAAGCCTCCATTTACCTGTAGACCCGTGATAGAAAATCTTTAGAGTTACAAAATCTTTCTGGACACACACTTTTTTTTTTCTAGTTTAGTTTTGTGTCAACTGAAGTGGAATTTTTTTTAAAAAGCAAACAGTGCTTGAAACAAACAAGCAAACAAACCTTTACTTTTAAAGTGATTCTTGCTCTAGGACCAGTTGTTTAAAATTTGTGTTGGTTCCAGGACTTTATACCATGTAAACATATATAAACAGCCATGTCCTTCCCATGTTCTATTCTTATTTCTCAGGAGAAAGAGATAAGAATGGGGCTTGGAAAGGACCTAAGAGCCTGATTGCTACAATTTTTTTATCTTGTTGCATACATTACATACTGATATTTTAAAGGACATGCGAGTAGAGCTGGACTTAATATAAAATAATGAACAAATTATCTTCATGCCCAATTTCTACCAAAAAAAATTATAAAATAATTTAATAGATTTTAGACAATGGCAACATTTACAGGGGGGGCTAAGTTGCTCTTTTGTTCAAGAGAAGCCCTACTTACTTCTCTGAATCTTGGGTTCTAGCTTCAACACACAACACGTGTATGCGCTGTGCACATACACACACACGCACACACACCCATACACCAGCTTTCAAATTAAATTTAAATCTGGGAAAATGATTTCTTCATAGATTTTTTTTTTAATAAAAAAGTGATTTCAGAAGTACAATCAGGTGATCTCCACCGCAGAGACCTACAGGACACTTCCTGATTTGAGGTCTGCCCCCTGTGTAAAGGGACCACTGCTGCTCAGTTCCTGGCTTAAACAACAGCTGGAGCAGCTCTGAAACTGTGGCCGTGGTGGGCTTATATTTGAGAACGCCCAGTCTATAGGGTCTCTCAATTCAGAGCAGCTCCGCAGGGGGTCCGGCAGGATGACAAATGGGCTTTCTAGCACTGTGTGTGGAATGTCCACACAGGCCTTTTGCACCTGAGACAGAGAAAAGAGGAAACATTAAAGCAGAAGCTCTGCTTCTGAAAGATAAATGAAAAGAAAAAGATTTCCTGAGGAAGCCGTCCTTGGGGAGATGATGAAGGAAGAAGGCATTGCATCTGTTCCATAGAAATGGACCTCAAGAGAGAACCTAACTAGAAAGGTTCCATGGAAGCTCTGTCATCTCCTGAAGTCTACAGAACCCCCCCCCCTCCCATAGCTTACAAAGAGGAGGAAAATGGTCTCTTTGTTGCAGCCTTGCTAGAGAGGTGATGTTTAGACATTAACACCCATCACCTCTCATCTCATCAGCTCCACTCTGCTGCGGATGCTCTGTGCTCACAGGACAGTGCTCCATGAGGCTGTAGCTGGCCAGGCTTGCTCCAGCTCCTTTCTGAGTCCCAGACTGAGAAGGCATGTGGGGGCAGTTACAGGTCAGTTTGTTTTGACTTAGGCAGCATGGAACTCGAATTTTGTATTATGCCTATCATTGCTGCCCAAAAATGTCTGATCATGTTACTGCACCTCACAATTGTTTGTTTTTTGTCAGTCGTGGGGCTTGAACTCTAGGCCTGAGCATTGTCCCTGGGCTCTTTAGCTCAAAGCTAGCGCTCTACCACTTGAGCCACAGCGCCACTTCCATGTGCCTCACAACTGGATGTCCCTTTCTGTAAAGGAAATCAGGCTGGGGCTCACTGTCTTTAACTTGTCCACTATGTAGGCTTCTAGAAAACAAAAGCTTTCCAAATTCAAGTTTCTCAATCAAGAGTCATTCAACCAATGACCAGTAGATGGCACCATGAGTACCTGCTATAAAATCCAAGACTGCCAATATTTATCTTCACAAAGCTCTTCTCAAAATATTAAGCAAAACTTTGACTGAAACTCAACTGTATTTGGACAAGCAGGTTTATTTTACTTTAGTGCTTTGTTATTAGAAACATACATGTGTGTATGTATATATTTTACTATCGAACCCTAAAGTTATGGAAAATATCCTTCATGGTTAGGATGGACTATAAACTTTTACTGTATTATTTGCAGGCAGCTTTTTCAACTTCTTACTGAAGCAAACTTGTTATTAATATACGGTTTAGTGGTTGTATGTCCATGCCTTGCTCAGGAATATATTTCTGGTGATCTAAATGTCCTAGGAGAGAAATCCACTCATGTAAAAAAAGCAGAAGGGTCATGAATACAGACAGTGTATGTGTATTTTAAAAGAACAATGACAACAGTACTTTAAATCCTGTATCTAGAGATTCACGTATATAGCTCTTCATCAGACCCAGCATGCTCATGATCTATTTTAGTAGAGGATGCCACTCTTGCTCAGATTCCACTCTACTCTCAAATCACAGGATTTTAGAGTAGAAAACATTCCATAGAGCTAAATGGTAGTCAAGCATCTGGACAGAAGGCTACCCTTTAAACAAGCTATTGCTCTGGATATGATATTCCACTGTTTGTGTCTATTTTCTTATCTGATAAGCAAATAGGATATGGCCAAGTACAAATGAAGCTATTGGACTGACAGAAGAATCAAAGTCCAAACTATATTTAGGGCAGAACAAAACAAAACTATGTGAAAGGTATGAACAGACACACCAAAGTTCTGGCAATATAGGTTAAGAGGAGGACCTGGGTGCATTCAAGAAGATGTAGCTGAGGGTACATATAATATCATAAGTGGAGCTTGTGAAGGGGAGGGGCATAAGATTACTTCCTGGGATGAATGTTGTTTCCTGATAATTTAGTTCCATCTGGACACAAAATATATCTTCCAGAAATCCTCCTTCCTCTCTCCCTGTCTCCTTTCTTCTCCTCTCCTTGTCTTTCCTCCTTCTCCCCTTTCCTCCCTCCTTCCCTTTGGCCCTCACTTTATCCCTTCCTCCCTCTCCCTTCCTCTCCTTCCTTTCCTCCCTTCCTTCCTCCCTCCCTCTCCCCCCCGACCCGCCCCTGCCTTCCTTCCTCTCCTGATTTCTGGAATTATTGTCACAGATATTTGTCAATTCTGGAGGAAACGTAACATTTTAGTCTGTCCTGCATTTGATATCAATATATCTTCTAGTTGTGGAAGCCCTTGATTTTTTTAAATCATTCTACTAGTATGTTTTATTTTTATTTTATTTTATTTATTTTTATTTTTTTTAATTTTTACTAGTATGTTTTTTAATTGAATTTGTTGAATTTCTTTTTGGTTCTTTAAAAATATTTCTTATTAATTTCTATAGTTTCTATTTTTCCACGAATACCTTCTGGTGTGATCTTTTATTTATTTATTAAAAATAAGCACAGTTGTTCTGTGGTCTCTATCAGATCATTTCTATGCCTTGTGTGTTGTGGCTCCATTATCTGTTACTTCTTCTGGCTGTTGTTTGCATTGTCTATTTTTGAATGCTTGATTATTCATTGGCCATGTGCTAGATAAAGGTACCACTAGGTACCTTTGAAAACAGCTGTTTGAAAACCTGAAAAACAAAATCTATCATTTTCTAGAGCATATTGATTTGCTTCAACCAGGAGCCTGGTCTAGCCAGGCTAGAACCATCTTGACCCACATTCAAGATTTGAAGTTCTTGAAAAAATCCATATGACACAGAGATAAATCTAGGTAAAGATGATGTTACTTCTTCACCCTTACCTAGATCTTAAAGAAAGAGATAGTTAACCCAAATCTGTGCCTCCAAATTTTGACTCTACTCTTTCCATCTTTAGGGTGCAGTTTTACTTCCCAACTGTTCCTTGTGGAACAGCAAACATTCTCTGGGCAAAGGAGCTTTGAGTGTGGGTCTAGTTCTCTGAGGTCTTACTTTTTCCTGGGTTTGAATCCAGTAGTTCTTCACTAAATGGTTAAGATTTCCCTGCTGTTTAAGAAAGCACTTCCCATTTAGTTTGCGGAATGGCAAGTTGGTCAAAGGGCTTAGTTCTGCCATATTTAGAATATCACTAATGCTCTTGTTTATAAATAATGGGATTTTAAAATGGAGAGAAGCATGTACTCAGTTCAGAAAGCAGTACCCATAAAATAAAAACCAAATGCAAATGAGGGGCAAGGAGTATGGTTGTAGAAAGTGAGTTTCTAAACAGTATGTGATTTTTTTTTTTTTTTTTGGCCAGTCCTGGGGCTTGGACTCAGGGCCTGAGCACTGTCCCTGGCTTATTTGTGCTCAAGGCTAGCACTCTGCCACTTGAGCCACAGATCCACTTCTGGCCATTTTCTATATATGTAGTGCTAAGGAATCGAACCCAGGGCCTCATGTATACGAGGCAAGCACTCTTGCCACTAGGCCATATCCCCAGCCCAGTATGTGATTTTTAGTAGCTGTTTTCAAATAGAATTTGAAAACACCCTTTAAAAAAAATTCTCCAAGTGCATTAGTGTTGCTGTGTAACAACCCAGCAGATCCTATCAATAGTGGGGAAGGTGCATACTTAGTATGCAAGCAATGGATAGGCTTATTTCCTTAGGTTAATTTAATGACCCAAAGAAGACTTCTCCAAGCTCTTGCCTGGGTATCAGAGTTCTGGAGGCTTCCTCAGGAGAAGAAGGTTGGGTGTTCTCAGCATGATGGATGTCCTTTCCTACTTAATCCTTATTTTATTAGTATGACACCCTTGCTGTCAATGGGGTCTGGTGTGCTCTAGTGGAGGGGATCCCTGCTTTACTCTTGGGAGCCTGAGCCTTTGGTCTCCTGGTAGAGAAGAAGAGGGGCAGCTGTCAATCCCATGGAGTGTCATAGGAGAATCTGACAATGACTTCTCAGTAGACACTCCTGTGTTTGTTTCTAACTGTGTCTCTGCTACTGGCTGGAGCAACAGTACTGGAGTCCTTGATGAGCCCTCAGTGTTTGTCAGGTTGGTTGCTTGTCCACATTACTAGGTGCCGATTTAGGGATTCAGTCTCCACATTTAAAAATGCCTTTCCATATGTTCACCAGCTTTCATGCTTCCAAAATGTTATTATTCTTTTGCTGTTATTTTCTTTCTCTCTTTTCATCATTCTGAGTATTTGCTTACATTTTTTTTCTTCTTGATTGTTGTTTTGGTTAGGTTTTGGGAGAGAGTAGAAGCGAATGCCATTTTTTTTTGTCAGAAAATTGACTTCGCTTTTCTAGGTGATGTTTATTGTGCTTCAACCTGTAACTCCTCTGATTGATGATGAGTTCACTCTCCATGAGGAGGGCTGTTTTTACATTTTTAACCCATTGATTTTAAGCAATAACAAGAGCGTTCCATCCTTCTGGCTGCTGCCTTTGCTCCCCAAAGCCATAGTTCTCTATGGCTATATCTTTATATGCTGATTTTTTGTTTCAGTAATCTTATTATAAAACGTTAACTAAAGGAAGCAATTTTTGTGAGCTGACTGAATATCATATGCACAAAGCACAGCACAAATAGTTGGAACTACTGGTAAACCGTCTCCATTTCTCACTACAGGAAAAATGGCTTAATAATATTACACAAGCACTTAACCGGATCATTAGGTTGGTTTTGTAAAAAATATGGAAAGATTTATAATTACATGATTTTTTTTTGGGGGGGGCAGTCCTGGGCCTTGAACTCAGGGCCTGAGCACTGTCCCTGGCTTCTTTTTGCTCAAGGCTAGAACTCTGCCACTTGAGCCACAGCGCCACTTCTGGCCGTTTTCTGTATATGTGGTGCTGGGGAATCAAACCCAGGGCCTCCTGTATACCAGGCAAGCACTCTTGCCACTAGGCCATATCCCCAGCCCCAATTACATGATTTTTAAAAGTGTTATTTACCACCATGATGTTAAGAACTTAAAGTTACAAAAACAGACAAAAGAAATAGTTCTCACGCATGAGATTTGTGTGTATTTCTCCCCCGTGATAGACATGGTCCATGGCCATAGAGAACTGTGGCTGGCACCAATCTCAAAGGGCCACTCTTCATGTTGAGGCAGTGTTTTGGTTCCAAGCAGGACAGAAGGAAAGATTCAGTGAAATATAAGATTCAGTGGAATGAACAAGACAAAGGAGGAGGAGGAGGAAAAGGAGGAAGAGGAGAAGGAAGAAGAGGAGGAGGAGGAGGAGAAGGAAGAAGGAGAAGAAGGAGATGAGGAGGAAGAGGAGGAAAAGAAGATGAAAGAAGAAAACAGCAGCAGCCCATGGGAAAGAAGAAGCAGGATGCAACCGTGTGAGTTGATAAGAAAAAAATCTAACGAAATAGCATCTTCTTTTCCATCATCATCCCAGAAGAATTGGACAAGAATTAGTGTTAGGATTTATAAATGATTCATAAAATAGCGGAGAAGTAAAATAAGCCTGTGTGGCTAATTATTACGCAGATGTACTTTTTTTGCGGGGAGAGTGAGTGGTAGGGCTTCACAAGATTGGTACTGTCACGCGTATATCTCTGTCATGTGACTTTTGGCTTCTGGGGAAAGGAAGATGGTCTGTACTTCAAATATACTTGAAGTGTGAAGAGTCTGAGGTTAAATCCTTCTGAATGTGGCAAGATGACAGTCTGTCTCTTGTTTAATCTACATCTTTGCCCTTTCTCTTGAGTCTCCTGTGCATTACTTTTCCAAGAATTTCCTTCTCTACTTGGCTCTGGGCTAACAGTGGCTAGTGGCAGGTACATGTGTAAGATCTGAAAGAGGAAAGATAATGAGAGGCCATTACTCTTTAATGTTAGAGGCAGGTGCATGAGCAGCTAGCTCAAGAATGTACTAGCTGCTACTGAGAGAATGTCTGCTAATTGCCTGTTCTATAAGTGGCTGCTGTAGTTGGTGGAGACTTTGAGAGTCATTTGCTTTTGTACAGTCTGACAGAATCAGAAGGGTATCAGAAGAGATCTTGAGAACTTCCAGTAGAGGGCTACAGGCCAAACGGAGGTCATTGAAAATAGTTTCCCTGACATTTCCCCCCATTTTCTGTTTCCAGATCAATCCCTGACTGAAATGGAAAGCATAGTGCATTGAAAACTGACATTGGAGTTAAAAGACTTTATATGTTATGGTCATTCTGTATCAGTCCATATTAACCTAAAGTGTTCTTTTATAAAACAACTTTTGAATTTCCATGTAGTAGATGCTTTACAATTCATTTAGCCAATCTCTGTGAAGGTTAATCTGTTTCTTGCTTATTGTTTTTCTCTAATGGCAATGAGCATTCATCATGTAAACCTATCTATAGGACAAATTCTTGGAAATATGGTAGTAGCATTGCCAAAAATAGTGTATGATTTTTTTCTGTCTTGTCCTTTAGAAACCAGCTGGATAAGCTGGGCACCAGTGGTTCATGCTTGTAAATCTAGTTACTCAGGAGCATGAGATCTGCAGGTTCACAGTTAAAGGCTACCCCAGGCAGAAAAGTTTGCTAGACCCCATGGCCAATATAACCGGCAAAAAAGCCAGACTGGAGCTGTGACTCAAGTGGTGAAGTGTCAGCCCAGCAAATGTGAAGTCTTGAGTTCAAACTCCGATACCTCCAAAAAAATAGAAACCATCTGTGGAGATTGGGTAAATTAAGTAATAATGGTTTCCTTTATTTTTTCTCCCCAAAATCTACTGACCTTTTATAAGACAGTTGTTATTTATATGTAGGGCAATAATAGTAAGGATGATAGCATGAGTATTAAATTTTTTTCTAAAATGATTTTTAAAATCATCCCAGTGAAAACATAAAATATTTTCTACTTTTAAAATATATAATTATCTGCTGTGTGCTGGTGGCTCACTCCTGTAATCCTGTTTACTTGGAATGCTGAGATCTGAGGACTGAGGTTCAAAGCTAGCCTGGGCAGACAAATCTGTGAGACTCTTACCTTCAATTAGCCAGCTTGTGGCTCAAGTGATAGAGTACCAGGTTTGAGTTAAAAAAAGCTAAATGAGAATCAGAGGCCCTAAATTCAAGCCACAGTATGGGAAATATATATATGTATATATATGTACATATACATATATATATATTTATTAAGGATGTTGACTGAACTTTGAATTAAATGTGCCAGAAATGTAATGTGTCCCGTTACTAGTATTAGTTGGGGCACAAAGAGGTAGGCCATAAAGAACATCTTTTTGGTCTGTTGTAGGGCTTGAACTCAGGGCCTGGGCACTGTCCCTGAGTTCTTTCGCTCAAGGCTAGTGCTCTACCACCTTGGGCCACAGCGCCACTTCCAGTTTTCTGGTGGTTGACTGGAGATGAGAGCAGAGTCTCGTAGACTTTTCCTGCCTAGGCTGGCGCTGAACCACGACTCTTAGCTTTCAGCTTCTTTTGTCATGCCAGCCTGCCTCAGTGATACCAGGACCAAGAGGAAAACAGGAATTATGTTTGGGGCTAGGAATATGTTTGTCTAAGAAGCAAAGAAAGCTGGAAGCATTATTTCAAATTTATATGGAATTTTGAGTTGCTTTCATTTAGAACTGGTATTATTCTATGTAATTTCACAATAAAGTCAATCTTCCTTTTTTTTTTTTCTTCTCATTTTTAGGAAATGTGGATGGAAAAATAGACCTGAATGCCTGGCTCATATTTCTGGTTAGTGTGATAAGGGTTCCCAATCCCTTTTTAATTTTAGATATTAATAATAATTAATGCAAGTTTGGTAGTATCTAATTTATAACTAGTGCTAAATAAGTGTTTGTTAAGAGAGCTGATGGTTGTATTAATGCAGAATACGTTGCCATATGTATTTTCAATAGAAACAATTTCTGCTACCTTAAAGATGTCAGAAAGATTTCCTGCATCATCTTAACATTCTCCATGAAGAAAACTCCATGATCACAATAACTATAGCGCTTCTAAGTTGAACTTACTTTCAAAATTGCCAGAAGATATCCTAGCTATTTTTCTGAATGAAATATTGTTGCAGCTCCCTTTTTTTTGGTGCTAGTTCTGGGGTTTGAACTCAGGGCCATGGTGCTGTCTCTGAACTTTTGTGCTCAAGGCTAATGCTCTACCACTTTGGGTCACAGTTCCTTTTCCAGGTTTTTGGTAGTTAATTGAAAATAAGAGTCTCATGGACTTTCTTGCTCAGAATAGATTGGAACTGTAATCCCCAGATCTCAGCCTCCTGAGTAGCCAAGATTACAGGCATGAGCCACCAGCACCCATCTTGCTGTTCCATTTTTAAGCAGAAAAAAAATACTATTGGTATATTTAGTAAGTGAAAAGAGGAGCTTTGAACTAATACAGAAGGGTGAAATTAAATGGATTCCCCTCTGCCCACCTTTCCCAAAACCCTGGGTCTGATTTGTGGGTCATTGTGTTCAGAGAATGGTTTGATGATAATGAGATTAGAGATGAGAGGATGAGCAGTAAAAGGTCTTGTAAAGACCTCAGATGGTTTAGCATATGAGCCATTCTTAAAATGACAATGGCAATTGAAACATTAACATGTGAACTCAGGATTTAGGGAAAACCAACACAGAGAAGCCTACATTATGACTGAAATATACTAAGCTTGGAAACTAGGTATGTCTTATCACATTTTACAAAGGTATAATACTAACCTCAAAGGGATGCTACAAGATAGGACTAAGCTAAGCTTACAAGAGGTAAATCCTAACATTTTCCTTCTTTTGTTATCATCGAATACTGTGTCATGTTCAGGGACTAAGGAGATGACTGAATTTTTGCATAGCATTCCCTCTGGCATTAGACTTTGTTATTAGTAGATCAACAAAGCATAGGCTCCATGAAACAATCTTTCAGACTCTCAGGTTATCATGTAACATTATGTCTGTACAAAGTTATTTCTCTTAAATGATCTCAAGAAAATGTCTTTCAGGCTTCTCAGTTGTAAAGTGAGGACTAGATCCTTTCTCATTCTGATGGCCTCTGACAATAGGCACTACTCAAATTAGGTTCCTTGTTTAAATGCTTTTCCCCCCACATTGAGCACCTTGACCTCAGAGAGTGGATTTCCTAGGCTGGGGGATGTAACTCAGCAGGAGAGCCCTTGCCTTGGCTTGCATAAAATCCCTGGTTTAATCCTTAGCACCACAAGGAAACAAAAATGCTTCTTTTAAGGTATTTCCGGGTCAAAGGGCAGCGGCGCTCTCACAGTACCTCACTTACCCTGAAGTTTATACTTCTATTAGAGAATCTAAGATTACACTGACTGGCTTTTGCAAACAAACAAAACATGGTGATGGTCCTGCCACTTGGTGCATGGAAACCTAGCTCCCCCCCTCCCCCCCACCATTCTTTCATTACTTCTTTCTAATTAATTAAACATGACTACATCTCCATACAGAGCAGAGGGGCTCACTTCTCTGACCTGCGTGGACTTGCAGTCTGCTCCTGCGTGGAATGCTAACCACCAGGCCCAGCAATGCTTGGAGACAGGAGGGTCTCGGCTCTTGGATTGAATGGAAACTGCAGGGGGAGTTTTAGGAGGCGGACTGTAATTACTTTAGTTGGACTTGGGCCAGGATTCTGGAGTTAACACAACTGCGCTTAGAAAGTCTGCCATAAGATCTCTGGTGACCACAAATGGTTAGGTCTGTGGTTTTAAGTTTCATCTGAAAGGTAAACAGCTCGGTGCAGCACAGTGCCCCCTAACACCACACGGAGCATCCATTCACAGGGACCCAGAGAGGAGAGGCCACCTACTGAATCAGAAACACCATTTCCTGAAGTACCTACTTGTTCCTGGGAGGTCTCTCATCCTTGCACCAAAGCAGGCCAGCCCTTACTTAGCTAGTAAGAACTGACAGGCTCACAGTACTGACTGGTATGGCTGCCAGACTAAATTATGTGCTTGTCAGTTCTCCTTGTGTTGTCCAAGATTCCAGCAACAAAACAGTAGGGAACTCCCCATACACAGGTTTTTTCCCCCCCTTCTTCCTCAAAACACATTCGTTTCTTCTCTCTGTACAGTTCCTGGATTCCAGTGTCCAAGTTAAACACAACTGGAATTTCCCTATAAGTCAAAAACAATATTAATTCTAAGACCACATATTTTTCTTCTTCCAGGGTATGTACACACTTAAACACAGCATATGTTGCAGACATGCTGCAAATGGTGGTGAAACACTCAGAAGGGACAAACAAAAAAAAAAAAAAGGAGAAATAAAAGGAAACACATAAACACACACACACAAACAAAAACAAAACAAAAACAAAACAAAACAAAAACAAAACAGAGAGCTGGGAGATTTGGTGGATTGTCTGACCCAGCAATGAGAATTTTCCTCTGTGGTCTGTTGAAAGAAGAGCAAAAGCTGGCATGATGCCATGGATTGATGGCTGGAAGTTTCTATACCACACAAATCTTCAATGATGGTTACCTCTCAGTGGGAAGCAAGGAGATTCCTGTCTACTATTAGCATGGTAAGCAGCTGAACTAATGACTTGCCAGCTCTACTGGTAGAGAGAGACAGATTGAAGTCCCTGTTTATCTGAAGTCTCAAGATTACCATAGTCATCTTTTTCAAATTAAAATGGCAATATAAAGTTTTGTAAATGTTAGCTCTTCTAATTGACAGTGGCTTGTATAATTAAAATAAAGTCACTAATATTTTCCCTTGTTTTCTTATCACTGCAAGTTCATTTTTCACTAACTCAGACAAGGGCTTCATTTTTATGAAGACCCATGCTGACCCCTAAATATCTGATTTTTTTTTCAGTTAATGTTTGTGCCCATCTGGTTTGAATTTAGCATTCTTATGAGTCATTTCACTGTGATAGGAGCACTCAGCTATAGAAAACTTCTGCTAATATTTTAACAATTTAAATCAAACAGCGAATCAAGCATTACCTAAGTCTCCTTGCAAGTACAGAAACCTATGTCTTCTGTTTTTTCTTGGTTCCTGCTTTCCCATTTCTATTACATTGAATGTAGTATGTGGTAAATAAATGTTTCCCCCTCCATATGTATGCTCAAATACCCATCTTGGATCTACAGAGCCTTTTGCAGCTGAGGAGCTCTTTGGAGGCAGTGGTTGCCTGATTTAGGACAAATAATTCTAGGAAGTTGAGTCTCACCTTCTCATGGCTGACACTTAACCCATTTAAAAGAGCTCGATTTATTTTTCGCTCAACATTGACTTTATAACTTACATTTTACTACCCAAATTTCCTGATTTTGAAGCTTGAACTCATTTTCCTTTTACGGCTGGGCAGCATTTCTCAAGGTAGTCTTTAAGGAGAAACGAAGGAGGAAAAAAATGCCAGGAATCTCTTTAAGAAAATATAGCAGTGTCTCCTCCACCTTCTTAAGCAAATGGATGGATCCCAGGGAGGTCAGCCTTGGCTGTGTACTTAATCAGTAAATTGAATCTGCACATGGAGTGGACATAATTTAACTTTAAAAAATAAAAAAAGAGGATTTTGAAGTATTATTTGTCTATATTAAAAGTGAAGTAAGTATACCTTCACCAGCCAAGCCATTTTTTGTCCTGTATTTGCTATATGTAAAATATGTCATCTTAATTTTGGAAGGGGAAAAAAATCAGTGGTTTAAATAAAATGTTTTACTAAAGATCAGGCCATTTGTAAGGTATGTATGCGTTCCACATTTCAACCAAGATACAAATGAGCTCTCACTCTGAATGAATAATAGGATCTCACTCCCTTATTCCCCCTTTAACATTTCTTGAGTTTAGTTCCTAATCTGCAAAAATAAAACCTTAACTAAACAAAGTGCTTTACCTGGGCTCTGAGCACCAATTCCTTAAGACAACTTTATTCTAATTCTCATTATGTTTTAGTTCAATGATGGCGCTTGGAGAGGTTTAAATCAAAATAGGAAAAATAATAACCATTGGCTCACAGAGGTGGGGCCCAGTTTCTTGTCTTTGTTCAGGCAAAACATATGTTGAATTCTGTGAAAGCTTTGCAAAATCTAAATGTGGGGATTTTAGCAGCCTCATGCCATTCTTCAGATCCCAGGCTCTGGGCATGACAAATACTTTGTACTTCCTACTAGCCATATTGTTGTGACTGAATAAAAAAATGTAGTCTTTTTCACACAATTTAATTAGAAGTACCAGATGTGGTGTTGTATGACTGATGTCAAAATATGACACTTTTATGTAAACACTTTAACTTAATCAATCAAGTAAATAGCTTTCACTATTTTAAAGCATTTCAAATCTGCTTGGTACAAATGCATTATTTGTGTGTTATGCTAAATAGATCATAGCCAGCTGCAGTATTATTAAGAGATTAGAGGAATAAGGTTAGATTTTACTATATTATTTTTCAAGGGCCAGCTTTTACAATTTCTTCCTCTGGGAAAGATACAAAGAAGACAAGGTTACAAAAACCTTTTCATTTTGTAGTGTCAAAGAAATTTCTCTTAACAAAAGTAAAAACAAAATCTTTCTGTACCTCTATGAAATATTATTTTTAAAGATACTTTTGCATTCTGCAATGCTGTCAGGGAGAAGTGGTATTTTTTCCCTTGTTCCTTGTCTGGCAAATAGTGAGTCCACTGAGGGAGTATGCCTTCATTGGTGGCAGATTAAATGTCTTAGAAGTTTGATACTCCCAAAGTATAGCCTGGGGACAGAGCATTCAAAAGCTAGGCCATTAGTTTCTAGGCACCTCTTCTTATCCTGCCCTAATTTGAATTCCTTGTCAGTTCAAATTGCCTTAGGTCACTCGAGTCAATTTAACTTTATCAGGAAGAATTATGCTCTTACTCCCCAGAGATGTCCCTCTTTGATGAGCAAAAAGCTTGAGAAGTGAGAGGAAAGTGAATAGAAGCAAGAAGCTCAAGGTCTCAGTGGTGAAATCAATGTGGTGTGAATTTCTGTATTGTGGTCACTGGGAAGGGTGCTTGAAATGGTGCTCCAATGAAAAAGCTACAAAAAGAGAGTGGATTTTAGGCTTTTTCAAGGCCCTGGTGGCCCAGAAGGATGCTTGAACGAGTGTTTCTCTGCAACCTGTTTCTCACCTAGCCTTATCTCCCTCAGGTCTCTTTGTCCTACCTGAAAAGAATGTTTGTAGAAAAGCAAAAGAATTATTTTGGAGACAGAGTAGTTGGGAGAAGTATCACATGACTGTAGAAGCTAATGTAGATCAAACTGATAATCTCGAATATTTTGCAGGTTCTAAATCTGTTGTGCTGTGTGCACAGCTGTATGTTGTACAATATACCCTTCACACTATGACTCACTGCCAACCTCTCTCCCCATCTCTGCTTCTAGAAATGAAGAAGATAAGATGAAAATGATAATGTGATGGTTGAGAACTGACTTTTCCTGCTATAAGGACGATTGAGAGAGGAAAACTAAAGAACAGAGAAATAAGACCTGTTTTGCTTGTGTGTTTTTGTTTTCCTTTTAGGCAATATTTATGTGTTTTGATAAAGTGAAAAAAATTGTTTACTTAGTGCAATTTAGTTTTAAAACACAACAGAAGGGAGGATAGCTTAAATGATGCAGCTTCTTCAGAATTTACTTTAAAAACATTTTATTTAAAAAATATTTTCTGATACTTAACAAAAATGAGTTTTGAAGCCCCATTTGAAGCTGGTGGCTCATTGCTTGTGATCCTACTGACTCAGGAGGCTGAGGTCTGAGGATCACAGTTGAAAGCCAGCTGGGACAGGTAAGGCCATAAGATTCTTATCTCCAATTAATCACAGGAAAAGCCAAAAGTGGCACCTTGGCTCAAGTAGTAGAGTGCTAGCCTTGAGCAAAAGGAGCCAAGGGCCAGCACCAAAGCCCAAAGTTCAAGACCCAAGACTGGCAAAAAATTGAAAAAACAAAAAATGGAGTTTGAACTTAGGACCTTGCTAGCCTGACTTGCTCAGCTGGTGCTCTCCCACTTGAGTCCTGCTTCCAATCTGGGTTTTTGTTGCCAGTTATTATAGAGATGGAGTCTCAAGAAGTTTTCTGCCTGGGCAGGTTTCAAACTATAACCCTCCAGATCCTAACCCCATAAGTAGCTAGGATTACAGATGTGAGCTACTGGTGCCTGGTCAGAATTCATTTTTAAAAGTCATAAAGTCATAAGGCTAGTGACATTGGTGAGATTAAATCTTTACCTGGCTCAGGGAACAGTTGATTCGGGATATTGAAACTCTCCTGTGTGTTGGGAAGCACTTTGTCCCCATTTCATTTGAAACTGGGACTGATTTTATCAGACCAGTCCCTAGGGGTCCAAACCTAGGGAAATTCTGTGTGAGCTATGATTCAGTTTTGAAATAATTTCTGAGCGACAATTTAGTAATTCTTGGCTCTGCTGTACAACTCTTGCTATACAAGACCTCACCAGTGCCACGAGGCTCTAGTCAGACTCTTCCTAAGTTCCCATAGGGGCCTCTCCATATCCTCTTCTGCACCTCCTTTCACCTTCTCCCCTCTTATGTTTCTTGCACTTTATCTTGAGCTACTTGCTTTCCTGATCCTACTTAGGTTGCAAGCATTACCTGGAGAAAACAATATGTGAGGAACTTGCAAAGAAGAGGTGTGGGTTTTGTCTTCCAAATGGATTGATTTTCAGGACCACACACCTCACATGCAGTCAGTGGGTGGGGATGCTTTTTATGCCACTTAAGCTGGGGAATGGGGTTGTTGTGTGCTTTGAAAAGTTAAGGGAATCAAGTTGGCATTCAGACAATTTTGCTGCTCTTCCCAAAGTGCAGAATAGTCTGGGAGGGATTTATTTTGTCCTCTCTCACTTTTTTGTTGTTGTTGTTGTTGTTTTGCTTTTGAAAGCATCTCTGTTTACTCTGGTAGATGTAAAAATCTAAATTAAAAGTGGGTGGGTGGAGACCTTTGGGGAAGGAAGTAGTGGGGGTGGTCATACTGTTTTCTCTCCTTGGAAAATTTGAATATCTGTCACATGAATAGTTAGGAAAAGATTCATTTCATGCCCAAGACTATAGGACTTCCCCCCCCCCCACATGCCCCTTTCCCCTGTCCCATGCTTGTTTCTATATGGTAGGTGGGAAGGGGGCTGGGAAGACAGGGCTTAAAAGGGGTCATAGACTCTTCATGGCATAATCATGATTATTTCAGATGCTTTTCCTAGAGTAAATAATTCAGACTTACTACAGCCTGGGCAATAATGTGATTGCTCAGAGTTTCAATATATTTTTTGTTCAGTCTTGCAGTATCTTACTGCTCACTTTACGTAGCAGTTTCTAGAAGAATGTTACTATATAGCCAAAGACGTGACTATTTAATCACTGACACACATACCCATACTATATCCAGTTCCTTCCAGCCTCAGTGTCTTTTCACAGACTGTTCCCTTTGTTTGGTGCAATTTTGTTTCTCTATTTCTCCTTCCATCTCTCCTTAGTAAACTTCTATTCATTTTACATTCTGGTCTCAGCTTAAGTATCACATCAGATCTTCTTGGATGGGTCGAGCTCAGGTATTAGAGCTCTCTTGTTTCTCATGTGTGTTTACCTATCCAGTAGTCATGTATTAAACTCTCAAGAAATTGTAGTTTACTCATTCACTTCCCTGCTGGTATATAACACCCTGGAAGTGAGACTGTGTCTTGTTCATCACCATCTCTCTATAGGCAGATGTCTTACAGATAGTCCATGACTATTTCTAGAGGGAGTTGCTGCTATTTTTTGGAGCCAATAACTAACTCCAAGCAAAACAAGCAGTCATGAAGATGGTTATTCAGAAAACTTCATTGTAGTATAAATTATCAGAGAAGCCACATTTTCAAGGATCAAATCTTGCAGTCTTTAGGAGAGCATTAGCAGTCTGCAAGCAGCCAATTTTTACAAAACCCTGCAGCCCATAAACACACTTAATACTGTCAGGAAACAGGCCAAAGAGCAAAGAAAGAACAAAAACAATACCAACAAACTAATTCAGTTCCAATGGAGAGTTGAAGTGGGGCTCCATGGTGACTGGAGACAAGCCAGGACACAGGACACAGGATGTGAACACAAAGACACATGGCATGGCACAATGGCACCTGAGCCCATTTGCCCCTAAATAGGGTCAGGTCAAGGGGCAGGGTCACAGGAAGTTCCCAGTTACAGGCACTGGACTGACAAGTTCAGTAACCTATAGGGCAAGTGCATGTCCCTGTCTCCAGGGATCCAGGCACACCCATCACCTGGGGGTAAGGACTTCACTTCCTCTAGGAATATGGGCATACCATATGGGCCTACCCATCACCTGGGAGTGAGACTTCCCTTCCTTCACCATGAAGACAAGATAACAGAGCCTATAATTTGCCATGTGGCCAAGATGGCAACAACCAGACCCAACCTCCTTGTTTGAGGTTAACAGCCAGTTTGGACACATCCATGGAAAATTCAACCACAGATACGAAGATAATGGAGGAGAAGAAGGAGCATGTGTGACAATTACAAATAACGCTTTTCCACTGTGTTGAAAAATCCTGGTCTTTTTTGAGTGATCCTTGTCCTTCTATGGTGACTTTTGTCTCAAGACTAAAAATACAGGGATAACTTGTGTATCTGAATGATACACAAGTATCATTTAAAGTGTCTTCACTTATTTATTCAAGTACATGTCAAATATTTAGTGTGCAGTTGTAACAATTGCCAGTGGCGACCTGGATAAAAGACTATCTCTATGTGCCTCTGTTTTCTTAAGTGTACCATAAGGTTCTTAGGATTAGATGAGATAATACTTGGAGTCAGATCTTTAGCACAGTTTCTGGCCTATGCCAAATTTTCAATATTGGGAGTAATCATGATTGTATTTCTATACTGAACTCCTGCCATCCAAAGATTAAAAAGAGGTGCTCATGGCTCTGTATGAGTTCGGGGTTTGTGGATGACTGGCATTACAATGTTCAGGAGTGAATTTCCCTTTCTACCATCTGCCAAGTTGATAAAATGACCAGCCATGGGAATTTCCTTCCACGCTCCCAAGCTTTGCGAATGTCTTGGCAGAGTTGAACTCTGTTCACATTGTATCATTCCCGGAAGCATTTTTTTTTCTGCCTCTGTGGGCAAGTACTGCATGAAGTCCTCTGCTCTGTACTCAGAGGCATTGGAATGGGAGGACAGATGGTGTGTTGGCCATTTGTTGTCATGTTCAGATTATATTGCATTTGGGTGCTGCTGGATACATGGCTAAAGGTTTATAGAAAAGTTGTTCACAATCTGTGAAGCATGTGAATTATATTCCTGTGACATTAAAAAAATTCTTGGCAGAGGGAGAAGTGTTGAGTGAAAGGTAATAATCCACTGTTACCTTCTCCTTCTTTGGACTGCCTTCATGGCTGTTGGAAAGGCCTCTGAGAAATCTGTGGAATTAAGAGTCTTCTCCTTCATTAGAGAGCCCCCTTAGTCTTCTGTGTGCTTTCCACCAGCAGGCTGTGATTTAAAAAAACAAATCTCTTGGCCTCAGGCATGCAACTGATGTTCTATCACTCAGGAACTCACTACTTAAGGTGATGGGCCCTAAGCAAAACTGACAACAAGTTTGGCTGTTACTTTTATAGGTGAAAATGTTTCACAAGTGTCTGCTGTTTCTTTAAAAACTCTGCCTTAAGTCTTGTGGGAGATCTTTTTTTTTTTTTTTTTTTTGGTTGATGGAAAAGTCTGAAAGATAATATAGAAGTCTCCATCCAAATTTCCCAGAGACTTTTACCCAGGGAGGACAAAATGCCAAAACCATGTAACTTAGAACCATGCATGTAATTTGTAAGGTTTTCTAAAACAATTTTCTCTATGATACTTTGGCAATTGTTCTTTCATCTGTCTTGGTTTTCTTCTCATTTGGGTCCTTGCACTGGTTGTGAGTATAGCTAATACTTACAGACAATTCATGCTATAGTAGGCCTTGCTATACATTGCTATAAGAACTTTATATGAATCAACATCCTTGATCCCTTGCAACACCTTTATTATACAATAATTTTATCCTCACCAGCAGGCAAAGAATTTAAAAGACAGAGGAGATAAGTGACCCAAGGATCCAAGCTAGGATCTATCTTCAGAGTCCTGCCAGCCCTTTCCCAAGAGGCTATAGTCCCATTCCCACAAAAGAAGAAGATCACAGAAAGGGCCCATCTCTCACTCAAGGATTGTGCCAGATACTGTGCCAGTTACTACAGAACCTAACGGGATAACTAATGGATCTGTGCTGAGTTCTGGAAAACGCTATGCTCATGGGTCCTTTTTTTCTACTTAGTTATTCTTCAAAAATTGATACACCCAGGGTGTGACTTCTCTAAACAACTTACAGTTTAACAAAATGAATGCCAGAAAGCTGAAACATGTGTTGTCAAGAGCTAAAGAGGTCAAAGGGAGAGAGGGAAGACAAATGAAGAGAGGAAGAGTGGGTGAAGACAGTCATAATATTCAGTGCACATATGTGAAAATGGAACAGAGTAACTTAAGGGGATGGGTGGGGCTACAGAGATGGGGGAGAAGGATGGAAGGGGTGACATGGATCAAGATGCATGGCATTGGGGCTGGGAATATGGCCTAGTGGCAAGAGTGCTTGCCTCCTATACATGAAGCCCTGGGGTCGATTCCTCAGCACCACATATATAGAAAACGACCAGAAGTAGAGCTGTGGCTCAAGTGGTAGAGTGCTAGCCTCGAGCAAAAAAAAGCCAGGGACAGTGCTCAGGCCCTGAGTCCAAGGCCCAGGACTGGCAAAGAGAAAAAAAAAAGATGCATGACATTCATAAACTGACATGTTGAATTGAAATCTTTTTGTATAACTATTGAAGACAATAAACATTAAAAAAAAAAGCGAAACACACTCAGATGAAGTTCTAGGATTGAGGCAAATGCAAGGTAAAGCAATTATTAAACCATCAGAAATAATCCAACAATTTAACTGTAAAAATTGACTCAATCTTTGTGAAAAAATGTAATGGAATAAAAAAGGTTCCTTTTCAAGAAGAAAATTATCTGGCATTGTATCTAAAAACAAAATCTTTTAGCCATACAAATATAGATCCTATAAATTCAAACTGATGTGAACAACCCTCTCTGTGTTTTGATTAGAATTACTTTATGGCATTATGAATCTTAAATTGTGTTCTCAATGTTAAATGTTGCCTCTGAGTGGAAAAAAGAAATTCTATACTCAAGTCCATTCCAGCTGAGATTAGAAAGAACTAATTCTATCATTTGTCTTTTCATGTTTACTTGTTTTAATGATCTGCATTTCTTAAAGTCCTGTTTAGTCCAACAGACTGGATTTACTGACTTCAACATCTGTTTTCAGAAATCTCAGTACTTCTCATCTTTAGTGGGAAGCTGCTCGGTTGTACCCCTGGAATGAGGTATACTTTGAGCAGTAAGGTGAAGATTTTACCAGGCACACTTAAACATTCATACCTTTTATGCCTTCCTGAACAGAGCTCTGGGGACAGAGCAATGTGGTCTCAGCTATTAAAGACAGTGGGCTGGGAACACCTGGCCACAATAAATATAAAGCTCCTTCTTTCAGCTTTCTCTGTGGTCTTAAAAAATGAATCTACAAATTTTAGAATTCGTCATTTCCAGGATTATGATAATCTCAGGTAATGAGACATTCTCAGAGGCCCCACATTGTAAATCTGAGGCTGATTTCAAAGGCCACATTCAAATGAGATAGAACTTTTGAATTGGATTGTTTCTTGGATGCTCTTTATCCAAGCATCAAATATACTTAGAAGTTATGAACATTCACAAGATACCTAATTGCTAAATCATAAAAACAAATTCATTGAATGCTGTTTTAAGAAATTGATCCACTACAATGAAAGCAGTTAGGTGAACTCCTAAAGAATAAATGAAGGTAAAGACTCAATCTGTGGGTTTCCATAGAGCCTAAAAACCTTATATCCATATACGTAATATTTATTGGTATGTTTCTAATTATAAAAGTTATTCATGCTGAGTGCCCATGGTTCATGCCTGAAATCCTAGCTACTCAGGAGGCTAAGATCTGAGGATTGAAGTTCGAAGGCAGCTCAGGCAGGAACGTCCATGAGACTCTAAGCTCCAGTTAACCACACAAAAGCCAGAAGTAGAGGTGTGACTCAACTTTTCTTCCCTAGCCTTGAGGGAAAAAGTTCTTCATACTTATTTTAGAAAACCTGGGGCTGAAGGAGAAGAAACAAGACTCTTTTCAATTTCATTCAGGTCCCAAATTTTGAAATTCAAAGGAAAAGCAATTGTGTATTCTGTTTAAGGCCATTTAATTTTTTCTTCCAAAAAGCATTTATATTGTTGAACTTATTATGTATTTGAATTTAAAAATAAACAACACCTGAAACTAGCACAGTTATAGTGACTACCATATTGCACTGTAGTAAGACAACCTAACTTAAGCTACATTATTTCTTTTTCTTTTTGAGATTATCTTTTTCAATTATGAAAGTCACATTTTAATTATGGAACATTTGTAGATCATTTAAAAATCACACCTACCATCAAGACAAAACAAGATGTTTGTCTATGTGCATTTGGTTCCCAAACTTTTCTTTAGTTCAGCAGATGTTTTGCCCAAAATGGATGGACTCTGGTCCTCTTATGAAAGCAGACAAATCTGATGCTCTCAGGTCCCAAGCCAGGCTTTCTCAGAGCTGGCTTGGGAGGAATTTCTTTCACCCATGCTATCTGCTTAAGAATCTGTGGGAAGACCATGTAGGAAGAGAACTCAACTTGATCTGTTCCATAAAGGCAAACCCAAATGTGGGGCCAAGTGATCTGTCTCTCCACATCTTAGGTTTGCTCCCAAGTCCCTCTTTGTGTACTCACACTTATGCTTCCCTGTAATATAGTTTTCATGCCCCAATCAGTTATGAAAACTACCATTCTAGCCTAATAGAATCAGGTACGTACTATACCTGGCTTTACATAAATGCTTATCAAGATCAACTAAAGACAATGAATGTTTTTCTTTTCTTGAGATAGTCTCCTATGCATCCCAGGCTGGCCTGGAACTCATTGTCTTGCCCAAGCTTGCCTTATATTTGCAATCCTCTTGCTTCTTTCTCCCTTAAGGCTGAGATTACAGGTGTGTACCACCATGCCTTGCAAATCAAACAAGATTTGCAATTTATGCAGTAATCTTATCCAAGAATATCAAATTGTTTCTTTAAAATGAATGGAAACTTAGTAAATTCTGCTAAGCAAATGTGGCCACAATCAAACATACAGTGTGGGGTGCTTTAAATATGATGGGGTGATGATGATAATGATGGAAAAGGAGAAAAGTGGAGAAAAAAGTGAGGGTCAGAAAGAATTACTCTCAAGGCAGTTTGCTATCTCAAGGGAAAATATACACATATGTATATGTATGTATATGTCATTGCATATCTGTGTATATAGATACATACATTTCACTTCATATGTGTATGAAATGAAACTTTTACTGCTAAAACTCTGAACTAATGGTTCCAATGAGCTTATTTTTAGAGAAAAATAAGAGGAACCAAAAATATTCCCACAACTAGAGATTGTAAGATCAGATGCTAAGAAACACGTTCAAGAAATAGAAGTCTATCACATTTATATATTTGCAACATTCTTAATTTTTACTTTCATTGCATTAATTTAACTCAATCAACTCTATCAGCATCTCATTTATGCTTAAGACTTTAATAATAGATCAATGATTTTTTAGACATGAAGGTTGGTATTATACAGGTTTGGAGAATTTTTTTATATTCCATGGAAAATTTTAATGTTGCATAGAAAAGTGAGCAGTACATGTTCCTTCACTTTAACAGACGCTCTTTATAAGCTCTCAGGTTCTGAGACTCAAAGTATGTATGTTTCAGAAAGGGTTGCCTGGAGAATGTCAGTATATGCAGATTCTATAGGAAAACATGCAGAGTTCTGGGCCTTGCCCAGAATCTCTACTAAAAAAGAATATTTGAGCATGGGGTATCAGAAATCCAGGTGACATCAACACCAAACTTTTGCAACGTAGTGCAGAATAAGTGATAGGATGTATTTGAAATTCTCAGATTATGTGAATTCAGAAGGAATGAAATACATGGATCCTATGAATGAATAAGGGTCACTTACTCTTTAGTCTGAAATTTGATTGCAACCAGCAGATAGATAACAAAATCCACCCAACAAGGGTATACTGGTACTCAACAGAGGAGAGCACCAGGCATTCTCTTCTCCAGACCATGTATAGCTTTCTGTCCATTGTCATAACAATAGTACAAACTTTTCATGGGTATTCTGTGTTTAATACTTTCTGTGCATAACTGTAGGAGATCTCACATGATGAATTTCTCAATAACCTAGTGAGAGTGATATGTTTACTTTATGTTAGGTTCACTGAGTTTCAGACAGAGAGAGAGAGTAAACCAGTTCTCCCTGATATTAAGTTCTAGCTCTTAGATTCTAGAACCTGGGATGTTAACCTTCAAGCAGCTGCAGCTTTTCAAAAACCACAGCTTTGAGTGTACTTCCCAGGACAAGAGCTTTATTTGACCAGTTTCTGCCTTATCTTCCTGTCTAGGATCCAGCTTGAGCAGGTGATAGAGCACACATCATTCCCACACCCACTGGCCACAAGTAGAGAGAACCCAATGCCGGCTCATACCGTTCCTTATTGCTTTCCAGATACAAGGCTTCATTATTAATTCACATCATAGGGCATGACATCACATCCAGTGCGAATAGAGACACATGGCTAAATTAAAACAAAAATCTAAAAATGCTGATCACGTTCTGGTTCTAGAGATTGTAAGATCAGATGCTAAGAAACATGTTCAAGAAATAGAAGTCTATCTCATTTATATATTTGCAATATTCTTAATTTTTACTTTCATTGCATTGATTTGACTCAGTCAACTCTATCGGCATCTCATTTATGCTTAAGACTAGGTGTTTGTTACATGGATAGAGTTTGTGAAAGTTCAGTGAACTGTTCATGAAGTGTAGATAAAAATTGGAAAACTAAATGAAGTGAGGTCTTAGAATGAACCATGCACCTTGCCTATTGAAAGTCACTCCTCTCTGCCATCTTCCATTGATCTCAGTCTTCCCTTTCATTCCCAAATCAACCCAGTATGCTGGTGAGAAAATGTAATTGTTCCCACAACAGCTAATACAAGTATTGGTTAGACCAGAGACTGGGAGTGAAGTTAATCCTGGTGAGGGAAATGGGCTATTTCCCTGTTAAATCCTTTTCATCTCTTGGTTTCAGTGCTCTTAAAAGTTTAGCACATTTTTCTATGATGTTAACACATTGTGTACTAAATAGGCCAACACATAGCATCTTGAATGTGCTTTAAAATTTTTTTGCTTAAGTAACCTTGTAAGACTTCCCACATTCCTTAGTCTTGCCTGTATGGAGAATCCGCAGTTACTTTTAAGTTTTAATAAGTTTCATATGTTTTGTAGTGAAACTGTGTTTGGTTATTTCCAACCTTTAATTAGTAGCCTCTGGATTGGTGTATACCAGACACGGGGATATTATTAGTGTGAAAGGAAAGCTATGTGTGTTACTCTATCCCAGATCAAAACAAACCTAGTGTGCTCCGACAGCATTAAACCCCACTGAGACCTGACCAGGATATGGTTTTCAGTTGTAAAAGAAAATTGTAATTCACAAGTCTTTGCCAGATGTTGTACCCCAATACCTCAGCTACATTGTATCTGTTGAGAGTAGGTAGACCTGAAGTCCTGCAGTAGTCCCGAGGAGCAGCTGATTTAATTTGTTAATCACTGGAAAAACAGGTTCCTTCAAAATATTTAAAATGGGCAAGTTACAGCCTTTTTTTGCAATTTTTAATTTAAGAAAAATTCATAATGGTTAAAATGTGTGTCAGGCTGTGTTTGGAGGATTATAAATAATGCCTTCCAATTTAGGAAACATCTTTGAAATCGTCACATAAAATGTTAACATTTTAATAATATTAAATCAGGAAAGAAATTTTGATCTATAAAATGTAACAAAATGTTTTGATGGAATAGCTAGGCACAAACAAACTTGAATGAAAACACAGATGTGGAAGTTGGAGTCTGTTTCAAGGAGCAAACAAGAAAATTCGAACATTTTTCTTGTCTCCAACTTATGTTATACTATGCATGGTACCAAGTGCAAAATTACAAAAGCTTTATGAGGTCAAGCAAGGAAAGAAAAAAAAAGCTCATGCATTCTTAAAGACCAGTTTTATTGGCAGGGTCCTCCAATGTGTTGAAAGGCATTAGATAAAGTTCAAACACTCATGTACATGGTGTATGTATAAGTGGTTCATGCGGTTATGCCTTGACAGTGGGAAGATTCTACTCAACTTGGAGCTTGACACATAGTCATGACCAGGAGAAGCCTGGGCTTCTAGACAAGCTGCAGACTTTCCCCTAATTATTGTGTTTTATGACTTTAGTAAAATCAACATTTTGGTATTTTACATTTCTCCTATCCTTTCTTAAACAATTAGATTGGTGCATGTTTTCATTGGTTACATAATTGACCTTATTCAAACGTTCATTTCCATGTAACTTCAAGATAATTTCACAGTAATATATAATGCAGATGGTAGGATACAGTAGTAGCTTTCACCTTGCAGGCAAATCATATTTTATCTGGGTATAACTATAAAAATTCTTCCCAAGAGAATGCCATAGCAAGATTTTCCCCCAACTGGATTTAGCTGTAGGTTGATGTTAAATCCCAATGATTCAAAATATAAATTATTAACATTAGTTTTTTTCCCCTACAAAGGAATTTCATGATATTCTGGCTACATGCACACTTGGATATTGAGTTAGCAAAGTACCATTTTGTTTCTTGGCTGTTAGAAATCTTTTTGTCCTTGAGAAAAGAGCAGCATTTTGAAACAAAGTGAAAGGGAGTTTTGTTGTTGTTGTTTGTTTTTTAAAGATAGCTTAGTTTATTTTCATAAACCTTACACTTGTGAAGAACCAAGTAAATACATATTTGAGAAAGAGTATTTCCATTGATTGACACCAGAAACAAAAGACACAAAGCAAAGCAGAACAAAACAACAACAAAACTGATCACTTTCAGGACCTGCAGTTCTAATTCGTATATGTGAACTAAGCAATAAAACCACATCAGCAAGCTGGTTTGTGCTCTCCAGTTGGAGGATAAACTTGAACCTTCTTAGGAATTTCCTTTTTGACTTGTTTTCCTAGGAGAAAAACCACAGAAGCGGAATTTGTTACTCTTTGTGCTGTATATAAATTGTTGTTGGCACCAACTTTTTGAATGATATTATCCTTTAAACATCCTTCAGAGGGATCGGTTTTTACTCCTTCCTCTCTGCTTTAAGATTTCAACTTGAGGAATTAACAAGACCCCCTGGTCTCTTCTTAGCTCATTTTCCTTCCCAGAGTTGTCACTCACAATTCATTTCAGAAAAACTTCCCTTCTTTCAGATTGAAATGGGTTGAATGTGGTTATGTCAGGATGGTGAGGAGATTATCCATAATTCTAAGATGTTTCCGGTTTCTGAAAATTATTAGACAATCTAAGAAAAATTGTCCTTATACATCAGGAAAATGTGCCTTCCATAAGCATTTATAAATAAGAGGATTCTTTGACCTTTGTTGTGATGCTTGCTAAGTTATAATTGCTATTTGTGATGTAAATAGAAATGTAAATGAATAGAAATGTAGTTTTGAGGTTAAAAGTTAAAAATTGTGGTGTAATTTGAGTTATCAGTTTATTGCTCTAAAGAGACATAGGAGGTATCACCTTCCTGTGGTTGTACCTACACTATCGCTGTAATCTTATCTGAGTATATTGGAAACAGTGTTTATGGGTATTGGAAGTAGGAAATTCAAAGGGAATACCAAATTTGAGAGACACAGGGTAAAAAAAGAGAAACAACTACAAAAGCAATACTTGCAAAACTGATTGGTGTAAGTGAACTGAACACCTCTGGGGAGGGGGGTGGGAAGGGAAAGGGGGGGAGGGAGGGGGGTATGAGGGACAAGGTAACAAACAGTACAAGAAATGTATCCAATGCCTAACGTATGAAACTGTAACCTCTATGTACATCAGTTTTATAATAAAAACTTTAAAAAAAAAGAGACATAGGAGTACTGTACTCCTTCTGCTCGAGTGTGCATAAATGAGCTTGGGTAAAGTGAATTACACAATTTCTTTCTTCCCACCTCTTGGAATAGTAGTGTAGTACTAATTGCAAAGATATGGACTTAGGTATCCTGTCATCTAGTCTTTTGTTAGCCTTTATTAGTCTTGTATTGGTTGCTTTACAAAGTCTCGACTTTCATGAAGCCTCAATTTACTATAATAAAGGGGTGAGTAGTACTCACCCCAAGGCCTGTTAGAGATTATGGGTTGTAACATATATAAAAGTGTTTTGTAGACTATGAAGTGCTGTGTAACCATTTTAACAACTACAAATAAGTGCCTGCAATAAGTAGCTCTCCTGTTAGCAAATATATTACTTAAGACATTACTTAAGAATTAGATATCCTTGAGTTAAAAACTTGGCCCTGTGTATTGGTAGTGTTAATAAAATTAAACATATTTATCTCTCTCAAATTCAGATTTCTCTTTTAGTATAGGGAGATAATCTAACTCAAGGGGTTAACATGGGAATTAAATGAGATAATATACATATTGAATGCTTAGAATGTGCCTTGTATGCAGTAATTGAACAATTATACAGTAACAATATTACATCATTTTATCTTTGCCAAGAGCAATCAACTGCTAGTAACCTGTGGATAATTACAGCCATTTTCCCAATTATAAATGATGTGACAAGCATTTATTTCTGACAATGTATATGCAGATGAAACAACTTAGTAAATATTTGCAACGTAAATATAGATTGCTTTCAACAATATAGATTTATACTTCACATTTTCTAACCTGCGCTACCTTTAAAAAGTATTTTTCATAAGACAGTTATCAATGAGTGCCTTGCTGTGTAAGATTCCAGTGATATTGTTTTATTATGAAACCTCAAATTCATGCTTACTGGTTTCCTTTGTTCAAGACCTTCTAGTACAAATCTTTAGCTATAATGGTAGTTAGTTATCTTGAAACAGTATTTCCCCTTGCAAATAATGTCAAAATAGCAGATTATAGGGGCTGGGGATATAGCCTAGTGGCAAGAGTGCCTGCCTCATATACATGAGGCCCTAGGTTCGATTCCCCAGCACCACATATACAGAAAACGGCCAGAAGCGGCGCTGTGGCTCAAGTGGCAGAGTGCTAGCCTTGAGCGGGAAGAAGCCAGGGACAGTGCTCAGGCCCTGAGTCCAAGGCCCAGGACTGGCAAAAAAAAAAAATAAAAAAAAAATAAAAAAAATAGCAGATTATAGGCCTTAGGCTCTGCTCTTAGTACTCAAGAGATTAAGCAGGACCTTAATTGTCCAATAATTGTGAGACTTGTTAGAAATATTTTCCTCCAAGTTAAAAAAAATGGCAAAATTTAATTTAAACAATTTACTGTGAAATACATCAAACTTTAAAAAGAAAGTTGACTAGCCTCACTGGTGGCTCACACCTAAATCCTAGACTTCAGGATTGAGCTTCAAAACTAGCCTAGATAGATAAATCCCAGAGACTCTTACCTCCAATTAACTGGCAAAAAGCTAGAAGTAGCGTTGTGCCTCAAGTGGCAGAGAACCAGTTTTGAACAGAAAAGCCAAGCTAAAGTACAAGGCCCTGAGTTCAAGCCCCAGTGCTGGCAAACACAAACACACATACACATACACACTCTTAACATATTACTCCCAGGTCTTATTACACCCTTCTCTTGTGACTTTCCTCATCACAAGAAATAACAGTAGCTCCAAGAGGGTAACTATATAACCAATTGCATGCATAAACACTAGCAAAGAGATAAACAACTGAAGGAGTAAGTAACAACAGAAAAGAGGTGTCTGAATTTGTGGCTACTGCACCCTGCAAACAACTACACCCTGGAATTCTGATTGCCATCTGTTAGTGAAAGCTCTTCAATGCATCTGACAGAGGACTACATAGATGCTGTACATACTATCTGGGTTTAGGATGGGGAGAGTCTTTTCTCATTTGCTTCTGAAGTGAGAAGCAGACACTATTATTATGTGGCAGAGGAAGATGGTGAGACAGGGAGACATCTGAGGTGCCTCAGAGACTACAGGTCAGCGGAGAAGATGCTGAGCAGATTGCACTGGCTCAGCCCCTCTGGTGTCTGACTCAGCCTTACCAGTGCAAAGCCTCCTAGAGATGCTGCCCTACTTTTCAACCTTCTCAGGAGGTTTTCTGTAGATGGGGAGACCTGCAGGGGACCCCCAAATCATGCCATTTTATCTTTGACTGGAAAAGTGTTCATCTAGCTTCCACCTTGGGGAACCCTCTGTTCTTTCAGAAGCATTCAAACCCCACTTCCTCCATAAAGCCTTCCTTTACTCAGGACACCCCATGCACCCCACGGCTGTCTCCAGGGCTGCTCATATATTGTGGGTATGTCAGCCCACAGTCACTTCCCTGTATGTCAAACCTTGGTTTATATGTCTCTCTTCTGTTGCACTGTCAGGAAGGGTTTGGGTTCGATTTCTTTTTATATGCTTAGCTAAACACAGCAGAAAAGTGGGCAAAGAGGAGGTCGGCATTTAACACACAAGAAGGGAATATACATGGAAGCAAACTGTCTTCATTTGTATTTTGATGGTGCAGTTGTTTTCATAAGGAAGCCTAAACACAGTGACCACCTGGGAAATGCTGTAATCTGAACATCTATTGGGAGATGGAAACTTTTATTTTCAAATGGAAAAAAACACACCAAGAAATCATAGAAGAATTTGTAAGTGCTTTTCGAGAACAATTCAAAATTTGAAAAGTTAAATATGGGATTCAGCAGAAATTAAAAAACATTCCTTGAGAAGGAAGAGGAAGAATTTTATTTTTATTTCTCCCTCATGGTACTTTAGATGTAGTGAATGCTATCAATGTATAATTACGTCATACACAGCCACCAATGCACAGACAGTATGTACATATGCATACTTACCCATATGCATACAATACACATACAGAACCATGCACTCTCACATACTTACACACGTACACAAATACACATATATACAGATATATTCATGTATTTACACCTCTATACACATAGACATGCATTCACACACATATACACCCTTTACCACCACGTGCTACACACCGATTTCCCCCTCTTGGGCATCAATAGGAAGCCTAACACTCCTTTTCACCAGGATGCTCATGACAAGATGTCAGATTTCTATCAAATGCCATAGATATGCTGTTAATTTATAAATCAGGGAGTAAATGTCATCATCTGCGAATTATTTAGGGTCCTCCTAATTTTCTGGCAGCCCTAAAGTCTACAATTAGAAAGACAAAATGTCAAAGGTATTTTCCCTTAATATGGATTGTACATTCACTTTTTTATTTTTACCTTTCCCCCCAAAGCAAATACCATGTGAATATGCTTCTAGTTGCAGAACGAATTTCAGCTGTGAGAATGTCACCAGGAAAAACTCAGTCTATTTGTATGAAAAAGAGAGACAGCGCAGGTACATGCATTTCTCCCATATAGTACTAATTTCCTTTGTGGCCCCAGAGAAGCCTTTTGAGCTTCCTTCCTTTGCTTTTCCTTAGCTATAAAATGGAACTAGTAATGACTGACAGTGGATTTCATGAGGCAACTAACTGGGAGGATTGAAACAGTCATGGCTTCTGGGTGGTAGGCCTCAAGTATGGAGTATTTGTATAATGTATAATTCAGTTGGGTTAGTGAATTTCATAGTGAACTCTGCATGTTTTCCATTAGACTTTTTTTTCAGGTCCCTCAAATTCATTTAAATGCCAGATCAAGAGACTTGCAAGCAAGTTGCTCTTTCTATATTAATAATTCCATTTTTATAAAGAAGTTTCCAGGAAAGAATAGCACCTACTACTAAGATAAACTATATGAGTTCTTATTTTAGCTATAGTTTAGCCTTGGGTAGGTTGCAGAATCTTTTTGCTTCTCTGTTTTTCCTCTCAATCCTAAAACAATGCATCTGTGGCCAATGCTTACAGGATTATGAAAGTCAACAGAGGGTAAAAGGCTTATATTTGATGGCAAAGACACCAGAGAATATTCTGCAGGGCAGGGGGAACCGAGTCCCAAGGACTCGAACACGTTGGGTTAAATGATGAAACACTATGAGTGCCGAATTATCACCAATTATTTCAGCCTTATGGCTTCCTCAGAAAATGAGTACCAATACAGGTGGAATTTTCTTTTCCAGGAACTGCTCTTCTCACTTTGATGTTAGCCAGTTTTCCTTCACCTGCTAGGTTCTGTTTGCTTGTTGCAAACATGAGGCACAGTTCTGTTAAGATGGCTCTGCCTGTGGCTACAAGAAAAGGTTGCCAGGGTTTGAGCAGAGTGTCCAGTTGAGGACTTCCTATTGGCTGCTGAGCACACTGTATTGTGTGGCCTACTGAAGTCAAAGAAGGTCTGGACAATAGCCCAGAAAGTCAAATTTCTAGTCTTCTACAAGGCAGAGCAAGTAAAGGGGAAATACAGGGTGTAAATTGAGTTGTAATTCTGAGCAAGTCAATGCAGTCATCTGTGAGGGCCATACAATGGATGCGTAAAGGCCGAAGGACCTAAATGTTACAGACTCTGGCTGCCACCCAGACACTCTTCCAATGAAATCAAAGAGGCTTGTATGCTTAGTGACAGAGTTAAAGACAAAGCAACAGATTGTCTTGACTAACAGGGTTTTCACTGGATATATTACTTATGATCTTAAACACCCCTCAAGGCTGGGCAGGCTTGGGAGGCACATGGTTTAGAGAAGGAAGGAAGGATTTTATATCATTCCTGACATATTCCGGGCACTTGATGGTTTTAACTTTTTTTTTTTTTTTTACTTAAGTAGTAATTTTGAAACATAACAGCATATGAACATAGAACTCATTGGGTGGGGAATTAAAGGAATCAAAGTTATTTCTTCAAATCTCCCCTGCCTGTTTCATCTCTTAGAAATTTGGGCTGAAAAGAAGAGCAATTGCTCATTAGTATACCCCAGGTTCTGTTCTAAGATATATGCATTATACCACTTATTAAATAAAATAATTCTATGAGACTATGAGAGTTATAAGCCACCTGTGTGGGGTGTGGGTGTGTGTGTGTGCGTGCGCGTGTGTGTGTTGGTACTTGGGCTTGAACTTAAACAGGGAGCTCTCTCTTAGCTTTTATGCTCAAGGGTGGTGCTCTATCTCATAAGCTCCATCTTAACTTTCAGCTTTTTCTGGTTAATTGGAGATAAGAGTCTCATGGATTTTTCTACCTTGGCCAGCTTCAAACCTCGAGCCTTAGATTTCATCTTTCTGAATAAGTAGATTACTGACATAAGTCCCAGGCACTGGGTTAAGCTACAATTTTAAAGATGAAAAAGTAGGGCCTTAAATAGGTGGAAGAGAAAGTAGTTGTTAACTTTGTGTTCTGGAGACAGACTGTCTGGGATTGAATCACAGGTCCCAAGCTGTGCAGCACTGAGCAAATGATTTACCTGCTGATTGACATATAAAATATGACAATAATACCTATCATCATGGTAATGACTATATTAGTAGACACAAGCCATTGAGAAGTATACTCCACACATAAAACCTGGTAAAGATTACTTATTGATTTATTACCACCTAAGCATATTAGCACAACTATAAACTGTGGTAGCAGATCTGAGCCTAGAACTCAGGTCTCTGTGAAAGCCACTGGCTTTCCAGAAGAAAAAAAGAGAGGATGTAGCTAAGAAAGGCAGAGATAATGATTCTGGATTACTTTCTAGCTGGTCAATAATAGGAGAGCACCAGAAAGAAAATTTCCTTCTGTGGGCGGAGAATATGGTCTAGTGGCAAGAGTGCTTGCCTCATATACATGAAGCCCTGGGTTCAGTTCCCAAGCACCACATATATAGAAAACGGCCAGAAGTGACACTGGGGCTCAAGTGGCAGAGTGCTAGCCTTGAGCAAAAAAAAGAAGCCAGGGACAGTGCTCAGGCCCCGAGTCCAAGCCCCAGGACTGGCAAAAAAAAAAAAAAAAAATCCTTCTGTGCTCTACCCCTAGCCCATTCTCTCCCCACCAGCTTTCATCATTTCGAATTGCTTCTATTGGCAGTCCAAACCAGCAATATCTCACATTTGCTTTTGTTTTCTCTTATTATTGTCTGCTAGCCATGAATCCTCCTTAGTGATTCTTGCCTGGCTTTTGTTCTCCAGGCTTTGTGCAAACAGGAGAGAAGGATGATGGAATTTCTGGTGTTTCTGATGCACAAATAGCTGCAATGGGAGACATTGTCAGTTTCATTCAAGGTTTTAAGGGCATGGACGTTTGCATGTTGAAAGGTCACTGTCTGATGTGATTTCCTGGAGAGAACCTCTTGCATTTGGCTTCCACTTTGATAAACTGTGCAGGCAAGCTTTTTCAGCGGTGTGGACACATCTCACTTGTGTCCAAGCCCTGCTATGTTGTCTATGTGAGGAAAACCCAGTGAATTGTGTCCTATTTTAGACTTGCTGCCAGCACCGTGCCTAGACAGTTCACAGCAGATCCGGGGCAGGTTTTAAGCAAGACTTGAGATTCCCACAGCTGTAAACAGAGTGCATCAGAAAACATACTAATTCTTGAAAGGACTAAGGCTGTAATTAGGGTTTTCATTTTAATAATGATTTTAAGTGTATGTAGGTTTAAGACAAAGACATGCTCCCATGACTGTTGTTAAAGAGGTTTCAAGTTTTAATATGGGCAGTTGGAATTGTGTGCTGTGGGCAGCCTTGGCATCCATCAGGACCTTGCTGAAACCCCAGTAACCACTGAAAAGCACCCCTGTGCCAGTTGGCAGGTTGTGACACAGGGCTCTACCACGTGACCCACATCTCCACTTCTGGCTTCTTGGTGGTGCATTGGAGATAACAATTTCATGGACTTTCCCTCTCTGGCTGGCTTCAAACAATGATCTTCAGATCTCAGCTTTCAGAGTGTCTAGGATTACAGGAGTGAGCTACTACCACCGGCAGATAGACTAAAAGTGGATAAGAGTTATTAATAGCAAGCTGAGCACACTTTTTACTCAGGAGTTCAGAGACATGGTCTTGTGGGCAGGTCCCAGAAAATATTAGGAAGCTGCAGCACAGTTTGGGGAGGCAGGTTAGACCCCACCCCCATACGAAATATTCACAGGAGCTATCCATTTATTAGAGTTACATGTTGTTTTCACTTAAGAAATTTTATCAGAAGGGCAGCCCCTAGGTCAGGCACAGGCTTTCTTTCCTTTGCACATTTACATGCAGCAGATGCATGTCTCAACTTCTAGAATCATTTAGTCCCAAGACTTGCCCAGAAGAGAAATTCCTTCTATAATAATTCTAATGTCCATCATTGTCTGGGGCAGGACTCACTACTTGAAGGGTCAATAGAAAATAATGATATTTATATTGGATCAAAGCTTCTTCAAATAAAAGTAATAGAAATGTAAAGTTGACTCACTGTTATTTTGGGGGCTACTATCCAATTTGTTTTTCTGCTATATTTTTTAGCTCTGTCAGCTTGAGCTACAGGTATGTACAGAGTGATATGTATGTTAATCTTCAGGTTTTGGCCCAGGCATGATTAAAGAAGGTTTTCTTGTTTGTTTATTTGTTTCAGGGAAGCTAACATGTACAACTTTGAAAAAATAAGAAATCTATACATTTTTCTTGTGAATGTTATTGTCACTGATGACTTTGCTGAAGGAGTATATATGTATATATAATTGAAAATTACTCTGACCAGTAAGTCACATCTTCCTCTACCATCTTCTTTTAGAATTGTGAAAAGTTTGCCAGTCAACTGTGGCTCATGCCTGTGATTCTAATTTTTCAGGAGGCTGATGTCTGAGGATTGAGATTCAAAGCCAGCCCTGGTAGAAAAGTCTGTTAGCCTCATATCTCCAATAATCAAATGGAGCAGTGGCTCAAGTGGTAGATCAGTAGCCTTGGGCAAAAAAGCTAATGGACTAAGCCCAGGCCCTTAATTTAAGCCCCAGTACTGGCACAAAAACAAAATAAAAATTTAAAAAAAATGTGGAAACTGCTTCACATATGGAAAAATACTTACGTATCTCTCTTGGAGAAGTTCACTAAGGCCTGCTAACTACAGTATAATAAAAACTTGTCCAATTCAGAATTGCTTTCCATAAAATATTTTTTCTTAGTATCACGAACACCCTGAGATAGATTCATGCTCATTTGCTTATGTCACAGAAAATGTCTTCAGAAAATCTGAATGGAAACTCTTTATTATCATCCAACTCTTGACTGGCATCTTACCTCCCTAGACCTTTTAGCTCCTCTTTGATTTAGATGTTGTGATTCCCACACTGAAGGAAAACAGTTTAAAATAGGTTTCTTTATCAATGGGCGATATATCATGTAGCCCATTTAGCCATTAAAACAATGGTGCAAGGCAAAGTTTCTCTTTGTTCCAGGTTTTTCATGTTAACATGGCCTGTGTAGTAAAATCGTTACTAGTGAAGGGAGATGCAGATTTGTGGCATGGCTCATAACACACATACATTACTGAGACCACACACAGATAAAAAAGATAAAGGCATTCATTGCATTTGAGCAATGACCCGTGTGCCAAAATAAGGTTTTACCTACAACAGGCTGGAAGAATGGAAGAGTCTTTGGTCTCATGGAATTAAGAGTTTGCTTCTTTGTTTCAGTCTATCTTTGGAAAGGATGATAGGACAGGATATTTTAGGCCTATGATTATTCTAGTTTCACAATTTACAACTCTCACTAGCAGTGCATCTGAAAAGAAAAACAATCCGATGAAGGGTGAAGACTTTGATTCTGGAGCTACCCTATGTGGATTCATCCTTAGGTTCTCCACTGTGTAACTTGAGGTTTTAGTTTTCTGTAAGACAAGAATAATAATCATACTTACATCATGAGGTTGTCATGGAGTTGAACTGACAGAATACAGGTGTCAGCATGATACCCGAACCTCAGGAAGATTGCATTTGTTTCTTCCAATTACAGTAAAATCTTGTAGTCACATCAACACATTAAGACACATGAACACATTCTCAATGTTAAATTGAATGGACAAATGGAGTCATTGGCTCCATTAGTCAATATTAGGATTTCAGCCAATTCATCTTGTTGTATAAACCCAAACAAGCCTAGGTAACAAGAACCACTGAACTAGGCAGCATTGTTAAAGGGTTACTTGTTAGTAGTTGTTGCCTCAAAGGTTTTTTAAAAGCCTTTCTAATGGGTAGCTTGAGCCTGGTCGCAGAAAAGAATTACCCAAGAAACTCTAAAAATATACAATTGTATGTATGTATGTATGTATGTATGTATGTATGTATGTATGTATGTATGTACACACACACACACACACACACACACACACACTCACCAGACCAGATCTGGATTCAGATTGTGTCCCCACCAAGTTCAGCTCTGCGAACTTTGGCAAGCTATTTGTCTCTCTGTTTCTTGGTCTATGTGATGGTGTTATTGTAAGGCTCAAAGATACCATATAGGAAGCTGTGATCACAAATCTTGGCAGGTGGTAGGTGACCAAGAAAAATGTCACTGATAACCTATTTCCTTTAAAGACTCTAATTCAAAAGATCTTCTACTACCCCTAAATTCAATTATAGAACATTTTTCCTTGAAGTGATTAGATAATAACTGGTAGAAGCTTCTTTTTTTTTTCAAATGAGAAAGCAAGAGAACAAAATAGATGCTTGAGGTTACATAGCTAGTAATGGGCTAGACCTTGAGCCCAGGTCACCTAACATTTTGTGCACCATTTTTCCTATTCTATGCTATGATTCTTAATAATATGTCACTCCAAAGCCCCCAAATTCCAGCCCTGGATCCCAACTTTAGCTTCATATTTTGTCTTCCAGTACAGTTGACCCAATATTAAGTTGTGATATCATGATAGTGATTTCTTACTTAGTTCTTTTGGCTTATGTGATCATTTCTACCTGAATGGCTCTTCTCAACCTTCTTTTCTAACAACTGCACCAAGTACTGATTCTACCTATTAATGATTAACTACTACAGTTGTCCTCCTATTGTAAACAATTGGTATGCAGACAAAATGCCAGACACTGGGCAACATTATTTTCATCTTTGTGAGAAGGAAGGAAGGCAAGTCATGTATTTGTCACAGTATACACTTGAGTAATTTTCAGGATGCTATGTGGGGTGGGACGAGCAAATCAGAGCCCTGTGTATTGAACTGAGGAGTCAGAAATAAAATCCTGGGTAGCTTAAGGAGGTTAGATATTGAAGGACAAATTACCAGGAATGGAAACTCCATTGAAAGGAAACACCAGAAATCCGCAGTGCCTCCAGCTTCTATCTTTGATAGAATATTATTGATCTGCACATGTGTAAAAAGAAACTATCCCAAACAGGAAAAGAACTATTGGAAATCCTTGGCTGAACAAATACTTAGAGCTTATACAGATCTAATAGCCTGAGTGAAGAAAGTTCAAAATAGATTAGGCATTGGGTGAAATTCTCACAAGGATCATGACTTAGTAATGAAGTTGTTTCAGTATTAGAGTAAAAGCTGCTCTGGAACCACACACAAAGCAGAAGAGCAAATCTTATGGATCAAACCGGCACACCTCAAGATCCAGTAATTTTAAAGAATGTCAATGAAAGGAAGTACCTAACAAAATATAGTTCACAACATCTTGAAGGAAGTAATTACTAGATATGCCAAGACATAAAATTATGATTCATACAAGAGGAAAAGTAGTAGGAACAGATTGAAAAGTGATAGAGATAATAGAATAAGCAAAGTAGTACCTTATCAAAACTTATACTTTAAGATGTGGAAGAGAACATTAACATAATGAGAAGAGAATGCTATTTATAAAAATGACAAATGATAAAGTATATTTTAGATATACAAATGATAAAATATATAAGATAAGAAATGGGTTGATGAGATTTAGAATATTGTATGATATGGAAGATTATCATATCTGAAGATGTAAAATAGAAATGAGAGAAAATGAAGTACAGATTTAAAAATGACTAAAAACAACACACACAGAGACAGACACATACATACAAATGCACACATGAATCTATTCCATTGTGAATGCTAAGATCATGTTAAACAATGTAATAATACATGTGTAATTAGAATCTTACAAATGTGGTATGGTGTAACAGAAACACAATTTTTAAAAGGGTGAAAATCATATACATTTTATGAAAAACATAAACTCACAGATCCAAAAAGCTCAAAACTCCAAACAAAAGTAAAGAGAATGACACCAAGGCACATTATAATTAAACTTCTATACGGAATCCTGAGAGAAAATCTAAATAGCAGCCAGTGAGAAAAGGTACATTATAGAAGAACAAAATGAGCATTACAGCAGCCATCGCATCTCAAATCATGCAGACCCAAAGATGATGCATCTTTCACATACCAAAGCAGAACAAATCCCAAACTATCAACCTAGAATTCCATATCCATTGAAAATATTTTTAGACACAAAGGCAAAATAACTTTCAGGTCAATACAAAGTAAGAAAACTGCACTATAAAAGATGGTAAGGGAAATTTGCTCAGCAGAAGAAAACTTATGACAGATCAGAATTTGAGCTTACAGAAACATAAAGAGCACTCCAAATAAAGCACACACACACACACACATACACACACACACACACACACACACACACTCCTTCCCTCTTGATCCTTAATTTTAGTTCTTCCTCACCTAGCCATCTTTTGGAATGTTTCTTTGCCACCTCTTCTTACGTCAGGAATGAAAACTCCCTATAATGAGCCCAGATTGGTGAGGCTAATGGCAACTGTGATGGCAAGAGTGCTTGACTCATAAACATGAAGCCCTGGGTTCTATTCCCCAGCACCACATATATAGAAAACGGCCAGAAGTGGCGCTGTGGCTCAAGTGGCAGAGTGCTAGGAAAAAAAAAAACACAAAGAATGTAGATAACACATAGAAAATATTGGAAGCCATAGTAAAATATGTCTCAATTGAAAGGAACATTTATTACTAAAATTCTGTCAATTATTATTGGAACTGGAGCACAACTCTTCCTTTATTAGCATTTAATTAATGTATTAGTAAATTAGCATTTAATTAAGCATAACCCAAATCCCAAATTCCAACATATACCATTTCCATGGACTACTACATTCAGCTTTTGGAGTACTGAGAAGCAATTAATATTTTAAGCATTCTCCACTTATTTTTTATAGTAGTAGTGAGCATCTCTATTTACCTACTAATGAATTCCATTTGCTTTTACTATATGTATCTTCCTGACTAGATTAGTATTGTGTATGGATTACTTATTTATATATTCCAAGTGACTAGTACATAGCTTGAAATAGTAAGCACTCAATGGATTAAATTGGAGATTATTTTAGTATATTATTTTTACAAGTGTGCTCATTCTCTAATCTCAGGAATCTGAGGGAAAGGCTAAGGAATTAAGCACTAGATTTAATGTCTGGTGAAATACTCTGCATGTGTATCAAAATAATTTTGGGAGCTGGGAATGTGGCTTAGTGGCAGAGTGCTTGCTTGCCCTGTGTTCAATTCTTCAGTACCACATAAACAGAAAAACCTGGAAGTGGCACTGTGGCTTAAGTGGTAGAATGAGTACAGAGAAGCTCAGGGACAGAGTCCAGGTCCTGAGTTCAAGCCCCAGACTGTAAAAAAAAAAAAAAAAAAAGTAATTTTGGCTTACTTTCTCTTATGGAAGTGGTAAGTCTGCTCTCCTGATTTTAGAAATGTTCTGTGAGAATCACTAGTATGAGGGTTAAAGCACATTTAAGTGGCTTCAGTCTTACTCCAAATGCTTTTGTCAGAATAAAATAAAAGAAACCACAAAGCGTGTCCCTCATTTTTTTCCAAGAAATACCTCTTATAATGTAATTTCACAGAGATACATCTGTCACTAGGCAAATTTCCCTCTGAGTGTAAATAAAAGTACAGTATAGGTGGGATCTCTCTGTTTTATTCTTTACTTTTTCTTTTTATCTCCTCTACCTGTTCCCACTTCATCAGCATGAAGTGAAGGATGCATTAGTCTTACTACTGAAAAGCCAAACATAAAAAGGTATCAGTGTTTTAAAAGTTGACCCAAATGTTCAAGGTAACAAAAATAAAATGATGGTACTCGATGCATACAGTCCTTAGGTAAATGACATTTCAAGCTCACAGTGGTTTAATAAAACATGATAACACTTTTCCTTTTATGGATAAGAACTCTGAAGCCTAATATTTTACAGTTTTTGTATTCTGATCTTGGACTTTCTCTTCTTACTTTCAACAATGCATCATCACCTGATCATGTGTTTATTTAAAAGGCAGTATCTCTGACCCCATCCCAGACTACAGAGTCTGTTGACAAGATCTCTAGATGATTCATAAACATATTTGAGTTTGAGAAGCCCTGGTCTAATTATACCATTTCCAGTTGGATATGCACATTGTGATAGTGTTCTGTGCTATGTGTGGCCGGGAATCCCAAAATGTCCAACTTTTTCTTCAGGGGTGACCTAAGCAGCATGATTTTGCTTGTGAAATTCAACTGTATTTTCTTGAATAGTCATACTGAGATACTTTCCAACACTGCTCAGAAACATGAACAGGGAAAGCTGGGATGTTCATAGATGTGGGTGAGCTGTGTGCCTTGCATGTGGCACTGATGCCCCAAACAATAAATAGCTCCAACTTTAGATTGACTCTTGGGAATTGTCTGGGCCATAATTTCTTCAAGTGGCTATTTCCAGTTCTGTGCAGGCCTTAGGGCAGTGCTAAAGATGGCCCAGCAGGAGAATCTTTGCAAGAAACATCCATCATATAGAAGTCTTGGCAAACTTTTTAGGGACGTGGTGATGGGTATAGAAATGCATGAGTGTGGGTGACTTGATTATAAAGGCTGATTTTTACATGGCTATCACCCATGAGCAAAGGTCTAATCATTCCAAACACTTTTATTGAGTCCAAAATACTGTGGAGCTGAATTATTGAAGTGGATTCTCAAAATACCCCAGAAGGTCACAGTTTTTGGATAGCTAATGAAAAATAATTTTTCCAGTTGAAGTGTTTCATACATATTTGCTTTGGTATGGCAGTAGTGACAAAGGAGGCCTTCATGACATTCTTCTAGGCCTATTATGATGTTAATAAATTACTTGTTATTGTTTCTACTCCTCAAATGATAGGATGTCTCAAAGGTCTCTGTTTGCCAGTTCTCTCTTTGGCAACCTTTGTATTCATCACCATCCTTCTGCAGGGGTCTGGGTTAAACTGAGCAGGCTTCTGTAGAGAGATGCAGGAATTCTTTCTTCGTGACACATGCCAGTCAGGGCAGAATTCTGGGACAGAGGCCAAGTTCTCTGCCAACAGTGTAGAGCATGAAACTGTAGCATACTCTTTAATAGTGTAACTTTATTTTCCACATTAAATGAATGGAAATACTTCATAAGAATAACACTGTTTTGTTAAGGTAGCATAGCATAGGGGGACAAAGCCATACATATTCTTGGCACTCATCTGCCGAATAGCTCAGAGCCAGTCTTCACAGGCTCTTGTGTTCACACGATGAAAAGTTATGGGAAAAGATCTTCATCCTGGAATCCCAGTGCTCAAAGAGGGCGCTCTAGGATCATTTTCTATATTTTCTTCAGCATTAGGCAGGCATCCAAATTTTTACAGAGATAAGAGGCAGTGAGGTATAATATAATAAACAGAATGAGATTTTAGGGAACATGAATCTTGGAATGCATCTTAGTTCTATTATTTATTAACATGACTTTGGGGAAAATTGTTCAAGTTCTCTGATTTTTAATTTTCTTATACTTGAAAATGAGGAAATAGATTGGGATTTTGATCCTGAAAAGGTGCTTATAAGTTGATTATAAGATAATACATCAATGGATTTAAATTAATGTGAGAGAAGAGGCCCTGTTTCCATGAAAATGGTGCTTTTTAGATACATTTGCCAATGATTTTAAAATTCAGCTGTTTATATGTGCTCTGTAACATTTTCTTTGTAATTGGACACATCTGAGTAAGGTTTAGAATTGATCATTTTTAATCTGACTAGTGATTTTCATCTTTCCCTTTTGCATTATATTTAGTTTATGATGCTCTTATTACTATTGTCTTTAACTTTGCTTTTTATTTCCCCATTTTATAAGAAAATAATGATATTATAATAAAGTATTCCACTGATTACACAAGTATTGAGTTCTATTGTATCACATAAGTTATTTGTGGGAAATAATTATTAATTAACATTGCAAGTAATGTCCAAACACCAGTAGTTTGGCTTCTTTTGCTCACATAGAAACTCTTACTTGGGAATCTCTTATGCAATATGAGACACAGGGGTCTTAGCAACCTCCCTGTAGTGATTCTGTCATCCTTTAGGGCCTCTTGGGGAGGCCTGTGCTGGATATGTTATGTTCAACAGCTGTTGAGAAAAGATAGAGCATGGGAAGAACCTCCCATATCAAGTACCTGATGGCTGAAAACTCTCTCTCTCTCTTTCTGTCTTCCTGTAGGGCCATCTGTCTATCATCTAACTACCTACCTATCTATATCTGTTACATCTATTTCTGAGTCTTTGCCAAGAGAATGAAGACGTTTATATGAGAAAGCCTATCACAGACTCTATACTGACCAGTGGTTCTCAGATTAAAAAGTATCAACATGGACATTGTTTTTATTCTTTCAAGGATAGGGAAATGTCTTCTCAAATAAAAGCAGTTCTGCCAGTCTTCCTTTATAACTTTTCTAATGATGAATGGGTTCCAGCTATAGTCTACCACATTTCTTATATAGTATCCAAGTTGATTTTTCTACAGTTCCATCATGTTCATTTTGCAATATTCTTATGGAAGTAGTAAAACATGTGATCATCACTCTTCCTATGCTTCTCCATCAGTGTCAAAGCCATATGGTCATCCATAGGCCTTTTCTTCTTTTGGCTGAGACATATCCTTTTCCCACTGACTCATGGTATATTTACTGCTGTTTTCTTATACTTCTTTGTGTGTAAAAAACTGGAGAATCATAATAGTTTCTAATCCGAGAAACTGTGTATTAACTTAGTCTCCCATTCAAATATGGATGTTTATTTCTCCTTTTACTTTGGTCAAACAACTGTGTTCCCATGAGACTACTTCAGGAAAACGAAGATTCCTTTACAGAATTCAGAATATTCCCTTATCTCAATTGGTGATCTGAAATTTTATATCAGCTATATCATCTCAGTCAAAGTTACTAAAGGAAGTGATTTTCTCTGAAGAACATCTGAGTAATAATACCTTATCCCTTTTTTTAGAAAAATCTTGTCTGCACCAAAAAAGTGGAATTGTCCAAAGCTTACTGTTTTCCAGGGGTGAGGCAAAAATTCTTCCTTCATGATGTCCTGCGATTCAGATGCTCATGAATCGGCCACCACCTCATAATGTGGACATTCAGGAATGGACTGAGAATGATGATCTCCCTGGTCTGATTTGAATTTGGGGAGCTAAGTAGCTCAGGTTCAGCTATGTGGAGATCAAGAGGGATTGGGGCCATGATTCCTTACCAAACTATTGCTTGCTTCCTTATCAAACCACTTATTGGTTTCCTGTGCAACTCTCTCTCTCTCTCTCTCTCTCTCTCTCTCTCTCTCTCTCTCTCTCTCTCTCTCTCTCTCTCCCTCCCCCCTTGGTTTTTTGTTTGTTTGTTTTTTGTTTCACTAGGTTTCTGGACAATCTCATTATTTCATGTTAAATATGTCTTTTTCAGATGAATCATTCATTTATATATCCAAATTAAGTATTGTTTCATTTCCTAGTTTTATCACAGCTGGCATAATTAACAATGTCAAGTTTTAAAACTATATTGTGACAACATTCATACTTGTTATGCTTTGCCTAAGGATGTAATTGAGACAGTGTGTTTGGTATCAGCTTATTCTTAAAAAGCAAAGTAAAAGCAGATGAGGTGTATTTATAGACTCATCAGCCAATGAATGGATGAAAGAGAAAAAGAAATTAATGGGGAAATGTCAGCCAGAATGGAGGAGGGACCCACTGCGAAGTTCATTTCCAGACGAACTATTTGGAATTTATTCCAAAGACAGCTGTCGCTTGATTTACAGTAGGGGGAAAATGACATTGTAAGGCTATCAAGCCTCAAGTTAAGAAGCACGCAGAGAGTAACATACTTCAAATAAATTTGTGCAGTTGGGGGGGGGGGGCAGGGCACAGGCACATTACTTACAGTCAGAACCCCACCTGAAGGTGCATGCCCTCCTACAAAGACTGGGGCTTAGAAAAATTTGGAAGAAAAAGAAAAATCTTTAGGAAACATTGAAGCTTTGAAAATTGGGCCTGGCCACTTGAAAGAAGACTTGATTTGGAGCCAAAGGCCCCGGGGAGGGGAGGGGGTGGGTTGTGGAGGGGGGGGAGGGAGGTTTGGGTTGGAGGCGGGGAGACTGTAAGGGGAGCAGAGAAAAATGGAGCAGACAAAAATTGTAGTTTAAAACCCTAACCCAGAGAATTCAGTTTTCAGACCAGACAAAGAAGAAAAATGAACTGCAGAGCTTAAGTGTTATACATCCTTTTCTCCATGTTTTCTTGTGAACTTGATGTTGAGATGAAACACAAATGTTCAAGATTCTGGGGCATGTGTCAAACATTCAACACAGGTGAGGCAGAACAATTCTGCATTGTTTTGGGTACACGTGCAGGGCAGCATGCAGGGAGGAAATATGGTTGTTCTGTGCCCTATTTTTTACCCATACATATTTCATCATCTGGGGAAAATGACTTGAGCCCAATGAAAGTCCTGGGGTGTACAACAATTTATCTGGGGTAAGGGTGTAAAGGAAGGGAAATGGCTCTTCTAGTTCTTGTTCCGGAAGAGTCTAAAAGGCATGTTTATGCATGACTTGTAGAAGAAGTTTCTTTAGATTTTCCATGTGCAAAAAACCAAGAGTTCATAAAAAATTTGGATTGAAAATCCCTTTCTAGAGGATTAAATATATATTGAAAGAGGATTGAAGAAAAATAAATCCCCTGGGAATTTATGAAAGGATGTTTTTGTTTGCATTTGTTGTGGACACTTGTCTCCAGATCTCAATATACCTACATACCTTGCTTGCTCTCTCTAGTCCCAAACTATTTTCTTTCTTTTTCTGCCTCGGTTAGTGGTATTGATAGGAGCTCCTAGACCAACTCTTTACAGAGTGAAAAGATGATACAATATCTACATAGAAAAGGAAAAAAGATGGAAGAAGAAAAAGGGAGAAACTGAGAATGGAAACTTGGAAGGGAGGGAAGGTGGTAGTGGAGAGAACCAACCCAAGAAAATCCATTTGCTTCAAGCATTTTATCAAACCATACCTATTTCTGAACAATCTCCTCAGCTGTAGCACATCTGGAGAGAGCGAGGAAATGAGTTTTCTGAGCTTTGAGCTTTGTGCTGAGTTGGCTGTTATGTAGTGTGTGTGTGTGTGTGTGTGTGTGTGTGTGTGTGTGTGTAAGTCCTCAAGTTACTTTGCAAGAGGTAGATACCTGAATGTCCAGATCACTTTGTAGTATTTCTCATACTATTTATGACAAAGGACCATCTTTTAAAATTTCCAGTCATGAACAAAAAAGTGCATTTACAAAAATAAAGGAAATTACCCCCAAATGCAAAATACAAACGTCTAACATTTAGTATTAATTTTACTAGAAAAAACAAATTCCTGTCCTGGGCTATAAAAGTTTCTAAGTCTTTAGTCTATTTCTGTGTTTAAGTCATTGATGTGAGGTAACAGTAAGCATAGGGAATAGCACTGTCTATCCATGTCCAGGCATAGTGGCAGTTCAGGTTGTCTCAAGCAAAGTTCTCTGTCTATCCCCAAACTCTGTTAACAATAATTTGTTCATGTTCAAAGCCACTAACTTCTGGTTGAAATATAGACAGTGCAGCCAATTTTGTCATTTTTTCAAATAACCTTGTTCCTTGGTATAATTTTGTACTCTTACCTTTCAGAACAAAACATTTAATTTCCTGGGCAGTGCTGATCTTAAAAAATTGCTGAAGTGCTTGTTCAAGTAATACAGGGAGTATCTCTTTGATGTATCCGTGCTCAAACCCAGAAGAACATATCTGCTTTAATGCTGCAATAGTTCAAAGAATAAAAGTTTCTAAGATGTAAATAAAGGTATGGTATTCTAGAGTACATATGCCATATTCAGATGACTGACAGGATTTACACATTCCTGTATACTACCTTCTTTTTTTCCCAACTGATCGTTCATTGGACAAATATAATGAATTAATGTGATCCATCACCTAATCCAGTGTTGACTGAATTAGAATGAATCTACCTATTGGACTGAAATAGTCAGGAATATTGCAGAGAACTCAGTAGCTTCTAAAGTGAATTGCATATTTTCTTCTTAAACCACAAGATATTTACCAATTCCCACTGATTCCAAGTTGCCTTCACAAACTTTATACCCAGAGGGTAATAGAATTTATGTCCCTAAAAGCAGAGAGTCAAAGGAATGGAAGTTTGAGTCACAAAGAAATTCCCTTACCATAAATTTATTATTTGCCAAGAATTTCTTTTCTTGCTTTTTTTTTTTTTAAACAAAAAATGCAGAGCAGAGCTATTGCTTATCATCCCCACATGGAAGGAGTGGTGAAAGGACTGTGGAAATCATATTTATTGTTATCATATGTTTCCCTTACTGTGGCTATCAGAGAGAACCTTTTTGGGATGGTATCATTTACAATACTCTATTGTTTGACATCCAATTCTATGATTCTGTTTCAATAGTAGTTTATTGCCATCACATCTTTTTTTTTCGTTGTTAGATTTGACTTTAGATAATGTTGCACTATAGTAATAAGATTTTAAGAATTGCTTAGTAATTCTCAGCCATGTGAACTCAGTCGTCTATAAAGTTTGGGATTGTTGGAAATTACTGAGTAAGTAAATTTTGAGTAGTCAGCATGAAAATGTTCAGTTCACTTAAAGATGTCATTTAAAAATGGCACTGAAATCCATGAAGTAGCAACAAAAGGCAGATGATTTGGCTTTGCTGTGGTCAAAAGGAGAGGCTGAGTCTCTGATAGCTGGATTAGAGGCCCAGTCAGAGGAAGACTCTGCTGGGTGGGGGCCTTTGTGTGTGGCATAAATTGTCCAGGTGCACAGGGGTTTGCTTGTAACTTTTCACTTTATACTTTGGAAATTCCAGGATGCTGAAACCACTTAAAGATTGCCCTATTTGAATGGTTAATTTCCCTTGTGGGATTCTTCTCATGTTCTTGGATGGCAGGAATCGTCCAGTTTTGTCAAAACTCATGCATAAATCTGTGGGGTTCTGTGCTCTGTGAGAGGAGGCTTCCTGGAGAAAACCATCATTCTCTCTGTCCCTCAGATGAATCATTTTGACCCCAGGGTGTGATTCACTATCCTTTGGCACATTCTAGGTTCTTGCTTTTCATTTCCACTACTAGCCTTGCAGGTGCTAATATATAGTCCCCAGCCGATTGCTCTCTAAGTGCCAATCACAATCCATATTTCCACAGTGATGATGCTGACTGCTTCAGTTGTAGCATGCGTCCTAAGTAACCATTAACTAGAAGAAAGACAAGAGGTGCTATTCCCAGAAAATGTAATCAACAATACTAATTTTGTTGGCTTTAATTTTGCTTACCTCCCACAAAAGGACAGTCTTTCCAAGAGAACGATATAAGAATGTGATGATCCAACAGTATTGTCTGAACCTGGAAAGATGATTCTGAGAGCTGTCATTTTCTTTGTTCTCTACAGAACTGGTTTCAGGAGTTGGGACCAGCCTCTTGTCTATGCTTCACCACATGCATTTTCATTTATTCTTTTTTTTCCCTGTATGTAGAATATTTGATATCAACTCTAGAAAATCTGAAGTATACAATATATAATTATCAAGTATAGTCATCATGCTGCGTAAGAGAGCTTCAAAACTTATTCTTGTCCATTGAAACTTTGTACTTTTGATCACCATCTCCTTATTTCAGCCCCTCTGTCCCCCAACCTCTGGAATCCACCATTCAGTTCCCTTTTTCCATGACTACAACTTCTTTAGGTTTCACACAGGCATGAGACCATATCATATTTGTCTTTCTGTGCTTACATCATTCTGTTTAGCATAGCATCTTCCAAGTTCTGAGCCTAGACACTGTTCTTTAGTGCTTCCCTCAAGGATAGCACTCACTGTTTGGGTCTGGGCTCTACTTTCAGCTTTGTGGGTGGGTGTGGGGAGGAAGGAGGTTAGCAGACTTTTCTGTCCCACTTGGCTTTGAACTACGATCCTCAGATCTCAGCCTCCTCAGTAGCTAGGATTATAGGCGTGAGTTACCCAGATCATTCATGTTCTTTTATGAAGCTGAGTAGTGTTCTCTTGTGTGTGTCACACACACACACACACACGTGTCATTCTTTCTTTACCCGTATCTTGGCTATTGTGATTAATGCCACAAGAATTTTCCTTTATCTAAATCCTCACCGAATTTATTATTTATTTATTTATTTATTTATTTATTTATTGGCTGTTCTGGAGATTTGAACTAAGGGCCTCTCAGTCTCAAGGCTGTTGTAATACTGCTGAGCCATGGCTCCAGCCCTTATCTTTTGGCTTTTTGATAATTGCCATCCTGACAGGAATGAGATGACATCCTATTGCAACTGTGGATTGCATTTCTCTGATAATTAGTGATGAGGATACTTTCTCATAAACATTTTGACTATTTGGAATTTGTATGTTTCCATTCAGCTAAATCTTTACTGACTGATAGTTGATTCTCTGTGTGTGTGTGTCTGCCTGTCTCTTTCTTTCACACACATATACACCACACACAGACACACATACACACACACTAACTATAAATGTTTATTGAGGTTGCAGTGGGAAAAATAATATAACTATAATGTAAAATTACTTGAAATTATTATTTGCAAAGCTTCTTCAAGTCATGCCCATATAAACTGGAATCTTTTGATCTAGACTTCATTGAAGTAATGTTTCAAGGTGGAAAATGCTGGATATTCATTTCAGAAGTGGTAATAAGTAACACATTGTATTTTTTTATTGCCGAGGTGTGGAAGATGTAGAGTTATTGCAATCCTAAGGAGGCAATATCTTTAAAGGAAGCTCTCCCTGAAAACCCATCAAGCTATGAATTTGAAGAGTGCTCAGGGGCTTCCAGGAAAGTCATGCCATGGGAAAGTTTATCATTTAACAAGGTTAACACATGGAATGCTGGAAGTCTATGCTAACCACAACTAACAAATACAAGGTTTTCTGGACAACTATGCAAATGTTTTCTTTTAGTGTGAAATTCAAAATATTCTACATGTATTTAGCAGGTTTCTCTCATGCCTCCACATCTGAAACAATTCAGTACTATCTTTATTTGATTGAAGTCTTTTCTTGTTAGTGAGCTGGCTGCTGGAGATGTATCATATAAAGCAGTCTCTGTGATGTGGGTTGCTGACCATGGCAAGATTAATGAGGATCTCAATCACATTAAAACTAGGGACTGTGGTCAGACTTAAAGCATTGTCCGTGTGGTATATAGCTGCTGATTTATCAATGTCCTCGTTTGCAAGAATGAATCCTTCTCCAGGTTGCTTTATATGCTTTGTATGGTGTGTATGTCAAATAAAATATAATATTATCCTATCGCCTAACTTCATCAGTAAGGATGCATTGCTTTGAAGGACATAACAAAATGACAAGCATTACTGAGCATCTATATATTATAAAAGGTCAATAGGAAAGAATGGTTGTTGGCAGCTGTTCAGATTTCTTTGATGCATGCTATTTTTCTTTCCCACTGAAATTGTGTACTTGTTACTCTCTGGATGAGTTGACTTCACACTTATGTATATAAGCTATGGTGCATTTATTACATTGCTTCCAATATATCTGGATAAAAACGTGGGGGATTTTTTCCCCCTTGTGTGCAATTTCCATTTTGGTGGTATTCCTGTTTCCTAATAGGTTCCAGAGAGTCAAAGTAGATACCTAAAGCCTGTTTTTATGTACTACAGCTTGCTGTGTTCAGCCACACTTTGTTTGGGAGATGTCTGACTAGGAAGTTACTTAGATTTATGAATATTTGTAGAGCTATTTGTAGAATCAGAGGTCTGGAGATTCACATAATCCCACCACTGTATATATTATATTTTCCTTTTCTCAACATTACATTTCAGTATTTGGTAACTTGAATGTGGCACTTAAAAATAGATAGATTTAATTATATCATGTACTAACTAGTAATATCCACTTTGATCTTTTCCCAAATTACTATTGCAAAGATGTACAAAAAATTAATAAAATTCACTCCAAGGAAGGTCTTAAAGGTGTCTTTTTTATTCACATTGCTTTTTGTCTCCAGAGATAGGCCAAATTTTTAGCTCCTACCACTTTGCTTACATGATATATAAAGGTGCTCATCTGCCCTAGAGTTGACTCAGCACACAAGGGTCTCTCTCTCTCTCTCTCTCTCTCTCTCTCTCTCTCTAAACTCGTGTTCTTCATTTATTTGAATTCTAGACACAGAAGTCAGTGATTCCCTTTATTTAAAGTCAATATCTAAAGGAATATATGTACTCTTATTCTAGTGTTTCCGAAAATTAAGCAAAGCAATGAATAAATAGTGATTTAAATAATAATAAATAAAACATGGACCAAATTGATACTTTTTATCTTATCACACAAAAATAAAATAGGAAACACATTAAAATAAAAATATGCAATCTGTCAAAGTAAAAATTCTTCTAAATGCAGGTTGGAGGTGTGGCTCAGGTAGTAGAGTGTCAGCCATGAGTATGTAAGTTGCATATAACCAAAAGAAAAATATAAAAAATGGTTAAGCTCAACACATTAAGGATATAATAATGTAAAATTTATTACATGTAAAGTTGAAATTAGTTTAGTATTTGCAAGACACACATAATTGTATAAGTTAGAATGCAACATTTATGATGAATCCACAGAGAAATATCTAAGTATAATATTTTTGGATAATAGTTTTAAACACAATCTCATTTAACTTTTAATTACCTACACTTAAGTCAATTAATTTGCCTTACCATCTGGTAAAATTACTTGGTAGCATATTCAGGGCTGGTAGTGATGGGAGTTAGGGCACAAAGACCACAAAAGCCCCGAAACCAACAGCTAACAACCAAGCACTTATCTGAGAATGATTGCCTACATACAACACAGATGATTCCAATACTAAACTTTCTACTCTAAGAAAATTTCTCTCTCTCTTTCTCTCTCTCTCTCTCTCACACACACCCAACAAATTAAGCAAAACTGTCCAGACTGTCACTATTAATTGAGATAGAATTTTTGTTTAATTCAAGATTCCTCCTCAATCCTTGCCTTTTAAACTCAGTAATCTGCCCTGTTGAATTAAAAATAGCCCACTTTAAAAGTTAAGTTTTAAACCAAAGTTGTAGTATACGTGCTTTGTGGGTTTTATACAGCTTGTGAAATGCACATGTTACTACATGCACATGCCTGTTACCACATTTTGTGAAAATATTTTCCCATTGCACCATGTGAGAAATTGTGAGAAATGCAGTTTTCTTACCCTAAAGATGAAATTCTGATGACTTGGGTATGTAATTGATTTGAACATTGTGATCAGAGCCAAGCAAATAAAGTTCATTTATTGAAAGAATCAAACATGATTGTATAATGGGGCTATGTAGAAGAATTTCAGCTTTGGTAGTGTATTAGAAGCCAGCCAATTAATCCTGCAAGTATTTCCAGAGAGCCCAAGACCAGTTGAGCACTGATATTGTCAGGTCATGAGGACCTAATCTTGCTGATCTACAGACTTCTCAATGATGAAAACCAGAGATGTGAATGGTGGGTGGGGGTGGGGGTGGGGGTGGGAAGCACTAGATGACAGAAGTAATGCTTAGAGGAACAAGGACTTGTTCATAGAGTAATTCCTGCTAGGCACTAGTCAGGATTATCTCCACACTACACTTTGAACTCTTTAGAGCATGTTTTTATTACTTCATTTTTATCATAATTAGGCACCTAGGGCACTTGGTCAAAGAACTTGATAGAACTATCCCTTCTGGGCATAATTTTTCTCTCTCCCTCCTCCATCCTGTCTCCCTCTCCTCTGCTCTCTTTCATACCCAGACTTTCCTCCATTCTTTCTCCCTTTTGTAGAGAAATGCCATGAGGGGAAATCATGGAGGAAGGAGGTTTTGTCATTTTAAAGAAAGGTAATTGGAGAATGCATCTGTAAAGGGGCATCTGAGCAAAGCCCTACAGGAGCACAGGGAAGAAGAGGTATATGGATGTCTGAGAGAAATGTTTCAGGCACAGGGAACCACAGGAACTAAAAGCAGGAAGGGAGCAGAGGCAAGGATTCCAAGTGAGGAGAGATGGGCTGGTGGTCAGTAACCCTTCCCTGCCTGCTCAGGCTGCTGGAATAGAACAGAAGGGCTGTGTGGCTTCCCCAACACACACTGGCTTTCTTGAAGTTCCAGGGGATGCAAGTCCACAAGAAGGTGCCCCACAAGGACTTCTCTTGGTGTGTTTAGAGATGGAGCTTTGGTGTCTCTTGCTCTTCTTATGTTTATTTCTGGGAGCTTAAGAGTGAAGTCAGGAATTTGTACTTTCTGAGAAAATGCCAGTTCTTTGTTGTTTTAGTTTTTTTTTTCTTCTTCTTCTTTCTAACTCTTTTTCATGGGCCAGCCTTGATCTGCCATTCTCTTGTTTCTGTCTCCCAGTAGCTGGGATTACAGATGTGTGCAACCATGCCTGGCCCTCTTCCTCTTTGTATGAGCTCATCAGCCCTAGTAAATTAGTGTTATACTGTGATAATAATCCTATTTAACCTAACTAACTCTTTAGCATCCTTAATCTCTAGATTTGGTCACATTGGGAGTTAGAATTTCAATGTATGAATTTTGGAGAGGACACACTTTAGCCCCTAGCAATCCATAGTTGTAGGCCATTATAATTCAAAGTCAACCATGGACTGACTTTCATATGAAATGTGGAGAGATGATTACAGCAGCAAACCAATGTACAAGATGTACTTGTGGCAATGAATGTAAGCATCTGGCCAGTTTGACCAATCTGGTGGAGACTAGTCATGCTAGTGGGCTCTTCTGTGAATCTCTCAATTGCTTTACACATTAGCCTTGCTGATATGACTACCATCCCTTAATCAGTTGTGAGCCAAGCTGTCAGTTTCAAATAAAAATAACATTGACAAGAGTCAACTTATCAAAGCTTAGTAATGAAACTCTGAAGTCAGAGCACACTATTTTGCTTTATTCCTACTGGAATGACATTTTCATTCACTTGCAATCAAGTTCTGAGGATATAAAAGTGTACAGGTGAGTCACGAACTGGTGACTCACACCTGGAATCCTAGCTACTCAAGAGGCTGAGATCTGAGAATCATGGTTTGGAGCCAGCTTGAACAGGAAAATCTGTGAGACTCTTATCTCCAATTAAGCAGCAAAAAAACAGAGGTGGAGCTCTAGCTCAAATGGCAGAGCACTACTCATGAGCAAAAAGAAAAAAAGTGCAAGGACCCTAGGCCTTAAGTTCATGCCCCAGGACCAAAACACATGTATTTGAATGCATTTGCACAGGTGTACACACACACAGACACACACACACACACACACACAGAGTACAGGTGAGGAAGTGCATAATAGGGAAGTATACATAGTGTCCTATGATGGAAATAGCTCTTCCCTTCTGTCCTCTCAATGCTGACATCGTGGTTTACAGGTCTCAGTCAGTTCCAAAATCTCCTCCTCCAAGGGCTTTTTTTCAATTGCTCAGACTGTTGTTTGCCATCCCATCAATTGCGTTATTTTCTTTTTGGCAGTTCTGGCGATCAAACCCAGAGCCTTTAGCATGCTAGGCAAGTGTGCTACTCCCTGTAGCTACAGCCTGTCTTATTTTTTTGTATAACACCTTAATTCCCTGATATTATCACAATGTTTATTTATTGAGCATTGTTTATCTTTTTCCTTCAAGAATCTGCACTCCACAAATCAAGGTCTTGTTCACTACCATGTCCCCAGCATCTAGAACAATGCCTGAAATATATGAAGACCTCAACAAATATTTGTCAAATGAATGAAAGAATGAAAGGGAAAAATACAGAGGCCTAGTCATGTAGCTAACTAAGACTCACAAACGGTGTGAGTAAAAAGAAACTTCTCTGCATTGTGCAATGTGGGAGATTGACAGGGGACCACACAGTAGACAAAGGGTTGGGGAGATTTCAAGGCTGGTGAAGGTTTGTGTTTTTGATCGTTTATGTATAGATCTTAGAATCCAGAGACTGGGGGTTTACATCTGCTCTATCTCTGACTCACTGAATGACTATGGTACAAATCATTAGCTTCCGCAAGCATTCGTTTCTCCATCTGTGTGGTGTTTCTGACTAGTTTAAACATTTAGAAACCGTCATTGGCCAATATGACTCTATTTATGCTGTTTCTTTCAGGAGATTGAGTGCTTTGTGGAGGGGAGCCCTATTTTTCCCTTGGTTTCTGCACAGCACCTCCTGGGCAGGCAAGGTGATTAATTGCCCTGGATTTCCTTTCCTGCTCCTTTTTCTCAGCTTCCCCCAGCTTTCCCAGCTAGTGTCTTCGTGTGGTGAGGCTGCGTGACTTTGATGGGAAGGGTGAGACCGTAGCCACCTGGACATGTGCTGGGTTGTCCTTCCTTGTTCTCATTTCTCTTTCCTGATTAAGTGAGCCAACCAGATCATACCACCCACATACTTAAGTGTGGCCCAGTATGGAGGTAAGCATATGCCTCTGACACATCTCCTATTTGATAGCATTGGGAACTTAAGTATTTTCTAAGATCCCAGATATCTCTTGTACCCTATCTACTTTCTTCTCTGCTTGTACCCCCAGACCTGCTCTATCAGGAGAGAGCCCTGAGAATAGCTGTGGTTAGAGTTTTCTTCTTAGTGGCATTCTTATCTCCTGAGTAAAACTCCTCTCTAGGTCTGCCTTGAGTTCTGTTCCTGGGACCCACTTTGAAGCTGAAGATCTGTTGGGCATACAATTTAGGAGAATTTAGGAGACAAGTTAAAAATCTTGGAACACCACTTGTAGATTAAGTTCATTAAATCTGTGATCTTATAACTTGATCTCTTGGGCGCTTCAACTTGCTCATCTCTAAAACAAAGATAAGGAGGGTTTGTAAGAATCAAACACTATGATTTAGACCAAGAATTCAGTACAGAAATTGGAATGTAAGTCTGATAGTTATTGTTATCCATTACCAGTGGTTGATGGTTTGTCAACCATGTTAAGAACAACCACTAGATACCATATTGTGCTCTTAGTCTTCTTGGTCCCAAGGATTGTTACTGAGTCAGTTAGTTTAAAACGTTAATCTCAGCTAGGAACCAGTGGTTCATGCTTGTATTCCTAGCTACTCAGGAGGCCGAAATATGAGGATCATGATTCAAAACCAGCCCAAGCAGGAAAGTCCCTGAGACTTTTGTCTCGAATTATTCTCCAAAAAGCTACAAGTGAAGCTGTAGCCCAAGTGGTAGAGTGCTCTCCTTGAGGAAACAAAAATTAAATCTCCCTCTTTGTACAGTTAGATAATCAAGAAATTTTCAACCTTTGTGCTATCTACTCATGAACTTGTGTCTAGTGGCTACTATTGCTGATGGTCTTTGGCTGGTGCTCAGAAGTGCAGCAGTTCTGAAAAGGTTTGCTGCTCAGTGCCATGTCTACACAGCTGAGACCAAGAAGTCCCCATCACTTCCTAGACAAAGAGGATCACAGAGACAACAAAAACACAAGATTTCAACTGGATTATGAATGTCAATATCTTTTTGACTATATAACTTTGATACAGAAGTTTGATATCAGTTGTGTTTTTTAAAAAATATATTATTTTATTTCTGAAACTGGCCCAATCTAATCTTTTCCATGCCAAAATTTTTTTTGCTGTATTCACTTCCCATACATAGATTGACAGACTATTTGCTTAGTCCCATGGGTGGATTTTGCTTCTTCTGAAAAAGGAAATCTCCAAAGAAGGGTATTTAGCATAAATAACTTTTCTAACTTCCCAAGTAATGCAGCAGATTTTCTTCAAAGGCATGCATTGCTGCTTTCTGCAGCATGTTCGAGCATAGGCACGAACTGGCTTGTAGTTTAGAGCAATGAAGGAAGCTAGGATTCACTAGTGTTAAATATGGTCAGGAGAGAAGGAAGGAAGAAAAGAAAGGAGAGAAGGAGTGAAAGAAGTCAATGAATGAAGGAAGGAAAGAAGGAAAGACAGATGGAAGGAAGGGGAGAAAGAAGGAAAGGAGGGAGGGAGGATAACAGGAAGGAAAGAATGAAAACATTGTAAGAAATATTTATAAGTCAAATGTTATAGAGAAAACTCCAAACCAGGACTTATTTTTAAAATATTGGAGAAAATTGCATGTCATTTTGTGTGCTTAAGAAAACAATTAAGAAAACTCTACAGCATTGGTTCTATTAAGTACATTTATGCCAGCAACTTCCCAGATATTTCCAAGTTCCATTTAAAACAGAAGTCTCTTATCAAGCAATCCTTTGAAATTATTTACTCTTTTATGGTTGTAAAGTATAGAAACATAATACTTTTAATGGAAACCCTAATAAACGGCACATGCTGTGATGTGTTTACTCATGTGCTTTATGGGTTGGGATTCTTACATCACTGGAATTGCCAGTCTACACTTTTGGTCCCAGTGAATATCCAGTAATGTGAATCCATGGAAGAGCAGGGACCATTCAAGTTCACCAAAAAGACATGGCATCCAGACCCCATCTGACAAGAAACCACCCATTGCAATAACTAGAAGCAGAAGTATTTGGACTAAGAATTTGTTTTAGGTTCAGGGATGGTGACTTGGTGAGCGACCATAACTTGAAAAACATTTTTTCTTATATTTGTATAAATGGTTGCTATGTAAAAAACCTAGTTGCAAATTCCCAAAATAAACTAGTACATCATATTTTTAGTACTGACTAATTGGCAATAGAAAGATTAAAACCACTTGACATGATATTAAAATGGATTCTGGATAAAATCAACTCTCAAAGAAATTTAACGTGAATTTCCAAATGCATATTTTCATACAAACAAAATATATACAAAAGTTATGTATTTTTATTCTGAAATAGTACTCATAGTTCACAGACGGGTTTTCTCCCTGTGGCAAATTATTTTTCACTGAAACACTTTCAAAGCATTCTCACTTGGGGTTGCTTTGATTTAACAATTCAGGCATTCTACACTAAATAGTAATTGATTTATTGACATTTGATGGATTCATACTCACATTCCATGGTTTAAAAAATCTTGTTAAAATGTTGTTAATAATCTGTGGGTATATATTTCAAATAACTGTCATTAAATTTAGAATAACTGTCATTAAATGGAGAGAATTAAATTTAATAGAGTAGTTACTATATATTTAAATACCAATGAATGATTAGAAACAGATTTATTGGGGGATTAATCATAGTTGGAAAGATTCATGCCTTTTTAGTGAACATATTCATTTTGTTTTTTTTTCTGTTTTAATACATATAGTTAATAGGCATCTAAGTTGTTAGTACTTACAAAGCAAAAGAACTAAGTAGTTATTTGAAACTTAGAGAAGGTTTATAGGTCCTCTGACAGTTCAAGACTGAAGTAATCTATTGGGAGATTGGAAAGAAAAGCTCAGAGGAAAAGGCTGTTAGGAAGGTTGAAAGGCAATGTACCTGTTCTTGTTCATATTTGCCATGGGCTAAGACAGTGGTGAACGTCTTCTAAAATGTCTCTGATGCTAGGGGTAAAATATCAAAGACAGATACTCTTAACATCACTGCTTGGAAATGTCAGTTTGATACACTCAGACTATCATGTTTGGTTTTGTTTTATTTTGAAGTAACAAGACATATCTCCCAAACTATCTGAAGAGGTTGCTTTCTTTTCACCAGCCCTCAGCCCACCCTATTCCAAGTTTGGAGTATTTTGTTGAATCTCTTTGATCTTCTGTTTGACTTCTGCTTCATGGAAAAATGCTCATAAACCTTCAGAGAAAGGCTTTCTTTACTTTCAGCTTTAGTCAAGAATTATAAACAGTGGACAGGTCTATAGCAAAGCAATTTTAAGAGCACTTAGGATCCACGTGCTAATTTATTTGCTCACTACCAAAAAAATAAAAAGAGGATTGCTTGGTAAAAAGACGTATAGGAAGTCTAACTTTGCTCACTGAAAAAGAATTGCACATTTTAAGTGGCAACAAGTATTACATTTTGGGTGGGATTTTTTTAATAGCAAGATCTCTAAGGCAACAATCTTTTTCAAGATGTTATGCAGAATTGGTATAACATTTGAAATGGCTTCAAGAGCCCTGTTACCCCTGACATGATGGCAAACGTTTCACAGATGTCCACATCGCAGCTATTCAAGACAGAACACAGGATTGGGGACTATGTGCAGGTCTCTCATGTCTAAGCTTAGGAGACAAGTTAAGCATGAGACAAGTGTGGAGAGCAGCCTGCTTCTCTTTACTCCATCATGATTCTGGTTTCACAAGAGCTTTTGCATAAATTATGAGATGTACTGTTGCTCTCCACATTAGGACATATAGTAATGACTGTGGATTCTGATAATAAGAAACAAACTGACATTTTGCATTGGACACAGTTTGACATTTTTCAATTCTGAGGATTTTTTTTCATCGGACAAAATGAAAAATGGCTACAGATTGTTCACTACTATTTATTTATTGTTCACTGCTTTTTAAACTCACAGACTTCTAAAACTAAGGTTGTAAACAGATGTCTCCTGGGCTTACTCAGTACTGCTAGGTGATTTTTGTTTTGGAGGGGAAATCACTTAATTTTATGTAGAAATTCAGACTTCAACTTTTCTTGAAATGTCAGATCTGACCACACTAGCATTTTCTGCATAAATATTGAGAGTAGCAGTGGTTATGTATTGAATTAATTAAACTGAAGATGGCTTAGTTTTTTAATAATCTTTCTCATTCTCTAACTATGACACTGGACTTCATTCATTTACTCATGGCCCCTAATTTGATATTTGAATACTGTTTTTGTTGTTGTTTTGTTTTGTTTTTTTTGGCCAGTCCTGGGCCTTGGACTCAGGGCCTGAGCACTGTCCCTGGCTTCTTTTTGCTCAAGGCTAGCACTCTACCACTTGAGCCACAGTGCCACTTCTGGCCATTTTCTATATATGTGGTGCTGAGGAATCAAACCCACGGCTTCATGTATATGAGGCAAGCACTCTTGCCACTAGGCAATATCCCCAGCCCCCTAATTTGATATTTGACTCCTTGGTTCCAACACCCATTGGAAATATCCATCATGTTGCAGGTGACCCTGTATGAAGGGGATCTATAAAATTCAGCTTCCTGCTGTATTGATAGACTTTATTCATTGCACAGAACTAGATCTTTGCTTTTAGCAGGTTGTTACAGAAGATGCTTCTGGAAATCTACAGATTGTGCTCCTAGGGGCCTTATTGTTATTAGCAGAGCTGTGGTAGGGTAGGAGATTCTGTTCTGTAGAGAGCAGATTCTGGGAGAAGAAACTCTTGTCCTGTGGATGGCTAGAAAAATCACCCAATTGACTGTCACTTCCAATAGGACAGAAACTTTGTTTCTTTGTTGTTGAATCCCACATAACCATACTAGTATTTGTGGCACCTTAAAATAGTTGCTCAGGGCTGGGACTATGGCCTAGTGGCAGAGTTCTTGCCTCATATACATGAAGCCCTGGGTTTGATTCCTCAGCACCACATATATAGAAAAAAAAACAAAATGGATCTATGGCTCAAGTGGTAGAGTGCTAGCCTTGAGCAAAAAGAAGCCAGGGACAGTGCTCAGGCCTGCGTTCAAGCCCCAGGACTGGCCAAAAAAACAAAACAAAAAATAGTTGCTCAACAATTTTTTTCTAACTGACTTAGATGGATTATTTATAGCATGTCTGTTTCCATTTAAGCCTGAAATGTAATATATAACAATAGTTATTATTCATGTTGATTGAATGTTTTCTATGATTTGATACTTTACAAACACTATTTCATTTATTTCTCATAAGGACTAGACATTTTGACCCATAATATATGTAGGATACTGTATATATAAATTTTTATTGTCTAAAGTTTGCAGAGATTTTTACATAAGTCCATTTGATTCCAAAAGTTGTTCCTTTTGATGTAATAAAATTCTTTGTCTGACCCTGGAATCTTATGCCCTCTGCCAGCACCCATGAAAGTAGGGCTAGATAATTAGATAAGTTATTAGTTTGCAGGTAGGGTAAAATTTCAGATCCCTTATATAGTATTTTTTATATTATATTATATTATATTATATTATATTATATTATATTATATTATACTAGAGGTGATGTACAGAGGGTTACAGTTACCTAAGTCAGATAAGGGGTACATTTCTTTTTGAACCATGTCACCCCTTCCCTTGTTCTCTCCCATCTTTTCCCTCCTATCCCACCCACAAGTTGTCTAGTTCAATTTCCACACAGTATCTAGTGGCTATCACTGCTGTATTTGCTCACCCTTTGTCACACCTTTGCTATGCCTGCCCTTTACCCTCCAAAAGACAAATAAGACAAAAGGAAGAGACAACAAAAAAAGTAACAACAACAAAAATCTCTTCTTCCCATTTCTTGGAGTTGATTTTGAAAAATATTATTTTATATGATCAATAGCACATAGCTATTGAGCTTTTGTGGTCTGCTCCTGTGAATATCCTCTTTTGGTCTCATTGTGTGAATATCTGGAGAACTGTAAAACTTATCATGTCACAGTATATATTTTTGTGCCTATAAACCTATGCATAAACACACTGGATGTAATATTTCACATAGTTCTTGGCAGTTTATTGTTTCCTTTTCAATTATAGGCATCTTATTTCTTTTTCTTGCTTTATTACATTGGCTAGGACTTACAACATGTTTTTCAATAACGAGTAGGAAGAGGAAACATCTTTGTCATTTTCCTAATCTTATTGGGGAAGTGCTCAGTTTTACATCAGTAAGTATAACATTAGTGGTAGAATTTTGGTAGACGTCTTCTACCAAATGGTGGATAATCCCTTTTATTTCTAGTATGCTCAGTTTTGTAGTGAGGATTATTATATCATTGTTTAAGGAGGCTCTGTACTTTTCTAATAACCTCCTTGTACCTTTTGGAATCAGGGTAATGCTATTTTTATTAGATGAGTTTAGAGTTATTCACATATCTGTTTTGTTTTGGCAGAATTTATAATAAAGATATCATTTATTTCTTAAATGTTTGACAGAACTTGCTATAAAGTCATCTGTACCTGAATGTTCACTGTTGGAAAATTTTTAAATGGGAAATGAAATTTCTTTCAAAGATATGAAGCTTGAGGTGGGTGCTTATGGCTCACACCTGTAGTCCTTGCTACTCAGGAGGCCGGGATCTGAGAATTGTGGTTCAAAGCCAGCCTGGGCAGGAAATTCCATGGGTCTCTTATCTCTAAGCATTTTACAAAGCCAGAAGCAGAGCTGTGGCTCAAGTGGTAGAACACTAGCCTTGAATACAAAAGCTTAGGGACAAAGCCCAAGCACAGAGTTCAAGCCCCAGGACTGGTGCATGTGTGTGTGCCTGTGCATGGGTGTGCATGCACATGCGTGTGTGCATGTGCACACGTGCATGTACGTGCACACACACACAGACACAGAGGAAAAAAACAGATGTAAGGTTTCTCCAGTCATATAGTTTGTCTTGAAGAATCTCTCCAAGTTTATGTTTCAGGTGTGTCTATCTCAGGTTGTCAAATCTTTATTCTTTAAATATCCTTTAAATAACTGAAAGTTACATGACATTTATAATCTCTGTACTTTCACTTATTTTTTCTTGGTTAGTTTAACTACATATTTATGTGCTTTAATGATTGTTTCAAAGAACTGACTCCTACTTTCAGTAATAATTTTCATGATTTTTTATTTAGGAAGCATATCAACTTCTGGGCTGATTTTGATGAGTCTTTTCCTCTGTCCTTTGGATTTACTTTGTTCTTTCCTAAGTTTCTGAAGAAAAAGGCTTTTTCATGGACTTGAAATCTATTTCTTTCTTTCTTTTTTTTTTTTTTTTTTTGGCCAATCCTGGGCCTTGGACTCAGGGCCTGAGCACTCTCCCTGGCTTCTTCCTGCTCAAGGCTAGCACTCTGCCACTTGAGCCACAGCGCCACTTCTGGCCATTTTCTGTATATGTGGTGCTGGGGAATCGAACCTAGGGCCTCGTGTATCCGAGGCAGGCACTTTTGCCACTAGGCTATATCCCCAGCCCTATTTCTTTCTTTTCTAACATACACATTTGCATGCTATAAATTTTCCTCAAAGTCTTTTCTTTGACTACATCTTATAAAATTTCTGGTTTTGTGTTTTTATTACTCATTTACTTCATAATATTCTTTATTTTCCCTATTGCTTATTTATTGACACCTGGGTTAAATTTTGTGTATTTTTCTATTAATCTTTCTGGTTTTAAAGCCTGTTCTGTATGACTGTCTTTCTTAAGATTTGTTAAATGGTCCAGAATATAATTTGACTTGAGAGATATTACAGGTGTTTCTATAAACATATGCTTTAAAACCAAGTATGTTTCCTTTTTCTTGCCTTCTATATATATTTACATATGCTATAAACAAGATATTCTTACAAATTTTGCTCAGGCACACAATTACCTTTAAGAACAACTAAAACATAAAAGAACACTAACTTTCATATTTACCTTTATTTGCGCTATTTCTGACAAGTATGCCTTTGTGCGTATCTAACATCTTGTCTGTTTTCATAATTCTACTTGAAGAACTTTCTTCAAACATACATTTTATTGTGAGTATGCTTGTATGAGTTCTCTTTGTTTTTGCACACGTTTTTGTATTTAAATTTTCTTAAATACTTTTTACTGAATATAGAGTTCTACAATTGAAATTTTATTGTAGGCATGTGATTTTTGTGGTCCTAAGGATTGAGCACAGTGATTTGCAAGTACTGTATCCTGGACTGCATCCCTGGATAATTCTTTCAACCCTCCTTGCATGCTCTCTTAGGTATTTTGTCAGAACAATGTAAAGCTATCATACATGGATAAGAAAGTAGCAGAGATGGGAACGCAGCCTCCTTTAGTTGGAAGGTTTTGTGTAGATGTTCTTAAGCCACCACGAAGAAGACTTCTTGCAGAAGAGGTCTGCATGAGGATAGCCAGTGCATTATTCAGGGTTCTCTAGAGAAATGGAACCAGTTGAATGTATATTTATATAAGATGATCACATGATCACAGGCTGAAAAGTTCCACGTGGCTGTCTGCAAGCCAGAGGGTCAGGAAGCCAGTTGTGTGTCTCTGTGCAAGAAACTAGAGGCTTGGAACAAGAAAGAAGGATTAATGGTACAACCCCACTCCAAAGAGAGCCCTCCAAAGGACCATTGGTGCAGGTCTGGCTCAGACTGAACACCTAAAATATAATGTACAGGGTGGCAACAACAGCAAACCCAGCAGTTCTGCAACAGAGAGTTGAAGCAGAGACAAAGAACAATCCTCCCCTTCTTCCACCATTAGATGATGCCATCCATAATCAGGGTAGGATTTTTCCTACTCGGTTTGATGACCCACATGCTAGTCATTTCTACAAATTACCCCTACTCACATATCCACACCTTCTCAGAAGTGTGCTTTACCAGCTCTCTAGGCATCTCTCAGTGTAGTTATTCAGCATCATGGTGCACTCTTTGTTTCCTTTTGTAAGGTGGGTGCTAACCAGGACATCTTTAATGTGCTGAGGCATGTTCTCCTAATCTGGGATCTGAGCACTCTTTACATTCTAGATATAAGGACATCATGCATAGCACAAGCTCAAAATCCTCAGGTGGAACTTTTTATTAAAAATCAATAGAAATTAAATTAATTAGGACAGACAAAACCAAGACCATTTGAGTTTTCATTTCATTTGAGAGCCTTATTTCCCTATTACTTTTTGCTTTGTTTGTGAAATCAGCATTGCTTAGAAATTCTCCCTACTACATTTATACTCTTTCCCAGAACCTTGGAAGCTGGGAAGCAGAAATCGTCCCAAGCCCACATCCAGGCCCTTCATGCCACCTCCCCTACTCACAGCTCCTATGCAGTTTATGGAAAGATTTGAAACACTCTTAGAGGCAAAATGGCCTGAGGAAGAGATTCGTGCTAACGTAACAGAGTCTGACAAGGAGCACAGCTTATTCTTACCTATAGCAGGATGCATATTTGAAATGAATTGCCAACTATTTAAAAAAAAAACACACAATTTCATTCTTGTGGAGGTTTTTTGCTTTGTTCCCCTATTGCGGACATGCTTGGACAAATTCTACTAAAGTCTCTTGCTAAGTGATGAATCTGAAAGCATTTCCAGTAACTCACAGGAGAAGGAAGACAAAGAGGGCTGAGCTAAGGGAAGACAAGCCAGATAAGCATGAAGCACCTGGGGGGGGGGGGGACCACCCAAATGGTTGTAGCAAGCTGCTGCTTCCCATCTTTTCAACCTTTTTCAAATCCTCTGTCATGTTGGGGGAGATTGGGGAATGATCTTCCATTTCTATAAGCAAGCACAGAGTAAAGGACAAAGACAAAGCCTTACTTAGGTCAGCTCCATAGTCATGTGCAGTAACTGTTGAACAAAAAGGTAAGCAATACTGACCTTTTGGTTGAACTTAGGGATAAGACCTAGGTTCTGGCAGTACTTTAGGAACCAAAGTTGATCTTAGCACACCCAGTATTGTTTAGGGTGTTTAATGAAAAGTCTGGGGCTGAAAATGTGGTCTTGTGTTAGTGTATCTTGCAGTGCTATAATGAAATACTTAGGATAATTATAAAGCAAAATAGGTTATTTAGTTCATAGTTTTGGCAGCTGAATAGCATACAGATCTCAGTGAGGAACTCCACCCCCCCCCCATCATAAATGGCAACAGAGGGAGTAAGAGTGAGAGAATTGCATCACAGGAATACAACAGAAGTTGGAGAGCTGAGTGGGATCAAACTAAGAGTTTTATAATAATCCTGTTGAGAGAACTACTAAGGGGTCAGAGGAGAATTTCAGTCCCTCAGTCAACCTAACAACCTTCCCCTTGCTCCATGGTTTCAAGGCTCTATATCATCTCCCAGTGCCACTATCATAGGACCAAGCTTCCAACACATACAACTTTACTGGATAAATTAATACTGTATCTAGTTGGGCACAAGTGGCTCATGCCTATAATCTGTTTACTCAGAAGGCTGGGGTATAAGGATCATAGACCAAAGCTATCCTGTACAGGAATGTCCATTGAGATCTTCAATTAACCATCAAAGAAACCCCCTAGAAATGGATCTGTGGCTCAAGTGTTCGAGTACTAGTCTTGAGCACAAAAACTCAGGGATAGCATTCCAGGCCCTGAGTTCAAGCCCCAGAACCAGCACAAAAAACCCAAAGAGCAAAAAGAACACATCAAGGCCATAGTCAGTCTAAACAATCCAAAATATTAAGTTCAGAGCATCTCCCAGAGAATAAAACCAACAGTTGGAAACAAAGAGGAGACAGCTGGTCCTGGCAAAAGTTTGGAAGGTAGGTCTGGAAAAATCTGAAGGAGATGTCATAGTGATACCATGAAAGGGGAAGAACTGAACCTAGATCAAAGAAATGAATCACAAGATATCATCCCCCCAAACCGTACACATTGTAAGAGGAGATAGCACATGAGCAGAAGGATCATATATGTAATCATGGTTGTAATCCTCAAACGACAAAGGCGAAGCATAGAAGAGACTCAGAGGATCTGTAGTAGGGGAAGTGTCAGGGACAACTTCACAAAGGAGGCCATGATTCAGCAAGGTTTGAGTGACAGGCAGGAAAGGGCGACCAAAAGGCCTTCTTTACACAGAATGACATGTGTAAAGACAGAGGCATGGAAAACATGCCACATAGCAAATGTGGAAGTGAGAGAATTATGGAGGGAAGAAGGAAAGGTGACAGTTTGGTCAAGAGTAGAGAGTTTGGGCTGGGGATATGGCTTAGTGGCAAGAGTGCCTGCCTCATATACATGAGGCCCTGGGTTCGATTCCCCAGCACCACATATACAGAAAATGGCCAGAAGTGGCGCTGTGGCTCAAGTGGCAGAGTGCTAGCCTTGAGCAAAAAGAAGCCAGGGACAGTGCTCAGGCCCTGAGTCCAAGCCCCAGGACTGGCCAAAAAAAAAAAGAGTAGAGAGTTTGGCACATGATGCAGGCCTTGCCTTTGCTGCTAAGGAGTTGGATTTTGTTTTGTTTTGTTTTGTTTTGCCAGTCCTGGGGCTTGAACTCAGGGCTTGAGCACTGTCCCTGGCTTCTTTTTGCTCAAGGCTAGCACTCCCACTTGAGCCACAGTGCCACTTCTGGCTTTTTCTGCTTATATGATGCTGAGGAATCGAACTCAGGGCTTCATGCATGTTAGGCAAGCACTCTACCGCTAAGCCACATTCCCAGGCCCCTTTGTTGTTTATTTTTTGTTTTTCATCAGGAAATGTGGCACCGTTTAGTTATGTAGGACTTGATCTATTTTGAATTTTTAAAGGATCAGTTCTTAGAGAAAGTGATTGTAGCATAGAAGATTCATTTGAGGGTTACAAGAATGAAAGGGCCTATCTACTTAAAAACTATGATGGTGGTTGGTTTAAATTTAGATTAATAAAATTGAAACCTGATCATGAGATTGAAGGAAGGACATGGGGAAGACAGCAGGATATAGTTAGGAGTCAATGATGGGTGAGCCATGTTAGGTAGAGATGAGTCAGAGATAACAAGTTCAAATGCTAGTCGTTTGGGCTATGGAAATCATTGTTTTTCATGCCCAAACTTGCTTTTGTCCTTGATCTTCACACATGAAGTCAAAAGACAAAACCTTTCCTTCCTTTTCTACCTCTTCCTATTAATCTTTCCAAATATTCATTCTCTGTGTTACACTCAGTGTGTTTCTCTGTGTTTTCCTCCCCCCTTTAGGGCTGCATGAGCGCGCGCGCACGCATGGTGCTGTTTCTCTCTGACAGTCATATTTCAGGGCTGTTGCACTTGCCGGTCCCATCTTCCCTTAACTTTTATGGCTGACACTGATTTGTTTCAGGTCTCTACCCAAACATCAATTCATTTAAAAACATTTCTCTGCCTGTTCTCCCTAATTTAGAAGCCATTCCAATCTATGTGATTCGTTTATATACTACCTCTGTTTGGTTTTTCCATAAAGTGCTTAGGCCTCTCTAGAGAGTATATAACCCTCTTTTATGAGGAAAGGTTTAACTGTGCTGTGGTGACTGATAATCCCCAAATGTTAGTGGCTAAACAAAGCAAAAAGGTGCCTTACTTCCACGCTGCATGTCCACTGCAGGTCAACAGGGGGCTCCACTTGTGGTAATCACTCAGGGTCTCAGGGTGATCTGGCATTATGAAATAAAAATCTTTCCCTAATTACTGCTGCAGTGAGTAGCAATGTGGGGGTGGATAGCACCTGCTCTGAAAGCTTCTGTTTACACATTGTCTACATTTCTGCTCCTCAATCATTGGTCACAAAAAGTCACCTCTAACTTCGAAAAGGGGAGAATGAAGCACCCATTGAGCTGACAGCCAGCACTAAGTGAACAGCACTCAGTTGATCATAAAATGTGAGGAACATTTAGTTATTTCTGTGTATTTTCTCTCTCTTTTCCATAATATAAGCTGTCTGACATGTTTTTGCCGTATCCCCTGAAGTATTCCCTGTGTTTGGTATGTCGAAAGCATTTAGTAGATATATGTTGAATGACTCAATACACATCTAAGCATTTGCTGAGACTGAGGCTCTCTGAGGCACATGCTCTTTTGTCTTTGTGCCTCCTTTCATTTCTGGACTGTGTCTTGAACCTCGTAAACATTCATTAAACATACCCTCTTTCAGAATAACCAAGATCTAAGATCACACCTCCTCCATGTTTTTCAGAACACAAAAATAAAATATTTTCCAACAAAGAGAATACTAGAAATAGAATGAAATCATGGTAGAAGACAGCTAAAAAGAAAGAGGAACAAGGCAGGAGCCTTTTTCCAAGTATGGTAGAGAACACTCATAGATGAGGAGTGCCAGTGAGTTCAGTCCAGATATCTTAAATAAATGATATTGACTGTCCTTTATCAGTTTCTACTTAATTGGCTCAAAACCATCCATGCCGAGTTTAACACTTTTGTCTCTGACTTTGAGCCGACAAACAACAACAACAACAACAACTTAAAACAAAGAAAAGTTCCTGGCTTTCTGAGTAGAGATCATCCCCCATTTTTAAAATTGTCTCTTTATAAATTAGGCTTGAAATTTATTCATTAAGCAAAAACTTTGTGGCAGTGAGGAAATCTGCAGTCATGACTTGTGACATTCCAGAATCAAGCCTCACACAGGGAATTCTGTATTTGTCAACTTTCCATTGCTGTGACAAAACACTCATTTGGTTTATGGCTTCAAGACATGGCTGCTTAGCCCTGTGACCTTGGACCTGTGACAAGGCAGGACATCATAGTGGGTTGTGTGTGGTGGATAAAGCTGCTCAAGCTGGCCAAGAAGCAGAGAGAGAGATGAAGGAGGCCAGCTCCCCATATATCCTTCAATGACACAACCCTTAATGACTTATTTCCTCCAATGAAACCCACCACTGTTTCCACCAACTCAGGATAGCACCATGAACTGGGACCAAGCCTTCAATGCTTGAGCTTTGCATGATATTTAAGACCCAAAGCCATAACAAAAGCAAGGTAAACCAATGTATTTGAGGGTCATGAGGACAGCTGGAAAGAAAAGAGAGACTTAAGATGGATGCAACCGTCTTGCATCATAACTTACTGGCTCCTGGAAATTTGGTGTCAGTGCTCTGAGACATGGAATGAGGGGGCACATGCGTACTCAGTCTTGTTTGGAAGTTGAGCATTCATGGGAATGCATCTGTCCTCACTTCCTAATTTGTGAATGAAAACAATGTAAATGTACCCACCAAGAAATATGTCTGGACCAAGGGTTTATAAAGATCCTTGAGATCTTTTCAAAAATGAAAACTCTGAAATATTCCTTCTTTCTCCTGAGGAAAGAGGGATGGATATAAGGGTATGAGTACTGCTGATGCAGAATCACTTGTTGGGCTTTGCTTTTAAATTTTAAAAGAGGAATCATGTTGCAAACCGCTTGGAGCACCTTGTCCTGCCACGGCCCAGAGCAAAGCAATGTTGGAGATGGGACCGTGGAATTGGTTTCAGGGTACCAGGGGACCTGCTGCCTCATTCCAGCAACAGATCCAGAGGGTCCCATGAACAGGGTTTTTATTCATTATCAAACAGGAGAGTATGAGCAGAAAACAAGGTAGCCATCTTTAAGCGATAAGGGCACCACAGTGGGGGGGGAATCCTAGGACTAGTGACTTCCTGAAAACAAGAAGTGAAGATGAGCAGTAAACAGTCAAATTGAATAGGTCACCTGCAAGCTCCAAGGTCAAGTGAAGATGGGACTATCTCCAGGGCGGAAACTGTGGCCATTGTAATGCTACCGCAATAGGTCTTGTTAGGGCGCCCTCGGCCTTCAAAGGGACAGAGAATGGCCTTCCAATTCTCTAAGGCCGACCAGATGGCTCTGCACTTAGGGATTCCCACAAACTAGAAAAATACATTGAAAGTACTAGGGGGCCTTGTGAAGGGACAGGGACTCTCCCAGTTGGCTCTGGGGGACTGCTCATCTGGGTAAATCTCATGCAATATATTTTTGAATGAGGTAGTGGGTGCCCACTTCCTTAATTTGAGCAAGCTCCTTGGGAAAAAACAGGCGGGATTTCTGAAAAAGGAAAATGGTAGATCCTCTGGCCAGAGGCTCTGACTGGTTTCTGCCACCTATGCGTTGGAATGCTGGGAATATCCAGCTGCATCTCTAGCCCTGTCTCCTGCCCTGTGACCATGAAATGATGAAAATTTGTGCATGCTTGCAGTCTGAGTGCATGCCCTGCCTCCATCTTCTTTTATTTCTTTGCCAGTCCTGGGGCTTGAACTCAGGGCCTGAGCACTGTCCCTAGCGTTTTGCTCAAGGCTAGCACTCTACCACTTGAGCCCCAGCGCCACTTCTGGCTTTTTCTTTCTATTTATTTATTTATTTGTCTATTTATTTATTTAAATTTTTTTAATTAATTGAACATAAATTTTTTTACAAGGTGTTGTGCAAAGAGGGTGCAGTTACATAGTAGGGCAGTGTGTACATTTCTTGTGATATCTTACAACCTGTTTTTCCATCCCTTGTCTAGGTCAGGTAGACACATATGCAATATACAATGTATCAAGAACATATACAGTGTTCACAGACTTGGTCTCTACTGTCTCTCCGTCTCCCTTTGTTAACAGTCATCTATCAGGGAGATCATGCCCCTTTGTTTTCTGTGTTCTAGTATTGTCTCACTCAACATTATTTGTTCGAGTTCTGACCATTTCCCTGCAAATAACAATATTTCACCATTCCTAATCGCTATGTAGTATTCCATTGTGTATAAGTACCATATTTTTTGGATTCATTCGTCTGTGGAGGGGCATCTGGGTTGTTTCCATATTTTGGCTATTGTGAATTGTGCCACGATAAACATGGAAGTACAAATGTCTTTTTGATATCTTGGGTTTTGCTGCTTAGGACAGATGCCTAGGAGTGGTATGGCTGGGTCATAGGGAAGGTCTATATTGAGCTTTTTGAGAAACCTCCATACTGTTCTCCAAAGTGGTTGTACTAATTTGCACTCCCACCAACAATGGAGAAGGGTTCCTCTTTCCCCACAGCCCCTCCAGCATTTGTTGTTTCCTGAGTTCAGAGTATAGGCCATTCTAACTGGGGTGAGGTGGTATCTCAGGGTTGTTTTTATTTGCATTTCCTTTACTACCAGGGATATTGAGCATTTCCTCATGTGTTTCTTTGCCATTTTTATATCTTCTCTTGTGAAGTCTCTCTTTAGCTCCTTTGCCCATTTCCTAATTGGTTTATTGGGCTTGGAGGGGCTTAGTTTTTTGAGTTCTCTGTAGATGACCGATATCAGGCCTTTGTTGCTGTGCTGGTAAATATCCTTTCCCATATCGTTGGCTGTCTTTCTATTTTGGTGGCTATGACCTTAGCTGTGCAGAAACTTTTTAATTTGTAGTAGTCCCATTTGTTGAGTCTTTCCCCTATTTGTTGTGTCCCTGGTACTCTATTCAGGAAGTTCCTTCCTGTGCCTATAAGTTCTAGTGGCTTTCCTACTCTGTCCTTCAGTAGTTTCAAGGATTCAGGTCTGATGTTGAGGTCCTTGATCCATTTTGAGTTGATCTTGGTGCATGGTGATAGGCTTGGGTCTACTTTGAGTTTTCTGTATATGGCTGCCCAGTTCTCCCAGCACCAGTAGTTGAAGAGGCTATGTTTATTCCATTGTATGTCTTTAGCTCCTTTGTCGAATATCAGTTGGCTGTAAGAGTGTGGTTTTATTTCTGGGTCTTCAATTCTAATCCACTGGTCTTCCGATCTGTATTTATACAATACCATGTTGTTTTTGTTATGATGGCCTTGTAGTAGAGCTTGAAGTCTGGTATTGTGATACCTTCTGCACTATTTTTTTTGCCTAGAATTGCTTTGGCTATTCTAGGTTTTTTGCTGTTCCATATGAATTTATGGATTGGTTTCTCTATTTCAGTGAAGAATGTGGCCCCAAGCCACATTTTGATAGGTATTGCATTGAATTTGTATAACAATTTGGGCAATATGGCCATTTTCACTATATTGATTCTGCCTACCCATGAGCATGGGAGGTCTTTCCATCTCCTTGTGTCTTCTTTGATTTCCCTTATTAGATTTTTGTAGTTTTCATTGAATAGGTCCGTCATGTCCTTGGTTAAGTTGATCCCTAGGTACTTTATTCTTTTTTTGGCTACTGTAAATGGAATTGTTTCCATAATTTCATTTTCTGTTTGTTTATTGCTGGTGTACAGAAAAGCTGCTGACTTTTGTGGATTGATTTTGTATCCTGCTACTTTGCCAAATTGGTTTATTAGGTGTAGGAGTTTGGGTACTGAGTTTTTTTGGGTCCTTCAGATATAAGATCATGTCATCTGCGAATAGGGATAACTTGATTTCTTCCTTGCTGATGTGGATCCCTTTGATGTCCTCCTCTTGCCTTATTGCTATGGCTAGGGATTCCAGCACTATGTTGAACAGAAGTGGGGAGAGTGGGCATCCTTGTCTTGTTCCTGAGTTTAGGGGGAATGATTTAAGTTTCTCTCCATTTAATATGATATTAGCAGTTGGTCTGTTGTATATGGCTTTTATTGTTTTGAGGAATGTTCCATCTATTCCTGTTCTCTCCAAAGCTTTTAATAGGTATGGATGTTGTATTTTGTCAAAGGCTTTTGGGGCATCGACTGAGATAACAATGTGATTCTTAATTTTAGATCTGTTTATGTGGTGAATTACGTTGATTGATTTACAGATGTTGAACCATCCTTGTGACTGAGGGATGAAGCCTACTTGGTCATGATGTATGATTTTCTTGATCAGTTTCTGGATCCTGTTAGCTAATATTTTATTGAGGAGCTTTGCGTCTGTGTTCATTAGTGATATTGGTCTGTAGTTCTCTTTTTTTGTTGGGTCTTTGCCTGGTTTGGGAATGAGTATGACATTAGCTTCGTAGAATGAGTTTGGGATTTCTCCCTCTGTTTCTATTTCGCGGAAGAGTTTGAGGAGTATTGGTATTAGCTCCTCACTAAAGGTTTTGTAGAATTCGTTGGTGAATCCATCTGGGCCTGGGCTTTTCTTAGTAGGGAGGTTCTTGATTACCTCCTGTATCTCACCATAAGTTATTGGTTTATTTAGTTGATTTATTTCTTCTTGGTTCAGTTTGGGCAGTTTGTACTTCTCTAAGAATTGATCCATTTCTGTAAAATTGTTATTTTTTGCTGAGTAGAGGTTTTGGAAATAGCTCCTTATGATTGTTTGAATATTGTGTGTACTTGTTGTAATTTTTCCGGTGGAGTCCCTGATTTTACGTATATGAGTCTCTTCTCTTCTTTTTTTTGTAAGTCTTGCAAGGGGTCTGTCAATTTTGTTTATTTTCTCAAAGAACCAGCTTTTAGTCTTATTTATTTGTTGAATGGTCTTTCTATTTTCAATCAGATTTATCTCTTCTTTAATCTTTGTGATCTCTCCCCTCCTAGTCGTTTTAGATTCTGTCATTTCTTGTTTCTCCAGTTGTTTTAGTTTCATCGTGAGGGTATTCACCTGCTCTGCTTCCATTCTTTTAATGTGGGTGCTGAGTGCAATGATCTTGCCCCTCAGTACTGCCTTAGCTGTGTCCCATAGGTTTCTTTGTGATGTGTTTTCTTTGTCATTGTGGCTTATGAATTCGTTGATTTCATCTTTAACTTGGTCTGTGGCCCAAGTATTGGATAGCAGCGTGGGGTTTAGCCTCCAAGAGTGTGTATAGTGTCTGTGGTTTCCTTTGTTGTTGAGGGTTACCTTTAATCCACTGTGATCAGATATAGTACATGGAATGACGTCAATACTTTTGTATTTGCTGAGGTTCTTTGTGTGGGCTATGACGTGGTCTATTTTGGAATATGATCCATGGCTGCTGAAAAGGTGTATTGGGTCTCTGTCGGGTGAAAGGTTCTATATAGGTCTGTTAGATCCATTTGGGAAATGGTGTTATTTAGGTCCTCAGCTCCCTTACTAATCCTCTGGGTGTTGGATCTGTCTCTTGGAGAGAGAGGAGTATTAAAGTCACCCACTATGAATGTGTTTGCATCTATCTTGCTCTGTAATTCTGTGAGAATTTGCTTGACATATGTCGGGCCTCTTTTGTTCGGTGAGTATACATTTATCACCGTGGTTTCTTGATTCTGGCTTTTTCCTTGTATTAATATGTAGTGTCCTTCTTTGTCTTTTTGAGTGGACTTTAAAGAGAAGTCCAGCTTGTCTGAGATCAGAATGGCTACACCTGCCGTTTTGGTGGGTGCATTTGCTTGGTAGATCTTGCTCCATCCTTTCATTCGAAGCCTGTTTTTGTCCCTTGCTGTAAGGTGGGTCTCTTGTAGACAGCAGATGTCAACTTTTTGTTTGCGAATCCATTCTGCCAGTCTGCTCCTCTTAATCGGGGAGTTTAAGCCATTTATATTTAAAGAGATCAAGGATAAGGGTGTTTTTTCTCTTTCCATTTTCTTGTTGGGCTGTTTTTTCCTCTTTTTTTTTCTTCTTGTCTTTAGTGAGCTGGTCTTTCTGCTGGACTTTGGCTATTGAAGTTTCTTTCTGATTCTGTCTGTGTGTCTTTTACGATCTCTGTTGGGTGGGGTTCCCCTCTTAATATTTGCTGTAGGGCTGGTTTTTTATTCACATACTCCTTTAGCTCCTCTTTGGTGTGGAAAGATCTGGTTCTCCCTTCGAATGTGAACTCCAATTTCGCTGGATATTTGATCTGAGGTTGTAAATTGTTATTCTGAAGTACTTGGATGGTGTTCTTCCACTCACTTTGAGCTTGGTAAGTTTGTGTGGATAAGTCGGATGTTATTCGAATCCTCTTCCCATTGAAAAAAGTTTCCTTCTTCGCTTTGGCTGAATTCAGAATTTGCTCTTTAATCTTGAGGTCTGTAGTCTTGAATATTATGTGCCTTGGGGTGGTTTTCCTGGGGTCTGGCCTGCCAGGTGTCCTATAGGCTTCGGTTACCTGGATGGGGTCCCCTGTGAGATTGGGGAAGTTTTCTGCAATAACTTTATTGAGAACATGATTAAGCCCTCTGTTCTGGTATTCGGCTCCTTCTTCTATTCCATTTATGTGCAGATTATATCTCTTGTCTTTGTCCATTAGTTCCTGGATTAGTCTTCCCTGAAGCTTCACCTTTTCTTGGAGTGTGGTCATTTTCTGGTTGTTGTCAGCTGCTTCATCGTCCAGGCGAGAGATTCTGGATTCTATATGGTCCACTCTTTGTGTTATAGTTTCAATTGCGGAGGTTATGGATGTCAGAGAGCTATTTATGGTTGTCATATCAGCTCTGATTGTGGAAATTTCTTCCTTTAAAGAGTTGTATTTTAAATCTATTTTTTCTTGCATTTCAATTCTCAGGATGTGGAGATTTTCTTTAAAGGCGGCTTGCATTGTATCCATTTTTGCTTCCATTTCTTTAAACGAGGCTTGCATTGTATCCATTTTTGCTTCCATTTCTTTCTTGGCTTCCTGGGTGTCCTTCCAGATTTCCGCTCTAAACTCCTGGAATTGTTTTCTGATTTCATTTCTGACACTTTCGATCATTCCTGTTAACATGGCCTCATTTGCTTTTTTAGTCTCCATCTCCTCTTCAGTCGTGCTGCTTTTTGGAGCTGGCGAGTTGGCTTGCCCTTTGATGAACTGAGTTATGTTTCTTTGTGATTTGCGCATCTGGAGATCTGTGGATGGCTTCTCAGGTTTGGTTTGTAGCTCTTTCCTCCCTCCTGTGTAGGCGTATCTACGGCAGCAAGTGCTGCCGCTGTGGCCCCGCCCACCAGTGCAGGGTACGCCTACCAGAGCGGGCGCTGTCGCCGGGGGCCCCGCCCTCCTGTGCGCTGTGCGTTCAGTGCAACAGGCACTTCGGCGGGATATGCCTCCCAGAGCGAGTCCTGGGTTGTTGGGTTGTGCTTGCACCTTCCTGCGAGTCCGTTAGGGGAGGCGGTATGTGTGGGGCCCAGTGGGATCGACTGTCCGGGTGTGGCTTGGCACCCTCAGACCTCGCCTCCGCTGCGACAGGGGGACGTGATCAGGCTCAGGTGTCCCTGCTGTGCTGGTATTGCCCACCAGCGCCTGTGATTTTAGTTGTAAGAGTCTGCGAGGTCCAGGCGCCTCGGGTGGGGCTTGCACAGCCGGCCGTTCCCCGGCCCCTGTTGGGAAGGGGACGGGGCCGGTTCTGCCAGTTCAGGAACCTGTGGGGGCTTGGGGCTGCTCCGCCCTTCCCCTGCTAAACTGACTTCCCAGCGCCTGATGGGAGCTCCCCGCCTGATTTGGGGGTTCTTTGTTCTCTCGGGGGTGGGGAGGGGGAGGGAGGGAGATCTAGTTTCTTTTCGGGCTTGGGTCTCCCGTTGGGGGAGGGGATAATGGGGGACTCACTTTTGCTGCTTTGTGTGTGTGTCCCGCGCAGCCGTTGGCCCTTCAGGGGTTGGCGAAGTGTCGTGGTGGCTTCCCCCGTTCCCTCTTTCTGCCGCGCTGGGTTCCCTTGTCCGAATCCGGTGTGGACCCGAACTTCTCGTCGCTGCCGGTGTGCGTCTTGGTCCGCACCCTGCCTTGTGTCCGTGGGGTCTCCCGCTATCCGAATTCTGCGCTCCTGGCAGCCTGTCTGCTGATCGCCGGGTTCCCCTTTCCCAGCCTGGCCCTGTTTGGGCCAGGGTCGGCTGGTGGGGGGAGGGTGCCCCGGAGAATCTCCGGCTCCGTGTAGGTTTTCGGTTCTTCTTTTTTGCTCCTTTTTGTTTTTCTGCATTTCTCCACTGCTTCTGGATGCTGGTTTTGCTGGGTTCTTGATAGGGTGTTGGGTGTTGGAGTTCCCAGCTCGCTATTCAGTTGGTGCGAGTCGGGGTGCCTCCCTATTCTTTCGGCGCCATCTTTCTCCTCCTGGCCTTTTCTGTTTATGTAGTGCTGAGGAATCGAACTCAGGGCTTCGTGAATGCTAGGCAAGCACTCTTAAGCTAAGCCATATTCCCAGTCCCACATCTTCTGAACAACTGTGTGAGGTTGAAATCTCTTGTTTGTAGAAAAAAGGAAACATGTTAAGGAACCTGCTGGAAGAGACCTAGCCAGTCCGTGAGAGGAAGGAGGTGTAAACTTAGCTCCATGGAAAGCTAGAATAACTCATTCAAACTCCATGGGTAATATCAAAACTTCCAATAGTCTCACAAGATTATACAAACATGAAATTAATCTAAATGTATTTTCCCTAACCTAAACATCTCACTTTAAAATGTAATCAATATGAAAATCAATATGAAAATGATTTATAAGTATATTACATTCTTTTATTTTTCATTAATTCTTCAAAATCTGGTATTTTAGATGTACAACACAGTTTGCATCACCATGGCAGAGAACTCTGAGTCATGTGTGGCCAGTGGATACTTAGTTGGGTATTACAGGACAACCCTTCCCTGGTCTGTGGAGCTGCTCCCATGCTCTGAAAAGTGATAGAAATTTGGAAGACTTGGGAGGAACACCTGATCTAGCACCCTAAAAGAAGGGACAGGGCTGCCATGAAGACATTTGGTAAATATACACAGAACCAAACAAAATTTCCTTTCATTTACAAATCAGCCACACAGCAGAAGGCACAACTTGACAAGCAGAGTGCTTGCTAAACTTTGTTCTTGTTAGCATTTCCCTAGCCTCAGGTCCTCAGCTCCTCCCACTAGCCCCCAGATCCACCCATACCTAATGAGCCATTCCTACTCACTACCTAACTACTTCCCCTAAACCCCCAGAGAAAGAAGCTGCCACCTGGATAAGGTGCAGATGCCATGTAGCTCCCTCTCCCGTGGGAACTATGGCCCCACTAAAAAACCTCCTTATGAACCTTCTCCTATCTGTGATTATCTCCTCATGGTCCTCTGGGATGGCCGGACCTATGCTTTCACTTCTCACTTAGTACCCCAACTAAGTGCCCCTAGGCAGTTAACAACCTGCATAACCACACAGGGTGGCCCATCTCTATCATCTTTTTTTTTTTTTTTTCCAGCAACCTCTCATCATCTCTTGGCTCCTAGCAACCAAGTCTCATTTGCCGGAAAATCTCTTCATTAAGTTTTTGTAATCTGAGAAGTAACTCTTCCTTGCTGTAAATACTATTCTGAATATTTCTACTAGAGAAAATGCTTCCTACTTGAAGGGGGGAAAGAATCTTAGCTGAGTTCTTGATGAGGAGAACAGGTTTCCACAAAAGAGATGAAGGATGTTTGCCAAGAGAAATTCTTGTCTTTTGGCCTCATAAGTTAAGGATCTGTGCCTTAGTTTGGTTCGGCATGGGGTGTCCCTTCTCTCAGCCTCTGGAACCTCAGCACAATCTCCACATGCTTTACAGATGGTTTGGATGGAAAGTACCTATGCTCCATCTGTTTATCATATATGCATGGCCATTTTACAAATGTCTTAAAAGTTCCAGTAAGGAGGGGGGGAGCACTCATCAAGCAGTATAATTTGAGAGTGATCACAGCCCTCTGGACTACTTTAAAAGCATTGTCTACTCTTGGGGGGATGGAACTGGAGTGAATAGGGTGGACTTTCCTGCCTGGGTTATGAATCGCAATCCTCAGATCTCAGCCTCCCCCATAACTAGAACTATAGGCACATACCATCAGCTTTTGGCTTTAAATAAAGTGATGTACAAATCTGGTGTTCCATATTTATCTGATCACCAGCACTAAGAAGAAGGACTACTGTTATGCCAAGTCGCGAAATGACCACCAAGAAGACCACCGACAGAGTAGGAAAGATGCTAGAACTTATAGGCACAGGAAGGAATTTCCTGAATAGAGTACCAGGGGCATAACAAATAGGGGAGAGACTTGACAAATGGGACTACTACAAATTAAAAAGTTTCTGCACAGCTAAGGACATAGCCACCAAAACAGAAAGACAGCCAACCATATGGGAAAGGATCTTTACCAGCACAGCAACAGACAAAGGCCTAATATCTGTCATCTACAGAGAACTCAAAAAACTAAGCCCCTCCAAGCCCAATAAACCAATTAGGAAATGGGCAAAGGAGCTAAAGAGAGACTTCACAAGAGAAGAAATAAAAATGGCAAAGAAACATATGAGGAAATGTTCAACATCCCTGGTAGTAAAGGAAATGCAAATAAAAACAACCCTGAGATATCACCTCACCCCAGTTAGAATGGCCTATACTCTGAACTCAGGCAACAACAAATGCTGGAGGGGTTGTGGGGAAAGAGGAACCCTTCTCCATTGTTGGTGGGAGTGCAAATTAGTACAACCACTTTGGAGAACAGTATGGAGGTTTCTCAAAAAGCTCAATATAGACCTACCCTATGACCCAGCCATACCACTCCTAGGCATCTATCCTAAACAGCAAGTCCCAAGATATCAAAAAGATATTTGTACTTCCATGTTTATCGTGGCACAATTCACAATAGCCAAAATATGGAAACAACCCAGATGCCCCTCCACAAATGAATGGATGCAAAAAATATGGTACTTATACACAATGGAATACTACATAGCTATTAGGAATGGTGAAATATTGTTATTTGCAGGGAAATGGTCAGAACTCGAACAAATAATGTTGAGCGAGACAAGCCTAGAACACAGAAAACAAAGGGGCATGATCTCCCTGATACATGACTGTTAAGAAAGGGAGATGGAGAGACAGTAGAGACCAGGTCTGTGAAACCAAAAACTGCTTGTCAAATGGTATTTCCCACAGGATTGGGGGAGCGACCCAACAGTATGTTACTAAAACCAAACAACTACTCAACATATAAAGGTCAAAAATTGACCTCTCAGTGGAATACAATAGCTCAAAAGCTATGCATGTACGTTCATATAAGACTACTGTCGACATATTGTTTAATATCGACATTACATTTAAAGCCCTAGGCGAATTTTCTTGGGCCTGGCCATGTGGCTACTGTATATGTTCTTGATACATTGTATATTGTATATATGTCTACCTGACCTAGGGAAGGGAAAGAAAAACAGGGCGTAAGATATCACAAGAAATGTACACACTGCCCTACTATGTAACTGTGCCCTTTTTGCACAATACCTTGTCAAAAAAATTTGTGTTCAATTAATAAATTAAATTTAAAAAAGAAAGAAAAAGAAGACCCCCGAGACTCAGACATTTCGAAATGCAAAAGCAAGGCTTTATTCAGGCGAGCTGCAACTCGGGCCTCGTCCTACCCATCGACACAGGAGAGGTTAGGAGGAAGCCCCGAGCTGCCATTGCACAGGGCTTACAAAGGCAAAAAACAAAGTTACAGCCATCAGGTGTTCAAGCAAGCAAGATTAGGACACAGGTACAAAACTGATTGGCTAAGGGGTCAAGGCACTCTGGGGGCAGTTAGAGTTAAGCATTCCCAGCGGTTAGAGTTCTCCACCGGCTGGGCCCTAATAAGCTTGTCCTGGGTTTGCTCACAGGGCCTGCTTATCTCAGGTTCGCGTGGTAAAGTGGGGTTCGCGTGGTAAAGTGGGGCCTGACTTCAAAGTCTGGCTCTTCAACTACATTTCAAACATTAGACTTAGACATATAAATCTAAGAGCAAAGCAGTTTTTGAAAAGGTCACAAAGTATTTTTGCCAGAAACCAATACCAACTCTACTGAATGATGATTGAATTGTTGAGCAGCTCCCAGGTAACACAGTGGAAAATCAAGAGATGCAATTAACTTGATGCTTGATACAACTGGGAATGAAGCCATCTGTGCAGAAGAAAGATATGATTGATTGACTGGTTTGTCTTTCTGTCTTACATATTTCCTTTGCCTATGTCCTCTTGTCACTGAACACTGTTCATCTCAGTGTTGGTGATGCTACAACATGTCCACCTTCATGACAGTCAGCAACACTCAGTATTAGTTCAAGCATCGGGGGCAAGAGGTATGGAGAAATGTTTTCCTGGGGGCTTGAAAGATGTTAGTCTTGAGAGTGGATATTTAGGATTACAAGACATGTGCAGGCACAGAATACCAGGCCCTGAGAAACAGAATTCATAAGCTCCCCCCACCCAGCAATAGAATGTATGTGTGTGTGCATGTGTGTGCAGGCATTGCGACATCTTTCATCTCTGATTACTCTACTGAGCCTCTTAACCCATCCGGCTCCTTTCCACTTCCTGCTCCTCCCCAAGTCTCTAACTTCGGCTGGCAGTCATCCTCTTAAAACGGAAGTAGCATCATGCCAATCCTGTGCTCCAATCTCTTCAATTCCTTCGTGTCCTCTTTGGAATGAAGCCTACAGTATCTATGTCTTTTAGTGGTCTATAAGGCTCTCCTAGATTTGCCTCGTATCTACCTTCTCTGCTGCATTTTCCATTCCTTACTTCAGATTGGCTGTATTCCATCCAGACACCTAGGCCTTGTACTGTCTTTCAAATACTCTCAACACACATCATCTTGTGCCTGATAGCCTCTCTTCCTGGAATAGTTCCCCTGTAGGCCAACATCTTGCTTCCCAATCTTATCCCTACAGACCACTTGTAAAAAAGAAAATGTTGTCCCTCTCTATTTCTTTACTTTTTGACATTTTTATTTAGGGCATCTATGATACCTAAGGCAATATTACATGCCTATTTATTAAAACTATGTTTCCCTTTGGGATAGGATTTGCATGGTTTGATGGCCTCATTGACGCTCAAGCTACAGAAAGTCAGAGCTAAAAGAAGGAAAGAAAGATCTATGGACAGGGCAGTAGAACACCAGGATTTTCAGTCATGTGACCCAATGAATTCATTTTTTTCCCTTCCTGTTTTGTTTGCTGCCAGTTTGCTTTGCAGCTACCAAGAGATTTTGATGTCTTTAACTAATTTGCATTACTTCTATATTTGCCTCATTCTCTTACATGCATGTGTAAGTTATCCTTTAATAAAGGACTGGGACATTGCAGGAGAGTTATTCCGTGAAGGTGAGTGTAACAATATGTTGGTATCATTCTATTCATAATGTAGCATAACAATTACATAATAATGTAGTAAGTCACCCCAAACTGAGTACCAGATACAATATGGGAACATAATCCAAGAAGCTGACCACTCACATGTCCTTCATGGGCGTTCCCCTCCCACATTCCCACCTCAGCCCTCAGATAGGCACCTCTCTAAGCAAGTACCTCTTTCCTTCTCAAAGACAGTGCCACTGAAGTCTATAAGAAAGACATCCTTTTGGAGTCTTGCAGAGTGCCCTTATCTCCTTTTCTTTACCCTATCCTTATCTACCTTTTGTCATAAAAAATGCTATCGCAGGCTTAAGGGAAATTTGGAGAGGTTTCAGTAATTCTAAACTTAAAATCCACTTGTCCTTTCGCTCCTCTTCGTGAGCATGCTAGTAAGTCGAGGGTAGATGTGCAGTTGTCTACAGAGGGGATGGTTTAATTCTTTTCAATACAGTGTCTTTCTTCTCTCCTAGGCCTGGTGTTCCTTAAAATATTCTGAATTTTTCTATCAGGTAAGTCATTGATAAATAAATGTTCAGTTAACTGATGAAGACTGCCATGATATCTATGCATACAGCACTCATGAGTTTGGTAATGAACTTGAATTGCCAATTAGAATTAACTATGGAGTCTTCATTTTGGCATGTGTTATTTCTGTCCATAAATGACCAGTTACCATACAAATATTGACCATGAAGATCCATTAAGTACCCATTAAAATAGAATTGGTGCATATGATGACCAGAAGAGGGCAGAGTCCCTGTGGTAATGTGATGCAGGACAGATGGATTGGTCTACTGCACAACGATTTCTGAGCAAGTGGCACTGCCTGGGAAAGGCAGCAGTAAGCACAGAAACAGTCTATTGAAAGGAGTAGAGGAAGAAAAAACCCTATAGACAATGATGGGACAAGAGATTCATTTGTTTCTTTTTTTTCTTTTGAAAGTCTGTTAATTTTACCAAAGTCATCATTTACAAATTACCTCTTCATTAAACACTGTGGGTAATGATATATGATGTGTACTATAGTCCACATAATATATTATAGACACTATGTAGTGGATTTTGATAAGAGCTACAAAAATAACAGAACACACGAAGAACTACTTCATGTTGGAGGAGATCTGTCTAATATGTGATAGCTGAAAGAGGAAAATTGATAAAGAAAGTTGGGAATAAATGTATATCAAGTAGGAAGGATAGTTTGAATGAAGGCCCTGAGGTTCAATTGTTCAAAGAACAATGAAGGTGATGACACCATACTATATGGAGATGTTAATGATCCAGACTAATTTGAATTGATGGGGAGGGTTGTGCAGGGCCTTTTTTTTTTTTTTTTGCCAGTCCTGGGCCTTGGACTCAGGGCCTGAGCACTGTCCCTGGCTTCCTTTTGCTCAAGGCTAGCACTCTGCCACTTGAGCCACAGCGCCACTTCTGGCCGTTTTCTGTATATGTGGTGCTGGGGAATCGAACCCAGGGCCTCATGTATACGAGGCAAGCTCTCTTGACACTAGGCCATATCCCCAGCCCAGTGCAGAGCCTTTTAAGCCATGCTAAAGAGCCTGTATATTCTCATATGAGCAATGGGGGGTGTGGGGGGAATATGTTAAAGGAGAGTGTGTGTGTGTGTGTGTGTGTGTGTGCACGTGCACATGCACGCCAGTACCAGTACCGGGGCTTGAACTCAGGGCCTGTGTGCTGTCCTTGAATTTTTGTGCTCAAAGCTAGTACTCTACCACTTGAACTGCAGCTCCACTTCTAGCTTTTTGGTAGCTATTTGGAGGTAAGAGTTCCACAGACTTTCTTCCTCGGGCCAGCTACAAATCACAGCCCTCAGATCTCTGCCTTGAGTAGCTAGAATTATATGGTTCCTGGCCTGTTAGAGCACTTTAATGCAAAGGACACTGTCTCACTTATGCCTTAAAAAAATCACTGGCTGCAGTTTTGATAATGAACTAGAGGCAAGCCCAAAGGGAAAGAGAAAAGTCAGCTAAGAGGTTGTGAAGTAGTCTGGGAAAGAAAGAATCTGGAGAACTGGATAGATTAGATTGATTTTAAGATAGACTTGATAGACTCAGTAATTGGGTATTGAATGAGATTGTCAAATGTTTTTGACTAGTTTCTTTCAAGAATTGTGGAGGAAATCTAGGGAAAATCAGGATGGAGATGTGAAAATACTGGGAAGTAGAAGGTGAAGAGATGAGCTTTGGACACATTAAGTGTAAAATATCTGTGAAATACACACATGGGTATTCCAAGATGAAGCTATGGAATTAATATTAATTAAGAGATACAACTTGTGGATCATCTGATATAGAAACAGTATCTTAAATGAATGAAGTTACAGAGACAGGGAGACGAAAAGAAGGACATGATGTCCTATGACTTCAGAGAAGAAGTGATTACAAAGGTAGGGGATCATATTACATTTAATATCCAGAGTAAACTGAGGGGATGAAAGACGTTTCAGAAATGAATTTCATGGGTCATACCTAGCCTTTCTCCTTCACTAAGCATATGTTATCTTCTTTTTGCTGCTGTAACAAACCATCATTAGCAGACTACATCAAATGAGAGTTTCTGCATAGCAAGAAAATAACAATCATCAGAGCCATGAGACCATTCATGAAATTATAGAAAGTCTTTGCCAGCTATTTAACAGATGAAGAATTAATATGTAGAATAATATAAAGAACTAAAAAAATTAACCAGCAAGAGAACAAATAATCCAACTAATAAATGGGCAAGCAAGCTGAACAGACAGTTCTCACAAGATTACTTAGGAGGAGACAAGGAAGTGGAAAGGGAATACTAAAAATATAGAGGGTGGCGATGGCTGTGCACTGGTGGCTCACACCTATAATCCTAGCTACTCAGAAGATAGATATCTGAGGATTACGGAATGAAGCCAGCCCAGGCAGAAAAGTCTCTTTTCTCCAATTAATCACAAAATGCCAGAAGTAGAGCGGTGGCTCAAATGGTAGAGCACTAGCCTTGAGCCAAAAGGGCTCAGGGACAGTGCCCAGGCCCTGAGTTCAAACCCCAGTACTGGCATGAAAGGCAGAAGAAAAACAGCATCTTCTTTACATTCTGAACGAGCTTCCATATGGTCAAAATAGATGCTTGCATTTATGAAAACAGAACAAGGGAATTTGTTGAAATTAGTTTTTGAAAGGAGAGGAAGGGGGAAGAAAAAGTGATAGAGGAAATGAGATTTATTGGAATATAACATTTGTGGGAATGGAAGAATGAAATCTCCCTACGCATAACTGAAGTACTTCAATAAAAAGCATAACTCCCCCAAATATAGTCTCTTGATTTTTTATGGAGGTCAGAAGTCTACTCAGCTAAAATCAAGGGTGAGTCAGGCTGTGTCCCTGTTGAGGACTCTTTGTCTTCATGCTTCTAGAAGAGGTTCATAGACATTGCTTATGACCGACCTGCTTCCATCTTCAAAGCAGTGGTAGGTAGAATCTTCCTCATGCTTTGGTGCCCTAACACTCTTGCCTCCTTCCTCCACTTCCATGAGCCCCCTTGTGATTACACTGGGCTCCTGCATCATCCAGCACACCCTCCCCATCTCAGTCTGCAAGTTGCCACTCTAGTCACATCTTGTCATGTAACACATAGTCACAAGCTCTGAGTACTAAGATGCAAATACCTTGGGCACCATTATTTTGCCTTTCATACTTTAAAAGTACTTGCTGATTCTTCTGGCGGGGTCTGGGGGAGGACTTGTAAGGGTACATAATGCTGCTAAAGCTCTGGAAGAAAGCCCTTTCTGTTAGTATATAAAAAAAAGTACTACTTACTTTGATGGTGAGACATATTTGTATATCTCCATGTTGGTACATTTATATGTACATTTAAACTGTACTTTTAGTTGAACAATGAAGAAAAGCTAGCAAAATTATATATTAGGTACTTGTTTGTGCTTTCATTGTTAACTATAATAGCTATTTGAGTGAAGCTACTTGGGAATTACTGTTGTCATGAATATCTCTTAGCAATGTTAGGCTGGGAAAGCACAGTTGTAAAGGCTCATCTGGCATGCACAAGGTATTGGCTTGATCCCAAGCAACTCAAACAAACATAAACCACTTAACATGTTCTGAAATGGCTTAGAAATAGTAAAACAAAATGGAAATAGTGGACAAGACCTGGGTACAGTGGTATATGTGTTACAGAATCCCAACATTTAGAAGACTGACATTGAAGGATTGTGAATTCAGGGCCTCAGCTGTAGAGTGTGAGCCTTTCACAAAACAAAAATCAACCAAACAAAGAAAGCCTCACAAATACATGCCATGTACTTATGAGAATGAGCACAACTGGAACTCCTATACCTTACTAATGGGAAGCAATAGTTTAGCCATTTTAGAATGGTCTGACAGGTCTTCAGAAGGGTAAATGCAGAACAATCCTACTGAGAAATTAAAATTATGTTTATACAAAAACCTGTAAATGAATGCTTAAGAGGCTACATTTGTAATCACTTCAAGTTGGTAACAACTCCATTATCCCTTTACTAGGAAGTGCATAAGCAAATGGTGCTACACCTGTAACATAGAGTACTTACTACTCAAGCCTTGAAGAGTGAGGAAGAAGAGATGGATGTGACAATGTGGATGGATTTCTATTGCACCAGGCTAAGAGAAGGAATCAAAACTCCAAAAGGACAGAACATAGGCCAGTAGTTCTCTGTGACCAGGGCCAAAAGACAACATGGACTGCACAGTGACATAGACATTTGGAGTTATCATAGTCAATGACTATAGGTATTTTCTTAAATTCACAAAACTGTACACCAGAAGGGGTCAATTTTTTTTTATTTTACATGAACATATGCTAATTTTCTTAAAAAAGAAAACAAACCCTGCACATTCTAAGCATTCTTTTCCCAGAAAATTCTCATCCTCAGCTTATATTTTTAGAGACTATAAATTCTTCCACTGTCTTTAAAGACAGAACACTTGTTCTTTTGTATCTGTATGCTGAAGGTCCTTGACAAGCAACCACGTTATAAGCAGAGCTATGAGCCAGAATCAAGAAATCATGATGGGGATACTCAACAATTGGTACTAGTTTTATGATTTTTTTAAAGATAAAGCACTGACGGTCTTTGGGACCTAGCTGACTTACCACCAAAGGGCAATAAGGCTTGATCCAACTTGTCTCTGGGAGTGAACATTGAAAGGCAGATAAAAAAAAAAAAAACTCACACTAAAGTATTTCTTAGAACGAAGAGCTCCCTTTGTACTCAGGTATACAATTCTTTCTTTTGCATTGTAATGACTTACTCTTTAGTGACTCTTGACTGCCTGGCAGCAAGGTAACTCTTTTGTAAGTAGTGACTTGGGGTGGTCATAACAGTGTGGCCCCACACTCAGTAGTTTAAAGGTGGAACTTGACATGTTCAGAGCTTATATAAAGATTCTCAGCTACCCAGCTAACCAAAGACAAAACAGAGATAGAAGGCCACGTGGTCTGGTCCCTGAACCGTAGTTTTAGTCTTTCATTCTTCCCTCAGAGATGTTTGTATTTAGAGATAGCATATCCAAATTGGACTATGTTATCTACATACAGAGAAACATATCGTGTGTAGATATAACTATGATTGCTACACATAAGATATATGAGAAAGCCAAAGACCTAACTCACTATACTTTTTTGATCAATACAGATATAAAAAGAGACAGAAAGGGGCAGAACAAATGGAATCAGAAATTTCATTATTTGACTGATATAAATTTTAGTCAGGGCAAACAGGGTCTGATTATTTACCCAGTAATGTGGGTAAATAATGAGGAGATCTTAGTTTGATATCTAATTTTCCTTAAGGGACTTAATGCTCTTTCTTCAAATAACTGTTCACTCATTTTTAGTTGAAGTTATAAATTTTTATCTTAGAACCACTTTAGATATGCTCTGTAATTTCTAATATGTATCTGTGGTTATTTAAGTCTAAATTTTTTGTGATTTTTAATGTCTTTTCCTCTTAAATTCACAAATGTTCTGAGAGTGAAGTTAAACAAAATGTAAATCAAAGTGTTTCCCCTTCCTATATTATTATTGTTGCTAAGGATAAAGTGGTTTTTAAAATGTAAACTATACAATATCAAATCTTAGAAAAATTTTTGAGCTGTTCTTTGTGACCTGGCATGTGGTCAGTTTTAATCAATGTTCCACAAATGCTAGAATAGAATGCATCATTTTTATTTGAAAACTATAGACTTTTATATAGCCATGATAAGAGTATTTAATTCCTATAACAAAAATGCAACTTTAAATGTATTCATTACAAGTAAATGGCCTCTGTCTTTTGTTAGAAATTCTGGAAGACCGTGGCTTCTTTTCTTTGGAGTTTTAAGTCATTGAAAGTCCTATTCTTATTTCTTTTAAGTGTCCTGCAAGAGGCATCCATCTATGCTTGAATATACATTCTGGTAGGTTCTTGTTTGTGTGCCAAAGTCTGTGCTTGGCTTTGGCTTCGAAACTTGGTCCTTTCTTTTTCCCCTTTTGGCTTCTTCTTCTTCTTTATTTGTTTGTTTGTTTGTTTGTTTATTGCCAGTCCTGGTGCTTGGACTCAGGGCCTGAGCTCTGTCCCTAGCTTCTTTTTGCTCAAGGCTAGTACTCTGCCACTTCTGGCTGTTTTCTATGTATGTGGTGCTGGGGAATCAAATCCAGGGCTTCATGAATACGAGGCAAGCACTCTTGCCACTAGGCCATACTCCCAGCCCTTGGCTTCTTCTTAAGCAGTTGCTTCCTCCATGTGTTTTGTTTAGTGACAGGACCCTCCACCATTGCCTAGGATGATATGGACACTCTTCTCACTATTGCCCTCATTTCTAACCAGCGACAAGACTCATCAGCTCTCTTTTCCCAAACATTTCTCTTCATCTGCTGCCATGTTTCTATTGGCTTTGACTCCATTCATGCCACTCTTATCTCCTCTCGGATCATTGCAATCACCTTTGCAATCACTTTGCCCCTACTTTCTTCTGCTATCAATGGTGATTTTTTTTGAAAAACTACACATCTGATCACATTATTCTCTACTAAAATCATTTAGTGGTTCTCTACAGATAACAATGAATTTCCAACTTTGTAGCCCTGCTGGCTCTGATTTTAAAATGTTCTTTTTAGCATCATTTGTAAGCTATTCCCACCCCATAAAACAACCCAAATTCTGTGCCCTTTCACCTTGAAATATAGTGTAATATGTCCTTATGTCCTTGAGATTAATGTGTCAATCTGCATATCTTTCTCTCTTTTTTTTTCTGGGAGTACTTAAGGTTTGAACTCAGGGTCCCATACTTGCTGGTCTGGAATTCTACTGCTGAGCTACACTTCCACCACCAGATCTTCAAATGAGTGAAGAATTGATTTCAAAAGAGTGGAAAGATAGAAAAAAGGTTATACATGCATACATGTATGAATATGATTGAAATTCTAATAATAGCAAAATACATTAGAAAATGGACATGAATATCCACTTATAAACAACATATTAGCCAATGATTTATTTCTTCATTCTGTCAGAACATACTAGAATCATGATTTTTTAAGAAACACATAAAATGTATAGTTTTAGAAGGAGAGAAAAGAATGTGATAGGAGTTCACAGCAGATAAGGAATTTCTAGACATTTCTAGAAGATAGATTTAGCAGACCTAGAAGAGCAGTGGTTCCTTTGCCTGTATGCACAAGGAGCAAACATCAAAAGATACTAGATTTTCCAAGAAGAGTCCCCAGAAAGCAGGATTCTGGAGTTTCAGTACAATGGATGGAACTTCTTAACATGTGAAAATAGAGAAGCTAAGTACATCAGTTGCTGCCATTCATTTCTTCAGGCATAGAGTGTCAACAGCCTACTTTCTATCTCAAGCCCGGGATCCCAGGTAACTTCCAATGAGTTCCAAAGAGCCTCAGGAAAGAAAAGGAGAGAGAGTAGGAGCATGGGAGCAAGTCACTGTTGGCATGCATTGTCAAGTTTTCATAAACTTCTTTGCTTTTTCATCATATGTGTGTGTTGTTGATTTAAAGAGTGTGCATGCCTTAGGAAAGACTTTTTTATTTATTTATTGTAAATATATCATTTCAACAACAATAATCGCTAACATTTATTCAGCATTTATTACACGCCAGGCATTGTGCTAAGCTTTATGTGGATTATTGAAGAATGTCTTACATATCTGCTGTCATTTTGCATGAATTGAAAACATCTGGATTTAACCTATAAATAGCAAAGAACTTCAGTCCTCCAGTATAAATGTTTAGCAACCTAAAATCAAAGCAAATAAATTCTGATGATCAAGCCTCATAACAGCTATGAGTTTGCTAGGCTTACCTTTGTCCTTAAAATGCAGGGGGGTGGGGAATCATGTATATTAGTACATTCTTGTAGGACTATGAAAATGCTCGTCAACAGGATTTTCTGTAATAAACTCTTGGGAACATGCATCAGTGTCATCCACTCACCTTGTCGCCATCCTTCTCTGTACATTTCTCTGTCAGTCAGTTAATCAGGAATGTAAGTGACCTTCGTTTCAGGGAATTCATGAGATTTTTTATGGTAAGTAATGGCTTCTAATGTCATCATGTTGTGGTTTCAACTCTGTTCAACTTCACTCTGTGCTGGATTTCTTGCAGTGACATGATTATTTGTGAATTGTTTTTTGTTTGCTTATTGTTTGTTTTTGGTTGCTGTTGTTGCTTGTTTTATTTTCTGGTGGCACTGGGGTTGAAATTCAGGGCTTCATGCTTGCTTGGCACTCATTGTACTAATTGAGCCATGCCTCCAGCCCTTTTTTGCTTTGGTTTATTTTTCAAGTAGATTCTTGCACTATTTTTCTTAGGGCTGCCATCAAATGTGTGGACCTTTACCAGTTTTTCAGAAGCATGATTTGCCAATTACTACAGCAAATCATTCTTTAGTTAGTACCATTATGTGATTTAAACATTAATGGCTGTTTTTTTTTAAAAAATCCTTTTAGTACAGTTAATTTGTTTGGATGTTTCTGGATTTTTCAGAAATAAATTCCCCTTCTTCTTTGCTTTTTGTTTGGCTAATCAACTTCTCATCTTATGCTCCAGTTTGGAGGTGTCTTCCCTGCCTGTAAAAATACCCCCCAACTTAAATGGGGATCCTGTCCTACTAATAGCTCTTGGCACATTGTGCTGGCATATCACTTTATGTACTCCACTACCACTGCTGTTTGTTTTTGGTGTTTCCTTCTGGATTTTATGCGCTGTGGGGACAGAGACTGGATTGTGTGCGTTGGTGCCTCTAGATCACAGCCCAGTATTTGGGGCATAGTAACTGCTCAGTAATCATTTGTTGAGTGACTGGGTAAACAGATGAAGAAAAGTCACTGTCACTGTCTACAATCTCCCTTTAGTCTGTGTATATGTGAGAAATAACCCCAACAAACCACACAGCAGTGCTTGACAACTGTTAGATCAAACTCTAATGTGAATATAAGTTAACACAAACATTATGGAAAACAGTATGGAGTTTCCCAACAAACAGGAAACAGAATTATCTAGCAATCCCATTATTGGGTTTATACTAACGGAATGGAAATGACATGTTTGAGACATTTGTCCTCTAGGTTCATTGTTGTACTCCTTCATAATAGCCCCCAAATGTGTTTGGCTTGGGTATCTTTTGCCATAAGAATAGATAAAGAAAATGTAGTATACATAGACAAGGGAATATTATTCAGTCACATGAGAAATGAAATTAGGTCATTTGCAGCAACCTGGATGGAACTGGAAGACTTTATGTTAAGTAAAATAAATCAGGCACACAGAGACAAATACCATGTGCTCTCAACTGCATGTGGAAGCTCAAAGTACATCTCAAAATAGTAGGCAATAGAACAGGATGACCAAAGTTGGGGAAGTGTGTGGGAGAAGGAGTCACAGCGAGTACACAAAGGTGAATTGGAAAGGAGGACAACTCTTAATGTCCTACCACACATGACTAACTATTGTTGAAAACTACTCTGTCAATGATTTAAAAACAATTAAGTAAAAAAGATCTTGAATATATATATATATATATATATATATATATATATATATTTTTTTTTTTTGGCCAGTCCTGGGGCTTGGACTCAGGGCCTGAGCACTGTCCCTGGCTTCTTCTTGCTCAAGGCTAGCACTCTGCCACTTGAGCCACAGCGCCACTTCTGGCCATTTTCTGTATATGTGATGCTGGGGAATTGAACCCAGGGCCTCATGTATACGAGGCAAGCACTCTTGCCACTAGGCCATATCCCCAGCCCGATCTTGAATATTTTTAAAGAAAGAAATGATGTATGTTAAAGGTGATAAATATGTCAATAACCCTGCCCTGATCTTAACATTGTTCATTGTACACAGGTAATAAATGTTAACCCTACCATTTAAGTGTGTACCCCAATTATTACTGTGTTTCCCAGTTCCAGTATCCCAATTACCATGTACCCCAATTGTTGCATAATCTACAATAAGAATATATTCAAATGAAAGGGAAAAAATCATTTGTGCCAGAAAAGAAATTAAAAACTAACAAAAAACTAATATTGGCTTAAATACAAAAGTCAAGGGGAAAAGAGATAGAGAAAGGTCTGCATAGTTCCTGTGTTCTGTTGGAAATGATTATTTCCTCAATTTTTCCTCCAGCAATTTCCTAAGTAAACTGAGAATGCACCATCTAGTTTAAGAAAGTAAAATGCTTTCAAAATGGTTTGTGCCACATGGCATAATCTAGTCCCTTATTTATGCCCTGCCAAATAGGAGAGGGCACACTATTCTGTTTTCCTATCTCTTTGGAGCCTTTGAATAATAATTAACAAAGAACACATTGAAAACATACCTGGACTTATCAGTGCTAAGACCCTGTTGTGGCTTATGGGGGAATGGAGAATGTTCTCAGCTCAGCCTTTTTCTGTTCCCACCCCCTCACCTGGGTGTGATAGTTCCTTTGTGATTTCTCTAGGGCTCTTCATTAGACCACAGTTAATACCCACTGAATGGCCTTGCAAATGATTTGAGAAACTAGAAAGGAGACTTTAAATGTTCATTGGTATTGAGATGAAGAATGATTATGTAGGGAGAGGTGGTTTTCTTTGCTCACTGGGAAACTGAGCAAGATTATATTTTTAGTTCAAGCTATGTGGCTGGCTAAAGGGATAACAAATCATAGAGAAAAACAACTCCTTGGAACAGACTCATGGACAGACAAATGAATAGGAAGAAGAAAGAGAGAATTATTCTGCTTTGATGGCTTATGTGCCTTATGTACAAAGCTAGATTTTCCATTTATATACTTCCAAGGGAACGTGGATAAATCAGGATGCTATTAAAAAATAATTGCGGGAGGATTTTCATTGACTTGTGTAAGATTAGACTTTGGCTCAAGGTCTGTTTTCATATGGCAATTGCTCCTTTTGTAAGAAAATACTTGTTTAAGCAGAATGTATCTTTCATTCAGATGATGTTCCAGAGACAAATTGAGTTAAAGTTGAAACCATCTTGATCCCAAATCTATGTCATGTTATCCATTAGGGACAGAATAATAGCCACATTATCTTATTTTTATCCATGTTTCACAATACACAATGTTTCATTTACTTTATTTACTAGTTTGACTTACTTTATAGCCTCTGGCTAGAATTTATTACTATTATTACTTTCTTTGCTTAAATAAGAATGACTATTTTATATTAACTTAAATGTAAGAAGGAACATACTTCCTGCATATTTTTAACTTAAAACAATTATATATGTGTGTGTATTATGCACACATACATATAGTGTGCATGATATGCATATGTGTAACTATATACACATTTACACAAGTGTATTTATAAGTCAATATAAATATATATCTATATATTTATGTAAGTATCTGTATACTTGTCAAAATATTTCTATCTAAAAACATCTACAAGCTGAGCTGGAGTAGTGACAGTGGAAATAAAGATATGGCAGGCACATTTCAGAAGTATTTGAAGGCCTTAGTTTTGAAAACATGAGTTCTGCAGTAATTGACTGGGAAGTATATCTTGGCTATGGGTACATGGCATGTTTTCATTAGTGGACTGAATTGTAGGTTTTCTTTTTTTTTTTTCGGCCAGTCCTGGGGCTTGGACTCAGGGCCTGAGCACTGTCCCTGGCTTCTTTTTGCTCAAGGCTAGCACTCTGCCACTTGAGTCACAGTGCCACCTCTGGCCATTTTCTATATATGTGGTGCTGGGGAATTGAACCCAGGGCCTCATGTATACGGGGCAAGCACTCTTGCCACTAGGCCATATCCCCAGCCCCAGGTTTTATTTTTTATGATAATATTTAATTGGCTGGGGATTCAGCTAAACACAACTGTTTCATGGCTAAATGTATTCCGTTTTAATAAATAATGGCCATATATCAGCCTGCTTAGAATCTTATTTAAGAGAGAAGTCTACAGGAAACTTTGTGGAGCCTATCATTTGAGAACTTAAACGGCAATAAAGGAAGGGGACTGTAACTCTGATGGTCCTGCCAAATGTCTCGCAGCTGGCTTGCGTGTTGCAGTGTAGCTTGCCCCATACATGTGCTTGAGCTCCTGTTCCCCTATGCATATTGCTCAATGGAATGACGAGCCAGGCTTAGTGCCCAGGAAAGAATTTCAATTGAGGAAGAGTGAGGACTCTGAGATTGAGTGTGCGAGTGTTGCAATGACTCCCTGGTAAACAGCTCTGGGGGAAAAATGTTAGCCTGGGAAGGCAAGACTGAGCCGTCAGAGATATGTATCCAAGAGGAGGCTCCTACTACAAAGTTTTCTCAGGATGCTCTAGAGAAGAGACAGGTTGGGGCTAGGCATTATACCATGGCTCTGACCTTTGTCAGCTCTCTCGTCCTAAGTTACTTACATCTCTGCATTGCATTTCTACTTATCCTGCCAGTAAAACAAATATGTATTAGAATACAAACAATACTAGGTACATCATATTGCCCATTTGGTGCTGTAGAGGAAAAGGAAAAGAAATTTGTGAAATGTTTAATAAGTAAAACCTGAGAACACACACACACACACACACACACACACACACACACACACACACAGTCATTAATTGTTCCAGTCAAGATAAGTTAAACTTACTGTGGAAGAAAATATCAAAGTCTCCTTGCCTTAAAATGACTTCCTTCCTTCCTTCTTTCCTTCCCTCCCTCCCTCTTTCTGTCTCTTTCTTTTTTCCCTTATTCATTGCCAGAGCAACTGCTCCTGGAGTATTACCTTCCATTCCTAGTAAGGGTGTGGTTTAGTACCTCTCCAGTGAGACCTGCTGGAGGTGGCATGCTGTAACAGCAGCTGCGGTCTTTTCCCTCAGCTGGAAATGTGCTTGGATTTCCTTCGGAGCATCACCCATTTTGTGTTTCATGTGGGGTTGCCTTCCTCTCCTTCCTTCTCTATACTTACAGGGTCCCTCTTACTAGACTGGCTCTGGGGAAAGGAATGAGACTTACAGCTGATCAATCAGTAATTTCTTTCCACTGGCTACAGTGACTGCCATAAAGATCAGTATGAGATCCAAGTCAATCAAATAGTAGTGAACCCCAAGGTTTTGTGAGCAGAAGGTATTGGCAAGGAGTTCGGGTTCATCCATTTTTCAGGTACCATCAATCTGGGCTGCATTTAGTTCTGTCACTGAAGGTATTGGCTCTTTATGGGCAGAGACAGGATCTCATTCCCCTCCACTGTCCCCAAATAATTTGAGTGCAAACTGGGGCTCCACCATTATTTAAATTCATTGGCTGATTTGGGAGGGGAGCATGCTCCTTGGATCTATATATGAATTAATGAGGTTCCATCACATAACTTTCATAAGTATATTACTCATTATTGAAAGCAGTGCTTTAATTAAAAGAACATGAAACCTAATTCAGAGATTATTTAGTGGGTATCATCTCCAAATCATGGTAAAGATATTATTCTAACCATTTATTTGTTTTATGGATATAACATATTCTTCCTTACTTTTTCTTTTTTTAATTGTTTAAACTTTATTGTAAAGGTGATGTACAGAGGGGTTACAGTTACATATGTAAGGTAATGAGTACATTTCTTGTCTTTTTCAAGCTAACGATTACCTCTTTTTTTTTCATTTTTAAGAACTGTTTTTTTATGTGCTTTTTCTACAAAAAGAAAAAGACAATACAGGCTATATTTAATGTATTTTGTTTATCTCTCCATTATTAAGCTGAATTTATGATGGGTAAATTATCTGCTCCAAAAGGAAATGGCTCTCCTTGGAATTGTTGGAACTTGTTAGCAAAAATGATTCACTCAGTCCTTTCCACATATGGTCCATATTGTTACTACATCTGGAGCTACACAATTTTCTCCAGTGAGGTAATGTTTTTCCTTTCCTTTTTCTTGTGTGTGCCAGTACTAGAGCTTGAACTCAGGACCTGAGTATTCTCAGCTTTTTCATTCAAGACTGGTCATCTACCACTGGAGCCATACCTCTACTTCCAGCTTTTTGTTTGGAGATAAGAATATCATAGACATTTCTGCTCAGGTTGGATTTGAACCATGATCCTCAGATCTCAGCCTTATGAGTAGCTAGGATCACAGATCACAGGTGTGAGCCACAATTACCCATCAAGACAATGTTTTCAAAGGCTTCTTGGTCTAGGACTGCAAAGTAGGGTACTCACAAAATATGGGCTGAAAGAGTGAATCAATGAAGTAATAAGTGTGACTAAAAAATTCCCTGACAGGAGATAGAATGGGCATGTTTTTCCTAGAAGCAAACTTCCTTTACTAAGAAGTAATCATGGTAGCATCCATCAGAGGCTTTAGTTTTCTAAAAAAAAACTTGGATTCTTTCATAATCAGAAATTGTAAAGATGAACCTGAACCATTATACTCATTCTGATTCTGCTGATTGTTTTTCTAGAGTGATAGAAATATTATTTGTGGCAAAATTTGTGCCTTTCATGTCTTATTCTTTTCATTAAACATCGGGATCTCTCTCCAAATGTCACTTATAAGATAACTAGTATGACTGTTTCTTCCCTTACAACCTCTGTAGATGCTAGCCCTAAGAAAGGATTCTGTGGTTTCAAAGTAAATTGTTTTTTTTTTCCATTTTGTCTCAATGTCAGGTGACTCCAGGTAAGTGTGGGGCAGGTGGTTTAAAGGTACACTAATTAAAAAACCCCCTCATTTCAGTGGCCCAGGTATGGCCACAGCACATAGCAGGATATTCCAAAATGAGTTGTGAAAGTCACCCACCTTCTCAACTTGTGTTGACCAAACTTTATTATTCACTTAATAGAATTGTGACAAAGGAGAGGAATCAAAACACATGGGGGCCACAGAGGCTGTTATGTTTATTGTGCAGAACAGACAGTGATAATCCACTAGAGAAATATTTTTCAACAAGCAAGCGATTCAAAGTACAATCATAGACAGCAATTCTACATGAAGAACAAAGAATAAAGTTAGAAGACACTCAAAGGAATGGGGAGAAAGTCAACTGCAGTTAAACATCTTGATACTTTTCTCCTGCAAACATACCTAACTTGCAGAAATGGTAGAAAAGTTAAATGTCCAGTCTTACTTAGCTGGGACCAACAACAGCAAAGAACAGTCCTATAAAATTTATCTCCCACAAAAATAAACTATATATATAAAAATTTTATGATGTTCTTACTGTTCCATTGGCCACAAGCCTTTTTTTTTTTTTTTTACTTTTTCAGTATGAAAAATGAGGTATACTGGGACTTAAGAGGTAGTAGTGTGTTTTGATTGTATAACGTACAGGAAAATCAAAGTGTAACTTCATCAAAGATGGAAATTGCTTGGTGCTCTGAGTCTGGCCAACATGAGAAATTGATTCAGGTTTATGAGCTGGCCAATGAGGTTTCTAAAAGGCCCATCCAAAGATACAGAATGGGACTTTTATTTTTCAGAACCATTGTTTATTTGCTTATTTAATGCACAGTTAACAGTCTAGTTGAGTTTCAATTCTCTCCATAGCCCTTGAGTGACTCACAACAATGAGCAATCTGCCAGTCTCAGAGAGGTATGTGGCCTTTGAAATTACCTCCCTGAAGTGGCTGGAAGAGAGAGACGGTTTTGAGTTTCATTTGGCTTCAGTATTAAGTCGTACTGACACAAGCCGTCATGAGAAACTACCTCCTGCCCCAGTGGATAACACCATGGTAAAAAGTCAACACACTCACTAGGAGAGAAAGGCATAAAAACTCTACATAAGAAGCATTCAAAATAAATCTGGTTGAGACATAGTACAAAAATCACATTTGAGTAAAATATATGAAAATATCTGTCAAGCATTTTCTTATATGCGACTAATCTTAAAAACATATTTTGATTGCATTAGGCAAAAGCTGAGCTTGCTGCTGTATCTCACCTACAAAGCTTCAAGTTTCTTTGAAGATTGGCATTATGATATTTATTTGTGTGTTTTTGCAAAAGTATGTAAAAATGTGTTCCTTTCTATCAAAATGTCTTTTACAAAAATAGTTTTGAAGAGGGATAGCTGAAGTTTGAACTATTCCAAACAGTCCAAGGGAACAATACAAATCTGCAAATAACAATTCGATTCCTTTTGAAGTCTGGAGGTAGGTCTTTGCAAGTCAATTCATCTATTTCCTTAAATAATCCACTTGAGGTACAGAATTAGAGGGTAATATTCAAACATTACAGTAAAAAGAAAAAAATTTTTCTGTGATGTGTTAGTATGATTGAGGAGAATTATCTATAAGAACTTTAGGAGCGACTTGGTTGAGAAAAATTAAAAATAAAAATTCAAGTTAATGTAGAAATCTAGTAGAGAAGCTGAAACAAGTATTTGTAAAATTTTAATTAAAAACATCATAGGGGAAAAATACATAGCCATGTGGAAACAAGAGTAAGGAGATTGTTTCTTTCACTGTAATGAAGTGTACACAAAAAGAATTGCAGATGATCAGAATCACCTACCCAGTAAGTTTTCATTCTTGTATTGCTTGTATATAGCAGCATGTATTAAGAAGAAGAGTGTAAATTCATTGTAATATTCAGAGGTAGTATGAGTAGTGAGGATATTGCATTTCTGGGTAAAAGTGCAGTTGAATGAAGAGATGGTGAACGGAAACCAAAGTAAAGCACCTCCGTCAACCATCTTATGTCAAAACATATTACTTGTGTTACGTGAAGTAACTCGTAGGCTTCATTTGAGGTAAGTGGTATTTAGTTTTTTCATGGAAACTGATACATAATGATAGAGAGAGAGAGAGAGAGAGAGAGATGAGAGAGAGAGACTGCTTTTTTTGCTTTGAAAAAAAAATTGCCACCTGACTATTACAAAAGAAATTTAGATTTCGCTCCTCTCACCTCATCTTTCAGGTGAGTTTATCACTATTCTGTTGTACCTTTTTCATTAAATTACAAAGAGGATAATTTTACTTGTCTAGGTTTCTTAAATGTTTTGAGGCTGACAAGTGTTATGCATTGCTAAATGGCTTTTGGCTCTGTAGGAAATAGATTTAGATTTCCTGAAAATGAAGTGCTGTTCTGAAAGGAAAAAAAAGGAGTAAATTTATTACTCCTGCAGATATATGTGATACCCATAAATAGAAGGGTTGGCAACATTTATTTGTTTACTTCCCTTTTGGAAAAAAAAAAAAGAACACAACCTTTTCTGGTTTGCTAGCTGAAGGAAAGGATTATATCAGCATTTCGTCTCAGAAATAAAAAGTTAAAAAAAATCATCAAGTGTCTACAAGATTATACGAAAAAGACAGAGTAGTATCTAGTCCTTATCTTTGGTGTCCTAAAACAGAGGATTCACTACAGGGGCAGAGGGGAGCAGGTTGGGGTGGTATCTGAAATTCACAGGGTCAAAACCCAGGCTTCTCCTATATGAATGAATGCCTGTGTCAACAGTGTGACACTGTTTTCTTGTTTGCAAGCAGTGCAGTCATTGATTCAGTCAACTCAAGATATTTTTTTTTCTCACCCACCCACCCACCCTGGCTTATCAGATCCACAAACTATTAGTAGGTTAAGAAAAAAAAAAAAAGAAAGAAGATAAAAAGAAAAGTCATTACAAGTTGCATTGTTAAACTGTGTCCCCTGTGTTTACAGCAGTTTTTCACTAAACCTGGGACTGTGAAAGGATTACAAAGAGAGTGATTAATATAGTCCTTTTCAAGGTTATGTGACTTCTCCCCGACCCCTTTCCCCCCCACCCTCCACCCCTCACCCACCCCACCCTGCCCCACCCGGAGGAAAGTGGAAAGACCATGAAAACAGACAGTAAGTGGTCACTGCAGTTTCTTCTCCCTTGGAAAGATCCAACTGCTGCTGAGGTAGAAATCCAATGTTGGCGCCCCCTAATCCTCCTCGGCGGACTCTTGTGAGGATGTCTCTTCTGTCTCCTCCTGAAATACACAGGGGGCACAACCGTTATGCTTTTGTTATAGGTGGCCACCATGAGGGGGCCCACAGTGAGAAGGCTCCTGCAAAGGTCCAGAGGTGATCCATTGTTATTACTTCAGAAGAAGGCACCCCTGATTGGCCAGCCCTCAGTTTTTCCCAGGGTTTCTTCCTCAGTAATTGAGGAATCAAGGTGTTGTTTTTTCCCAGGGCCCTCATTTGCTGCTGCTGACATGAGGCTTGACATAGTAGTGGCTGGTCAGCAAATTCAATTGTTTGCTCTTGGGAGACTGTCGGGCCATGAAAGCTTACTCACCAATTAGAGAACAAAAGAAATGGATTAATTTTTTCCGACAGCATGCCAGTCATCATTTTTTTTAATAAAAAAATCATTCAAGTACAAAATAGAAAATCCAAGGGGATCCCTTCTTAAAGCATAAAGATCCAGAATTAGATACAGGAGAGTTTACACTAGAGGTGCATTGAGGGACTGTTTGATCTGTTTTACAGATGAGAATAACCAAGGCTCATACAGGTTATGCACATAGTATGCCCAGTTCCAGGGCTAGGTTTGGACCAAGTTAGCCTAAGTGTGAGAATCCATGTGGGCTGATTAGATGCTAGACAGGCAAAGGGAGGCAATGGGGGAGACCACCAGAAAGAATCCTAAAAGTGGGCTGAGAATTTTTTTTCTAAAGCTGTTTCCTTGTGGTTGCATTTATTAAAGTACATTTTGAGACAATGACTGAAGTTTGGCATAACTTTTCCATCTCAAGACTAAATCCATCCACACCAGCCAAACATTTAATGGTGGACCCGCCAAGCAGAGAAAATCGAATCTATATGTTTTTGCAGGCTCTCTTCTCTTTATAAATCTAGCTCCTCCTTTGTTTTTCCTTTTTCTGATTCTTTATGGCTCTGGAATTTGTTGGGGTTTCTGCAAGCGGGCTTAAGCTGTAAAGTTCCCTTTGCCTTTTGCTTATTTAACAAATATGCAGTACCTTTCAGGACATGGGTGGTAAAGCGGAGACAATAAACATTTCTGATAAAAACCGAAAAAGCGTCGTTAGGGAGAGGATGATTTTTATCAAATCGCTGTGCACTGTCTCTGGAGACGGCATGTGAAAAAGATCTGGGAGAAGAGGTAAACATTTACTCCTGCTGCAAACTGAGCCCCTTTAAGAATGGCCAGCTTAAAACAGCTTATAACAGTCTTCATACTTTAATACATTTGATTTTCCACATGGCTTCATTTTGTCTGGGTGGCTAACTGACACAATTTATACCTCTCTTCCTTTCTCAGGTCACTACAGTACACCATTCAGTAAAGCATGCCTTAGAGCTTGTCTGCATTATATGACCAAACTTCCATTCATTAGTGTCTGAAACACTTCAGCTGTGAAGGGGCTCCTAAATGCTACCATGTGTGACTCTTTTGCGTAAAAGCAGCAAACGGGAGGAAAAAGGCCCCCACGAATGGGCACTCAATGTGCACACGCGTCTCTCTCTCTCTCTCTCTCTCTCACACACACACACACACACACACACACACAGCCTCTATTCCAGGCTTGAATCATAGCCCACTGCTTACTGTAAACCCTTTGCAAAAGGTTTCAAACACCTCCTTCTCCAGCCCGCCCCCCAAAAGACTGAGCGGGCTGTAAATCCTGGGAATAAACACACATACAAATGAATGGGTTACAGCTTCAAAAATATAACCAGGGCAGCATCAAGCCATGAGATTTCACACCAGTTTTGTTTAGTCTGCTTTGGATTTTGTGGGAAATGTGGAACGTATACAGCTACCTCATCTCTCTTCTCAGCCTGACTTTCCCTCCCCTCCCCCACTCCAACTATGGTCTTCACATATTTAAACAGCAGGTTTATACCTCTTGACAAGGCAACAGGCCATGACCCTGAGATTCTCGGTGGAGTCCTTGTCACAAAGGAGGATGTGCCGTGATCAAAGCCATGGACAGACGAAAAGGAGACAAGCCAAGGATCAGCTGCCCTGTGACCTTGTCTTTTCACTTAATATTTAAATTCCAGAAAGTCACTAAGCTGTTCGACAGATACACTCTCTGTCCATTCCCCAGAGACTCATTTCTCATTAATGACACAAGGTTACTGTTCTAAACCAATCCACAGCATAAAAGTCGGCAGGTAGGTTTTATCCCGTCTTTTCTCAGTTCACAAATTAAGAAAATTCAGTCAAGCCAGAAAACAAAACAATCTTTGAATCTAGTAGTGATTATTCCATCTCTAGCTGCTTGATTTTCTTCTTCTCTATGGAAACCAATGTACCGCAAAATCCAGAAGGAAACGGGAGTTGCAGGCCATGAACTTACAAAGACCTTGTACTGGATGGAATGCAATCGACTTCTCAAAACATTCCCATAAGCTTTGCTTGGTCTGAGCTCCTGAAACTCCTGATAGTTAAAACCCTTAGACACAACTCAGCCAACCATGAGGTTCCCTCCTATTGTTTCCTTTACTTAACAGTCCTTAACACAACATGGGTAGTTGTTTTATTTATGTACCTTTCCACTGACCTTGAAATGATCAACTAGTACTGGGAACATAACCAGGAGACCAGAGTGAGAAGTCTCACTCTATTAAACTTCTGGTGGCAATGTGGCTCTCACATGCTTGGCATGATGATGTTCAAATGTCTAGTTAGTGGAGAGCTCTCTCTTCTTGCCTGTAGCCCCACTGGCTACCCTCCAAAGCAAGGAAGGCATCACTGCCAAATGGACCACGCTGGTGAGGATGAGGACAGCAACTTCCTACCTCTATTAACCTCATTCCTCACCTCTCCAGGGACCTGGTCTTCTGCTACATGTGTGGCTGCAATGTCACAGTGTCATCCATTCAGGGAAGGAAAATCTTCCCTGTCAGGAACAAAAAGAATTAAAAAAAAATCCTCCTGAGTTTTCCTAGGTGCTTCTGTGGTGCCGTGAATGGACAGAAATGGGACACTGGTGATCTGATGCTGACTAATCCTGATGCCTCTAAAGGATCTTATTTCCACACCAGGATGCTTGGTAGGAAGGACCACCAGGCTTCATTCATTTCTCTTTAGTAGCTTAGAAGGCATGGCCACATGCTGCACGCTCTAGCTTGCCCCTTTGACTGTTTGAAAACACTGCTTGACATTGGTGACTTTCTGGCCAACAGACTCTGGGGACTGTGCTAAAGCCTTGAAGTAATAAGGAGATTGAAATGTGTGCCCATAATGATGTGTGTGTCGTTGGAGGCTAGGTGATGGGGTGGGAAAGCTGGACCACGGCTCTCTGGTTCAGAAAGGTTACCTGTTAGAATGGGGAACAGGAAAGTTTTGAGGAAAGGCCTTTTCAGAGTGGAAGTGCACAGTGACATTTTTATAAGCAGCAGCCACTAAAACCTCTAAACACTGAACTGCTCCCTGCCTTTCATGCAGCTACTTTACAAAAGCAACAGAGTGCTGAGCCATGCTGGGGGTGAAGTGTGTGTTTTTCTGGCAGAAAACAGATGGGAGGGGAATTGAGAATGGGCAAAGTTAGAGAACTATATTTTTTATTGTAACTAGAAGAAAATTGCACACTCCTTTTGCCTTCATGTTCCCTTTGTTTGGGGGGGAAAGGATTTAATAAATGTAAGTCATGGCTTTGGCTAGGCTTGACAAAAATGCAAGCCTAAAACTACAGTGTATGCACATTGCTATTCTTTCAAGTTGGTGTCACGTGAGGCATGTGGTACATGTCTCTGAGCATACTTCAGCTAAGTGATTCAAAAAGGAGAAAGAAGCCAGCCTGATGCTGAACCTTAGCTCCTCACACTTGACAGAATCTTAAAATGCCTTGTGTTTGATCATGGGTCTTACTACACAGGCTCCAATGAAGATGTGCCGTGGAGAAAAATTTCAGTACTAAAGGCTGAGAGCTGACATTCTGGGTTTAATTTTCAGAGGCAGACTAAACAGCGAGACTACCTTGGAAGAGGCCAGTAAATCCTGACTGGATCTGCAAAATTTGGAGAGTTGGGTCACTATGATGCCTTTCTTTGTGTATATAAAATCAAAGAAATCCATGGCAGCTTTTTTTTTTTTGCTCAAAGTTAATAAGCTATCACTTGAGCTAAACCCCTATTTCTGTCTCTTTGGTGGTTAATTGGAGATAAGAATCTCACAGCCTTTCCTGTCTGGATTGGCTTGGAGCCACAATCCTTAGATCTCAGCCTCCTGAGTCATTAGGACGACAGGCGTGAGCCAGCAGCACCTGGCTCTGCCATGTTTTTAAGTGTATAAATTTAAATTTTTTGCAGACCAGAAATAAAATCTCAATTTAAGGATTTTGCCAATAAATCTATAAATTCCTGGTAGTTAAGAAAGAGAAATTATAGTTCAATGATATTCTTTTTGTAATGTTAAATCTTCAACTCCTTAAGGTCTGCAAAGGATATACTTAATGTGTGTGTTTGTGTGTGTGTGTGTGTGTGTGTGTGCATGAATATATGTGTGTTTACAAATATCTGACATCAGTCTGAACAGTAATAAAAGATTCTTCTTAGCAGCAAAGACCAGGAACAAGTCTTTTTTTTTTTAAATCCTATTTCACTTCATTTTATTGAACAGAAATACATTTTAGAGCATCTAAAAGACAAACTTATGTTACTGAATAATGAATTAGACATGAATTAGAGTTAACAAATATGGACCATTGTTTCTTAAAAATTTTGGCCACAAGAGGACAAAATTATGCTAGAACGAGGGTGAGTAGGAGATAAGAATTGAACTGGGAAGGAATCGGAGCACTGCTGAGGCAGAAGAGAGAAAGAGACAAAAACTTCCTTTCATTTTGAGATGTAGGAGAAGAATGCCTTTACTTTTTTTTTTTTTTCACATGAAGTAGCAAGTGACATGAACATATCTGTCAAGCTCTGTTTGTAGCTAAGAGACACTGCTAGCCTTTTGAGCAGAGGCTCAGGGACAGAACTCAGGCCCTGAGTTCAAGCACCAGGCCTAGCAAAAAATAGATAGATAGATAGATACATAGGACAGGAACGAATCTCTCAAGTTGTGTTTGTAGCTAAGAGACCTACATGACAACAGAGCTATTTCTTCCCTATTTCTCTGTCAGATATTTTAATTTAAAATGAATTTGAGCTGTTTGACCTCATGGAAAGTGATTATTTCCTCTGCTTAGGGAAGCTTTATAGCAGATTTTTAAAAACATGTTAAATGGAACACATATAAACCATATAACCTGGCAAGTACAAGGGATTTGTTGGAAATGCCAGGAAGGAAATGATTTTTTTTTCAAAAGGAGGCTTGAGAGATTGAGATATTGACAGCATCTGTACTGGTCTCTGTGTGTATGTGTGTGGACTGGTTCTGGGACTTGAACTCAGGGCCTTGCATTCTTGCTTGGCTTTTCCCCTCAAGGCTGGTGCTCTACCACTTGAGCCACATCTCCACTACCAGCTTTTTTCTAGTTCAATGGAGGTAAGAGTCTCTAGGATTTGTCTTCCCAGGTTGGCTTTGAAACCTGATCCTTAGACCTCAGCCTCCTAGAAAGCTAGGATTACAGGTGTAAGCCACCGACACTTGCCTAAAGTGACTTAGATTCATGTAATGAACTTCTGCTTATCTCATTTGTGCTCTTAGTAGAGTTCCATCACTGAGAATATGGTATTCGTTCCCAGGATGGCTCCAGTACACTATGAATTTTTCTGTACTCAGATTAAGAAGTTTCTTTTTTTTAAATTTTGAAATAGGGGCTGGGAAAATGGCCTAGTGGCAGGAGTGCTTGCCTCGTATACCTGAAATCCTGGGTTCGATTCCTCAGCACCACATATATAGAAAATGACCAGAAGTGGCGCTGTGGCTCAAGTGGCAGAGTGCTAGCCTTGAGCAAAAAGAAGCCAGGGACAGTACTCAGGCCCTGAGTCCAAGGCCCAGGACTGGCTAAAAAAAAAAAAAAAAATTGAAATAGAAGCTACAGTTTTCAAATAGACAAATACTTTTATATGTAAATAAATTGCAAATTTCAGGAGTCATAATTTCCAAGGATCAATTTTTTCCACAGCAATTCTTACGGAAAGCACCTGGCATTTAAAAAAAGAACCATGATGTAGCAAAAAGATACTTGCACTAAGAAAGCATTGAGAAGGGGGCAATTTCCAAAACTGTTCAAGAATGTTCTTACTTTTACAAAAAGCAGTTTTCAAAAATGGTCGTCAAAGGGTATTTAACTGTTATGTTCCAGCCTTCCTTTCTGATCATTTAGGCCAGTAATAACTCCTTCCATTTTCTATGTGTATAAAGTTATGCTGAGCTGCCATATTTGTTGTCAAGCAACAAAAGATTCCTGAATTTTAATCAGAACTGCACTCCGTGACTTTTGAATATGATTGTAAGGCTGTCAGTGGTCAGTCACATTCAATCAACAAGCAATTATTTAGTGGACATTTGAGAGATCAGAAACCTATCCTGAATATAAAGGAAATGTCTTCAGACAAAGCAACAGTTTGGAATGGTGATGAAGGAGTTTCTTAGACCAGATTTGAAAACCTTTCATGATTTGATCCATAGTAATTTGGGTTAGTAAGTTTGGAGAGTAACAAGAACATTGGATATTTAATAAATAATTAGATTTTGCTCCAATTTACATGAAAATACAGAGGAAAAGCTTTCAGCAAGGAAGATAGGAAAAGCAGATGTGCATTGCTATTTCATGGCTACCTTCATCTACAGATGTCTATACAGCTTAAAACAGTCATATGGGCTGGGAATATGGCCTAGTGGCAAGAGTGCTTGCCTCCTATACATGAAGCCCTGGGTTCAATTCCTCAGCACCACATATATAGAAAACGGCCAGAAGTGGCGCTGTGGCTCAAGTGGCAGTGTTAGCCTTGAGCAAAAATAAGCCAGGGATAGTACTCAGGGCCTGAGTTCAAGGCCCAGGACTGGCCAAAAAAAAAAAAAAATACTTAAAAAAAAATCACTCTGGCAAATCTGTTCAGTCTAGAAACACTACGTTTTGCCTGTTGGAGCTTTATAAACTGCCTTAAACTGAGTGGGTGCTATTCTTTTACTCAATTTAGAAGTTATAGCATCTACAAGACAGTCCCTGCTATAGAACATCTGGCTTCGTCTTGACAATATCACAATTGTTAGTTAAGCTAATTACTTCATCTGTTGATGGGTCATAATCATTTTGATATGCTCCCTTTGCCTTCCAATCTCCCCATGCTGCAATGTCCTTGAGCTACTTTATAAAGGCTTGAACATTGGTTCCTATTTTGTTCTCTCTTCTTTTCCCCTTGACCTTTGCAATGCTCAAGGTCAGAGTTTACATAAAAAAGTATTTCCTATGCTACAAAACGGTGCCACTCAGAACGACCTGATAAATCCCGTATGTTTTTCCAGTTGGTACTCAACATTTACTAGCCCACAAAATGTTTTACCAGCTTGGAAGAGCATAAGTAGGAAAATAAATAAATCGGTACTCTTTATGACTGAGGTAGTGTAAATCACTGGGCTCCCCAAGTGAGCAGGCAAGGGACTGATTACAAGTCAGATTTACTATGAACTATTCATACTGCATTGGCCAAGGTACCATGTAAGAGATGGGTGTGAGGGTATGAATTTTTAATCCTATCTCTCCATCCTCCTTTCCTCTTTGTGTATCTAGACTGAAAGCTCCCAGTAAAAATGCATTCTTTGAGAAGAAGATAATGGCTGCAGTTCATCAAACTTGCTTGTCCCAAAGTGAAATCTCTCATTTTGCTCCCAACAATGTTTAGGTTGTCTAAAATATAAACATCTTTAAAACTGCTCTTGAAGTCTCTGTAAAAACATTCAATTTTTTTTCTTTCTTTTTTTAAAGGGAGAAAAATCCCATGATAAGTGAATCTTACAAAGTTTTCTTCTTCCTGGTACACATCATACAGAGATGTGGCTTTCAGGTACAAAGTCTATTTTGAAACCTTAAGCTTTGTTTGCAGCCTTTTAGGCAGTGAGAAATTTTCAATTTTCTCCTCAGGAAGTTGAAAAGAACAGGTTTAGGCCATCATAATCATTTACAGCTACTAGCTTACCAGGGCAGTGCAACAATGAGGAAAGTAGATTGAAACGGTGGAAAGTGGTTAGAATTTTAAAAGCCAGTTTTTCCTTTGCAAGGGGATAAGGTGATTAAAAATGTTTTGAGTTATATGTAAGAGATCACTGTAGTCTCATTTAAAGCCTTAAAATGGTAACATTAAGGAACAATCTGATAAGCTAACAAAACCTTTTAAGAAGTATGAGATTCAGATTTATTTGTTATCAAAATGAAAACTTGAAGGGTTAGAGGTATGGCTCAGGTGGCAAAGCCATTAGCCTTTGAGCCAAAAGCATTGGACCCCGAGTTCAAGTTTCAGTCTTGGAACAATAAAAACTTGAGAAACAATGCCTTTCCTATTAATATTAACAACCTGATAAGTTTGTGGTGTTTCTTTTGCTTAAAAAAGAAATATCATTATTTCCTTTTAAACTTGAGAGACCAGATGGCTGAATGGGTTTAAATTGTTGAAGAACTAGCTATTTTCTACTTAGTCCTAATAATTTCCAACTAGCTGACTTTTCTTTATGGCTTGTTGTGCTACTTTCAAGGAAATACAGTAGACATCTCTAGCAAACTTCTTCACAAGCTTCAGGATTTAAAAAAAAGTGTCCAGGTGCTGGTGAATCACACCTATAATCGTAGTGACTCAGAAAGCTGAGATCTGACTATTGTGGTTCTAAGCCAGCTTGAGTAGGAAAGTCTGTACGATTGCTAGCTCTCCAATTAATCACTAAAACCAGCCAGAAAGTGGAACTGTGAATCAAGTGGTAGAATGCTTGCCTTGAGCAAAAAAAGCTAAGGAACAGTTCTCTAAGGGTCCTGAGTTCAAGTCCCAGTACTGGCAAGGAAGGAAGGAAGGGAGGGAGGGAAGGAGAGAGGGAGGAAAGATATTGCTAACTTATGGCATTAAACTTCAAAGGGATAGTTAACAATATTGTGGGACACACTTGAGGTTTGCAAGTGATGGCACTTGGTAAATTTATCCACACAAACTCCTCCCTTAATCTGCTATAAATGTATAGAAGTGGCATCCTTTAAGTTCTAGAGCGATCTTTAGAATGTGATGGAATATTTTACTAAAGTCTCTGCAATTTCATGTTCATCTGACATACATGCAAGGAAGGTTGTTCTGACTGCTTTAGTCTTAGTGACAAGATTTAGCAATTACTATTCAATTTCTCTTAGTGAAAAGAAGTTCTTATTTTAAGAACATGTAATGAATGTACCTTAGGTCAAAACGGTAGCAGGTTTGAATTTATAAAAGCTCTAAAATTCTGAGACTATCAATCTCAGGAGGTAAAAAAAAAAATTAGTAGCCCCAAAATAAGTCAGAACATAATTCTTTTGGAATATAATTATGGTATTTACACAATTACAAATATATCATAAAGTTCTTAGAGGTTTTAGGATTAGGGAAGAGATAATTGTTAGTATTCCATTTTCCTAGATGAGGAAACTGGGCAAACAGATCAATCAGCCCAGTGAGGAGCCTGGAGCTAAATCTCTAAATCTCCTTACACACAGCTGAACCATTTTCTTTACATGCAACATATTTACTTATGCTAAAGTTTTTACCACCTCAGAAGGAAAATCTGAATATAATCTCTCAGAGTGCTTTTGATGTAGAAAGGGAATGAGCCTGAGTTAACCCAGATTGCCAAGTGGAAAAGACATCTGTGAGGGTAGGCTGAAAGAAACAGATGGAAAAGGAAGAGATTTCTTTTGAATGCAGTGTAAAATTTACGTTATCCCCCACAAATTTACATATAGTCCCTGTGTTTATATAATTCATCGCTGTGTCTTGAGATCATTTAAATTAGGTAGTCCAATGAGCTTACGGTCTTTTATTTTCTTTCTTCCTTCTAATTCTACATCTGAGCTTTCCTCTCCTGTAAAGGGAAAATTTGGAGCAGGCTATATAAAACATCCAGCTTGGTCAGTGAGAATCGATTTAACTCACTTGACACTTCTTTCTAACACTGTTGATTTTCTTGGGAAAATCTTCGTGCTATCACTTGTGTATGTCTTGATGTATTAAAGACTAATTTACATCAGTTACAGATATGCTAATGATCTCTACCTGAGATGCACCTGTCCCTGCCTCTTTATTTTTGTATGTGTAGTTCATCTCATCTATAATAGATTTTCATTATGTCAATGAAAACAATAATTATTCTCAGGAATTTATACCCATAGCAACTTATGACATTCTGTTCCTTCATCTGTATCTGGAATGTTTTTCATATGCAGTGACATTGTGTACTCCACAGATGTTCAAATATATAGTCTCATGTTTTCTTCATTCTGAATGTTTATCACTGGCTGTTGATTAATTCTATATACAAAGATCACAGAAAATGCTGCAGCTTAGGCTTCCCACCCAAATTGCTGGGAGTGGTGGGTGGGGCTGATCATATGCAGGTAAATGTTTAACAACTTCTCTGCAATTTCCATAGCATAAATATTCTCACCAGAGATGACTCCAAGTTGCCTTGATGTTGAACTTGAATTCAGAAGGGATGATCACAACTGCCCACAAGTGTACAGGAATTATTACATATAACAATATATACACACACATATGTGTGCATGTATGGTGTGTAATCATTAAGTGATTCTAATATGCAGCCAGGGTTAAGAACCTCTAAATTAGAGGCTACACATTTTTCTGATGCATGGTTTTTTCCTCTTTGTTGTTTGTTTAACATATTTCCCCTATATCAGAAGTAGATATTGAATCAATGCCATTAACAAACCACAGAAGGTTATTAATCTAGCTCACAGACTACAATCCAGACTGCCCAGATAGACTTTTCCTGGCAATACAACATTGTCCTTGGAGAATAAAATACAAGGTACATTTTTTAAAGGTGTCTAAGGAAAATAAAACTTCCTATGTCTATTTTTAATTACATGAAAAGACCTACACGAGACTTGATAACTCACTCTACTGCTTAAAAATGACTTCAGTAGGTCCTGCTTAGATGTCTTGAGTAACTATTTAAATTCATAAAAGAAGAGGCCAATTCTGAAGGACACCCTTAAGATCTTAATAGTTTACCTTCTTGATAATCACAATTGACTTATTCTTCAATTTTGTTTTCTTCAGGATATATTTCCTCAACAAATAGGAACTTCGTACTTCTACATACAGATCATAGTTAGGATCCAGGCACTCCAGAACATATTGAACGAAGAAAGTAAAGCTAGTTTCTAAGTTGCCAAAGACTTCAGAGACTTTTTAAAGCAAGACCTAAGAGTTCACTAAATGTAAAAATTAATTTAATGCCCTACTTTCTCAGATTTTTAGAGGCATTTTATGATCATCAAATATTACAGAGTAATTCAATGGACAGTTTTCAATCACAAATCAACAACTAATCTGTAATTACTAAATCTGTATCAAGTCTGAGGAATATAGACAGCCTAGGGGAAAGGAAAAAGTTTGATGCTTAAGAACACTTAATGGAATCAAATGTTCATTTAAGGCATTTAAATAAAGTAAGTTCTATTCTCACAGTATTTATATTTGCTTTTATACTGAAGATCTTGATTTGGGAGGGTTAGAATGACACTCTGAGACTGACACTCTCAGACTGACTTTGAAGGAAAGAACAAATTTTTAAGACTATTTCCCTATTTCCAAGCCAACACAGTGAAAATGTGAAACATCTTAATTAACTGTTGAACTTTTTATGTTAATTGGGGAGGAGGAATCATAATGGCCATCTTTTTTACCTGAGCAGGCTTCTTCTGAACAACTTGTTGTGGCTATGGAAGGAAGAGACAAAAAGAAACATTATATTTTAAGAGAAAATACATAATGAAAAAAATTAACTACACAAATTAAACAAATAAGTATACAATTTAAAGTTCAATGGTTCATGCATGGATGTTTAGTTGTTAAGGGAAAAACATAGCCATACGATGTCTAAGGCTAGTATTCATCCACTACATTAAAATAAACTTACTATCTGAACAACTTTGTTTTGAAGCGGCATATTATAAAACCTGAAGAGAAAAAGGATCTAATTCCAATATCTCCTTTTTTTTTTTTATAGAATTCTTTTTTTTTTTTTTTTTTTTTTTTTGCCAGTCCTGGGCCTTGGACTCAGGGCCTGAGCACTGTCCCTGGCTTCTTCCCGCTCAAGGCTAGCACTCTGCCACTTGAGCCACAGCGCCGCTTCTGGCCGTTTTCTGTATATGTGGTGCTGGGGAATCGAACCTAGGGCCTCGTGTATCCGAGGCAGGCACTCTTGCCACTAGGCTATATCCCCAGCCCCTTTTATAGAATTCTTGACTGAGATCAGATTTATATACCCACATACTTCATTTAAAGTATATAATTTAAAGGGTTGCTTTTTTAGTAGATTCAGAGTGCTATGCAACCATCACCACAATCTAATTTTAGTACATTCCCCCTAAAAGAAACCCTGTACTGATTAGTGACCACTTCTGTTCCCATTGCCATTGTCATTGCCAACTGACCACCAACATAATGTCTGTGTGAATTTGCCTATCTCCAATGTTCACATAGGAGGAACCAAGAGTATCACTCGTATTGTAGCATCAGTAGTTCATTCTTTTTTCTGCCACAGAGTACTTCCTTGGAGGTATCACAGGTTAGTTGATGGCCATTTGGGTAATTTTGCCTTTTGCATATTATGAGCTATCCCAGTATATATTTCAAAAATGTTTTAGTGTGGACATGTTTTCATTGCCTGTGGGCAACAAGTTGGATGTGGAATTGCTGGGTTATACAGAAATTCAGGTTTGTTATTTTTTTCCCCATGTTTGAGTAGCTGCCAATTGTTTTCCAAAGCAGGTGCATAGTTTCATAGCTCCACTTGTAGCACAGGAGAATTTTACCAAAGCATACAGGCCGGCACTCTACCACTTGAGCCATTCCTCCAGCCATTTTTTAAAGTTGTTTTCAAGATAAAGTCTCAGGAACTTTTCTGCCTGGGATGGCCTTGAATTGAGATTCACCTACTCTCAGCCTCCTGAAAATGTAAGATTACAGGCATGAGCCACTGGAAACTTCCCTGTCTGTCTTTTCTATTTAGAGGACTTGAATTGGGGGTAAAGTTAAATGCCCAGATTCTATTTTCCCTCACAACTAATTATGTCAAGCACTTTAAATGTACATCTTAGCTGTTTGTATATATTTTTATGAAAAAAATTTATTCATATGCTTTTCTTATTTTTACATGACTGAGTCCTAAAAGTTCTTTTATGCTCTGGATACAAATTGCTTATTGTACATATAATTTGCAAATCTTTTCTCCCTTTCTGTGAGTTCACCTTCTTTCTCGATTGTATGAAGAATACTCTGTTGTAGCTACCTCTATCTGTATAGAACTGTACCTGTAAACCAAAGCCAAAAACCAAAAAAACCCTCTTACTTTGAGTGAAACATTCAAGAGAAATATTTTCTACAGCCAAAATTAATTCTCCAATAGAGAATTAAAAATACTTGTTTTCCTCTAGTATTGCAAAATAAGCTTCAGCTTTTTGATAGATTATGCACTACAAGTCTTCCTTACACCATTATCTAGCACCAAGATTTGCCAACAGGATTGAGCCATCATGATGTGGAATGTCATGTTTTCATGGAAGAAAGGAAATCTCTCAGTGATTCTTCCAATAACAGAAGTCAGAGTAAATATGTAATACCATGAGCATCTATTCATTTTCCTTCATTAGAATTTCTGGGGTGCTGTGATATTTTACCACTGGCATATGAAATCTATTAAACATGTCATATAAAAGTTCAGTGAGGTTTTTCCTCATGTCATATAAAAAATCATTTTTCCTTTTTCTTTAAAAAAAAGATGAGCAAAATAAAAATAAAAGGAGAGGAAAAATAATACTTTTGCTTGCTGAAAAAAAGCAAGCTCTTCCCTCTGACTTGAAATGATTGTAGAAATGATATCATCATCAAAGCCCAGGATCTGAGATGATGTTTTCTCCAGGTGGAATCAACCCAGGGGTGACTGAGACTTCTTGCCTCTTAGGACTCTAAAGTGTGAGCTGAGAGAGTATTCATTTCAAAGGGGTCGTTTGTAACAACAGACTGCTTTTCTTCCTCCTCTTTTTTCCTGCCCATTACACCTGTACACATGTTTACTCTCAAATTGTTTCAAATCCACACACATTCTTGCAGGCTGACTGTTTCCTCTTGCTCAGGACCCCCCACCTTTTTTTTCTTTTTTGGCCCAGGATCCCTCAGTCACATGACTCCTGCACAGTACAGCTCAATGAAACCCTCTGCAAGGGCTGCCAGCTCACCCAATTTTCCATGAATTAGGTCCTGACACTTCAATGGGAGGAAAGACAATGTCTGAAACTCTGCCAGCCCTGGCTCCCGGCCTAGTCCGTGTCACAGAACTTCTACTAGCTATGCTTAGACACAGCACTTCATGCTTCTCAGGCCACCAAACAAACAGACTCTTGAATACTTTCATTGCCGGTTGTGGTTAGGGCTGCCAGGATGTGTTCTCAGCCTCTGGCATCCAAGAGCTTCAGACTGACGAGAAAGTTTTGTTGTTATTTTGTTTTGTTTTTATTTTTTATGAATGGCTTCAGTCAAAAAATGCAGACTGAAGCACAATACTACCACCATTCATAAAAAGGGAAAGGAAACAAACTACTGCTGGAATGCTTTTTGGACACCAAACAAACTGTATGTCTCTTATCTCACTTTGAGCATCTCCTAGCTCAGTGTTGACATCTAGAAACCAACTCCTTGGGAATCTTGGCAGTGAAAACATAGTGGGCCACTGCTTCTGAATAAGAACTGAATAACATCAAGTATGCATTTAATCTTTTCTGTGCTTAACTGAGTGTTTCCATGAACTTTAATAGATGGGTGATATTTTACACATGCATTTCCTACAAAGAGGCAAAAATCTTTTATATTTAACATCTGCCCCTTTGTGACTGGGAGAGCCTAGGCTTTGTTGTTTTCATTTTCTCACAGGGAAACTAAGGCAGAGAGGGAATTTAGATAATCTTCTAAGATCATTTTCTAAAACTAAAAAAACTTGAGTTTATTAATTACCCTTTGGATAATCTTTGGGGGAAACCTGTTCTCTTAGTTTAAAAAAGAAAAGAAAGAAGGAAGGAAAGAAAGAAAGAGAAAGAGAGAGGAAAGGAAAGAAAAAAGAAAGAAAGATAGAAGGTAAGGAAGAGAAGTCAAATCTACAGCCAATCCAAAAGAAACTGTAGCTCTACTCTTTGGCTTTGATTCCATGTCCAGATTCATCTTCCTCTGTTGTTCCTCTGCTGGATTTCTTTTTTTTTTGGCCAGTCCTGGGGCTTGGACTCAGGGCCTGAGCCCTGTCCCTGGCTTCTTTTTGCTCAAGGCTAGCACTCTGCCACTTGAGCCACAGTGCCACTTCTGGCCATTTTCTATATATGTGGTGCTGGGGAATCGAACCCAGGGCCTCATGTATATGAGGCAGGCACTCTTGCCACTAGGCCATATCCCCAGCCCCTGGATTTCTTTATATATATTTTTTTTCTGAAATTATTTTTTATTCTAAAGGTGATATTCAGAGAGGTTTCAGTTACCTAGGTCAGGAAATGAGTACATTTCTTTTTGAACAATGCCACCTCTTCCCTTGCTTTCTCCCTCTCAATCCCCCTGCCCCATTTCTTAGGACTCTGCCAGCTACCAGAAGCTGGTGGGTTCTAAGCAGGACCCAATGCTGAACCAGCTGGGTTACTCATGAGAAGTGACTTCCACCAATGAGAGGTCTGTAAGGTTCAGTTGTCCCAGTTGTCCTTTAGTATCAGTAGAGGTGGGTCTCAGGATGGTCCATTTCTTATCCATCTGTCTGTCTCTGTCTATCATCTATCTATCCACAGGACTGGGGCTTGAATTCAGGGTCTTGCACATCTATCTATCATATTGGGGATTGAACTCAGGGCCTTGACTATTTTTTTCCCCCCTCAGGTCTGGCACTCTACCACTGAACCACTCCTGGCTTTTTTGGTGATTGATTTGAGATAAGAGTTCCATGGACTTTTCAGCTTGTGATCCTAAAATCTCAACATCCTGCATAGCTAGGATTTCAGGCATGCATGAGTCACGGGTGCCTGGCAAAAGGCTAGGTTTTAAAGCTGATTCTTAAGACAGCTAAACTCTCTTTCTCATAGACATTGAAGGAAAATCCTTTATCACAGAGAACTTAAACATTAGTGATTCATTTTAGTACTAATCTGAACAGTAAATGAAAACAGGTTTGATTAGGCTTGAACTTAATTTAAGTTTTTGTCTTAAATGAAATACCACATATAATAAAGTAAGGATGATTGTCATGTAAAGGATCTCAAATTAATCAAAGAAAGAAAGTAGCCTTTCAACCCCCTGCTCCCTTTTCTTTGGTCATGGGTGTTGAACTGGGGGCATAGGCACTATCCCTGAGTTCTTTCCACTCAAGGTTAGTGCTCTACAACTTTGAGTCACAGTGCCACTTCTGGTTTTCTGGTGGTTAATTGGAGAGAAGACGCTCAATGACTTTCCTGCCAGGGCTAGCTTTAAACCACAGTCCTCAGACCCCAGTCTCCCGAGTAGCTAGGATTACAGGTGTAAGTCAGCTACCAGCACCCAGCCAGTGGGTAGGCAAATCTTTGGGTTTTACAAGAGCAGCAAAAAATCAATTTAGTTAAATTTCCCTCCACCCCCACAGCCAGTAATAGATGCTAAGAAGGCTCCTAAAACATAACTCTAATTAGTTCACAGTTCACTAAATACCCCCAATGTTGTTTTTTTTTAAGTTGTAAGTTAAATATGCTGTAGTATTAAAAATCTTGCTCTATGAACTTCATGCATACTTGTAATTCGAGCTACGTGAGAGGCCATTGATATGATGTGAGTCTTGGGCAAAAATAGAAAACCTTAGCTGAAAAATAACCAAAACAACAATAACAACAACAAAAAAAGGCTGAGGTGTGACATAAGTGGTAGAGTGCTTTCCTAGTATGCGACAGTCCGGAGTTCAAAGACTCTGTATTGCCAAAAGATAATTAAGATAAAATAAAAATAGCTGGTAAAAAGATCTATACAAGTGCAACCTGCTTGACTGGTAAATGTTTGAGGACAAAATTTCAGTAATAAATACATCTATTCCTGAAGTACTTCAATTACTTCCAGAATGGATTGGTTTTTTACAGTTAAAAAAAAGTATAACAAATTGGAAAAGTAGAAGCTCAGACTCTAGATAAGGCTTTGTCAATCCTACATAAACACTCTATTTAGTACAGCCAACCAACCAAAGCCAATGGCAACTATAGTCATGTGGCACACAGGACAGAAATCCCTTTTCACTTTCAGTATAAACATGATATTATTCACCCTTTGTTCTAAGTTGTCTAAAGCTTCAAAATTCTTTCCTGCCTTTCATGAAATCACAGGACCAATAGACTTGATCATAGCCCTCTGGATTCACTGTTAAAACTTCAATACCTTCTCCAAGTTCTTTTTGAACTCCCCCATTTCACTGAAACTGTATCCTGCAATAAGTAATCCATTATAATTACCGGTTCCTCTCTAGGGAAGCTCTAAAATAATCAATCACTGTAGCTTCTAGTACAAATTTGTATCAATGGTCAATGCTTAGTTATTGACACCAATAGGCCAGGATATATCAACTCCCAATACAGGGGAGGCAAGGATTGGATATTCTATAATACCAAGGGGTCAAAAGATGTGCTTTACCTAAATATTGTATTTTTGGGAATCAGAGATAGAAGCTTGAGGAAATTGTTTCAGCTGAAACAGCTTGAACAGTTAGTTCAAGAAAGTGAGGATGACTGCTATCACCATGCACTGATCTTCTTAGGAAGGTGGTTTCCAGGGAAACTAGTAGTTCCTGGTAATGAATATGACCTTTGCTCCTAGTGATAAGAGGCCTTTGCAAGAAGGCTGAAATCATCTATGGTAAGTAGCTGATGTCAATTTTCTTGAAAAAAAAAATAAAGGCTTGGGTTGAGTCCTAACTTACATTCCTAACGCCATCTATGTGTATTTAGAGATGACTACAAAGTGTGTACACCATATGTGTACACTGTGTAGCCACAGATGGTTACAATTTGACAACAATATCTGACCCTTATAGTGCAAAGGAGATTTTGTAGTTTTCAAGTACAAAGTCTCCTAAGAAGTGATAAATCTATTGGGGAATTTTGGCAAAAAAAAAAAAAAAAATCTCTGGAATTTCTATTTGGTAATGGCAGGGAGAGAGATGTTCTTTGCTTTTCTACTCTATTTGGCTTCCCTTTTAGACTTTAATGTAAATGACAAAAGTAAACATCCGTTCAAAAGTATTGGTTAAACTCTTATAGCCCTCTGTACTGCTGCTGGCAATCTGTTCAAGGATCAAGAACTATAGTATTAATCTGGATGTGTATTAAGAAATCATGGTGGGTCTCTTGGGAGCAGGTCTGAGGGCTGATGTTTGCCTTGTAGATACTTAAGGATGGAAGGGAAAGATCAACAAGAACCCTTTCAGTGTCTTCTTTAGTTTTTAAATCCATCCTTCTTTAATCTTGACCTGATGAAGTTATTTATTGGCTCATCAAGTACTAATTGATATGGGATGAATTATGCATTCAGGAATGGGTATACAATATAAGCAAGAACTATGCCAAGGAAACTCAAGCCAAAACGGGGAGACAGATGAGGAAATAAATATTAGCGGGAAATAGTCAATGTTAGATGAGCCTTTTTTTTTTTTTTCTAATATATGTTCTTAAGGGTAGAGAGAGTCAGGCTCTCAAATACAAAGAACAATTGTAGGGGAAAAAAAGAAAGTGATGAATAGCTTTAACCGTCCGTGGGTCAAAAATATTTGGAAAAGATTCAGCCATGCTGTCAGAGTCCTCTAATCCATCACTCAGGAAAATGAGGTAGGAGGAGCCTTCAGATTCTGTCTCAAGATAGATGGGATAATGGAAATGAAATTAGGAGCTCTCTAAGATAAGTGATAGTATTTGTCTTATGTCTTATGAGCAAATATTTGAAAATAGTTTCACAAAATGATTTGACAAATCTGATATTTCTTTGCCACTATAGCATTTATACATGGAAACTAACTTTACAAAGTTGAGTCATGATTTTAGGCATTTCCTTTCCTAAACGGAAGAAATTTATTGGTAGTCACTTATGTTGTCAAGGACTATGAAAGGATAGTTAATGGGTTGAGATCTCTATAATACTTAATGAAGTCATATCTCTCCTGCAACCCTAATTTAATACTATTTCCTTGGCACTAATATAGGGCTGACTTTAGTAGTTGTTTTCCTTGAAGGAAGCTTAATATCCAGTCTGAGAAATGTTAACTATTCCTGAACATTTGCTAATATGCTTAAACTTTTTCAGCTGTTGTGAATGTGTGATTTCTTCCATGTTTTCGTACTTGCGAAGTGGCATTAGCACCCTATGCTGTCCTAAGGGTACCTTCTGCTTGGGTCTTCCCTTCTAGGTTTTCTCTGTACTACTGTTTTTTTTTCCTATAAATTATATCTATTTTTTTATGGTCATATACTTCATCTGGCTGACTTCTCCAATGGATTCAGTTTCAAACCCAAGTGGAACTTCAGACAACTCTTGGAACTGCTTACCTCATTTTAACTATAAAACTGTTGATTCTTCAATTGGTATTCTGTCATCTTAACAAGGGAATGTCTTTATTATTATTTAGAACATTCCAGAAATGTCTGTCTGAACTTTGCTTCATGATCACATTCACCAAACCAAACATTTTTTAATAACAATTCAGGATGGGATGATGCCGTGACAAATCTTTTTACATTTGCATTGATTGTGTAATAATGATAATAATAGTAATAAATGTGTAGTTTAGGAAGTGATTTAATGTGCATTATCTGATTTAATCCTCACAACAGCCACTTGGAAGAAGTATTGCCATTCAACTTTATCCATAATGAACTCACATCCTAAAGATAGCAGAGGACTTTCAAAAGATTACAAGGCCAGCATATTCTGAAGCCAGATCTCCAGCACAGGTTGCCTGGTTCCTACCTTTCCCTTTTCTCTGTATACTACACTGCCCCCCAAAAGAAAATTTGGATAAATACTCAATTTATTCAGTGCTTCCTTTTAAAATGAAAAATCAGTGCTTACACAATCTTCTTTTATCTGTGAAAAGCATCTGTATTCTAAAAGATAAAACAAATCCCAGTTTTCTAAATCTATTTCATTTTAAAGAAAACTGACCAAATCAAAAGAAAAGTTATATTAATGTGATAGTTTTAGAGATCTTAGACCAAAAGAATATTTCTAATATTTTAAAGGACAAATTGGCATTAGAAAACCCTTTTCATGATATTAGCTTTAATCTGGAAAAAGTGGGGAATTTTTGTCAGAAAGTTTAAGATATCTTAGAAATATAAATAGCACCTCATTTCTTACTAGATATCAATACAAAGCACAAATCATACTGTTACTTAACTGTCCATAGATCAATCTATTTGCCTACCCATCTATATACCTTTTCTTAATTGCCTTCTTTTAAAAAATATAAAACATCAGATAAGGCAATGAGAATGATGCACTATATTATACTTACTTTCTGTAGTAAATGTGAATACATTTTATTTGCTTTTCTCCTTTTTGTTTGTTATTTGCTCTAATAAATGATAGATATAAAGCTATAGCCATATAGCTTTATATATACTTATATAGCTATATGTACATACCATGATATCTACAACATGAGAAATTGAAAGACATAGTTTTTATATATGTGAGGTTTATTATTTCATATATTATTGGCTGAGATCAAAATATGCTTGCCTCTCAAACAGATGTCCTGTAGGTGTAATTCCATTCAGGGTCACTTGTAACATCAGGCAACTTCCCTTCTCATCCCTATAGCTTTCTACTAATAAAAATGTGTGTATTCCTTGCCTTTCTTTTTTTTTTTTTTCTGATATGGTCTTTGCACTCACTGGCTAGTGCCTTCTGTTTGTGTTTATTTCTTTGGAATGTAATGACCTATGATAATTGTTTTTGACTCAGTATGTATTTTACCAAATGCTATACAGAAGGACTCATTTAAAATACTCATTTAAATCCTACCCATATATATGTATGTATATATGTACACACATATACATTTGTATATAATATTTTTATACATTTGCATTAAGGCACAATTACTAACCAAAGCTCCTGATAGTGATCACTCCATACCCCATCTCAGAGAAGCTATATTTACAATCCAGCATAGGTCATGCCACCAATGGAAAACTTCAAGGAGCTTCTTCCCAGAGACACTGCCCATCCACATGACCTAGCCCCTAACACACTTTCTATATTCTGTAAGAAAAAAAAATAAGGAAAAAAATTACAACTATTTTCTAAACTGTCTCACTGTTTGGAAGAACCTATTCTCTCATAGCTTCTTTTCCATAACTGGTTAAATCATACCTTTCACAGATCTACAAAATGGTGCTTCTTATGAATGAGTTCAAATCTCTGATTTGGGGAAGAGCTTATCCACTTGCTTTAAAAATGAGCAAGTACGGGCTGGGGATATAGCCTAGTGGCAAGAGTGCCTGCCTCGGATACACGAGGCCCTAGGTTCGATTCCCCAGCACCACATATACAGAAAACGGCCAGAAGCGGCGCTGTGGCTCAAGTGGCAGAGTGCTAGCCTTGAGCGGGAAGAAGCCAGGGACAGTGCTCAGGCCCTGAGTTCAAGGCCCAGGACTGGCCAAAAAAAAAAAAAATGAGCAAGTACTCTGATAAAATGAGTCACAGGGGTAAAATGCTTTCAAAACTATAGTTCTTCCCTCCAACATGGCAGTAGTTGACACCACTGAGCTACTTTTCTTGTGATCAAAAGTATGGAGAAGAAAACAGATGTGCTTTTAAAACATGGCAAGACACATTCCTATTGTTTGAATCTGATATATCCCCCCAAATTCCTGTGTTGAAGTCTTGGTTCTCAACCTGTGGCTCTGTTGGGAGATGGTGGCACCTTTAGGAAGAGGGGCTTAATAGGAGGAAGTAAGGTCATTGGAGGTGTGTCCTTGAAGAGGATATAGGGATTTCAGTCCCTTCCTTTTTTTTCTCCGTTCCCTGGCTACCATGAGGTGAATAAGGCCTCTTTTGCTTTGCACTTCTGCCATGATGAGTTCTGCCCCCAGAGGACCAAAGCAACAAAGCCGAACTAACCATGGGCTGAAACCTCAGAAATGGGGAGCCAGAATGAATCTTTCCTTGTTTAAACTTTATTCTCCCAGGTATTCACAATGGTGAAAAGCTAACTTGTATATCAAGTACAATTTTTTAAGACTCTTTTTTTAAATACAATTTTTAATCTCTCTACATTTCCTATAAATCAGTGTATGTGAAGAATTATAGTGAAAATTAAACCAATCTTTAAGAACTGAAATAATAAGTCCTAATGACTTTCAAGTAACCCACCAAATAAAATTCTGTTATACTCTTGGGTTTAAAAAGGAAATCCCAACTCAAGTTGATTTAATAAGGATATCCTGTATCTAACACAGCAACAGCTTGGTGATGTTGCACTCCCAAGTTGACCAATTTTAATTCAGAGGGTCAAGAATTGTCAGTGTTTCAGCTTCTTTACATCTTTCTGACTGTCTTATATTTGTTCTCAGAATCACAAATTAAACCCAGCAGACCCACCCCAATTGACCAAACCTGCCCTGCCAGAAGGAGCCTCAAGGGCCTGCTCCAACAAATTAGGTTACTTCTTGGCCATGAAAATGGTCACTTTTTCTGAACAAAGGAAGACAGGGAGTGGAGATGGAGGAACACCTGGTTTGGCTCTGCACATTTTGGCTTTCACTGGGCTGGTTTGTTTTTGAGAACCAAAAGAAATGCCCTCTTGCAGTTATGGAGATGGTATCAGTGTTTTTTGCTTTGCTACTCTGTTTGGAATTTTCCTCCAGTAAATCCAGATTGTGTTTATTTTATCACAGACTGAAAGATGCCATGCTACCTAAAGCCTAACTGTAACTCATAGATCATATCAAGAGGCATTCCAGAGATGAGCAGTAAATAACTTGAGCTTCTGCCCAGATTCTAGAAATGGACACAATGCCTACTGACTTTCAGTGTAAACCAGTGTTCTGCTGTGTTAAACTGAAGAAGAGCAGAAGTCAAGAGTATGCTTGGGGCTGCTAACTAGTCGTAACTGCTCTCTTTGTGTCCTGTTGCTCTTCTGACTCCCTGTCAGTTGGTCAGGGTAGGATTCCAGATGTATGAACAAGTCATCTATTCAAACACTTGTCTATACAGATGCAGAGGTATTCAAGACCTTGGCTCTAGATGATACATGTTTTGGTATGTCTGGGCTTCTTGCCAGTTATGTGTAGGTATCTCTAATCTTGTGAGTGACTGCTGGTGGTGGCAGCGTATTTTTTAATTCGCATTTTTTTAATAAAGGAAGGATGTTTGTAAGGTGCTCTCTTTGTAGTTTCAGTTTCAAGAGACAGAAGTTACTTTGGGGTGGGGATATGGGTAGGGTGCGGTTAGGGTGGGGGTAGGGTGGATAAGGTATTACAAAGGCAGATTTTTGGCTCCAGGTAAAATAATTTTCCCTAAGGAACTCAATTTACTCTGTAAATATTGGAAGTAGCATCCTGGTACTTGAATCCCTCTCCTTTCATATAAACAGAAAACAAGTTTGGGAATGGTAAGGAAGAACACTTTGGAGCCAGAAAGAGCTGTGAGATCAGGATTGGGGCCAGATGTGAGCAATCTGTATGATTTGGTGACAACTTAAGCTTCAGTTTCTTAATGTGTGTAATATGGGAGCCTCATTGGGTTGGTGGGTGATCAAATAAAGTGCATGCCACTAGAGTTCACAGCATAACTACTGGTCATAAGAACTGAACAAACACTATTTGATAGCACTGGGAAGGGTGGCCTTGGTGACATCAGTAGCAGTAGAAGTGGCAGTGGAGGAGCCATCCTTGGTGTGGAAGATAAGCTTTGTGGTAGGCCTTTGGACTACTTGTTTTAGAATTATGGGAAATGACATTATGAACATAAAATCTGCATGTACTGATTTGCCATTTGTCACTTAAGCCTGGCCATGTTTTTTGTGGCCCTTAGGATTCTGGTTTCAGCTGTACAGGAATATACATGGCCACCACAATGGGGTGTTTTAATGTGTTTTGTTCACCTTAACTTGCCCAGGACAATGGCAATTTCCTTTATATTGTGTGATGCAGAGTTCATAGGCATACATTTCACAGAGATGTTATCTAGCCTGATTTCCTTCATTCAGCTCTTGCTTGGCTATGTAAAGCATTTGATTTTGGAGTAGAGGTGTCCTCCCCCCACATTCTTAAGGAAAGGGGAAAAAAATGAATGGAACAAAAGATTTACAGAGAGAGCAAAGAACACATGCATTCATCATATTCACAAGGAGCCATTACTTAATAGCAAAAGTAAAACAACTTCATAATAGTGGCTTGCAAGCTGCATGTGACCTACAGCTCCCACTTGTGAATGGACAGAGCCATGTGAACGTTGAAAGTATATGTATGAGAGCTCCCTGAAGTTTTTCTCATAATATTACTGTAACATGATGCTGCATCAAGAATGTCGTGCCTATGGCACTCAGCTATGGCCCTACAAAGCACTTCAGCCTCAAGTCCTCCCCTTGTTCTCTTACCGAAAATACCCCAGAGGCTGCTAGCAAAGAAAGCCAGGCTTTAAAGTGTACCCTTATAAGGAATTTCTTTTGAAAGAAACTTCTATTTTGTTTAAATTTGATTAATGGCTCCTGATTAATTACATTGCTGGATCTAAAAGAAAAAAATGTTTTCTGCAAATATTACTTTTTTCCTAAAGATGACTTTTGGCAAGTTATAAAATGAAATGAGAGTTTAATAAAAGCAAAATTATTTCTTTTGTGTTCAACATTACGTGTTGCATGCAGACTAATATGCTTAGGCTACTAAAAGTCAAGATGTACTGTTCTTTAAGACAGCAGGGGCTTATTTTCACACTATGAAACCTACATGTGTGCCTTTACACATGGAAAAAGAAAAGGGAATCGTAAAGAGGAAGGAGAAGGGACAGGGGAAAAGAAAGCGGAGGTGGAAAGGAAAGGGGAAAGGGAAAAGGAAGGAAAGGGACCCAAATTCAAGCAAGTACCCAGTTGTATATCACACACTAAAATTTCCTTCAGTAGTGTCATTGTCTCAAAAATATTTTCAGCATCTACTTTGTACTAAGACAACTGAAAGACTATTCTTGAACAATAATAAGCAGCCTTCTACCTTATTGCTTTCTACTTTCAGTGATCATTATAACCAGTAACATTCTGTGTCTATGTGGAACCTTAAAATTAAGCTAGTTTTCAACCTATTATTTAACAGTAAATAGAATGCAGAGGTCCTGTGGGAGAACTTGAATATTTGAGTCATCTACTTCTCCTCATATTTCCCCCAAAGATTCAACAGCTATAAGCCATATACTACAACAGTGCTCTCTTCTTGGGAAGTAACAAAGCCAGCACTCCAAGTGCTGTTGTGACAAGGACAGAACAAAAAGGTAGGTTCAGATGCTCTGCTTACTTAAGTAACCATGACTGATGGAAGTCCTACTAGCTGTTCTCACTTTCTGTCCTGACCACTGGCAAGAGAGACCTCCCCCTACCTCTTCCTTTTCTTCTCAAGATCCCTCCAACTCTTGCAGGTGACACTGCTCAGAGTTGTCTGGGCCTGAGTTGTCTGACACCTTTAGAGATTCCTACTCATTCAAGGTCCTCGAAGACATGAAGATGTCAACACAAACCACCTGAAAAAAATGCCAGGCACTTTGTTATGACTTTGTTTTCCGCTTCTCGGCCTCTATGAGGTCATATTCAACTTCAGAACCTTGGTTCTCACAAAGGAAGGCAAGCAACAGAACAAAAGCTTCTCAGTGCTGCTCATCGCTAACACATGACATCTGTGGATTCTCCAGTGGCTTTCACAGAGAACTCAGAGGCTGGAGGAAGCAGGATTTGGTGGAAAGCAGAGGTCAAGGCCCCTAACAACAACAAATTTTGCATTCTCTGGTTTCAGCCCAAGTGTATTGGATAGTAAAATCACAGGAAGGTAAATGCCACAAATGGTCCAGAGTATAAAGAGAACTATTCTCCAGCAAGAATTCTAATAGTCTAATGAAAAGCAAAAAACAATCACAGTATAAGAAGACACACATGTTATTAAACAACATGGTCATTACAAAGTACCTTGAAAAGTGAGCACATTGGGTCTATCCACTCGATTTTTATCAGTGGTTAGAAGGTGCCCTGTATAAAGCTGTATAAAGTTTCACTTAAACTGTGGAGTAATGGCTCAAATGTATCCACCTAAATTGGAATTAAAATACCTAGATCATATTCTCTCTAGATAAGTCTTTTTAAGATGTGGGAATTCTCCTCTCTCAGAAAGAGCACAACAAATACACAAACAAGTATAAATATTGTGTGAAGGATTCAAACACATGTCACAAGTGTACATACTTTCCAAGGAAAAGGCAATGCTGTTTCAAGTGGAAACTGAAAGGATGGTAAATTACAGTTGGCAGAAGAGTACAAGGTTTATTTTTTAGCTTTTCCTGAGAACTCATACCCCAGCATACTCTATCCTAGAACAGTTTTATAATTCTGATAAAATGGCATTTATCAGTTATATATTAATATTGACTTCCAAGCTCTATTCTGTCATTAGTAAATCATGTCCCCATGAGTTGAAACAGATTAAGTACAGGTTAACTTTGCTTAGCAATGGAAAATAAAATTTTACTAATAAGTAAAAAAAAAAATCCTCACTTTCATTTATTTCTTGCAGAATGCAAGCCAACATTTAAAAATACAAAGGCATTTAGATGGATATTTCCCAGTGCCTTTTATATTTATTCCTTCAGTGAGCAATCATTTCAGAACAATGGATTTATCTATGTATAGCTACTACCGAACCAGGGCATAGTTTGTGAATATTTTAATCTTTTTATCTCCTAGTGTGACTTACCTCTGATTGCCACTGTATGGATCATATGAAATATTATTAGATGGATTTCCTGAGAAACTCAATCTGTTTTGCAGACATTGTAGAAACTGTTTAGACACAGTAAGTTAAGGATTGTTTTCCAATGACATTCATGCTTAAAGGATAAATATGAAGGAGACTTGAAAATATCTTTTAGCCTCATGTGTGTCTTTCTAGATGTATTTGGTATGACAATAAAGACAAACTTGCATAGTTTTGTAAAAGTCTTTCCTATGTACTTCCAGATTCAGGAGGACACCTTGCTCATGAGGCACTGATGTGTTCCAAGGTTCCCCATGCAGCCCGTAATAGATGAGGAGAACATTTAAACATGGGCTCAGCAAATATCATACTTCCCTTCCAGATTATGCTGGAGGACATTGTAATGATGGGAAAGGATTAGTTGGGATGTGATGAACTCACCCCCTAAATAATCCCAGACCAAGTTCTTGAGGTGATGAGGAATGTCTCTTTGTTATAGCCTAAGAAACAATTTAATGTGTGGGATAAAAACCAACCAACCAAATGACACACTCATGTCTGCAATGTGTGCTGAGGATGCAGAAATCATGAATGCTTTGAATAATCAGCTGAGGAGACCTTCATGGTAGAAGTTGCCATAGTAATTGTTTTTCCAGTATGAATGGAAACCCTTTGGGGAGATAAGATACTCTGGGTTTTGATTTGAACATGAGATTTGCAGCCAGTAGCCTTGTCTCAATCAATGCCCCGGAAGTCCTGCTACTGCACAAGGCCCCTCCAATATCATCAGAAAGTACTTAATGACCAAAGAAAAGCATTTTCACAGTAATACTTTTCAGGGAGGGGCCGGGCAGCACTGCTGGATGGTGATCACATTCATATCCACATCTATTTACGGCAATACCCTGTCAATGAACAGGTCCAACATTTAGAATTTTTAACAGAAGTAAAGAATGTAGCTGTCCAATCAGCGATTTGTAAGCTCAAAACACTGTAAAAATTGGTACATATTTTTAAAAAATATATCTGTCTACCCCCTCATATGTAACATATACCTATAAACTTAGTAAGCTCCTGGCTTCCATTCCTGTAGCCCTTGAAAAACAGAAGAGTTATAATCATACAAAAGATATTTATAGGAGAAAGAATCTAACTTTAAAGTTTTCAACACAGGACAGCTTGACACAGGAAGAAGGAAATTCCAAGACATGAATGGTATTTAAACCTGCTGAACTTTTTTCTTTAAAGGAAAAGACAAAATTATGTTTTCCCTATTTAATAAGATGCACGCAGAAGGGCTATGGTAAAAAAATACACACACATGCACATATATACACATGTACACACACGGGAACTTGAATCTCTTTTATAAAATGTATGACTAAAAATCCAATAACTCTAAAACAATCATTTCTTTGATGCTGAATAAAAAAAGCTTAAGATTTAGTGTTGAATAAGCGAATGAAAAATACATATGTCTTTACCTTCAGATTAATTTAGATTTGCCTTGAACAGCCATGTTAATTCTTTGTAAAACTAGATGTATCTAAACCTTTGCTTTAATTTACAGCAAAAGTTTAAAGTAAAACTTAAGAAATACGTTTTCTTCTCTTCCTTAATTAATTAGTTAATTAATTAGAAAATCCATTGGTACCATATCCTCTTTTTTAATCCTCCCAGAATCACAGGACTGGAAACCATACAGAAAACATGTATGTCTTTTTCTGGAGTCATATTCCAGTTTAAGTTTTTGAAAAGTTAAGATATTGATCGTTTCACTTAAAGTATAGAACCTTGATGCTATTTTCATTTTCCAAAATCAGCTCATAATACCTATTTCCCCAAAGGTCACAAACAATATATTAAGGAAATACCACCTGCTACTTAGAGCATGCACAGGAAATTTGCATTTCTACTCTGGGTAGTTTGGGAGAGGAAACCATGGCCTGCTCCATTATCTACAGCACAGAATCCCAATAACTTAAGGCAGCGGACAGCAATAACTCCAGCTAGAGCCCATTTTTCCTGCTGTGTTGTGTAAAATTTAAAAATTCAGTCTGAAAAGTCAAAACACATATGTTCAAAGGTATCAGGCTCATCCAAAACTCTCTCCTCCTGTTCTCATTAAAGTCAGCTTTGTTGGCAGCCCACTTGAGATGGGCTAGTTGTGTAGAGGTGCAGGGCTGGGCATACTTTCCAGTTGTTTCTAAACAGTGCCTGAAGCATTAAGGGAGTGGTCCTGGCCATGCCTTTATCCTGCCTCCAAGAGTGAATGGACAAGGTCCATTCAAAGGTCAACAGACCTTTTCTTACAGGTTTAATTACAAACCAAGCAAGGTTGAAGATAGATGACTTCCTACTGTCAGGCCCACAGGAAAGAAGCATTTTGTTCAGATGTAGGATATACATTAAGAAACAAAGGAATGGCTGGAAGCATCTCCTCTTAAAAATACCCAACTACATAGAGGTTCACAATGCATTTTACTCTCAAAATAGCCCCCTTTGTCTTTCTGTTGACTCAGCTTTTCTGTTGTATGACATGCCTCTCCTCATCCTCTTCCATCTTTCATGGTTTCCTTCTCTCTACAGTTCCTATTTCCACATAACCTGTCACTCCTGCCACGTATCCTACTCTTGATTTGCATGGTATTAAAGCCACCTAATATGTCTTGACACATTAGAAAAATTCATTTGGTGGACAAATGATTTTATCTAGGCAAATAAAACATTCAGTTTAACCAACTGCTGTTGAGTGAGTTTATTGAATATTCTCTTGAAGGTGTATCTTTTTTAACTGAATTAAGTTAAGAACTGAATAGAAATGGTTATTCCTGGAACTACTTAACATAAGGTAACTTGAAGTACTTGGTGAACTGATATAAGGTTTGTTATTGCCTTAAGTAAATACTTAACTACATACATCTCTTTAGAAAGATCGTATGTGTGTATACACACACACGCACACGCACACACACACATATATATGCCAAGTGCGCAACGTTAAAATAACAACTTCTTCCTTTTATCTTCCAAGATGAAACTATCTTAAATTTCATAGTCACAAGCAAATCAAACCACTGCTTGAAAAATATGTTAATGATGCAGTAGTGAAACATAGGAGATAGAAAAATGAGAAAACCTTCAGCTGAGAATGTATTCAACAAACATGGGAGAGAACACTTCCCCTCCCCAGTATTTATTTTTCAAAGTGGCTTTGAGAGAAAAGAAATGAAGAATTAGTTTACACACTGTTCAAAACCTATACAAAAACATGGCCAATTCTAAATATTTTGGTTCTGATTCAAATTTTAAAAGACTACAATACAATACTACACTACTACCTGCTTGGGAGGCTACATAGGAAGAATGGTAGCCAGTCTAAGCATACATAAGAACCTTTTTTTCAACCAACAGCTGGAAATGCTGGCTTGTGTTTGTCGTCCCAGCAGTGTGGAAAGTTGACCCTGGGGGGATCATGGTTCTAGGTACAGCCCCCCACCAAAAAAAAAAAATTCCACCAGACTTCATCTCAACAAGAAAAGCTGGGAATGGGTAGTACATGCCTGTTATTCTAGCTGCCGCCATGGTGAGAAGTCTGAAATGGGTGGATCATCATCCAAAAATAACCAGTGCAGAAGAAAAGCATGGGGAGGGGAGGAGAGGGGGGTTGTAAGTGTGACTCTGTAGTAGAAAACCTGTCTAGAAAGCACAAAGCCCCGACTTCAAACCCTAGTATTGCCAAAAAAAAAAAAAAAAATGAAAACAATAGAAATCCCAAAGCAAATGAAAGCAATTCAGTTGTTTATTTAGTTGGAAGGTAAGAATGCTCATGGGGAAAGGGGTGACAGGGAGAAGGAGGGAAAGGAGGAGAAGGAGAGGGAGGAAGGAAAAAGATCAATAAACCCTTATCTTCTAGGAGGACAAGTCAGGAGAACTTCCTATTAATCCAAATTAAACAAAAAAATTATAAGATCCGGGCATCTAACCCATGTTCTGTTTCTGGGGAGCTGTGAGGTGTTGGGTAACTGCCTTGCTCTCTCTTGGTTTTCACTTCTCCACTGAGAAAGGAGATTATTCTCAATTCTGCCTTGTAAGATAAGCACTCATCCTTACCTTCTCCAAAACAGAGCTCATTCCCAATTTTGTCTATAAACCTTCCACGTAAAAACAAAGGACTGTCTCTCAGTATGGCTTATGTATTTGTCAGTAGAGATGAATGACAGCGGAGGCAGAATAACAATCAAAAGGCACACAGCCTGTGGTAAAGCAGCAATGCATTCCACAAAGCTGTAACTTCTTCCCAGAGCCTGCCTTAGCCCTGGATCGTACCTCACAGGATTAATTTTTGGAAAATGCTCTTGCTTTTCTCACCTTGAAGGGCATCAATTCAGTTCCTATAATTATGGCAATGAATAGGCACTGGTGACTGTCTTGCTTCAGAGAAGAAATGTTCAGAGAAGAAACTAGCCTGTTATACAAAAGCCATGTAGTTTGAAAATGGTGTTAAGGTGTGCTTTAAAAAGGAGTGCTAAGAACTCCCATGCTTGAAAGAAAACCATTAAACACCACAGCTCCTCCTCACTCTATAAAAAAGAGAATCCACAGGAACCACCTAGGAGTATGCCATGATATACCTAGCTTGTGTTACACTCCAACAGCAAGATCTCCAATTATTGCATCGTTAACAGTGATCAATTTGAATGGATAGGGGTCTGCCTCTGGAACCACTTACTTCCCCTGGGAACCCACTGTGTGTTGGGAGACAGCTGAAGGAGAGTCTAGCTGAACATTTCAAGTGACAATGGGGCATTTCAGAGTGGTGATCCCTCTAGCCCTTTCTTTGTGATCTTTGCAGTTACAAGACTGTAAACTGGCACCCATGAGGACTGAGGGCAGTTTTAAAGGGCACAGAAAATGGGGGTTGTTTAATGATTAAACAACCTTTTACTGCTAAACATGTAGGTTGCTTTATTTTAATGTTTAAATCAACCATACACAGAGAAGGGAAACTGGATTCAGGGGGAAATAGAACTTCCCACTATTGAGCTTAGGGGAAATATTACTGCTATGGCTTTCACGTTCACATTTTTGTGAACTTGCCTTGACCACCTCCCTCTACCCTTCTCTACCCACCTCCCATGAATTAGCTCTAGAGAGACACAAAGTGAAACACACAATTTGTGAAACTATAGAGAAGTAAATTTCCCTTCCACCATATCTGCAGTAGGTGTCACATGCAGATAAATCTTCAACCCTGAGTAGGAAACCCCACACTGTTTTCAAAACAATTACTCGACTTTGTACCCTGTTGAAATGGACTGAATGCTCAAACCAGACAAGCCTGGTGTGCACTCCCATTGATGGCTTTTAGAATCAAAGTTAACACTTTTCAAAAATCAGTGCTCTCCCTAATAAATATAGTGATTTAGTAGAGATTTTGATTGTCTCGGGCTGGTATTCCTGTGGACAGAATAATTTATTTTGCTCTGAGCAAGTGTGTAATGAGAATAGAGGCTGTGTTGACCAGGGATCCTTGGGAGTTGGCAATATATTATCCTCTGTAATTTCTTCCTAAAATAGACTTAATGGAAAGAGGATGCATAATATACCCCTTCTTAAAGGAAGCATTCCCCAATACAACAGACGCAGTCATTCTAAAAACAGCTTTATGGCCCTTTGGTCAATAGTACTATTTTCTCCCCTTTCACAACTTCCTTCCTTCTGCTCTGTAAGGACCTATGTGGGGACACACACATTCACATCAGAGCGCACAACTGAAAAGGCCCCTGAGATCTGCATCCGCCTTCAAAGGCCTGCAAGATCACTCAGCATTTAATTGTTACTTGCCATGACTTTAACCTGAGTGCTTTATAATGCTTCTCATTTCATTCATTTTTACTCTAAGTAAAGAATCACGAATCAGCTGCAGGTTAAATTCAATTCAGGGAGCAAAGAGCTAAATGTCTGTACTGTGCTCCAAGCATTGGGTTTAAACACAAAGACAAATAAGGGATGGGGCTCACAAAACACAATGAGTTGTGAGCAGAGCATTTCCTGAAGATAAAGATGGCAGTGGTAGCAGAATCAGAATGCAGAAGTCCAAACTGCACATCTCAATCCTAGTCATGCAGCCTAACTGGAAATCAACTAACACCCCAAAGCCTTGGAAATGAAATGTCCTTGTGAAGATATTTAGATATATTTCACATACCAGGAGCATATATTCTCCTGAGGGCCAACCAAATCCATATTTGAATAGAAGCATCCCAAAGTTAGTCTGGTTGTCAAGCTTTTATTTTTTCAAATTCAAGGCATATTTTTACCATGCATGAATGAACAAGTGGTAAAAATTGTAGCCAGACTCTCAGGCAGGATGGCAAAAACCTTATCATTAAAATATAGTACATTCATACTAGAAATTTCAGCAAATATGTACTTTGGTGCTATTCATACTTAATTAAAGTGTTAAACAAAAGTTTCTATAAAGTTCAAGATTCATTCATTTTGGAATTTGACATTGGAAGAATACCAGAGTTTAATAAAAGGCAGTGGATGGAAACTTTTAAGTAGGGTCTGAATGGAAGCTTCTGGGCACTTTCAAGGGCTGAAGATAAATGGCATTCTTTCTTTATTCTCTTAAATTTGACCTCAAAGCATATGGTTTCTCTCTTCTCTGATATGATTACTGCCAGGGCCACTCTAGGAATATGACAAAATGGTCGAAGATACATGAGAACAAAATGGGTAGACAAGTCCTAACAGACCTGAAAAGAACTAGAAGAGAGCAAAAAAGACAGAAAGCACTGGATCTTGGGTACATGAGAATGAAGTATAGAAGGGAGGTAAAGACAGGGAGAATTTCTGAGCCTCATGGCACTCTCTTCCAGATCTTTTGTCAGAAACGACTGTCAACCAAGTCTGCATAAATACTATCTGAGAGACTTCAGGGGTGTGTGTGTGTGTGTGTGTGTGTGTGTGTGTTGTGGTAGGTGAGGCAACAGAGGGCAGATGGTGCTTTGCAGCCTCCACAAACTGAAAAACCGTGAGTCTTTTTTTTGAACCATGAATAAATTTAATGGCATCACCAACTTATGAACAAGTTATTTCTCCCCCATGAAGTGAGATGACTTCAAGCTGCCATAACATGTGCCTGCATGTCTTCACCTTGAAAAGTAGTGTTTCATGCTTTAACAGGGGGTTCATTACTCCTTCTTTACTTTCACAATTTTTATGCTGCTGCCCGCTATATTACAGTGTTTGTCCTATATTCAATTCACAGTGCATCATATATTGAAGAAGCTAGAGACTGTCCTGAAGTAAAGCATAAAGAACAGTAGGATTAGATTAGAATCAGATGAGATTTAAAAGATACATAAAAATAATTTTATGTCATAAAAGTTCATTCATTTAAAAATCTGCTTTCATAGCATGAAGGATATAGGCAAGTAGGTTAAACTTCTGGGGCCTCCAGTGAGCACAGGCTAAAAAGATTTTATTGAGAAACACATAGAATCAAGGCTGGAATGAGATTAGAGAATGGCTTTCTTTGGGATGGTGAAGTTTGGCATCTCTGATCAGATAAACTCAATAGAGAGTTCCTATTTGAAGCCATAAAATGGGCATTTATATTGATGTCCTAACATGTCATTCTGGGTTCCCATTTGGAACAGAAATCTACAAGCACTCCAGTTATTCAAGAAACAATCCATCAAGTTGGGTCTTCAGCACTATGACTGATTTTGTCTGTCTGGTCCCATGTCATAGCTAGCAAAGGAAGCCCACTGCCATAGTAGCTCATTTCCTAACCTGAGAAATTGATGGTGATGGGCAAATAACACAATGAGATCCACAGTGGGTGATGAGTTCATTGAGAGTGGGTGATGAGTTCATGAGTTCAATGAGATTCATTCATCAACCTCCACCTCCATCTTCTGAACATTATTTTATATAAGTAGTAAAAAACAGCTTATCTGTTGGCTTGGGAAAGGACTAGAATCTTGTCCTGTCACTTTCTCAGTGGCTATCTTTACAAATGGTGATAGGGATTTTTTTTTTTTAATTCTCTTTTACTTTACCTTGCTCAAATGTGGTCATTAAATTATCAAGAGGAGCAAGCTATTTCCTTGGGGCAGACCAATTTGTGGGGATGAGTCTTTCATTTTGTTTCTAACTACATAGACAAGGAAATGGTCATGAAAATCCATTCCCAAGGTCATATATATGGTCAGGAAGAAAACTGGATTTAAAATAAACATCTAAAACAATTCCTTTGCATTTTCTTGGGGTGGTGGGATTCTTTTTTTCTTTACTCAAGAGTTTTCTGTTATATTTTAGTATGCTCTTGATGTTTCTGTGGACTTGGCAAACTCCCAAGTTCAGAATCTCTAAATTTGGCAATCCAGGAAATACTTTGCTCAAGGTTGGAGATTTCTTCTGAGACTATATTACTACCTAGAGGCAAGCATTTCCTGTGTATCTCCTCATACCACAAGTTAACTCCCTTTACAAGTCTATCAGAATCTGTCTCTCACTTGATGGCTATTTTCACAAAGACTTAACAAAAGAAAGGTTAATCACTTAAAGAAAATTACTATGTGAATACAAATTAATAAACAACCAAGCTACACTGGGATGTGGCTACTGTCAAAACTAAACAATGTTCCCCTAAGCTTCAGCTTCTAGGAGTTACAATCCAACTCCAAATCTGGCAAAAATCACAAATCACCAAATTCCATAGACCTTGTGGTCTTTCTTTGGCCACTGAAAACTGGTTGCCCCAAATCCACTGTTGTTCTTTCTTTTTATTGGGGAGGGGGGAGAGAAATGCTTATTTTTTGGAATAGGTCTTGAACCTGTGTGGATTGAGCAATAACAGGATGATATTAGATAAAGCCACAAATAAACAGCAGGTCTAAACTTCACCTGAGGAGCCCTTTTGTTACATTTTTCCATTGATATACTTATTTCTTCCCATGGTCTGGCTTTCAATAGTGTTGTGGGATTCCCTGACATCTTAATCCTCAGTTTAGTGGGAAGTAATGAGATGTGCTTCCACTTGATTCTCTCTTTCAATCTTCTGGAATAAGGAAAACAGCAGATTTCCATAAGTGATAGCAGACTATTAGACTGTTTTGAAATCATGTTTAGCTTCTTCTCAAATTTTACTTCACCTGCAAAAATCTGTTCTTGTACCACTTGCCCTTGTCACTAAGGCACTTCCCAGAGAACTTACCCTCACTTACAAGCTTGGGATCAATTCACAACGGATGCCTGCCTTCTACAATCCCACAAAGGTTCCTCTGCAGTCACTCATTTTTAATAAAAGTTACAGAACAGTAGAAACTGGAAAGTGGATCCACATTTTTTTTTGTTTTCCATTAGGTCCAATATCATATTTTTACTATTTTTGCCTATTCTGCTTCCTTTTGAGCCAAGGGTTCATGGACTATTGCTAAACCAACTTCTTTTCTTCCTCTCGTCCTTTCTTCCTTCACTCCTCCTCTCTCTTTCCCTTTCCTCCCTTTCTCCTTCCCTTCTTCCCTTAATTTGTCTCTCCCTCCCTCCATTCCTCTTCTCCTTTCTTCTTTCCTTCCATCTTCTATTTGTCTTCCTTCCCTCCCTCTCTTTGACAGCACTAGGATTTGAAATCAGGGCGGCACACTTGCTTGGCTGGTTTTCCACCACTTTAGCCATGTCACCAACTCTGTATGACTATATTTTAATTAGTGCTACTGCCTTACTTGTTTACCAAGCTTATCACATGCTTGATATATTTACTAAAGTAAGTCCACTGAGACTGTCCACAGTTCTTCTCAGAATACCAGTCTGTGTGCTTTCTGTCTTCCATTTTTGGAACTTACCAAATCTATGCTATATAATATTGCCAAAGGTACAGGGTTGCAAAGTCTATGCTTTTCTCAAGAAAGACACTTGCCTTTAATTCATCTGCAAACACCAACAGGTATTCTTATTAAAATGGGACCAAAAGGGAAAAAAAGGGAGCAAGGAATACAGAGAAATTTATTCCTAATTTTCTAGACCCATTCTCTTCCTTTTTTATGGAGCTGACTCAAAAGGACATTTCACAAGCAATACGTGCAGTCTCTTATAGAGGTATGAGTTTGAGTAAATTATTAGGAAACACAATTTTAAAGCTTTTTCTGAGCAGGAAAAGAGAAGTTTAAGTTTCATTTTTCAAAATGGAAGTTTCTTAAAATTAGCTTTTAGAAATTTCTGAAAACTTGCCTTTCTTCCGTTTAGTCTGTCATTAGATTTAGAGTAAATTCTTGTTGATCAGTATTTGGTACTAGAGAGACATACAAAAAGTAATTCCTGTCTTCTCTAGGAACATTAAAGTTCCATCAGGGACAGAGAAAAATGTCTAAGAAATAATTAGAAATGTAAATAAATTAAAAGCCAAGCCCATGTTTAGGTTGTTTACTTCATGATTGCACATTTCAGAAAATCCTGGCTTTCTTCACTCCTGAATGCTATCTTTTCTATTCTCCTCTATACTTTCTTTTCCCTAGCTCCTTTCCCCCTGGGTCTATTTAACACTAACTGACTAGTTAAGTCAGTTAGTGATATTTATAGGCAATTGTTCAGGGTGATGTTAGTATCTTTTCACTCACAATAAAGTAAGATTGCCAATGTCTGTCTTTTGCTTGGCTCATTCACTATTTCCCTCTCTTTCTCATTCATTAAATGAGTATTATCTTATAAAGCACTATGCTAGGACAACACAGAAGGGGAAAGTCTAGATTCTGTCCCAGTATTTTCTGGACAAAAATACACACACACACACACACACACACACACACACACACACACACACCACTATCTTAGCTTTTCTCCTTTCTTGGGAACCTACACCACAGCAATCTTCTTAGTATCCTCATGGCCTCAGTGGTGGAATTCTCCAATATTTCCATCTACTTCTTTTTCTTCTTTTTACTTTTCCCTCCTTTCTACATGCAATGCCACATCGTGGCCCAGGGCTTATCCAAGGGCTCCTCATTCTTCTTTTCCTTCTCGACATATTCTTTTACTGTACCCACATGGATTCAATTAGCACTTATACACAGATGAGCCCCAGATTCCCATCTCCAGTCTTGACCTTTTATCCTGTCTTCAGTCCCATAGTTTTCAGTGTATATAAAATATATAGACTAGACAGTTCACTTCCATCTACCAAAAAAAAAAAAAAAATTCCAGAACCAGATTTCAGTACCTCCTGCTCTGCTAGAGTCACCTCAGCTGGTTGCCTCCCCATATACAGCATACAGACCAGTATTCTAATTCTGATGTTCTCTGTTTTTCCCTCCCCGTTTATGGCCTTCTTTCCTTCTACTCTTTCCTCAACTCTCCAACAAATCCACTAGTTCTTTTTCTCTTTACTTTTTTTTTAAAACCACAGTTTCCACAATCAAAGAACTACTCTAGGTTTTACGTGTCTCAAAGTAAAAAAAAAAATATGCATATATATATATATATGTATCTACATATATGTTTTTTAAAGTAATAGGGATGAAAACATTCTTGGGGGTATTTCACATGTCCTGACAGATCAGAAATGATTTCTGTCACATGTTTTCTAATGATTAATAGAACATAAAGAAATGATTCAAGCTGGGGTTATATGAATATTTATTAGGCTTTTCTATTTACTTAGCTCAATAGTTGTTTTATTGTTATGTTCCCAGGGAGGCATTGGGGCCTCAATAGGCACATGGGAAGTAAATGAAGAAAAATGCAGACAAGGTAAATTTGATGGCATTTCAAGCACATCCATCAAAAGACTGATCTGTATTCCAGGACATCATGCTGTTGGGAAATTTGTCTATGACTTATTGTCATGTTTCCCATTTCTTAATTTTCATCCCATTTTTTATTTTAAAAAAATTGAAGTAATCTTTTACTTTCTTGAGATGAATTTCAATACCTATTAGCTGGAAATAGCTGGCTGAAAGCTGTTGCTTTACTGATCATCATAAGTGATTTGACCCAGTTGCAGGCCATATATGGGTTCAGTGTACACTCCAGTATTTGGGGGGGCCTGGTTAAGGATCTGTGGAGGATGGTAGCTCCTCACTCACGAGAAGTACTGAACTCTCATTTCTTGTGAACATTACTGGTGTGTGAATTGTTCAAGTGCCCCTTTCCCTTCCAAGACAGCAGTTTAGGCCATCTTGGCACTCATTTAAGCCATTTTTGCAGCATAGTAGAGAGGAGAGGCAAACAACACTGACAGGAACTGATTAAAAGATTTTTAGTAATTCTTAGCAAATTGCTAATCTTAGCAATCTGCCTTTGCTAAGAATCTGTTAATAGAATGAAGAAATTGTTAGCAAAATCTCTTTGGCATAATCCTCAAATGCTCCAAGTTTATAAAACAAAAAGGAATAACTCCAAAATATATGTATGGTGCACACAAAGAAACAATTACAACTGGTAGAATTAGAGAAACTCTGAAGCAGAGAGCTTGTAGATGTCATTTACAAATTGCGTAGCAGATAACAGATACAGGAAAAGGAAAGGCTTAATGGCATGAGAAAGTAAAGTTGACATTCAAAGGTTGACATTCGCTGACATCAAAGAGGCAGGAGCAGTGAATACATTTTGAGCAGCTGTTTCATGAAATTAAATCACACCAGAGCCAACACTGTGGTTTCTGCAAAAAGGTTAATCCTTGTACAAGGGCACCTAAAGTTCAGCTCACTCTACTCTCTAAGCTGTTCTCCCTGGCACAGCACTGTGCCGGTCTAGAATTGGTTCCTTTGTCACAGGAGTTTGCATAAGAGTCCTATATGGGATAAGAGTAAAACTGCATTGCAAGGTCCATATTTGAGCATGGAAACTATTACTGAGGACATTAGTAGTTTGTAGTGATCTGGAGGACAACTGATGGACCCCTATATTGGAAAGAGCCAAAAACAAGCTTCATAGAGATGACTGGGGAAATTCTTCAAGGTGAAAATGAAGCCCAAAGTTATCTCAAGCTCCTCCAAAAGCAGTTAAGTGATTCAATTTGGTAGTTTCCCTTGGGAAGTTCTCTTATCAGAGCTGCTTCTTGGTAGTAGCTTATCCTTGTAAACCTAACAGCAAGACAGGGAGTACATGAAAATGGTATGACTGTCTTAGAGAAGATCTAGTGATGAGATATAATAATAGGAAGCAAATATAAAGGTGTGTTTTGAGTGGGATGGGTAAAGAGAATTATTTCAAACTCTTAACACTGTGTTCAATTTTAAGGCTCATAACTAGAAACAAAAAAAAAATGACCTGATGTGGAGGAGAATCACAAAGACAGAAAGGAAGGAAGGAAACCAGCATTTACCAGAGCATTGGTTACATGCCAGGAACAATACAGGCCTCATCCATTCTGGCAAAGACCCTGTGAGTGATAGGTCTCATTAACCCCACCTGACAGATGAGAAAACTGAAGTTCAGAGAAGTTAGGGGCTCTGACTGGGGTCAAAATAGCTAGTGAATAACATGGCCCAGATTCATACCCAGGTCTAACTACAAAGCCCACATTCTTTCAATTACACTATGCTGCTTATTAAAAGGCTGAATAATATGCCTTATGAGAAAAAGTCAAAGGAAGTCCTATAACTCATGCTTGACAAAAAAGACTGAAAAGTGATATAATGTTTTTGAAGTACTATCTAGGAAAGGATTAACCTAAAGGATGGTAACCAGCTGTTTTGAAACTTGTTCTGAAGAAATAAGAATAGGAAATGGGTTTCAACTGCCACATGAAGAAAGTTTCCTTACCAGAAGGGAGGCATGGGTTGGAGTTCATGGCCAAGGAACACTGTGGAATCTTCTTCCTGTACAGAAGTCAAGATGACTGACCCCAGAGGAGAGGGAAGGCAGAGTTTGTGTCAAGGAGGAAAAGCATGGAAAAAAATTGACAAGAGAAAAAAAAGGAGGAAGAGGAGGAAATGTGCCTTCGAATGGTAAGTTAAAAACCAGCATAAAATGGCCGAGAGCATGGAAGGGTAGGGGAAATGTTGAGTGGGAAATACATAGAAAACAAAAACCACATTTATCAATAGTCAATGAGACACTTCTCTTTTAAGAAAGGCTAATGGAACTATCCTTATGAACCCAAATACTGTAGCATTTCCTTCCTCAAGGACATTTTATTTGGATGGAAGAATTTCAGTGCAACCTGGCCTTAGAGCAGAAATGAGTGAGGTGGTAAATCACCACTTCATGGCTGTTTTGCAATTCTCAAAACAGTTTATTTTTTAGTGTTATATTTCTATATGTTTCATAGTATTCTCAGTTTAAGATACCATATTACTTCCTATTTAATTCTTATATTCCCCTTTGTATTGGGTATTATTAACCTATGACAATCTGTATTTTAGATTCTGTGGCCCAGAGACTCTTAAGAGAATTATCCACTTAACTTCACAGAGCTCAGACTCGACATGAATTCCTTAAACTTATCCCAAATCTAGGATTCTTGCCTATGTTTTCAAACACATCGTGAGAGCTACCTGCTACCAGCCATACAGGAATCATTTGAAAACTTGGGCACAGGTGGCGGCTGAATTGCTACGCAAAATTAGTAACTCATAGTAACAGAACTGTTATTAAGAGTGACAATGAACGGGACTCAAGTAGGTAGGACTCTACAGATACACTGATGAAACTAGTTTCCTAATGGCTGTGGGAAAAGCTGGAAGCCATGGCTGAAAACTATTGTTCCTTAGTTTGCTGAAGCCTGCTGTGAAGACTGCTTTCAGAGAATATTCCTTATTTCTTGATTCATTCAATTATTTATTCAAATGCAGCATAGATGACATCGCAAGAATTCATCTATTTTCTCAGCACTGAAAAAAGTAAGTAGTTCACCCTACAGAGAAATAAATACTTGAATATAAAAATATATCAAGTTCTCTTTAATACTTAAAAATTGGGGGCTTTGGAGATAGGGCTCATGTGGGAGAATACCTAAATGAGGCTAGAAAGTGTAAGGCTTTGAGTTTAAACCCAAGTACCACCAAAAACAAACTTACTGATTATTTTACTAATGTAATATGTACCAATAAAAATTTTAATAATTGCTCTCTGTGATATGTCACAGCAATGTTGTTTGGGAGTTTGGGAGTTGGAGAAAGCAAAAATACTAATAAAAAGAAAATAGATTTACAGAGAACAGATCAGAACAAAGTCCAGTATGTAAACCAGGGCCCACCAGTTTCAAGCCTGGACACTAGTGCTTCCAAATAATGAATTGTCTTTTAAGAGTCAACATGTCAGATCCATTGAGAGCAGCCTTTACTGCTACAATGCCTCATTCCTACATGTTTATCCTTGTTATTTTGTTTGTTTTTTGCCAGTCCTGGGGCTTGAACTCAGGGCCTGAGCACTGTCCCTGGCTTCTTTTTGCTCAAGGCTAGCACTCTACCACTTGAGCCACAGTGCCATTTCCAGCTTTTCCTATATATGTGGTGCTGAGGAATCGAGCCCAGGGCTTCATGTATATGAGGTGAGCACTTGACCACTAGACCATATTCCCAGCCCCACATATTTATACTTGTAATCTCATGTCGAGCATAACATTTTTAATAATCATGAAGCTAAATATGCCATTATACAATGTTACTATTATTTCTATGCAGATGTCCTGAATTTGTGCTCAGGGAGGGTTGCAGGAGAGCTTACATAAGGAAACCCATCATCTCCGTTATAACCAGTAAGACCAAGAGAACTCCCAAATAAACTTGAGTTTGTGACCAATGGAAATTTCAGTGATCCAATGCTCCAAAAGGAAGCTTGGCCTTAGGGGTTAAGCAGTGATCATGGAGTTGATCGTGCTGAGGGAATAAGAGAAACAGACAGCTCAGAGCTTATGACCCATTCGTCCTTTCTGCATCCTAACCTTGCTGTCACTGCACAGCTTTCTTTGGCACTCTGCCAAGCCACGTGCCAGCAGAGACACCACTCTGCTGAAGAAGAGGATGTGAATGCGAACTACCCTATCACCTGTTTCCAGGGGAATGCTGAAAGCATATTAAGGTTTTTAGAAATTTGATCCTCCCGAACAACCAGCCCCATGATTAAGCTAGCTTTTTATCTAAGAAGTAACTTTAAAGTCGAGTGATGGAGATGGTACATCTGTTATCCCAACCTTTGAATCTGTTTTTCAACATCAAATCCTAGCAACTCCCTGCACCCAACACTTGAGCCCAGGGGCATCTTCTCAATTTTCTTTATATTAAATGCTATAGTATAAAGTATCGAAGCATTTCAAGTGAGTTGGTGTGTGCTGTTCTGAAGTAGAGTTGTTTCTCTACGTTTTATGTCCATTTTTAATACTAGAAAAGGTCCTGCCTAGGTCTAAAGTCTTCTTTCTTTCTTCTGTCTCTTTCTTTCTTTTTCTTTTTTCCCTCCAATACTAGGTTTGATCTCAGGGCAAGAGCTCTTATCACTTGAGCCATGCCTTCAGCCCGTTTTTTGCATTAGTTATTTTTGAGATAAGGCTTTACTTTCTCTTCAAGCACAATCTCTTTTAGGCTTCTTGTGGTAGCTGGGGTGAGAGGTACATGCCATGACACCCAAATTCTTTCATTGAGATGAAATCTCATGGACTCTTCTGCCAGAGCTAGCCTCTGAATCTAATCCGCCTGTTCTCAGCTTCCCACATACTTGGGATGAGTAATCTGAGTCCTGGTTGCCTGGCTTGAAGCCTTCTTTCTAGTTATGGATCATCATGGTGACCTTATCCATTACTACAAAATCTGTTGGGGCTCCAAGTGAGGAGAGCAAAGATGAGTGCAGAGTGGAGTCTAGAGAAGGCTAAAAACAAACTCTCTTCACTGTAGGCACTCAGTGAGTTGCAACTGCTACTTTTCAGCCTATAAAATTCAAAAACTTGACTTGAGTTTGAGCCATTGAATTCAGTCAACACTTGAAACAAAGGGTATTTTTTTTAAGACAAAAGGAAACATGTAGGAAACAAAAGGAAAACATGGAGGTGTGCTGTTTGGTTTAAGTTGGACAGTGTTCCAAGAACTAATTGAAGGAGCTGTTTTAGAAAGAAATAAAGAAAGGTGAAAACTGTAAAAAAGCAACCCAGGATCCAGTATCCAAATTCTTACCACACAGGTGCTATGGTCCTGAACATGATAGCAAGGTCATAGGTAGGATTATCAGCAGTATGTATTATATATTGATGGTTAAAGCTACCTAATATCTTTCTCAAAAAAAAATCATCAATTGGACACTACCAGTACTTATTTCACAGTGGTAGGGTGAGTTGTAAAGATATTTAAATAAGATAAAGAGCTAATGCAGTACAAAGGTTCAGTCAATTGAAAACCTGGAGGATATCTGTCTCCCTGGAGATTAGAACTTGTTTATTGGGAATAGTAAGGTGATCATTGAATTAGGAGCTACACAGAGGCTCTTTTTTCATTGGTATGGTTGAGCCCAACTGAATGTAAGAATCATATAGTGCACACATTGAGGTGAACAGCCTCTAATATTACTGCCTTGGTGTTAGTATTCTAGTTTCTTCAAATTCTCCTCTCCTCCTCTGTCTTTTCAGTATATTTTATTTTGTGCTATTTGCTTTTTTAATCTTTTTAGTTGTGGTGAAAGTGACTATTCTTCACATACAACACCCAAGATACTATGGACCAGCAATCTCTTATGCCAGAAGCTCATAGGCCAACATGAGTTGTCCACAAGCATTAGGGATGTCAATGGGAACACCTAACTCTCCAGCATAAGAATGCATATGGAAGGCCAGAGTTCTGTATCTGAACAGCTAGATGATCATGTGTTCCTGCCACACATCAGAAGCCTCCTAACATCTTGGTTCTATAAGAGGGATATAAAACTATGTTGAATAGATTTATGAACATACAGTTATATCTGCTCATGGATGATCTACTTTTATAACCATGTTTATGGAGACAAGACAGAGGCATGACATCAAGCTTGATGATTTGGGTAAGTTAGGGTCAAAGACTCCTATTTTTCTTCATCATCCTGTTTGTTTGGTGTTTTTTTTTCCTTGTTTTTAAATAGACTCATTCAAGTAATGACATCTTTTTGTTTCATTTACTGTGGTTACATAATAGCCACAATACTTATCATTACTTGTAGATATTGCTCATTCTGTTAGGAGAATATGAAAAATTTTGAATTTGTCTTTTCAAACGAATGCAAAATTTGAAATATACTTGAAAAAAAAAGTGTTTAAACAGAAAATTAAGGATGTTAAATATCCCACATTACAGGGACAAACCAAAGATTAAAAAAGAAAAAAAGCAACCTATAGTTTAAATTTCCTGCCTGTAGGGCATGCTACACCTTACATCCTCTTAAATTCCACATGTAATATAATTTATATTAAATAGGGCAGGTCCCAGCAGAAATTTGTACTGGCGCCAGGCAAAACAATTACTTTGATGTGTAATTTTGAAAGCATTGGGGCTCTAGGTATGGGATTGACATGCAGGCAAATAGTAGAAGACTTAGATATATTTTCTGTTAGTAAAGTTATTAGTAAAATGATTATCAAATATAATATATTAACAGATTAAAACTAATCATTCACTTTTATTAAAACATTAGATCAACAGTTTAAAAAGTAAGATAAATGAAAGGCAGAGAGTTAAGTAGTTTGCTAAGCGATAGTTTGCTAGAAAAGAAAGCAAAACAAATCCTCTGCCGGCAGATGTGTCTAGAACTAAACCCTTTTAAGATGATGTCAGGATATATTCTGTAAAGGCAATTACAGTGGAATTCAGGTGGGGCCAGAGTACATCAAGATTACAGTTTTGTAATTAAAAAAAAAAAAACACATTTGCTGGAATCTGAGCACATCTCAGGAAGTTTTCTTCCTATCTAAAGAGTTAAGCTCCAAAAAGTAAGTCTATTGGTACACTGAGTACCTGGACAGTAGAACAAACATTTTTTTAAAACTGAAATCATGACAGTTAGAAAGTACAACCTTATGAGTCTCTACTACATGCCCAAGAAAGTTGCTTAAGATTAAAGTTCTTTCACAGCAGAAATCAATACAATCAGTGAATAGTGCCCTTGTGGTACAAGGAAGATGCTGTGGATAAAAAATGATGAATATGTGGCTAGCTCCACTTCCCAACAGCAGTGGGTCTAGTTTCCCTCACACTGAGCAAAGGAAAGAAGAAGGATGTGGAGAAGGCAAATATGTAAGAGACACGAGTAACATTTAAGAGGTGGGAGTTATGAAAAGAGTTTGCAACAAGAAGACCAAAGATGAGAACTACAACTTGTGAGGCTATCTCAGAATGAGCCAATCACATCCTGCTTGGTTTTCTGGGAAAAAAGAGGAAAGCCCAGGTAGTATACAGGCTTCCATTTGCATGCAATGGCTATTTAAAAGGTTGGTACAGGTAAGCGAAGGAGTGCCTTTATGTCACACTATATTTCACCATTAAAAATGAAGAAAATGCTTCAAAAATTGTATCAAATCTCAAGTAAATTCTAGTTCACCTGACTATCTAATTTGGTAGGGTCCCCCACCCCTAAAATAGAACATTCATTTCATCTTATTGCTTAACTGGCTGGCTCTGTATCTGTGGCAGGGTAGAGGTGACTGCTGCTTTTGTAATGTCCATGGAGTGATGGTAGAAGCTGGAAGAGACTGCCAACATAATGGCACTTAGGCCACAGAAGAGTGGATACCACCCAGAAGCAGGAGAAAGACTGGAAATTATGTTGGAAACTCAATGACATTATTACCATCCAGTTTGCTGCTAAATCCCATGTCTACCACTTCCCAAAACCACTCGGCCCAAACAGGATCGTTACCTAGAAACATCCTTACTGGAAAAATTAAGTGCTTGTCCAATAATTTCCTGTTAATGACCAATTTCCTTAAACGTTGACTTGTGTGCCCGTTAGCTGGTCACTATGTCTTTCTGCTCCCTGTTCCCAAATCAGTGTCATTAACGAACTCCTGCCCAAGATATGTCTCCCAGGGTCTCTCCAAACAGGGGCATAGACTGCTCTTTTAATTCCTCTATCACTTCCCCCTCATGGTTATTCATTGCTGAGTGATACTCTAACTTGGAACATAAACTGTGAGGCTCAGAACCCTCAGTATCTGACTCAAACTTTCTCCCGCTCATTGACAGAATAGTTCATTTTCAGCCATTACCCTTTAACCTTTCTAGCCCAAGGTGTCCTGGTACATTGTAAATTATCAGTAAATTGTAAAAGAAATACTGTTATCTGTTGTTGAGGCATGGAGTGACTTTTAGACAATGGTGTCTATGCCTAAAATTCTAATGCCTTATAAAAAATGTGTTTTTCTGACTTTGAACATGATAGCTCACACCTGTAATCCAGCTACTCTGAAGATGGTTTAAGTCTAGCCCTAGCAGAAAGTCAATAGGCCAATCCATCTCAACTAACAGGCCAAGTATGCTAGCTCATCTAAATTCCAGCTTCACAGGAAACCTAGGTAAAGGGATTTCAGTCCTAAGATGGTCTAGGATAAAAAAGCAAAATTCTGCTCATGACCCCCAAATAAGTGAAGTAGAAAGGGTGGGGGATGTGGCTCAAGTAGCCCAAATGCCTGGCGAATGAACTAAGTAACTTTAAAAATAAAGGCTTTCTACCTTCTTATATATATATATATATTTTTTTTGGCCAATCCTGGGCCTTGGACTCAGGGCCCGAGCACCGTTCCTGGCTTCTTCCCGCTCAAGGCTAGCACTCTGCCACTTGAGCCACAGCGCCGCTTCTGGCGGTTTTCTGTATATGTGGTGCTGGGGAATCGAACCTAGGGCCTCGTGTATCCGAGGCAGGCACTCTTGCCACTAGGCTATATCCCCAGCCCCTCTACCTTCTTATATTTTAAACAAAGAAGAAATAAAACCCTTGAAATTACAATTCTATAGACTTTTTGCAGTTTTTGTCATTTTAAATACATTTGTGCCTTTCCCTCAACCCCCTTTCCCAGTGCCACCAGCACTGCCATCGGCATCGAACAAAAATGATCCCCAAGGCATAGCATAGTCCATGCACGGAACCAACTCACAACCCCAAATCTAAAATATTGGTTGTAGGAGTATTGAGTTACCTTCTCAATAAAAGTGTGCAAAGCCAAACCACATCGCAGCAAGCAAGTTCTGCCGAGCCTTTTACCTCTAAGGCCACCGAGCCCACTAATAAGCACAACGATGTATATAAACACATATTAATGAATGTTGCCGGCCCTCTGTAAACCACCTCTTTAGGAACTGTCTTTTTAGGGCTCACATAAAAAAGCAACAAATCTGTATGCGCCTATAAGATACTCTAGTCAGAGGCACTGACCCCTCCCGGTGACCCCTGACAGTGCCCTCACCTCTCTCACAAGACTTTCAAAAAAATGCTCTGCCTCCAGCCATTGTTACTTGGGACCTCATGGCAACTTCCTGAAATGAGTTTAGCTGAAGGCTGGTGTAGAAAAGTTCAGGCACTATAAAAACTGGTTTACTGGATGCAAAAGAGAATTAGTACTTCAAAGCATTTTGCTCTGTCAAATTAAATTAACATATGGAACAGCAACTAAGCTATGATTGGTATTCATAGCATCAGCTCTTTGGTAAGGCTCTGAGTGGCTGTAAGGCAGTCTGCTCGGTCACTGTTTTAAGTGAACTACAGCTGACCTATCATAGTTCCTTAGAAGAATAGCAAGTGACCTGGGAAATGCTTGTGTCAACAGTCAAATACAAATTACATGAAAATTTTCTAAATGAGGTGGTGGGGGTCTATATTATATATAGTTCAAGATTATTTGCTCCATATATGCAAGAAAAAAGGAGATATCAACTATGGGTAGTAGAATTAAGAGAGGAATCTCATTTTATTCCTCATAGTTACATTACAATTACTCAAGAAAAAAAAGATTCCTATGTCAGTAAAAATGTGCATAGAGAGGAACCTGTATTTTCATGTGCACTGATAACACTGTGTGGGTAAACAAGCAGGGTCAGGGCTAGTATGCCCACTCGATATAGGTGGTCTCCATGCACAGGCTTTAAAATCAGGTATTTTATTTAACTTTTTAATTTTTCTAACTCAGCTTAGAAAACTGTAATAGTGGCTAAGCAATGTGTTACAGGAGTGATGTTTTTTGTTTTTTTCTGTGAGAGGAATTGGTTTCAAAATACAGTGGAGGACTACTGAAAAAACTTGACAAGAGTGCAAACAAAATAAAATAGACCAAATACTAATGAAAATAGCCATTTTGATTGGTCTAACTGAATGTGAATATTGATCATTATTTGCAATAAATATGCATTTTAATACTTAACCCTGTTCTGTCCTATGTACATGCAAGTAATACATTATTTTAGTACAACCTAATCCCAGAATCATGAAAAGGCCAACCCTCTAAAAAATAAAAACTAGGACATGAATTTCAAAATCTGATGTAAATTAATTATCTGCAGGGTTTTTCTTTGTGATGCTGATGATCAACTCTAAAATCTTATACATGGTAGGGAGGTGTTCTACCCTCAGCTATATCCTCAACTCTTTTTGCATTTGAATTTGTAAAATGTTATTTTCATATATTTCATCTAATGTAAAAGTAACTTTGCTATAGAGTTATACATACTCAAGATGTTTAAGAGTTTTTAGGTAGGTGTTTGATGTTCTGTGCCATCAAGTTTGCAGAAATTTAATCCTCAAAATATCAAAATACTTGATGAAGTCATTTAATAGATGGCATCATTCAGAATTATCTGACCAAAACCTATTGGACATATTACGTTTTTCTACAGTTTTATTATTCATTCATAAAATAGTGTATACTTTAGCTGTAAGGTGGCAACAAAAAACAATTAGTCAAGGAGGTGAGGAAGATGGCTTCTACTGTTGTCTTCATTCTAGATGTTTCCTAATGTGGAAAATAGGATATGCCATGTGTACAGAATAAGAGATGACTTGAGATTTGAATCGTGATAGGTGTCAGGTGCCATTTTGAAATGAATTGCACTGCAACTTACAGTTGTTAGACAAGTCTATAAATTAGAAGGCAAGCCAATGACTGTGAGGTTTTGATCACTTCAGAGACTGTTTACGCCAACACACATCAGTGGGTGGAAGCATTTAAGCCCAGTTCCCTTTGGTCCTAACCTCTCCATCCGTGAGTTCTATGACCTTAGACAAATCCAAAGACTGTAAATCTTCTGGGAAATGAAGTTCATGATTGATAATTCTGAGTGATTAAGTGGTCCTCTGCCAATCATTTTACACATTCATGAGATTCTTATTAGTACTCATGATTACCCCTATGAAAGGCATCTAGTTTTCTTATTCAATATTATTGGCAAATCTAACTCCCTCTCCCTCAAAGAAAACATTTCCACTCTGTTTCCATGAGGAAATCAAGCTGCTCTAAGTAGTGAGCATGAACCTAAATTTGCCAGTGTTGACTTATATCATTAGAGCAACAAAAATCTGCAATCTCCTGATTAGCCACTACAGCCTGGATCTCCACCAACCCAGAAGCCCCAAAATGGGCAGAACTGTGAGTTATTCTGTGATTTAATCCATATTTTTTGGAGGAGATGAAGTGGCACTACCCTTAAAATGCAAATGATCTCTCTAGGTCTAGCCATACAATATTGGACAAGGCTGTCAGAAATAGTTTGCTAACATTTGACCTAAATTAATATTTATTTTTTCTTTCTTTTTTTGTCGGTCATGAGGCTTGAACTCAGGGCCTGGGTGCTGTCCCTGAGCTCTTTTGCTCAAGGATAGTACTCTAGCACTTTGAGCCACAGTGCCACTTCTGGTTTTCTGGTGAGTAATTAGAGATAAGAGTCTCCTGGACTTTTCTGCCCAGGCTGGTTTTGAGCCATGATCCTCAAATCTCAGCCTCCTGAGTAGTTAGGATTGCTGGCATGAGCCATCAGCACCTGGCTAATATTCACTTTTTCTATTGGATCATTTTGAAGTGGCTCTTTTTACCCAGGGACACGGTATGCTGCTTGCTCTGCCTTGACTGGCCTGAGTCAGGCCCAGGTGCTCATCTGCTGTGTGGCTTCCTCATCAGCTTTCCTGAGGGAGTAATTTAGTCCCCTACTCAGATCTTTTTTTTTTTTTTTTTTTCCTGTGAGTGTTTACTTATCTCCAAACTTTTCCCCACAGCTTGCAAGTTAGGTTGCTTCAAAAGGATGACTGAAAAAGCAACTGATTTTTTTTTTTAATCCTATACTTGCCTTTAAATTGCTAGCCTACATTAACCTTAGATACGTTCAACTTTTGTGGTTTGATTTTCTTTATTTTTTAGGCACTGCTTTAGTGAAGTGAAACAAACTTCAGTCCTTTTAATCAGAAAAGCCACTGGTTCTGAATTATGTGTTTTGTGAAAAATATATAAACAATTCTGTTATCACTATGCAGTGAACTATAAAGCAAATAAAAGGAAGTGGTATTCCTTGTGACATAATTCATTTCTTGGTGTTTGTTTCTTCAACTCACATATGCACAGGCACAGGCATGAAGTTGTATCTTTGGACTAATATTTATAATAATGTACTCTCTTATTTATATCATACATTAAGCTCGCTTAATTAATTTTCTTTCTAATCCCATGATCTGGTTTATTTAACCATTTTCCTGTCTAAAATTTAGATGCACCATTTTGAACTAATATGTGTAAGGAGCATGTTATAATTTTGTCTAAGACAAGTTGGATTTGTCTTAGGGCACATTGTGAGTTTAACTGTTCATCTGACTCAGCAATTTTGACTTAGCATCCACTTCAAAAATTTAGTTATACAGGAATGGTCTCCTGGAAGTGCAAAGATACAAGAGCATCCTATCGCCCATTCAGTTTCCTCCTATCTAGGCAGCTGTTTTCTCATACTGCGCTATCTGCTGCAGAAAACAGATCTGACCACCCAGCTGTCACTAAGTTTTGTTCTCACACTTGTTGAAAAGTATTTCCCTGGGCTCAGTGAGTGTTCAGTGATAATTTATGAAGGAATATAATTTTCATTTCTTTTTCAGGAGTTCTTGGGGTTAAAAAACATCTTTTCAGAAAGACTGAATTTTTCAGTCATAATGATTCAAATACAAGTTCTCTTTCATTTATTAGGAGCATAATTTTCTGTCTAACATCTCAATTTTATGTAAAATGGAAATATTAGAAACTAGATAAAGGATATTTTAAAAGATTAGTTTTAGGGACTGTGTTTCACGTGGAATGTAGCCTGTAGCAGCTGTTCAGGCTGGTTGGTTTAACAGTTTCGTTCTAGAAACAAAAAATTCACATTATCAGTAGCCTACAGAGGCTCTAATGTCTCTGAAGAAAATAGATTTGGTTCTTTCCTTTTTCTACTTACACAGAACAAAAGAAAAATCTTTAAAAATCAGTTGACCCATATCCTGAACCAACATTTCAATCTCACTGAGAAAACAAAGACCAAGCCATTTATATCTATCTGCACAGACCCACAAAATTTAGTATACTGCAGGCTCTTAAAAATAAACTGAGTACATATGTGAAAATGTATTCATGTAACTAGAGGGAAAAACTGGAACTGGTAAAGATGGTGGAGAATGATGACACTGATCAAGATGCATTGTACTAATAAACTGATCTGTTGGATTGAAACCCCTATTATCAAGTGCCTAAAGATAATTTTTAAAAAATCTTAAATCAACCAGGACTTTTATTAATGAAACATAAGTTAACTAACATTATCAATTTTGATTATGCCTGAAATAATTCTGTGGACCTCAGAAAAATACTCAGTTTCTGTAAATATATCACTGTATTTCAGATATATTTCCCTAGTCAGACTTTCAAAAACTAAACAGTTTGGAGGAGAGAGCTTTTCTTTCTTAGGCTTCAGTATGTGTGCATGAGTGTGTATGTTGTTCATTCTGTTTGAAAAGTTCTGTTGGTGTCCTTGGGATAGCAAAGATCTAAAAATAGAAGTCAATAGAAAACTCTGGAGGATTTATGTATGCAGGTCAAAAGACTTCCACTGCCTTTCATTACCTAGTAATGTTTAACAATAGACTGTAGACGGGGAAAAAGTGTCTATGTGTGTGTCTGACACACACACATATATACATATCTACACACATTATATGTACATATATTATATATTTGCGTAAGTTGGTTGTGATAGAAAGCATACATTTTACAAATAATAATGAAACGTTCAAGTACTCCATTCACAGATTCTATACAACTGCAATTTCAGTGTCACTTGATATTTAGTGAAAAATTCACCATCAGATTTTATAATTCTATGAACAATAACGGTATCATAGAATTAGACCACAAACAAAATGCTTGATTACTATGCAATTCAGCAAAGAAATAACCCATGTCATTAAGAAATGAGTACAGATTCAACATGAGTACTGGTTGGTATTTTTGTGAGAAAGTGAAGTTAGAGCTCTGCTCATTCATCAATAATGTGCAATGTCCTTTATTGAATGGAAGCAACATTTTTAAATATCCAAAGAATGGGGCTGGGGATATAGCCTAGTGGCAAGAGTGCCTGCCTCGGATACACGAGGCCCTAGGTTCGATTCCCCAGCACCACATATACAGAAAACGGCCAGAAGCGGCGCTGTGGCTCAAGCGGCAGAGTGCTAGCCTTGAGCGAGAAAAAGCCAGGGACAGTGCTCAGGCCCTGAGTCCAAGGCCCAGGACTGGCAAAAAAAAAAGAAAGTACCAAAATATCCAAAGAATGCTTCCTCTAGTTTTACCATGTTTCAGTCACAAAGTAAAGAGTACAAATACAACACTAACTTTTAAGTTTAATCTGAATTATTAAAATGCCTTCAATTACTTTATTATCTAGACAAGCACTAGCACTCTAACATTAGATTAAGCCCTTTATATAGCACTTGGCAATTTCTGTGGTGTGAAATCTCTTACCATGTTTTGTTTCAAGCTTCTACTGTGTTATCTCTGAACATAGAGTTAGAAAGACACAGTCTACACACCATCATGTAGTACTTTCTATATAGCTATAATGAACAAGGATAACCTCAAGGGCATAGTAAAATCTAGAAAAATAATTTGGAAACAATGAGCTTTTCATGTTACCTTTGTTTCTCACATCATTTATTTAATTATAAACTTATATAATTAACTTTTCAATAATGGCTATGCTTGACAAGCTCATAAATGTTCCCAAAATGTAGCATTTGGTTCCAACCTGGCTCTAGCATACCCGAAAAAGAAATATCTTTCTTAAAAACCAGTTTAGGTATAGTAGACTCAATCATGAGTAATGAAATTTAGTGAGTCTTTGGAAATAGCTACAAAAATGGGAGAATTTTGTTTTTAGTTTTTTTTTTTAAATTTTCTTTAGCGAAAAGGGAGAAATACCATTATTGCTGTGGTCTCCTTAGAAATAGCTGGGACTTGAGCTCTTCCTTTGGCTATATGTGGCTAACAAAACTAACAAAAGGGAAGATTAATGACACTGGTATGGCTCCTACCTGAACCATGCTCAAGATCTTCACAAGAAACAAATAAACTCTTACAAAAAACAAATCCTACCTGGCATGAAAGCCCCTTGGAAAAGACTTCTGGGGAGAAAAGCCTGGCCATTCTCTGAGAATGGCAACAAAGTTAGGCCATGAGAGTGAGGCTTCACTTTGTCACATAAAACAGGGCATGTCCATAACAAATATCACGCACAAATTTTGAGTGCGATAAGGTACTGCTAGACAATGTAGAGAGACTGGTGTTGAGATGAGTCCCTTCCCTCGAAGAGGCAGGTAGCAATATCGAAAATAATCCAAGGAATTTGCCAGAGAGAGAGAGAGAGAGAGAGAGAGAGAGAGAGAGAGAGAGAGAGAGAGAGGAATAGAGGACCTAATTTGCTTATAGCAAAAATCATCTAAATTGCTTACATAAAATAACTCGCAGTAAGTAATTATCCTATCAGTTAAGGTTCTAAAAGACAAAATACTTAAATATCTAAGACAAAAGGGTGGTTCTTTCATTCCTCCATTTTTACTGTGTTTCAGTTGCAAAGTAGAGCATAAATACAACACTTAAAAAATTCATTATCTGTTACATATCTGCTTTGATAACAGACATTGCCTAGTAGTGAGCCTTGAATGTCAGGAGACTACTTACTTAGGTGGCAACGTGTTGGCAACGTAAAATGTATGACTGAGTTCACGGTGGAACTGGAAATACCATTTTTCTTAAGGTATAGTGGGCCATTTCAATTAAGGTAGAAACTATCCAGGTATGAAATATCCTTAATTTTCATCACACAAGTTATGTAATCTGGGACTCAGATTCCTCAGTATCCCTTCTTCCTTGGAAGAAAATTGAAGAGTAGAATAGGATATTTAGGCTGTGGACAAGAGTGCACAATGAAGCAGCCTTTTGCTAATCAGCAGTCAGAAATATGTCCAGAACATTTCTACTGAATTCCTTCAATTCTCTTATCTAGAAAAACCCAATCCTTCATTTCCCCGCATTCTATCTTGCCACAATTCAGAAGATATCCTTATTATCATATCATAAAGTAGACTTAACAAAGTGTGTGTATGTGCGTGTGTACACGTGTGTATGCATCATGTCCCCTGATAAAGAAGAAAGAAAATGTTAAGCAGGGAAAAGTAGGACCAGAAGTCATCATAGAAGACAACAGAAAATGTAGATTCCATAGAGGATAAGACAACAGAAAATATAGATTCCATAGAGGATAAACATGGAAAGGACTTGCTCCCAAACATATCATGAAGTATAATTCCATATAACAATATCTAGAAACATTTGGATATTTAAACTTTTAAGTTATTAACTATTTGGAGCCATAAAAGTATGGGATAAAAGAGCAGAGCATTTGCAATTTGCCAGACAGAGCTGGAATCGACCTCCACTGCCCTTTAACATTATTATTTCCCAGGGATCCTGTGTCTTCGGGTTTAAAAGCAGAATAATCATAACATGATTTCATAAGCTTGTTGGAAAGATTAAGGGTAAAGCCAATCAAGGGCTTGATACTCAATATATATGGTACCCACTGGTGATTACCATGGATATAAAGAAAATTTAAGCCATGAAAGGTTGTCATCTACATTCAATTAAGCATATGGCAAAGCCCTTGAGTAGTAAGTAACAGATATTTTTAAAACTCATGATGCTGGGCTGGGAATATGGCCTAGTGGCAAGAGTGCTTGCCAATCCTACACATGAAGCTCTAGGTTCGATTCCCCAGCACCACATATATGGAAAACGGCCAGAAGGGGCGCTGTGGCTCAGGTGGCAGAGTGCTAGCCTTGAGCAAAAAGAAGCCAGGGACAGTGCTCAGGCCCTGAGTCCAAGGCCCAGGACTGGCAAAAACAAAACAAAACAAAACAAAAACTCATGATGCTTTCTGAATGGAGGAAATGTAGGACTTGCTGTATAAGAACTTTATGCTAGCCAGTACAGAGTTCTGTTGAGACTGAGAAGCTCCATTTTTCTCATCAAAAAGTCACTGCAAAGAGATCTAAACACAGGACCAAATGTCTAACAGTTGGTTATGCCAGACAAATGATAAGAATTGTAGTAACAAAAAAAAAAGGAAAGAAAATGAATAAATGAATATCTCTGCAGAAAAATACTGATTTTTTACCCTGCTGTCAATTTTTTTTTTCTCCACTCAGTTTACATCACCTGTGTATTTAAAAACTTAACTTCAGTAGGGGTTTGGAGGCTATTAAATAGCAATACCACATCTTAGCTGGGAGATGAAGCTTGGTAGCATGCCTTTTTACTAGCAAGAGTCTGACATTAAGTAAGCAAGTCACATCAAGTTAAAATGAAGAGCTGGCACTGATGACTTTTGCAAACATAAAGGTATTGTACTGTCTTACCCTGTGGATGAATTATTCAACTTTCTTCTTTCTTCAGGAGAAAGGATAAAAGTTGCTCTTCACCCACCATCTCTTATCAAGACTTTCCTTTAAAATTTTGAACACCATTTTGTGTACTTACTTGCTTTGTATTCCTCTGGACTTTTTCTTTTCTTTTCTTCCTCCACCCCCAACCCCGTCCCCTTGTCTGAGCCCCAGTATACAGATGAAACATGAGAAAATGCATTGAAAATAAGTAGAATATCAACTAGGATATCCTACACTCTTAGCATTCACAAGTTCCATCTCAGAGATTTAAATTTCAAATAAGAAATGTTTTCTTTAATTTTTTTTCAAAAACTTCCAACATAAAGATGATTACATCTTCGGTTTTTGATGTCAGTTCTTCATTAACAAATAGTGCAATGTCATCTAAAATTATTAGGAACAGTAAATGTTTGCTTCTTTACCACTGCAAGAACCAGGTTTCAATTTATCCTCCCACCCCCTTTCTTTTTTCATTCTTCTTGGAAGCAAATAAGAACACAGCCAGAGCAGTGATGGAGTTGCTCTAGTAAATCTGATGCTGGCAGTACGGCCAGAATGGTACCAGGCAAAGCAGAATCAGATTGTTAAGTATTTGTTCCCACAGACTCATTCATCTTAACTACTAGATATTTTCAGTAATTACATGCCAGCACTTAAGAAAGATCTCTAAATCAGATTCTTCATGCAGTGTTCCTCCAATGTTTAATCAATTAGGAAAACACAGCTCTCTCTGCAGGCTATAAAGCTACTGTAGATCATGTTATAGAATCATCATGTGTCCAACAAAGACCTGCAGTTGGCCATTGACTTTCAAGCAGCAGCAAAGGTCAGAAGATTACTTCTAGAAATGGCCGTGCTGCACACACACACTCACACACACACACACACACACACACACACACACACACACACACACACAATGTACATTCATAAAATGAAAGAAGAGGAAAAGACTAAGAGGAAGGAGGAAAAAGAAAGAGATTGAGAAAGCAACACACCTCCCAACAACAGCGGCCTTGTGATCCCTCTGGTAATGTTACCCAGTTTTGTTTATCATGAAAAGATCCCATTAATGCCTCAGTCCCATCAAACAGCAGACCAAGTCCATGAATGGCACCTATCAGAGCCCAGGGTAAATCCAATGATTAGAGGGAATTCGCCAAAGGGCCTTTGTAGCTGAGAAAAATGCCTACTCTGGGGAGGAATGCAGAAAATTCCTGGGAGCACAGGCTCCTCTTTGTTGGCAGTCTGGCAGTATTCTGGAGCAAATAAAGGGACAAAAATGGGATCTTAGATGCAATGAACATTTGAAGAAAATGGTTTTCAAAGACCTCCTTGAAAAATTCCTTTTAACCACCCCCCTGGGGATGGGGTGGGGGGGGGGGCTACTGCTCTGATAAAGATGAACCACAGCATTTCTACCCAAACCACCATCATATAGTATAGCAATCTTCAGCAATTCTCAATCGGAATTGGTGTCATTCAGATCTTCTTTGTCCTGCTGAGTTTCCTGGTTAAACAGTAAACCAAAGTTAAAGCTTTACTGATAGAAACACACACACACACACACACACACACACACACACACACACACACACACACTGACTAGCCTCAACTTTACTGATAGGATACACTGAGATTGATCATGACATGAAAGTAACAGGTATGGAAATAGTGACACATATAATACTAAATTGGATGAATTAACCATCCCAGGATCAGAACAAAGCATAGAGAATATGCTGAACAATCACCACAGTCCAAACAGGTACATACAACAAACCAGAAAGAAACACTGCCAGCAGACTATATACAATAAGGAAAGGGACATAAGTAAGGCCTAGGGACCAAGCTTTGGTTGTTTCTATTCTGTGTATTAAATCAGTATTTGTTCCTTGAAACCCCATAACTAACAAAGGCAAGCTCACATGTCTATATGTCTTTCTTTTAAACTGTGCAATGGTATAGGCCAATCAAACCATGCAAAAGGAGCAAAGGATATGCTATATACTTTCTTTAGTACATTTTCCCAGAGAAAACAAAACCACTCATTTTTTGTTTGGTGGGAAGAAGCCAGCATCATAGAGAATGAATCAGAACCTTTAGGGACAATGGCTTTTTAAAACCTACAGGCTTAGGGAGCCATCAGCAAGGCATTCGATACATCTGAATTTCTCTTTTTTTTTTCTCAAAAGGATTCCCTCCCCCAACCCTTTTTAAGGCCCAAACAATTTTAATGACTTTTCTGAACAATGTACCCCTAAGTGTAATACCTTTCCTCATAAATCTTGTTATAGACTTATTTTATGTTCCATTTTAATGTTTGCTGGGTTGAGGGAGAAGCAAAGTAATAATCATGTAATTCTAGTTGAAGACTTTCCTCCCCTTTCCTGGGCTGAAGTCTAATAAAATATTATTTATTTGCATCTTTGGAGAGCTATTCACTAACATTTTTCAAAACCATAGTAAAGTGGTCACAAAGGTGGTATCTTTATTGCTTTGCAAATGTTGTTCATTTTACTATTTGTTTTAAATGCCATTTTCCTGGTACCAGTGGATTACATTAGAAAGCTATATTAGGATGCTGTTTGGGGTGTGCATAACAAATGGAAACCGTTGGGCTGTGCGTCCCCACACTCCCTTCTTATTCGTGCATATAACCATATAAAACACTTCTCCCAGACTTCCCTTCCAAATAATTGAGCATACATAATTGTGGGGTTATTGCATCACTGTTTATGGCCAACCTTGCCCTTTCTCGGAATTACGCCAATAAGTTTCTACCTGGGGGTGTACTCCCATAAAGTTTATACATCTGTGCACCAAAAGGGAGAGGTCAATTTTGCTTTTGCATCATTAAATATATAGTTTTGCAAACACTAATGAATACAATACATTCTCTACATATATATACATATATATATACTTGAAAAACAATTGGCATACTTTCCTGATGCATTTTGCAAATTTCCTATGTCTGGACTGAGAAAAAACACATTTATTATTATTTTTTTATTATTATTACAGTGCTTATGAATAAAATGCTTCATTTTTGCCAATGAGGTAAAAATCCATTTGAAAGAAAAGTCCAGAGCAGAAATAAATTTCAGCATAGAATGAAGTACATGCTCTGAATGACCTCAATGCAGGATTCCCAGTAAATGGAGTAGTGTACCTCTCTGCCACTATAGAGTTCTCTGAAATCTTGCCAAACACATAAATCCTGGAAATATCTTCTAAAAGATAAGAATGAGCTTGGAAAATGGATCATCAAAGAAATATGCAGTGCCAATAAAACAAACCACACACATACACACCATTTTCATTTACCAGATCCTCTTTCACAAACCTAGCAGATGGTAAGAGTTTTAAGACTAAGTTTTCCAAACTGCAATCTGATTTTCTATTTAAACCAGAATCCTTAGCATGTTAAAATAAATGCAGTGAATAGGATGCAAACAGCAGAAACATATAACCACACTCACATTAAGTTGGCCCATAGAAGAGAAGAAATAAGAACTATGAATTTGAACCATGATACCAGTTGTGGGTTTCTTTTAGAGGACAACAATCTGTTTTTAAGTGAATACTGTCACAGACACTACCCTTTCAGTCAGTGACATTTTGGGTTATTCTATCAAAATGAACATAAGAATGTGTATGGAACAGCTGCCCTGTGAAGAGCAGACTCCAAATAAAGTGGAAAATCACACATCAGTCTTGCTCTTTTTCTCCTCACTTAAACTATTCTCATCTTCTCCTTTTGATCCTCATCCCTCAAATTGGACCAGGAAAACGTTTGAAACCTAATTCTTGGAGCTACAGCTGTGACTCTCCTCTTTACCTGCAAAGACCATTTACACTGTGACTCATGACTCACAGGATAGCCCTAACCACGAAGGCAGAGGTCAAATGGAACGGTCTTAAAAGACCCTGTTCTACAATGTTTGCTAAGAATGAAAAGCTCACACAGGAAGGAATTTCAGAAATAAGTTCTTTACAAATGATGAATACAAAAGAAATACATGGTTTCTCCATCACACACTATCTTTTCAGGAAGAGAAAGAAATCATTCAAAGAAAACAAAAACTAGAACCAAAGACTATATTCTGTTTTTGTTTTTGTTGCCAAAGGAATTCAATTTAGCCTCTGCTTATACAATGTCAAATGGTGGAGTGCACTGTCATGACAGATCTTGTTATGAAACCCAGTGCCTGGGATTTTTACTGTGACCACACCTCTTGGAGAGACAGTAGATGCTGCTATGAACAAAGTATGTCTTGCTGTGGCCCTCGAAGGTCCTCTGTTAACAGCAATTAAAGGGCTGGGATGTAATTTCACCCTCCTTCATGCAGGACCTGCCTCACCTTCCACAGGAAATGGAGCCTGAGTCAGTGGGGCATGACAATAATAGGAGTCTGTGACCAGCGTGCAGTGCAGCCACGGTATAAATCTGTCATAGACACACTCGCAGAGGAAGAGGGACTTCCACACGCTGCAGTCTGTACACTTTTTGATGCTGATACAGATTTATGGCACACGGGAAGCAGAGGGCCTTTGAGCCAAAGGGATCCTGTGAATCAAGGCCATTTTGTAGGTTTCCGCCATTCCAGAAACAACTACACATTTATAATTGTGCTTGAAGTCAGCCTCCTTCCAGCCCCAGGAGGCAGCACCATTTGGTTGAAATAAAACCAAGGACTTTTCCCAACAGCTGGCCAGCTCTAGTTTTAAGTTTTAACAACAGGATGAATGGATTGAGGACTGTTTAAGGGATCAAAAAGCGTTATGCCAGACATTCGGAGACCCGCTTCCCAACAAGGCAGTTCCCATGTATCACATTCATCCCAAGATGATGAATCCATTTTGAAGACTTCCTTGCTTTGTTCCCTCAACACAGATGACTCTTTCACCAAGATACTTAAAAGTGATCCAGCTGAAACCTCAAGGAAATGTCTCAAACATTTCAGGAAAGCAAAGGAAAAAAGGGAGGAGGGGGCAGTGAGAACTAAATGGGGGGGGGGGGAAGCCCTAGAGTTGGTGTTAATTAATTAAAAACATGGTTTCAAAGCATCCCTAATAGAAGACTTCCTCCGTATAGCTAGTGTGTGATTCAGAGGGTGACTCAAGCAATAAAATCACAGTTGGGACGACTCTCGTGGTGCTGGGCAGGCCAAGTTCAATATTTTCCCTGTGAGGCATGCCTGTACTATAAAAAGAATGTGATGTTTGAAAATGAGTGTCCCTGCTCTGTGTGCTGGCATTAAAAGCCCCTCCTAGCCCTCCTGCCACATTTCAGGAGTACAGTATGAATCACAATCATGTGACGACCATCTCCTTGCCAAATTCTTTCAGGCTGCAACCACGGTGCGTTCCCTCTTAGGGCTCTGCCAGCAGCCTTTGTCTCCCAGCCAAGAGCATCATTGTGAGTGTTGGAGGAGAGGCAGAGTGCTCAGCTCTGGATTCACCATGGAGGAGACAAGAAGGCACATGATTGTAAACATTGTAATTGCTGAGCTGACAAACTGAGTGGGGGATAAAAGGCGGGGGGAACAAAAGTCAGCTGAGAGATGGAACAAACAGGCTGCTGAGAAAAGAGGAGGCAGACACACACACACACACACACACACACACACACGGGCTCATGGGTTTTATTCTTTTTTCTTTTTGGAGGGTGGTCACTGTTGTGCTGGCATGGAATAGAGTTCTTGAGATCTGTATTCTCCTTTAATTCTCCTGACAAATGGTCATGGGCATTGTGCCTGAGGCAGCTGAGCTGCAGTTATTAGGTGAGTGGCTTGCTGTAGGCACATGGCAAAGGGAGGCAGAGTTTAGACTGGAACCCACCTTAGTGTCCTTGTCTCTCCTCTGTTTATTCTGCCACTTTTTGTTTTGAAAGTCAAATGTGGAGAAGCCAGAAAATAGCTTGGGTTTTTTGTTTTTTTTTTTTATTATTATTATTTAAACCATTTTCTTAACTACCATGGGTATTTAAACATCCATATTATCACTTTCAACCAGGCATGCTTATGAAAAGTATTTGTCAGCCAGATTAAGAGTCATAAGGCCAACCTTCCACATCCCTGACCACAAAACCTACACCCCCCACCCCAGTCTAACCATCATCCACAAATGCATCTCCAGGGTCACCACGGGAACTGGGAGAGTGCACAGAGGAAAATATTATTGTAGTTCAACATCATGAATCACTACTGATGGAACCACTCAAAGTTTATCCCCTACTTACATCTGCATTTCCTTTGTATTCATTTATTGCTGTGGTTAACTACAGATTAATCGACTTGCCAGTTTTCTGGCTGAGTCTCTTGTAAGCATTGTCTGGCCTCTAAGAAGCAGAAATGGGTCATGAAACCAGAAAGCGCTCTGGAAATACAATGCTTGTTTATCCCAGTCCTTTTAAATGGCTTGTTAGGTACCAGAATTCATAGCCAAAAGCTAGGACGATAACATGGTCCAAGGGATAGAAGATGAAGGAGAGGAATACTCAATGTACAGGGAAGAATACAGATGGAGTAAAATAGTCCTCTTGATCGCCACCCAACACAAGGAAGACTCAACTTTCCTGAAGTTCTGATCTACCTGAGAAGGCAGGGTCTGGGTAGCGGTGAGGTAGACAATGTGCCTACCTGAGTCAGCTGGGTAATGTGACTGCTGAAATGATTCAGGTCTTAAACAGAATTATAGAAGTATGGGATTCTGAACAACCCTTTTCTTTTCATTGATCAAATCACAAGGTTAGCTTAATGAAAGATTATGTGGGATTTTTGAAAAAGCTCAAAACCAAGACCTACCTATTAATTCTTTCAGCCCATCATTTACTCAAGAAACACTAACAGTCCAGCAGTTACTTCTTAGTTATTATGGCAGGAGCTGGTCATTGTCTCTGTGCTACGGGAGTTGAGTTTGTTGGAGTAATTCAATAAAAACAGTACCTATACTTAGTAACTAGGAACTTTGTAGTACACTATTTTTGAGACTTTGCTTGGTGCTTTTCTTTCTTTTTTCTTTTTTTCTTTTTTCTTTCTGTCGGTCTTGGGGCTTAAACCCTGAGTGCTTTTGTTCAAGGCTAGTGCTCTACTACCACTTTGAGCCACACCTCTACTTCTAGGTTTTTGGTTAAATTGGATATTAGAGTCTTAAGGACTTTCCTGCCCAGGCTGGCTTTGAAATGTGATCCTTTCAGATCTCAGCCTCCTGAGTAGCTAGGATTTCAGGCATGAGCACCAATGTTCAATGGTGATTGTGTGGATGAAAATTAGCCCAGGAGAATTTACAAGTTCTTTGTTGCTTTTATTATTCTCTGGATTGATGACACTCTTTGAATGACTCTTATTTGTAGCAATTATGGAAGCAACAAAATAAAGTAAGTATTTGTAGGCAAGACAGCCTGAATTTTCTTTAGTGAAAAAGTCAGGAGAATGTTTCAGAGTATTCTGTTGTATAAGAAAGATCTACTGCATAGGATGAGGATGGAGGAAGAAGCAGATAGTCAAACATCATTCTGCCAGCCTGCCTGGCTCCACCAGTTATTAGCTGTTGACTTTCCCAACAGGTGACTTAACCTTTCTATGTTTCATTACTTCAGCAGCAGAAGGAGACGGCTAGTAAGGTAAAGCTCACTTCTTATTTCGGGAGAGAAATAAAATCCCCACCATAGCTTTAATATGTACTTTCCCATGACCTAACCCACATTCCAACTAAGGTTTGTCAACCACTATCCACCTACCTCTTTAATGTCACAAGCTCCATTCATCAATCTTCCCTAAAGGCTGGGGGGGTCTTCTATGCCTTACCTTGTTACCTTGAGCTGTTTTCAGTTAGCATTCTTAGAATGGGAACTGTCTAGAACATACATTTGCTTTATCTCTCAGTAGATAAATTTGGACATTTACTTAGTGAACATGTAGGGGAAAGCCTTTACTTTTGTAGGGAACTTCCGAGAGAAAGAAAGAGGTAATAGTCTGTATTAATTATGCCTATTAGTCTTACAAAACTCCAAATGAAAGAAATCATAAATATCTCATTAGATATGGAAGTTTATGTAAAAAGGTAATTAAAAGTTTCTGGCCTGGTGCCGAGGGCTCACACCTATAATCTTAGCTAGTTAGCAGGCTGAGATCTAAAGATTGTGATTCAAAGCCAGCCAGCCCAAGCAGGAAAGTCCATGAGACTCTAATCTCCAATTAACCACCAGAAAACCAGAAGTGGTGCTGTTGCTCAAAGTGATAGAGCACTAGTCTTGAGCAAAGAGCTCAGGGACAGTGCCCAGGCCTTGAGTTCAAGCCCTACAACCAACCCCCCCCCCCAAAGAAAGTTTCAGAGGTTCAAATGGGCACACTGAATATTCTTTTAAGAAACATTTAATACTTTGTCTATGTTGGTATGGATAGGAGTAGATGGGCAGTAAAATTCAGAAGTGTAACGAAGCAAAGTAACAAGCACATAGTCCTTGCTGCTAGTATGGACCCAGAAGGCAGCTCACTTACTATTACTATGAGTAATTTCAAGTAAACCAGCTGCTACGCTTACAGTCGGTGTAAAGGCTGTGTGTGTGTGCATACACATGCATGTGCACAGCAAACATATGCATGGATATCTATGAAAGAGAGAGATCTGAGAATAAACACTGATTTAATGAAGGTGATCTCAAGGATACATTAATGCTGGGTGCTGGTGGCTCATATCTATAATTCTATCTACTCAGGAGACTGAGATGTGAGGATTACAGTTCAAGACCAGCCTGATCAGCAAAATCTGTCAGACTCTAATCTCCAATTAAACATTAAAAAAAAAAAAAGCCAGAGGGGCTGGGAATATGGCCTAGTGGCAAGAGTGCTTGCCTAATATACATGAAACCCTGGATCCAATTCCTTAGTACCATATATATAGAATAGGCCAGAAGTGGCGCTATGGCTCAAGTGGCAGAGTGCTAGCCTCGAGCAAAAAGAAGCCAGGGACAGTGCTCAAGCCCTGAGTCTAAGCCCCAGGACTGGCCAAAAAAAAAGCTCCCAGCCCCTGAGTTCAAACCCAAGGACTGGGGACACACACACACACACACACACACACACACACACACACACACACACGCCTTGAAATCAAAGGCAATGAAAGAACAGATAGAATAATGCACATGTGGTTCTTTCTTTCTTTCTTTCTTTTTTTTTTGCCAGTCCTGGGGCTGGAACTCAGGGCCTAAGCACTGTCCTTGGCTTCTTTTTGCTCAAGGCTGGCAGTTTAACTCTTGAGCCTCAGCGCCATTTCTGTCTTTTTCTATACATGCAGTGCTGAGGAATTGAACCCAGGGTTTCATGTATGTGAGGCAAGAACTCTATCATTAGGCCATATTCCCAGCCCTAGATGTTGTTCTTTAAAGGAAAAAGATAATGTATTTATTAAAGTCTATACTGGCTATAGATAACCTACATTAGAAAATGCAAAGACTCAAATTCTAAAGAATTTTACTACTTAATAGTTCAGATATAGAAGTTGCTATTATTCTTTAGGATTGACAGAATTGCTTAGATTCTTAAGTATTGTATAATGTATTTAATCCTCTTCTGTGTATTGACTCAGCATGATGTCACTTTTAGAAATATTAGCTAAGGTAAAATCTTCACTGTCTTCCTTGAACCAGCCTTAGAACAGGTCATCAAACTCTTCTATCTCTGAAATTGCACAGTAAAATATCATTTGTTGCATGGAGGGGCCATTTTTGTAATGAACTCATCTTGGAAATGGCATAATATAAATTGCTAGATAAATAGGGTGAGGTAATTGGCCCTGGACAATTCTGGGCCATGGGGAACATGTATTACTTTCTAAATGAGCTCAAAGTCATTAAAATCCTCACAAATTTCATAACCTATCATTGAAGAGAGTCTTGCTTGTTTGTTATGGGGTACTGACAATGAATAAATTAGGAAATAAAGAACTCAATGAACTGTGCCTTCCATGAAAGCAAGAGTACCTTCAAGGTAAGGAATGGTTGAAGCTGACGACTACCTACTGGTAAAAAGGTCTGTCTTACAAATTTCTCTGCTATCCTTGCCTTGCCTGCCTGCCTGTTTGCCTTCTTTCCTTCCTTTTTCCTTCCTTCCTTCCTTCCTTCCTTCCTTCCTTCCTTCCTTCTTTCCTTCCTTCCTTCCTTCCTTCCTTCCTTCCTTCCTTCCTTCCTTCCTTCCTTCCTTCCTTCCGTCCTTCTTTCCTTCCTTTTGGCAATCCTGGGTTTTAAACTAAGGTCTCTGTGTTTACAAGTGCTTTACCAGTTGAGTCATGCCCCATTACTTGCATCAGTTCTCCCCCAACCCCCCAGAGTTCTTGATTAGCTCTTGATTAGCCTCCGGTTGTGATCCTCCTACCCATGTTTTCCTGACTATCTGGGATTATAGGCAAGTGCCACTATTCCAAATCTGGAAACAGCTCTTGAGCCCAATGGCTTGCCCAGGTTGGATTCATACCACCTTCCTCCAACACCTTTGTTTTGTCTTTTAGTTAATATCCTTCCATGGAATATCCTAAAGAGAAATGGATCCCAACAAGAAGAGGAAATAGGGTCTGAAAGAGTCTAAAGTCCTTAACTTCAAATGAGAAGTCAGAATAAAAGCAGTTGGAGAACAGCCCCTTGAAATTTTTTCAGCATCCCAACCTCTTAAAACTGTGCACTACTTAGTCAATGACTTTGTTTGTTGAGGTACTGGGGTTTGAATTTCAGGCTTCAAGCTTGCTAGTTAGGAGCTCTGCCACTTGCACCATGGCACTAAGACCTTTTTGTTTCTGTTACTTATGAATTACTATCCTGTGTTTTGGATGGGCTGGCCTGAACCTTGATCTTCCTATTTGTACTATGTATACCACTCACAGTTTTGTTTTTTTAATGAGTTCTTGATAACTTTTTGCTTAGGCTAGGCCTAGAACAATGATTCTCTCAAGCTTCTCCTCTGTGTCCTGCTCAATATCCATTCTTCTTTTAAAGAGTGAAGGATCATAGAGCAACAAAAACATATATGTATGCCAAGTTTAAGAATCTTATCTTTCTGTTGATTCAGTTTAACCTAGCAATTCATCTAAAAACAAAAAAAAGGATATTTCCATGGCACAGATACTTATTATCATCAGATCGCATTTTAAAGTAATTTTGGAAAAGTGACTTACAATTCATAGCCATTAGTTATTTTCAAAAACCTTTTTCTTACCATTATTGTTATCATTATTTGAACCAGGAAATATGGGAGAGAGGGTTTGCCTTAAAATGATCATTTAGAGAGATCTTTCCTGTGTGCTCTAAGGTGCATAGATGAACCTGTGGTCACCAGCAAGCATTTCCCCAATACGCTATTTATTTCCGGGGGTTATGCACATCCCAGACAATGTCACCAGGGCTGCTGGTGCACGAGAAAATAAGCAAATGAGACACACATTAGCTCATGTGGCAAATCACTGGGGTTGCCAAGTAGAAAAGAACAAAAACTTACAGGGAAAACATTTTGTTTTCAATCTACAAGGATATTAATAAGACTCCAACCCAGCATTCTGTGGCTACATTTCCCAGGAAGAAAACTCATCTCTAGCCAAAAGAATATAACAACAAACGTCTCATATCTGAGAAATATGGTTCTCGTGATGTCATTTAAAACCTACTATTAGTGTATTAATTTTGACCAGGGCTGGCTGAAATCATTCATGCATCTCTGAGAGTTTGGCAAAGAAAGAAAGAAAGAAAGAAAGAAAGAAAGAAAGAAAGAAAGAAAGAAAGAAAGAAAGAAAGAAAGAAAGAAAGAAAGAAAGAAAGAAAGAAAGAAGGAAGGAAGGAAGGAAGGAAGGAAGGAAGGAAGGAAGGAAGGAAGGAAGGAAGGAAGGAAGGAAGGAAGGAAGGAAGGAAAAAAGAGAGAGAGAGAAAGAGAGAAAGAGAGAAAGAGAGAGAAAGAGAGAGAAAGAGAAAGAGAGAGGAAGGGAGGGAGGGAGGGAGGGAGGAAGGGAGGAAGGGAGCAGTGGAAGGAGGGAGAACAAGACAAACATTGAAGATATACACTATCTGAAACAACTTGTAATTCAGAGCTTATAAATTAATGACTAACATGACCCATTATTTGTTATAATCCCAAATCAAAATCTTCTCTATGTAAAATTCTAAGGAATCAATAGTAAAAACAAACAAGGAAGCAAACACCCTTTCTAGGCTGGGCATGATGGTACATACTCATAGCTATTTGAGAAGCGGAGTAAGAGGATCGTAGTTTGAGACCAGCCCAAGCAGAGTTAACATGAGACCCTATCTAAATAACAAACTAAAAGCAAAAATGACAAAGGGTAGGGAGATGTTGGTAGCTCAGAAAGCTCAAGTTCCAGAGTATAATACCCAGTACAAAAAGGTGGAAAGAGAGAAAGAGAGAGAGCCACTTGCTAAAAGGCTAGAAGGAGGACCAACTCAATGAACATCAAAATTTCTTGAAAGAAAAGACTTTTGATGCAAATATATCATGGCAACAGAAAATAATTATACAGCAAATTATACTACTGAATAGTAATTAAGACTAGAATCAGAAGGCTTATTATGATATAAAATGTATTTGATTTGTGAAATCACAAATGATTAATAGTTTTTGTTAGCACTTACAGCAGGTACAGCATGAAGCACTATAGGTAATTAACTTATTTAATGGTCTTGGCAACCCAAGAGATACAAGAGATAGCATTATCATTTCTGTTCTGTAGCCAAAGTAACAAAGAGATGACAAACATGTCTAAGATCACACAGGGGATATTACTAGCATGAGTTTAATCACACAGTTTCAAGGATGCTAATAATCATTGAGAATTTAGAAGTATAACTCCATAAGCATATAAAAGCTTGTCACAGAAAAGTTTACTTAGGTAAATAACACTGAACTATTTACTATTTGGATTGCTTACTTTAAGGACACCAACTGGCATGCATGACATCACAACCTTCTTTAGAAATATGAAGCAGAAGAGATTAAATTTAAATTTGCCCTTAACAGCAAAAACATACATCATGTCCTTTAATACTGGTCAGTCTTTATTAACTGACTAGCCTCAATTTGACAAAGTGTTGCTTTTTTTTTAAAACCATTATCCACTGAACCCTTTAAAAATCCCTTTAAAAAAGTTTTCAGTGACTCATGCCTATAATCCTTGCTACTCAGGAGAATAGATATAAGGATCATGGTTTGAAGCTAGTCTGGACAAGAAAGTCTGTGAGAGATATCGCAAATTAACTACCAAAAACCCAGAAGTGGAGCTGTGGCTCTAGTAGTAGAGCCCTAGCTTTGAGCACAAAAGCTCAGGGACAGTATCTAGGCCCTGAATTGCTTCTTCAAACAGCTGCCTTAAACACTACATGCTTAGGGAAAGGTCCATTGAACTCATTTTATTATTGTATTTATTTTATTGTTACAAGGAATTAAACAGAGTATGCCTTCAACAAGCAAGAAGCTGTAAAAGACAAGGGATGAGTGAAGGAGACCACTGCCAGTTGGGTCTTGATGGTAGGCTGACAGGATATGTCTGGAAATTTCTCGTTTCTCTGGGCATTGGAATTTGAACTCAGGCTCTTGCACTTACTAGGCAGGTGCTCTACTGCTTGCCTCATTCTCAGTCATTTTCTGATAAAATTTCACTTTCTCACTCTCCTTATCCCCTCCCCACCCCGCCCACTGGTCTCAAAACTCTAACCTAATCTCTACTTCTGGAGTACTTATATTACAGGCATGAGCCACCATACCCAGCCCTTCATTGATTTTAATAAAATGGAAATTACTTGAGAAGCATTATAAAATATGGCTTTCAGGAAATATTACGTGATAATTTCTTCAAAAAAAAGTAGCCTTGGCAATAATGTGTTCTAGGCCTGAATTTACAAGGATTAATACAGTGATGCATTAACCTAAATTCAGGTTAAGATTAAGGCAGGCCTTGAGGGGTACCCAGGATACCTTGCCGTGCCTAACAGCAGAGGTGTACCTCATAGCTCACTAGTCTTGAGTAAGTTCTTTAACTTAAGCTTTGCTTATTTTCTTCTCTCTCTCTCTCTCTTCTGGGCACTGTCCCTTAGCTAGCAGCACTTTTGGCCTTTTCTGTTTATGTGGTAGTGAGGAATCAAACGCATGACTTCATGCATACTAGGAAGCAATCTACCATGAAGCCATATTCCCAGCCCAAGCCTCACTTTTCTCATCACATACAAGGGGACTATTTCTTAGGGGATAATGTGTATAGAGAATACTTTGTGCAACAATACCCATCAAGGGCTGAGTAAGTCACCATTGTTGTGATCTTTATCTTTAGCAATAGATGACCAGTTTGTGTTGGAACAGGATGTAAAACACATTTTGATGAAGAGGTCTTATGAATTGTTCTAAACTGGCCTCATCCCTTCCATATGCCTGGGTACACAGAAGCAAAAATCACGTATCACTAGTGTTTTCTCCTAAGTGGCATTCATTAATCATGTTGACCTTTCTGCTTTCACCCCCATAATAACCCTTGAGCCTCTTGGGAAGTCTTTTCTATCCAAATTACAACTTTGAAGTTGAGCGATTTCGTTGTTGAAGGAAGGTTCATTCAGATACATGTACATTCACTAGGGAACTAAGCAGATTCAGGAAGTCTGAACAGAAGGGTGCTACTAAGGTTCACATTACCTGATTCCTTCTGGTTCACATGGGGCCCTTCCTGGAAGAGGAACATCTCCACATCAAAACAGAATAAAATCGTATAATTGGTCTAATCTAAACTCAAATGTATTCCTTATGGAAAGCTGCTTTGTTTAAAACAACAACAACAACAAACATAAAATATCTGATATCTTCTAAGAGATTTATGAACAATCCCTGCTTTGCTTACAGTGCAAATTCTGGTTCAAATAAAACTACTCTGCTGCCTAGATATTTGTTAACACTGTTTCAGTTCCTAGCGATATTACTATATCACCCATTTCACGAATGAGGCGGAATGGATTAAGTAGCCTATTCAGGGTTACAGATTCCTTAGAAACAGAACGATTCAAACTAAAAAGCAGTAATGATGAGCCTTCTGATGTCATTTATACCCCTGGTAGGGTCCCTGCCCAGATAGACCACAGCCTCTCCGAGCCTCAGTTTCCCAGCCTTGAAAACTTGCAGCTCAAGTCCTAAATTCCCTTCTTCCCTAAGCCTTTGCCCTGAGCGGCCTGCTTCGTTTCCATGCACAGCGGTTCTGGGTTCTGGCTACAGCCTCCCTGGGCTGGGCCTTGTGTTTTCGATGCTGGATGCGGTACAGGGGCCCCTGGCACAAGCGCAGCAGCGCAGTCCCCCACGCCTTCCTCCCCAGGGTTCAGGCTGCTTCAGCGTGGGCAGGGGCCCAACCGCCAGAAGCCCCAGAAATAGCAGTGCCTGATTCTCGGAGATGTGGGTCCAAAGGGCGGCACACAGGACACTGCCTTTAACCACTCTCATCCACCAAGGTAGCTTGTAACCACCAGTGGTTCCCAGGCTTATTTCCTTTGTAGGCACTGTGGACCCCACTTTGGTGGTAACTACTCAGAGGTAATGCTTCCGGGACCCAGGGACAAGAGATGCCACATGAAACCCCACCATCTGGACCTCCTGCATTCTGCAGCACACAGCCCTCCAAGGCTTCCCTGGAGCCTCTTCTGTACTCCCAAGGAAAAGGAACAGCTGCAGGAAGAGCATGTACCAGGACACTTCTGGGACCAGAAACGTCTGGCTCCTCCTTAGTCACGGCTGGGAGGGAGGTTGTGCAGGGCTGTTAGCAGGCCCCAGGGTGACTCAAACTCTCCTGCCACTGTTTCTGGTTTCCTCCCCACTTCTCCTTCCTTTCCTCACTGGTTCTGTCCCCCTGGGTCTAGGACAATACTCTAGCCAGGTCAGTTCCAGTCATAACTAAATCTTTCCACTACTTAGCACACAAAGGATTTGTTGAAGTTTTGTTTTGTTTCACTACTATTAAGTTAGATTGCTTCATAATCCTTTAAGTGTTTTTTTTCCCCCTTAGCCAAATCTTATTTACATATCCAGGCCAGCAAGCACGTGATTCACCCAAGGATATCACCAGAGGGGAGAAAAATATCTGATGCTGTGTCATGTAGGAGGCACAAACAACTGAACTGTGGAATAAGGACAATTGTCTCTTGAGTGGAGAGGACAGAAAACTCAGTCTAGAGACTCAGAGACAAGGAGGAGGGGTTGTAGAGGCCCCTAAGCCCAAACTAGCAGTTCCCTTTCTCTTCTCTTTTTTTCCCTAGCATTAGGATGGATGGATGTCCACAGCATCTTATAGATGAAATGGTGCTTTATTGTTTGTACTGCCCTAAATCTAAGATGTGGTGGCTTAAATACTTAAATACTAAACCGAAAAGAAACTATTAGGCATCTACAGAAAGGAAATTGGGTGTATTTTCTTTTTTATTTTATTTATTTATTTATTTATTTGGCCAGTCCTGGGGCTAGAGCTCAGGGCTTGATCATTGTCCCTGAGCCTCTTTGTGCTCAAGGCTAGCACTTTACCACTTGAGCCACAGGCCACTTCTTGCTTTTTATGAGTAGTTTATTGGAGAACAATAAACTACTTCCCTGGACTTCCCTGCCTGAGCTAGCTTCGAACCGCAATCCTCAGATCTAAGCCTCCTGAGTAGCTAGGGTTATAGGTGTGAGCCATCAGTGCCCAACTGGGTGTATTTCTTTAAACAAAATCATTTGATCAATATTTATTGATTTTCTGTAATAGGCTTATGCCAGACACACCTACTTTTCCTAGCTTTTACTCCATGGGAAGGATAAACTGAGCCAGTCAAAATTACTTCCATTTTGAAAGGAATTATTTCTATTATAGGAGAATAGACAGATCCTCAGTTATCAGTGATTTTTTTTTAAGTAAAACAAATTTTAACCTGGAGACCAGGAGACCTGGAACAATGATCTCTTTCTCCAGTGAGAAAACTTTAAACATTTAATGAGCATTTACCAGGAGATACTAGTGAGATCTTGACTGTAAACTGTCTGATTCTCAAGCAAACACAGCACAACACACACAGCAACCTTCTGACCCACCCTCTCATCCTACCATTCCTGTGGCCACCTGTAAGTCTTGATCTTCAATAAGTATACATTTTATTATCTTTAATAGGAAGGGACTGTGGTAGGGGAGTTCTCATTTACCCTCTGTTCTAAGATGAAATATTTGTTTAATTCAAAAATCCCTTAATATTACCCATGATCATTTTAGTTTTTAAATAATGGCACTACATGCTTCATAGCCTAAAAATAACTCACTGTCATAACCTTTGAGAGCAATACTGATGCAAACTTCCCTTGTATTTATTGTAGTCAGTAGAGAGGGTGAAAGATGTCAGTGATAAAGATTGAAGGATAAAGGGAGATGCTTTCAAAGTGCTCAAGTTTCCCCCTTGGAAAATGATTTTGTCTCTAATATTGTCTCCAGGACTCCAGAATTTAGTGTCAAAGGTTTGTGAATGGATTTCAGAATGTGCAAGTAGCACCTCCCATCATTAGCTGTCTACATTAAAAAAAAAAAAAAAAACCACTTGCATACTTTTGGTCAACCACTGTAAAATAAACAGTCCTTCCCAAATGTTTTTGTTTTCTTTGACAGCACAGCAATAATTCACTTAGAATGTTGCAGAACAAAATAGCACTGTAATGCTGCTGCAGAGCTAGTGTTTTATGACTTCTACTGAAGTTGTTTTTAAGTGAAAAAAATGTCAGACAGCAAAGAACATAGAACACTTTGGAGATACGTTAAATTTGTGTCTTCACTTCCTGTTCCCATCAAAATACATCTACATCTATGTGTGTGTGTGTGTAAACACACATGCACACCAACATATGTATAAATGAGTATTTTGTATGCATCTAAAACAATACAATCTACAGGCTTTGCTGTTTCATACTACTTTTGTTTCAAACCTGAGAAATGTGCATCAAAATTATGGTGCTATAATCTGTGTTTATGCAAATGATGGCATAAATTAATATTTGTCCTTGCTTAGAAAAAATGATGGGAAAAAATGTCCTAACACACTTTCCCATAATTTCTCCTCCAGCCGTGCCCATCAGAAAGAAGTATAGAGCTGGGCACTTGTGGCTCACTCCTGTAATCCTAGCTAGTCAGGAGGCTGAAATCTGAGGATCACAAGTCATAGCCATCTGGAGCAGGAAAATCCATGAGACTCTTATTTTTAACTAAGCACCAAAATTCAGAAGTTGAGCTGTGGCTCAAGTGGTAGAGCACTGGTCTTGAGCAAAAACAACTTAAGAGATAAGACCCAGTCTGAGTTTGAGCCACAGTACCAACACAATAAATAAAATAAGTAAATAAATAAAACAAAAAAGTAGGGAGGGAAGTCTTTACATATAGTTTGTTCCAAAGGTGATATAATTTGGTTAAAAAAATAAGATTCTTTTTTAGAGGAGAGGATAGGTTTGTTACAGATATACATAGGAAGGATGAAAAATCGTTTGAGAAATTGTATAGGGCTTTTTCCAAAGACAGAGGATATATTTGCAGCAGACAATATTTGAAGGAAGAAAACGGACTATTACATCTTTATCTTACCCATTCTCCCCTCTGAAAAAAAACATTTCTGGCCTGTATATCATGGCTGGTAACTGCTGTTCTATGACTAGCATGAATAAATCTTGGACTAAGTTTCATTGCCGAGGCCAGGAGTTTATCAGCAGAACCATCGCACCTGCATTCCTTGCAAGTCATTAGCTCTGGCTGCCTGGCCTGGCTTGAGCTTCTCCAGCAGAGAGCAGTGAAACACTGTCAATAAATCTCCTTCGGGGAAACCAAAGAAAATTCCAAGCTAGGAAAAAAGGCAAGAGCAAAAGTGGACAGGCCCATCAGAACGGCAGAGCTCAAACCTTGTTGCCACAGTATCACTACATAGGTTATGTATTATACAATATTATATGTTTATGTGCATTTGCATGTTACACGTTCATAACAATATCACTTAGCAGTGAGGTAGATAATTCAGAAGAAAATAACATGTGTGCATTCCAAAATAAGCTGCTTATCAGAAACCTATTATTCCTATACATTAGACCTGTATTAGCATTGTTCTTTGTTTCTTTCTTTTTTTTCTTTTCTTTTTTTTTTTTTTTTGCCAGTCCTGGGGCTTGGACTCAAGGCCTGGGCACCCTGGCTTCGTTTGCTCACAACTAGCACTCTTATTTATTGAGCCACAGCACCACTTCCGACTTTTTCTGTTTATGTGATGCAGAGGAATCGAACCCAGGGTTTCATGGATGCTACGCAAGCACTCTACCACTAAGCACTTTCCTAGCCATGTATTAGCATTATTCTTGCACAAGTAAGTTGGTGATTTTATTTTATTTTATTTTCCTTTTTAAATTTTATTGTAATGATGTACAGAGGGGTCACAGTGGGCTGGGAATATGGCCTAGTGGTAAAGTGCTCACCTCGTGTACATGAAGCCCTGGGTTTGATTCCTCAGCACCACATATATAGAAAAAGCCAGAAGTGGTGCTATGGCTCAAGTGGTAGAGTGCTAGCCTTGAGCAAAAAGAAGCCAAAGACAGTGCTCAGGCCCTGAGTTCAAGCCCCAGGACTGGAAAAAAAAAAACACAACAAAACAGAGGGGTCACAGTTATGTAAATAAGGTAATGAGTGCATTTCTTTTGAAACAGTGTTATCTACTCCTCATTTTCTCCCACTTTCTCCCCCATACACAAGTTATAAAGTTCATGTTCAACTTAGTGCTTAGTGAGTGTCACTGACTGTTGAATTGGTTCACCCTTTGTCTCATTGTTTCTGTGGTTCCCTTTCCCTTCCCCAAATGAGATCAATGTATATACAAGACAAAGGGTACGGAAATCAAGAACAGTGACCACTGGGAATAATTCAAAGGAAAAGAAAGAAAGAAAAAAAGAAGTAACTGAAAATAGTGCATAAAAAAACACCACTTGTTTCCATCTCTTGGAGGAGGTACAAAGAAGATGGTGGAAAGTTAACTAGGAACGAACAGAGTTCTCTGGGAAGAAGCAGAATTTTAGAGTCCCATCAACCTTTCTGTGTCTAGAGTCACACCAAGGAAGCCCACAGAGTGGTGCTTTTATTGTCATCGGCATCCTCACAATGTCTGCTCTTCCATCCAGCCATCTACCTTGTCAGGTACTCTTTGCTTATGAAGCAGTAAAAGCTTGGTAAAGCAACTGCAAAACTTTATATATCCACATTCTGTGAAACATTGGCCAGAGCACCACTGAAAGAAGTCTGAAAAATAAAGTGTAATGTGCCTGCAATGCCAAAGTAGAAGTGTGAATGGAGCTTCTAGGTAAAGCTATCTATGACATGGAGCATGAACTTGCTAACAGCACATCACAAAAGTGTGCATGCTCCCTAAACATCCTGCCATTGGCTGGAGTGCAAGCAGATTCTTTCTTCCTATCAACAATAGCATGATGGCAGAGAGAATTATTATTATTATTATTTTTTGGCAGAGAGAATTAGTGAGTGAAATGTTCATGTTTGGCTGCTCTTAAAGAAAACATATATTTCCACAAAAGGAAGCATGAGTATTTATGATCCCATGATGCATGGGATGATTTGACTGTTGGTGTTCCTGGATAGAAATAAATAAAAGAATGCAATACTTTTTTTAAAAAATGGAACGATATCAGAGGAGTGACCTAAAAAAAGAATCCAGGCAGAGCATTCATTTGCTCTACTGAAGTGAGAGCTAATATTCTATGTATACATCACACAAAACTTTTGACCAGTGGCTTGATCAGTTCCCATGCTGAATTTTTTTTTTTTCTGTCTTCAAAGCCCTGGGCTCAAATGCCAGCCTCTGCAGTCAGGCTGCCAAAATCTGAAGTGAAGCATGGGGCACTACACATTAAAGGGGAGAGGTCAGAATGGCACCTTGCCCGAAAAGCACACTGTTTGGCAGAGTAAACTTAGAAGAGACCGGCTAACATCAAAAGTGACCGTGTGTGTGTTACTTCAGCCCAGTGATTGGTGTCATCTGACCTTCGGTTGGAATCTCTGCTCCGTCATTCCATCTGCCACTTCTTAAAGGAAATGCCTCTCCCTCTCCTCTCCTCTTAGAGCCCCTTTCCCCAGCACCACCCAGAAAATAGAAAGCTCCAAACAAGGAAAGGACATGCAGATGACAAATAAAGCTTCAGCCAGCACACCCCGTGGCCAAGATGCCTACCACTGAGGTCACAGGCAAAGCAAAGGTGGTATGGCTAGGAAACAGCTGTCCTATGCCCACTTGAACTTCCTCCCCCTTGACTTCTCCCAAGGTTTCCATGAGATGTCTCCCATCTCTTCTTTGTTCCTTCCTTTCTTCCTTTTCCTTGTTCCTTCCTCTTTTTCTTCTTTCTTTTCCTTCATTCATCCTTTTCATTCCTTTTTCTTTCCTTCTTTCTTTCTTTCTTTCTTTCTTTCTTTTTCTTTCTTCCTTCCTTCCTTCCTTCCTTTCTTCTTCCTTCTTCCTTCCTTCCTTCCTTCCTTCCTTCCTTCCTTCCTTTCTTTCTCTCTCTTTCCTTTCTTTCTTTCTTTCTTTCTTTCTTTCTTTCTTTCTTTCTTTCTTTCTTTCTTTCTTTCTTTCTTTTCTTCTTCCTCTTTCTTTCTTATCAGTTCAAACAAGAACAATGAATTCCTCAAGCCCACAAGAATGTGACAAGGTGTCAACAAAGCCAACCAGAAAGTTGATGTATGGCCCCTATAGCCCTATAAATCACTTTGTGGCCAAGGTTACAAAGAGTGAGCTAGCAGCTCAGAGCCCAGAGTGTGAGCTCTTTCCCCCCTCCCACACTCACACCCCCTGCCATCTCCCCTGCCCCAGCTCCAGTCCCCTCACAGATGCTCACCTGTCAGCCCCTCCATCACCAGCTGACCTGTGCAAGAATTAAGACAAGCTCTTTTCCGTCTGTGGCAAGTACCGCACACGCACACTGTGGAGCACTGTATAATTTAATGTGCTTTAGGGACATGTATTTACATGGCTTTTTTGAAAGCTGTCTGGAAAGTTCTTTTTGAAATGTTAATTTCAAAGGTTTACAAATGGCAAAAACACTTGTTCTTAGGTTAAAATGTGATTTAGAAAGTTTGGACTTAAGTGATGAAATGATTTTATGGTTTCAAAAATCAGAAGCCAAAGCTAGGTGTGGTGGTTCATGCATAGAATTTCAGCACTCCAGATGCTGAGACAGGAGAATAACAAAATTTGAGGCTAGCCTGGGCTACATAGGATGACACTCTCTGTAACTTCCTCTAACATCTCTCTGTCTGTCTGTCTTTGTCTCTTTTTCATACACACACACACACACACACACACACACACACACACACACACACACACAGGAGGCCAGAAACTATTTTGCTTTGTAGTGATACAAAGAGAAATTACCAATCTAGAATTCCACTCTGGGTACTTTTTGGTTTTCTTGAAAGAAAAATTGAATATGTAATTGTATGCATGCTAAATTAGGAGGAAAAAAGGATAAACATTGCTTTATACAAAGTAACCTATGGCAAATACATAATTATCAAATAAGACATTTTCTGTCAGTTTTAACATGTCTCATTGATTTTGGGGAATGACTACACAGTGTAAATTACTAATACAAATACTCCCAAAAATAGTTCATCCAAATGATTGACTCATTGTATGGCAACTTAGAATCCATTCCTTAAAAATCATAATACAGTGTTTCTAATTTTTTAAACTACCTTGGATGCATAGTCATGCAGACTGAAATAGCTAAGTAAATAGTTCATGTAAACATTTATTCATATGCTAGACTGAACTGTACTTACTACATTCCTATACAGCAAGCTTAGAGGAAAAAAGAACCGCAAAAAGGTCATTTTGTTGAACACTGAAAACAATATGATAAAAAGTTTCAAATTCACTTGACAATGGCAACCATGGTCCGCCTGCTTGAACATGGTTCTATTTCTTCCCACAGACTATTTTTTAAAATCCAAATTTCTAAAAATAGCTGGAGTAGCAGAAATAAGCTCATGTTCTACTAACCTTGCTTTCTTCTCTAGTTTAAAGTAGTGTAAAAATAGTTCAAAGGCAACAACATGTAAAAATAAAGCAAGAGTACCCACCAAATTAGTGGTTTCAAACTGTTGGTTGGTATAAGCCTTAGTATTTATAAAAACAAAAACTGAACATGTGAACACCTCGATAGCACAGTGGTCTTCAAAATAACAAACTAATGGTTATTATTAACTGCACAATTTAGTGCCTGTTAACAGATCACCTTAGAATAATATCATTTACCCATTCAAGAACACAACTGTTCAATGACATGAAATATAGCTGGCATTGTCAACAAGCAATCAGAGAATGCACTGAGCCACTGTGAGTATTTACTGAGACGGCTTAGAAGAATGAAAGTTCCATTTGAGGTTACTATTGAATGCTACTTGTGATAAGTATTTCTTCTTGCTTTTGCACATTGATGTTCTAAACAAAATCAGTTCCACCATGGCTATAGTGACAAGCTACACAATAAGTTCTATGGCAGTGTTTCCATGGAGGAATTTTTTTTTTTTCTGATTGGATAGAGGGAAATGAAAACAGAAAGGAAGGCAAATCTAGTGATCTCCATATTATTGCAGCAAATAAAGGTTGTAGAAAGAGCTATATCTGTTTTAAACTGTGACTTTATTTTCCTGGGGTGGAACTCCAAACTGAAAATGGGAAAGAAGAAGTTGAGCCAACCATGTATGCTGTCATAATATACTTAAACATACTTGTGAAAACAGTTTTCATACAGAGATAGAGAACCATAACTGAGTGAGAACCAGGGTCATCTATTATTTCAAATGTTGTAAAAACAAGCAAGCAAGCAAACAAATAAAAATACCTTGCTCTGTCTTAAGCAGGCTAAGGGTAAATCTGAGCAGCCTCACTCCCACCCCAGGAAGCTGCCAGGGCCCCTGTGAGCCACCCTATGCCTCCTTCTAAAAGCAACTACCACAGCTTCTAGAAGGAGTCACACCTTAAGGGAGTTTCCTTCTTACTGGAAACCTTTTCTTGCATGAGAGCAGTTTGTTCCCCATAAAGAGAAGATTATTAAAATCTCCTAAATTTCATTAGGAAAGACTATATTAAACACTTTTTCTCAATATGTCTCAACAAGACTAACACCTAAGCCGAGGCTAGATAGATCAAAGTACATGCGTTTTATATACTATCTCATATACATATATACATATATTATATAATTTATTTTTTGTTTGTGTGGCACCAAGGAATTGAACCCAGTGCCTCATGCATGCTAGGAAAGCACTCTACCACTAAGCCATATTCCCAGTCCCTCAAATATATTTTATAGATCCTTTGTTTATATATTAGTTTTGGTGTCACATAAAATCGCTTTATCTTCATAGATAACAAAGGAACATATAAGGGATAAATTCTTACTGATATTCACAATTAACTGATATCAATAAATAGTCCAAGACTCAAATTCAGATTAATAGACAATAAAGAAAATTTAAAAGCCAGGCATCAGTGGCTCATGTCTTTCATCTTAGCTACTCAGGAGGCTGAGATCTGAGAATCATGTTTTGAAGCCAGCCCAGGCAAGAAAGTCCTCAAGACTCTTATCTCTAATAAACTACTCAAAAAAAGCCACAAGTGGTTCTGTGGTTCAAGTGGTAGAGCACTAGCCTTGAGCTCAAAGAGGCTCAGGAACAGCGCCCAGACCTTGAGTTCAAGACCCAGGATAGGCAGAAAAAAAGAAAAAAAAAATTATTACAAATCTGTCCTTGTTTCATGTCACTTCATTCATTCAGCAAATAGTCTTTAAACATCTAATGCTATAAAGTGTTAGGATAGGCTGTAAAGAGATAGAAAATGAAATCTCACAGATTGTTTGCTGTTAATTGCTACTTCAGCTGCTTCCAGTGTTGCTTATCTTTGAATGAGTGTGAATTTTGAATTCCATGAAGGGGTAACATCACATGTTGAACCCTGCAGAGGCCCTGCATATTATGCATATAATAAATAAACTATCAATATCATTCTTGTTGAACAATCATAGAGAAATGCAACAAGCAAGACTTGAAACAAATCCCTAATCCCATGTCTTTATTATTGACAATGACAATTTTCCAAAGATGAATATAATAAAATACAATTCAGAGTAATGAGATAGACATCACATCTAAATATATGCATACACATACACATGCATAACATGTATATATACATACTATATATATACATATATACATATTATAAGACATTAACTTTCTACCAAGTTCTTAGTTTTCAGTATGAGAAGTTAAACATTGATTATCTCTAATATATGATTTACTGGCCAGTCTCCCTGGAAGTCTCACTTCTTCTCCTTCCGTCTATTTTATTAAAATAAATAGTAACCTGCATGAACAAAAGCACACCTGATTTTGTGAATGACTATAACAAACCCTTGCTCTCCACAAGTATACAACTGTTGAGGAAAAACAGAACTTGGCCCAGGATGCACAGAGTTTAAACACCACTGAGGATAATGCAGGACTAACTGAGGGCTTCTTTGAATCAACCGAGCTGCATAAAAATTTTTCTCTCAATATATACTGTGAGAGGGAATGAAAGCTTTCGTGCCAATTGTTGCCCCTTGTGGTTTTCACAGTGCCATTCACTTCTACCATGCCTGGAATTAGAATCAACAAGGTTCAGAGTGTGGCAATAGATAACATAGCTTGGACACATTCTTTCCTTGAATGCTTTCTATTTCTGCACTGTAAATATGGGGATATATGACACATAGTCTCATGTGGAAATGATACTCAGCTAAACAATCACAGTACACTAAAATAGGCCTTACACCAGGTGTAAGAAAGGTGTCTTGGAGTCAAAAGAGGAGGTAAAAGGTCAAAAACTGAACCTTGGGAGAAGCATTTACGTGTGTGCAGCTAGGGAGAAAGGTAAAGAATGTGCCTATCAGAGAAGAGATGTAAGACAACCAATGCACATTTGGGAAGAACTGGTTGTTCTATGCTAAGCAAGATGAGAGTGTAGCGAGTGGATGGAAGGAGGCAAGACTAGAAACTAGACCTAGTGCTCTATCTACATGAGAAGTTTGGACTTTATCCCTTCGGAGAATGGCAACCATTGAGCTTTTCTGGCAGGACAGATAAGGTCTGTGTTTTGAAGATAACAGTGAAGTGGGCAATGAGCTAGGGGGAGGAGACTGGAGACCACAAGGAGGATTATGGTAGTAGGAGTGTAAATAGTTTAAGTGAGGAATGATAAGGGCCTTTGTGGAGAAAGCAGTGTGAATGGAGAAAAGATATCTCAAAACAGATGGCTCAGGCACAGCTAGGAGCAATGAATGGCAAATCTTTGTGAGTGCTGAGAGAGGAGAAAAAAGCAAGTCAAGGATGATGGGAAACTGATGGTTCTGGCTAATAAGCCAAGAATGCAGCCACTAAAATGCAAGTAATTGAAATGTAGATGTCAGGAGGCTAACTCATAGTAAATGTATGGAATAAAAATTATCCAAGAGTCTGTCTCAGATATAACCCTGGGTATGGGAGAGAGAAGCACATATGTGATCCAAGGAGCTTTCAGGAGATAGAAAACACATGAGGTCAAGCTGGGTTACTGGGGATCTATGGCGGGAAAGTAAGAAACAGGAAAATGTGGTCAATGTGACCGGTGTTTCAGCCTAGATGTCAGGATGAAGACTAAGAAGGGTTGCTTGGATTTGTTAAGTTTTTAAGCTTTTGACAACATTAAGGCACTCCCTGTGAAACAGAGACGAACAGAGTAAAAGCCAGATCGTATTAGACTCAGGAGTGGATAGAAGGCATGAAGGGAGAATGTTTTCTTCTGTATTCTGTTGTTTCTAGGCCATGTCACAAAGGCTCTGATCTACAGGGGATGGGTTGTATCACTTCCTTCTGCACAAAACCCAAGAAAGCTTTCTGAGACTATGTTGGAGCTTTGTAACACACCTAAGATTGATAGGTTATTGTGACATTAACACACCAAACAGGAGAGTTAAATATACTGCTCCTAGTCGTAGGTTATTTCACTACCCTTGAGCTTTCTAGAAGACACATAATTGGATGAAGTGTGAGCAGAGATTAAATTAGAAGAGGTTTTTAAAGACTTAGCAGCTCATCTGACATTATTCTGCAGAGATGAACTCAAAATGAACTCATAGTGGAGTGTGCCCAGCACAGGAATGTAGTAATCTCACCTAAAGGTAAAATGACACTTTCAGAAGTTCCATAGGAAAGAAATACAGTGATGGATAAAACACATTCTACCTCATTATTTTTTGGAGCATTCAAAATTCTCTGGAGAAAGAAAAAACACTACCTGGAAACAAAACTAAGAGATCCTTACTTCTATTAATGAACTTAAATTCATTTTCCATTCACACACTAGAAAGGCAGAAACATATGAATAGATTAGGAGAGCCAAAGAGACACACTAGGGCAGGTGTCCACAAAGACTGTCTGTTAAGAATCAGATGATATATATTCTAGACTTTATGGCTGGATAGTCTCTGTCACAGATGCTCTGCTCTTGTCGTTTGAGCTGCCCCAGGCAACATAGGAGCAAGTAAATATGATTATATTCAGTATAACTCATCCACACAGAAATGTGAACTTCACATTTATTGTTTTAAACAGTAAATATGTATAAACCTGCATTAGGAAATATATATTGGGTTGGTGAACGACACAGGACCTTGTTAGGTTTTCCTGGTCTGCCCTAAACATCTGGACTCAAGCAGTCTACTGCCTCAGCCTCCTGAGTAGCTGAGACTGCAGGTGCCCATAACTGGGTCCATAAATACATGTTTTAAAAAGTAATTCCTAAAGAAGAAAATGGATGTGGTAAATAAAAATACCACATAAGTCATTAGATTGTAGCTGACAGTGTGGGCTTTTGACTGAGCCTACGATTTTTCTAAATCAAATCAGATTTGGTTGGTCATTTATTTGCATAGAAAGCTTTAATGATTTTATCTTGGAATGCCCTCATGATCCATCACCCTTGTTTAGGTTCATTGTTCATATCTACCCCAAGTCAAGGCCCTAACTCACAATATTTAACTAGACTTTCTGCTCTTATTGAGGCATACTTTATTTTTTCCTGCCTCCATTGATCTGTTCTTCTCACATGGCATGGAAGGCTCTCTCCAGAAATTCCTCCCCCATCTGTTCTATTAAAATCTCATTCTTTAGGGCTCAGCTGAAGTACTGTCATCTCCTTTGTAAAGCCTTCTGTATATCAGCTACTTGGGACAAGGATCTCATAGCTCAGTGTTTATGATTTATATTTTGACAAAATATTTATAAAACCACTACCTTAAAATAATCTTATGAGGATTAAATAACAAGATGATGTTCATAATGCCCCTAACATAACATCTGACATACAATTGAAGTTCAAAACAAGCTGATACTGTATTTATACATGTACTCCTATCTACCACTAGATCATAAGTTCTTGAAGCTAAGAATCATATTTTTGTGTGTATGTGCCAGCCTTAGGGCTTGAACTCAGGGCCAGGGCACTGTCCCTGAGCTTTTGTGCTCAAGGCTAGTTCTGTACCACTTGAGCCACAGTTCTACTTTCTGCTTTCTTGTGATTAATTGGAGATAAGAGTCTCACAGGCTCTCCTGTCCAGGCTGGCTTCAAACCACAATCTTCATTTCTCAGCCTCCTGAGAATGTAGGATTATAGGCATGATCCACAGTCACTCAGCTTTAAGAATCACTTTTTATTTAATTGGACACAAATCTATTGATGACCTGTCTGCATACTATGTTAAGTGCTAATCAAATGCACTTAAATAAATTGCATATTGAACACTAATTTTTTTTTGCAAAACTTTGCCAATGCTTTTAATTCTAAAGCTAAGTTTGAGAAGGTTTGAAAAGCTGTTAAGATTTCTATAAACTTTCTGATTGTTTTGGGTACACAGAGCAGGGAATGACAAGCTTTGGAGATGAGCAGTCCTGTGATCAAGATTCAGTTTTATTATTTTCTAGCTGTTTATTTGTACAAGATACATATAATTTCTGGTACTCAGTTTGTTTTTAAAGCCACCAATGCCTTTAGTAAATTGGATTCAGAATGTGTTTAAATGCCTCATTTAAATTATCTGTGTTGTAAACTGATGCTCTAAATAGTACAGTCTTAAATGAAATGCAAATTATAGATTTTAAGTATTCATTTATAAATACAGAACTCAAGCAGCACTCTCTGGCCCTTTTTGTGTGTGGGAAAGATACAGGTAATAGAAGGTGGTTTCACTATGATCCCTAAGGAATGAGCCTATTGACAACTTCCTTTTTGATTTTCCCCTGATAGTCTCAGCCAATAGCAAGAGGGGTATATGAACTATATCACATTAGACTAGAGGTTCCACCCCCCCCATCAGGTAGAATTTTAGGAACTATAATAGCTATTATCTGTGGGGTAATTCCTTGTCATTTCCATTTCCTAGTCATTCCAGTCATCTTTCTGTGCTGCTCTTCAATCCACTATCCTATTTCTCTTATCTTGATTAGATTTATAAAGGCACATGATGTTGATAGTGTCAAGGTAGGTATATGCTGAAGCTCCCACAAAAAATTAATCGAAGCTGACTTTAGTATGGAATGAGTCCGAACCTTAGAAAACGGTTTCCTAGATGCACTCTTGTTAATATTTCCATAAAGTTCTCTATTTCAATATTTCATATTAAATTTGTCTCTGATCAAGAGTATGTAGAAACTTGGCAAAGACAATGCCTTAAAACACATAATAATAAAAATGATAATAAATTTGACTCATATGTAATATTCTTGCAGCTTGGACAGCAATAGAATTTATAATATGATAGTACTTATATTTTGGGCTTTGGCACACATTCTTAATTTACTTTTCAACCTTAAAATTCATCATTTCACTATTCTATTAAAAGAAAACCAGGTCGGGCATGGTAGAGTACTAAGCAAAAAGCTATAGGTAGGAAGATCATGGTCAGAGGCTGGTTCCCCAGCAAAAAGATCCTTCCTAAAAAATAACTAAAGGGAAAATGATTTGGGGGGAGTGTGTGTGGCTCAAGTGGTAGAGCAAATGAGGCCTTGGGTTTATACCTCAGTGCCAAGAAAAAAAGTAACCAATAAGAAGTGCTAATCACTGGGCATTGGTAGCTCATGCCTATAATCCTAACTACTCAGGAGGCTGAGATCTGATGATCACTGTTGGAAGCCAGTCTGAGCAGGAAAAGCTATGAGACTTTTATCTCCAATTAACCACCAGAAAAACCAGAAGTGGTACTTTGGCTCAAAGTGGTAAAGTTCTAGCCTTGAGCAAAAGAGCTCAGAGAAGAGGAGCTCAGGTGTGTTCAGAGTGGTGTGCAGTGGACGAATGAATCAAGACAATGTGGTATATACACACAATGAAATTCTAGGCTCCCCTCAGAAAGAATGACAGTACCCTATTTGTAAGGGAATGGAAAGATTTAGAAAAAAATTATATTAAGCCAAGTAAGCCAGACCCAAAGAAACATAGGTTTCATGGTTTCCTTCATTTGTAATAATTAAAATGTGCCTCTAAATCTACAAGTATGGACAAATGATGATAAAAAACAAAAATTACACTTGGACATGATAAATTAAACAGGACCCTAAATATTCACACAGTGAGATCAAAGGAAGATATTCTTAGAAGAGGATCACAAAGGCTCAATAGGCATGTGCATAGGATCATATAAAATGAGGCTTATGGAGCTGAGAATATGGCATAGTGACAAGAGTGCTTGCCTCGTATACATGAAGCCCTGGGTTCGATTCCCCAGCACTACATATACAGAAAATGGCCCGAAGTGGCACTGTGGTTCAAGTGGCAGAGTGCTAGCCTTGAGTAAAAAGAAGCCAGGGACAGTGCTCAGGCCCTGAGTCCAAGGCCCAAGACTGGCAAAAAAAAAAAAAAAAAAAAAAAAAAAGGCTTAATAAATGAACTCCCCGCCCCCCCTCCCCCCGCCCAAAAAAGGAAATACGAGGTTCTTGTATTTTACTTTTGTGGGCTTTTCCCCCCTGTTTTTCCCCTTTTGTTGCTGTTTTTGACTTCTGTACCTTTTATCTTATATGTAAGTTTATTTGATTTGCAGAGGTAAAGAGGAAGCACAGAAATAGTGGGACAAAGGTGAACTAATTCAGCAGTGATAATCACTAGACACTATGTTAAACATGAACTGTACAACATATGAGGTGGGTGGAGCAGGAGGGAAAAAACTGGGAGAAAGCAAGGGAAGAAATGACACTATTCAAAAATTAATGTACTCAATGCCTGACATATGTATGTAACTGTAACCCTCTGTATATCACCTTTATAATTAAAAAAACAACAACAAAAAAAATTACTCAGAGACAGGCCCAGGCCCTGAGTTCAAGCCCCATGACCAAAAAAATAAATAAATAAAATAAAAGGAAAAGCACTAATCACCTAGTTGACAACTCATTAGTATTAATGCTAGCAGTTCCATCAATTGTAGTAGGGATTTAGTGAGAGAGATCAGTAGAAATAGGCAAGGCTGATACTATCCTTGTTTTTCTGCTATCTCATGATTCGAAGATTAACTTTTATGGAGTCCTGAACCAGACAAGAACTGAGAAGAAAATAGCAATTACCTATTTAGTATCTATAAAAAGAAACTCCTGTTGCTTTTTCTCCATCTCAAAGTAAATGATGATTTGGCCACCAATGATGTGATCCATTGCCTCCGTCCTTTTCATGTTTTGACACCACCAAGACTGGATGTAAACTAAGCCCTAGATCATAATGGACCCCTATCAGGATAATACTTTTCATACTCTGTGTGTGTTCAATCACCTACCACTCAAGAAGCTCTTTGACATGGTCTCAACTCTAAGAACTAATGAAAATGGCACCTGGAGGGGGGAAATGAAGCCAGAACAAAGAAGTCAGAAACATGAGACTGTGAGGATCAGGCTTATCTGTGCTGCAGTGTGAAGAAAGTTTCAGACTCAAAGAACTTAGCAATTGTACCTGTGGTTTCCTCTTGAGACCTCAGTGTCACAAGAGTTCCTTATGCTCTCTGCAACTTTCAACAGACTTGCCTCTTTTAGTGGGGCCAGTGGCAGAGGTTCCTTCTCAGATGCAGAGATTCTTTTGTGAGCAATGTTGGATGGGAAGGACTCAGAAAAAGAGTGAACATCTTTAGAAAAAGAGGACAGATTTATAAACAGATGTTTGTGACATCTGTTCCCATTTTGTACTGTGGTGATGACAGAGTGGGAAACCAAACTTGAGTCAATGTAGCAACATGGCGCCTAAGTCTATTAGCCATTCAAGCTCTTGGTAAATATTGCTAGGAAGAGTCCAACAAACAACAGGAGGATCTTGTGATGATATAAGAAAGAGAAGTTACAGCCTGGTCCTCCACCTATTTTCAAGTTTTGTGCAGGTGACAAGCTATGTATACACACACACACACACACACACACACACACACACAGAGGCACAATCACACTCATTCAATTCTTTTTCTCACTCCTTTCAAAACTCCGCCCAAATTTGTGCAGGCAGCCTCACAGTACTGACTAATAGCTCACGCCTCAACTCTGTGTCCCCACAAGACTCATATCCTCCACTTTTACACAATTTGAACTTGGCAGAAGTGTTCTTTGGTTGATTCATGTGAGCTCAGTCCAACTGATTTGTCAGTATCATGAGGATAGAGTTTCCGTCTTTTCTTTCCTTCATGTCCTCTCAAAGCCATTAGTTCTGCAGCTTAAACATAATAAACACTCACTAAGGGAAGACTAGCCAGCCAATTCTGACGACTCTTGCTCAGATACCACTCCAAGTGTGCTGGTTCCTGGCTCTCCCTCTCAAGATTAAGTTCCTAGAAGTTCCCCTTCCTGATTAGACCTCCATATTTTCATGCTGTCTTCCTATCCCGAAACAAAGATGTTCTCAACAAAACCAGTATAGCAAAGTGTTGAACCCACAGGGGTTCAAGTTCTGTACCTCCCCAAAGTAAGTGGCTATTTCTATACAGTTTGTGCTATTGGCTAGCTAGAATCTGAAAAACAGGAAGAGTAACATGCCATAAATTCATAGGGTCAGCTTTTTATTAGTTGTGGATTCCTATCAGTTGTTAGCTAAGGAGTTTCATGCATTTCTCTTTTTTCAGAAACTCTATTTTCTCCTTTAAAAAAATATTTTGCCACTGTATTTGAAAGCCAGAGAGCCACAACGGATTGCTTCTTCTCTATACTCCACAATTTCTACAGGGAAAACAGCAGCAGAAGAAGCAATTTGACTCAAATGGGTTAAGAGCACACAATACCAACTAATACATATAGATGTGTGTGTGTTTTGGTACATGATTCACATATTTGTATGTGCATATGTATGTATATATGTATGCATGCATGTATGTATGTATGTATGTATTCCTGTATATGAAGTTTTTACTGGTAAGAATAACTGCAATATTAATGATTTGACTGCTTTCTAAACTTTGTGCTAAAGAAGGAGAGGCAAGTGAAAAGGATAGAGGTCATAGCAATTTTAATTTGAACCTTATGAATAATCATACAGCTGTCACCAAAAGAAAAGTTATAATGCATCACGTCTACTTTTCCTTGACTCTATGACACCTGTTATCATCTTTGGGTGTTGTAACTAGCCACAGTTTTCATAACATAGGATGAAACACCTAACAAAGGATACTCAGCTCCTACCTCTCTCTCCTCATTTATACCTAACATATCTCACACTGCAAGGAGGTTCCTTCTTTCCAGTGTGAGCTCTAAAAATTACAGATGGCCTTCCTCATCAAGTCCACCCAAATTATCTGATTTAAAGTAGCTTCTCCTATGGCTATGGAATGTAGTTCAGTAGTAGAGTGCTTGGCCTAGCAGGAGTGAGGTCCTGGATTGAACTGACTTCACAAAAGTAAGTAAATAATTACAAATAGAGAAGCCTCTTTTACTCCAACCCTGGAGATCACACTAATTTGGTTCACTTTTCTTCTTAGCCCTGCCTTTAATTAATGGCTTTGTTTTTTAACAGCCAAGCCATTACTTAGAATTCTGTTCTGGAATGTAAGAGCCATGAAAGTAGACTTGAACTGCCAATTAGCCCTCTCCAATATCTAGCAGACAGCCTAGTATTAGCAAGTGAAGTGTGTGAAGCATGTTAGCTGAGTGAGTAAATAGTTGTCTCTCTGTGTTCATGCTGTTTCTTTTTTTTTTATCTTAGCTATGTGAATTATTTTACTCTCTAAAATACAGGTCCAAACTCACTGAACACACAGGAATAATGTAATTATCGACTTGGAATGATTCCTAGGGTTACAAATTTTTATTCTCCATCATTTTAGACAGTCACTATAATCTGAATATAATTGAAAAATATTTAAAATGTTGTTACCTTCCCATGAGTAACTGCCCACTTTGATACTGGAGAAACAGAAAAAAATGGCACTCTAGTGCATTCTGTATTGCATTCCAGTTCAAAGTTGAAAACTTCTGAAAGCCTGATTTTATACAATAGTTCTTTTAAAGCAACAGTGATCCTATTCTCAATACATATATGCTTAATTATTATACAGTACTTTATACCTGCTTTTAGTTAAAAAGGTCACACTAAAGAATTCAAACAAAAAGACTCTAATGTGCAAAAGGAGCTAATGTGAATTAGATGGATCAAAGCATTTCTAATCACAGTTAAGATAGATAAGAAATGCAGGTCGCCAGCAGTTTTATGCTGCATGGCTGTGAATATTACACAAATAATGCCAAGGAAAACTTACTCTGCATGCTCAATGGAAACCCTGTGAAATCATTCATAGTGTGTCCTAGGTGAAAGGATTAGGTTAGTATTACAACACTGGTGAAAGATATGCAGCCAGTCCATTTTTCTGCTGTGTTGAGTATTTCCTTGTATTAAGGAAAACCATGAACAATCATAGAAAAAATACTGTTTCCTGCCAAATGCAAGGGGAATATGGACTGTCTATTACAATGGGAGTGGTAACACAATAGAAGAGCTCAAAGGGGCACAAGAAAGAGTTATCATTTTCCTAATACTCAAAATTCCATTTCTGGCTATGTAACTTTTCCCGTATAACACTAGCCAACAACACTTGGGCCACTGTCACTAAAGAGTTGGACCAAATATTATCATCTTGGCTGCTCTGTGGCATTTTTTTTTTCAAATCTCTTAAAATCCTTCACTTAAGTTTGCTTTTTCTGAAAAACACTTACCCATTCTCTGGGGGTGTTAGATGAATTTAGAATCCTAAAGTCCACAGAGTCTAAGCCTGGTTAGCAGGTTGGAATCGAAAAAGCACAATGGAAACGGGCTCTAAGTACTTAGTTACCATGGATACCACAGATATAAAGGATTCCTATGCATGGTACTCATCAACTACTACTAGCACAGAATCCCTCATGTTGCCTGGACCTAAATATGGTCATAAATGTTTACTGCGAGTACATAATATTCATGGAACTGGTCCGAGACTGCAGAGCCATAGTGCGGGAAACAATGTGTTTCCATCAGTGTTTGGGGTATCCTGTTTTCCATCTGGAGAAATCGAGGTTTTGTTTTGCAATTAGCTTTGCAGAATCAAGCATTTTTGTTGGATTGCTAAAACTGACTGCCTCATCAAAATCAGGCAGATTTTTAAAATGCAATTTCTGCACCAAACCGGCTCACCTGGAAACTGCACCTTACAAAAAGCTTGAACACCCCATGCTGCCCGTTCTGTGTGAAGGTGAGAACTCCTGAAGTCCCACACAAACTTCTCTACAAGACCAGGGAGGCTGGCAGGGTGAAGCACTTGGCATTCTCAACCCCAACCTCCACTGGTCTATTTATGTGAAAACTTCCATACCATTTCTTGTGAATGAATCACAAATGACAATGCGTTTACTCATCTGATCCTTGCCATTTTAAAAAATCTTTGAAATCTAATGATCCTTGAAGTCATGGCAATTGGTCTGAACACATGGGGACATTTTATTCTTCTTTACAGATGTTTACCTTATACTTTAGGAAAGAGGATGGAGAAAATTTCTGGGACCAGGACTTACACTTGTCTCTTGTTTTGGACTAATGGTTGTAGTAAAGCAACAGAAATGCTCCAACCTATAATGTTAATTATACAACAAAACGTTATCTCTTCCAGATGGGCAACAAGATGTCACTAGATGGGATAATAATGATCTAGACTAAGAAAAGATGCTCCCTATTTTTATTCCCCTGCTTTCCTGATTAGCATCCTCAGAACTTAGGGTTTAGCACTATTCTGCAGAAAAGTCTGACATGAGGTTATTGAACATCATGCTGCACAGCATCATCTTTGACTGTTTCCCTGAACTGACTCCAGTGAGACAGGCTACATTTTGTTACCATAGAAGATACATTTCTGACATCTGCTTCCAGGTCTACTTTCTATTTTGCAGTCTTGTTATAGGCAGTAGCTCTGCTAGTGTCATTTATATTTATATCTCTAAGTATTAGATCCAAGAGATTAGCAGCAGAAGCAATTCCTCAGGGTCCAGAAATTAATGGCATAACACAGTGGAAATACTTAAAAACAACAACTCCCAATTATAGTTTTAAGTAATCACTTTGTGAGAATGGCCTGAGGAGTCTAGCCACATAGATTATTTTTTTTTGTCCCAACTTACAACTATGTAATAAGCAGCTACTTTATAACACTGTCCTAGGTTTCAAAGAAAATGCAACACTTTTCAAGGATCTTATGAAACTGATAAGCAAAGGTAAAACACATTCAAAATTTATCAGCAAACAGAAAATGGATAAAGCTATGAGTAAGACATTAACAATGTGAACATTTTGTGAATTATTTAGTCACCAAATAGGAGACATTTGACAATGCTAGACAGGAGAATGATTGACAGAGTAATGATAAAAGAATAAACTGAAAGTGGCCCAAGAACACAAACATAACAAGATTAGGAGAGGTTGAAGCAGAACATATAAAGAACAGTCAGATTGTAGGTGAGGTGAACACACAATTTATCCACTCACACTAGGCCACAGTGCTAGCTGAAAACACACTCCCTATAAGTAAACCTGGTAGAGGAAGGAAAGAAGGGGAAAGAAAGTTGAAGGCTTGGCAAGACAAGATGTCTTAGCTTGTTCTCTATTTCTTTTAGTACAGACTGCTGTCTTATAATTTCCTATAATTTTTTAAAATCTTCCCACCATCTGACCTATAGTTGATGCTCTATAAATATGAAGTCATCTTAACTGATGACATTCAAAATGGCCCCCAGCTTCATGCCTGGGTAAATTCTGCCCACATTTCTTCGTAAGACCAAAGGTGGTAGTATTCTACGATAACCAAGACTTTCTTTTTTATGACTTTTAAGAATGCTCCTAGAAAAGCCTTTAAGAATCTATATAAAAATAATTCTATATTCCGGCTGATTAAGATGAGTAGTAGAAATACTACTACTTCTTTTAAAAGACTCAGAAAGAAAGATGATGGATATGTGTAATTCTTTGAGATGAACTTTATATAGATTTGTGTTAACGGGCTCTCCTTTTTTCAATATGTGGTATTCTTTTTTAAGCCTTGGAATGTTGAGTAACATTCTGAACACAATAATCTGTTAATTACTCTCTCATGTATCCACTATGTAAAGTAATAACTATGATGAGGCCTGTTAAATGTCATAGAAAAAAGAAATGAAAAGAGCACAGTAAATCACTACAAGACCGGGTCTCCCCTCCCCTTTCATTTCTTGAAGCAATTTATTATAACAGAAAAATTATCATCACAAAATGGAAGTCTATCCCTTTCAGACCATATGTGAATATTATTGGTAGTCAATAACAGATATTAGTGTTTCCAAACATGTCACTGAGTACAACACTTTTAAGCCTCGTCCCAAAGTAGGAGTTACTGAATCAAACTTTCTTTGTTTTTTTCCCCCCAAAGTCTAAAAGAATAGTTGAGAACCATAAAATCAGTACTAAAACATGTGGAAGACTGGCAGATGATTCAAACAATCTGACTCACACTTGTATGCATATATATTCATTTTCTTGAATTAGTATATACCATTGGAAACTGCATCAACCCATAAAAATAACTCATACACCTATTATGTTTTTCCATTTTAAGCTTATAATAGCAATAACGACCTCAGCAAAAGACATTTCCTTGGAATTAATGGCTGGCTGGGAGGCAGAGCCAAGGGCCACTGGTTCCTCCCAGCTGGTCATTAATCCTCAGGAAATGCCTGCTCCTCCATCATTATTGCTAAAGCACCATTACAGAAAATTCTCACAGTTCCAATATATGGAAATTTGAGGCTATTTTACAAGCCCATGGTATTCATGTGAGTTAATAGGCCACCACTGAGCACAGAGGACATAATTATCAAAATGACAGAAGGAAAAATACTGCTCTCTCAGGACTGTAAGATTATAGGAAATGGGGACTAGTCTTATGAGATGAGGTATATTTGAAGCTAAAAGACATTAATTTGAGGGGAGATTTAGAATCACATATATAAAAGTTAATAAAAGACAAAGCAATCCATTCCCATTACACAGTTCTAGAAATATTTTGGAAAGGTACATATTAAGGTTATATGAACATTTCATCCTAAACCGATCAAATACCCTTAAAGAGAATGAGATTGGCAAGGTTGTTTAATAACACAAAAGCTTATATCCTGCCAGTGAAGTCTAAGAACATGAACTCACCTGAGAGTGCTTAGTGAATACAGTTTTATTTTTAATTTTTATTTGAAATATGTATATAGATATCCCATTAAGTAATATATGTTTCTAGAATTTATGATTGCAGAAAAAAAATCTCCAAATTGACTGTTCATTTTACCTTAGCACATACAAACATTAAGAAGACTGAAGACAAAATAATAAAAAAAAAAAACAGTGCTGGTATTCTCAAACATAGACTTTAATTCTTTAATAAAAAGCTTTTAATGGCTTCCAAGCTAAATTAAAAGTGAAAATTAAATGTTTTCAGGTCTATTCACACCTTCTCTAAGAGGAACAAAAAACCAACTAGGTGCAACAAATAGCTTCAAAGGAAAGACTTTATCCAAAAATCACACCTCAAACGATTAGTCATTGCAATGCGTTATTGTAACAGTCCACATATGTTGGATATAATGTTTTAGATATAATGATACTTGTTGCAAATTCTCCTACTTCTGAAAATAGATATGAAGCTAAAGGGACCTGCTATGGATTAAACTGGGTATTTAAGAAGGTAAGTCTTCAAAGGCAAAAAGAGTGAAAAAGTGCAACCGTGGAGCTCAATGCACACTAATGAAAGTGAACTAAGAAGAGAAGGGAAGGAGGGACTAGGAGAGAGTGAGGGAAGGCAAGACACTGTATGAAAGAAAATGTATTTATTATCTGCCAAATAATTGTGATCCTTTTCTATATCACCTTTATAACAACAATAAAGTAAATTGCTTTTTATAAAAAGAAGGTAAGTCCTAAACTACCATCTATCTATTAATGAAAACTTTTTTTGGAAATAAAGTCATTGTAGTCGGGTTAAGATGAGGTTATCAAAGCAGACCTTAATCAAACATAGCTGATGTCCTTACAAAATGAGAAGAGACATCTAGACAACCCAGGAAGAAAACTGTGAGACAACAGAGGTAAGGATTGTAGTGTTGGTTAGAAATGCCAAGGAACATCAACACCAAAACTATGAAAAAGCATGGCACAGATTCTTGCCTAGAGCATTCAAAGAGAATACCATGTTGCCATGATGGAGGACTTCACTTACCAGAAATATAAGGGGCTAAATTTCTGTTGTATTAAGATACCCAGGCTAGTGTTATATAGAGCAGCTCTTTAAAATACCTACTGTGAGACCTAAGGAAAGAAATAACTGGCCAACATGACAAATGGAAAATCAAGGAAGGACCAGTGAGGTAAGAAGAAGCAGCTCAAAAGCAACAGTGTAGAGGTCAGGAAACCTGTCTCTTTTGGCATTAAGGAGGGTGGGTGACCTTGAATGAGACACTTCATTGCTCTCTCATGAAGAACATGAGAGGATCCCACTCGTATGAGCTTTAAAGCAAGTCTTGGCTTATTTATAGTTGGGAAAACTGAGCACCAATCAGAATGACCATGTTATATGTTCAAAATCCATCCTTTTAGCGAGAGGTATGGTTCAGTGATAGAGAGCAGCCCTAAGCAAGCATGAGGCCAGGAGTTCAAACCCAAGAACCAATAAAATTTACCATCCTAGAATTATTCAAACCTCAGTGACCAATAGCAAGACTGCTGTCAGTCAGCACAAATGTAACCTTCTGTTTCCCACTAGCCATGTCCATGCTAGCAATTTGACCACTTGTGTTTGGGCTAGATAAGGCCCAAAAAAGCCTATTATAAAGTACTATCAGCCAAATAGCCTTTTGTAATTTTCTTCTTTCAAATCTCATTATTCTATACTTCCAAGATTCTCAAAACTGTCTCCAGATGACTTGAAAATAATCTTTCATTTATATAAGATGGAAATTACCACATTTGTTTGTAACCAGAAGTTACACTAATTTTTTTGTAACCAGCAGCTATGATAAATGTCAATAGAAAAAGTGCTAGTCCAGAGAAAAAGTAGCTCTTTGTATATTATAACATAGTGGGGATTTAGGATCCAAAAGGGCACTAAATCCAAACATACCAACACATGCCTTAAGAGGTTGTCCTAATAATCATACCTGGGCCATTTTGCTCATTAGTTGTTATGATCAAACACTGTTTTCGTCATCATCTGTGTACTTACTGGTTATCTAACCAAACACTCAGATTCCAGGAGAGCCTGGTAGAATGCAAATACACCTTCACCATTGTGAAATGCTAATGTTCCCAATTTGAGCTAGTTGCAAGTCCAGTTTCTATCAAGCTGAGGTACAGGATAGATATATTAACTGGAAAGACAGATGGGCAATCTGTCTGGTCAGGGTTAGCAACTCAGCAGAGCTTTGCTTTCCCTCCCTCCCTCCTTTCTTCCCCCCTTCATTCTCTCTCTCTCTCTCTCTCTCTCTCTCTCTCTCTCTCTTTCCCTCTCTCCCTCCCAACTCCCCCATGTGTTAAGATTGCAGGATTTGTTGTTATTGTTAAGGAACATGGTGCTATCCTGCCATTATCTAGTGTAGATATTCCTAAAAGTATCAAGATAACTGGGTTCCACTATAGTTCATTGTAAAGATTGGGCTAGATGGCCAAAGTACAGTTAACAGGGCAGTTTACTCAATTAATATCTGCTCTTGTGGACATTTAAAATCGATGTGAAAGAAAGAATTTCTGATTCCTTTCTCTTGTGCTGGGAACTTGAAGCCATAGCCTACACATGCTAGACAAGTGCTCTACCATTGAGCATAGAGTCATAGTAAAACAATGCCCGAAGAGGAATAAAGGCATTAATCCATAATGTCAGCACTCTGAAGACATGTTTAAATACATCCCAAAGGCCAAACAGGTACTCAAACAGGCATCTGTTTGTGGCCTCAGGAAAAGCACATGTGCTACACTTCTAGGCCAAGTCTTTGCTTCCTGGCCTCTGAAATTGGCAGAACTCTTAATGCAGTACAAAAGCACAAGTTACTCCAGGCAAGTAATTAGCTGTGTGCCAAGCCCACCTATGATTCTGCTTGGGCTAGCCAGCACTTCCTAATGAGGGAACGAGAAAGAATAACTACACAGGCACAGACAGGACCTACAAGCCAGAACTCCACTGCAGACACTCCTCTACCCAGGCTCTTCTAATATTTTTAGAGGAGATATACCTCCTACTCCTTCTATCATCATAGAATATGCTAAAAACTTTCTAGCAACAAGCAGTCTTAAATGTTGCTACAGCTCTGAGCTATGGTGATTGATACCTAAACCTAGACTTGGGATAAAACTGTATATAAATGTACACACACACACACACACACACACACACACACACACACACACACACACAAACACAATGGGAAATTTTAATGTCACAGGTAGATTGCATTTATGAGATCATCTTCACTAAGATAGTGTATTATGCAGTATGAAATGCAGCTCAGTGGTAGAGCACGTATAACTGAGGCCTTAAGTCAAGTCCAAGCAATGCAAATAACTAAAGCCACCATTGGGGAGAAACTGGACAAAATATACAGGCATTTCTCTTTAATTTCTTACAACTGCATGTGACTCCACAATTATCTCAGGAAGGAGGATAAGGATCAATTTTTTGGAATTTAAAGAAAAAGAAGGAAGTCTAACTTTCAGACACTGGGTAAAAGAAGAAATTTTTAAATTGATAAATATAAATGATTAATCTGTCAAAAGTTCCTTTCTAACTCAATGTTCTTACCTAAAAAATTGGAAAGAAATGTGGAGGGACCTTCCAACATCTTTTGGAAAGGGTAGGTGGTCAATAAAATATAAACAATATAGGTAAAACACAAAATGTTTCTACATGTATACCCCCAACAGCTTTTTGCTTCAGGACATATATTTTCAATTGTCACAATTTTACACTTAGTTTACCAATTTTGCATTGAGTTAAAGCTTTTTAATACTGAAAGAAATTTTTATGATTTACGAACAGGGGAAGCCTAGCTGAAAACACCAATTCTCCTGTTTTAACTGACTGGAACTGTAGAGATGGCATTCTCAAATTGGTATATTCCTATTTGAGATCCAGAGAGAGAGACTGGAAAAGCAACTAAATTTATTGAGCACACACTATATGCCAAGCACTGTGCATTGAGCTGCTGGAGCAGGAAGGGTGGAACCCATGTGTGGTGAGGATACAGGCTCTTGCCCCAGACATGACATCAACACTACCACCCTGCCTGCTCCGAATCATTGACTTAGGAAGCCAGAAACCATTAAGCAAATTCAATGGCTAAGGTCACAGGCAGCCATGGAGGAAAAGGACCTCAGAAAAGCAGCATCTATGACTCCCTGATGGATAGCTGGCCCATTGTGTCTGGTCCTATTAGAATTTGGGAGGATGTAAAGTAATTAGCAATGATATTTAGCCACATTTCACTGTAGACTACCCCAAAGTCTGTACTTTGGGTCCCCTACCCATGAAACAAAACTGATTTGAGACAAAACCCCCCAGAAGATTAATAACAATGCAAACAAGTGGGAAAAGTTCATGTTAAAAAATATAAATTAAAACTGTATAGTTAAGAACTTTAAAATAAAGCCAGCCAGATGCTGGTGGCTCATGCCAGTAATCCTAGCTATTCAGAAGGCTGAGATCTTGGGATCATGTTCAAAGTAAGTCTGGGCAGCAAAGTCTATGAGACTCTTATCTCCAATTAACTACCAGAAAACTGGAAGTGGCTCTTTCCTCAAATTGGTACAGCTCTAGGCTTGAGCATTGAAGCTCGGGGACAGCAATCAGGCCCTGAGTTCCAACCCCACAACAGACAAAGAAACTAACAAACAAAAAAAGCCAATAACATATGCAAAGACTCCCTAAGTGTTATCATGTCCACTCTATCTTTTTTCTCCCTAATTTCAGACTCCACAGGATCATCAGAAGCACTCAACTCACCCACTGGCCTTCTCTCTGATTTGGCAGTTTCCTCCCAATCTTCCCCCTTAGATTGTATCTGTGCCTATGTGGCCATTGCCCACTCCTGCCTGGAATTCCTGCACTGCAACCTTCACAGTCATTTCAACTCTAACCAATTTCAAGTGTCTTAAACAAAGCTACCTTCTCATTCAGGAATGTCTTCAACCCAGAGACCATCTTTAGACTTGAAATTCTAACATCTTTCCTTTGAATGCCTACCAGTGGAAATATCTATTTTGAGGATCTTTTTACCTCTGTAATTCCTCTTGGGTCATCTGGCTCTCTTCTAGTCCCATTCAACTCTGCATATAAACTAAACAGTTTTAACTATTTTAACCATCCAACCATAAGAGCAGATAGAAACAGAAAAAGAGCCAATGGCTCATAACTACTTATGGAGAACAAGGTGAGGATGGAGAGTTGTAAAGGTTCTATGTCTGATAAGACCAATTTTATTTACCCCATTGTAAAGTATTAAATTTTAGTTGCTGATCCTTACTTTGACTACTTTATGATTGAATGGCAGTTTGTGATTTATAAAATATTTTCTTATGTGATTGTGAACACAATTCAGAGAAATAGATAGAAAAAAATGTTGCCATCACTCTCCTCCTTTTATGTCATGAACAAGTTCAAGGTTGTTAGGTGATCTATCCAAGGGTAAAAAGCTAGAATCTATGCCAGAAGTCAGTGAGCTAGGACTTTCATTGTAAACCTAGTGTCATCTGTAAATCATCTTAAATGTTATATAGAATCATGACTAGCAAATTTAAAAATAAAATAAGATATAGACATTCAGGCATGAACATATACCTGTAATCAGCTTCTCAGAAAGCAGGAAGAAACAACCAAAAAGTAAAGGCCAGCCAGAGTAAAGTTAATGAAATTTTTATCTCAGAAACAAAACAGGAAACAAAAGGGTTAAAGTTGTAGTCTAAGAGGGAGAACCCTAGCCTAGTCTTCATGAGGCTGGGGGTTCAACCCTTGGTACTACAAAAGAATAATAGCATGTAGAAAGATCTGTCAGTGTTATTAGGGAAGGGGGAATGTTAACATTATGCATTTCCTTGCATTTTAATAACAATGATACAAGTAGCAGTATTTTGTGCATTCACTAGGAACTAGGCATTTGAGCTAAGATTGCAATGGAGGTATTACCAATTTCACTTTAAGTTCAGAGAAATTAAAGCTCAGAGTCATTGACAATAAAATAGGTTAGTAAGTGATAAGGCCCAGACTCAAACCTAGCTATGTTAGGACCCAAACAAAATATGTACACTTTTCACTAGCCCAAGTAGAAAGATTTACATTCAAAAGGACTATAGCAGATGTTCTTCGTCACCATTAATAACAGGACAAGAGAAAATGTGCTGAGAACCATATAAGGGAAAATTTAGGTTCAATTCATGAAGACTCCCCTGTCACCAAAAAAAAAAAAAAATCATTTGACTTGCACACTGTACACAGTACTCAAGAAATCTCCTTTCTGAGTGTTTTTTGTTCATGCACATGTAGATATTTTTCCCAAAGACAATTTCAAGAATGTAAAGATAATTTCAAGAATACAAGAAGTTAATCTAAATATCTCCTCAAAACTTTAAAACGTATGTGGATGGAGCATCCTATTAGTCCAAAAACATATACAAACTCGCTTGCTTTATTATACTTAACATGAAACAGTATGGTACAAGTGAACAGTATGACTTAGTTCCCTATGAATACTTAAGGACCCCTTAGGAGTTTCCATAATACACCTAAGATGTTTAAGTGGTTTATTCCCACGTGTGTTAACTTCCAAAAGGGATCTCTACTAAAATTAGCAACTTAATAGCCAAGCAAATTATTAGATAAAGTCATCCTTTTGACTAGAAAATGAAGAATTATAAATAATTTTTTGTAGCATATCAATTATCCAAGCAGGCAAGAAAGCAGAAAAACCCTAAACTGGGCTGGTTGTTCCTGTAGAGGAATTTAAAGAACACTGAGGTTGGACTATCTCAGAAAATAATAACAGGAAAGGAAATGTAAAAACTGAGACTTATAATAAGGAAATTATACGCCTCCCGCCCCCTGCAGTGTCAGCTTGAAATACAAACTGGGTGGCGTGTGCCTTTTCTTATAGCAAATCATTTTAAACAAAAAAAGACTGCAAGGCAACCAGAACTTACTACAGTATTATCAGCTATAATCTTATGATTCTGTGTTCCTCCACCTAGTGATTCTCTCACCTTCCTAGGCTTTAGTGCTTCTTGTCATGAGCAACTCTGTCAAGACTGAAAGTCTTAGAGACTTCGGTCAACCTTCATTTTCCTCACTGGTCATGTTAGTGCTTAGGCTCTAAGTTACACAACATGGCCACCTGTGTCATTTATAGATTATGAAGCTTCTATTCCTGTTGTCCTTTTGTGAGAGAAGCTTAGGGTTGTAGAATATTTTACCCCAATAATGCCCTAGGAAAGCCTGTGTCATTCCAAGTGCCTTGAAATTCTCTTGGAAGATGTAAAGGAAAAAATTAGTTGATTTCCCCTCTTTTCTGTAAATTTACGTGGGTACTAAAAATTAACAGTAAGTAAATAGAACACAAATAGACCATTAAAATAAGTTTCTATCACCAAAATATAAGTGAGAAAATTGTTTGTGCAATTTGTCCAGCAAAGATATCTTCTGGGTTTTTGGAGGATCCAAAGCTATGACACAAATTCTTTTAAAATACAGCATAACTGGGCTGGGGATATAGCCTAGTGGCAAGAGTGCCTGCCTCGGATACACGAGGCCCTAGGTTCGATTCCCCAGCACCACATATACAGAAAAAAAAAACGGCCAGAAGCGGGGCTGTGGCTCAAGTGGCAGAGTGCTAGCCTTGAGCGGGAAGAAGCCAGGGACAGTGCTCAGGCCCTGAGTCCAAGGCCCAGGACTGGCAAAAAAAAAAAAAAAAAAAAAAATACAGCATAACGTCATTCAGGAAACTAAGTTTCTCATTCCCCCAAATGAGCAAACATTAGTATATGAAAATGAAATTATTAGTATAAGGCAAAGCATTAAAAATATTATTGGGCATGGGCAATAATGGCTGGTATCTAGCTTACTTATTAAGTGAGAATGCAAAGCTGGAATTATAGTAGCGACTGCTTTGGTTCCTGTAGGTAGCTCTTTTAAATCTATTATAGCTTCTGAAAATACAGATTATCAGAGGTTTTTTTTGGGGGGGAGGGGTTGGCTAGAGAATGTAATTCCAATGCACATTCACTAATGGAAAACAAAACTTCAAAGGCCATGCTTTATATAGACTAAGAAAAACTGTCATCTTACTCACTAAACATTCATTAAGTAATATTATGAGCTTAGAACTAATATCAAGAATTATAATCTATTATATGCTTGCTAGCTGAATAAAGTTTTCTGATGGCTTCTCATTTAAGTCTTCAAAACAATCCTATGAATTGAGAACTGTGATTACCTTTTGTGTATGACCAGGGGAGCTGAGGGTTAGTGGTAATGAGTAATTTACCTTGATTAAGCTGATACCTGAACCCAAGTAGTCTCAGCTCTTAATCGCTTTCCTGAATTCTTTCCTATGTCCTCAGTATTAAAGGTAAGATGATAAATAGGATATGCTTTCTACTTTCAAAGAGCTCATTTTTTAAACACTGTTAGCACTACTCAGAATTATCAAAGTATATAATTAAGTTACTTTAAGACCTGGTGATTTAAGAATTATTTGATAAATATAAACTATATTCAGCATGAACAAAGAGAAAAAAATAAGACCAATGTGCTGGTGGCTCAATAGAATTATCTTTGTCTTTCTGATGTTCTTTTCACTCCTTCTTTGGCCTCTATCTGACAGTTGAATACCTGTCTTTTTATTTCCCAAGCTTATTGTGACTACATAAAATCTGATTCATTGTTTTGACAAATCAAATTCATATGCATTTCATACTGACCTGAATAGCTGTAGTGTGACAATGAACAAATATAATCCTGGGTCCCATCATAGCACCAATACAATGTCACATATGCATAGAAAAATTCAATAATGATATGTGTTATTAGTCATGTAAATACTAATATGGAAGGACTAAAAAATTCTAAAGAACTCAGAATACTCGAAAACTGTAGTTTAAATTAGCTTCATGATATCCGGGCATTGATAGTTACCCACCTGGCAGCTATCAAGGATTCCTTTTTTTGTGTTCCCCAGCCTATGGGCTCCCAAAGGCAGCCACCACCTATTTTGTTGACCTCAACATCTCCCTAAAATACTGCCAGATAACTGTTAGCAAAATCACACAATCTGGACAGTCTTTGGACTGGGGCCCTAAGGCTTACATGGCTTAACCAAGCAAGAGACAAGCAAACAAACAAGTGAACAAAGAAGTGTTTAAGCATCCTCTGTCTATTTCAATGCTGTCCATTTTGCACGCTGGGTCCTCTATACAATATTGTGTTCAAACTGAGTACATTCTCTGGGCTAATGTGTGGAAAGTAGAGTACAAAACAATAACATGGGTTTCCCTTAGTTATACTACTAGGGTTTGTTTCATGACCATTTCCTCTCTATAAAATTTATTACATAAGGTATGAATGCTCCAGCTTCATGACCTTTTAACACCCCCAAAAAAGACCCAAGCAAGAACCCCCACATCATCAGAGGGCAATCTCCTCTCACCTGGATTCAAAGAACTATCATTCCACAAGCAGTGTCAAATGTAGCAAAAGACTGGGTACAATTCTTCTGAATCTGAATATGGGCAAAAATGGTTCAAATCAAGCTTAATTTGTATCTTTGTACTCATCAATACAAAATACAAAGCTATTTTTAAGAGTTACTTATTTACTATAACATCCTGAAAAGAACTTCTTGTTTAATTTATACAAGCATTATGTATTATGAAAATGAGTGAGTGGCTGGGGATATGGCCTAGTGGCGAGAGAGCTTGCCTCGTATACATGAGGCCCTGGTTCAATTCCCCAGCACCACATATACAGAAAACGGCCAGAAGTGGCGCTGTGGCTCAAGTGGCAGAGTGCTAGCGCCTTGAGCAAAAAAAAAAAGGAAGCCAGGGACAGTGCTCAAGCCCTGAGTCCAAGGCCCAGGACTGGCAAAAAAAACAAAAAGAAAGAAAGAAAATGAGTGAATAATGTGTGAGAATCAAATGAGTGTCATGGCTGTATTTAAATATTCCTGGGGATAAAGTCTGAGGAGCAATACCTCCACAGGTAATCTGAATATCTTGTGTTAGCCATTACTTCCAGTCTCCTTTCTACCAAAGCTTTTATCAGAGTTGACCCCTGTTTCTGATTCCTGGGTCCCATCTGGTGGAGCCACTAATAAGCAGTGAAATGGGGGCACGGGAAGGGAATCGAGGAAAACAAAGCAAAGAAGGTACCAGGAAGCTCCATCATCAACAAATTCAATCATGTGTCCCTGGATGCTAGACCTGGTTGGAGCAACAAGGGTTCTTGTGTTTTACAGCCACACATGCTTGAGTCAGCCATCACCTAGAGCCCAAATGTTCATGGCATGTACTCAAACATGATGAAAAAAAATGGATAAAACTAGGTAACCTTCTCCAAGGTGAAGACTTTATAAAGTTGCATAGGTCCTTATTTCAGTCTGAAGCAGAGTTAGGCTTGATTTAATTTTATCAGATTGAAATTTTGTCCAAAAAATGTTGAAATATTGGTGTCAAATGCTGAAGAGTGTGGAATCCAGAATGTGATTCTTCTAAGAAACTGAATAAAAACAGAGCCCCCAAAATGTTCTCTTCAAATATGAACTACTAAAAATGATAGGAATGGCATATTAATTTTATGTATATAAAACATGAGGATTTCCTCTCTTTTAGAAATATTTATAACCATTTGTAAGTATTTTAATTTGAATAAGTTCAGATAAATACATGTATACAACAGGTAGTATAACTCTATAAGAAAAGCCTTACAAAACAGCTACAAAATCCTATGATGTCTATCATTTCATTAATGTGAGACTATGGTAACTGTCTTGGCCAGCATTCTGTGAGCTCCATAATGTAGTATAAAGAAACAGATCATTTATCTGGACTCATTAAAATTCCCCATTCCACAACTAATAGGAGATAATCATGTCCTTCCTGCGTGGCAGTAATAAGATCACCAGCTACACCCCTCAGAGAGGTTGCCTCCATGGTCGATGTCTGTCTTCATAATCCTGCATAGTTCAAGTCTAGGGCAGACTGGTCATACCAGACTGAGCCCAATGACCATGGCAGGCAGATTACTAATCTCTTTTTTTCTAAAATCTCATTGGGTAGATTTTTTAAAACAGCATTTCCGGGCTGGGAATGTGGCCTAGCGGTAGAGTGCTTGCCTAGCATTCATGAAGCCCTAGGTTCAATTCCTCAGCACCACATAAACAGAAAAAGATGGAAGTGGTGCTCTGGCTCAAGTAGTAGAGTGCTGGCCTTGAGCAAAAGGAAGGCAGGGACAGCCCTCAGGCCCTGAGTTCAAGCCCCAGGACTGGCCAAAACACACACAACAGCAACAACAACAACAACAACAACAACAACAACAACAACATTTCCATATTAAACCTACTAAAAAATGTTAATCTTAAATAAAAACATTAATGATCAAAGCCAATACTCATTTCCTGGATATGATTTATTTGTGTTTTCAGATTTAATATCATAGTCTTAATTATTTTAATAAAATTTTCAGTAATCAACTAACAGAAAACAAAGTGACTTCTCCCCCATAGAGTTCTTTTAAGGTTTTGAAAAGTCCCCATTTTTCTCACAAAATATTACCCAGAAAGGCAGCTTCAGAAAATATTTCTTACCAATTTTGAATGTACTATATAAATCAGAAACGTTTACATCTTGATTATTGGGTACATACAAAAGACCATGTGCATGTAAGAGGACCTCTCCTATCTCTTAAAGCACATTATTATTACAAGTTCCTAATGAAAATGCTTTCACCTTTTCATATTCCATTAGCAGATAAAGTTTGATGTTCTATCAAAGTCATTTCTTCCCCTCTGATCCCAACACAAAGTTACAATTATCTGGAATCTGAATTATTGGATATCTCTTTCTAAACACTAAAGTTATATTTTAGTTGAAACAGGGTAAGTGTTAAATTACAAATGGCTAAAAGTTTCTCAAAGGTAATGAACATCTGGAAAGGGAAAATAATGGAAATAAAAACCGAATGCTTTCCTTTACATATACAAGTTCTTTGCTACTTTAATGCCTGGGGTCTTTAGAAGAAAATCAGACTTTCAATTAGTCAAGTTGTTGTGGCTTTGATTCTGAGTTAATTCCTCCTACTGGGTCCTCAAATTTTCACTTTAGTTTCTGGATTTCTACAAAGAAAAACAAAAAGCTCTCATTGCCTGTCTCGAATCCTTGTACGTTTGACTAACAAAATTATATCACTTTCCTGTCTATCATAAGCTCTTTAATAAAGAAGAGAAAGGGGCAACATTCCCCTAAATGAAATGGAATGGAAAATATATTCTTAATTACTGCCAATACCTCATTATAAGAGTACCAGTAGCCCAAGACCACAAGACCACAGCTGATATTGTGAGTGACTTTCTAGTGACTAACTGAAGTCAAGTTTCAGTATCTGGTTCTTGAGCCAGTTTTTACATCCATCTTAGGATCTCCAGAGTAACTTTTTCCTTTTAAGAAGCCATTAATTCATATTAGAGGGTATTTCTCTTCTGTTGCAAGTTTTCTTTCTCATGAAACTATCCCCAAAACAAATCACCTAAAAGCTCTGCTGTTCTCACTGCTGTGTCTTCCTTGTTGTCCAGTCCTCTCTTCCAGAAGCAGTGGGTGCCTGAGTTAGCCACATCTGGATGGAGCATTTTATAAGAAGGTTCACAACTTTATTATTGCATTTGATTCTTGGGTCTTAGCTCCACTCTCTAAAAAGTTTTCCAAATATTTTCTGTCACTGTACTAGTTATATGATGAACTGTTTTCCAAAGCAAAGGAAACAAAAGAGAGAAATGTAGTTCCTACATAATATATTTGGCAGGACTGGCTGACAGAATGCTATAGGGATTCTGAGAGTCACCACATCTTTATATGTGTGTTTGGTTTTTTATTTTGTTTTGTTTTTATCTTTTTGTCAGTCATGGGGCTTGAACTCTGGGCACATTTTGCTCAAGGCTACCATTCAACAACTTTGAGCCACAGCTCCACTTTCAGTTTTCTGGTGGTTAATTGGTGATAAGAATCTCATGGACTTTTCTGCCCAGGCTAGCTTTAAACCACAAACCTCAGATCTCAGCCTCCTGAGAAGTTAGGACTACAGGTGTGAGTCACCAGCATTGGCTCTATATGTGTGTATTATGGTAAGGAGCAATATCACTTTTTCAAATTAAGCAACAGATTACATTATCTACCGTTAGGAAAAGGTTAGGTAGGTGTCAATAGCTCATGCCTGTCATCCCAGCGATTTAGGAGGCTGAGACTGGGAAGGTTGCAGGTCAAGGCCGCACCCTACTCTATCTCCCCACCCCCAAAAGGCTTCTGTTTCAACACAAGGTTAGGTGTGGTGGCACACATCTGTCATCCCAATTGCATCTATATCAGAGGCTGAGATGGACAGAAACTTCATGAGACTCCATCTCAACAGAAGAAGTTGGGCATAGCAATACATACCTGTCATCCCAGCTCTGACAATAAATGTAAAATAAGAAGACTGTAATCCAGGCAAACCAGAGTAAGGAGCAAGATCCTAGCTCAAAAATAATCAGTCCAGTAAAAGAGCTCAGAGCTCAGGTATGGCTCAGAGGTAGAGTACCTGCCCAGCTAGGAAAAGGTCCTGGGTTCAAAGTCCAGTATGACCAAAAGGAAAAAGAAAATAGGAGGCTTGTACTTTCTCCTTCTGTAAATTGACACAAAACGTGCTTCAATATTTATTTTATTCTTGATAATATTCCACACAAATACAATGAAGACGTGCTACCAGCAGGGGAGCTTAATCTGATGTTTCATACTCGATGGGTAACCACGAGTGGCTGTAAGTACTTACATCTTAGGCTGTAGCTGATATCAAGTTACTGTAGAATTAATCATAATTTCTAAGGCTTGAGTACTTTATTTAAGCTACTTAGGAATTCTATGAGAAAACCACCTTTCATAGATGAGAAACAAGACTTTTAAGAGGTCATGCCACTTGTTCAAGAAGGTAGCTAGCTAAGTGATGAGCTAGAATTTGAACCCAAGAGATCTGAATGCAGATACTGAACTTCAAACGTGTAACCAACCAGAAGAAAATTGAAGCCTCGTTTTTCCTCTCCTTTCTCATTTCTTTGACATATATAAACTAAAAAACCAGAAGAATCCCATGCAAACAGTAAGCCAAGCATCTAACTTTAACTAGGGTGGGAAAGACAAAGGACAGAAAGAAAATAACAGAAGCGATCTTTACCATGTCTGCTAGACCAGTGGATTAACTACTGCTTGACCTGCTCCAGAATCAGGACACCTACAACTAGGTCTCCAGTTAATTTACTTCTAACTGAACTCCTGATCACTCTTCCCAATTACATCAAATGAGAAACTTCCAGTGCAAAGATTATTTTTTCTTTCTTTTAGACTTGTCACATGAATCTGTGAAATTTACAGAATATATGTCTAAACACACACACACAAAAAACCTTGTGTTTAAAAAAAAACACCACAAGAATAATAGGGGAAATGTTTGGCTTCTAAGTCATATACCTAATAAATCCAGTCAGTTCAAAAATATATTTCCAACGTAAGGAAATCAGCAAATGACACCGTTGGAAAGAATTGAACTCACTAGAAAATACAAACCCATTTCCTTTGGAAAACGCAATGATTTATTTCTGCAGTACAAGCCTTGCAGCAAAGAATGCCATTGAAGACAATTTCTTGCTGGGACTGGATGCACATTCTACACACAGAAGACACCCAAGCCAAGAGGAAACACGTTGTCTAGAAAAAATACACAATTTCCTTTGATTTCCTCTTCTAAGTAGAACAAGTCTGTTTTAGGGACCAAATCAGGGATTTGCAACAGTTCACCACACAACATTTTCCATTCTCGCAGCCAGTGAAAATTAAAAAACAAGATAGCCAATGAGAATCTCACAGCTCTTCCCAGAGAGGCCGTGATGTCTGTGTGGCCCTTTTACATGGGCTACACTTCACAGCTTTTATGTTAGTAAAACAAGCTATGCCCCAATATAATTATTGGGATATGTGTGTGTGTGTGTGTGTGTGTGTGTGTGTGTGTGTGTGTGTACACAAAATGGAATAGAGGGACAGTCAACAAACTGATAGCAATGTTTTGGGAAAAAGACAGAGGACCAAGATCATGAAGTACCTAAGATGGCCTTATGATATGTTTGCCTATTTATAGATTGCTTATGAGAAAAAATATTTTAAAAAATGAAGATCAGATGCTTAGAATCCAGATTTCTCCTAAATAAGCCTGAACCTGCTGAATAAAAACAAAACAAATAGTATGGACCCTTAATGGTTCTGTATTTTAGTCCAGCTTGGTGAAAATAGTAGCAGTATGAGGATGAGAGGTAAGAAATAAAGCTATAAAAACCAGGAGGAAATACAGAGGCCTTTGAAGCACTGAGGCAGGTTGCAATAAATTTGCTGGTCAGTTCTGGAATCACAGGTTTCTGTGAAGTATACTGACATAATTGTGACACATAGGATGGCTCAAAGGAAGAAGAGATGCAAGGCAGAGACATTAGAGGTCACATTGGACAGAGGGCATTTGGATAGTTAATTTTCACTGCATTTGCTTATACTTTATTTTGTTTCCTTTTAGCTACAGTAATCCCATGACTTCAATGAGCTCATCTGTTGCCTATTAGAAAGATTATACAGGTCTTTCTTATCAATTCATTGATGGGATAGGATGTCCTTCGAGCATTCTAATGCTTCAGAAAAGAGCATACATGTATTTGGCATGCCTGTCATTATCAACTTAGTTTCATCAATGCACTCATGAGACCATAATGGGAATCACTTTTTTTTACTTCTGAGATTGAATCAAAAGAAAGGCCTCCCAGTTTCCCAATGACCAGAAAACTGTCTTGACAACACTGAGTAAAGATCATAAGGTAACTACACTAAAAGAAGCCCCCATCCTGCATGTGTGAGTAATGCAGTAGACACTTCTAGACAATCCAGACTTCCAGCCAGCCAAAGGACCAGACCTGTATGTGAAGAAGCCCGCAACTTATAAACTCCTTGTGTGAGGTTGAGCCTATGTGCTAGAGAGTCGACCAGACAACCTAGAACAAAGACAGGCCTTTCTGCTCTGGCCTATTCATACATACCCTAAACTTCCTTTAAAAAAAATCCATGAACACAATACAATAGTTGAAATTTTACACTATTAAGTCCTGGAACAGTTGATTATGCTGTAGTAGATCAACAGAACTGTTAAATACAATCATAAAGGCAATAAGACCACTGGTTCAAGAACCCACGCCTAGACTATGATTTTTAGTTCTGAGTGGCACTTTTCAAAAAGATTTATAAACAAACATGTTCAGAAAAAAGAATAACAAGATAGTTTATTCCTTTATGAGGGCAAACATTAGAAAGGATCGGAGATACTCAAACCAGAAAAGAGAACAAAGAATTTGTATTAGTTGTCCTCAAATATTTGAAGGGCTATAAAAAGTGAAAATGGAAATAAAAAAAAGACTGTGTATGACCAGGTGTTGGGGGAGTGGGTAGAGACAATGGCAGAAAACATAGAGCATCCGATGAAAGACTAATAGTCTGACCTTTCCAAGAAGAAGGAGGTAGCCTTAAGAGACAGCAGGGATTTGCGTCCTGTTTGAGGTAACCAGGCATAAGGCTATTCAGTCATGAAAAGGTGAGTAGGTTTGGAGAGAATTCATTTATTGAACTGCTGAAGGAAATGTCTTGACTTTCAGGTGACACTGTAACACTGAAATGGTTTCTAATCTAAAGATCATGCCCATTTCCCTATGCTACAACATCTAATACCAGCAGAGAAAAGAAAAATCCAAAATGAATAAATTGAATGCAAAGATATAGCAAAATATAAACAGATCACAATCCAGAACTCAGGTGGAGAAAGGAATGACAAAGCTTGCAGAAAAATATAGTTAATCATAGTAGGAAAGAGATATGAAAAGGCAGAGCATATTAATCTAGAGAAAGGAAGTCAAAGAACCCTTCACAGACAACAGTGGGTACAGAGGGGCCCTGTGAACGTCTGAAGAATAGTCTTGTTTATTTTCAAGGCTTTTCTCCTCTGTTGATAGGAAAAACAGGGCAGGAGAACACGGCAAATGTGGCAAGAAAGAGAAGAGGATTCAAATAAGTGAAGTTCCATTACTACAACTGGATTCCTGGCTTCTGTGCAGGATTCAGTGTGCCTGTGGGTATAACTGTCTTCCATGTGCATTTGTGGAGAATGACAAGAAGAAAGAACTAGCAATGAGACCCATTTCTGAATTTAAAAAAAAGAAAAGCAAATTAAATCACAAACCACCTAGAAAGTGAGACATATTTAACAAAGCCATGGAGAAACCAAAGAAAGAAAGCCTTAAGAAGTTAACTCCCTTCCATTTCAACTGGGTTTTTATCACCATTTATAATTAACTTTCAAGGCTTCAGAACACCTTTAACCCTAATTACTCTACCTGTAGAACAAGTGATCTCCTTGTTACTCCATCTGCCGGAAGAGTGGAGACTCCTTTGATGTTGATAAGAGGCAGAAAAAGGAGTCACCTTCAGGAAAAGAAAGTGTTTGGAGTAAACTTGGGGACATGATGGTAGTTAGAAGTGTTTCTGTCACTTGCCTGAACCCTTTCAAAAAATTCAGCAAATCAGAACTTTGAAGAGTTTTTATTATCCAGAATATAAAATGAATTTTTTCTTTCCTTTTTTTATTTTTTAAAGAGAGACAAATATTTTTGTTCACAAGAACGGAAATGGTATCTTATCACTCACCCATTTCCTAGGTCTGCCTCTTGGCCGTTTTTCTCCAGTGGTTTCTGCTTTCTGCAAAATGAGAGAGGAAGTCATGTCATTTCCTACCTGACATTTATTTATAAGTCCTGTACCCCAGGACCTGCTGCAAGTAAGAATGTTCTGGATTGTAAATGAGGTATCGAGATTATTTTCAGTAACTGCTTTGTCCTTTATTGGTTGTTTTTGCATGTTTTAGCAGATTCTTCCTCCCTGCCTTTCACTGCATGCAAAGAGGCAACTAGGCAACCCTTTGCTCTCAAAGCCTCCCCTAGAACAGGCTCTGAAATGAATGAACACAATTTGGTCATATCTATTTTGCTTTTTATCTGTTAGTAATCAAAGATATATTCTCACATTCTGGTAATGTGAGTAGTATTTTAGAGACATGATAAAGATTTTCTTTCCATGTTTCAATTAAAGTTACTAAAATTACCCTTGACATTAATTTAAACTTACAAAGCACTTCTATCTATACTGCTACTGGAAAGCAAGTCTAAGTGTAAAGAACAATACATGAACATTCTCATTCATAATCATAAACATCTCCCCATTGTTTACAAACTGTAACTGATTCAGCTACTTTTCCAGGACAAAAGGAAGTCTCGTGGCTTTTAGGAGCTGTATTTACCCATCAAACTTGGGTTCTGTGAATTGTTCATTACTGTGGAATAGCTCCACCAAGAAATTATTTATGGTCAGGGCTGGTGTATTGCAACACCTTTTGTCATAAGAACATGAAGTAAGTGAAAACTCGGAAAGTCCAACACACCACACTGCCTTGCAGAGAGCTATCTCATGGAGGGAAGGAGATGTTCCTCAAGGGACACAGATTCTACTATGGAAAGCATAGATCCTAATCCCTGCCCTGCCTTTTTGTATTAATGATGTTGAGCGGGTCCCTAGAAACCTCCATTCAATTTCATCTGTAAAAGTGCATGTAACTTCTCTAGAGAGGAAACATCAAGGTGCTTGTAAGTGTCCTTCATCAATGAGATGCTCATAAACGTTCTATGACTTTCAACAAAACTAAACCCTTAAAGGGAAAGTTTTCTTTCAAGTTTGACCATCTGACAGGCAGATATATTAATGCAAAAATACTCCATCACCATTTATCTGTGGCCTTGAGAAGAATGGTTATGCAAGGTAAGTTTATACATATACAAAATTCCCTGGTACAGAAAAACAGCATGTGATGTGATCTTTGGGAACAACAGTAAGATTGTTTGGTTCATCTCACAGTGAACAGGGATGGGGAAGACAGAAATCATGTCTAATGGAAATGAGCATGGTAGCTGTGGTTGAAGGATGGCAACTATTGTCATGAAAGCTACTGTTCCACTAGGTTAGTCTGTACAGTTGTTATGTTTCAGGGGCCATGATATGATTCAGGTGTATCTGAAATCTATTGGAGAGAGAGGATTTTTCTCAAAAGGGTTTCACTGCATTTCAAAGCCAGGGAAAACAGATCTCTCAAAGAAAAAGTCAGCAAATAAGGTGACTTTTAAATGAGCATCTCATGTACAAAAAGCCTATTGAGGAATAAATGCCATACCATTAACTAACAGGCACAATATCACGATTATCACGCAGACTTGCTAAAAGCAAACTTGTTCTCTGGTCTCACAGGCCAGTGTTCCATGTAAACTGAAACCCTCTTCTGAGAGGGCTTCTAGAAGAAACACGTTAGCTGGGCTGTGTGGCCTCAACCTGGGAGGTTTTCATTGTTCTTTAAAACCCATTTAATCATTCTAATCAAACTCCACAAAGGCTGCAAAACAAGTTAGGATTTGGTTTTGTAAACCAAAATCCTGGAGACTTGGGATTTTTACATATTGAAAAATTCTGCCTTAACTTTGTTCTTCTGTGTTTAATTCTCTCACAGTATTGATTTTCAAAGAAGACAGACAAAACATTTAGGGCACTTGTTTTGTTTTAACATATCAACATATGCAATACTGTAGGCTTGTATATTTGGTTTTCCTGGGCCAGGATAGTATTTGGATCTATTCTATAAACCCATGTATAACTGAGATGTAAGTTCTAAGTATTTAGTTCTTTTATAGAGGAAGGAACAAGAGAGGTGGGAGAGGAAGGACAAGACAGAAAAGGAATTCTGCAATGGTAAGAATTAAAATTTCAGACTATTGTCAACACTATTATGCTAGTATTTATATGCTGGTATGCTAGTATCATGTCTTGATAAAAGTGCCATTTCTTCCTTGTCTTCATTGACACTTTCATATAAAAGTCAGATTCACAACTGTATACTAAAATTTATAATATGGTTAGAAGCAAATGACTAAAGTTGAGGGAAAATGTTACATGGGAAATGTTCACTGAGAAGCTCTGCTACACTAGCTCTTAAGCACACTGTGCATTTAAAAATAATTAATAAAGGAAACTCATATAGCAACTATCTCTCTTGAACTTGAAAACTGTACTTAGCATTAATATCTAGTGAGAAAAGATGTCCACTACATACTTCCAAAACGAAGGAAGAAAAAAAAAATGGAGAAGACAGAATGCAAGGACTGAAAGGTTGAAGGGTAAGAATGGCAAAGATAAAAGGAAACAAAATTGATATTTGTGTTATATATCTTATTCCCTCTTACATCAGAAGTCTGGAGTTGGACAAAACTTTAAAAAAAAAAATTCACTTCTACTGGGCACCGGTGGCTCATGCCTGAAATCCTAGCTACACAGGAGACTGAGATCTAAGGATCAAGGTTCAAAGCCAGCCCCAGCAGGAAGACCCTGAGACTCTTATCTCCAATTAACCACCAGAAAATGGGAAATGGTGCTGTGGCTCAAGTGGTAGAGTGCTAGCCTTGAGCTGAAGAGCTCAGGAACAGTTCCCAGGCCTGGAGTTCAAGCCCAATGACCAATACAAAAACAAATTCACTTCTGACAGACCTCTCACTTAATATGAAAACTTCTGGGCTGCTGTAATACACAAGTCATATGCTTGTCTGTGGAAAGCAGTGGCAGATGACATGTTTCTCTGTCTTTCACATGTTTATAGAGAACAGTATCCCCAATGTTTCTCAAAATTTAACCTCCAATCTAAATCTACCCTGTAGCAAATATTTTGCACAATAAGAGCACTCTGTATTGGGAAAGGTATCAACTGTAGAATTATAATTGAATTCAAACCCAGGTGCCACCAATTACCAGAGTTGAATATTAGACATGTCACAGTTTACAATTTTGAGTCATGGCTTTCTCATTTGTGGAGAAGACCACAACCATCATCATGGAGGATTAAAGGAGTTAATAAATATAGGAAGTGCCGGACAAAGCCACTGTGACATTTATTTGGTAGTCAAGTGTAATTTCTTCTCCCTCCTCTTATTTTAAAATGCTACCCTTAAAACGTGTACCTACCAATTCTCTAAGTCTCCACCGTGATTTTGTGAGCCTAACTGTATTTAACAGGAAAGTCATTACTTCTTGCTTCCCACTTCATGGGAGAGAAAGTGACCTGCCCATGTTTGTAAGCGGTGGAACTGAGACCCAATCTAATGTCAAGGCAGTAAACAAAATATGTGTTCTGTGGGGAGATGGTCTCAGAAAATTAGACTGCCATGGACAAATTTTTTAAAAGACAAAAATCCTTCTAGGATGAAAATCAAATTATTTTAGTAAAAAGTAAAAGATTTTCCATGTTCTCACAGCTAAGAATAACTCAGTCCTAACTTTAGGATCAAGTGTAGATAGCTACTAATGTTTTACAATTCTAAATGTTAGAATTAGATTGCATACCTACTGTGACGAGGGCTGTAGACCCTTTATTCCAAATTAATCAGGAAACAAAAAGGAACTAGACAAAACTTTTGCATATGACAATGCCTTATTTTGTCTTCACGTGCCTTTTAAAGACCTGCATAGACCTAAGTCCATAGTACATTGGACCAGCTAACAGGTCCAGTCTAATATAATATAATATTATATTATATACATAGTGTAAATCAGTGTACACTAGCATCAGAATCAACTAGACAATTCAATCCATCTCAGTAGATTAATTTTTTACCTTTTTGATAATCCAATCTTGTGGATTTCCAAATTTTACATTTTACATTTTCTAGTCTTGAAAAGAAATAACAAATTGTTCTCACAATGCATAGTTTTTAGTGGGTAATAGAAGTAAATTCCATTCTCCACTGTAACTTAAGCTTATTTTACCCAAGGAAGGCCTATTGTCAATTCTGATTTCATTATTTTGCACCTCACTATCTTCATGCAATAAACACTAACTGAAAGCCAAGGCCAATAAGGCAAGAAATAACATTTTCAAAGTTGGAGGCACCTCTAAATAGCAGCACCAGGCACCAGTGACTCACACTTATAATCCTAGCCACTCAAGAGGCTGAGATCTGAATATTGCAATTCAAAGCCAGCCCAGGAAAAGTCCATGAAGCTCTTACTTCCAATCAACCACTAGAAAACTGGAAGTGGCACTGTGGCTCAAAGTGGTAGAGTGCTAGCCTTGAGCAAAAGAGCTTAGGGATACAGTGCCTAGGTCCTGATTTCAAGGCCCAGGACCAAAAAGAAAAACAACAAAAAGCCCTCAATAGCAATGATGCAAGAGTTGACAGTGAGGGCTGGCAGCTGATGTGTAGCTCAGTGGTAGACAGCTTGCCTAGCATGCACAAGGCCCTGTTCCATTCTTAGCACTGAACATAACATAAAAATTAAAATAAATATAACATGGTTTTACAGTGTTTACTTCCTGAGAAAACGGTTTCTACACTGTCCTAAAGCAAAGACAATGGTTGTATTATTCCACTACTTCTCACTAGATCAAACACAACGTGCCATTCAAAATTGTTTAGTTGATCAGGTGATGGTGGCTGATGCCTGTAATGCTTGCTACTTAGGAAGCTGAGATCTGAGAATCATGGTTCGAAGCCAGCCTGAGTAGGCAAATTTAGGAGACTCTTGTCTCCACTTAACCACCAAAAGACCAGAAGTAGAGGTGTGGTTCAAATGGTAGAATGCAGCCCTGAGTGGAAATAGCCAAGCAAGAGGCTCTGGGTTCAAACCCTAGTACTACCTTCCTGCTCTTCCCCAGATGTTTAGTATATTTGCAGCAAAATAAAATCAAGCAATAATCCAAACTATAGTTGGTCAGTTCTCTGTTCATCCTTTTCTCCTGATTGACAAGACTAACTTTCATAAGTAAAAACTTCAGCATCTAAGATGGTGAAATTCAGTTCCCACAGTGTACCATGCCAAGTGGTTCTAAGATGAGCTCCGGAAACTGCAGAAAGTCAACTAACAAGACAAGACAGGTTTGAATGACTTAACTGGCATAAAATGCTCTTCGGCGTCCATCTACTCCCAAGAAAAGACCTGAAATGCAACAGAATACCAATCTGATATATTCAATCTCCTCAGCAAAATGATCTGCTGAGACTCAGAGATAAAAATGAGCCAGCGATATAGGTCAGCCAAAGTAATGAGGGGCTTTTGCTGAAAGGGTTTAGAGGAATGATAGTTTCCAGAGAGTTAGAACTTTAGGTCCCCTGACACAAAGTTACTACATAAAAGAATTCCAGTGCATTTGAATCTTTTACATTTGGATCATAATCTATGATGACTTGAAGGCATTACCAGATACAATTTACTGATGCATTAAGTAAGGGTTAGGTCTTCCCTGGCAAAATGAAGTTGTTTTTTTAAAGAGTCAATTGTTTAAGAAAATGTGCGTAATATGTCAAGATAACGGAGACAATAGTTAGACTTTATTTCCTTCTTTCCACCTGTTTGAATTCATTTGTACATTCCTAGTAAGGCTCTGAATTCCACAATGTAACTTACCTGATCATTGGAAGACAAGAAATCAATCTAAATCACACTAGAACTATAGAAATATAGACCAAAATTGCATGATCATGCACAACTTTAGGATGCCTATGCCCAACTTACTTGAAGGTAGAGGACTTTTGCTATTCCTTCAATGGGCCTACTATACTCTAAAGAAGTCCAATCTTACATAAGCTATGCTCTGAGACTTATCTGCAATGAAGAGTAAAATCCATTCTCCTTCTAAAATAGCTGTGGCTGGTTTCAGTAACAATGTAGAAAAAGTCACCTTTCCAGAATTATAAATGATTTGGAGCATTAATCATTTACTGTTGGGCCTTTTTGAAGAGGAGAATCAACTATTGATTCCAAACACAATTGAAGTATACATACTTTACCGAGATGGGATTTCCATTCTGCATTTTGCTCTGTAGGTCTGGTCATTTATACCTAAAGCTGAAAGGAAGGTCAACCCAATCTATACCATGAAAAAATAGACTTTTCTCATGCTTGATACCTTTTTGTGTGTTTTCTTTCTATTAAAGTTTAACTCAGCCTCAGGAAAATACTTTTTTCTAGAAGCATTTCAGTGAAAGTTGGCTTGAAAATTAAAAAAATGAATTTGGCTTGCAACCTTAAACATGGAAGAATTAGTGATCACCCCTCCACTGTTCTATCCCAACTAACAACAAGTAATAAAACAAAGATTTATCTTTCTCTCCATATACAGAAAATGTGAAGATGTAAAATAGTGCCATAAAAGGAAAACAAAACTAAATGGAAGGGAAATTAAGAAGCAAGTGGTCAAGTGCGAATCTCAAATTAAAGAAAAAAAAAGAATGACCTGTACATTACCTCTATAATAACAATAAAGTAAAAATCTTGTGTTGGGAAAAATGAACAAAATGATACACACACAGTAAGTTATGTACTCAGGAGAACATTAACTTCTGATTCTTTTCTTCTATTAAAATAGTAATAGGAAATTGATTCAGGGAAAATTTTGAACACTGACATTGAGAAAGTTTTCAGAAATGATAAGAATTCCCACATTAGAATCATCCATGGGAATTAGTTTTAATGAAAGAATGATTAGCTTCTCTTCCATAGATTCCAAGCATAGCAAATTATGCATTTATAAACTTGTTTGTTTTACATACTCCATAAATCAATTTTCTACTGATTGTAGTCTGAAATTAAACTGATGAGTAATTAGTAGTTTCCACTTGATTTTAGGACATTCTGCATGCAATGTGAAGTTTCACACTGGTAATTTTCTAACAAGTAGTTTTGCTTTCAAATGTCCCAAGGCCAGTTGCTGAGCCCGATTGTAAACTTCGTAAAAAAAAAAAAAAATAAAAAATTAAGCAGTAAGAAGTATTTAACACACAAGATCATGAGTAGTCCAAACTTAGTATGTGCCAAACTTAATATGTGTCACATTGCATTCTCTCTAATTTTAGAGTCTTTTTCTCTCATTTACTTACCAGTTTTCATATTGTATTTCTTATTGTGACAAATCCTAGTGTCCAGGAAAATATCCAATTTATTAATCATACAAGACTTCACATATATACTCTGGTCAGTCTAATAGAGTATTTCTAAAAAGAGTTGTATTTAAAACTCATGATGAAAGTATGCTTTGTTCAGATACTTGACAAACAAATATATATTTGATAATCATGTTTATATGTGGTGGAACTATACTCAATAAAAACGGACTCGAAAATGAAAATGCCTTAGGTTTATACATGCCATGAAAAATTTATCAATGTCATTCACTATTTGGTAATGTATTATCTTCTCCAAATGAAGCATAATTTATAGAACTGAAGAAAAACAGCAGTCATGTTATGGCCAAATGTATGTATTCATATTTATTAAAAGAGGGAATTTGTGACAGAGTAAGAAATAATTATGCCTTGAAGAATGAAAACTTTCAAGAAAGGACTTCTTTGGGGAAGGGGAATCTGCTTGAATTTTGGAAATTGTTTTAACACAAGCACACATAGGAATAATGATCAGGTAGATGAGTAGCCTACTAGGGTCATTTGCAAAGGGCCTATTACTAAAGCCACTGAAAATCAAACATTACTTGGGAACAGATCAACTTTCTGTTGCTCTGCTTTGAGTGGTAAATGAGGTACAAGTCTCAGCTTTCCTTTTATTAATAAAGATGCTTTATGTTTAGGGTAAACCGTTTTCAATGAAGAGACCAGGATGCAATCAGTTCTATCTACTCATTCAAAGAAAAGTGACAAGATTAAATCTGGAAGACAATTCATTTTTCTTTTCTTCTGTTAAGTTTCAAATTATTTATTTATGGTGTGCTTTGAAGATTTCTTTCCAGGAGATATTATAGTGATGCATTCTCAGAGCAATAACCTCATAGATTACGTGTTTGTTAGCTACATAACAATATATTCCTTTGAATATCTAAGAGCAAATTTAAATACCACACTTACTCAACATAGAATAACTCCTTGGCCAAATTAGTACTTTTTAGTTAATTTAGAAACCAGGTAAAGTGCAGCAAGCACATAACATTTATAAGAAGACTACCATACTCTATAAGTTAAATAAGAAGCTTAAGAGGCACTTTAAAGTTTTTTGACTAAATATATATAAATACATGATAAATCTAAGCTCTGAGAAGCAGTTAAATTTAAATATAAGAGAAATATCTTTCAACTGTGTTCAAAACTGTTAAAATAAAACAGAGCCCATAGTTACTTCCTAAATAAATGGATGTGTTTCACCAGATACACATCAATTATTCAGTATGGTATGCAACCTGGTATGCTATAGCAGGATACCACACTGAAAACCATCATGTATAATATGGTTAGTGGCTATAGTCACAGGATATACACACAACATTAACTCCCACCCCCACCCCCAAATGAGAATAATCCATTTTAACAAATGCTTTGCATAGTATATTTCTAAAAAATCAAAAATGTATTTCTAATTTTTGAACTTTTGTTGTCACTACTACACATTCCTACAAATAAAATGTAAACTTCTTCCAATTTATTTATAAAGCCAAAGTAAATAACTTTATATTCACATTAACGTTTCTATACCTACATTTACCTTGAGATGTTTCCTGTTGCTGGTTTATTATAAATCAAACAGTACACTTTATTATTACATTGAAAGATCTAAGGTTCATTAAACATTTTTTGCCAATGTCCATAATTGGACTTACTTTTAATTACCATCTATTTGGCAGACAGAGTACTTAATTTTATTTCGAGAACTTAGTTTGCCATAGTCATGTAAATAAGCATAATTTAATCTCTATAATTTTTCAGAGGAAATTCCAAAAAAAATTCACCATCAGACAAAATCTACAGTTCTGACTTGTTTTTACCTGTTTCATGATTGGTACAGATATTGATAACACCATTTCCACCACTCCCCCAACCCCCTTACCCCTTCCATTCTCAACCCTCCATCCTCATTTTAAAGATCATATTATTTGGTAGTTGTTTGCTTGTTTGTTTGTTTGTTCAAAACAGTGTATCTTCATGAACCTTGTATGCTAAGCATCAACATAGAAAAATGTTAAATGTTGGAAATCCGTCTGGACAGATCCTGAGGTGTAGATTTAGAATGAGGAAATCACTGGGAGGTTGCTATAGTCATTGATGAAGTTAGGAGACCTTAGGAATTCTCACCTTCTGAGCTGCTTTAGAGGGACTCTTGTTTTTGCTGCCTTTAGGTCTTCCCCTGGGTCTCTTAGGAGAGGGCTCACAGGTTGGCTCCTAATTGTGAAGGGAGAAAAAGAAATAATGTTGTGGCAAGATGGTCTGAAAGAAATTGACTCTGACTCTTTAGCTGGCTGCTCAACAGAGCTATTAGAGCCTATTCAGTTCTCCAGTAGAGAAACAACCATATACCTTCAATCCAAAAGTCCAAAGAGGAAACTACTTTACAAACAAACAAAAACCAGATTCCAGGTCAAAATTTAAGTGATAGCAAAGTGTGAAAATATTGCATGAGAAAGCCATATATCCACATATATATATAATTTTTAATGTAAAATTTACATGACTATGCATTTGGCAATTGATAGAACACTTATTTTTTGTAAAAATGCTGACTACCATTTCACAGAGGACTAGGAGCTTAACTTCGTAGATATTTCAACAAACTTCCATATTGAAAAGGTGGCTTTCCATTATCACTCATACCCACATTCCAGGTCGATTAAGATTCAATCGACACTCTCTGAGTGAAATATTGGAGCAATTATCCAAGCTTTTCAGTTCAAAATAGCTCCATTCCCCTCTAAAATCTCCAAATAATTATGGCAAATCTGAGGTGGGAGGTTTTGCTTGAATTATCTAGATAATTGCTTCAATTCCCCACTTCCTTTTGGAGAGGGAGGTATGGTCTCTAGTCGAAATTTAAATATCTTTTTACAAAAATAAACATTTTTCCAAAGCTTTCTTTTAAAGAAAACTCTTATGTGGGGGAAGTGCACTGAAGAAAAACTTTAGTGTAAGAGGGGAGGGGGTGAAAGTTATCTGGGAAGAAGTAACTGCAAAACCCCAAGGTTTAGCAGTTTTCAAATGGCTCCCATGCCAAATAGTAAATGTCCAAGTGGTTAAGAAAGTGTGATGATTAATATGACAGATCCTAAATATTTATCCCGTGAATAGTCTACTCACATTTCATTCAGAGTTGGTGATTAAACGAGACTAATTAAAACGCAGGAAGTTTCTCAATGAATAACCAGGTCTTATTTAGAGAATCTGTTTAGGGTTCCTTACAGCCTTCGCTGTGATGCTAGCAAACCCCAATCAAGCACATCAGGGCACTTTTTTTTTTTCTTTCTTTGTGAACTTTGTCTTAATTCAAAGGTAAAGAACCTCTAGTCACCTCCAGATCCTTACCGCCTTTCTTTTCGTTTTTTTGTTTTTTTTTTTTGCGGGGGGGGGGGGTGTGGCGGGGGACGGGGACGGGAAGGAGTAGGTGGTTGGAATTAGTGGAGTTAGGGAAAGCTGGGTGGCGAGTGGGGAACAAGTGGGGGGTAGAGTAGAGACTTCCTGGGAGGTGTAAAACAGGATCCCTACGCGGTGTAAAGTGTCGCTGGAGCAGAGCGGGAAAACTCAGGGGCCTCTAGATTGGCTTGTTTTCCTTTGATGACTTCAAAAAGGTACAACGCTCTCGGTTTTTCTAAAATGCACTGGCCACAGACGTATAATTGTTCAACATCCCATCCCCACCTTCTCCCGGGCAGCCTTGAGTCTCTAGGATTCTTTTTCTAATCTATTTGCTAAGAGGGAAGCGATTTAAGGCGAAAGAAAGGAGACGTTTTTAAAAGCCGAGGAAGTGTGATTTAGAGGTTCTCAGTAGTCCTGTACCCCTCCAACTCCAGCCTCCAAGGGTTGGAAATTGCTGCGAACAGCCCCCCACACACACCCCGCCCTGGGCGCTGGACGCAGCCCCGCAAGAACCGGCTGCACGCTTAATTGGTTGCATCCGCAGACAAAATCCTCCACTCCACGGGGTCCCGGGCGCCCCTCCATCATCCCCTCCCAGCCCCCCAACCTCTCGCCCTGGAGAAGAACCTTTAATGTCTGCAACTCGGAGGCGCCAGATCCAGGAGCAAAAGGGGGACTGGGCGCCTGGTGGGGAAGTGACCCTGGCTACCGTACACTCTCTGGGACACTCCTTCCAACGCGAGTTAACCCCGTCCCGTGGGGGCCTGGGCTTCCCGGAGCCCCTTCCCGCAGCCGCCTCGAATTGAAATCCGCGCGGATTTAAAGATCCCTAAGAACGCCCGGCTACGGATCCCGGCGCGTCTGTTCTTTGTCGGAAGCGCGCGAGAAATCTTGGGCCACCGAGAACTCAGGGAGAGCACCCAGGGGGGAGACTGCGGCGCGCCGATCTCCTGCCCCCCGAAAGTAGCAATGAGAAGGGGGGAGAAAGAGCCCTGCGCGTTTCCCGGACTCCGGCCCCTTCAATCTATCTCCACCCGGACGCCCCCAGTCCCCAATGCCCGGCGATTCCTTTCCCCGGACAATTGCAGAAGCCGCTCACAAAAGCGCCGGCGAAGTGTGGTGTGTGGGACTCGGGTCGCCTGCCGTCCCCCGGCGACCCCGCGCCACTCTAGGAGGCGCACAATAACGAAAGTCCGAGGACGCTCTTGACCGGACTCAATCTCCCGCCCGGTCCCCGCAGCCGGCTGCGCGGGCGCCTGGAGTCTGCTGGGCGCACTCACTGCAACTGGGTCTCCCGCCCACCCCCCGGTGGCCGACGGGCAGCGCTTGGCGGCCCTAGCCACTGAGCTCCCGCGCTCGGGTCTCCTGGCGCACCACATCCCGGGAACCCTCACAGAGCCCTCGGAGGGAAGGGGTGCTCTAGGGCCCCCCACCACCACCACGCCCGCGTACTGACTTGCTGCTGCTTCCTGGGTCGGCCGCGTCCTCGCTTCTGCGGCGCCGGGGCGGCAGGTTGTCCCTGGGCTGAAGTGGACGGCTGCCCGGCGCCTTCACCGCGTGCGCTCATCCTGCCTCCCGCCGCCGCTACCGCCGCTGCAGCCGCTTCGCCTCCGCCTCGAGTGTGCCCCGCACCTTTCGGGAGAAGGGGGTGAAAGGGCTGTGGCGACGCAGGCAAGGAGAGGGGCGTGAGCCGGCGTGCTGCGAAGGCTGCTGTGGCTTAGGCGGCCACCGCTGCCACCATCCACACCACCGGACGTCTGGCGGCTGCCAAAAAGAGAGAAGAAGGAAAGAGGAGGCGAGCAGGAGGCGCAGCCGGTGGCAGCGGTGGCGGCGGTGGATGGGTGGGCGCTGGTACTGGAGGTGGAGGTTAGTGGCGGTGAAGGTGGAGGTGGCGAGAGAGGAGGAGGAGAGCGAGGCTGGAAAAGGGAGGCTAACGTTGGCGAGGCTCCTGTCTGAGTTCGGGATCAGGAGTTGCGGGCACTGGGTGCACTCCGGCTGGGGCTGGGAAAAGGAAGGGACTGGGAGTGAATGGTGTCCCTTGAAATGTTAGGCGGGGAAAGAATTCCTCCTCCTCCTCTTCCCCCACCCCACCCCACCCCCTGAGAGAGAGAAAGAGGGGGAGAGAGAGAGAGAGAGAGAGAGAGAGAGAGAGAGAGAGAGAGAGAGAGAGAGAGAGAGAGAGAGAGAGAGAGGAGAGAGGAGAGAGAGAGAGAGAGAGAGAGAGAGAGAGAGAGAGAGGAGGCAAAGGGAGGATGTGATCGAGTGGAGCAAAGCTCCGAGCCGTGGGTGGCACTGCGCCTTCTCGGGTGGCGGGAGCGGGTGGCAGCGGCACGGCCGAGTCGGGCGAGGACCGGGAACTGGCGGCGGCGTGGGGCACGGCGCGCGCGCTCCCCGGGCTGGACGCGTTCTGAGTTCCTGCCTCCACGGTTCCAGTGGGATGAGTGTGTGCGCTCGCGGAGGGGGTGGCGGAATCGAGTGCCCACCTCTAATCGTGGGCGGATAAAGGGGAGGGGGCTGCTCTGGAGGAAAAGTATGAGAAGGAGGAGGAGGAGGGAGGCCAGGCGGACCGCCGAGCCAAGGCGCCTGGCCACGGGCCAGAGGCTGCGTTCGAAATACAACTGCCTTGGCGGCGGCGGGCGCCCGGGTGCCACCCGGAGCCCCGCTCACGTGCTCGGTTCCAGCCGGCTGGGTTAAAGGGACAGAACGGGGGTTCCGGAGCTGGAGCTTCCTCCCCGCCAGGCTCACCCCTCTGGCCACTGGAGGTCACCCCCAGGGCGGTTGTCCTGGGAAGGGGCGCGAGAATATGAATACCTCACTGCCACGTTGGGGGCGGGGGGTGAGGGCCTTGGTCTTTACCTGCGCCTCCACAGTGCGGGAGCCAAAACCTTTGTGAGAAGAGCGTGGTGCAGCCTCTGTGGCAGCGCTCCCCTGGACTAAGTGCGAGCAGGATGACCGTCCTCCTCCCCCTGGGGTGCCCTCTCCACGCGCGCGGCCGAGGCGCGCACTACACGCAGAAAAACATGCACAAAGATACTCGCGCGCTTCCTTGCGCTTAGACACACGGCACACTCACAGACACATGGATAGGCATGCATCATTGCAAACACTCTGCACACGTGCAAACAATGTGCATAAGCGCACGTGGAGCGCGCCGGTTTGAGTCTCTCTCTCTCTCTCTCTCCTCTCTCTCTCTCTCTCTCTCTCTCTCTCTCTCCTCCTCTCTCTCCTCTCTCCTCTCCTCACTCAATGAGGGTCGACACGAAGGAGGCGACTCCACCATAAACTTCGGGTTCTGACGTTCCCAGGAGGGGGAAAAAAAAAAGGAGACAGAGATTCCTTATCTCCACTATTGTACCACCTGTCCCTTCCATTTTACCTTGATTTCTCTCTCTCTCTCTGTATGTGTTGTGTATGTCTCTCTGTGTGTATGTGTTGTGTATCTCTCTCTCGTCTCTCCTTTCTCTCTCTCTCTCTCTCCTCTCTCTCTCTCTCTCCTCTCTCTCTCTCTCTCTCTCTCTCTCTCTCTCTCTCTCTCTCATAGCACCGGCTGTTGCTGAGTTCTGTGAACACCATCATGGCCACAGTCCATTTTTAAAGGGTGGAGTGCATTTTTTAATGTGTCTCTTTTTCATCCTCCAATAACCCAAAACTCGCGGTGGGGGGGGGGGGTGGATGAGGTTCAGATTTTCACACATCACACCCAAAATTATTTTGGACTAATTCCAAAATAAAAACTTCCGCCTGGGGAAGTATTTTTCTTTTCAAAGATACCGACCACCGTGGAATACAAAAAAACAAACAAACAAAACAGCCTACTTGCAGCCCTAAACTGGGAGTTAGGCTCCCTCAGGTTCCATCCGAGGGGCGTGCTGGAGGGAGGGCGGGTGTAAATGTCTGCTTCGGCGCGGCCGCTCTGATTGGTCAGCGTTGCCATTTTAAATCCATTTGCAGCTGCCCTCTGCGGAGCTGGGACTCTCTGCTGCTCTCTGAGGACTCTGCTGGAACCCAAGGTTGCTGCGTGGGTCTGGGAACGCTTAGCTGCGATAGAGACGGAGAACTCCTGTCCCTCCAGATGGAGCCCAGCAGCTGACTGGGGAGGGAGGGGTCTAACTGGAACCAAAGGTTTTCTGTCAAGATTTGGCTGAAAGATGCTATCTTCATCAAAGGGATAGAAATTTCACCGATTGGCCACTGCAGCGACATCTCCTAACTGCCAAGTTTGCACACTTTTTAAAATATAATCACATATTTGGGCTTTGCTGTGCACATTTTACGTACACGTACAACCAACGAGGGCTTCTCCGTTGGTTTTGTATTTGCTTTTTTTTTTTTTGCTAGAAGTAGAGATGAATTCTGAATGTAAGTCGAAGTCACCTAAGATTTAGTTAGTTTTGTACTGAGGACCTCTATACTATGATCAGATCTTTCTTCTTCTTTTTTTATCCTTGCAAGCCAGTAAAGCCATTTCAAAGTTTCAGAGGTTTTTGCCTTAACTCAGAATCTAAGAAAAATATAATGAGAGTAATGGTGGGAATGTCCAGTCAGTTGTTTTCATGCTACTATGCTCAGACTATTTGATCCATTCCAAATACATAGAGGTTATAAAAGAAACAGTGCCTCAAGTTTTTCCTGGTTTATGTAGTTTCATTCTTTGGAAGCTGTATTTAAGTTTTTCCAAATTACAGTGTGTTTTCTATAGGCCAGACATTCAAATCTGTCTTCATCTTGAAAATCATTGACCATTGTAGTATTTAAAATAATTATCTTTATGCTTTTTAATAAAATAAAATCCTTAGATTTTTCTAAGAAAAAGTTCATATCTTTGAGAGATTTATATCCCTCAAATTAAACTTCTCAATTATTTATTTCCTCTCTTTTATTTTACTACCTATATTACCCATCTATACAAGGTTAAAAACTTCTAATTTGAGAACTTTCCAGGTGGTTTCTGTCCACATGAAGCTGCTCCTTTTCTTCTTCTGCACCTCCTATCAAATTGGACAATTAGCACCTTGGTTGTATATGTTAACAAGATTTCTAATTATCTGTGACACATGATTTAGACTGGTGTTTAGAACAGGTCAGCTCATTAGTGGGTGGTAAAAATCAATTTAGTGGATCCAGAACACCATTTCAAAAACAGAGTAGGATAAAGAATATCCCATGTAAATCTTCTACTTTAGTTATATGTGTGTGTGTGTGTACATAAAAAATTAAGTTTAGCATCTTAGAAATTGGGAAGCAACTTTTTTCTTCCTTCTTTCTTTCTTCCCTTCCTTCCTTTTTTTGTTTTCCCTTTTTCCTTCCTTTCTTCCTGCCTGCTGGTTCTGGGGCTTGAACTCAGGGTTCAGAGCTGTCCCTGAGCTTATTGCTCAAGGCTACCATGCTGCCTCTTGAGCCACAGTTTCTTTTCCTGCTTTTTGGTGTTTAATGGGACATAAGAGCCTCTCAGACTTTCCTACCTAAGCTGGCTTTGAATCACAATCCTCATATCTCAGCTTCCTGAGTAGCTAGAGTTACAGGTATAAACCATTAGCAATACCTTTTTTTTTAATGCTGTTTTTGTCTAGGTTTACATACTAGGCTTTTGGTAATTACCAATTTATTGATATGACAAAGATATTTTTAATAAAGTAACAATTTTACAAAATGTAACATACAGTATGAAAAAAGCATTAGATAAACCAAAATACCAATTCTTTTGACCAAAGGAAGACTTATTTATGATGAAAAAATTGAAGCCCTCACTGCACTTACCATAATATATTAACATTTCAGTGTATTCATGAATGAAAAACAATTTAAGAATTTTCTCAAATTATAACTGATTTGTAGATTTATTTTATTTATTTTTATTTGTTTTATTGCAAAGGTTTATTATAACCAGGTATTTTGAAAGTGATTCTACATAGATTGCAAAAATATAACTAACATATATTGGCCAGCTTTACTAACTTCATTGTATTTTTTTTTAAAGGCTTTAAGAAGTGAGGCTGTATAGTTTCGGAAGCTACATAAGACAATATAATATTGTAGGATAATACAACTACTGCCTGGATCTCAGTTTCTTTTTCCCTATTTCTCTCTCTCTCTGCACTACCCCCTTACCTTTACCCCCATTTTGGAATCCCTTACCCAACATGTCACAAGGTACTTTGAAGCTACCATAATGAGAAGTCTGTGAGGAGAAAGCCATAGAGAGAGTGTGTCAGAGTCAGAGAGAGAAAGGAGTATTCAGTTGTGCCAGCTGTCACTGATAGATAAATGAAC